>NW_019091212.1:0-2400000 GCF_002217175.1 Folsomia candida | reverse complement strand
GCATAATTAGTTCTTGCATGATTACGATGACCCAGACATCGTCCAGATTGTGTGCCGTGGTGCAATATTGCATATTTACGTTTAGGGGATCTAGATCTGGAGCAGTTATTAGGTTAAGAAGCATTTTCAAGCCGTTACAATGCTCAACGGAGACATTCCACCCTGATCAATATGCTGACAACGACAAGGGTCTGTCAGTAAACAGTGGTCATGCATAAATTATCATAAACACATACGGCTCTAGTCTCTAATAATAATACCGTATTACAGATGATGAAGGACCACCACCCACAACACAGACGCGTCGATTATATTCAATACCATGTTTACAATTGGAAGAATATGGGTTTGAAATTGATTCCGAGTCATCAAATCGTAACCATGCTGGCCCAGATTTGTTCTCAAACCCACGATGGTTCCTTGGCCTGGATCTCTCTCGTACACTACAAAAAGCATAATGTGCATAAGAATGGTGGTCGACTTATTTTGGGTGGGTGGAATTCCCCGACACTGGAAAATTGGTCAATCAGCAGTCTTGTTTCTTTCACCGAACTACTGACTTTCATCTCGTTTCATCTTTGTGCATCAATAATATTGACATACTCAATAATTCCACTACTCCTGCACTACTAATTCAAACATGATTATGACGTGCTGCTAATGATGGCCTCCAACTTGCACAACAATGTGTTGGTGTAGGCACAATGTGGGCATAACATCAAAAATAGTTTGTAAATTGTCCCGTCATTTTATGGTCAATTTATCCTTGGTGGATTTTGATTGATAAAAATACATACTCAAAGAAAAGTCATCTCTTTACATAATAATGCCATTCTTCTTTCCACGTCATTCAATAAATGGAGAGTTTTTGCTGTATGGGCCAACAGACCTAAATTCTTTGCTACACGTCATAATTTTCTTAGAAATTCTGCGGGTGCAGAGTCATTCGAGACGCGGTGTGTATGTGTCTAAAGTGACGTCGTTAACTTTTCGCTAACCTAACCTAACTTATCCTTGGTGGTAACTCACGTAGGAACACCAGACGTAAATCTTCTCCATCTTTTCTCAATTAAAAAAATCTGCAGGATTAAGATGAGAATGGCAACGCGTACATGAAATAAATGCAGAATAATAGTTGACGTGAGATGTATGCATGTGTGGAATACAGACATGTCATGCTTCACGTCAATTAATGTGTGTATCTACATCTTTTTGACAGCGGGTTATATATATGTATGTATGGAGAGAATGGTGCAAAAAATGGAAAAAATTCTTCAGAAAACTGCACAAGTGGTCAAATATTCCCAGACAAGGGTAAGATAAGCACATTTTCTATAAGAATTATTGATGTTCTAATTATGAGGGATTAGATTTCATATATTTACATACTAGCGTATAAGCCCGTCTCCCGCCGGGCGCGTGCTTAATTGATTTTCATGAAAATTGAGTGGAGTTTTTAGAAAACTCCAATCAATTAAATATTTTCATCTATATAATAAGCTCAAATTCTGTCACCGACCGAAGTCGAAGGAATTTTCAAAGAACGTGAAATGGATCTGTTTGAGTTGATGATGGGAATTGATTGTAGGAAAATTAAAATATTTAAGAAATCTCAACAACGCTCATGGCATACTATATATTCTTATTTGGTAATAAATATATGGTCACAACGAATGGATCCATGGAAAATCAACATCATATTGTTATACCCGATTAAAAATCTGTTAACAAAGACACGTTTGACGTGTTCGCCATATGTGACATTTGACTTGGTCCAAACGGTCACTGGTGTGTGGCATGTCAAAGCGCGTGTGATTATATTCGTGCTCAGATTTCAAAATCTGTTCCAGTAGAAGATTTGACTAATTCATCTCAAGCCTCATTGCCTTGATGAAAGGAATGAAAAGGGAACGGATTCCATTCATTAAATCTACATAGTCTGCACATGAAGGGGATGGGGGCAGCCGATGGGAGCATCGAATAACCGCGGGAACATATTCCCTCATCCCTGTGCCCACCCTTCCGCGGCTACTGTATATTTTGTCTGTCGTTGGGAGCGGCATCTTCCTTATGTAAAGCTGCAGTGAGAACTGGAAAGAAGTTTTGACAAAATATGAAATAGCTACTTCATCTGAAGTGTATCCAAGGGGAAGGGGATTCCGTTCCCTTTCCCTTCATGCAAAGATGTCACAACTTCGTCTGAAGTATATCCAATGGGAAGGGGATTCCGTTCCCTTTCCTTTCCCTTCATGCAAAGATGTCACTACTTCGTCTGAAGTATATCCAATGGGAAGGGGATTCCGTTCCCTTTCCATTCCCTTCATGCAAAGATGTCACTACTTCGTCTGAAGTATATCCAATGGGAAGGGGATTCCGTTCCCTTTCCATTCCTTTCCCTTCATGTAAAGATGTCACTACTTCGTCTGAAGTATATCCAATGGGAAGGGGATTCCGTTCCCTTTCCATTCCCTTCATGCAAAGATGTCACTACTTCGTCTGAAGTATATCCAATGGGAAGGGGATTCCGTTCCCTTTCCATTCCTTTCCCTTCATGCAAAGATGTCACTACTTCGTCTGAAGTATATCCAATGGGAAGGGGATTCCGTTCCCTTTCCATTCCTTTCCCTTCATGTAAAGATGTCACTACTTCGTCTGAAGTATATCCAATGGGAAGGGGATTCCGTTCCCTTTCCATTCCCTTCATGCAAAGATGTCACTACTTCGTCTGAAGTATATCCAATGGGAAGGGGATTCCGTTCCCTTTCCATTCCTTTCCCTTCATGCAAAGATGTCACTACTTCGTCTGAAGTATATCCAATGGGAAGGGGATTCCGTTCCCTTTCCATTCCCTTCATGCAAAGATGTCACTACTTCGTCTGAAGTATATCCAATGGGAAGGGGATTCCGTTCCCTTTCCATTCCCTTCATGCAAAGATGTCACTACTTCGTCTGAAGTGTATCCAATGGGAAGGGGATTCCGTTCCCTTTCCATTCCCTTCATGCAAAGATGTCACTACTTCGTCTGAAGTGTATCAAAGGGGAATGGAAAAGAATTCCATTCCCTTATGTATAGGCTAAGTAAATATCTTCCAATTTAAACAATCCAAGAGTAATATGGTCCACCAGAAGTCTTGAAAAAATATGAAATGACTGATTTCATTTAGGTGCCCGACCCCATCAATAGATCACACCCAACACTGGGGGTGTAACCACTTTCGATAGGCAAACTCCTCAGCTGATATCCGGCATCTCCTATTCCTTTCAACATAGCGATAACTGTATAGTCCACACATGAAGGGAACGTAATTCCATTCCCCTTCCATTGATGTGAATATTTCACTACTGCGCCTGAAGTATATCCAAGGGGAATGGAAGAGGAAGGAAATTCCACTCCTTTATGTGCACGCTAAGTAAATATATTTTGTAATTTAAACAATCTAATATATATATGGTTGACCCATGAATGGAACGGAATCCGTTCTCCCTCCCGTTATCCAGACATAGTGAAATATATATCCCAGGTTTGGGAACGGGCTTGAACGGAACGAAATGTTCCTTAAATATCCGGAACAAAGGAATAACTATTGTCCCTTCGGTAATATTTTACACCTATCATTGGGTTAATAGGCAAATTTCAATGATAATGTCTGGCATGCCTATTCCTCCAAGAGGGATAATCATACCTCAGCGGGCACACCCTCCAACTCCCCCAGCAGAGCGATAACCATATCCCTGGGGGGCACACCCTCCTATTCCCCCCAGCAGAGCGATAACCATATCCCAGGGGGGCACACCCTCCCACTCCCCCCAGCAGAGCGATAACCATATCCCAGAGGGGCACACCCTCCCACTCTCCCCAGCAGAGCGATAACCATATGCCAGGGGGGCACACCCTCCCACTCCCCCAGCAGAGCGATAACCATATCCCAGGGGGGCACACCCTCCCATTCCCCCCAGCAGAGCGATAACCATATCCCAGGGGGGCACACCCTCCCATTCCCCCCAGCAGAGCGATAACCATATACCAATGGGGCACACCCTCCCTCTCCCCCCGCCAGAGAGACAACCCCATATCAATGGGGCACACTCCGTTTCCACATGCGACCGGATAACCGAATGTAATAATTTTAGTTAACTTCCCTTCCTGATAAGCTAACCAGCGAATCCAGGATAACTGAACTTATCAACTTTCAAACAAAGTTGATATGCAAATCACTTTCTCCACTTTCACTTCCGTTGCGGAAAATTACTTTCACTTCCGTTGCCAAAAGACATTTCCAGCTTATAATATAGATATGTAGATATAAATAATCTAACTGTGCACAAATTTTTCTAAAAAATAAGAATGAAAAACAGACCATGAATAACAATTAGCTTCTACGACCTTCCATGCGATGGAGGAGTGCATACGAGGCACTGCTGAAGGGTGACATTTGATGCGCTAATCTTTTCTGAGCTGCAAGTTTAAAATTAAAAACAGTGCCAATTACAATATTCAATTACAGAAAAATACTCTTGGGGAGAAACCAGATCAGTTTGTAATAATATATTTTCGTGTGCAACGTGCCAGTGAAAACGGACCTATTGTCCGTTGAGAGATGAGGTGGAGAAGTGGATAATTCATAACTACGAAGAAACAAGCTAGTGTCCAGTATCCCATGTCGTTAATAAACTAGTTTATCTATTTTATGCAACCCGCATTGGTTTCAAATTGTATGCAAAGATAAGACATCAAGTTTTTGTAGGTAGATACGAGAACTGCATCTGATGGAAGCACGCATATGCAGATAGTGCATAGTTAGAAGTACCCAAACCCAAGTACAGTACGAGCACCCAACGAGATTGATATAAAGGGAAAGTTGAGACGTGAGACATCTCACTTACGGACCATAGTGTTGGATTGATTTGTGAGGACACGTTCGAAACTGGATTTTGGACCTGTTACCATTTTTGACCTGAACGGATTTCTATAAATGTATTTTAGCAGGATAAGATATCACAATTCCAAACTCCAGTCGGATTACGACACGAATCAGGCAGGAGGCATGCGACGAGGAACAAATGTGAGCATGTATGTGTAATGCTGGCCTGCACATCAAAGTCGGTTAGAGTGTGTAAATAAAAGAAAATATGTTGTTGTATGTACCACGTGTTAAGACAAGTCAGTCATTTTTTTGCCATTTGGTTTATCCTCAGATTTAACTGACTCGGATCTCTGCACTTGACATGACTCCTTCTTTATACGCACACACGCCATGCGCCATCCACATTCCACTCGTTGTATTTAAATATACACGCGATAAGAAATTGCTCATACATATTTTTGTTATTAAGCAAGATCTGAGTTGATGATGATAAGTTGGTGGGGATTATCTAAGAGAAATTACTCTTCGTGTCTCTCCGGCGCCCAAACAGGGTCACCTTATTGCTCACCTCGTCCAGTCCAGACGACTTTCTCCAAAACGCCAAAAAATCTCTGGTAGCGTCAGGCATAAGTCACTCGAATTCCGTTTCGACGTAGGAAAATTGGCTCCTATGATAAGTTTACGTTAATTTTGCTCGGTGTCATGCCAGGCCTCGTGGTGTGCGTGGTGGTATGAAATCATCAGAGATGGGCAAGATACTTTGTCAAGATGCAAGATACCATCTTGTATCTTCATCACTGATCGGATAAGTACCTTGTACTTTGTATCTCTTAGGCAGACAAATATTACCTGGTGCACATACATGATTCCTGACACAAAAATATCTTAAGATACGTATCTTTTATCACTTATCTTGCCTGCTTATTTTTTTAGGAAAGTATCTTGTATCTTAAGCACTTGAACAAGAAGTAGAAGTTTTATCTCACCGAGAAAGTATCTTAATTTTGTATCTGGCATCTTACGACCAAAGTATCTTGCCCACATCCCCGCATCATCATCATCTGGAAATAAGCCCTGCATTTTTTAGCCAAAAATGTACAGAATAAAACAGATGATGCATACCGTTGTGTTTTGTGTAGGTAGATTTTCCTTCGTTTTTGAAGAGTTTGCATATCTGTAATTTATTGACGAGAAGGGCGAATCATCCGAAATGAGAGTTTCTGGGAAACAGTTTACATAATTATTATGATTTTTTTCTAGTAGGTGGGGGTTTGCTTATTTGTTTTCTTCCAACGCTCGCTCTCCTTCATAAACAACGAATTGAAGGAAATTTCTCGCAATCTGTTTATACGAAATGAATGGATGAAAAGTGAACATATTTTGACAAGGAGTGCGACGACGAGTGGCGATGATGATACACAATTAATTCATAATGATCTCGACTCTCTTAAATAATTATTCCACTTATGTATATTGCGCAGCGTCGAGTTTTATAAGGTTTCGTTTTGGACAACATTATTATCCATCTCATAAAGCTCTCACCGGGAATTAATCATAGTTTGCTTGCCTTATACATAATTTGAAGTAAATAATATTTTGTTATTTACTGTACATATTTCCCAGAAACTTGACCCCCAATGTTTCGACCACCTTTCGTATCTTGTGTGCCATGTTATCCTTGTCATTGGAATATGTACGTACAAAAAGAAGGCGAAAATCGCCCAAACTCTGTGTCGACCGAATCTTGCTTCCATTCGTTCTTTTTGCTTCCTCCGCTTCATAAATGTTTTAGGTTGGCGAGGGCAACGCATGTTTTCCGCACGCACCTGTGACAGTGCGAAAATAAATGTGGTCGTTTAGCTCATTACTGGCGCATTGAGGGGAAAGAGGAGGCATAACAGGGAGGCAGTGGACGTATAGGAAGATGGGAGATGTAGGCAAGTAAAAGTCTATTTTTGTAGTTGATTGCTTATGATTAGCGGATGCGTAAATCTCGTAGATAAGTGCGTGCAATAACTGACCCAGTTCTCATTCCAAGATATCATCATCCTCCTCCTGATCCAGCAGAAGGAAGTTGTCGTGTGCTTCCAAGTATGTACATGCTCGTGTACGTACATGTGTAGCAATATTGTGCATACTTTTCGCTGATCTGGTGGCTTCGACCCATCTGTCTTTGTAAATATTCAAAAATGATGCGATAGGGGTGGTGGTGGTGATGATGATAAATAAGCACCTTGGGTGTGAAGGTGTCTGAGCTAAAAATTACTGGCGACTACTGGGTTCAACGCAGTAGCCCAATAACTCAATGGCAAGTCAACGCCTTGCCCGACATCTCCTTATCCATCCACCACAACCGAGGAGCAATTACAAGCGGATTTTATGATGATGATGAGCATATTATGATGAGAAATTGAGGTGGAGTAATACTTTTAACTGGTGTTGTAACGCAAGTTTAATGTCGGAGTTACTTAACTCTTCTTCTTCTTCTGGTGTGCCTGTTGCTGGCTGAAATAAGTAACGAGCAAACTTTTACAACACCGGCTTGTCAGTACAAAGACAAACAGAATGTGAAGCGTAGGTTTGGAATTTTGAGAGCCAAATAAATTTTCTCGGGAGCCGTGAATATAATGGGAGCATTTATTCATGGGATCATCTCATCACGGATATTTTGAGCGGATCAAGAATAATGTATGTCTCTCATGGTGCTTGTTACTTGTACCACGACAAAGGCACACACAAGCGGCGTTTACGACGAGAATGGTCCATTTTGTGACATTAATACGGCCAAAATTGACTGACTGGCTGACTGATTTGACGACATGTAGTGTCACCAGAACAAAGACGGGTGACACCCTCCCTCTCCTCCCTCTCGAGGTTATCTGCTGCTAATGTGAGCGAGTGTGTAACGTGTGTGTGTGGGGGCTGTCCTCGGAAGGAGAAGAAAAAGTAGCAGAAAAAGAGAATGATAATATGACAGATGTATGTATGTATGTACAAGCGATATGTATGTGCCACCCACTCTCCCGTACATGTGACTCCTCCTAAACTTAGCCCTCAACGGTTTTAAATAGCCAGCGTCAACATTTCTCGAGCCCTAAATCTACGCAAACAAAGGTCAGAAGATGGTTTGAACTATTTATATTGCGTACTAGTGTTTTAAATTAGATTGCATTATTGGGGGCATTACCGCTCCAAAAACAGGCTGTGAACTTTTCCATCATCCATAAATACACACATGCATGCGAGGAACGAGGGGATGGTGCACTTTCACCGACTTTCTCCCACCAGACAACCCTCCTGGTGTCAGGAGAGTGTTAATCCTTGTGCTAAAGGTTGTTCTCCTACCATGCATAATGGCCGTCCTTCCAACGGATTGCTTCATTTTTAAATAATCAATGCCATATACGTCTAAATTGGGCTGAGGAGAAGGCGAAAGTATGTAAAGTGGTGGGAAGGGTGGCGCCTTGTTATCGGCACCACCAAACGCCACCATCTCACCATTAATTTAATTCTCAGGATACAAACAGTAGTACGTTCAGCCGTGTGGCGGACAACAAGACGGGGGCTCTCTGTCGACGCTATACGAATATTATGCATATAGCTCAAAGCCATGCTGTTGAATTCCTCCAAGAAGACACTTCCTTCCACATTGCCCTCCAATCCGATACTCATGATATGATATTTAGGATATGGTTTGGAAAGTTGGCCCATCCATGTAAACTACAGAGCTAGAGTTGTTTCCCTGCTGTCGGAATTCTCGACATATTTATTTACTGCCCGTGCTGGGTTAAATGAATGTGAAATTCCTCGCCTGTTGCGTAATTCTTTGTGGGAAATGGAAAAATCTCAATGAATCTGACAGAAACAGGGAGAGAGAGAGGTGTGGAGTTGTGAGGCTGTTAAATAAAACGGATTAATCCCCTCCAACATTTCATGCTCAATCAACCATGTAACACATTATTTGTCATTCCTCCAACAAGAAGCGCCTTCCAACTCTCCAACCCCCACACACACATGTAACACACACGTACGACTATTGCTTACATTTATTATTATATCTGTTATTCGAACATCATCATGTGCTTGCTCTTGGAAGAACATCGCAACCACTCACTGGCAACTAGTTTATGGACCTGGCAGGTAATTATTGCCACCAGAAGCAGTAGCAGTGTCACAAGACGAAACGGTATTCTATACGTACGACGATACTCAAAACTGGCAACGACACTCCTCTTCTCACTTCCGTCCATTAATGAATGAGCAATGGGTTGCATAAGTTTCTTGCTGACGAGAAAATTGACATGTCACCCTCATTTGGTCATTGATGACATTCTATGCACCAATCTTACATCTTGCAGAATGTGTATTTTAAAAGTAAGACGAGCCAGTATTGAAATTGGTGTGGAAGTGGCCTCTTTGATTTTTCACTTCCCATCCGGCTCGTTACGCTTACGCTATGCATGATTATGGCTGGTGGAAGAAATGTCAAAAAAACTGAGCTATTTACAACCAACTTTCTGATGACTAATGGTGACTCGTTAATAATAATATGTAAACCCGGATTTGGTAAGGTACACTGGATTTGTAACTTGATGGATGGACAGGTTGGCGATATTGCGTAACTGATGACGTACAATATTGCTTCTTTTTATAACAAAAGCACTAATCAAGGTACTTTTGGGATAGCAAAATGGGTAAAAATTATACTGAAATACTACGCAAGAAGGTATCGCTAGTTTAATAACAATTTATTAATTGAAATTGATAAGAATCGAATGCGGAGGAAAGTAACAAATTGCAATGTGGAAACGCTACTATAAATGGAACCGTCTACGACTGGATTCCATCTTGTGACGCTTGTTGGTGATGATCCATTCGTATTCTCCTGTTTTCGAATCAAACGTCCCTTTCTGAATACTTTTCAGTTTGAGGGTGAATCTTGGCCCGAGTTCGCGTAAAGCTGCCTTCTCTCCATTTTTCTTAAACTCATAACTAGAAAAGTATCATTGAATAAAATTAATCAAGACGATAATTACGAATTATGATGATAATAATGATTAAATTACCGGTGATGCCGGAAAAAGATGTAATCTCGTTGATTGTGGAAAGTTACGACACGTCGTCCAGTAAATTGAGGTACTTGATGGAACAAGGAGCAAAACATTCGACCAATCATGACTCCTGCTCTGGTTTTAAAATTTGTAGTAATAACCTCTGGGCGGTGGCTCGTAATTTCTTTCCAGTCCCTCTGTCAAAGTAAATAGATCATTATTGAGGCTACTCATTATTTGAAAACCTAAAAAAACTATAGTATAATTTAGAAACCAGATTTACCTTAATGTGCTTTGTAAGCTTGACGTTACTGAGTTTAAAGAAGAAAGTTGGACCTTCTGGGAGGTGGCAGAGAAGTAGACTACCTAAAAAAAACCGCAAACAAGAAGAATATGAATAGGTTATTATATATAATTTATACGATATAATTTTTTTAAATTGAATCATTAGATCATTAGACTTACCAGGCTCTTTTTGATGCTCGTTGATAACAATAATGTCCGTATATCCCTTTTCTTTGCATTGTTTAACCATTTTCTTAATTGTCGAGTTTCTGCGGAGAAAAACTTCCGAGTTTGGAATAACTCTTTCCAATTCCTTCATAAAAAGTCGCGTTTTCTAAAAAGATAGGACTATTATTACATTTACGCAAAACAGAATTTAATTGATTATACATTAACAATGTATTTTACCAGGTTCGGATTCTGTGAAGAGGTGATGACAATTTTTGGAAAATACGACTGGTCAAAGTACGGAGCAAATTCGTCATGAAAAATGTCAACCATCTCATACATTTCCCCCGAAATTTCAGTTGGATCTGGTTCTCGAAGTGACTCGAGTGTATTTGGAACCTGTTTTGGTGGAGCATCTTCGCCTGAAATGCATAAAAAATGAAATTATACATTGACGGTATCCGCATTGGAGATTGCCTTGTCGTTTATAAAAATATGTGCTATCCAGTAACTGATGTTTCAACTTTAGAAAGTACTTAAAAATAACATTGAAATTAAAATCGGGCAAGTATATCTCATTAACTAATAATATCTTTACATCCATAATGTGTATTATCTCAATTCATCATATTAACCTAAGCACACAATAAAAAATGAATAAAAAACTGTCTTACCCAAAGCTTCAGCCTCCTCCCTCTTCCTCTTCTGCTCTGCCTTTTTCGCCTAGAGAAATGAACAGAACAGAACAATGAACAATAATAATTAAGCAAAAACTAGTCTTCTCCTCCGTTTGTCTTAATGAAATTGTTGCTGCAATACTACCTTTTGCTTCATTTTCTTAGCCCTTGCAATATCCATCCGTTTCTTGAACCGATTCGGCTCCTTGTTGGCTTTCGCCATGAGGCCGAGATAGTCTTCTTTCGTGGGGGCGGCAGATACAGGAGCCGAGAGGACGCGCTTCCCCTTTATAATCGTCGCCACCTTTGGTTTCTCTTCTTCTTCCTCTTCCTCCTCCTCCCCCTCGTCGCCCACCTCCTCGTACTCCAACTCAGAATCAGAGTCACTCATGTCGTCGAATTATAATACCAAACCAATATTATTATGTGTCGCAAATGATGAAGATGAGATGTGCTGCTGCTGGGCACGTTGTGGTAAAAGTTGAGACTGCCGGGTTGTGCTACTCGATGACTACCGACTGGGCCACTCTCTCTCTCTCGCATGTGCCCCAAATGGTTTCTCTTAATAAGCAATTCTTGCATGAAATGCCAAACCAAGTAATCGGAATTCGCAAATTGTGAATGGAAAATGGGTGTGCCAACGCTAATTGATTTCGGATATAGTTTTGAGTTGGCAGTATAATTAGTTTGAGTTGACCCCTACCAAGTTTTAGCATTTTGTTCAAACTTTATGTTTAATTAGTGAATTCAACTCTGGTCGTTTTTTCAAAGACAAATGATAGTTTTTATTATTATGTTATATGATCAATTTATGAAAATCATGAGAATTGAGACGATTTTATTATGGTCTGTCTGTATTTAGACCGTGACTTTGTCCACCAAAACCGCAGCTACCCACTAAAGTAAAGGACCGACATTTAAATGATGGTGCTTACTCATGCTGCTACATAGGGCCATAGATCGGAGTACTCCGGGCTTGGAGTACGTACTCCGGCCTCCGGAGGCCGGAGTACGCAGCTTTTTCTGGAGGCCGGAGTACTCGGAGGCCGGAGTACACGTGGCCAGCCGGAGGCCGGAGTACACGTGGCCAGCCGGAGGCCGGAGTACGCGGAGGCCGGAGTACGCATGGCCGGCCGGAGGCCGGAGTACGAAAAATATCCGATCTATGCATAGGGCCTTTGATGTACATACTTTTTTGTAGGGTTAGGTACCTACATCTGCCTTTTCAGACGATGCAGCATGCAGGGACGCTTTACAAAGGTTTATAGCATGGTACTCGGCAGGTAGGTAGGGGCGGCCGCCGCTTATAGTGCACCATTGTTGATGGGTAGCCCAGGTATGCATCCTGCTGCATCTTTTAGACTTCATTGTTGGCCGTAGTGAAAGTGAGGTTAGGTGCAGAGGTACAAAAAATGGATGGGATGATGTTGGTTGTTATATAGCTTAATAATATATGTATAAAGAAGATGAAGAGATGGACCGCTGCCACTGACGAAGACTACTTTTCTCACAAAGATCAGACTGTCTTGCGCCAAAGTTGTGGGACAGGACTTTGAAAACTTTAAAATTAAAGTTATGTACCAAAATTGTACCTGAGTAAGTTACCCGTTCCAATTTACATAGGTGTGTGGCGATCAGTATTAAGTAATCGTTGTGGATGCCAATTAACCACGTACGACATACCAAACCCGGTCTCATTATTTACGATAAGCGAATACTATTATTAGTTCCATTACAAGTGCGTACAGTTTAGCAGATAATTTGTGATAAGAGAGCATACACCAATTCATAACTTTTCACAGTGGCTTAAATCGACACTTGTTGTTATTTGAAGCAGAATGGGAGTAGTTGCAAAGAATTAAATTTATTGCCCACAAAAATTGTTTTATTATTGGTGTCAACCCCCATTAATTGTCAAGTTTCTATTGTTTGCGGCTATGCAAGGAATGTGAGTAGTTTTCTGAGTGAGACCTTGGAGAAAATATTCAAGCTGGATTATTGGGATATTTCTTTCTACTTGCTGCACTTCGTTTGGCTAAGTCGTGGTGTGCAATTGGACTCGAAGTTACTACACAAGGTAATTTGACACTTTTCATCAACTCTGCAATTTTATTAAATGTTTTACTGTCACTGAAAGGTGACACTGGGCTACTAGTGACGCTACTTGGTCGCCGGTGGTGCATAATAAAATGGTAAATATAAAAATGTGTAGATGGATAAGACGTATAGAGGCTGACTGAATATACATACGTAGAATAATTTTGCACAATTTTGCAAACAAACCCCACTCCCATATAAGTACGGGACTGGCAAAACTATGTGGATGAAGAGTGTCACATGCAAGTTTGAAATATGAGATAAAACTGACATTACATCATCATCATTCACCAGTCAGAGAGGAGGAATCTCTTCTGGGTCGTTGTTAAAATGTGGAACTCTTTATCGCAACATTCCTTCTGAGGTGGTGTTGACTAATGCGAGCGAGCGTACGTACGTTCGTATTTGTGTGTGTCAAGTAAATACAGAATTGCACATATTTAACGAGAACTTTTGAACATTTGATTTTTCTGGTGCGTGCGTGGTACGTATTTGTGAAGCATATTGTTGTGATTACAGTTTAATCAGCACGTTTGACTGTTTCTCACGAGGAAAGAGAGACAGTGCTGACCACGCACAAAGCAAATATTGGTTAAGAGAGCACACGACGATCCCTAAATAAATGCGATTTAATGATTTCCTGTGTCAATTTATCATCATCATCGCCTCCAATCGGCGTGCACCTATGTATCGACATAATAATATTGACGTCTTCTCTTGACTCGTGTCTCGAGTTTGCAGTTATACACATAGATACACACATATTTACATGTGTAGTCATCTCATCTGGTCGTGCAGGCACCACTCCTATAACTTTATGGTTTTGACCAAAATGGCACGCACTGCTCCTTGATGTGATAAAGAATCAGACAAGAATAGAAATTAGAAAGCAAATTTAGCTCATAAATCTCAATTTAATAACAACCAGGTTGTCTTCCTTTTTGGGATTTGCATATTATGGCCAGAAGGCATCACACAGTTTCAACATCTCCCCAGTAATCATCTCATTCCCAGAGTTCGTGCCGATGAATGATGCACTTGGGAATTGAGATTCAGGAAACAATGAGGATTTAAGAGTTTGAGTGTGTTTACCTGTGTGCGATCTCAGAATGTTTTGCTGAATGCTGATTTGCATTTTGGAGCATCATTTGTTTCACATGTTCAGATTTTAATCTCATCATTAAATATTTTCCAATGTGTGCTCTCCTTTTCATTTGATGTGTTGTGGCGAATATTTATCGGCCTTGACTTAGGCAGAGGCACGACTGAGGAGACACAAATGAAAAAAAAACAAAGCTATGAGCCGTGGGTGATTGGCATGATTAGTAATTAAAACCACAAGTCTAACGCAACGTGTAATCATTTTAATGCGTGACGGGGAAAAACAATATGTTTATGTTTAAGCATTACGTTGAGAGAATTTAGAAATTAGCATATAAATCTCCAAAGAATCTCTGCACATACAATCTGTCCCATTTTGAGCTTATTTATCGCGAGAGACGAATTCGTATGATTCATGATTGACTGTCCATAGGCCTCCTCCAATATTTGGGAAATTATAAAAATTCACCAAAGCATAGCAGTTTTAAAGATATTTTTATAAACAGTTTGTCGAAAGTTTAATATGTTTGGTTGCAAACACTTGTTGCTTTAATTTCGCTAGCTCCTTTCGCTGAGATGCGAACATGGCAAAATTGTTATTATATAACACAATCCCTACACGATCGTTCGTGGGAGGATTGAGAATGAATGTGCTGCTGCAGTTGGCTTTTTTTATGGTGATGTGTGGTATGTATGGGTAGTTAGTTCGTTAATAAGTTACCTATTCTGTCCAGTCTTCTCTCTCTCTCGCCAAATTTGTCGATCCAATCCTCCAACCACCCTCATGCAGATCCCAACAAGTCTCTGACACGATGTCCTACGAGATCTGCATCTCAGTCAGTGTTCACTTCGCCGAGGCGACGGAATGTGCATGGCATGGCAGTCAGTACTTACAAGCCTGACTTGGTGTGCAAGTGAGTGATTTGAAAGATCTTACGAGGCTGACATTGTGCGTCTCGTGGGTCGTGACCCAGTGGGATTAAGTTGTCGTGCCCCCCAGAGAGGAACACTCCCTTTGTTGTTGTAAGGGGAACAGTTCTTCGTGGGCACAATAGGTCATTCGGATAGTGCAGGTTTATAAAATGTGTTTATAAACCTGTCACAATAACAACTAATTGAATTTGTATCTACTAAATAAACACTACGAGGAACGAGACGGTGTGAATTCTCGAAAGAAAATGGGTACGTCATGTTTTAATTTAACTCTTATTATTAAACACTGCCATCCCACAGATAAGAAAAAAAGCTAATTAGCATGTTAAGCACTTTGTTCACTTATTGCATCCACCCAACCAACCCCGTGTAAACATGCATCCTACATTCTTTTGTCTCACGTTAATATCCTTCTTCACAGCAATATTTGCATATGTAGTTATTCAGCACGAGACTAACAAGTGTGGCGAATTTTGAGAAATTCAATATTTCGCGACATCTGCGCCCTAAACTCTTCTTTGATTAAATCTAGCGATAATCAACGTCCTTTTTATATTAATTATTGATCAAACATGAAGGCGAAACATGTGAGCAAGAACAGATGCATGTGGATGGATGGACATTGCAAATGAGTTTGTGGATAAAAACATTGGGCCAAGTTTGTGTAGGTGGATTCAATTTAACTGCTGCATGGAAGGCTTTTGTTTACCCTTTAGCCTAGCAAAGCAACCTTCGTCTCATCATCAGCCTTCCATATTCTGGACGAGTATTAGCAACTAGTAGGAGAAATATGGGATGAATCTCTCTGATTTCGCAGTCACGCTTTATTTATTGGCAAGCACATCATATCATAAGCACACAATTCACACAGTGCCTTGTACAAACAGGAATTATCTCCATGTAATAAGAGAGCGAGAGAGGAAATCTCTTAAATGGTTATGGCTCTTTAACTCCACTCGTAATAATAATTCTTCTTCGCCTCCGTGCTGTTCGGGACATGGAGAGTTTTATATGTACATAGAGCTCGTATTGCATAAAATGCTTGAAGGGGGATCGATACGTATTTGCTCTTTACCTTCGTCAAACAAAGGAACACAAACTCTTCCAACGACATCGACATGACCTCCCGACACGGCAGATTGAGCAGGGAGGACGCTCTCAAAAGGGCAGATCTGTTTTAATGCGGCAGTCTAATCTAACCCCATGCGTCACATTAGATTTGCTCAGATTTTTCGTTGTTTTGCCATAATCGGAAGATGACGACGATGCTGCAGCAATGTTGCTCTTTTGGTTGTCACATATTGAGAGTTCTGGAGTAGGAGAAGTATGTTATTGAAGTAAATAATGAAAGCGTCTTGGAGTGGTGGAGTTGAAATTGAATAATAAATCAGCCCAGGAGGAATAAGTGGAAAAGAGTAGGAAAATATGTGCATGAAATGTGTGTTGGTCTGGAGTTAAGTAGTTGGGCTGGAGATTTGGTAGTGGTGATGAGATCACCAAATGAAATGAGATGCTAATGTATCTCCCAATATTTATTTATGCGAAGGAGCAAATTCATTTCTCAACCAACTCGACTTGTACTAATTCTAGAGAAAAATTAAGTTTTGAGACACTCGCAATTACTCCGCTTCGTTACATGGATAGACAAGGCTGCGTTGAAACAACAAATTTTGTTTAACTTTTCATCACTTTGTTCCATTAGCGGAAAACTGGTTATCTTTCAACGGGGCTTATCTTTAATTAGATGGATGGATGAATAATAAGTTTGCTTCGTGTCACCCCCTTTCCAATAATTTGACTCGATACTGATACTACTGTGATACTTAATGGATATTGTCGCACACTAAAAGTTTGTAAGGTCGTCGATTAGTCAAAGCGAAGTGTTTTTTATTAATATTTTGCATTAATGGTCAACCAAGTTTGTCTGCAACAACGGATTCTACTGCCCACAACATAACAGTGGACCACCACCACATCGATGATCGAGGTTTGACTTGGCTAACAAAATGTGCTGCAAAAAGTGAGCGATGATGCCGGTGGAGTGATATTGAAGTGAATGATTGTAAAAGTGGGCATAATGTGCCGGAAGAATGCATAATTTTTCCAAGATATTTTGACCCTAACTCACCATATCGATCGATCGACCATTGAACTTGATTTGAATTATGAAATCCAGACCACCACCAGTTCGACAAGTTCCAACGATGGTGGTGGTAGCAGCTAGTTTAATAATATAATAACATAATCTGTAACAATAATTCGGGACGAATAAGCTTCCTGCTTCTCTTCGTGACGGCGGGTGTGCACTCCATTTTTTGTGAAATGGAACTCTTGATGAATTGTAATTGCACTCGTCTAAATATGGGAATGGCTTCCCTTTGGCAGCTTAATCCGCAAAGAGGGTGGTCGAGTGAGTGCCAGATTGCTCAATTTGCTTGTAGAATTCTTAGTTGTGCAGAAATTAAAGAATTTTGACTCCTCGGTAGATACCACACTTTTCTTCAACTTGTGATAAATTAGGTATGCACAATTATGAAAAAATGAGATTGGATAATTGTTACACAGAGTTGAGTTGTTGTATCCCGCAGTGCAGTCGTTATAAATTTACATACAGAGTGAAATGGATAAGCCTACTTAATTGAGTGACAATTGAGTGAGACGGTCACCGAACTATAAAAATGTAGTAATAAATAATCCTCTCAATTCCAGCAAGTCAGTTCTATTCATAATTAGCTGCACATTGCAAAATAGCAATTTTCGGTAGGTCTCTCGTCATAAACGAAGTATGGTCACTTGTGTTGTGTATTTTACTGTCTCTCACGCCCCATTCCCTGTCGTAAAACTCGTTGTGCGGTACATATACTTAATCTAGCAATTTCGAGTGTATAACTCCGATTCCAGTAGGAATATTTTATCTTATTGCCAATAAAAATACACAAACCCATATTTTAGCATTTTCAAATATTTTACGCTTTATTTTTTTTAAACGGCAACTGTTAGGAATTTAAAAATTCGAAAACCTGCATTCCTGCTGTACTTGATTTTCAAACATATGTACATGCAATAATTTTTTTGTTATTTTTTTTATTTACTTAAAAACCCAGGATTTGGCAAAATCGTGTATTTCTAATATTATTGAAAATTCATTTTTAAAACCTTAAGCAAGTAAGATGACACAAAATCCAAGTTAGTTATATATTCACGCGAAAGAGTCACATAAGTTCAGTTTGCATGCTCATGAGCGAGCAGTAGCGAAGTCGCAAACCTCAATCGCCATTTAAGGGCTCCCACTGCGACGTGATTGCAGAGTGAGTCAACTCATGGCGACAACAATTGATTCTTCTTAACTGGGTCGTTAAACGGGAAACCATATTGCTTCGTCCTCTCCTTCGTCGTGTTCGTCTGCCATTTTTTGAGATTTTCCTCTCTTCTGCATTTCTCCTCCTCGTCGTCGTAAACACCCCGACGCTGCTTCATTTCATTTTCATGTTCAAAACTCCTCAGCCTGCTGCCGTTCTTTGCTTTGAGACTGCATGAGATTTTGGTGGCAGAGTCATCCCAAAAATTGAGATTAACGACTCCCACAGTCATTTTTGGTCTTGTGTGAGTGGGAAGAATTTTGAATGAAAACGTGTTTGCTGGCCGTGTAGGTCGATTTAATGATCCCAGCGTCCATCAGTACACTCGAGTTTGTAATTTCGAGATTGACTCTACGGATATACTATTATCGTTAGCAGGAAAACGTCACAATTCATACACGACGACACATTTTGTTAGGAAATGTCATCCAATTATGTCAAGTTTCGTCAACTGCATGCAAACCTTGTCAACTCGACTCGGAAATGGAGCTTGTTGTTAAAGGAACTGTGCAAATTTAATGCTTTGTCCGTCCTATAAGGCGTGTGTACACATTTGCGCACAACTTGACAAATTTACTCATATTGTAAACCATAATGAGACCATATTAAACCATGCACAGTTTTTGTTGATACTCATTCTGCTAATTGAGTTAGTCCAATGAGTAATTAATCTGATCGTTAACTTTGAAGCTGTCATTGCCCTCCAAATTTGTTTGAAATGTACTTTTTATTACTTTTAGGTCTGACTGGATAAATTTAGAAGATGATCACGATCAGGACTCGTCACTCGTCCGAGTAACCATTCACTAGCAGAACAACGGTAACGATGCCTAGTGTCGGACTACTGGGGCGGAATCTGGTTCGTCAAGTGGGGACAATGAATGAGTACGGGGGGAGCAATGAGGAGCGGTGCGACTGCTGCCCTTACGGCTACCACATTGACCTGGACTTTGTCCCCTTCAGTAAAAAGATGCTGTCCAGGGAGGGCGACTACGAGCGGCTTAAACAACTAAAGGACAAATGGAGGTCGGAACGCAAGTCGATGGACACATTACTCGGAGTGGATTATATCAGCACGCCATCGTCCAAAATCGTGAGTCTCGCATTATTAATAAGTTGTAAGCTCTTGATATATTATCGCATAAACAGCTCCTCGTCTGGTACAAATTCATCCACTATTTGTAGATTGGACCAGCAGAGTAATAATGAGACCACTACCACGTAATTAATTACAGTAGAGCCATCTCCCCATGTAATTTAGATAAATATTCCTACCGTAAATATAGCCATGTAAATACGTGCGGACTTGTTGCTTGTACGTGTTGTTGTTGGTGGAATTACTTAATGAGGAGTATATTGTTGTAACACACAGCATCCATCGGACTGTTGTTGACTCGTTTTAATTTACACATCCCTGGTCGTTGCGTATCAATCTCAGTATGCACCCCAACTCTTTTGGAGTCAACAGTGTGTGAAGCCCTTATCTGAAACAATTAAGCGTGGCTTCCTGTGCCACACATAAACACGTAATGCTACTTGAACTCGCTACCAGTTTCTTCAAGTTTGGTATATCACACACCGTTGCATTGTTGTTGTTACGCTCTGGCTTCTCCTCTGGCAGGGGGTTAAGGTTTTCTGCCTTAAAATACCAGTAAATTACAAGTAAAAAGTTTCCAGTAGCACGTGATACACCTTGTTTCTCTTCAGGAGTGTGCGAGTCACAGTTCCTTCCAGTACCGGATTCCTGTTGTCTCCAGATTCGTTGTCGTTGGTGGTGTTTTAAGCAGAATTCTCAAAAGTGAAGCCTTTCTGGAATATTGCCTTGCGAAAAGTGTAGAATTTAGTGTCTCGTCAATATTTTTAGTTTTAAAAAAATAGACAGAAAGAACATCTTCCCATAATTGGAAGTGTGGTGAGGTACGTTGTTGTTTTTCAATCTTTATGCTCATCTCGTGTAACAGAAATTAATATCCATCATTCACATCAAAAGTTTGAGTTGTTTGTCACTTATTTTCCTATAAAAATGAGGGATGAGGTACACTGAGAGAACTGTTAATTGCTAGCGTATCAGTTTCAACTCTCTCATCTCAAATTCTTTTACCTGCCTTACTTATTTATTTATTATCGTTTATCTTACAGTAAGATTCTTACTGAAAACTTTTTGCTCCAATGATTGATAGCTTGTACATCATTAATTATCATAGAAAGCGAAGTGGTTTTGGAATTCCAACTCAAATTTGATGACAAGTCGCACTCCTATTGCGGTTGATAATTGAATCAACTGCACAATGGGAATTTACATTAATTGATATCTCGACTGACTTCTTTTTATCCCTTTTTACGATTTTTAGAGTGAATGAGTAGTGCGAATCGTAAGAACCTAAGTAGTAATAGTAGCCCCGTAGTAGTGAGTCAAGTGGGGAGGCATCATAGCCTTTAACATAATTGTGCGGAGTAGCAGCAAAGCAATGATATTTTCTTAAACGAGTCGAAAGTTTGTTTTGAATGGCAGTTTGCCATTGATGTCGCTGTCCTATGAGATATTATGCTACGCCATGAGTTTCAAACTCGTTGACAGACAAGTTAGAGTAAAGAATCTCATTCTGCCTCAATTTAAAAAAGGACACCTTTTTTTATATTACAAGACTGAGCATTTTTTCCATTAAAGTTCTCGCCCTTGTTTTTATAAAGCCAAATTAGACAATATCTTTCCCCCAGGAGGAGGCCTGCTTGAAAATGAAGCATGAAGGCTCTCATTCGTTGCGGTGTGCAAAAGCGAGCAAGGCTGGCACAGACTTCTTGCAACGACACCACTTTCACCAAAGTGCCCAAAGTTTTGATATAATATGGCAGAAAAACAAGAAATCCAACAGCTTAGAATAATACCATAAAATTATTACCATTATATATAGCTTGGTAGTAATGTATGCATTTACGATGCAAGAGTAATATTAAAATATGCGTGTGTAGCTATTAGTTAACAGTAGGATAGATTACAGATGCTAATCTGCAATGAATATTTTGCATAAGTGTCTTTTGTTGAACTTGATAATGGCGCAGTTATCTTCATCAAAACCGGCAGAGAGAAGAACATGCTACGATACGTCACGTCTTCCTGTTGTCAGTCACCTTTTCCTTTCGATTGTATTTGCGACGAGTCAATTTTATATGCATACCCTCCGCTTCGAAAGGAAGTACAAAAAAAGTAGTAGTGGGACAAAAATAGTAAGTTTCTAGCATTCCGTCACTGTATGATTATGCACTATGCATTTGTAGTCGGCTAAAGTTGACAGACTCGTCACACTGTCAACTAAATACGTGCAGCCAGCGAGCAATCTATCCATCCATCCATTACAAGGAGGATTTGTTAGTTCCTTTAATGAGTTGTCTCAATATGATGAACTAGCAAATTAGTTCAACGGTGGTATCAAATCATGGCAGATACTCTTCAGTTTACCAAAAACTTGTTCGTATATTTGTCAGTCTGATACATACATAAAGGGTTGAGAAACAGAGTTAAAATTTACCAACGTCCTTGTTTCTTCCAGTGCCTCAGCCCCAATAACTTGTCAGCAACACTTTCTCGAGCAACAAAGGACGTTTGGAGGGAGCGATCCTCCTGGAAAAGTAAGAATGTGAGAAGCTTAGGAAGTGACGATACAGATTTGGCGAGAAACGGAAGCAGCAGCAGTTCCGAGCTTCTCCTTGAGAACGGGCTGAGCGAAGCAGTGACAGATTTTGAGGAAGCGTTGCAAAGAACTCGACCCCAGTCCAAGATCCTGTCCTACGAAATTCCAGACTCGCAAAAGTTTCATACCTTCCCAAGAATCAAGACGCCCGCATTGAGGGACCCCGTCACCGGCACGACCAGCAACCTTACCGCCGTGAGCAACATTTTTAGCAACAGAGCCACCAGTGGGAGCACTTCGACAAATTCCGCCTCCACCGTAGTCATGAGGGACTCTCTGGTCAGACATTCCTCCATGGAGATGGTCAAGGTGAGAGAAAGAAGCAAAAAAAATTGTGTTGCCATGGCAAAATTTTTATTCGTTGCTGGTCAACTGGCCACGTCAGATGGAAGTTCTAAGTTCACAAGGAACACAAGAGGCTAATAAATATCACAGAATAAATATTGCTTGTATATTTAATTCGAAATTTAACTAATTCGGAAAATGTTTGGTACATTACAGCGAAGTCAAGACTTGGGTGAGCTGGAGCCCCAACTTTTCAGCCGTGTGGGTCGAGCTGGAGACGGCGATGAGCACGAAACTAAGTTTGTCGAATTGGAAAGACAGGTCAAACTGATTCCTGAACTTGAGGTGAGTAAATACAAATTTAAAAAGTTTCAAATTAATTTTAAATATTAAACGAGTGAAATGTTTGATTGGATTTTAGACGAAACTTAAAGACCTGGCGGCAGAGAAACGTCAACTTTTGCAATTATTGGAAATAGAGAGGTCCAAATGCGCCTCTATGACGAAGGATCTGCTCAACAACACGACGAATAAGGCTCCAACAACAGTCAAGCGATTAAGTACGCGAGATGCTGGGGTCCAAAAAAGCGTTGCTACACGAGACGTTGGAGTCACCCACATCATGCCTAGAATGAGGTAAGGTCAATTTTAGAGCAATTTGAGTAGAATTAATTCTTCAGTTATGCTAATTATTCATCGCAGAACAATCGCCGTTGGAGGAAACGTGGACATAAGTACTTGGGAACGATCTTCTCGCGGCGAGTCCTGTTCACCGACCGGAAGTTCTAATGGGACACTGAGGCGAAGAGTGAAAACATTCGATGCAGGTGTCCAAGTCAAGGATTACGATTTCCCGAGTTCTGATCCTGTCCCCGTTCTCCAAATCGTGGAAGGTGTCGAGTTTGGAGTGCAAGTAGACACCAACCTTGATGAACCAATGAAAGCTCCACCGAGAAAGAAACACGCTGGAACAATGGCAAAACCAGTCACTTCAGATGTTGGAATGTTCCACAAGGTTGTATATTGTTGGATATTTTATGAAATTATACTATTTATCAATTTTCAACAATTTATGATTTGAATGAATCGATTTATAGCCAACCCAACGAGACGCCGGAAGCGCAATGGATACAGAACCCGCGAAGCCAATTAAACCCCGAGTGAAACATGTCGGAATTTCGGCCACGTTGGACGAGGACAAACCAAAAGTACCGGATAAGGTGAAGCCCAACCGCGCCATTGCCACCAACACGGACCGATTAAGAGTGACATCCATTGGGTGCAACACTACGGTGAGGCTAATTTAAATTTAATATTATAGTTGAATGCTTAATTAATTACTAAATTTGGATATGAAGGCCGAGGGAAAACCAAGAGCGACATCATCCTCGTCCCAAACGGATAATGTGGAACCTTCCACAACAACCCCAACCATTGCTGGCGTATTGAAAAAGAGAACCATGACACTGCCATTCAGCACTGCTTCATCATCTCCTTCCGTCCTACAAAAGTCTCCTGGTGATACAAAAGGTCTCTCCAAAATACCCAGACTAACGTCTCCACTTAGCTCTCCGGGTGTTCAGCAAAGAGTGAATGCGGTTTCATCTCCGAACCCGGATCGTTCTGAATCTCCAGCGTCTTCAGCGTCGAGTGGGACGCATAGTCCTTCTCCGGCAGCGGCTGAGAGTCTCGTCAATTATTCTCCTATTCACAGGAAACCTGCTTATCAAAGGTCAGACACCTACATAAAAGAACTTTATCTACCAGAGCGGTCACATTTTGGGCCTTTGGAACCCCTGGAAGAAGAGGATAGAGAAGGACCACGGTCATCCTCGGCATCATCCTCATCGGGGTTTGTACCCCTTCAAGAAAGGCGTGAAAAGTGAGTAGTAGCTGATTTACGTGATTAATGGACTGAAGTCTGATAAATATAATTATATTTCTAATGCGTGTCATTTAGAATTTCTCCAAGCAAAGAGATGCAAGCGGCACTAAAGGTTCTAAACGATGCATTACTCCGTGGGAAAACTACGGAACAAGTCACTAACGCCATTAGCATAATTCTTCACGAGTGGTTTAGGGTATGAAATGTCACAATTTACGCCATATCTTTATTACGGTTAATGGTCACATTTAAATTTTGACTTCTTAGGTTGCTGGAACGAAAACTGCAAATCCCTTCGATGTCGAAGACTACTTGGACAGTTTTGAAATTTACTCCCCACAGCTTCTCCGTTATATTGTCAACATGCCAGATGGAAATGTACGCCCATTTTAATGGATACGCTTTAGCTGCACAATACACACATGTACAAAAATTGTTGTAACTGACAACTGGCTGAATGTTTCAGGGGAACACCGCCCTTCACTACGCCGTGTCGCATGGAAATTTCGACGTCGTGTCCATTCTTCTAGACTCTAAAGTATGCGACCCCAACAAAGCCAACAAGGCTGGCTACACCAGCATCATGCTCGTGGCATTGGCAAATATTTCTTGTGAAGCTCATCGACAGGTTGTGAGAAGATTGTTTAGCTTGGGAGATGTGAACATCAAGGCCGCACAGGTTTGAGGGAAAATTAAGATTAATGACTGTAATACGTTATTGAAAATAATTTTATGTTAAATTGCAGCATGGTCAAACTGCCTTAATGCTTGGAGCATCTCACGGGCGATTCGACACGATCCGACTCCTACTCGAAGCTGGGGCCGATATCAACATTCAGGACGAGGATGGAAGCACGGCTCTTATGTGTGCGGCGGAACATGGTCACATGAAAATTGTCAAGTACCTGCTGGCTCATCCTGATTGCAACCCACACATTACTGACAATGTAAGCAATACAAACAAATTGTGGTGCTACTTAATATTCGTCGTGCACAAGTAATTACATTGTGTTAATAATGAACTCACTTTAATTTTTAGGATGGGAGCACCGCATTCAGGTAAATAATATTTGAATCATCAAGTTGTGAATATCTTGCCAATTCAATCGCAAGTCGGTGGTGTTCATGGGGTCATGATCTTTTAATGATTTGTTTACAGCATCGCTATGGAAGGTCAACACAAAGACATCGGAGTGCTCCTCTACGCTCAAATGCACTTCGCCAGGCCAGAGGGTGCAGGAGGACTGGCAGCAAAGTCAAGAAGCACGACGCCAAGTGCCAGTTCACAAAATTCGACGGCGTCCTCCACAAACACATCGCCCTTGGCGGCCAAGCGAATCCAGTCAGATTCTTCCTTGCTCTCCCCCCAAAAGTAGAAAAACTGAATGTCTAGCTCGTATCGTAATACCAACACAACAAAAATAGCACATATATAATTATTAATCCATACAATTACTTATTTAATTGTGATCGCACGAAATCTATTTATATTTTTGAGACCGGTCTCAAAAACCAGTAGCAGAATGCCGGTCCAAATTTTTTTTTGTATTTGTCTAATCTAAATAAGTCTTGAACTTAATGATCAAACTATATATGTAACTCACATAATTTAATAAGTCTCCTTCTCCAGAGAACAAGTCAGTAATGAATATTAAACATAATCAAAAAGTACATATGACAGGGGAATCAAGGCACTTTATTATTACTACAACTGATCATTTTCAAAAACACGTAATGCTGCCTATTAAGGTTATTGATGAGTACCATTGATGTATTGCTTATAATAATAATAATATTTAACGGATTTATATTGGGTTGCAATCGTATGACAATGGAATATTATACAATTTATCGATAAAAGTTGACAACAATCGAAATTCTAATAAACTATAATCTCACGAATAATTTCGCAGTAAAACAGAAATAAATAAAAAGCATTGAGCGTTTCTTTAAAGCTCGTTGATGACAGAAGTACAATTCAGCAGCAAAAATATATATATTTTAATAAATAAAAGTAACGGTTACTCGCAATCCTCGATCCGTATAATGACTGACACACTAATTTCGGTGCATATATTGGTAACAATTCACGAATAAAAATAAATAGAATGGCTGACTTGGAATATGGACTGACCACTGGCACAAAATAATACAAAGGATCAAAGGCTGCTACACATACTTACATACACGAATGAAATTTAAGTGGAATATCACGTTTCTTTCAAAAATATTCAATTGTATAAACGGTACAAGTTTGTAGCAAAAATCTTGGATGATGAATCTTTTTGGTAATTTGGATTTTTTGTGTAATCGATAATTATCTACTTTATCGCTTGAATTTTGCCATGTACTTCCGGATTGTTGATTTCTCATCAAACATGCTCCTCAGTAGTAAAACCTGAGATTCATATTTATCAAACGTATTACTTAATATTAAACGTATTAAATATGGAGATGTTGGGAATCACATTACCTGCATCCCTCCAACAAAAATCAGAATCAACATGTAGAGCATTGACCAGAAATTCACTCGTTCAAAATTACTCTCAGCTATTCCTCGATCCTTCAGTTCCGTCAAGCGAACTTGATCTTGAGTGCTTTGAACTTTGTTGAGAGAGACTCGAACACGTTCTATAATCGACTATGAAAGCAGACAGCACAATTAATCCTATTACCTTAAATTAAGTAAATTTGACAACTAACCTTGATGTCATTCACTTGAACATCGTAAACTTGAACATCGGGCTGAAAATTGTCGTCATAATCCTTCCAATTGGTATCATCGTCGCTATCCACGCTCATATGGAAAGCAACCGTCTTGTGACTAAAATGACTGAATGTGTTATCGAAACAAGCTTTATAAATTCCTGCCATCATGATGGGCAACCTACAGAAAAATTGTATAGTTAGTCACATAACTCAAATCGAACAACCAGTAAAGTTCGTTAGAATTATAATTAGTCTTACTCATGACGCGACTCGGTTTTTCGAAACTCTGAAATGATCGGGCGTCTTTGGGTGTCTGACAGTTGGAAGTTAATATCCAACTCGCCTTGGTTCGAACTGACGACAGAGTAGTCAATATATAACGTCCTGTTAAAGTCGACATGTTCGAAAAAACATTCCTCCCGACCAGCTGGAACCTGCAGCATGAGATCCGCCCCCCATATGGGCACCGCGTAGTTGAGGAGCAGCAGGAAGGTGTACGATAAAGTGGATATAACCCTCATATTTGTTTCTGAAATATCCACACCTCAAAATGTTAATATTTTTTCGTATCTTACAATCAAAAGATGCTAGTCTTTTGTAAGTACATAGTTTAATTAAAGAAGTTTATTAGCTGGTATTATCCCTTTTCATAGTTTCAGAACGGCGGTATGCAGTTTAAGTAAATAATAATTTTTTGAAATTTATAATATAAATAATACGCAATAATACTTGCAAGATTACATTCATCAGATTATTTGAAAGTTACAGGACACGTAAAAATTTGCAATCCTTTTCGTATGTATAAACATTTCTGAGAACTTGTTACACTGTGTAACTTACACACAAAGTTGAGGAAATGTAAACAAAGTTAATTTAGGCAACTTACCCAGTCTATAAAATATCGCTATTAAAATTTGGAGCCCCTTGAATGAAACTGAAACCTCTCTGATTAAGGTTGTCGACTGGGGATGAAAGTGAAGTACTCGAGCGAGCGAAGTACTCGATAATTGTGAAAGATCAGCTTCCCGCAGTTCTCCAGCAATCCTCTGCCCCAAATATTTTGTCCAGCACATGAATTATGGTCATATTAGAAATTTAACATACTAATGACGAATTTGATGAAATTACGTCAATATTTCCAGCTTAACATCTTTTACCACAAATAGAATATTGACCTCTGATAACCTAAGTAGCTATTGTAGCTGAACTAGTAATCTTGAATATACATACAATCAAAATCAATTTTATCAAATTCCATTCTTACAATAAATTACCTGATAAACACGGGCCTAGCTCAGCATTTCGAGAGATGTCCCTTGAATGTATACATATCACTTAACAAAGGATCAAATATATTATTTTCATTAATCTATCATTTATGCATTGATATGCAAAATTTACATATCAAATGCATGGCATTGTAAATAGATGCGAAGGAGGAATTTTATAGTTGCATCGTGCTTTTTATATACTTTCCGCGAGGAGAATGTTTTCTTCACATCGCGATAAGAAAGGAATGCATACGAACGTTTATCCTACAACCACTGATAAGCGACGGAGGTACTATCTTGACTATGAGATCTCCCAACTTTTATATGTATGATTAATCACTGAAAATGAAACATTTTGAATAGATGAATGTGGAATGTGAACGTCTTGTCTCCTTTTTATCTCTTGATTTTCAAAGTTATCAATTCCGAATTCTCCAATTTTCCAATCATTCTATTGCTGGACTCTTTCTCGTCAACATCATTTCCACGCTCATTCTCCTGCTCCACGAACAATTCACAACTGTTCCCCCAAGTTTTGAAGTCCTATTAAACCCACACCCACCAATTCGTCACCCCCTTCATCTCATTAACAATGGTGCAGTCCGACACTCGCGGAAACTTTATCTCCTACAACCCTACTCCCACAGAATTATCTCCGAATGGGGCGAACCATTCTTCTCCGGCGTCCGCAGTAAACATGTCGACCCCTCAAGGGTCCCATGCTCCTTCACTCTTCAACCTCAGTGGTGATGAATTCCCCGACTTTCAAAGAAGCGGCAGGTCTCTCCTGAGGCCCCCCACAGGTCGCTCTACTCCCTCGGCATATGTTTCTAGTGGCCCAAGTTGTCAGAGAAATGCAAGTACCAGACCAAGTAACACTTCTGAATCGTCATCATCGGTCTTTTTTGGTGGACCTCCTGCACCCATGCCGCTATTTCAACCAAGCAACGTGAACATGGTTCATGGACAAGGACAAGGAGTTGTTCCTCCACCCCCGACTGTACCTGGAATGGGAGCAGGTCAGCCAGGTCAGCAAAATGCAGTACCATTTAACGTGATGGAATTCCAGGCAGGAGGAGGAGGAGAAACCAACTATCATTTCTACGCCGGAGCTACTGCTATTCATCTCCACACTCCAGGAACCTACGTGGTTGGCCTAACTGCGGACATCACTGTTGGTGATCGTGGATCAAGGGGACGAGCTCATCATCATCCTCATCGCCATCATCATCCTGGTCATGTCGACCCAGCAACTCACAGTTTAGATGTAACAGGACATCATTAATAGCCATTTGTCAGGAGCAACAATGGAATCTACTCATAAGGCAAGCTTATTCTAGATTTTTTAAAATTAGCATGAAAACTCTATATAAAAATTGAGTTATTACTTTATGTGTATTGTTTCTTTGTAGAGTAACTCAACTCGTCGGCTAAAGGAAATCTGCTGTCTTATCTGTATCCACAACCCAGCTCAATTCTACTTCTACTATCTCTTCTACTATCTCAATTCTACTTCTACTAAATTAAAATACAACTGAGTAAGAAACACGAATTTTCAAGTAATTCTAGTATTAAATATTTGGTAATTCGCCACATTACAAATTATTTAGACTTAAGTACATTTCATTTCATAAAAAATTTTTGGAATGTTTTTTTCAAAAAGTAAAAGTTTCAATGCTTATTCTTAAATAGCTGTTATATAATGTACGTATATTTCGTACATTGTTAGTTAACATGATAAACTAAACACATTTTTTCCATACAATTGATGAATAAATCTTAAATTGAGACTCAACTTTGTTGCAAAATGGGTACTCCAAAATTCTTTCACAGAGATTTTGATGGAGATTATGCATAATTTCACTTCAGTCAGATGCACAGCACATGTAAGAATATTATAATCTTCACAATTTTTATGGTGAACCGAAAGAAATAATTGTCAAGACGGGAAAGTAAATTTAACTTTTCATAGTATAGTCTTTGTGACGATTTATTAATCATTGGCAATGGTAGTAAAACTATCATCGTACAATATTATCTCATCGTCGCCTTATGATATATTAAATATTCTGTAAGAATAATGTCATATGTAGCGCATATTTATAAGTTGAATTAACTTGTTGTATACACGCTCTACTCGAATTCTATTTTTGTAAAAAGTACACAACTGGATGGCACAACTTAATCACCGAAAAAAAACTAAATGGACAAGTCGTTGGTTACTTTTTTTGTTCCGTATTGGCTCGTGTTTTAATGCTGGGTTTACAAAAAGTGGCGTTGAAAAGTAAAATCAATAAATATTTCAAAGTACAAATCCAAAAAGTAACACTATTAAATATTTATGACTTGGTTATACGTAAGGGATCAAATAACAAAATTAAGCAAAGTTAAGTTAACAAAAGATATTATTTCAATTTTCATGAAAAAAAATTATGAAAGGATAGTAACAAACTATCAAGTGTGTTAAGTGTAAGCTACACGTGAGTAATATAAAAAGTACAAAATGAACGACATGTATAGGAAATTGTCTACATAGTATAGCTATTTTAGCGGAGTTTACAATAATCAGTCTACATAATGGCGTTAACAGATATTGAAATTTGAAATCGATAAAATCAGACTTGTTATCGCTTCAATATGGGAAGCCGAACAGCTTGAAACAATAATCTCACTGACAACATGGGGAAGTAATTATACACTCGTGAGGATCCAACGAATGTACATATTATAGGCAATGTATAGGTTTGACAAGATTGAAATTGTGGGTTCAAATGGATACAGCAATTAGTTAACAAAACGGAAAATATTATTTGGATCATAGTAGATTATACTTTATAGAAAATCCACTGCTTTAGTATCCGTTTATCAATAATGCGGCTTAAGTGAGTTTGAAGAAAGCTGCAGTGTGTATTGATATATAAATTTCTGAGTATCAACAAAACACGCTTGCAAAGAGTTTAAATAATTAAAAACCTGAAATGTTAAAATTACACATTTGTGTGTATATGTAAAATTGTATCAGTTCTTATAGGATGTAATAATTACCAGCTCTTTGTAAGTTTAAAATACTTTATCTTTTGTAGCTACATATATAGCTTGTAAGCAACCAGTGAATGTTTCGCCAAAACTGCTTTTCTTAAACTTGCCCATTTCCAGGTTTACCAATACTTTTACGCATATATTTAACAAAACTAGCACGATAATTCAGGAACACAAGAGCTATAATATATAATATCTTCACAACCCAGAAAACGGAAATAGGGTTATGTGCATACGAAGAGTGGATATTTATATCGCAGGAACACGATGTTGCGTTTCTAGTGTATTAAGCTTAGTGTAGCTGTGGTCAAAACCAGATACACGAACGACGAACGCCGATATCAGATATAAGTATGAGAGATGTTGGTGGGAGGATCCAATATGTATTCAGATCATTCCGTTCACTGTTCTCTTCTCATTGATACGTTATTGTACTATACATAATCTTTAACAATTTGGTAGTGTGAGGGTAAGTAATATATGAATGTATGTATGTAGTGGGGGTTTGGGAAGTGTTTCTTCTTTGCAAACTATGTATATATGTATGTATAATATAATATAGATATATGTATTTATAATATATGTGACTTATTTGATTGGATATTTATAACCTGACTTAATTATTGGAAATTTAATGTTACACCATATGAACATTTTGAAGTATGTGTTCATCAGGGTGTATTCCTTTCAACGAGACGTGGTGATGATCCGAAGGCGTTCGATGCCTTGTTGTATAGTGAGGTTGTGATTGTTGAAGTTGTTGCTGGTGTTGACTACGATTAGCGATTGACGCTAGTAATGGATTGGCTGCTTCTCCTCCTTGCAGCACATCTAATTTTCTGGATTTATTAGTATTATGTACATGGTGATGATGATGAAGGGGCGGACCGCGAGGCTGTGCACAGAAAACAAAAATCACCGTTAGGATTTATCTGATCCACGACAATGAATAAAGTCATCGCAAGGTAAACTAGATAAGGCTGGCTTAAAAACATCACTTACTTGCTGTCCGTAAATATTTCTATGATAAATGTCTACATCGTGAGGATAAAGATGCCCTTGCCCTTCATCCTCCGACAGATCAGACACCGAAGCACGAGGGGACAAGTGATTCGGTTTTTCAATCTCCTCGTAGACTGGGTCTGCTCGGTGAAACCCACTTCGGATATCTGAATAACTGCTTCCCCTCCAACTCCCCTCCAAACCCACGTGAGGGCCTTTACTGTACAAGCCTAATATGGCTGAAGGATCACCCGGGTAGCGATGCATTGGCCCACCACCTGAAGGACCGTATTCCACAAAGAAATCTGATTTTAAAATTAGTCTGAACTTGTGCAAATAACATTACATAATATTCCAAAAGTAGGGCAACATACCGGGAGATTGCTGAAGTCCAACACCACCCAGCTGCTTGCTGTAAATGGCGTCGTGATGGTTTACAGGTTGACGGCTAAGCGTTAGGATTCGTCCATTGCCGTCAATGACCCTCTGAGTTAAATGATTATTTTGACATGCTTCGAGCATGTAACCACTGCTACTTCCACCGCTCCCTGCACCCGACGAGTTTACTCCGCCTGGACCACCCTGAAGTTGCTGTTGGGAATGGGTTGACATTTCAGTATCGCTACTATCCGAGCTCTTGGCGCAATCACATATCTTTGTTATCATCTGAAATCAATGCAAAAAGTTGTTTACTAAATCAATTACTACTAATTTTTGTTTACATATCCACACATGTATATATATAACAACAGCAATTGTGCAGATTTGTTTAATTATCTTACATCTTCAGACTTGAGTGCATGAAAAACTAGTATTGCAATCCCCTCCAGGGCCAACATAAGGCTTGCTGCATATGACAAAGATGGAGAGGATGACTCCAAGTCCAACAGTCTCAATGTCCACGCCAAAATCATGAAAATAAGGATTAAAAAGCTGCCCCTCAGCCAAGTCCTGAAAATATTTAATACGCCAACAGTTAACTCGTCTGCTAATAAATATGTACAATAATCGTCGACATTTTATTACTCACCCAGCATATGTATACAATGATTTGTCGTCGTTAGGTTTTTTAGGCATTGCTGACAAAAGTCCGCAGACTTTATACGACGTGTATATAAGGACCGCAGCAGTGGCCTAAAGAAGCACAGAAAAAACACAACGTTAGTGAAATCATCCAGAGCAAAATAATTTCATTAAAAGTGAACATGGATGAAGGGTAAGGAGATATTGGCATCAAGATTAAATGAGCTTTATTGAACCGTGTGACTTACCAGAGCTACCAGCACTGCTGGCCCCACGAAGCACAGCAGTGTGAAACTGGTCTGCACCCAACAATGTTTCTCACTCCGATAACTCCGTGGGTCCAAGAGGAAGGAGAGGAGAACAACGATTGCGGGTGAACCATATGAGACACCGTAGTACCTGTTAATATGTACAAAAATAATAATATTATGTACTTTTACACATCTCTCTCTCTCTAATCCAACCATATTCACATAACAATACATTCAATAAATAATTAAAAAAGATTAAAGTACCACAGTTGACGAGATAATCCATTTTCAGCCGCTTCCACCACTATCAGATGGAGATGGAAGCCTGCAAAGTGACATTAGAATTTATGTGTGTGAACAAACATACATTGCAGAATTGGACTTTTGAAAATCGTGGTAGTGGAAGGAAAGAAGACATCGAATTACGGACACTTAATTGAAGGCATAATAAATTAAATAGAGATTAACTCGTCTCTTAGATTGAGACCCATAATTTACAAAAAAAGACGTTCAGCAAAACCAAACCATAATTGTCTATAAAGTAAAGGGCGGTGGTGGATGGTAGGATTATTATATTGATCAATAATGTGGGACATATATGTAAGTACTTACCATGTAGGAATAGCCATAAGACTGAAGCCAATGCAAAATAATGAAGGAGCATTGCAATGACTGTGCACTCCACGGGCTTGTGAGTTAGATGTATTCCCGACACGAAAATTATTTCTCCAATCAAGATACAGACAAACAAGTTCTTGAGTATCATGGTTTGAAATACCTGTAGAATAAAGTAACAAAGTTACTACCATGATTATTGCCATGATATATGTAATATTGCATTCTGCTTCATTAGCATTTCACTACTACTCCATGCAATTATCAGCAATCCGGTTAATTACAGTTTTGGAAGAGTATGCACTAGAAGAAGACAAAAACATGGCACACACTTACGCGTCCATTTATGCAAAAATGAGTAATGATGAGTGTGAAGAAAAGGCACAGGACAACCACGGCAGATCCGATGTACATGACAACCTGTAAACGAGAGAAGAAATTTCAGTTAATGAGGAGAATGGGCATTTGTTTCTCTTTGCCCGATGGGGAATAGAGGAGGAGGCTTGTTGCTTGTTAATATTACAAGGAATTACATTAATGTAATAAATGCTATACGGAATATAAAGACAAATGGTTGTTTCATATTAGGGACAAAAAGCAGGGCAACAGATACTTGGAGTGGGAATAAGGTATTTATTATTCTGAATAGGAACGAAAAAAGACATTCTGTTATAGAAGGCAAACTCTTATGGCCACTCTGTATTTGAAGACATTTTACAGAATTTTGTATGTGTGTTTACCTGGAGCATTTGTGGCGTGGGAAGTTGCTTAGGAGGGGGTTGAAGATCCATGAGTATTGCGAAATTGGTCAAATGTCCTGGGTTCAAAAATGTCAGTTAGACACATACATAACGTTCTTATTAAATGCTAAATAATTATTATGCTTACCACACTGACACACAGTATGGGTCCGATTGGTGTTTTCCACATGACACCCCTCTTCTGACCATTTACTGCAGATAAACACACACACACCATAATAAGTAAGTAAATTGCAATCCTTGTGGCAGATGAATTTATAGGCTGCCTCCATTCTAATTGTATACTAAATCACATTCCTTTCCTTGAATGATGGTATAATTCATTCCATTTTGCTCCTCTAGCATTAATTATTACTAAGCGGTTATGCAATGTTTTCATTAATTCCTTTTGACATCCATGTACACGCGTTTAAATTCAATTCAGTCCGTAGTTTGAGGGTCTAAAAGATTTGAAACTCGAAAGCAGTCCCCAAAACCAGCCTTGTTGTTACTGAATATGTTCAACTTGTTCTCTCTACTTTAGAATTGGCGAGACAGGCTTTTCCATACACATACATTGTCCTTGAGTCTCGCTGATTCTCGCTCCGAGATATAGCATCTCCATTACAAAGTACGACTTTGTATTGCTATATACCGCATCACTATATTTCACCCCCGTCAGCCATGCCCATAATTCACTCAATTTCGACAGAAAGGAAGGAATGGGAAAGACTACAAAATTAACAAACTTACTCTTGAGTATAGTCCCAGAACACGCATTGAGGATTGCTCACATTATCAAGCCATAAGTGACGAAGTGTCAGCCGGACAGGTAGAGCCAATTGAATGTGTCTTCCCTGATTCAGTGATGCCGAAATCACTCGAGAGTTTACCAGTTTCCGTACTTGTGTTGACTCTTCGCTACCAATGATGTTGTCGACAGGTTGGAGTACCTAAAGAGAGTGTGTGGATAAATTAACAAATTCTAAACTTGCCCCATAAACTCATTATTATTTCAACTATTAAAGGTAAGTAACACTATAGTGCAAATTAAAGAGTTACATACATGCTCCAAGTTATTGTAGGCGAAACAAACTAGCCGGACAAGACCACCATCGCTATTTTCTCGAAGTGCCTCAGCCGGCATTGTGAGCGAGTCTCCCATTCGACCCCAGTGGTCTGACCCTTCCGCTGGAAAATTAATTTCCCGAACATTGTTGGCCTCGATGGCGTAAATACTGGTAACTGTAAATAGATGAAATAAAGTTAGTTTGTCATCTAGTATGTTGGGTTGGTCGCAAAACACAGACATGAGAATGATGTAGTATCATGAATGAGTGACATTTCCACTTACGTATATTCTTAACAGATTTCCTAAGGATTTTCTCTGATGTGACAACGTTTGCTAATAGGAATGCATTGTCTTCCAGTCCGACCAGTAAATCTGTAGCAATTTTCATTTGATCTGCATAGCTTAAATCACGCCAGCCATCCAGACGGGCCTTTTCCAACAAGTTACTTCCAGCCTCTAGAATTAGTTGCAAAAGCTCTGCAGCCAAGTCCTAATAACAACACCAGAAAGAAAGATATTATTTATCCACCTTGTGTAACAATGTGTGTATTTCGTGGAAATAACCAGCTATTTAAGCTAACCCAGTGTGCCTTGAACACATAAAATATTCAATATCCTTCAATAATGCTTAACCCACCTCTCGGCTAACTTGATTAGTTAAGGTCCTCAGCTGGTCATTCATCCGAGTTGCAATAGTTTTTATTATGCGGACTGCTGCTGCTATATCGCCTCCGTACATCGGTTTGGTACTCGTCACTTGGGCCAGGTCTCCAGCAACGTTGGAAATTCTGTCCCCTTCCAAAACACGTGCCTGTAGAAATTTGCATTTCAAACACAGTTACTCACGAGCACAATTAGTTTTTCTCTCGTTAATGAATTATTGATGGAGGAGAAAAGACAGGGAAACAATAGAAAAAGTCCTGGTGGTGATTTGTTCATGAGCACATGAACTCGACAACCCTCCGTTCATTAACAATACGACACGAGACGATGAAGGTGTACAAAAATATACCTGCAAACTGAGGAGCCACGCAGATTTACAATCACTGAGATCAGGAGACTCGGGGAACCACATGACTCGGGGGAGATTATTGTTGCGATGATTTTCAACACATTTCCATCGAGCCAAGCCAGAAGCCCCCCCGGGACACGCTTGCTTAGCAGTTTCACCCACCATCGTCCAGTTCCAAAACATTCCCCTGTCCATTCTTGACGCACACAGGTCCTTTCCATTCTCTCGGCCACCTATTGTATGCAAAACCAGAAACCATCGTATTAGAATAATTACACATCAAGTTTTATCCTAGTCGATCAAACACTGACTATCGTTTAAAAAACACTAGACAAGAGAGAAAAATTATCTACCGAAAAATTTACCTGATAAAGAAATTCGTTTATTTTGAGAGTCCATGTCATCTTCCAGCTCACTCTCAACTTCTTGATGGGCCCCGTACGGCGGTTGAACTGTGGGACTTAAGGTGACGACGCCTTTAGGAACGCCAAGCCCACTCTTTCCGTTGTTATTAGTGTTAGATCTACTGGGGGGTTCTCCACCACCGCCCGACACCTTATCTGACCACGAGTTATCCCCGTCCGTTTCTTTGGGTCGCTCAAACTGAGATGACCACCAGCTTTCGGTTCCGTCCACTGAAGACGACCCACCCGTATCACTCCCCTCGCCTCCAGGCCATCGCTTAAACTCAGTGTCCAGAGGAGGATCGTCCTCTCCGGAAGAGCTGGGCTCCCCCATGTCATCATTATCTCGACTTCCACCACCATTGTTGAATGGGCTGAAGGGATCCCCCTCATTGTTGGGTAGGACGGCACTGATCGAAGTGGATGAGGGTGGGACGGTGGTTGGCGTGGTGTGGAGCACGGAGGGGTGTTCAAAGTCCCCATGAGACAAAATCCCTGTCCCCACACCGTACACGGACTGATTTCCCAACACTTGATGAGTTCCAAATGGAATGAGTTCTGAACCTGATTCGTCAGGCTTGTTGGCAAGGTCTTTCACCGACGTACTGCTGCTGCCACCACTCCCACTAATACTACCTATTGACTTAGATTCTGTACTCAACACGGGGTTCAACCAGGGAGCCAAGGGATTATTTGTTGGAACGGCGCTTTTTGGGGTGGTTGAGGTTAAGGAACTCGCTAAAAAAATTCATAGAATAATACCAAATTAAAATCATTCATTCATTCGGTTTGAATATTTTTTGTGCATTGATGTGGGACGATCAACAAAAAGCAGTAGCTCGAGTAGTGCATAGGCACATTAATATGACACGACGTAAGCACGTCAGAAAGTGGGTGGTCAGCAATCAGCAGAGAAAGAGAAGGTAGGGAAATAAAAAGGAAAGAAAACAGTGCTTTTTAGCCAGAACACCATGAACTAGCACTGAAAAATATGTTGCCTCTAATTAGCTCACGTTTCAAGAAAGAGACCGACAAATTGCAAAAAAGGAAAGGAATAATCGGACCCCACATCAATCCGAATTTCAAATGACTTCCTGAAGCAAATTTTGCACGAGACGGGGTACGACATATACCAGTGTTATTATGTATGGAGCTCATGACTCATGTAGGTACGACTGTTACTTCTCCAGCGGTTGGTTATTGTGTGGTTGCGCAAAAGAAACAATCTCATTTGAATTAACCGTCTTCACGGCATTCAATATTCAATGATACCCAGCAATTTGACTTATCTCCCATCTCCCAGGGTACCAGCAACAGCAGCAGCCGCCGCAACAGTAGAAATGAGAGAGAGAGAGGAGAGAGAGAGAAAAGAGAGTTAACAGCAACAAAGTCATATATCAAACCCAAGTAGTTTCTCTGCCCGAGCAGAGAAAGCAGTCAAAGGGTTGAAGGAAATTACAACGTACACGAAGCTCGCATGCAAGGGAGGACCTCCTCCACAGTTTCAGAGCATTTATTACCACTACTACTCGAGGAGAGAAGAAACCATGTGTTATTTCATGTAACAAATGTTGGCTATTTGATCCTGGAGCCGATGCCGCCGCCGCCGTCGACGACGACGACGACTGCTGCTGCATTGCACTACTATAGTTAACGAACCTACTGACTACTTGGCTGCCACGTCCACTTGCCTTCATTTCTTCCTCAAATCCGAGTTAAAAGCTGGATGAAATAGAATCAAAATCCACACGACATTGTCTCCACTCCTACGATTCATTTTCCCTTTCTCGGACTACTCGGATATTATTGAATGAATATCAGAACCCACACCACCCTCTCCCCACTCCACTCTCTCAAACTCACTTCAAACTCTCTCGTGCATTACATCCTCCAACTCCCGTGATTCTTGGAACTCGAGTAGCAGTCCACTAACTTCATTACGACTTCCCATCCCTCATATCAGTCTCCACGAGTGAGTGGTTGCCAAAACACACTAGCATCAGAGAACAAGAAGAAGAATGACAACACAAACTGGAAAGTCCGGAGAGAGAGCATAGATACATACAAGAAGAGAAAGAGAGACGAATATCGTATTATCCAATCCTACTGCTACCACTACGACTGTTCTGTCCTTCAACAACCAGCCAGTGTCACAGCCGTTGTCAACTGGTTCAATAAATGTGTGGCATACGTATTATCCAACAATAATTATTTCAGGCACGACGACTTTTGAATTTCAATTCACTCTCCATCGCTCAGACAAGAGTTTTCTCTTCCATTTTGGATTTAGGTTAGAGGCGGAAAGGAACAAAGTAAAAATTAATTGATAGCTGCCACACATGTATGAATACGACCGAGTGCAGCTTGCCCCCACACGTATATACTTACGATTAGCGCATATACACACATATGGCAAAAGTAGTTCGTCATCATCCTTCTGTCTAGTTATTACTTGGGTGCATATCATATCACGCAATACGAGAATGCATCACTCGTTGCGGCAGAGTGAAAGCTCTCTCTCTTATTCAAAGCCCAATCATAGCAGATTGAGAGAGCGAGAGCATAGGGAGAAGCAAAACTAAAACTATACGTAAAAGTACAACTAGCAGTGCAGGACAACAACAAGTGAACACAATGCAATTTGCTTTTATGAATACAAAAAGCTCGCTTTAATAAATGATACTTTGAGTCTGAAAATGAACTGGATTCTCAACATGGGGAATAAAAATGTAAGCCTTGTCGTGCATGATCTACTTCTCGTGCCGCCAAATAATACGTATCATCCTTTGCCAATACTTGTTTTTTTTATTTGAGAAAGAACCAGGTATACGCATACATGCATTGCACATACACAAGCAAGCACTCAACTTTATGCAGGTAATTATTGGATATCTGGAAAGCACCAGAGTGAGAGAGAGAGAATCCGAGGCTTTTACGTCATAATATTCAATCTCCATACACGCCAACCAACCAACCACCCGAACTCGGACAGGAATAGGACTGACTGGAAGTAGTCAGTGTAATGTAACTGCAGGTTGTTGGTAATGGTGGTGGGTTCACTTATTTGCCTCGCCTTTCTCCGAATTTGTGCTCATGTTCTTATTCTTCTTCCTCTTCTCAACTTTCACAAAAATTCAATGAGGGAAATTGTTTGGGCATGAAAAAAAAATCCAGCGACCGAAATATAATACGTGTAACGACATGATCACACACACACACAAATATATTACAAACATGTCTCTATAAGCTTGCTATTATTATTAGTGCATAGTCAGAGGGAGGAAGGAAAACTTGAATGTTTTCTCTCAAACCCGGAGAGAATCGACTAAAAAAGGGGATTTTTGAAGCGCTTGTTGTTATTGCGAGTTTACTGCCATTCTACTCCTTGTTCCTATGCAGTGTCTTCACAGAAGGAAAGCATACAACAAGCATGCCATAGTTATACACATGGTTGTTGTGTCACTTCTTATGTAGCTTGTTATTCTCCCACTTTTACTAACTCGTCCTAGTCTACCTTGGTGATGCAAATCAACTTTTTTGGTTCCTAAAATATATTCTGGAGAAAGAACCCCACCGGGTTTAAAAACCTTCAGGTTGAGATAAGAGCCAAAGTCCAAAAGTCATAGGGAAAGTCATACGTAGGGAAAGCATGGGCGGTGGTGGTGGTTATGAAAGAAAATCGTACACAATTTCACAAGTGCAAATAAATACAATCTCGTTGTTTGTTTCTTCTTTCGTACTATTACGAGCCCCACCACCACACTGGCAGCGTGGCAGACTTAGACTAAGTGAACGCCAAACAAATAGAGGATCGACGAGGCTCGTTGGTTGCTTTGCTGGTGGTTGCCAAGAGTAAATAGCATGTTGTGCTCTTTGTGGAAAGCCATTATGCAAACATTCCTTCAAAAAGGGAGATATCCATAAAAGTCACTTATTTGCTTACTTCTGCTCCAGAAAGTAGAAACCCAACCCATCATTTACCATAATGTAGGATAATATAATACAGCACAATCAAACATCGCCAAAGGTTATTGTTTCGTCCTCCATCCATCCGATACATGTACTTTCTCCATCCAGAGTCAGGCAGGCAGGCAGGCAGGGAGTGAAGAGACAAATTGCGTTTTGTGAGCACCATAGATCGAGGAGCCTTCTATTAAATTAGTATTAGTATCGGCCAGCCTGCCTGCCCGTCCTGTCGTGGGTGGAAAATAATACGACATCGCAGCAAAGCACTCACTCCAAAACAATGTGAAGGGAGCCCTTTCAAATAGTGTATGACATAATGATAATGATATCACTCTGTCCGCCAGCACCACCACCACCAATAATAGCGACAATAAGTAACAACAACAACGTGGACACTGCCATCATCAACTCTTCATTTTACAAAATGTTTCTCCAGCACCACTGCAGTCATGGTGGTGGTGAAAGCAGCAGCAGCAGTCGACGCTTCCCAAGTTACTTACTCCTTCCACCCATCATCATAACCAACTTATACACTATCTCCTTAGTCATCATCTGATGCATATTGGATTACTTCCAACAAGAGTTTTCCCGTTAATTCAGTTAAACTGATGAAACAGCAATAAAACGACCTCAGACTTCATTTACACCTGAGTGTTTGAGAATAATCACGCGACTTGGGAAGTCGTCTGCTTAGATCAGACTGCTCCCACGGCAGGCTCTTAGTCTGGGTGACCATCTGCACCAATATCATTATTTTCAAATTTCCATCAGCATCTTCACTACATAATCCAGTGTCTAATATTTAATAGCCCCATAAATTTATGCTTTAAGATATAATGGAGAAATGAAGGAGTATAAGATGTGCTTTTCCAAACAACTCTATATATCCGCCATCCCCTTTCGCCTTGCCATCATTGAAATGGATGCGGACATGCCGGTTCGGCATCAAAAACTATAAATGTGCTGCTTCCTCCTCCTTTACTTCTTCGGACTCTACTGCTTTCTCCCCACTTTCCCATTCTCACACCAACTACACATCTTGGTCAACTTGTACCAGATACCGAGAGTGGTGCTATTCGTGTGTGAGAAAAGAAGAGCACCCATTTCTTTGGCCGTAATATTGGTCCGATGATACATCATCATCATGAGTCATCATCATCACAGCGAGAAATCCCTAGACGGGCATCATATCTGTATCTCTTCCACAGAGAAGGAGGCTCAAGTTGGCAAAACTGTATTAAATTCAGGGGAGATAAGAGAGAGAGAGAGAAGAGAGGACTCCAGGTTGACGGGCTTATAGTCCATTCCATTTCCATCATCATCCTGTTGCCATCAAGTCTTGCCAGCCCTTTCAATCTGTTCTTATGTTATCCTGCAGCGCAAGGAAACGCATGTTTCTCCGCGATAACATCAAATCAATTATGTACATATTTCCTAATCTTCAAACTATCATCACGCTGCTGCTCCCTCCTCCTCTTATTCCACCATCAAGTAAATAGCTGAGGAGGAGAATGGTGAAAGGAGGACTGACGAGGCGACTAGGCGACGAGGACGACGACTCCCTACATATTATTGCCTTACTTTCAATGGGAATAATGAAATCCGCCACCACCATCACCAGACTCAATCAAACTAGCAAGATCACTGATTAGGAACAATCATCAGCGATAAAATATTTATTATTTTTATCGCAACCAAACAATCTACAAATACCTTTGCGGTGTATAACCTTCTCTTTCGATTTAGCTCTTATTAATACTCCCAGGGACATATTTCTTTAGCCAATGAGGAGATGAATAAAAGGACCAAACTGCCGTTTGATTAATGGAAGATAAGCAAGCAAGTTAACAAAAAAGCAATGAAAGTCGACGGAGCATTCCTGAGAAGAACATGAATTACATATTCCATCATGACGGAGAATGATTATGATTATGATGCACATGCATTGTGGGGTTGGCTCTAATCATAATAATACTTATCGGGTATCTTACCTGGAATACATTGATACTGCACTTCGAGGTACTTCCGGGTTCCTGTACAAGTAAAAATAAAAAACAATTATAATCACAATTCATTTCATAAGCATAGCATAAGCATTTGAGTCAAATGATTTGACAGTACATACCGGGACATGGGTCGCCAAACGTCTTTGTGCTCGCAATCACACTACAACTTCTTTGATAGTTGCATCTGAAAATAGTACAAAACATACATAAGGCTAATTTTTAAAAATGTGGCAATAAGTAAAGGAAAACTCGCATGTTATACACATTATGCTACATATACATATGTCGCATGCACACGTGGGCATATTAAACATGCGTCCATTCGTCCCTATAATAAATCAAGGAGGAGCGGATGAGTAATGAGGCAAGAATACATTCAAAGTCACCTGCCAAATCCCACGTCCTCGAGTGAACTAATTATCTTATGAGCATATGTATGTATACAAGGGATGATCAACGGATATCAAAAACTAGACTGGCCCAAGTGGATTTGAGCGAGTAAAATAATCGCAACAACTTAAAACTCGTATCATCAATACATACATTCATGGCACATATGTGTATGTATACGTGGAAAACCGTTACGTCGGTAGGAGTATCACATTCAATACAATAATATGCAATCAATGCGAACAATTAGGTGTGGATACGCAGGGAGTCATTTTTAGATATGTGCGGAATAAAAGAATCATGTTCAACTTTGTAACATCTTTTTCTTGTTTACAGAAGGGTGCAATGATAAAAAGCAGGAGGGAGGCCTGAACTTTAGACCATCATCTATTTATCCATCTTTTATCTACCCATCTCTCTATCTGTGCACTCTCAACTCACTCGCAGTGTTAATATGATAACTGCAGCTGAGGAAGAAGAGAGAGAAGATTGACACACATCGAAAACAACGGTTCGCCTTCAGATAAAAATGCGAAACGTCGTTTAAAAAATGGCAAGAGGGCTAAGTCATAAGTTATTTAGCAGCTCGACAGCCTACACACAGACAGACACAAACACATTTGCTGCAGTGTAATAAGTAGAAGTTGGTCATTATGGGAAGCAACTTCGCATCATCAATTGCTTGGCTTGCAGTGTGATGGAAGTAGGCAGAGCATCTGTCAATGTGTCCGAGTATAAACACCCCGAGGAACATGGCTTAGGTGTCAAGATTCACTGCCACAACAATGCACCACGCATAGAAGAGTCATTATCCCACATACATACACATACTGCATCCAATTTATGGCCCATGTTAATGTTGGTGAACTGTGGCAATGAGTCCTCCACTTCAAAGTCTCAATACAAATTGATACATCGATGACAGCCTCGAATTCCAATGCGGCCTATTACTATTATTATTATTATTATTATTATCGAGTGTCTCTCTCTCTCCTGTTATGTCCAATTCAAAAAGAAGAATGAATGTGGGCCACACTGCATTATTGTAAAGTTGTTTCGTATTCTCGCCTTGGGAATCTCACCAGAAATTGATGGGTATACACACACAAGTATATTAATAGATTGATTGGTGCGTTTCATGCCAATACGTTAAGCACAACGGACTTGCTGCCATTAAAGCAGAAACCACTGACTGATTAGCGATACTTGCCATATGATGATCGAACTGCATCATCTTTCTTGTGGGTAATGTGTTCAAGTCCGATACAGACATGTGTATAAGATGACGATGACCCAGACAGACACAATGCAATGAAAATACAACAATGCACAATGAGATAGAGGGAGAAGAGGAGCTCGAGTGGTTTATACGCCTCGGCGTGCTTTCAGGGAAGAAAAGATATGAACTCAGAGATTCGACCTAGAACTGAAGATGAGTGGGAAAACTCTGCAATTTTTCCATTGATCCAATTGACAATTGATGAGGTCGAGAAGGAGTGACGGACATATATCATATCGTAGAAAGTTGGCAAAATTATAAGCTCAACAACACCACCACTTAACGTATAACAATGAATTTAGGTATATTATAGCTGTACACATGTTCCTTTATATTTCATTTTTTGGCACCAAAAGACAAAGAATAGAATGTAAAAAAAAGTATCATGAAAGTTTTGACTTACGTTCCATTCAGAACTAGAATAGATTTCGGACTTCCTGTTGGCAAAAAAACAACAAAAATTAAATGGTTGAACAAACCAATTTATTGTATCATCCATAGTTATGTCCTGATTATTAAATTAATTCAGCTAAACAAACTGATAATAAAATATTATACTGATAAAAATCACGTACCACAATTGACACTCCACTCCGTGTTTCCGTTCTCATTACAAATTGTGATGGAGAATCGGCCATAAATAGCTAAATAAATAGAAAGAGTAAATTAGCATTTAATTGACCTGATGGTTAACTTTTTATAATAAAATACAACGCATCTGAACTTACCTCGAATCAAATGGATCACTTTGCCTGGCTCGCAGTCCAATCGGAGAGCCGAGCCTTCGCATGCATATGCCGTTTGCTTCCCTGTAACAAGAGAAAGAAAAGAAAAACATTATTACGGGTTCTTTTTTGCATTGCTACAAGTAAAAGTTCAAAGGGTGTCAACTGCTGTTGTTTCATTCATTCAGTTGTGTTTTTTTTTCTTATTTTGGAAAAAATAGTTTAGTCTGGCTGGCCTGTTTCTTTATGTGTAGGTTGGTACGGCTATTGCGCCTTCGCATAAGCAGTTGAATCTTGTTTCGAAAATGCATGCTTAGCAGGACTGGAGTAGTAGTGTTTGGGTAATAAAGTGTATGGAAATCAGTTGGGTTGGCTGGAATAATAACAAGAGTACGACGAATACAAAGGTCCCCCTTTCCTGTTTCCTTCACTCACTCCGTTTCCTCCTCCACTTATCAGCAGTTGTTATTCTTGTTCATTAGGATATAATACATCGATAGGGAGACATTACCGGTCTCTTGTTTAGTTAATAAAATCTCGCTCTAATTACGTTTCCAAACGTAAGCATTGCATAATACCAACGCCGCCGAATGTGGAGTAAGCGATGTTTCTCCAACAATCTCTCTCTCTCGCTTTCTACACACTTGAATTTCCTCCTAATGAAATTTACTTTTACTCACAAGGGACACTCACGACCTGTCGTTTGAGTCCAGGGTACCCACTATGTTTTTCAGAATCTACTAGGACCCCAGATGAAGGATTCATTCATATTTCCGTGTAAAACTCATATTTGGCGCCATGGCGTGGCGCCAAATTCGCCAAATTTGCATGTTTTTATTTTTGAAACCGCCATAGCTTTTGAAAACCTGTACGGATTTTCAAAATTTTTGGCAAAAATCATGACAAGGAGTTCAACTTTCGTATCCAATGAAATTTTTTCCAAAATTATCACTTTTAACTTTTCGCAAAATTTCGTAATTTTCTTATAAACGGGGGTTCGTCGAAAAAATGCTAAAAATATTTCAAAAATTAGAAATTTTTTATTTTTATTTTTTTCTCAAAAATTTCAACTTTTGTGATCATTTTAAGTATAAAATTTTGAAAATCCGACATAAACTGCTAAAGTTATGGGGGTTTGAAACTGGTCGAAAATGCAAATTTTGAAGTTTGGCGCCACGCCATGGCGCCAAATATGAGTTTTACACGGAAATATGAATGAATCCTTCATCTGGGGTCCTAGTAGATTCTAAAAAACATAATGGGTACCCTGGACTCAAACGACAGGTCATGAGTGTCCCTTGTCAGTCACTTCCAATAATGATGGGAAGAAGACAAATAATAAAATTTTATCGTCATGTCTAACTTTCCCGCATGAATTCATAAAATACGTCAATCCAAAATGGTGTCTTGAGCACTTGTTTATTCAAACAAGAGCTATGGTTTCCTTGGACGAGGAGGTGGTTGTGGTGGTGGTGGATCACTCGATAAGACCCTACCTACGAGTTTGATATCATCAGAATTCGTAGAAATGGGAAGGCAGAAAACACGGGTCTGCCACCACAACCACATACATGTGAGCATGCATCTAAATTTTTAATAACGAACGGCGTCAGGCCTACATCATTTGTCTTCCGGCTTACAAAACCATGGCTCATTTAGTAAAGACAATACACAATCGTGCCTGCTTTGCCTTTGGTAACCTCAAAAATATGTATGCTTGTGGGCACGCTGGCATTGTTTGAGACGTTTTCCACGTATCTCTTCATCTAATTATATAACATAACATTGGTTGACTGACTCGCTGGTGTACGATATGTACATATTACATTAATATAAACCTAATGGCACTGCTCTTGGGTTTCACTCAACAAACGAGAAATGTTATCAATAACAAGGGTTACAAGCGTCGTGGCGGTGCTGGTTGCATGGGTGCAGTATCAGTGTTCATGATCAACAATAAAACTGTAAACATAGGTTGGAGGTAGTTTGATTAATTCACGGGCCTCTTTGGTACCCAGTTTGATGCTCCATAAAGAAAGACTGACGAGAATGAATTCTGGCCAGCGATCAAAAAGAGAGCAGAAAAAGGTCCTTCAAGCGGCATTTCGACGGATTTTGAGCTTCCTGGAACGAAGAAACCCATGCCAATTCCTTTATAAAATCCTACCAGGATTCTTTTTTTAGCCGAGCAAAGGTGGAGGCAGGAATTACAAGGCCATTATATTAATATTATTACCCAAATTGACAGCTCACGGCTAGTGTGGAAACCCGCAGCTACAAATTGACCATCTATTACGTACAGGATGCTGGTATCACACTTGCTTTAGGTAATTTCAATTTCAAGCTCAGGTGGATCGTCGTCAGCAGTGGAGGAGGTAGCTGAGCTCCACCCATCCAGCCACAACAACTCATTTCCTACAGACCAATAAAACCAAAAAGAACCACTTTCACGATGTCGTGAATGGCCATTCGGACAATAAACGTAGTCCTTCTTCCAAATTCTCAAACCAGGACGCCAGGTAAACTATAGGAAGAGAGGTTCCAATAAGTATCGAGTAATTGTGGGCACAACCACCCTGCCATTCTAGTTTTTTTTCAAAGAGAATGACAAATGCCTTGCTATGTCGCAGGACGCATATTACACATATAAAAACGTGCAGCAGATCAACTACTACGTTAATAATATCTAACAACACCGCAGCAGAGAGACAAATGCATTGTGAACTTGGACAGGAAAGAGACGTTATAAAATGAGGCAACCAAATAATCTACTTGCATACTTGCATCTACCATTGTCGAATTCTTTGAAAAAAATTTGAACGTATGTCAACACGGGTACAATAGCGTACTACAGGGATACACGTATGGTGAGGAATGATGTGGAAGAGTAAAGATTATTCCTGAAATTGGATGAATAAGGTCAACTTATTTAAAGGGAATAAATGCCACGACTGTACACATTCTTCATTATTCAGAGGTTCACTCACAGTATTTTGGAAAAGTCCTAAGACGTCTGAATCCATTTACACCAAGCGCCCCACTATCAAGTCCTAGCCTACGTCAGTCTCTGGCCACTCAGCATTATGATCAAACAGGATCATTATTTGCCGACAACCTACGCACATTTGAATTTGTCTCCCCATTTGTACATTTGTAAAATATGCATGTATGTGGTCATTACATTTTAGCAAGTTTAAACATTTTGTTTCTTAAGCTAATAAATGGCAGCTACCTTCGCTGATCGTGATTGACCACAACACAAGCTACGTCCTTCCTTTGCGCATAATAGTCAATTCATGCAGAATAAGTGCAATACCAAAGTGAGAATAATAAACGGTTTGCTGCTGCTGCTCCACGCACAATCACCACAAATAAGGGAAAAATTTCAATAACATTTGTTTTTCTTTTATAAATGATTAGATAGGTGAAGTTGGAAACAAAAAGAAAACGTATGATTTATGATTCCGCATTTCGTCATTCTCTCGTCAAAATTATTAAACATACACAAGTACAAGGTTAACACACTGTAGAAGGAGCATTTTTACAACATTGAGTCTCCCATTTTCTTTTGTGCTTTACTGCTCACTTCTATTTGAGCATTTTCGTAAAGAATTGAATAGATGGATAGAATTAGTGTTTCCACTCAAACCAAACACCCCCTCGCCGTTCGTTCTCGATAAAAATATAGGTAACAATTGAACAAGAAGTTAATGAATTTGACGAGAGAACGATGTGCGTTGAAAAGTGGGGAGACAACTAATAAAGGATTTCATCCTTCCTCAATCTAACCTGTATCTCAATAAGTAATCAATCAAGGTCATTAATTAAATTCAATACTAATTACGATAGCCAGAGAGGGAGATAGAACAAACAGGTCAGGCAAAGTTATGGGCTTGCTTCGCCGTTGGGAGGGAATTGAATTTGTGCCATTTCAGCAAATATTCAATAAATTAAAAAATCTATGATACTTAAATTCTTATTCTAAAATCTTGCGTAACAGAATTCAGATCGATTGATGATGATAGATTATGCAGATAAATAATTTGCATTCTATTTTGGAACTTTTATGTCCTATCGCAAAAAATGTTTTACATCAAGAAAGTATTACACATTAATATGAGGATGCCATGCCGTGCTGTGTTTCTAACTTTTTAACTATTAGATAGTCCAATCCAACACTCGTCGAATACAAAAAAAACTTTTAAAAGTACTTGTGTACAATAACCTATTGCTTAAATGGTGGTGGTGCCAAACTCTGCTTCTTCTTTGCACCAGACTTATAATTTTGTAATGGTGTTGTCTCACCAAGTAGCAATAATAAGTACAATGAAATGCTTAATCACGAACAAAAGTTGGGCAACAAACTCACCAATTATTTCATAAATATAGAATTTTGTCACAACAGCAACGATTTTGAGGATAAGTGAGGGTACGCTGTTGAGCATAAAGTTATCGAGTTATTGAGTGATGGTAAGAACTTACCCTCGGCATACTCTAGAGGAACCAGGGCTCCTAGGATGAAGACCAGGACGAGGATAAAGCTCCCGGATTGAGAGGCAGAAGGACACATCTTGTCTTCCGCCCTCAGCCAGGTCTCCTCTTCAGAGGCTACTTTCCACTGGTCAATACAGGGTCACTCGGCCCGTGTAGGGCGTGGCTGCCGACCAAAAGAACGATTCCGTGTTAAGGTGATTCTTCTTTTGCGTCTTCCTGTAATCAAAATAATTAAAACCATGAGTTTAGTTAGAATATGATGATGCGTTTGACTGGTCAGGCCTTAAATTTACCAGGGATATATATAACCAGCTCGAACGAAGGCTAGCTAGTCACTACGAATTGAGTGGAGCAGTCCAACATTACGGTAATAATAGCGCCTTTAAAAGACAAATATTCGAAAAAATAGCAAAACTATCATTATTCCAAGCTATAATTCGAATATGATAACTTGGAAAAGAAATTACCCCAAAAAAGTACTATAAACCACTAAAATATTCCAGCCCGGCCGATTATTAGCGAAAACGCAAACTTTTTTAAACTAAAAAAAACTTTACGACATCATGAAATCCACATCATAAACACTATCATTTAGCTAATCATATATGTTTGTATGACCATTATGTTATGTTTACATTTATCACATTTAAACGAGAAATTTATTAGTCGTTAGCCTCCCCATTAATTGTGCATGCCTGCAACATTTCCCTCTCAAATTCAATCCCAATTCGCGACTATGTGTTTAGGAAAAGAGATAGAAAAAGAGAGATGTAATAAAGCTAATAATTTGCATTTATTTAGTCCACTTCTTCCACACAAAAGTTTCCCTGTAAGAGGAGGAGTGGACATATGAGAAATAAATAGGTCTTTACTATCATGTTACGATATATGTTGCAAGTTGTTGTAATGATGCAGGTTTTGATTTTTATTTTATAGTAGTGAGTGATAGAGAATTGTGAATTTTGAGGCAAAATTGTATTGAGGAAGATCCCTTTCACGACGACGACGACGACGACGACGAGCAGCATCAACATTTCTGCTGCTGTCAAGCTCATCTTCTTCTTCCTTTTAGCTCTTAAGCACGACTACATCATTGTATCCTCCTCGTTCCATTTCCTCTTTCCATTCACTATATCATTATTTGATGGGGTGCACAACATTGACAACATTGCTGCTGTACGTAGCTCGTTTTTGGTGTGAACGAGGTATACGTACACTTCTTGTCATTGTCTAATTTGTGTCTATTTTGTATTTCGAAATATGTGTATGCGGAAGTTGGGATGGGATGCTCCCTCTCTCTGCTATATAATCGTGAGCCATGCTACTTACGTACGAGCAAGTATGTTATCATCCAAGTGTTGAATAACATTATGAGGAACAAATGAGAAATGTTTGATGTTTGGGAGAGATGATTTTTCATTTGTAATTTTAAATTCAAAGATGTGCCATCAATTACGAGGAAAGAAAATGTTGTTTTCCTTTACACAAAGAAGACACTACTATGTAACTAACACGTATTTATTATAAAGTGTGAACCAGCCAGCCGTGTGGGTATAAGAAATAATAAGAATTCACAAAAAGTGTGAAATGTTTGATATGACAGATACAATCACAGCTTTGCTTGTCACGAAAAATAAATGACGGAAGCTCATAACTTATTTTAATCATGGTTGATAAGTTGCAAACCTTACTGACTGTCACCCATTGTCCACTAACTAACTGCAACCACTCTTTATGCCAATTGTGAGGCGGTGAATACTAATTTCGAGGTGTGATACCTGAATTTATTACGGTGTAGTACACATGTACATACGTAGTTGTTCCCATACGGATTAATTTGTGTGGAAGAGAGACAAATCTTTCATGTTTTTGCTAATCCCGTTGATTATTCCCCTACAAAGCTTATCATGTTTAACTGTTAGTTGGTCAGTCAGTGGCAGAGCAGAAATAACAGCAATAACTGGCAAGGATTATGCAGTCACATTATTGTCCCCCACTCGAATATGCATTCGATGATTGGGGGATAATAATGTGAATTTAGTTGGTGTGACCGCAGAAATGGTTTTATTGAAAATAATTGGGTTTGGACGACACAATACAGTTTACGTAGTAGAAGTGGTGGCTAAAGGGAGAAAAACTGTGTATTAAATTCTATGTTAGGAATGTGTTTCGTGTCGTCGTCGTCGTGTCCACCAACAACTTTGTAACAATGTAATGAATTCACGGAGACCATCAACAACGAGGGAGGAGGACACAACCTCATGATATCATTGAAGAACTTGGTCAGCAGCCTATAGGATTAAAATTTAAATTGCATCCACCACTACCAACGACGACGACGACCAAGAAGAAACAACTCATGAATACAAGAGCTCCACCAAAAATGCGTTCGTACTTCATTTGTCAATTGGTTGGCTTGGTGGAGTTGTTGGCTTTTTGAATAGCAGAACGTGAATAGAGAGTAATGGGTGCGTGGGAAGGTTTCCTATAAAGAATTCAACTATTCAAGAATGCAGCAATTATTTAACAAATGGTTGACTGAGCGAGTCTTCATTTTGCGATTCCATCCTTCATCAGCAGCCATGATAAATTCTGGCTAAGCTGTAGTAATGAGGATTGAGGATTCATCCCCTTCATCATACGAAGCCAGTCTCTCTCTCTCTCTCTCTCTCGCAAAATCCAGAATATTATCTATTCTACAACAAAGGCAAATATGGTAGTGGTGAACATAAAGCAGCCGCATATGATGATGGTATTATTACTTGAGAGGAGAGACGAGGTAAGCAGCTCACAACACCAACCTGCAGACCCATTACCATCACGATTACACTTGCAAATTCAGAATTCAAACCAAACGCAAACAAGGACCAAGAATGAAAACACGGATCAAACACGCGGACGAGAGAACAAAGCATTTGCCACGCAAACGATGTCAATTCCTATTCAGAATTCAGATTCCCTCAATGCAGTAATTGTCATCATCTCTCACACAATTGTAATGATCTGCATGTTTCTACACTAATGCGTCCCTATTTAATAATGGCACCCTCCCCTCGTCCTCCGCCTCCTCCAGGTTTTCACTCCGACACAAGTGAACTTTCACACAGGTAGTGCCAGAATCAATCAGGAGTCATGGTGGCTTGGTTTTAAGTCAATGATGATGTCACTCGGAAATCCATAGTTTGCATATAACACATTCACAATCAGAACAGCGGCAGCCTTTGACATCCATCTGCCTACCTAACTACATGTGATGCGATTGATTCCACCAGTTGGCTGCCAGAGAGGTTTGATCATTATGCATTAAAAATCGGGTAGGCATTTTCCATGAATGTTTCTAATGCAATGGCAGACATACGCGAAGCCTAAACAAACAAAGTAAGTAAATAGCAAATAGAATCCTTGACAGAAACGGTTCAAATGGTGGCACTTTAATACTTTATCTAAAAACGAATCAAATTGCAAATTTTCTTCATCCTTTTCGCATAACCTTGTGTTCTATGCCACTTGTTCCCCCGATGGAATATTGTATCTGTGCAGTAAGCAGGGGATCAAGTGTTGTTTGCTCTCTGTTTGTCGATCGTTGGGATTATTGGATTTACTTAGGAGAACTGAGGCTGATGGATATTTTAGCTAAACGAAATTTTTCCCATGTTTACAAGATGCTCAAATTATTCGCATGCTAAATCTTTGGTGATTTGGTAATTTCAAACTGATTTTCGTTTCTCTTGATTTTATGCACTTGAAAAAAAATTAAACAACAGCATGCCCAAAACCTACAGACACACTACATTTGCAAATATTTTATTATCCCCCTACTTGTACCTTTTCTACGTATTTATGGCTACTTAAATTTGGCGTGAATTCGTTCCATGCTTAACACCAACTATGTGCATACATAGAAGGAATATGTATATGCATACCAGTCGTCATACACACACGTGACGTCGTCGCTCATCCTACAAGTTGGCTAAATAGCAGCTCTAGTCTCCAAGATGATAACTCTACCTTATGCAAAACATGTCACCCTAATGAGCCATCATTAATCATTTTCTTGTGTGATTCTCAAGTCTCTAAATTATTCAGTTCTATCTCCTACATACTCTACTCCAATTTTAGTCCGTCTGCTGCTGGAGTATAATAACCAAACCAAACCAAACTTAGCCAAGCCAGAACCAATATTTGGAGGACTTGAATCAACGAGAAGCCAACAATACTCGTCCCACCCGCAGTAGTCATCTCTCTCTTTCTTTCTGAAATAAAGGATTGTCAGCTGGATTTGCTTAAACTTTTTCCTCCTGAACCTGAGACGACCCATGGCACCAAGCAGGAATTCTGTATGTATATACGTAACATGAGGTTTCTGGCCTCTTAAGTAAAATTGCAGAGCCATTCACTCGCCTCTCCACTCCATTGTGCTCCGAGTTACTCATATTTATCATTTCTTTGTGTGCAAAAAGGAATCTTTCAGCCTAAACGTGAATGCATCCCATCATCCAGCCCAGCCAACAATCCATCCACGTAAAGGTAGCATCGGGAGCAGCAGAATGAATAAAATGAAAGTGCAGAGAGTAAACTCCACGACAGTTTCCACTCTCAACCGTGTTCAGCCAGATTTACGATTTACACAAATACAAACTACATCACAATGGGTGCCACAATGCAATCCCATCCACACAGTCACATTCTTTTGTTACGCAAGGAAGAAGAAGGTAACAAGCCAAGGAATGGTTTCACGAAACCAACCAACGACTAGTATCAAATTATTCACCCCGACCAACTAACTGTATTCAAGGACAATCATTCACTTCTTTGCCCATTGTTGTGTTCACGTAACAATTTATGTGCATGTCCTCTCTCTCTCTCACTCTGTCGAGATTTTCACAAAATTTGCGCAATTCATTCACTAACCAAACCACACATGGAAAACAATCAATTGGATACAATGGCAAATAAAAGGTCTCGGTAAAAAACACGCTCACTTTTCGAAATGCAAACACATTTTCATCCATTAAACTGTAAAACGGCCCATGTTCATACATCCAACCACGACCACGACCACGACTAGCACTTTACATAATAGAGAAGTATCAGACAAAAGGGTAACCCCATCAAACTGCATTTTCACATCCGTCCCCAAATAATTTTATGTTATGTTTAATGTTTTGTGCACTTTACTGAACCACAGCAAGCAGTTAGTAATTGTAGTAGTAGTGGTGGTAGTGGTCGAGTTGCATACAATTATTATTGCCGTTCCTTCCTGTCGTTCCCATGAGTAAACTTCTTTTAATGCAACACCGAGTTTGAGTCTGCCTGCCCTGCAGGTCGGGGAAAAAATAAACCCCTGTAAAAACGGAATATAAAAAAGTGGAGAAACCAATATGCTTCCCAATGTAACCCGTCGTTGAATACGAGTCTAAAATAATTTCCAACGATACCTCTCTGAAATAGCTTTAATTTGATACACATATGTGACGACCTTTTAACAACCGTTCTGTGACTGCGTCGCAAGGTCACAAACATTTATGAAGCTAGTTGTACCATCACATGCCAATCGCATTTCACTATCACTTTCCAGAGCTTCAAAATACTTGCATATAGATACGAAAACAAGGTTTCGTGACGTATTTCGTATTTAAAGCTCATTGTACCTATTTTTGACCCTGTCGTGACCTTTTTACAGCGTTAGAATAAACTTGCATCTAATTCTCCGATGTGTAGTCGAATAGCGAAAGCTGCATGGCTCTATCACGTCTGAGAACTTCAGAACATATGCAGACGGACAGACGGACAGAACATTCACAATAAGTGGTTTCATCGCTCAATAGTTCGAGTTTCCGATAGATAGTTGATCCAGCATAATAATACTGCTCACCAACACCACCGACAGCTCGATGTATGCAGATTTGATGGCGACTAATCGGTCATTATGAAGAAAAAGCGAGGAAATAACAGTAATACCGTGCAATAAAGATGGATAATTATGAGGTACAATAACTGACATCAACCTCCACACCCGACCAGCCAACAACAGCAACCAGTGACGAAAAAAGATGAGGAGAATGCATAATAAAGTGCTGGCCGGAAAAGGAAATAAGAAATTCGCTAGCGTCCAGTATTATGTATATAAATACATAGACTTTCATCGCATTAAGTAAGAACGGAGAGATGGTAAGCCAATTTATTACAAAGTGACGACGACGATGCCAACTATAGTGTAATGACGGCAAAGTGAGGTGTGTTATCGTTATCATTATGCTTATCAAGTCCAGAGAAAAGGAATGAAAAAGTAGCTCCCTCCTCGCCCCATCAAATAATGGGTTCCTTTTGCTCATTAAAAAATCAATGTCTGTTGTTGGTACAAATTACACTTTTCCATCATGCTCCATCCATGCATTATTTTATTACTCACTCTCTCTCTCTTTCTGACTCTATTTTAGTGGACTGCATCACACACAATTCGTCCATCCATAACAACACACTCGCTTTCCTCCTGTATGTGGTACCTGTGTGGGGAAACCGTACACAATAATATGTATGATGTACCTCGAAAAAAAAGACAATATAGTGTTCTGAATGACTAAAAATCCTAACAACAGCAAGGAGAAGCCAACCAACGATTATTATTATTTGTTCTCTTTCTCAATTCCCATGGCATATATATTTTTATATCAGGATTCCAGAAAGTGAGTGAATCATCGAATCCTTGTCATCATCGTGTCTCATCTTCTCAACTTTTGCTGCTGCTTGTTCAAGGATTATTCTTGGATCTGACAGAGTTTTGGGTGTTCAATCACAAGGAGACTCTAATCAGCAACAAATTCCTTTGGATAAGAAGGAGACTCAAAAAAGGGGAGAAAATGAGACTGTGGTGGTATCATTCCACTTGTTAAAAAATCAGACAACCAGCCACCGAGTCTCAAGACGAATCAATAGAGTCGGAAGAAAGAGAGAGGAGATTTGTTCTTTGTATTTACCAAGAAGAAGAAGAAGCACAGATAAAGGCGTCACATTTGATTGCTCTATCGTAGAAAAGAGCTCACGAATAACACAGCCGAACTACTGGAACGTCTTATTTCCCTTATTACACTGGAGATTGATGCTTAAAAATGTTGACTCTCTTCTGCCTGACTTTCCATCATTATATACTTTAGTTTGCTCATCTCTTCTATCTAGCTATCATTCATTCCAGCCAACAACAACCTTTGAGGGAGAAGAGAGATCCATTTCTACTTCACCTGTTTCTTTATCATCATTAAGAGGACGAAAAAGACAACGAAATGACGACGGTATTCCAGACATCATCGTCCAACCAACCACAAACAAACCCTTTTTCAACACTCTTCTGTTACGCGATAAATACCAACCAGCCATGTACATGTACCTCAAAATTGATTGGTGGCTTCTTCTCGTTGCTACAACTACAACATTTCTCCGCTCGAGACTTGAATCTAATCACAACCTGATTTGTTTGAGTTGAGTTGCTCTGGGAAGCATGAATTCTTGCGTACCACGAAATGAAAAGCCCTTTTCGATATGAAGTGGAATGATGTGAGGTGTGACTAAATAAAAAATCAACTTCCACCTTAACAACCTGAGAAAAACTGAGGAGGAGAGCTTCACCACCTGCCCCTCTCAGATCTTGATGTGCTTTGCATATGTGGTAGGATCCTATGAGTGTACTATAACCCTGAAGTGGTTTGACTCCATGGCCACATTTGCGCCCGCCACACCCACTCAAAGAGATGAAAACCACAAAAGTTACCAACTTCTAAAATCCACCAAAAATCCAATTTCGATCGGATTTTGATAAAATTTACATTTTTGTAATCCCAGATACTTGTTTGATCATATCCAGTAGCAATCTCAACTTTTTTGAAATTTTCGAAATTTTCGGGCATTTTCGGGCTGATGAATTATTCGAAAAAATTCAAAATTTCAAAAAAGTTGAGATTGCTACTGGATATGATCAAGCAAGTATCTGGGATTACAAAAATGTAAATTTTACAAAAATCCGAGCAAAATTGGATTTTTGGCGAGGGTTTGAACAAGTGAAAACAGGGTTTTTTTCGTGTTTTTGGCGCCTTTGAGTGGGTGTGGCGGGCGTAACTGTGGCCATGGAGTCAAACCACTTCAGGGTTTTAGTACACTCATGGGACACTACCACATATCCAAAGCACATCAAGATCTGAGAGGGGCAGGTGGTGAAGCTCCTGAGTACGTAAGTATAAACTCTTACGTATTTATACGAAGGAGGAGGAATCTCACTATTCTCTCTCACTACTGCTCTTATGCATGTACAACTAAAACTCCCTGTTACACCTCTTGTACTGAATTTTAATCAATAGTTATAAATTATGAAGTAAAATTATTCCAATATACACTATTATACAGTACATACAATTAACTTAATGTGTATATTTTGTATATTTTTTAAAAAGGCTGGCCAAATTGAAATATAAAGTTCAAAACATAATCACAGGTTTAATTTTGTTTGCATTTCTTGTATGCAATTTCTTATGTATTCAAGTACAAGATATGTACACGTTGTACAATGTAATCTTAGGATTAGTCACACCTTTTGTGCTAGATGAAACCTTTTTGTAAAAACTTTCCTCATATATTGTACCAAAAATGGTGTCAATCGAATCGCCTAGGTTTTTTAACCTAAAATTTTGAGCAAGCAAAGATCATGATGCTCCTCAGTCAACTGAGGGGACAGTTTTTAAGGCACGATAATTGAGAATCATTGAAATGGTATCCTCTATACCTCTTTTGTCTCCAAACGATAGCAAACCAACCCCACTTCCCTCTGAATGCAAATTATTTCCATCCGCTGTATGCCCCGTATGATGATGAATGGTAGCAGAATCATCTTTCCTCTCTCTGTCAACTCTTGTTCACCGTTACTCGTTCCTTCATGCTCAAATGCTAATGATATTCAAAAATAGTCATCACCAACACCAAGGTAAATTATAAGTGCAATGAATTAACAATGGAGTGCAAACTATCAAAATGCCAACTCACTCACTCGTTCACTCACAGTGAGTGAACAATCAACGGAACTTGGGCCAACACATAACGAAATCGAACATAGTCACCCAGACTTTATATTTTATTTTCTCCTCATCCATGCTTGTCAAGATCAGCACAAACGAGAGCAAATGTTTACTCAACATTGTGTGGATGTTAGATAAACCACGTCGAATCGCATCTTACAGAAGTCACAAGAAGAATATGCATAGAATATTTACTGCTATAACGAAATATATTTATTTCTATATACATATAAAATTATTTATATATACACCGCCTCCGTCGTCGTCGTCGTCTCAACTTTTGATACTTGAAAGTAGTTATGGAAGGAGTAAAGAGCAACTAAAAGTAGTAGTTGGATGGTGATGATGATAATCATCTTCAACACTAGCCAATTTTATTTATTTGCAACAACTTGGTGTTACAGAGGGAAATCCAATTTGCTAATAGGGAAGCACACACTTGCAAAATTATTACTTTGCCACCAGCAGCAGTGGCAAAAGTACACTAAAATTATCACCATTACTTACTTACTGCCGCCGACTTGAGCAGAGAATAATAACAAGCTAACTAATAGCACGTAGTCGTAGCAGCGAGTTTGATTTATATAATAGCGAGAAGACGCAGGCAGAAGAGGCAGAAGAGTTAAGAGTTATTTTATTGACGGACATGTTCATCAGCTAGTTTATGGCTTAATAGCTCTTTAATTTCTTGGGAGAAGGACATCCATCCATCCATCCACTCATCATCGAATTACCGTTAAGTCAAAAACCTAAAGAAACACAAAAGTAGCAACAGCAGCACATCGGTGTGTCTCATATTTCTTAGCTTAGAGCAAATGACAAAGTCTGACAAACAAATAAACATTCTTCTTCTTTTATGTATGCAACATTCTATTAGTGTGCCTCCTTAATTGGGCCATAAGAAGTATAACTTTTGCAAATTGCCAATAATAATCATAACGTTTTCATATCATGTAGCAACATTAGTTCGCTCCATCAACTGAGAGAGCTGTTAAAGTGAATAAAGGATCAAGTTTTCCGTCTAATGATCCTCAATGTCACACAAAATGACATAAAATGTGGTCAAGCTTCTTCTCTTCACCTCCTGTTCCGACAGGACCATCATTTAGTTTAACACGATGTTTTCTAAGCATACATATACTGAATATCCTGACGTATGATAGGTTTTCAAATTTTTGAGTGATTTCGAGCCCTCGTCGTGTCGTGTTCCTTGGAAAAGAGCTCAAGGACTTGAACGTAGCTCTCTTTATTTAATCCCATTCATCTCCCAGATCACTCAAGTTAAGAAGACAGAGAGAAAGGAAAATCATTAATTCTTTGGGAGGAGGAGGTTGTTGCATATAAATTGGTAGTAGTGGAAATTTGGAAATACTAGCTGCTGCTGTTGCTGACTGAGTGTTGATCTGATACGATTCACTACGTTTCCACAATTGGCCATCAACTAACTAACTACTACGAACTACACAACAACTAATGAAAACAATCCAGATTTAAAGATTCGTAGAGCAGCAGAGAGATGAAAGATTTACTTGACTCTCGGTTCATCGTGTATAATATGGCATTTTTTTATGTGTACGTATGTACCATGGCTAATACTAGTTGGATGGTTGGTTGGAGGGCACAATTTACTAAACTCGCTCTGTGCAACATTAAATAAATTAAATCATTCGAGTAATTCAATTCCCGAATCTAAAAGTTGATGGTGGAATGGGAATGCGAAATGTTGCAAAAGTTCAACAATGTCACGACACAAACTACATGAGATAGGGTGCAGAGCACGACGACCATAATGACGACAACAATCAATGGATCGATGTATAATGATTGATAACTCGGCCATAACACAAAAATGCATTTTTCACAAGCCCCATAATAATAATACAAGCAATCGATCAAGTAATCCAATTTGGCAATTTTGTTGTCTATTGCTTCGACCGAATGAATTGGAATAACGAATAAAAAATTTATTTTTTTGCCAGCAAAACTCCTAAACTTTTGACCCTCTAAACCAATAAATAACGCAAGTAATTTGATTTGTCGTCCTTCTTAATTCATAATTGGGACGTTTAGTAGACACGCAATTCAAAAATTTACTTACTTTTTCATGGAAAATCCGAAAACAAAATATAGCCATTCACATTTCCTTCACATACTTGGAACTTTAAGGAGAGAAGAATAAACCCGACCGACCAACCAACCGACCTCTTCTTCTCTCAGTCGGAACACAATTTTTTATCCAACACCAAACCAACCACTCTATTTTTCAAACAAAAACGTTTGAACTCGATTACAATTTTTCTTTACTGATTTTTAACATGGATTTCAAACTAGCACCCAATAATATCTAGTAGTAGCACAAACTCACCACAACTAGCACCACTACTACACGACACAGGTCAAAACACGGCAGCAGACAAATCTTCAATAATAGTCACGAACGATAACCTCTTATCCACGTCTATTCCTGCAGAATGGTAACTGGCTAAAATGAGAAACTCGTCAAGTTGCGATCCTGTCTCTCGGGCAGGCGGAATGAGACTGACTGACCCAACTCTTTGATGGTGAGGCTCCTCTCAGCAGCCTCAGCCCCGGTGGTGGTTTCTCGCTACGTGTAACTGCATAAGCAAAGTACGACTCCTTTCTTGCTCACATAATGTGAGTCACATTTGCCATACTTTGTTTCTGATGTATTATTAAACAACACTAAATGCACTTTGGTTTCTCATTAGCTCTGACATGTTAATAGAGATTTGAGATATTAATTTGGATTTAGGGATAAAATGTGTAGTAATTTTATACTGCCTGCCTGACGTAATTGTGCTGTAATTTGTCTGGAAGTGTCCGACTAGACTTTCTTTACCAGGTCAGAAATCCTCAATTACTCACATACTGCGAAATCCACGGAAAACTATCAAAAAGTCAAATTCATCATTTGATTTTGCAATTTGCACGTTATCGATATAAGTGTTTTTAAAAACTAGTCGGAAGTATATTAGAGATACGTTTCTTTTTTATAAATTTTTTTCGTCGAGAAGGTAAAGGGAGGTGGAGACGGTTGAAGAAAAACTTAACCCTTAGATCCTCTGTAAACGTTGAAGGAACCTCATATAACAAGCCTATGTACATATACCTAAATTTTGTGACCCTTCTGTTCCTTTCCGTAGGTTGCCTAGTTCATCTTCTTCTGGGCAAAGGGCAACTTGTTGTGGGGTGGATGTACATAAATGTGACTCTTGTAAGCAACCAGATTAAGTTGTTCCCTCGTCCAGTCTTATTACCAGTTGGCTTATGAGAAGAAGAAGAGGTACTACATAGATGAAATCCATAAAAAGGTGGATGCGGATTGTGATCTAAGAATCTCTCCACTTTTTCACGCTTCGTCAAATCTCCAGTTGAACAACAATGCAGGACAACAACGCGACCATCGGATGGTGCAGTCTTCTGAACAGAAAAAGAGGCAGGATGATCATCGTCATGCTGATGATGCTTGTCAATGAAGGAGAACGAGAAAAGATGTCCTTTCTTCAGCTAGTTGACTAGTCCACAACACGATAATGAGGATGAGTGGCAGGTAAGTATAAGTGATCTCTCGTCTTGGTCGTGTCTACTTGTGTGTTTATAAGAATCCGATTAAAAAATGGGCGAGTCACATTCTTGAAAGAAGGTAAAAATCTCACCTCTCCTCCCTAATTAAGCGTGAGGCTGCTAACTAACTAACCAACAAACTCCTGTATGTACATAGCTGCATACTTGTCTCTTTTTCTACCCTTGTTTTACATCGGTGGTGGTAGGGAATCAATCAGAAATGTGATACTGAGGTGGACACTACGACGAGAAGAACGATATCAGTAAAAAAAATTGAAACACAAAACTCTTCTTCTTTTTTCTTGATCTTATTTAAATCAAGTCTTAATAATTTCTCTCTTTTGGCAGTGTTGGCAACCTTGAGAGCAACCCGACACTTATTATCATGCCCAATTGTTGAGAAAATTGTTGAGATTTGATACTCTCCTCCATTGACAAATGCACCCAAGAAGGAAACAACAATAAACAACTTTATTTGAGAAACTGGACTCGTGTTTTTATTGCCGTCATTTCCTCAAGTGGCAGGATCCACTCCCACTCCGTTACAGATACTTTTACTATGTACATATGTACACACTGCATTTTTGCCCACTACATATTTTACTCGGTCTTCATTCAGTTTTAGTCCTAAAGTCCCATCGGAAAGGGGAGGAGGAGAGGAACTCGGTATAAATGCATTGTGATCCAATACTTGAAATATGTTTGTTTAAAAGAATTTTCCCATCGTAAGAGAAACATCCTGTGAGAATGCACCACAATTTATTAAAAGAAGGAAACTGACCATTGGATGATGATCATCATCACACACAGAAGACACAGCAGGTAACTTTTACCAACTCAGTCAGAGGAGGAGGAGGAGACCACCACCACCCTGGGGGCTTGATGATTGTTCATGTTCATGGAATTTATAAAGATGTGATTACTTTTACTACACATAGAATATGGATGGGTGGACGGCCGACTGAATCACCTCCAATATGCGAATCACCTCCACCAAACGCAGCTAGCCGTATATATATACATACATACATAGATTCAAATTTTATTTTTACACCTTCACAACATAACACAACACACCGTTCAATAACTGCCATCACGACGTACAATTCAGAGCTCACAGGGTGCACAAGGGCGGAGACTTTGAGCAACAAAAGAGCGAGAATTTGACTAAAACATGTCTCACTTGTCAGAGTTGCCCATTTCGGGTCGTCCGAAAAAAGGAAACCTATTGTCCACTGGGCAAGATAGATGGTCCTTGGGAAGAAAAAGGAGCAGAGGAGGATTATCCGTCCTATGTGTGGGTTCGTTCATGAGTAAACATTATTTCCTTGCCAAGTACCAAGCAGAAAGAAAGAGATACATTTAAACGTTTATACACTCGCTGCCCATTGTGCCAGCCACTCCAGAGAGAGAGAGAGGAGAGGACAACAAATAGCGTGGTGACCCCATATCCACGAGAAGAAGTTGTTGAATGGGAAGAGTGAGAGGAACGACGACGACGACAAACCAGGTATACCGTGTTGCTTATGGGGTGTGGATGATGGGAACAAATAATGAAAAAAGGTACACATAGTTAAATGGGTTGGGCCGAACTTGTTTGACCAAGTCTACCTGAATACAATTCCAGACCCTGTGAGACCAACTGGAGAGATAGATGAAGATGAAGGCGAAGGGGGTCTAATAACTGAGGCATCACCACCACCATCGCCACATTACAGCACAAACGAGAAGATGATCATGTCATTTCGTGACGATTGTTGCAAAAGTATCAAAAATAATAGCTCGCTGGCAATCCCCATGACCAACATTGTTGGCAGCCTTGTTGGTTGCTTGTTGAGAAGAAGAAGATGTTTTAGTTAGTTGGTTATTATTCGTTACTAATAAAAGAGAGAGATCAGGCAGAGGACATGAAGAGTTGGGATGAATGAATTGTTAGAACTGGGCTGGCAGGAGGCAGCGTGTTCAGCAAGGGGCCACTTTTAACACTCGCTGGAGGAACTTAAGTGACATAAATGAGCCAAACTTAGTTGACTCAACTGCTATAAAATATATCTCAAACTTTGCAAGTAAAATTACTTTTGCCCAGGGACATTTACGAGACGTTTTCTCGAGGTTGTTCATAAACCCTGTCCCACTGCCAAGCCAGGCCAAGTAGAAACTAGTCGTGTAATAACCTGAAAATCGGCAACTACAGGCACATCATCATCATACATCCATCCCTCGCCTTGGCCTTATCTGCTCCCTTGTCAACCTAAAAAGACTAACGAGGAGACGAGGGCATGAGGAATTGCTGGCTCTCTCCAGCAACCACCAGCCTCCTCTCTCTCTCTCAGCCTTCCGCTCTGCATATCAATGCGGTGCTGGGCACCCCCACTCACTCACTGCATAAGTCACAGTGGGTGGGGACAGGAGAGAGAATATGGGAATAAAATAAAATAAAAGGTGGTCTTCTTCCTCATCGTGGCGGTCCCACATATTTTCCTTGCCTTTTTGAACAAGTGGAGCATATGAAAACCAACTTCCACTCGGTGTGACTTTGCCTAGCCTCGAGTCATTTTGTGCCATTATTCCTCCACACACACACACAAACATTGCAATTATTTCAGAATGAGAGAAAGTCCGGCCAGCCAACACTACACTATCCGCGCTCTTCTTCTTCTTTTTGTGGAGAAAAGTTGAAAAGTTTACAGGCTAACTTTAACCATCCAAGAAAAATAACAGCATCACGCTGAGAAAAAACAAACAGAACGAGTCAAGCCAAATCCGAAACTACTCTTTCTTTTTGGGAGCAAAAGAAGCAAAGAGCTCTCTGTTTGCGCGTCTAAAATACATACATTTATATACATGTTATTTGCTGGTGGTGGATGGATGTAGCGAAGGAAAAGTGTGTGTTCCACTCCAAAGGACTACGTTTCAATTTCCTCCTTTCGCATTCAGCCAGATCCGCTTTCATTTTTTGCAAAGCCACGGACAAAGATTAATAAAATACGAGGAGGAGAAGAGACCCACTTGCAGCTCGCATTGATATTTCACTTTTTAAAAGAGACGAGCCATTTAATGAGCTGAGGAACGACTTTGACTAAGCAAACTCACGAAATGAATGCCAAAGTTTGGTTAAAAAATTCACAGGACATACGAATACACGCGAATATGCGACATATTATGTACCCAGTAGTACCCACACAACAGTACTTACGTACAGATGCAATTCTCATCTTCTTCATCAGTATTTTATCTGCAACTCGACTAAATTCATTTTATTTTAGATTTTAATAATACGACGACTCCTACTTGTTTGAATTTGAGCCTAATTGAAGAGAAACTTGGTATTTTCTTGTTTCTCATTTGATGCGCACAATAAATAATTAAACGCTTCTGATTAGGCTTTGCGACTAATTAGAGTGAGCAAATGATTTCTGTCATCTTCATGCATGATGATGAGGATGGAAATGAAAATGGGTGTTGCTCTCTCAAGAAGAAGAAGCCTGCTGCCGCACCACTGGTGAGGGAACTCAGTCAGGTAGAACCGTGAATTCTTGGCGGCGGCGTCGGCGGCGTCACTCGCAGAATATTATTATTATTATCAAGAAGAGCTAATATTCTCTGCTTTTCGTCAGGGAAAATTAAATCGCTGAGCTGATCATAATAAACGTAATAAAGTAGCGTTTTGAGTTTCTAATGTCACTCTCTCTCTGTCAAGCAATAAAACCAGGCAGGCTTTGTTTTCATCTTCTCCCTCATCTCGATAAATACGAGATACTGTACTTCTCGTCAAGACGATGAAGATACGAGACGAGACGATGAGGGTTGGACAAGACACCAATTAATGCCTGAATTATTTGTTTTGTATGCAGCCATCTCGTCAATGTGGTAATCAAGGGAAAAGAAGAAGTAGAAGAAGAGTTTGTTTCGCATCCCAATCAACTCTTTCTCTCGCAAAAAGTAACAAAATCCAAGCAAAGTTTGGCAGTAAAATGATATTATTATTCCGTCTCAATCATTAGGGAGAGGCAATTCAAGTCTTGTTCTTCTTACGTCAATTCTCAATTGTTAAGAGGAAACAGATCTCCTGCTTTTAAAGGTTACATAAACTCCAGTCTGACAACATTTTAAAAGATTTTGATGACGAATTATATCAGCTTTTCTCCATATGCAGAAATATAAGGCTTGGAGGAATAATAATGCGTCCTCTCCTCTCTCCGGTATAAATGCCTCGTGAGGAGGAAGAATAATAGGGAAAAACGAAGAATGAGAAGAAATCGATTTCTATGAGATCTACTCTTTGGGAAAGAGCAGAGAGAGAGAGAGAGAGAGCTTATGTCCCATTGTTACATTCATTTTGAGCAGCACAAGAATAAATTGGAGCTCTGTTGGAAAATAGAGAATATATATTCCTTTTTGGCAGCAGGTAGATTTATGAAGGGTTGAACTAGGATCATATCATCCCGAAAAATAGGGGAGATTGCATTGCCCGTGTATGATGATCACGGTCATGATGGTGTGTGTCACTCTCGTCATTACATTCCCCATCAAATCTCATCCTCCTCCTTTCTATTTTCCTTTTCAATTTCTCTGAATTCAAATCCACCTTTTTGTACGGGACACATCCATATGTCGTCCTCGTCGTATGTCATAGCCATGTGCCATTTGGATGGGTGGACGACGCGAATAAAATCTCGATAGCTATATACACGACATACACGCGCTTAAACATTCGTCCTCCTGGATGCATTACGACATGGCTTTCAGGCCCAGTTCTCCAATCCTTAACCAGCCAACCGACCAAAGCTGACTTCACTCGCAGGAGGAGGAGGACGACTAATCTCCTCTAATCAATACGTGGTTTTGCTACCGTATCAACATACCAGCCTTCCAGTGAGAAGGAATAATATGGAAACTTTAAAATGTATTTATGTATTTACCTTGTGCATTTTCTTGTCATTGGATCAGAGCGTTGAAATATTCGTCTCCTCCAGGGTTGATATGAATCTCTGTAAAAGAAAAATGAAAATGAAATTATTTGCATTTTAAGAGGATTTCTCAATTTTCTGGGAAAACAGTGATGTTTTCATAATAACGGGAACAAGCAACAGTTGATGAAAGTGGTGCTGGCTGCACCAAAGTCATGATGTTACATAATTTTTTTTACAGAGATAGACAAAATCTCCGAATAAAATCTCCTCTTCTCCAGCAGATTAATTTAATGATGGAATCAAATGATGTTGCATGTGGACCATACATAATCTGTGTAATTCTGAATGTAATCTTTTCTAAAGGGCATAATATGCATTATGTAAGTGTATAATATGTAAGTATTTAGAATGGGATAGAAGGAGCGTGATGATGTTGCTTTTGATGGTGAAAATGAAGAATAAAAGTAATAATAATGCAATATACACACTTTTAATCTCTTGAAATGCTGAGCACCAATTAAAAAGATTTTGTGCTTCTGCCAATTAATAAGATTTGTGATGATACATTTTCACATTTGCAATAAAACGTGACGTCTGCTGTTGTTGTTGTTGCTGCTACAAATTTGTGGCAGCTTGGACGATGGCACAAGTCGGAAATTTGTGGAGTGTATCTATGTAAGTACACATAAAATACTACACATTCTTGTTGGGAATGTGAGTGCATAAAGATAGTAGTGTGTAGTAAAGTATTTGCAGTGTGTATTGTGGGAGAGAGATAGAAATGGCGAGATAATTTCATTTGAGAGATTGGGCTGACAACCATCATCAACTCTCTGTCTGCCACCAGATAATGTCACCAATCTTCATATAAGAAGATGGCAAACAAACAAAGTCGCCCAGCTCTCTTGTTTCCATTAGCGAATTCAATGGGCATTTTGTGATTACACTAAATTCTAATCCAAGCTAATTCCATTAGGAGAGAAATCTGCCGAGTTCATCTCTCTCTCTCTCTCTCTCTCTCTCTGGCCATGTCGCATTGCTGCACAAAATGTCAAATGTCTCGTGGACTCCTCTTCTTCGTCGTTTTCTTCCCTCTCGTCAGTCAACGCGGCGGAGGATAACTTTTAACAATACGAACAAGAACAATGCATCTCCTCTTCTTCTCCTTAAAGTCGCCAAAGTCGTCGTCGTTCTCCTTTCAGCTTTTGCTCCTCCGAGGAGATCTTCTCCCCGAATAATGGTACAATATGCGATCCCAACTTTGAATCACCACCAACTGACTGAGTTTGAGAAGATTCTCAACATTTCACAAAATATCAAATTATTTCTTCCTGACACCCATCATCCTCTCCACGAGGACGGGACGAGGACCTGCAGCCTCACTCACTACACCAGCTTCTAAGCTTCTTTCACAAAGAAGTTTAATTCCTTTTAACCTGGTGCCTGCCTGCTCACTCGGTCGCTTCCACGACTATGGTGTAGTCGTGGGGAATAATGGGCCCTATCATCAATTTATCAAGTGCAGAAATAATTCCCTCCGTTCAATGTCTCCGTCCAAATATGACTGATTTCCCACTATTCACTTGATTCAACTCATCTCCTGTGTTGTGTAGCTCTTTGCTCTCCGCCTGCTTATGGAGAGTGATGTTAAACCGGACGAGTGTGCAACAAATCCCCCGGAACAGTTTTGAATCCGCTTTTGGGCTCTTCAACAAAATTGTTTTCCAATGAAATACGAAAATGAATTGGTTGGTTGCATAACCGGGTTTTCTCAGTATTCTGCATAATTCCGTAGTCTCCTATCTCCAACGCCCACACTGCCGATGCCTCTGCTACATCAGGAGCCTATTATAAATTGGTGGCAAGAAGAAGGAGAGAGAAGGTGGTGTTGTCGATGATTGTCATACATTTCACATACTGGATCCTAATCAACCCCATCACATCCATCTTTCTTTCCTTCCCTTCTCTGGTGCTGCAAGCAGATATGTGCTCCAAGGGCTGATTGGGTCGATTGGATGCCTCCATTAAAATATTCCCTTGTTTCAGGAGGCCCGTAGGAGAAGAATGGGCTCAGATAACATCTCTCCAAACTACAAACCACCGGCTCTCAAAGTAATATCTCCGCAACAGCCAGTCTAATAGTACGTGTCTTGTTCTACGGCTCTCTGCTCCACAATTCTGCTATTGGAAAGGAATAATAAACTAAAAACTCGGTATCTCTCTCTCTGTTCCAAAGTTGTCAGTTCATCGAAAAGGCTTAAGGCTTTTATTCCTCTAGATTTAAACTTGTTGTTGGTTCATCATCATCATGATGATGCTGTTCAAATGCAAGTTTCGTCCGATCATCTTCGCAGTGAGAAGAACTAGTTGTTTCTCATGCTAATAGAATCCTCCAACTTACCACCTCATCCACCATCCCGACCGACCGACATGCTTTTGCATAATTTTTACAAATTGTATTTTTTAACAAAACTGAGTAAACTTTATCACTTGTTATCTTTCGAAGCAGCTCCTCCAGCAGATTCCATAACCAAATGCTATCCTCGTGTATATGTGCATTATACAAGTGAAATCCACATGTGTCAGTCACCCCATCAGGGTACACACAACACTGCAACATGAAAAATGTAGGCCAAACCACAAATACGCCGATCACTGACAATTTCTGTTAAGGTCAAACCATGTCTTCCTCCTCTTATGGAGACATGTACATGCACTTCTTGGTCTTCCAGGCATACACAAGATTGTCAGTTCTGATACAATTTTCGGAACACGGGCCAACCCACCATCACACCACCACTGCCATTACGTTACGTACTTACATACCACCATCATCAGGTTCTGGATGGATGAAAATATACACTCCACACCACAACCAACCTTTTGCATTTTTAACAAACCATTGTTCAAAGAAAAGCTGGCTGCTTAACTCCCATTTCTCGAGATATAGGCAAACATGCCAAAGAAACGTTCACAACAAGGAGAGAGAGAGAGTGTCGCTCACATTTTGAAGAAAAGATTTGCACTGTTTGTCCAGGCTACTGTTCATCCCTATCCAACATTTTACACCTACTCGACATTCTACAATTTCTACATGCATAGAAAAGGACGGAAGTTTCTCATCAATTCGCAATACGGCGTAATGCGCTTTTGTTGTCCATCTCTTTTTGTGCTTCAACTTATCAACGACAAAATTGGACTACACGACAGTCTCACATTTCACCTTCCTTCACAAATCTATATATTTTATGACTAGTTTTGCAGGTTACACAATTCACGCGCAAATTGATCAACAATGTCTCCAAAATGACGACTAATGCGAGATGCGAGGGGAAGAAGAACGAGGTGAACCTGTTGAGTTATCTGAGAAGAATTGTAAGAAGAAGATGCGTGCTCAATAATTCTCATCATCATCACCATCATTCCTCCCTTTCGAATAAAAAGACCCGCGATGCAGGAAGAAGCTAGAGAGAAGAAGATGAAAATATCATCACCGTATCGACAAATAAAATCAAATAAAAAATTGGAAACACAAATGAGGCGAATCGAATTCGAGTTATGGCTGCTCATCACAATTCCATCCACAACTAACAAATCGAACATCCCGTTCGCATCACATGTAACAACATGAGACGGAGAGAGAGAGAGAGAATAAGGAATGTGTGTCACAGCAGCTTCCCCTACGGTCATAACATGGCTTCATCATCATCCTCATGTTAATTCCATTATTACTTAATCCAATAAATCTTGATCCGCCAACATAGAACGACTCTCGAGGCTCTTATTATTATTACATGTTGTTGCACCACCCAAGCCAACCACCTTCCCGTTCTCCCGTTATTATACGAGTATTATTGCATACAAAACACTTTTTACTCCCCACAGATAGCAATGCAAATGCACAACCTGTACTTGCTCTCACGGCACATTAGCACCTACCCACCAAATTGGACATGGTCTCCCATTATTACAACAGTTCTACTACTACGTACGGTTAGGTTTGCCCTGTAAATTGTGAACAGGGTTCAGTCACTGCTCGATGCCTGACAATAAATATGTAAGCTGACTGAGAAGGACATGACATGCTAAAATTATCACGCTCTTGGTACTTCGCAATGGTGTGAAAATTCTCAGCCATCAAAATATTAAGAAAAGGATGATAACACCGAATGCGACAGACGGGGATGAAAATAAACATGTACATGAGCAGAGAGTGAGAGAGACGTAAATAAATATATTCCATCAACCAGGGGCGAGAAAGGGACATTTATTCTTCGTCCAGGTGGAATTGAATGTGTGCGAAATTGCCTTGTTGTGTAACCGAGTTGCACAACAAGTAAGTTTTCAATAATGGGCAAAATACGGTGAGTGTCAACACATAAGTAACTGAATGGTGGGAAATAAAGCCACACACATCGTGTTAACATTGACATGCGGGACATCGTTTCACAAACTTTTTTAAACTTTTTAAAAAACTCGAGGAAATCTAATCTAATCTGGAAAACTTTTAACTTTTCCACAGTGCAATATCTACAAGGAGCATTTTGCTTAAAAATACGAGAATCGAATAAAGTCAAACTACAACTGAATGCAGATTATTTCAAGTTGTGTTGAAAAATCTAATTATATGGTTTCACCAATGCGTCCCACTCACTCTGCTGCTATTTACTACAACTTTTACCACCATTCGTACTTACGCATAGTTAAAGGACTTTTATTCAATTCACAACACAAGAAGAAGAGTTGGGATGAAACGTGAATAGGAATTATCCCGAGAAGAACAAGGATAGAAAGTGCGTTGGCATTTCATTGTCAGTCAGTCAGTCAAAATCGTTAATAGCATTTAATGAAAATCTTCCTCATTTATCCCAAACTCATTAGCATCTCAAACACCAAAGTCAAAGAGAAGAAGAAGTAGAAAAACTCGGCAGCCAAACCAAAGTCATTAAAGTATTATGCTCATTAGCTGGCAGACAAGAGAGGTTTGTACAATCAGCGAGTCACCAACTACACTTGCAGATATGTACATATGCATATACGACTTGCGGTGGTGATGAGAGTTACCTGGTTTTAACAAGTTGTCAACGGATGAGTTAAATGGTAGTGGCAATCATCAACAAACCAGAGGATTTATGCTCAACAACATACAAAATGGAAAACAGGACAAGAAAAACACAAACTATTAAAAAGTCATTTGGATGATGGCCTTGCGTATTACCAGCCAAACCAAGGCCTCATCCTCGCAAGTATCATTACACAGTGTGACAGTTTTGAAACAAATTTTCGTTCCTCCAAGCCTTACACCAGCCAGCATATGTACGCACCACCAAACAAACACAGCAGCAAGGAGACAAATCGTCTTGGTGGCAATGAGTGTAAACATTTAAGTTTAAATGGATTTCCAACATTTTATTTAAGCTTCTTCCTTCCTGCATTCATTGCCATAACGCAGTAAACATTGAACTGTTTAGCCCCCAGACGAGAGAGAGCCTTTTATTCTTCGAGAGAGGAATGACAGGAGGACGATTAAGACGAGGGCCAGCAAATACCCAGCCAAACTACAGCTAAACCATGCAGAAATGATGTATGCACAAAGTCGTGGTATGACGGTCTTCTTAAAATAAGTTGAGTTCATCATTCCATTCATGGCATGTGCTCTTTTTATTATTTGAGCTTTTAGCACATGTTTCCCCTCACGCAAGTTGCATAACGTAACTTCAATCCAAGTCTAGCCCAACCAACACAGGACTCACTTTGTTCCGAAATTTCTCAAAGTTTAGAAATCTAATAAAAAGAAGCCATGGAAAGGAATGGGAGTGCTGCTACCCACTCTCGAACCCCTCCAGGTATGCTTTTCACTTCTACATCGGTCGTCGTCTGCTGCTATTATTGCCACTGTCGCCGACCGATGAACGACGAGGCTCCCGTTCTATTCTTCTCTCTCCTTCTTCCCACTTGTGATCATTCAAGAGGTTACGTATGAGTCTTTATTTTTATGGATTATGGGCCACTTTATTCTGCCCATCTGCTCCGACATACCTCTCCATCTGGACGCGTACCTGGAGAAAGTACCCTCTCAAATCCCATGCTTCTTATCCTTCCTCTTCTCCTGGAGTGACCTCACCCTCCCTGAATTTTAAGTTTATATTTGTTGCGCTGTATATCAGATAAATCTTGCGCGTCGTATCATAATCTGGAATGGGACACCTTATATCTTATGCGTCCTAATTAATGGTATGGTGAGCATGGAAAAGGTTAGTGTGCTTTTTTGAATCACTATTATTAAGTATACACGAATCGTCGCATAAGATCATGATTTCGACCAGAAACAACACATTAGAATGGTTCAAATTCTATTAGGATTAATACGCTCTGACGGATCCTGCTCCTGTGCAGCTTGTCCCAGTTTTAGAAAAGTGTTAACCTCTCGTCTCTCGGGACATGCCGTTTGACGTGGGGGAACCTCCCACCAAAAAAGCCAGCTCCTGCCCATGTGTTGTCATTCAATCAACTAGCCAACCTACCCTTCAGGTATGTACGTAGGCACAAGCTGTATGTAACAACATCAATTTTCTGATAATGAACTCTAGCTCCCTGTCCAACCAATGCAACCACAACCAAACCACAATGCGCGTAAGTAGAAAAATGGTAAATGTTGAGAATAATACTGGTCTGAGTAAGTAAGCAACATGTATTTTTGTCTCGAGGTTGACCCAAAATCTGTTTTGGTGGGTGACAATTAGTCAATTCAGTCCCGTCTGACAGGAAAGCAGTCCCAGCAGTAACAATGTAACGTCTTTCGTACGTTCTTTGGGTGCTAGACCAGGTTGGTCAGTCCGTCGGTAATCGTCAGCCTATGTGTGTGTGTGACATGGGGTGGGGTGGAAATTGATATATACTCACGTATACCACTTACATACTTACTGCGTGCCTTGTCAATGCTGACTAATTAATCTATGTCATGTCAACTTGGGTTATGAAGAAGAATGGCTTCCACCTCCCCACCTCCTTCTGGCATAAAAATTGAGAAAATATTGCAAAAATTCTAACGGAATTGACTCCAAGAACGCAGAAACCTCTCACTAACATGCGAGCTAAAAGTAACCAACGACATATAATACCACTCGCTGGGCTGCTCAGCGACTTCAATTTGCCTCAGTTTTGTCATCAAGTTTAAGTCAAAAAAATATATCCGAGACATATTTCAATTAAGAACAGCACATTTCCGTAACACGTGTACTTTGCAGACCTTCACTCCGCACCCTTTATTCAATTCTTCCTTCAATCCTTGTAAAAAATTTATATACTTAATTCTCCGGCAAATGAAAAGTTCACTCATTTTTCCATGTTTTTCCAACCAACCAGGTAGAGAGAAGATTTCTATTAAAATCATGCTGAGCTGAAATCCACTCTTTTTTCACAAAATGCATTACATCTCTCAACGGGAATAGGAAGAATACGTAATGAGGACTGAGAAGAAGGTTGGGTGTTCCAATTGAATTTCACACTCGCCTTTTGTTTCACACATGGTTGCAAATAGCAATAAGCGCAGGTTGGCGGGTTATGTATGTACTTATTATTATATTTTACGGCTCACGAGTCATAAACATGTCTCCAAAATTGAGAGTTGCTTCGTTGGTGTGGAGGAGGAAGAATGGAGACGAAGAAGAATGAAAGGAAATGAAACTATGTAATAACAATTTGCAAGAGAATCGCCAATAGAGTTGGACTTCATTCAATTCATTTCCACCTTTTCCACCACCACCACGACGACGACCGTCCAAGTTACCGTCACAAGGAGAAGAACTGCATGTGGCAATAACCAACCGAGTGTAAGATCGGATTATAATCATTACACATTACACGATCATGATCGCCATATTAACCAGCATAAAAACAAGATTAGTTACTCTTGCTTCTTCGTCCTTAGAGAAATTTCCTCCTCTCGCCTTAAAGTTATCGGGCTCAAAAGGTTTTCTTAACTTTTGAACAAGTGGTGGTCATTGCCTGATATTCATTGCCTGATGTAACCTCGCAGTCATCCCACCAGCCAACCAACACCTTGCTTGGTTCCCATTACGATTACAATAACAATTTACGAATTTACGACGCTCAATTACATTGCAGCACACACAGTTTTTGCAGCTAGAGGAGAATGAATGCATGTGGTGGATTGTGAAGTAAGTTGGCCGGTGGTACATTACATGCATGCAGTAACATATCTCTTAACTCGTAATATTCTTCTTCGTCTTCTTCTCGAGATGATGATGATGATGAAGAAGAAGAATTGAAGATTCACCAACACACCTACCAACCAACCACCAAAACATAGTCAGGTTTGTTAGTGGCGTTACACGATATTAAAACATAATATTGAAATTCATATGGAAAGATGATGAGTTGCTAGACGAGACTGTGGTAGTGGTGGTTTTTCATATCACATACACACACACACACATGCACGGCAATCCATTATGTATTCCGTTTCAAAGAGAGAGAGAGAGCTAGATAAGAAGAGCCTGATTGCATCACCAACAACAACATCGAGACAACATCATGCCCTGTATAGGAAGGAAGACCTATTTAGTCGAGTGTTCTTCTACACAATCAAGAAGAGGAGACTTCATGCAGCTTCAAAATACTCGCATGACCACAACAACCAAAACCCAATTTCTAGACCACCAAACTCTACGTGAAACAATAATATTGCCAATCGTCATTCTCATCCGAAATGAGAATCTTGCATGAAAACTATTATTGAAAACCCAGTTAGCTCTTCAATTGTCCAAAGAGTATCAGAATGCCAAACTCTTTTTTTCTCATTATGAGGACATCCATCTTCTCTCCTGGCATAAACCGATATTCCAAATCGCAGAGAGATTATGATTACAATGATGATGATGATGAGTGCCCTGGGCGACTTAAAAATCAACTAGGACTGATTAATAATAATACGAACCTAATGGTCTACTACTGCCTACCTACTTATTTGCCTACGCTGCAAATAAACTAGGGAGAGAGAGACTCGCCCGGTCAGTTTTCTGGCAATTTTCATGCCCTTCTAATGCATGAATTAGTAGTAAATAAGTACATGGGTAGTATGTGTATGTACATATATACATGCAAAAACCCAGATTTGGTGGCATTGATGCTGAGGTGGTGGCGATTGTTCATAAAACCTTCAAATCAGGGCTCAGCTTCATTAAGCAATTTTCAATTAACGACAACAACTGGGATGAGATTTGCATTCATTTGATAAAACTGCAGCAGTCGGAGAAGAAACCTCCTCCGAAAAGATTTGTTGCCACCACAAAAATGCAGCTACTTATATTTACATGTCGTGAGGTGTGCCAGAAACAAACCAAAATTTCACAATTGTATTTTTTAATCACCGCCTTCCTGGCAATAAACTACCCCAAAGTGGGGATAGCATAGCGGCACTTGACGTCTCTCATGAGTGCGAAACATATCGTGCAAATCTTTTTCGCAACGTGCTTATTTTTTACCACAATTGCAACTGTGCTCATTTACCAAGTACCAGAACACACCTTTCTTCCAATAAGGCCGGATTAGATTGGAAACCGCAGTAGTCCGCAGTCCACCATGAAATATGAAAAGGTTAAAATTGAGCCCAAAATATTTTGTAAACCACATTTTATTATAGAAAGAAGCCGACAAAGGTAGGCCAAATTCGAGTGGGGGTGAGAAAATAAATGACCTGATATCGATATTTATTTACTATTATTAGTCCTTCTTTAAACGCAGTGGTGGTGTATCCTCACTTTCAAAGTACTTCTTATCTTGACTTATTGGTTGGAGGATCGAATATCACACACAGCATTGAACTTTGATTACAGTTTAGCCTTTGAATTTTAAGGAGAAGACCTTGTCCATTGTCATGCTTTGTGCTTGTGTAGGTTTGATTTGAAATAAAGAACCGTTTCGAAAGCTCCCTCCCTGTGAAAACTTTACAACCTTAACCGATGATGGGTATAGATAGTGAACGTGAACGACGACGACGGCGATGACCTGGCTGGACATTTATAATTTCTTGTGTACCCTCCTTCCTGAAGAAGAATAACGATCTGAGGAAGCGAATTGAAACTTAGGGAATGATTGAGTGGTCATAAAGCAGTCCACTTGCACTTGCACTCTACAATGGCATCACATCTTTCAATTTCAAGGATTGAAATGGTCCGAGACAGTGTCCGCCTTTGTTTTTTCTTTGTAAAGTGTCAACGTCAAGTTTAATAATCCCAGGATGTCCGTCCGTATACTGTATTTTTCTATTTCAGCTCCCGTCCCGCAAACTTATTGCTTCTCGATTGGGAAAGATTATAAATTTCGAGTCGTAAATTACTTGGCGGCTGACACCGATTTACAACGGACATCAGAAATGCATTACCTCAGCCTTTTCATAAACCATCCACTTACGGTGGGAACCTAATAATGTCCTGATTTCGCTCGCCCTTCAATTTATCAATTGTCCAAGATGTGGAGGAGGATTACTTAGCGTTTGGTTTGGCCACCCCACGCGCTATGCCTACATACATTCGTACGACGTACGTACATACGACGGGCGAGGTGTGTGTTGCTTGTTATTAATTCACTCACGTTCAATAATGCTAAACCAGTCAACTAAACTGTTGTTGAGGGCCTGTCGGATGGGGGGAGGAGGATATTATTTCTACCACCGTCATAATTTAACCCAAAATGCATCCACCAGTAGTACCAAAGTGTTGCGGACCGTGGTACCAACCGAGAACCACAAGGGCAACATTATTGCAATCTATGACTCGATGCAGGCAAAACAGACCCTGTTAAATAAATTAAAAACAAGGGAGCTGTAGTATCCTCAGTAGTATGCAAAACATGTTCATTTTCAAAGTCCCAGCCCGACTGCAGAGCCATAAAAGCACATTTAAAGTCACACTTGAGACCTGGCTGAGGAAGTGCACGTTTTATTAAAAGAGTGTTTGGGGAAACCATTATACAACCGTAACAAGTGCAATAATATAGCAAGCAAAACACATAACGACGACGACGCAGAGATCCTATGTCATATTATGTGGCAAAAGTGTACACGATTTACGTATGCACAAAATATCACCATATACATACACACACACATCTACAACTAGCTGTCGCGGGTGCTATTCCTCAATTTCGGTGAAATTTGACGACAAGCAGTATAGCCATGTCATGTCGGCATTTAATCTGAATGCAACTAACCCTTGGACCATAATGTATTTATAAGTACGAGCTGTCCACGAACTAGTCAGAGCTATTTAAATTTTATTTGCAATTATTGCGAAAGCAGGAATAATTACATTCGGAATCGTCGTAAATTCACTACACATGTAAGAATGCACAACTCGACTCTTATGCAAACCCGTCCACCACTAAAATTCCAATGGTTTTATTTACATTACTCACGGGAAAAGAAGGAGGAGGAGGAGGAGAAGAAGGAAGACGAAGGTAAAAAGCAACGCCGATGCATTTAATAGTTGCAAATAAATCGAGAGGTGTTATTCCTATTAAGATAAACACAATAAAGAAGAAAACCTTCTCTTCTCGTCGGTATTTAAATGCTACAACACAAGGAACGTTTTGTTCTGCTCCGTCTGCTCGAGGAAACAGATTACACGGTCTTAAATTAAAGATCGTAAAAATCAAAATAAAAATTGGTCGGCCGGATCCATCCGCAGCGCACAGAATAAAATCCTTTTGTTTTTTTTGGTCGAAATTTCTTTCCGTCTTCTTCAAAAAAAAAAGAAAAAGCTATGATTTTTTCCAATTGTGAATCGTAGCTAGGTATGCATGTATTTTTGACGTGCTCTTTAAATCCAAATCCAATTCGAGATAGAAAAGAAGATAAAAATTGAGTTTGGCAATTTGAATTGAATTCGCCGTGCAGAAAAGACAAACTTGTGCAAGTGTCACAGACGAAGGATCAACAGAGTGGAGAATTACGTAAAACTGCATTTATCCACCCATCTAGAGTTCCACCTCTGAAAGTTGGAGTAGGAGGAGCGGACGGTGCCTTTGTGGTGTAACGACGATCAATTAAAATGCTTCGTTATTGAACCAAGAAATTAGGGAACTTCTATATTAGGCATGCCAATTATGTCCACTTTCTGCATCTTATTGTTCATCTATGTAATGCTGCTGCATGTGAAGATATCCCAATTTTTCCTATCACTCATTATTGCACAACAATCCTCACAAACCTTCTAGAGCTGCATGTAGTCAAGTGCGAATAAATTAAAATACTTGCATGTATGCATACGCTTAAAATGGCCATAATTACTTTTTGCTGTTACATATACATTGGTTTTAAAAAGTGGGCAGGAAAAAAACGACTAACATTTGCTGCATTTATGTACCAGGGAGGAATTTATCACTCACTCATCATCATTGATTTAATGGTGTCATTCCCACCAACTAACTAGCAATCAGGTGGGATAATGCAAATTTATTTATTTATTTTCCCAGTTATTACCATTATTATTGCAACAGGGTGGAAGGAGGGGGAGGAGGATGACGAGAAAAATAAATAAATACCTTTCAAACAGGAAAATGTGTATCCGTCCGTCCGGCGACCAACCGTTGTTGGTTATAATGTAACATTACTTATATCATTCTGACATAGTCCAAGCTCCGCAGAATCCATATTTGTTTTAAGCCAACAACAATTAATCCAGTTTTACTAACTCACTCACTCACTCATTGAGGATAGGATGGTAAATCAACGCGTAAATGTATCACCGCATCCACATCCTCCGCTTATGTAAGTATTAAAGCACTATATTATTATAAACTTGTTTGTATGGTGTTTTATCGACATTTGTGTCCACTGATGATGATCAAGTCTAATCTTGTACACGAGTTTTGTTAAATTTTAGAATACTTGTAAGAAAAAATTGGAGGAATGTTGTAAAACTAACTGAGAAATAAAATAAAACTAGGGATTTTCCCGTTTTCACAAATTCCCTATTTTGAAATGTTCTGTATATAATTTCACACCACAATACTCCGATACAGTATCCAGTTAATATTTCAGTTTTAATTTGTACACCAAAATCTCCAGTTGTAGTACAGTATTTAATTGTAGCACAACCAAACCAAAACCAGACCTTTCACGCTGACTGATTATCATTAACTAACTACTCGACTGCTGCTCATCTTTATTTTATCGTCATGTTGTCGATGCCTTTTTTAACTTGATCCATTCGCTGCTTAGAATAGTGCAGTGCATCATAAGCAATTAAATGTGGCAGTGTTCTCACATACACACACACACACTCACAAAGATAAGTACACAGTACACAGTTGGTAAAAGTAATAAAAATACAGAGACTTTTTTTTCTTCTCAACTACTTTAACCTTAAACTGGGATGATCTCACTCAAGTAATTCTCTGAGGTATTGAAGAGTCGTGTGCTGTAAAATTGGTTCTTATTGGTTGACACGGACCTTGTTGGTCGCACAGATTTTTTTAAAAAAGGTTCCACTAAAATTGCAACAACCACAGCTTTGATACCGTTTGTGTGAGGGTCACTCGTGTCGTGGCGTCACTGTGGGTGTTTCTCCTCGTTTTGACCGTGCAGCTTGTGCGAGGTCATTGCGTGGTGGTCGAGGGTGACCTTTGGGGGAACAAAGGGCTGAATCTTGTTGTGTAAGATGGCGGAAGCCCGGAGAGGAATTTTCCGAGAGAGTGAGAGAGAAAGGGAGGACTCACGGATGCAACCTTCGCTTGAGTGCAAGGGAAGCGAACACTGGGATCAGAGATGTGTGGCTGCACTTGGTTATTCCATACCAAAAACTCTTCTTCTCTCCCTCTCTATATAAACCACCACATTTTTTGGTTGTACTTGGAATATCTGCTATAGCCGAGCGGTAGGTTGTACGGTCTTCTTCTATCCCCATCAGCTAAACCACCCCAGACCGTTCGTACTATGTCCGTATCCACTCTTCTGGCGTAATATTATGTGCTGGCAAAGCAGAGAAGTTGCTCTCCTCTCTTAATAACAACCAAGTTTTACAAGAGGGTTGCATGTGGCAGGAATGCAAGGTAAAGCAGCAGCGACTTGTACACCATTTATTATTACCACCGTCCACCACCCCACCTGGATGGGTCCCATGATCTCACATTCTTTAAGGGTCCTCTTCTCCAGAAGGCCTAGCGCTGGAGAAAAGAATGGTTGGTTGCGTTACATAATCGTAGCATTTTTTTGGCCCGATGCACCCGATGCAATAAGGGTCCACATATGTATCATCGATGCGCTGGTGGGGGTGGTGGTGTCGTTTCTTGGGGGGGGGGAAAGGTCTTTAGGATTGTGGAGTTCGAAAACATGGCGACAAAATTCCCGCACGGTCCCGTTCTTTTCAAGTGGAACACATATTGGGGAGGACGGTGGTGTTTCCGTAAAGAGTTTGGTGTAGAGAGAAAAGTGAGAATCCAGCCAGAATGCGTGTAGTAGAGAGACGGAGAGAATGAGTTTTACATTATATTCCGACCCACAGAAAACGGTCTTCCGTCCCCGTAGTCGATTTGGATACCGTAATACGAGGCAAGTAAGTAGAGAGAAGTCCAACCAACCAACCCACCAAACCACTGGCTCGAACACAAGCAGCAGCGGGCACATTACAGTCGGGAAATCCGATTTCGGATCTATTCCGTGCAAATAGTCAACCAACTACTCCGGGTGACTTGGCATCGAACGGGAGAGCTGGGAGAGAGAGAGAGAACGGCCCAATTGACGGGCTCTCTCCCACCCTCGTCGTCGCTCTCGGTTCTCTCTTTTACTTGGTGAACTTTGTGAAGTGAACAGTCTGCGCCTATCATCAGACACACCATTGCATTCCCTGCTGAACCCAAGTCTCGTGAGAATGATAATGTACTCTGCATGCCCCCAACAAAACCAACCACCACGCTTTTGGACGCTACTTCAGTACCGTTCACGGAGTAAAGAGAGAGCATGCATCCGACAAAAGAACCCTTTTGCTGCCTGGAATGCCTGCACGATCCCGAACACTGGCTTATATAAAACCAGCCATCCAGCCAGGTCTCGTGGTGTACAGCGAGAAACCTCTCGGCCCCTTCATGCCATCCTATTCTTGTGGTCCTAGCGTTGCTGGTACTGGCGAGTCCAAGTTATTGCCTGGAGCAGGAGACAGGCTCAGTTTTTGAAATGATGGCACTTGCTCCGAAGGAAACAAGGTAGGCATTGTTGACTGGGATGTAGTAGTTAGTTTCCCATGCTGCTGCTGGAGAAGAACAACGCTTCGTACTTGGAGTAGTAGTCTGGAAAAGAAGACTACATTTATTTCCCCCGAGTTCATGAACTGCAAAAGAAGGATAGGATATGAGATGGGAAACGAGATATACGGAATCAAGCAGCTGTTTTCGAAACCAACCTACCAAGAAGAAGACGAAGAAGACAAGCCATTATTTTTTACCAGCACCATCACCATGACTAACTAACACTTCTCCACGATAGGCGGAAGAAGGTGATCTTATTCCTTCCGAAGAAGAAGAAATTCACACACATCTCTTCTCCGTCTTCTTCTTAATGACTCCTTCAGCAGTGGAGGAGAGAGATTTCAATTGGACATGTGGTCATTGAGAGACCTTCTCCTTCCTCGGTCTATGGGCGTAATAACAGGCTCTCCATTCCCATTCGGTCCATATTATTGCGACGACCTCTTGAATGAATATGAAGGGAGAGCGAGATAAAAGTGAACCATTATTGCATTGTTTCCTCCATAATTTGAGCCAATTGTTCGGGTGGGCTAATTGGAAGGGGGAGACAACACAAAACCTATTTCTACCACTATCATCATCACACACTGTACACAAATTCATTTAATTGTGCTCAACTTTTCTTCTCCTGTCCTCCGCAGACGTGGGACTGCGCGACGGACGGTATGTGTATTCAGACTCACCGTCCGGAAGTGGGTAGTGCCCAATTAATATTCAACACCAACCCGAGAGAGATAAGACATCTTAGGACATTGATATGACATGACCGGCATTTCCACATTTTTTAAATTATGTAAATCATGCTTGCGGCCAATGAAGTGATCTTGATTGTTATTTCTGAACCATTAAATCGTCCAAACCGCATTAGAATTGTGTTATTATTGCGCGTAGCGAGACATGAATGTGTTGATGAGGTGAATTAATGGCCTCACAGTCGTCATTCCACTGCTGCTAGCATGCACCACGACATTAAAGCAAGATGAGATAAACACCAATGCAGCAGTGAAACCACCATGAAAAACAGCAAGCTAAGTTTAGCCGGAAATTGATCCTCAAGTTTCATAAGTCCTCATGCATCACACAGCTGCTATGCTATGCATGATGGGCAGCAATTCGTTCGAGAGAACCAGTTCACAAAGGAAAGCTCTCTTACATAAAATCATAAAATCTCTCTCTCTCAAGTAGTAGTAGTAAATAGTTCAAGAATGCTGCTGCTGGAGTCGTCTCACTATTCACCAGCACCACCAGCTACACAAACAGCATAAGTACAATAAGAGAGTGAACAATGTCCTCACTCTCCGTTTTAATTGCAGCACTGAAGTGGAGCAACAAAGAATGAAGCAAATTTTCAGTTCCATTTCCTACTCTGGGAAGAAGGAGAGAGGGCAAAGCCATGCGATTTGGTTGGTAAGTATGTGAAGGAAATGACAAGTTGGTGAGATGAACGTGTAGGGATTTATTTGCCCCGTGTTCCATATTTCATTGAGAAGTCTCTCTCCCTTTCTTCCCTTCTGCCACATTACAAGTGCAGGCTGAAACTGGAAACACTAAACAACACGCAAAAATGTATGGGTGTGAAAAGAGCAGTAATGGGCAACCAGCGACTAGTCTCATGGATTCTCCTGCTCTAATTGCACTGCATTTGGGATCACCAATTCCCAACCCGCAATTCTAATCTTACACTCTCTAAGCCATTCACAAGCTATGCATGGATGCAGTGAAGGAAGGGCAGCAGCAGAAACGGCGAAGAGATGCTGCTGGAATTTAAGCACTTGGTTAGAAGAGTGTTAATTGAATTGTTTTCTGGTCTCTTTATACAAAGATTGCATTCTCCCCATGTGTCGGGAGGGGGGTTCCTTTAGAAACTGGTCCATTCTGCCTGCTCCCTATGGTACAGGAACCGTCTTTGATGCCGAGTTAGTTGACTGACTCTCTGGTTTGAGATTCATTCATCAGTTCATCACAGGATATAAAGGGAATTTGGAATATGTGTGTGTATGTGCGCGCCTATGTGACGGCACATACCTTGCATAAGCCCATAAATCAAATGAAAGGTAAATATCAAGTGTTTTAAAAACATGGGGAAAAAGAGTAGTAGATTTGGATTTGCGATACTCCCATCTTACCGCAGGATGCTTATCGAGAATAGAAGATGAAGCCAAGCAAAAGCAAGTTGGTTGGTTGGTAATCTGAGCTTGGTTTCCGAAATGGAAAGCAAAATAAGGCGACCGTACATAACCTCAGCTTGGATGTATGCGTGTATTTGGCAACAAGACAACTCAGCTCTGTGATTGAGGAAGATGATCCTCTCCTCTCAGTTCGAACGTCAATCCCACCAAACCACGATTCATGTTTGTTTAGAAAAACAACTCCGTGTTGGAGAGTGCATGGCGAGGATGGAAAAAAATTCGATTTGAATTCGGGTCAAAAGGAGCTCAGTTCGGATTAGGGGAGCAACCTTCATTTTTTCTTCTCTGCTTTAAACTCGTGAATCCTAATGATAAGTTTCAGTGGGCTCGCGACGTGCTCAAGAGGCTGTGGTGAAAGAAGTTGATGAAGAAAATCTAATATCCGTAAAATGATTAAATCCACAAGAAAAGTTTCTTTCTCCAATAAGCAGTGTGTCAAGAAGCAAAGTTTGGTTTCATGAGAATTTTTCTACTCATAATGGGGGTCCCCCTGACTTTGACTTTCACTCGTCCAATCCTTCTTCCTCTCGGCGTCGTCGTCTCCATTTTCTTACCAAAACTAATCATCATGCAAAACAGTGGGGAAATCTTTCATGACAATGGCCACCGCCCCACATTGAATTGTTCTCAATGACTTTATCCCTTCGCTCCCGATTAACTTTCAAGTGTATCAGCTCCTCCGCCGCCGCTCTTTATTATGCACCCAACAATTTATTTTCGGGGGCACATGCACATGGGGCGTGACAGATTTTGAGTTCGTCAGTCGTGGTGGGGCTTACAGGGATGCACTATTTGCTTGATGATTAATTACTCTTAGGTCGACGGGGTGGTGGTGCTGGTGGTGGAGGACAGGAATAATAATGCATCAGACTTTGAGAAAAATATCGACCAAACTATACGTCTCGATGAGAAGAAGAGGAGGAAGAAGACGAAGTAAACCATGGGACAAGCAGAATGGGCAAAGTTTCCGAGATATTTTGTCATCTTGTAGCCTTTGGCTGGCTTATCCTCCGTGTCACCCAGCTACTCCAAATGTCTCACTTTCAAGAGACGACCAACAAATTGCGAGCCAAATGTCCTGCCTTGAGATTACTTGGAGCAGTAAACATGCAAAATTCCGACCCCACTTACATTGGTCGTCGTGGTAGTCGTCATGTCCCCACCTCAAGCGTCCGTCCAGCCGAACGGCGTAATGATAAATTGAATTGAAATCTCCTTTATCCATCTAAGCTTCGGCTTTTTGATGAAAACAAGGCGACAGTTTTTGACAAGTTTTGTTAAATTGTATTGTTTTCTGGAAAAGAAATTCTCAAACATTGTCAGAGATGAATAAATAAATGGATGCAAAAGATGAAATGTAGGAATAGAAAAAAATATCCATAAAATTTTAATCAATATTCTAAAAACTGACATTTTCCACATCATAAATTTTACTTAATTACCTAAAACTGTAATCCTATTATTTTGAAACACGGTTTCTCACATCTATTGTAAGTAACGCATTTAAGGATTTCATAGAAAACGCAGGGTCCCTTCAACAACCAAACGAGCCATAAAACAGCGAACGCCACCAACCGATAGTTTGGCGCAGGTTGAGTTACGTTGTTTTCGAGTAGTCGCAAGGGGGCATTACAAGTTTCAGTAGTTGTTCGAATGGTAATTTATCTTCATGTCTTCTTGTCACCGAATCTGTTTCTAAAACTAATCACGTCTTATGTAGAAGTGTAAATTTTGGTTATGCAAGCATAATAAATAGCATGTTATTATGTATGCATTCTAATTTGCATGAAAACATTGTGTACGTGCTTGCATTACTACGTGCAGAATACATGAATATCCAAGAACATACATACATATACTTGTAATAAGATTATCCGCTACTTTATGGACCATATGAATATGATGTCTCGTAATCTGTGTGCCAAGCCTTTGCGAATTTAATTATTTCTATAATTACCAACTTTATTGAACTAAGCATTAAGCGGTCTTAATGGAGTTTTGGTTGATAGGAACTTGTTATATTTTCGCATATATTTTCATGAATCTTTAACTGAAAAACTTGAGCCTACCACTCGACATAGATTTTGACACTTTTATATTTTTAGCTTCGAAGAAATTGCGTATTTATGGAGTGACATTGGTCCCTTCAAGGTAACATTTTCCTAATTTAAATTTGATGAAATCAATGACAATGAAAGATGAAAGCAAGAACTTTAGCAATTCCAGTCAAGGTATGTACATATGTAGATACATTTATTGTTCAAGCTACGTTTAAAGTCATAAAAATACCACAGCCGCATGTTTCAAAGTTCGGAATCTCTGGTATTACAATAACGAATACTTGTCATTCGTAAAATATTTACTTGCTTTTGCAAATTGTAAGCTATTCCGAACAGTTTTCCAATATTTTGTCGCATCGAACCTGGACGTGAGTACAGTTCTTTTGTTCTTCATTGCAATTTATCGTGCTCGTTTAGCAGCATTTTATGTTGTCTCCAAATTCGTGGAAAACTTTGGATGGGACTGAATATTTTATTGGCTACATGCAGTTCCATGGAGGCCATCATATGCAAACTATCAATAAAGGTAGTTGTTGTCAAAATTAAAGTTTCTTGAAAATTATTAATAGGCATATGTACGACACAGTATAAAATGTTTAGTTGCGTCAATCAGCGGGGAGCTTGCCATTTATTTATTATACACCAATCCCAAGGAATACCAGTTATTAGTACTCGTTTTATTGGTATTTATCCCGACTAGAATTTCTTGTTTATAAATACCGAGAAATATTTTGGCTTACCTAACTAGAAATTTGATTTGTTGGCTCGTGTTAAATTCTGTTCTTTGCATTCAACATCATCCCACACCATTCGCGTTCTCATACATTTGCAAAATCTCGCTCTAGCCAATTTCATTGCAATCCGATGTTTGCTTTCAGAATTAGAAATGGAGAAATGCTCAAATTTTTCAGATTGTTTTGACTGACATTGACAATATTGTTCCAAGGATGAGGAGGATGGTGTTGTTGATAATGATAAATAAGCATTAAAAAAAAGTTTAAAACTTGACGTTTTTTCATACATGGTGCAAATTTTTTTCTAAATATTTTGTCTTTCGTTGATGAAACTGTGGGGTTAGTTTGCTGGCAGAGTTGAAGAAACATTTCTGGGCGAGACTTGGCTGTCACTCTGCCGTGAGTGACGCCTGTGAGATTGTTGCCTGTTGGTCGCAATAATGAAGCTGGTCTGCCTTCACATCATTCAACACCCTGAGGACAACTCGAGTGCTGAGGGCTGAGAGTCGAATTCTGAAAATCCATCATTCAGGACAGTTCATAAAGATTTGCGTCGTTGTTTTTTTTTGCAACGTCTCACTCGTCCTGGAAAATTTCATATTAAATTGAGTTGATGTAAAATGAAAACTACATTCATTTTTAATTTGCATATTTCGGATATATTGCCAATTTGTATTCATTTTAATTATTTTGCAAGCCCTAAAAATTTCTGGTAGGAGTCGCATTTGGTATTCATTGGTCGAACATTTTGAATATCTTCGATGCGAAAGAGCTCGCGGACGGTGTGATATGATTTAAGACTGCAAAATACGCCTGGAAAGAGAGCATGCGAAAAACAAAAGATATTATTCGCTGCGAGACGTGAGTGAGTGGGCGATTCTCGAAAGTCTTTCTTTCTTTCTTAATATGTTTAAAGGAGGTTAGGCCGGCGACAGGAGTCTTCCGTGCGTTTCACGGTGTGGTATCAAGGTGGTGGTGGTCGTAGTTCGGTGGTGGTGGCAGAGTGCAAAACACCAACAACTTATTTGCAATAACTTGAGCAGCAAAAGTTGGCAATATTCCTTGATTCCTCGTCCATGTCAAAATAGAACCTCCTTCTCCTCCAAGTCCGACTCCACGTGTATGTAAATGAGACTTTTGCATCGGTGGGCATGCATAATCTCTACGGAATATGAATGATGTATGGGAAAGATAGAAATCACGATTATTAAGGGATTTATTTATCGTCTCTCATTCTATCACCTCTTTGCAACGAGGGAGACGTATAAAATGTGATAAAAATGTTTCCCAACCACAAACCGAGAATAAATAAATCGTGAACATAACAAAGGATTCCCAATAAATCCCTCTCTTATTCTTCTGGAAAATGAATACAAAAAACTATGCGTATAAAGAAATGAAGACGAACTTGGATTTGCATATTCGTATTTTTTATTTTAGTTTTTTTTGGTAGAATGGTGTACATCGTGTAAGAGAAGACTTTCATGATAACAGGGCAGATAGCTGATCTGCTATTAAAAGCCCTGAAATGTGTAGTGCTCAACTACGATGTTGCATGCCGTCCAGAAGGACATATGTACAAGGACAAAAAGGTTGACAATTATTTTGACATGCACCGCTATCCAGTGCTCTGGACGCTATTCAGAATTGAGGTGTTTGAGGTCGAAATGGATACGTCAACTCAGTTCGTTGCATGTGTGCACGAATAAGTAGTTGGATCCATTAGCCATTAGTTTTTGTAACTTTATATTGTGCATATTCTTCTATTTTTCCCTTCCGCCGAGTAGATTATGTAGCTCAAGCTGCACGATGATGCTGGCGGAGAATGGAGATGCAGACGGACTGAAAAAGTTTAGTGAATTTGAGCTTGAGCTTGGGCAGAGTTCGGGTTGGTTGACTTTGGCAATTTGCAAATCAAGAAAAATAACTGCGTCTCATTGGCTCTGGATTTTTTACTCGTTATAATAATATGAATATTATGAGCAGAGGTAGCTCCTCCGAGATGGTGGCTTATGATGATGTATGTATTGCAATAATGTTAATATTAATACGCAAAAGTTTAGAAATACTCTTACAACTTGAACCGGGAGCTGGGATGCATACTTTTGCAACTTTTTTTTTGCTGCTTGTTTCCATTCAACTAACTCTTTCCTTCTTCTTCTTACATTATATGCTAAATGTTAATAATGTGACGCAAAACTTTTTGTGTAGGCAGAATCTCCGGTTTGCCAGGAATTCACTAATCCCGAACCCGAGTATGAACCGAATCTTGTCCTTCTTCTCATACTACGCTGTACGTCTGTGGAATTCGCAATTTCGCAAAACTCATGCATAGGACGACCACGAGAGGAGAGAGGACGAGACCACCTCACCGCACCGATCTACACCAAGACCAATTGCATTGTGTGTGTGTTTGTGCAAATGAATAAAGGCCAGAGGTTTTATCAACCTTCTCATGTTTGCAGGAGTCATTTACACAATTCTCTCTTACAAATGGCAGGAAAACACACTCACACGGCCAACTTTCTCTATAATGACATCACCGAAAAGAGGAGAAATTCGGGGAAAGGCTGCTGACTACACGGCTTACTCGATTCGATCCTCCTTATTAAATAAATATCGCAGAAAGTTGGGAGTTTTTATAAGAGGAACATGATGTTTCCCATTTTTCGTCATCATCCTCCCACCTAAGGCACATACACAAGTCCATGCAGCTAGATGATTCTGAATAGTACACTTAAACGGATGGATGGACACAGAGAGAGAGAGAGATGCTCAGTAGTCGTGTTGTGTCTATTTGCACTTGTGGACTAATGTCCTCAGCTCTAAGCGGCTAAGTAGTTATTAATGTTAGTGTCATTTGAATCCATTTTCATGCAATATATATTTACTTCGTTCACTTGGTCGTTAAGTGTGCTGTGTGCTTTCTCTATTTTCAGTGGTCTCTGCACATAATTCTGCCATTTTCACTCAAAAGTGCTGCTCTGTGTGAAGCAAAACTTCACACTTCTCGTGCGAATATATACATTTCCTCACTTTACAAGCATTACAAAGGGAGAGAGATATAGAGAGAAAATAAGTGCATGATGTGTCTTGATGTTGGCAAAGTGTGGTTTTCGGTCATCATTTAAAGTGTTTCCTGGAAATGGGACGCTGGCTCGATGCATACATGCGCCACACATTTATGATAAACGGACTGACTGATAAATGATGAAAGTGATGCGATGATTCCATCTCTGCCACGTAATGTTTCACTTCTACTACTATTTCACTCTCATAATCGGAATCAACATAAACATTAGGCTTGGAAGAGAGAGCCTCAATTAGTTTTCGGATATCTCATCTGCCAATAGTCCAGGAGATATCAGCCAGGTTTGCATTTTGCTCCTTGCCCACGTACAGGCGTCGTTTATCCATTTCATTTCATTCATGATATTCTCACCCATGAAAATCAGTGCGATTTGTTGTGCAGATCTTTGCTCGTCTCACCCTTTTCAGGCTTTAGCAAAATCAGACCCCTCATCTTCATCTAGCACTAAACTGTAACTGATGCCACACGAGTACTGCGAACCAGAGATACTGCCATCAAACCCCATCATCGTGAGCAGCTAACTAACTAGTTCTCATAGTTTCGTGCATGCAAGTAAAGATGCGCTGCTTGCTTGCTGAAAGAGAGATTCATATAAAACCATGCACAACCTACCACCACTACTGGCGATGATAACATGGTGTTACAAAACTATGCTGCTGCCGAGTGCGACGATATATTAGGTTAGAGATATAAGGCCTCATGGACGACAATAGTGCAGCCAGATGCTAAAAAACCTTCGAGTGAGAGTTTAGTGGCTATCTTGTTGTGAGAGTAAACTACACATTACATTCTATAACACGATAACATATATCAATATAACGGTGTGGGATTGGACTGTCTAAAGCGAACCTTTCTAAACCACCCTTCTTCATATACATAAGTTACTTGGAAGATCTTTGGAAATTACAGAAGGCAAATTCTGAGGCTGTCCATATTATTCATTCCTCTTCTACCCTTCTGAAATGCTCGTACTTTATAACGAGGCGACAGTGCCACTTAAGAAAGTTGTTGTTGGTTCGTTTTGGTGAAGCGAGTGGTACGTACCTAAAAAAAGGCGAAAATATCAATACAGGCAGTTTTAAGCCCAGTTCAGGTCCAGAACCCAACAACCAACGGTGGTATGACTCTCTCCACAACATAAAATATTTGCCACCATCCAAAACCACTCGTGGTGTAGCTACAAATCTCTGTAAGAGACAGTGTAGGAGAGGAGCCTTCTTAATTTAAGCAAGACCCTGCAGGGTCCTACGAAACTGTGATAAGGAGTAAATATTTGAACGATTATATTAAATTAAGCCATCATCGTACAACGCATTTTATCCTATTTTTAAAAGTGTTGTCAGTGTATTTTCGAATCATGTGCAGCAACTAAACTAACTGACTATTTACTACAAGATTTTTGTTCACACTCACTGTAGTTTCAACCGTGTGGAAGTCAAGTAGACTGCTTATCAACATTTAGATTAAAGTGGAAATACTTGGAAATTAAATACTCACTCGAACATACATAACCAATTGTTTCATGTTTAGTTTTAACCAATCATCCAACAGTGCCTTTGATTTGATTCTTTATATTAGCAAATTTGTTACACGGTTCAGTGGAATAGAGTGAATTTGGTAGTTGTTGACTTTTAGAAACGGGAGGCGAAATAACTAATTAACTCCAAACTTGGATTGCCAATTTGTAGAGTAAATTCCTGTGCTATTTGGCGTGGAGTGATTGATGGTGCAAAAGCAAACCAACGTCTTCCAGTGATAATTACGTCTAATTAAAACGACTTCCAAATATTAACCGGTAAGCCAAATTTTGTATGCTGTATAACATGTATAGATAAAAATGTGATTTCATACCATAGCAGCAACACGGCATAAATATAATAACAAAAACAATAGTTTTTATTGAAACTTGAACTACTGGTCGGTTGTGACGTGTAAAACTGAAGTCAAAAAATACAAAACCAAAAATTAATCCAACAGTAGAGAAAAAAATAATTCATTAAACCAGGAGAAATACAAAATCACATCTCAAAGTCATTAGGATCGGGAATGTGGCATTCCGTAACGTATGGGAGGACATCCTCCGGGTCCAAAAAGTCGCCATCCTCTGGCTCTTCTTCAAGGTGTTGCACCAATTTCCCATTGCCTAGTCCACGGTATTGAACCAACCAGTCTCGCTTCTGCAACAATAAAAAATATAAAGGTCACAGGTCAGGTCAAATTGACAATTTTAAAACTTGTGGGGGTGATTAAAATAGTAGTAATTTTGTAATTGCTTACCGCAGCCGACATTAATGGGCGCAATCCAAGCTCTCGAAGTCGGACCATTCCAACGCATTCGCTTCCCATTGCAAGCGGCATATCAGGATACGGTTCAGTCGAAATTCGATTGTACATGTCTCGCACGGCAATTCTTTGAGCCAAGAATCGATTATCGCTCTTTGCTAAATAATTATATTTGCACGCATTAAAAATTGAAGGATAATGATAGTCAGTACTAACAATCATTGAAAAAATTAAATTTACTCGCCTTCAACTCTTATCTGTCCCACATGTACCACACAGTCGTATAATTCCCGCTCCGCAAACGGCTTTCCAGATTCTGTGACTTCAATCTTAGGTGGTTGCAACCCATTTACGTGACACAGGGCATTCAAATGACTCAAAACCCTGGGATTAATTCGCAATCCTGGAGGCAGCCCATACGGCGGAAATTCTTCTTGATTATAAATCTTCATTTTTTCCATCATGTCGATCGCAGCTAATTGACACGCTAGCCCCTTGGCCGGTGCTTGTCCAATGCCTACATACATAGGAAATTATTCTCAAACTTAATTTTGTTCCATCTTAAATTCACAATATTAAGTCTACAATTATTACTATATTATTTGTTACCTCGTGCTCTCCCGATCATGATCTCAACGCGTCGAAAATCGGAAATTTCTCCCTGGTGAAAAATGTAAATCTCAGAATGTATCGGTGCATTGAATTTTTCGGCCAATTTCTTAACAATGTGCAGTGGAGTGATAAGAAACCCATCTTCTTGCACGACCTCCAATCGCTTTTCGATAAAGGTTGCTTCCAGATCCTCCAGAACGCCGACATTGATGTGGTTGACTTCGCCATTGGGACCGTACCGGATCGCCATCTTCTTGGTAGTCGGATTCGCCCAGAGTGGGGGAAACGAAGTGGAAGTACTCATCGGAGGTGTAGGCGGCCTGAAGGGGCGCTCGCCGCATGCGCTAGTTGTAGCAGATTCAGTTTCAATCTCCATTTTATACTTTTGTGACATTTTTTCGAAAGGAAATCGACTAAATTTGTGGAAAATTGGAAATCAAGGCTGCCTCGTTCAAGTTCTGGCGACCGACTGGGTGGAATTTTGTGTTGGCCGGGAAGCTGCCGCGTATTTCTTTCTTCGAGAGAATGATGTTCATACAATGATTGCGTGACAAGTGAGTCAAAATTAAGGAATGAAAAGTAAGATTTAAACGTCTTTAGCTTCAGAATACTTTATTTAGGCAAATACCAAATTGAAGGGGAATTAATTCAGGTAGCGTTATTACATAATGTAATAAGTGGATGATCCCCAAGTGTACCAAGCCATTCATTTGACTATCTCCTAATTTACATAAAAGCAAAGCTTATTTTACTACATTTGCATATAAAATTCGGTTTTGCAATAAATTTGTAAAATTATTATGGGATGCTGGGAGAAAGAACAGAATCACAATTTATTTCAAATGTATGTTAATTCATCGCCAGGAGTTTGATAACTTACTATAACATTTCTAGCGTGGAATTGGATGCCTATAAATTTGTCGCATCTCGCAAAAGTTAAGGAATGCGTCTTTCTTTGTGGAACTTTGATTAAGGTTGATGATGATTGAAAAGAGAAGGAGGGTGGAAATCAAAAACTGGAAATATCTTCCTCTTCATGTCATAATAATTTCCAAATAAGTGCTGTATCTCCGTCGGTATGGCTCAAGTGATGGAAGTCTAAAAGAAAAGAGAAATCCATCCAATGCTTCCCCAATTTCCGATGTCAACGTCAATTGAAACTCCGGAGGGGGCTCGAAAGCTAGTTGTCATGTCAACTCTTGGAAATCCTTGCTGTTTTCACCGAAAGCGCGTTTTGATTGACTCCCTCTACAATTGTTTTCTTGCAGGTTTATACATGTAAAGAAAGTGTGTGGACATAGCGGAGTTATGCACAAGGCATGCATTCCATCCTACTTGTTATCATATCATTCGCCCCCTACTTAACCGACGGAGAGAGACAGAGGGAATCCGTGGGTGGTTCGCCCTTTAAATAAATAAGGGAAACTCGATCTAGGTTTTGGCATCCTACTTCATTCCAATTGATATGCAAACAAACAAGTTGTCCTTTTCTGGCTGGAGACAAACTTCCAGTAGCAAATAATGTCGTGACGTATGCTCTACTGCATAAACTGGAATTAATGCCACTCCCCTGTCCAAAGGAAATTTTGACCATAAAAAGAATTTTGATGAAGAGTTGCTTCAATTATCTATAAGGTTTGACCTTAGTAAACAAATAATAAATAAACTTTTTCTGGTTCTTGTTGTCTGTATGGAATTTCGCCTCGTTCTGTAAACTAAATTGCAGACTGCAATAGCTGCCTAACATGCTGTACTAAATACGAATTCGTATTAATATTTCTACATCACTGCACATTCAACATTAGAATTGCGAGATGTCACACCATTATAATTATTGAGCTTATGGAGACTTGAGTGGTCACATCATCATAATTGATCAACATTTCTACTCACTACTGAAGTTCTCATTATGGATTTTCTTCTTAAATTTAATTGATGGCAACGTGATTTTTTACATAGTTTGAAATTCAAACTTAGAATTGCTTTGAATAGGCTACCTCTGATTAAATAAGCACAGTGAGCTTTCACTAGATATTTATTTTGTACGTATGTCGATCCCTTTGTAAGAATTAATCTTTGCCGATGAGTTTTTTTATTCTTAAATTAAATCATGAATAATATGACACCCTGCAATTGAGCTAATGATTAAGAGATGATGTATTCAATCCGTTCCTATTGTGTACGTACGTGGTAGTAATAAACTAATAAGAAGGATATTAAGAATGAGCTGATTACGTAGCAATGATTGTGTCAGCAGAAGTGGAATCAGTTTGATGGTAATTTGTTTTGGATGGATGAAAGAGTGCAGTGTCATCTCATCTGAGTGAGTCGACCGCAGTTTTCCTGGAAGGGAAAGACACCCTGTGGAGCCCTTTCTTCCGTCCGCTCTTGCATTAGCCAGGCTGATTGATTAATTAAACAGGAGCGAAGAAAACTGGGTAACTGGACCTTCACGCATTTCATTTAGTAGGTGGCTGGTTAAACGTGGAGCATAAAAAGAGCAGTCCTTCCGATTTATGTACCTTGTATACGGCGAAAAGAAGCAATTTCTCGGAACCGAGTGACCACCACCAGCCAACATTTCACATCCAACCTCTATTATATTCTCCGGTTGGCTGGGTTGGGCATTTTGGAACATTTTCTCCATTTTATTGAGATTGGATCGAAATGGAGAATAGGATGGGATGGAGCACAGGTGTGCATGTAAGTATTCTCGTAAAAGTATGGTCACTATACGTTATACGTAAATCAATAAAAATGCTTTCGTAGCTTTAACCAATCAAACGGTAAATGTAGGCAAAATGGATTGGTGGGATCATCTCTCACATAATATTGTCTCTCAGCAGAATTTTTTCGGTGTGCCAAACTCATCGTATGCATGTGTGTGTGAAACTTGAAAATTTGAATTGAATAGGAAATTCCTGGAATTTACGTGTGACTGAACTTGCTTAATACAACAATGTGACAAATACAGTGCGTTTAGCAGAGCTGAGTGAGGAGTCATTAGACTGCATCATTTGTGTTGTCGTCGTGGTCGTGGAAAAATGGCACGACTTTTGCCATTCTGCAACAAAAGAGAGGAGAAAGATATGCACCAAATGATACGCATCCATCCATGTGGAGACAAAGAAATTGGCCGCTCTCCGTCTCTCTCTAGCAATTAATCTGCCAAGTCGGCATAATAAGGATTTTTACGGCGTTATATGTTATGCATTATTATTATCAGAGGCAATTTCAAGAATCGGGTTGAATTGGTCCCCAGAGAGGATCCGAGCGAGAGGTGGGGAATAAATGTAGGTCAAAATGGAAAAGTCGGTGTCGGCGGAGTGCTATTATATGTTCTTCTAAGCACGCAGGTGAATCATTACTATGCATGTACCAGACCTTGTTCTTATGTATACACAATCAATACAATGAGAAATTAATCCACTAACTAGAAACTGTACATAAGCATCCGTCCATTCTTCGATTGATATGTGTGTCTGGCCTCCTGGTTTTATTGGTACTATTGTCTGAGCCAAGTTCATTCTTAGCTTGAGAAACAGACATTTCATTACACTTGCCCTTTATATTGAACCCCATAATATTTCCACCCATGCATTATGGATGATGCCATTCTCTTGCAATACTAATGACCAAAAGAAATGTGATCTTTGATCCTGGAATAACATTATTTATAAGATTTTGACGTAAAGAATGTGGAAAAAGTCTTCAAATTAAGGTTTAAGTTGGGGACACTCAAACAAATTGATTTATATTGTGAAATAGTACTAGAAGTTGGCATTTTCGTGGTGCGCTTGTGGTGGTGTGTGACATTTGATGTTCAAAGGGGACCTGGATGAGACAGAAACTTGAGACAAGGGAGTAGAAAAATGGACCATGGTAGCTCTTTTTTTTACTATGTATGTAGTGAGTTATTTGGTTTCGCTACATTTCGCATCATACATATTGCGATTGTTCCGATACTTTTTCTCCTTTGAAGTATATCATCGTCCTCCTCCGAGGTTAACTCTTCAAAGATGAATTTGAGCCCGTGGAAGAAATGTTTTTTTTTTCACTTTTACTTTTTCTTCTTCTTTCTTAACTCTCTGACGAATCTGTACATCCTTCGATCGTTTGTTTGTTGCAAAAACTCGGCTGGAGGAGGAATTGTCCCACATATAAAGATGGGAATGAAAATTAAAGAACGAGTCTTTCTTCTTCTCCCTCCTCCGGGTACATTTTATGGTTCGATTCTACGGAAAAGCCCGGATGCTAAGGATGAGAAGAGGCAAAACTGGTCAATATATACTTACTAGCGAATAACCTTCTGCGTCCACTTTATGACTTCAAGTCATGCATGGCACGCAGTTCAGAGAATCTTCTGCGACTTCTCTTAATTCTTCGGTCCAGTTTCTTATGTGATTGGCAAACCTTCTTTTGTCCCCTCTTCTTCTTGCATAAATGAGTGGACAACTTGGTTTTGGCAGTATGTTTTATTTTGGCAGTTGTAGAGCTTCCTTCTGGTCTCCTTTGTGAGAGGGTGGAAAGAAAAACTCGCATTTTCTGCTTGCTGGAGCCAGAATAATAAACCATTTTACAGTGGACGAATTTATGTGACGCAAATTGTATGAAAGCAGACGCGTAATTGTGTTTGTATGTAAAGGCTTTTAAATAAACAGCTGCAAGCTATTTATTGTATGCATGCATGTGTATAGGGAGATGGACTTATGGTTAGATGGAAATTGGAAGGCATGTGATTTTTCAAATTCTTTTTTTATGAGTCATCATATGTCATTTCCCTCTTTCGTTCCTGGTCAGATTGTGAAGAAAATGTCCTGCATTAAGGCCCTTAGTGTGACGATATTACGACACGTCTTGATCTGAACCTGGTCTTAGGCTAAACACACAAAAAGCTGGATTTTATTTGGAGACGACATAATGGTGTTGCTAAAACCCTCGCCAGCGTTGGCCAAATTTGGCTAGATGAGTTCTCCGGAAGAACAAATAGAGTTCAACAACTGTGTCTGTGTGTGTCTGTGTGATGTATGTGGAAATTATGAACAGAGCAGCAGCGAGAAGGGAACAAAAGGGGATTGCAAACAATGCAATGGTGGTGTTGCAATGTGGCACATTGTATTAATAATACCCAGAGTTTTGTTGTTGACACGGGACTGGTGACAGAGATTAAAAGCTATTTTCATGGCAGACCATAGTTGACAACTTTCCCCCATTTTAAGACCCCATCTTCCCGTATGAGCAGCACAATAAGTGACAGCTCCAAAAAAAGCTTAGAGTCATGTCAAATGTCGTGATGTGGTGGGGCTACTGCAGGTGTTTTAGTGCTATTCAAAGTGAAACAACTCAAATGGTCTCAAATACGAAATTGCAAATTAATATACTCGCATAACAATAGAGAGCATTAAAAACATAAGTAAACTGAGCCAGACCTCTGAGGAAGGGAAATTGAATTTGGGTTTCCAAAGTTTGAGTTTGTAGTTTCAGGGTTTCTTTGCAATTATTAAGTCCCATATTCTGCATGCAATGAATGAAATGTTAGTCACTTGGTCGTTAATCGTGGAATATGCAATTTGCTTCATATTTGTATCAAATGAAAGTTAATTTTGTGTTGATGAAATAAGATCGTTATTTGGTACATACATACGAAATAGTAAAGACGCTCTATGTATTTGTTACCACCGATTGTATGAACATCATGGGAGAAGAATTCAAGAAGAGCTTCATACTTAACTCTGACAATCTGCCATATGACGAAACATATAAAATCTGCTGTATCCATCCATCCAAGCAGACGACGACGACGGTTCCTTTGTGCGAGATTAGTCCATGTTCCAGAAGAATTAAAGTCACTCATGAGAATGTTCATGGGCCATTCATTGTTGGATATGCTGCTATTTGTTGCTGTTTAAATAAACATTTCTCACATCCGAATTCCCAAAGTTTATGCTGAGCCCGTCCCCGTCACTTTTCATAATGAACGGAAACAAGGTCTCGGTTTTGTTATTATATGAGAATGAATATTTATCATCAATCCGAGCTTGCTGTCCAGACAGAGGAGATAAGAAGTGGAGAGAGGATGAAATGCCATAAATTTTCTAGAGTCATGGTCAAGGGCTTCCTGTTTTACTTAGGGCTTGTTCCTATGTAGCATTGTGTAGGAGACAACAAAAAGGTCTTTATGACTCGAGAAGCCAAGAACAGACTTGAGCAACACTTGGTCCGTCGTCTTGGGATTTTAAAGATTCCCTGCGCAATTTCGTGTCCTCTTATTCCTTCACATTCAACATAAAGAAAGAAGGAACCTCAACTAATCGTTTTCACAATCAGGAAGGACCAAAAAGCGACCTTCGCTCGGACAGAGTTGACATCAGATCAGTTGGACCAATCTTCTTGTGTCAACTGCATACTTTTTTTAGTTCACCCAACTAAATGATGAAAATACTATGGTTTGTGTACCTTTGTACTTGCCAGAGTTGTGACGAAACCAAGAAGCCAAGAGCAATTCACAGTGAGTGTGTTAAAAGGGAAAGATTTTTTTTAACCGTCAGCCAGCCACAAAACTGAAAACTTGTGGTCGACTTTTATGGCAGGTGGTTGCTCGTGGTGGCTGTTATTTTTCTAATAAATTTTTTGAAGAGATAAATCGTTCCAGCATCAGATTTACATACGAGTCGAGTTGTACTTACACTTCATATGTGTTTAATGTCTCTCTCGCAATTGTAAATTCGTGAGTGATTTATTAAACTGGGAGGTATCGCTGATTTGTACAAGATTTGCAGAAAATTTGCTCCCGGCTCTATTCTAAATGCATTAAACTTGCTTCATGGTTTATAATGGGACACGAATTTTACACAAAAAATGTACAAAAAACGGAAAGAGGATAAAGGAATTTGTCAGGTATTTTTCACGTTCTCACTCGTACATACATACATACAAAACAAAGACCATGTGCAACGAGCGTGGTTGGCATTGCAAATGAGTGGAAGCTTTTTCTACATGTTTAAATAGCAACAGAATTACTGAAGGAGTTAAAGTGTTGTTCGAAATGTCAAAAGTAAAACTTTTTATTAAGGGTGAAGTAGAAGAGGCGAACCTTTAAAAAAGTCCATACATAATTGCATACTTTCAACCCTTTTGGTTCATGTGATCGTATATAGTGGGGTCTGAGTTTGGTCGGAGCAGTCCAAGTCCATATAATGAATGAATAGGAGCAGCAGTAAGTAAGTAATAAAAAAAGCTAAAAATATTTTAAGAGTGGAATCGACAGGATGGAAAACTTAATCCTTTTCTTCACTAAATTGCCCAAGTAATCAAAAAGCAGCTTGCTGAGAGCTGCTTCTGTCTCTTTTCCTACCTCCGAAAAGCTTAGTAACCAGGCACCTAAAAAAGCAAAATTATTCTCCTCTCACATGTATGCACGCATGAGAGTTCTTTTTACCACAAAATCCGCACCAAATAGTAAAAAAGCTCAAGTCATGCACAAATCTTTCTCAGTCCTGTTCCTAAAGTAAAGCGATTTCAGAACATATTATCAAGACTCATCGTACAAGAGTGAGCAGTGAGTGAATAGTGAGAAATGTGGATTGATAAGTAATTCTGCAAAGATGAAGGAGCGAATTTTATTTACTTGGTACTAATCGTGTCATTATTTTCACTTATCGATGATGATTGTCAGTGAGTGATTGAAATTTGAAACATGAAGTTTTTTTCCCAATGCAAGTTTTTAATCAGTTCATAGATGCACACTTCAGATTTAAATGGGTTCAACAGAGTAAGGTATGTATTGCTAAAATTCAGCACCTTTTAGACAGAAAGGCAAAATTGAAGAACCATCCATGACTCAAAAATCTTCTTTTTTAAAATTCTGCAGATCACTAAAGATTGTATCAAATGGGGTTTGATGATAGGATGAATGAAATAAATTCATTCCTTTTAGGCGCACGTATCTATGTTTCTTTCTCCCACATGAACTTACAGTTCACTGTGTAGAACAAACTATTGACGAACTTGCAGGCATTGTTATCGGAATAATTTTGCATACAAAGTGAGTTACACAACACTTGCAATTTTGCGGCTGTATTGACATTAGCGAAACATGGGCAAAGTTGTGAGATGATGCCGAACCACGAACATTATCACGTCACGTAGACTTGTGATGGATGAAGGATGTATGGCATGCATACGTTCTTGTTACGAAATTAAATCAATTAGGAATATTGAGGAGGAGCTGGTTGGTGGCGATGATGGTTTTGGACTTATTATTATACTTGTTGGCTTAGGGAAAGTGCGAATATGGATATTTCTCGTCGTTCATGCCTTTCATGATCATGATTCTGCAAATGCAGGAGGAATCAAGTGGTATCAGTTGGAATTGGATATGATGGGATGATCCGTTGTTTTTCTCGGTGGCTTATGTATTGGTTCCAAGAATGTAATTTTGCCTGATTTGATTGGTACCTTTTAACCGTGCGGCATGAATCCGTCACTTTTCATCAGTCATCTTCCTCATACATATTATAACCTTGTTCTCCCAAACGATACAAGTTTTGCACTATTTACTACGTAAGTCTACACCTAAAGTACACAGCACAACAGCCATTAATGTTCTGGGTTTCCTAATCTGAAACTCTGGCTAATTTATTTTATGACTTTTATGACTTTTATGAGCAAGTCACTTTCAATCCCTCAATGTCTTGATGTCTGACAGGACTGGTAATATTTTATGCTCAACACGCACTTTGTTTTATTGATGGTGCTGGACGGACGTGGATGAATGCCACTCTTTTTTTCTATTTTTTACATCAAGTATGTCTATGCAATGTGTGTGGATATAACCGTTTGGCCAAGAGCGTATGGAAATTTCTTGGCAGCTGTGAATTTCACAGCCGCTTCAAATTTATTTACTACTTTTACTGGAGATAACCTCACATCATATGAGATCAAGTAAAATTGAGCCCAGCAGCAGCAGCAGAGTGCATGATATTTGCTTCTTCAGTGATTGCTACCGTGATAAGCCGCCACTTTGGACAAGTCAACTTGTTTTAGGAGAGGTTTCCAAGAAAAGTGATGAAATTCAGGCCCATTGATTTTATTGCGTTTCTTCCCAAAAGGTTGAAATTGTTAATTTCCACGACATGAGCACCCTACCATCACTAATTTCATTACGGGGCCTCTGCAAATTTCGCTAACTCAGTTCAAACGGGGAGAAAGAAATAGGGCATAAAGAAGGGCACTGCTGCTGGGAGAGAATTATGTACATTAGCAACTCGAGATGAATATTTGCCATGAAAAGGTTATCCTTTGCGTTACGATGTGACATGATGAATTGTGCATGACAGCCAGGTTTTAATTGACACAGGTTAGACAATGACACGTCCGGAGGCCAAAAATTGGCACATAGTAATGCGTCCGGATATTCAAGGACATGCATGTTCTCCATATGGATTATGGATTACATGCATAATGTAAGCTAAAGATCTCCCCGTTTGCTGAAATGAGCATCACATGGATCGATTCTCGTTAAGGATGTTCGTGTTGCTATTGGATTTTTCTCGCCTCTTCATATTTACGATACGATTGATTGGAATTACATATGAAACTAGTTTTTAAATTGTGATATTAGGTTTTTGTCGGCGTTGGTGGGCGTAGAACTATAATTTTTAAGAGTTGTTGCCAAAGGTTTAAACAAAATGCACAAAATGCGAGCATGACAATCTAAAATATTGCATTTTAGCAGCATTTTTGTTGCCATTCTTCCCCGTCGTCTCGTCCTCATGGAATATTTTGCACAGGATGTTAGGCGAAAATTGATACAGATTTGCAATACGAGCGGAATTCATTCCCCGGACTCAGTTTTTATTCCGACACGTTATATGTATCACTACTTTTTTATTCGTATTCATTTCATCTGGTGACTAACGAGATGACTGTCGGGCTTGTTACATCAGTCCAACAAAACAATGTTATACATGAGTGTATGACCTTACAGCAGAGCGAGAGATTGTAAGTACATCTTTATTTCAGGTCGAGGTAATTCCGTCCTTCCTACAACAAAACTGCATCAAAAATGGTCGTTATTATTTTCATACATATTTTCATTTATTCTGGAGAAATTTCCGCCTATTTGTTCTTCGTGTCAGAGTGAATTTGCCAATTGGCAATTATCTCCTAATTTCTCAAAGGATATGAAGCTCATTTTTCTTTAAGGAGTTCTCTATCGCTGATCATTTTCTACTGAATGGTATCACAAATGCGTACAAAGTGAATTTACTGATGTGGGACGTGCCATGACATGAAAACTAATAATATAGAGACATTACCCTGGCGTTGGCGTGTCTTGCGACGAATTTCTATCGTTGTCAATCATTTTTAATATCATTTCACTTTCAAGTTTGGTTCTGGATAAGGATCGTACGCCATGACTTTTCTGCTTTTCGACAGCAGCAACGGCCGGCTGGCTATAAGATGCACAATATGGAGATCGACACAAATATGATAGAGGTATCAATCATGTGATGTCAATTGTTCCACATTTATTTATACCGACAGCAGCAGCAGCAGCATCAATTTTTTTGTGGGTACAATTATTTCAATTCCAGCCCACATCTGGATACCAAACATAACATTTGGTTTTTTCTCTGATTTTTTTTACTATGCCAATCACACAAATGGTTAGTTACGTGACCAACTATGGAATAATTTCCTTTGTGCCGTAGGTAAGCCTATTTGAAGTGGATGGGAATGCATGAAAGTTGAAAGTAGTGTGTGTGATATATGGTTCTATTTCTTCATCCACCACCACCCACCTAAATAATCAAGTGAATGATGGCACTCAATTCGGATTGTTCTATTGTGACTGGAAAAAGTTGGTTGAATAAATCGCACTGCTTTTCAATGCTACAATGTCACGCATTTAAACAATGCAATCCGCTCTATTAAGGTTCAACAGAGCGGGATCACGACGCCTGAAATTTCAGTATAAATAAGATCAACCTTTAATCTTCGTCATAGGTGGCTAATTCACATCCATCCATCACTCGACACAAGTGGTGTATAAGACGTAGTGAAGAGTAAACGTGCTTATAGAAAATGCTGAGAGGGTCGTACATATAATTGAACTTTGCAAAGTAGCAGGGATGAATCTGTGCTCTTGTGTAGCTCTTGTTTTATGCAATCAAAAGCTAATACATCTACCAAGCAGCAGCCCCTCCTTCTTTCCTCCTAGGTTTACAATTTCACTCTGAGTAAATATTAAAATGTGCTCGAGTCTGAAATCTAACTAAGGATGATGGTTATGATGACGATGTTGACAAATTCTACTCTTGACAAGATCCTGTTACATTTTGGAGCAGTATTGTCTCACGTTTCATTAATTCTTGTCACATACTGCATACACACAAAATATTTTATGCGCAGTACATTTTCTCCTATTCTCCGATTGTATTTAGTGAACGAGAAAGGTATTCCAGGCAAAACAACTTTTATCTCTTCACTACTACGAGGAAACTGTCGTATTGTCGCCGCTTAGTGGAGCATAATATATGAAACCCATGCCTGGTTTGACACAGAGAATTAGTAATATTGTTTGAAATCAGTTGATCCAGAAACTATCGTACTCTAATAAATAAATATATATTAGTGCATACATATGGCTTCCGTCTGACTGGGGATTAGTTTTGTGAAGGTCCCTGGAAAGGAAATTGAGAGATTACAAACAAACAAACGTACGTACATTCATAGGTACGCTTTGTGTGTAATAAGACTTTGTGACAGTCGCGTTTGATGTTGAGAAGCCCTAGGGTCGGGACACACAGTTGTCAAATCGGGACATTCCTACATTCGTAAATTGGCAAGAGTCAGCTTTTTTATTCTCCTAAGTAAATAAGAGTAGCATATTTGTATACATTGTTAGAAAGGGTTGATGAGGAAAATTTGTTAATGAGAACGTTGTATTTGCAGGTTGAACTAAATAAGCAAAAGGGCATGTGAACTCGTCTTATTCGTTTTATCAAACTATAGTCGTTCCATTCAGCACATTCCGTAAAGTCAAAAAGGCGTAGAAACCTAACCTGACAACGTTTGACTAACAATAAGTTCTAAAGTTGGCATTTGACGAGACGAATCTCGTATTCTCCATGTTCCGTTCTATTATTTGAACCTCTTGGTGAAATACAATCTGCCCGATTGCTAATAACACCCTTACGGTCGTAATACAGGTCATTATTATTTTGCGATGAATGCACTTATTTTTATTGTGTGGGCAGTGCAAGTGGATGTGTAACTAAATATGAACAGCTTATGGCTGGAATTCTTCTCTGTGACAATGTTAGCTTTTATTGTGAAGAAATAAATGCAGTTTTCCATGTGGGGATGTATTTTCAGAGCTAATGACGCTAAATTAAATTACACTCTGGGCATACATAATATTAACGCTTCTAACTCTGCTGCAAGAAGATAAAGTTTTTTGTACCTCGGCAAACAAATGAGCACATATGCTTTCTCCAACAGACTTGAGCCTTTATTACGCAATAGTCACCACTTTTCTTCTCTTCTAAAAATATTCTGAACTTTTCTAAAATGTAACAACGTCATAATTATGAAAAGAGTGGATGGACGACGACTTCAGTTCAGATATACTCGCTCGCTATCATTAGGCTCGATGTCAGCATCAGCCTTTTTTATGGAATGAAAACCTTTGAAAAATCTGAATTGAATAGAAAGTCGGTGATGATTATCAGTGTATTAAAGGTGGATAAGAATAATGTGGTCGTGATGGAAAAAGTATTATTAGTACAGCAAATCTACCTGCACGACAAATTGGATTGAAAACTCGTTAGTCTCACATGCATATCATGTGTACATACATACAGATATAGCACATCTTTCCATATACTCGTAAAATTTGGATAATTCTCGGATTGATTACAACCAAGGAAATAATTTCTAAGGATTCCCTCCTCCTCGGATATTTTTAATCCTTTGCCTTACAGCCGAAAAATCTAATATTGCTGAGCACGAAAGAATTCGTCGTCCTTTGAGTTAGACTCAGATTCTCCACGATTTATTGCTCATCGCCAAAGGCTTGTGAAAAAAATGTGGCTTTAATCTCCGTCCAGGTGAATGAATGGAATGATGGCTTTTTTTATCGATTGTCAACTTTAGTTGCGTCTTATTATTATTTTTATTATCATTTTACAATGCAGCAAATCGTGTCTCTAAATCCTTCACGTTTTGTTATTGTTATTTTCCTCGTTTCATTGTTCAACATATTTGCTTTAAGCTGGTAATGTTTATTTATTTATTTAATAATTGTGTAGTCATTAATGACTCTGGTTTAGGAAGTGTACGTACATATATTTATTACAGGTTGTTGAATTCACTCCTCTCCGGGTGGTTGAACGTACGATTGATGGCACAGTGTAATAAATACATAGTTTAAGTTTCTGCCCGTTGAGAATTATTGGAAACTCTCATTTACGACGAAATATTTCTCGGAGTGAGACTGTTTGTTTAAAATTAAGTTTATTTGTTGCTGTTGAAGCCCCTCGTTCGCAAGTTCCTCGTAAGCGAATGTCCTTCCAAGAAATGCAGTGAAAACACAACGGGTTCGTCACAGGATATCTTTGTACGTATTTGCATGATGGATAATGTGGTTGTTCATTCATGATGTCGCTGCGTGTAACTACTTCGTAGTAGCAGTTCGAGAAATTCTGTTAATCTCTGCCCATCTCCTAAATTTTAGTAAATAGTACTAAAGCAGCAAGTAATGTAGTGTAGTAATTCATGGAATTAAAGCTTATTCGATGACCTCGAGAATATTGTCGAAATCCTGATTAGATTCAAGTGAATTGAGGACATTATATCATGTAATACACCATTGATTTATTAAATTGCGGTTATTTGAACGTTTTATTATTGAAAATGATAAATTATTGAATTGGTTCAAAGAATCGAAATGAGAGAAAATGCAGTAATTTCGGAATCAGGCCATTTCATCTCACTCACGTTCTCCAACCTGAATGGAAATATAAGATGTTGGATGTCATAAAGATATAATTTAATTATTCTTGGGAACTGAATTCAGGACAAATGGGATTTTTCAAAGTTGACAAAGTAAAATAAACATGTCATAAATTTTGAGCGACTGCCACATGCGGGTTTGAAAAATCTTGTTATCAATATAAAGAAAGATAAGAAAGTACTTAAAAGTTTGAAACCTATGGTTTTTCGAGTATTTACATTGGACAGTTGAAGAAAATCACCACGTATGTACATACATAAATGCATTTCCTATGCTACTGACAGCCGGTTTTTCTCTCTGCATCAACCATCTCATCAATTTTTTGCATCAAATAACGACTCGTACTAACAGCAGAGATGGGCAAGATACTTTCGTCGTGAGAAACAAGCATCATAAGAAATATATACAATATTTATAACATAATATTATACACATGTATATATGTACATACGTATGTATGCATATATTTACCATTTGTGTTCCTAATGGGCATAAAGTAAAACTTTAACAAACTCCGCATAAGACAAAATGATGATCAAATTGCCTGACTGACAGTAGTAAGAAATGGATTTGATTTATCGGATATGTGAAAAAGTATCTTAAAATACTTTTCTGTCAGGCATGGTACGTAGATAAGGTACCTACATGCACAAGATACTATTCGTTTGCCTACCAGATACAAAATACATACTTCTTTGATCTTACCTTGACAAAGTATCTTGCCCACCCCTGACTAATAGTAACGAGTATGTAATATGCAAGTCCAGAGTGCCATGGTTGCTCCTCATTTTCATTATCACTAATAAATAAATAGAGAAGCTGGTAAGTGTCAAAAGCTTCCTTGCTCACTCATGAGGGAGGAGGGACACGAGGAGGGATACGAGTAAGAAAGAATCTCCGCACGATACAATTCTTGATTGCTTCCTACATTAATAAATTCTCGGAATGGGTTCTTTGCCAGATTGAAAAACACACAAAGAAAGAATAAGAAGCCCTGTCATAAGTGTGCATTAAAGAATTAAGATGAATGACTCGAGTTTTTTAAATTTAATTCCAGAGAGATTTTTCTCCTTCGCCACATCACATCAACAGCATCGGACCGGACCATCTCAAAAAGAATATATAAAGAGGAGGACAAGAGCGCAAAAAAGTGCAACGGCGACGACCCATCCAATCCAATCCGTGATGATTACATGATTCGAAAGTAGTCTGACACAGCAGTATCTCACATCGACGACGGAGGTGGACGTTATACGAGCAGTGGTATGCATAATAGATAAATATTATGCATGGTGCCTGTTGCTGCTTCTGCTGATGTTAGCGTAACCTAACCCATACCATCTCTCTCGGACATCTCTTTGCAATTGCACATTTTCTCCCAGTTGGCCTTATCGCCCACCACCCTGGAGCAGCTTCTGTGGATGGTGGTGGAGCTTGCAGACGCCTCGAAGGAGGAGGAGGAGAAGAAGGAGTCGGGAGCAGCAGAAGCCGTGTTTCGATAACAGAAGTGGAAGCACGGGGTTTACAAATAAGAAGTCAAGACGACAGAATTGGAAGTCGAACTCCGCACTTGGCTCCGAACTCTTCACGTCGCAACACGTCCGCTCACTTTCTCCACTCTCCACGTACTTTTGGTTACGTAGTAAAGAGACCGCTTGTCGAATCGACTCAATCAAGCTTACCTTATTGGAACTAAGGACATTACATACGTTTAGGCGACCGGAAGTGACTTTTCAGTAATTATCGTCACCGAGCGGATAGTGATCGTGAGAAAAATCAATCAACCACCACACACATTGACTTAACTTGAGAAAAGTTGTCATCTTTTTTGGTGACGGAAGTACGCTTTGATACATTTTTTTCGGTAGAAAAATATTACCACCGGTGTGAAATAAATACACACGTTAGGAGACGAGGAGTCACTCGGAGCGTCTGTCAGAAGCATATTGTACTGCAGTAGGAAAATGAGAATCGTCCTCTCAAGTCACTTGTTGACTTTCTCTTCCTTTCTGTTGTTGTGATCGACAAGAAGACGTCAAAAGTAAGAATGTGAGATAAGAATCGCGTCGTTGTCCGCACCTCGGCGTGACCAGAACCAGTACAATTATCAGAATGAGGGATAACCGTGATGATCTTCTCTACACTTCCTCCCATGGATTCAAAAAAGGGGGGATTAAAATCTTATACTTGTCACTCCTTCTCCTATTTCTTGTCATCTTCGTGTCCCCTGCGTGGGGGGAGGATGATGTGGATTTGGTGTGCCAAAAGGGTGTCAGCGGCTTTCGTGGTGGTAAGTAATTTATGCATTATACAGACACATATCTATAAACTTCGTTTTCACCTGGTGTCCAAAAACTGTCCCGATTTGCAAGCCTCATTACCAAACTTTTGCTTCTTGAGAGGCGTGCTATTCGGTGATACGCTGCTTTCACTTAAGTAAACAATGGGAATTTCGTGTACCCGAGGTGTGCAACTGAGTTTATATAATCCATCCACTTTTTCCCATTTCTCGGCAATTTTCACTCTTTCATCCAAACTTATTTTGACTACACTTTCTCCCGTAATTGTGACAAGAGAGGCAGAAAATGTATGTACATGTGTGTATCACCAGTTGCTGAGAGTCACCATTTGTCAATTTAACCAACTATGATGTTGTTGAGACTACATAATATGCTTATCCTCAATACTTGGTTTCTAGGACTGGCTAGTGTAGACGACTTTCTCCGAAATATTTAGCAGCTTTTTGGTCTCTGATCGCGGTAGTTGTATGCACAGGATCTACAAATGTAGGCCATGAAGAAGCCCCCCAACTTCTAACTAGCTAACTTTCTTTTCCAAAACCAAACTTGTTATCCGTTATAGAATCGTCGGTATGACGCATTTTATTTGAGAGTGCAAAGGGCAAAAGTTGTTCTTCTCATTTCAAAGTCTGCTTCACCTCGTTTTTTGTCGACTCTGAGCAAGCATTTTCAATCAAGACATCATTCAACCATTTGTTGAATGGATTCAAATGTCTTCTACTTGGACACTAACAATCCACATTCTTTCGTCTTTGCGAGAGGAAACACGTCCGCTCGTCAAATTCCTTTTCTCTCGTGGAAACGTCAGGTAGAGAAATCTGAAAGGAGAGACTTGCGAAAGGACGAGAAGAGTCGTGAGCTTGACGACGACGACGTTGATACGACTCTCACAGCCAGAGTACTTTTAGGGTATCATGTCCGGATAAGTGGTGGGTGGGACATGAGAGTGATGCCATGCTATTTTAGTCTTAGCTACACAGTGCTTTCACCGTAACGAAGGATAACACCTCCAAGCTATCAGTCTGTTTATAAAACACTTGTTGAAATTAAAGTTGCTACATAACTCGAGAAAACTAGATTTGGTTACGTTAGGTTCAATGTTTCGTAATCAAATTCAAACTCTGATAAAAGAGTTGCACTTGTTGTGCTGGGAATAATGAATACGATTAAACTTTCATAATGAGAATCATTATGTATTCCGTTCTGTACAAGGTATATGAAAAGTTTGTGTTAAGTAATTACGTATGTCAAATGAGATTTGAATGATGCCCTCGTTTTTTATCTGGAGAGGAGATACACAGATTATTTTCGGAAATTATAAAATGAGAAAGTGGGAGGGAAAGTGGAGCGGATGGATGGAATTATTTATAAACATCGTCATGCAGAGCTCATAATGGTGAAGAAGTGGTAAACAACTTAATTGCATAATGTCCACGTACCCACAGCAACCTTTCCCCGAGGAGACATTCTTCTCAAGGAGGGGGACACGCTGGAAGTCTATTGCCGTTTGGACATGGCAAAGGCAAAACCGTACAACGCTAGCTTCATCCAGTTTCGCTTCACCAAAACCAACATCTCGGAGGGATTGATGAAGACGACGGTGATCAACGAGACGACGGCGTTGCTTCGCGTGGAACGAATGAACGTTTCTAGTCCTCACTTATCCTGCGAAATTGTCCCTCCGGGCAGTCGAAGGATACAAGTTTGCCAAAATGAGATTGATGTCGGATGTAAGTTCTCATGTTTTTCTCTCGTTTTAACTAAGTATTTGCTGCACTTGAGACTGAGTTATTTCGTCATTTATGTGTACTTCGTTTTAATTGTGTTGAGTTATTTACTCTTTGTGCAATGACGCACGAAGTACTTAAAATAATACTAATTAATTAAACGGAGCACAGGAAAACGTTATAATTCGATTAATTTCCTGGGATTATTATTATCATTCTTTGTTTGATCAAATTAAATTAATCTCATTACATATTTGTTCGAATCTCAAACTCAGTATGAAATGAAATTCTGAAATTCTAGACCCATTTACACAATGTGTTGACAGACGTACTTGAAATGCAATCAGTTTTGAGATGTTGTCAAACAAATAGTTCATAATTATCGTGTTATTGCTTTTGTCCCTTCAGATCCACCCTTACCTGTGGAGAACTTTAGTTGTATTGCCCAAGACTGGCGAAGTCTCAATTGTACGTGGAAGAAGCCCTACAATCCAATCCCGACCAGTTATTCATTGCAGATTCTGCAGAAGGGAAAGTAAGTAGAATTTCCTTTTCTCCCAGATTCAAAGCATTCCCTTGATCATAATTCATCATCCGTGATCAAGAAGATGATTCCTAAATACCTAAGCATACTTGAAAAAGTCTATATTTGTGCAAAGTATAGGGCAAAAAAGTATCAGGACTTGCTATCCGTATTGTGTTTGTAGTAGAGATGAAAGTGGTGATGGTGAAAGAAGGAGATTAAATAAGTTTTCTGCTTTATTTTATCCACTTGATCAATCAGACAGCTTTGACGGAAAACTATGTACCTCGTTCAACTTTTTGTCTCTCATTGTCCTTCTCAAGGTCTTACGTATATGTACCTTTCATCTTCATCAGAGTTGTTGCATCTCTAAATCTCGTTGCGTTGCGAGGTTGAGTGAGATGCGATGGCGATGGTAATGATGATGATGTTTGTTATTACTTGACTTTCACTCACAAATGACAGGATGTTGTTGTTTAATTCCGCAAATAGATTTTTCCCCCAAGTCATTTTCATTCTTCTTGTTCGGTTCAATAGAATTGTTTTGATTGCACGTAACAATAACAATGAGGAAACTGATTAGCAACAATGTTTGATTGGCTGATTGGTTAACTCGTGTAGGTCCTTCAACTCCATCGTTTCTTGTCCAAATGCGACCGCCACGCCGACCTCTTGTGTATGGGGTCCAAGGACAGAACCATTTTACAGACAGAACCAAAACCCCCTCCACTTTCGAATCAATGGAACAAACGTGCTCAATCCGAAGGGATCAACTTGGAACTTTTCCATCGAGCACTGGTCGATAGGTACATATTTTTATATTTGCAAAGCATTTAATAGATTATGAAATGCCATCCGTCTCAAATAAAAGTTTACTTATATGCCTATTTTAAATGTATATTTTAATTATTTTTTTTAAGTCGTTCCCGAAGCACCCTCCGACCTTAAGATTGTTCACTCCTTGCCGGATGTGGCCACTGTGTGGTGGGCGTTTAAAAGTTTTAAGGATTTCGTTCCCGGTCTAGTCCACCAAGTCACGGTCTGTATACAGAACGCTTCAGTCGCTTGCAACGTTACAGTGAGTGACTGTCCTATGCACATTATTTATTTACTGTCGTGTCAACTTCCAGTCATCTCATGCATTATTTATTTGCACACTTGCAGAAATTAAACAGTTATAAAGGTTCAGGTCATTTGGAGCACAACATCTCCCTCGATTACGCTTACGTCAATTACACGATAGAAATTAAAATGAGGTCACAAAGAGCGAGAGATGAAGCGAGCTTCTGGTCAAAACCGGGGATGATTGTGGTCGCCTCGTCGGCCAAGAGTGAGATTCTTTCTGATTTAAGAGTACTTGTAATAAAAATGGTTTATTTTGGTTTAATTTTCTGCTTTATTTGTGTTTAATAAAAAAGGTCCCACAGCTCCTCCCAAAGTGGACGTGGGGAGTTACGAGTCTGTTCCTATGAACGATAAAAAACGCGATATTTTAGTGTACTGGGAAGATGTGGATCCGCTATTTCGCAATGGACCTGGGTTTCACTACATCCACAGTGTGCAAGAAGACGAAGAGAAGAAAGAGTTAGTTCCATAGTTTATTTTATGTATTTATATGTGATAGCAGTTTCTTCTTCCACTTTGTTCAGAGTCTTTCATGTCACAATGTTTATCTTTTTCAAATCCATACCCTCACAATTTAATTACTTATTTGGTTTTTGCAGGGACATTCAGCCAAAGGAAACAAACAGGTCGTACGCCAAATTCAGCGGGTTGTGGCTTAACAAATCCTACAGGTTCCAAATTGTGTCGGCCAATGACGAAGGAAATAGTTCAGCTTCCTCTGTCGTCTTTGTTCCCAGGATTCCTAAAGGTTTTTGCAAGACTGTAATGGATTATGCGTGTAAATACGTATAGAATAATACATTATTACGTGATGGATATATGTATATATAGTGGTATATGCTAAGTGTACTCGATTATGCACCTATTGCAAATACTCCGTATAAAATACATGCATTACCATTGGAATAGGTTCGTGATCCTAGATTGGAGCTACATGCGAGAGTGATATAGGAAAGAGATATGATTTAGAATAAGTGCCAATCAAACAAATGAAACGATTTATGGTTTAAAGCTAACAGGGGAGATTCCGTAGAGCTCAGCACAATAATCGGTTTCAGAGATAATCTAATTAAGTATGAAGAAGAATTTGGATAAGAACAAGCTATAGGAATTTCGGTACGAATTACTAATGGAAATAATACTCACGCTATAGCAGTATCAATAATGTGTACAGGGCATGGTAACCCGCAATCAGTAGAGATCAGTCCTCTATCTGACACGAAGATATGTCACTTAGTATAAGCGGTTCCGGTTACCGTGAGATGCTACCTGTGGTATGGTAAACACCGTGTATGGAGTGTAGTGTAGGCGAGATAGCCCTGTCTTCTGTACATTGGTCGTACAGAAGCCCAGATTGATTGTGAGAATCTTTGCCTACTCAAAATTCCCTGCTCGACACAAACTATATCAGACTTTACATGGAAAATCGGTCTTTTGAATTATCGTTCGGAATGATAATGATACAGTATCGAAATGTGGCAACTTCTCATCTTTCTATTCATGCATTAATCTCTTAGCTATGTTAACTATGAAAGAAGTTATTACGGAAAAACCATTATTCCTATTCTCTCACTATTGTGCATTACTCTACAAGACAAAGATTATTTATATGGGATCAAATAAAAATGTATTTTTATTTGAATCGGTCTTTTAGCTCCCAAGTCACCCACAGCGGTCTCTCAACTGGACTTTAACAATGGTTCCTTCATCATATCATGGAATCCTGTGAACCCTGTTGCTGTTCCGATCGTGTCGTACACAGTGTTCAGATGCATAAGTACAAAGCCGAGACCTCAGCAGTGCCAGGTAAATATTTCTCTCATTGTGGTGCTCTTTTTTATCCTATTAATTCCACTCAACTGCAGAGAAAGGAAAATACTTTTTTCTCTCTTGCGAGTAAAAGTTGCGTAGTGGTGATATCGTATTATTGAAGTTCTTATTACGCATCACTTTAATAGTCTTAAAGCATATCCTATTTTATTAAAAAGTGAACATTACGATTTCTAGGGGCTCATGAAATGGGACGTAGTGAGTGCCGACAAGCAGAGCAAGTTCTACAACAATCTTCCCCATAATAATATGATTTATCAGTTCGCCGTGGCAGCAAATGCTGAAAATATGAGCAGTGGGATGGCTTGGGCATCTTGCACACTTATCCATGGCAGAGGTGCTTTACATTACTAAAAAATCCAAAATTGTGCGAGAGTGATGAGATGAATGCAATTTTCTTTTCTGTAGTTCCCGATAAACTGAAGAAAGTGGAGAAAATTCTGGAGGCGGAGAAGGAAATCCATATCAAGTGGAGTTTGGACTGCTCTTACAAACCTGGAGTGATTGAAGGCTACAAAATTAGCTACTGCCGAGTTGAAGACGAGCGGAATAAAACTGGGCGATGCATCGGTAAGAAATAATAGGATCCAACTTTTTATCTGACGTAGTAAATTCCTTTCATGTAGTAAGCTGATATTTTGGACAAGTAATAACGTAGTCGGTTGTTGAATTGTTGCAGACAATGAAAAGCAAGAAGCAGTTGCCGGGTCCGAGATAACTACTTATCATCTGAAGAAATTATATCCTTGTGCGACCTACATGATTTCCGTTTCTATCATCTCTGCAAATGGGGAGAGTCAAAAGAGCGAGCCTATTTATGCAACTACTAAACCTAGTGGTGAGTCAATCATGACATAAAAAAGACATGATCAAATGTATTTATGCTGAAAGCATTTTGCTATATTCAATCCAATTACAGCCCCCAGTTATCCACCGATCGTGAGCGAGGTGACAGTTACCAATACGAGTGCAACGATATCCATTAAGCCACAATTCCCTTTGAACGGGATCATTAAAGAGTACAGAGTCAAGTACAAGTCTTTAGAAACTGGAGAAGCCACCGAAAAGTTCTATCCAGTCGCACATCCCAGTAGATCAAGTGGTTCGTCCGAGAACAGTGTTAGGACGGATAGCTGTTTCGACGATGGAGCAGTAATGAAGTTGACTGAGGTTGGGAGAACATATGTACATATACCAATACGCACATTGCGTTTACCTATACTGTAACTTTGATTTTAAGCTAATTAATCAAATTTTTGTAGGTGGAAGTCAAGAACCTACTCAGCAATTCGAATTATTCATTTACCGTGGCTGCGTGTACCTCAAAATGCTCAGAGGATTCAACACTAGCCCATTTTAAAACAGACGTGGGATGTAAGTCAGCATAATAAAAAATCTGGGTATGAAACAAGGCATCATAATGTTATTTATTTTAGACACGGACATGACAACTTTCCCTGACATGCATATTGATGGGGACGACATTGCCGTGGTGTGGAGTGTTCCTTCCAACATACGAGGACCCATCACAAAGTTTGAAATTCTCCTGAAACAGAATGGAAAGGATGATGATATTGTGTCCGTTCCGTATGACGGCAGTAAGTCATTAATCAATCAGATCAGCAAATGTAATTATGTGTCAGTATTATGTAAATATAGCTGATTTGACTATACTTTCTGCACAGACGCAAACGCTAGCACATATTACCACAAGATGAAGTTCTCCTGTGAGACGAGTACAAATTTGACAGCACAAGTTAGAGCTGTTACTGTGCTAGAAAGTAGAGGGGAGACGCTGTATGGAAGGTGGAGTTCGGCTGGAAACTTTAATTGTGGAGGTAAATTAGATGCTTTTACATACTTTGATAACTATGAGCTTAATTACTTGAAGTTGTTAAAAAGGAAAATTTTTAAAATCATATTGTTACTATTTTTCTTAGGAGGAGCGTCTTGGATAGTTTGGGTTGGCGTAGTCATTGGCGTAATTGTACTTATTGGATTGATAGGAATCACAAGTACCAAGTGCGTCATAATACAGTTTAACATTAAATTATAGTACGGTCAAATAATTAGATACCTATTTTGTCCAGACTACACCAAAAATTTAAGTACATGAAAGAAGGAGTGGACGTTACCCTGCCTCCTGGAATGGCTGTTCAAAGCGTAATAAGCTTTTTCTAATAAATTGAAAGTTTTATACATACTTTCAGTGTGTATGAAATGATTACACAGGGCTCAAATTTTGTACTATTTAACTGCTTATTTCCAGCTGAACGGGTTTTCGCACAACCTTCCAAAACGAAGAAGAGATTCTGGCGGAGACACCCACTCATTTGGAAAAGAGAACCTGAATTATCAACTGCAAATGACCACGACGCATCACTCTGATGACCCCAAAGATTTCACATCACTCAACGAATCGTGTCTGCAACAAGAGGTAAGAAAATACATTTTTGTGTACGGATTTTGAGTGGGTTTTCACTTGCACGTCTTCTATTTCCACTTCTGCGAGTTATATTTTATTCAGTCTCTTAACTTTCCACCGGTGGTTGTGGTTTGTTTTTAATGAACTACTACGTATGTACTCTTATTAACACATAATTAAGTACGAGTAATAGAGTGTTGCAAGCTTTGGTGACATGTTACTTGTTGGGTGTGCTAATTAATACATAATGGGCTTATTTTCTGGGTGGCGTGGTTTTGGGGTGTTTCATTTGAGAGACGAGTGTTAAATGCAGTGATTCACGTACGCCTATCATTGTGATGTGAGCATTTTACAGTTTGTAGTGGTTTTTCTGAGATAAACTGCTTGTGGTCGTAGTGTAAATTGAGTGTTGACCAGAAATGGGCTAAATCCGTGGGCGTGTGTACTTTGTGTAGACTGAGCCCCAAAGTCTTGACGAGGGGGTCGCCATCGCCTCTGTTTGAGTGGATCCACACCCACTCACTCACCCACCCACAAGCCAGCCCTCTCTCCTCCTCCTCCTCCTCTTCCTCCTCATGGATGATGATGACGATGATGATGATGGGATTCTGGAAGGATAACCAAATGATCTTGTTTACAAAAATACAAATCAAACCAAATTGAAACACAACTAAACATAACAATATTTTAGTCTCATCTACCTCCTTTATTTACACCGTCCGTCCAAGGACGTGGCTGGCAAGACGACTCCTGTCGTTGTGTGACGGGTGTTTTACTGATATTTATTAGCACTAGAAGTTACCTCAATTAATCAATTTAAATGTTTGTTAGCAAATTATTGTACACTGGTACAAATAAAATCTTTGATATTTGTCATATTTCGTGACATTTGTCATGTACCGTCCAACCCCAACAAGTTGCATTCATAGCATGAAATTTTTTACCATATTTTGCAGTACAGGGAGGGAGGCTCAATGTCATGTAAAATAAGGGCCAACACAATAAAGGAACTGAATGCGTGAATCACTGCGTTGTCGCACCTCGATTTTAACAGATTGCACCGTTTTTATTGCAATTTCTTGGATAACTTACAATTAGAGCGCCTCTACTTTGTGAATCTTTTAGAAAACAGGAGCCAGAAGTGGGGATCATGGCGGAGGAAAAATGAGTTTTGATAATAAAGTGTACTCGGAAGAAATGGAAGTTCACCACAAACCTGAAAAGTCGAATGGCATTTCGTCTTCCGACGTTGGACTGTTGTTGCATAATGACACCACTTTCGATTCGGCACATCAGATTGCATCTTCCTCACAACCACAACATGTACGTCAACATAATTAAACACACACCTTGTCGGACGGAACGCCTTGCCCCTTCTTGCACGATGATGATGCTGCTATTTTTTAGTGAATAGAGATTATACTGCTGAACTCTCTTATTCTTCTCCTCCTTGTAAATTTGCTTACCTGAAGTCTGTTTTTTCGCCTGCATGATGACCAAGCATTTTGGTTGGGCGGGCGATAAAGTTCTCCTGGCCAAGAATGATTTATTTACTCCTGGTTTAATTTTATTACTTAGAGACGTGCCATGTGATTAGTTGTTGTCGTCTTCATGCAATTTTATTCCTAATGAATGCGCTAATTTCTTAAAAATTTGTAATTTTAGGTGGAAAATGAGCACCTCTTGACTGAAAAACGCTTGTCTGAATGTCCCACAAACCCATTGTTGGACGATTCCCTAACTACGGACGACACAGAGGAGGACGCATTTCCAATCCCCATTTCGTATAGTAATCTCCCAGCGCAGGATCTATTCGACGATCCTGGTTTTGGAGGATCTACGAGTGACAATGGGTCTCCAGTTCCGTTTTCGAATAGTCCATACCCCACCACCGTCAGTATTGGGGGAGGAAGTTCCCCCTCACCGCCCCCACCTTCCCGTATCCTGAATATGGGACCTAATCCCAACGATAGAGCACCTCCATCGTCCAACAACAATGGAAGTCTCAGTCTTCCGACAAACCCAGTAAACTCGCCATATGTCAAATGGACGCAAGTGATGCCAGATCAGTTCATGAACGGAGATGGTTCAATTAGTGGTGGTGATCACACACATAAAGCGCCCTACTGTCAAGTCGGAATACTTTTAGACTCCAATTAGTAATTTATTATAAGTAGCTAGGAATATATGATGACAGCTTCACCGTATTTTTAGATTGTACCGTGTGTAGCTTATCTATGTGTACTATATATTGTAAGAAAATCAAGGGTAACAGCTCATTATTGCCTATTGTACATATGACTGATTAAGACTAAAGTAGACATTTGACCTAGAATTTTAATGTATATATTGTTGTATTTTTTGGTTCGTGTGTGATTTATTTGAATAGAACACATGATGATTATGCGGACTCAGAAACGTAGATTATAGGAAACGTAGCTTAATTAATTTGAGGTCCCATTTTTAGTTCCCTAGTTAATTGTAAATATTATAGAACACAACACATATCGAGCACTTATTCATTACTGTTAGTTCATTATTAGTCGTTTTGCAGTTCGTCGGCAAATGGAGCAAAAGCTATCACACAAACACAAATCCGTCAAATTGTTACTTAACTATAAACTGAAAACAAAGAGAGGGAAACCAATGCAGAGCACTTGGTTAGCGTGCCTTTGCTCCAAAATCCTTACACTTGTCGAGGCGTTGGCTCCTTTGGCTGATATAAGTATAAGACAACTGTACAAACTAACACATTTCAGAGAGTAGTTATTCACTTTAGAGTAGTTTGAATAACTACTCTCTGATTGTATTTAAATTAATCATGTATGTATACATTAGAGAATTGGGGGACAAACCCCTCACGTTAACCAACCAACCAAGCTCCGTGCATGTATTTTACAAATGATGATTACTTGGTCTGCTGCTGATCCCAAATCTCAGAAAACATAGAGCTTGCTACCAACATGTTACCTAATCATAGTTTTATAACTACAAATTTAAAGTTTAAAATAAGGAAGAGGCAGATAGTCGATGACCAGTTGAAGAATTTTGAAAAATTTTGATGATTTATTTTCGAAACATTGTCCACACTTGCCCACATAAGTACATAACTTATTCTTATTTAATGAGAGAAATCATTTTGCTCATAATTTTTCACATCGATACTTGTTGAAGGTTTTAAAGGCTTAGAGAGTTCAAAACTTAAGGAGTTAAGTTATTACGATAGTCGCAGCAGTTATAAAATACTACTTCCTAGTCACAAGACAATTTCTGTGGCCCTCGTACTTGTACCTCCACAGATGAGATATTATTGTTATCGTTTGGGCTAAAATGTACAATCTTATACTAGTTCATCTAGTGTGTAATTTAATACTCAGAGTGTCCATCAATCCTATATTATTATTATTCTAATGTGTACAAGTGTTGCTGCAAAACCACCATGCTTCCATTTATCCATAGTCCCTCCGTTAGTAGTGTTTAGACGCGACGACTATTCAAATTATGTTTATTCAGTTTATGTGCCACATCTTGTTGAAACTTAGCATTTACCGATTTGTTACAAATTTGTGATTGTATTTTATTTTGTGCATACTTGGAGATGCAAACTTATCTACATATATGTTCATGTGATCGTTATATACATAAATATTTATCGCTGTGGTGTATCGTACATTAATAAATGCGTGAGTTGGAAATGAAACAAGAAGAAGAAAGACGATTTATTTTGTAAAGTTGTCACTGAAGATTCTTCATTGCATTAGTTGTTTGACAATTTTCCGCGACTATAGATTTGCTTAGGTGTACAATCTTCATTTGCATAATTCATGGAAATGGAACGATCTTGCATGATTCTTTCAAGATGTGAAGGGTAGCAAGGAAAAGTTCGCATTCCGCATCTCGCATTTCTTGGGGACAGATTTGGAACAGTGGAGCCTGAAGAAGATTAACAGTCGATACAAATTATTAGTAATTTGTCGAACTTGTTATAATAAATGACGCTAAATCCCTTATTCTTATCCCCACCAAGGATCTCGGTTCCACGAAGGGTCTCCATTCGACTGAGCTGCAATGGAAGTACGAGTAAGGCTAAAAGTTATGCTCTCATTGAGATTTTAGTAACATACATAATTTTCTTAGGATTAGTATTCTATAATTTGTATAACTAACTACGTCTATATTTCAGTCCCTTTTCAGCCCAAGCTATTAAAGGTGGAGGAGATCCAACGTGATGTCATGTTGCTAAATAACACTGCCGAAGTCACATTTGTCGTCGGAGGGATCAAAGTCCCTGTCCACAAAGTAGCTACAAGTTTCTTGCCTTTACTTATATGAAAGAAAATGGTGTATTTTATAGGGGAATTTACGTTACGTTACGTTATATATTTGTAGCATCTATTGGTTAGAAATAGTCCCGTATTTGCCACCATGTTGGGGAGCCCCTTACAGACGGGTCCATTCATACAAATAACGGACGCGGAGGCAAAGGACTTTGAGCTGGTTATGAAGGTAGGTTAACATTTAATTAATTCAGTAATTAGGGTTGCATTTTAAGACAAAGTTTATCCGCGTAGGGTTTGTATGAGGGCGCTGGCGTTATCCTGAACCGTCCCTACAGTCAAATCCTTCGATGTTTCATGATTGCGCATAAGTACAATATAAAATCCTTAGAAATTGGGATGTACAAAATTCTGCTGAAAGAATTGTGTGCCACCAATGTGATGGAGGTGCTTTCCAGTCCAATTGTTGCCTTGGGGGTGATGGTGGAGCTGACTTCGAAATGCTGGTCAATTATTGAGAAAAAGACACTCAAATCTATCACATCGCCCGGATTTCTCAAAATTTCTTGGAAGCTTCTAAACAAATTATTAATAAATTCCCGTAAGTTTTTGTTAGGGTGAATGGATGGATGGATGGGTGACGCTTTCAAAATATTATGAGATTTTCACTATTGACTTGTGATAGGGCTTACAATTCGGGAGTACGAGTTGGCGAAGGCTGTCGTGGGGTAAGAATAACAATAGGACAAGTGCCATTATTTTCCGGTAATGAAAACATTGCGATATTTTCCAGGTGGTGCAAAAAACAGAAGGACAATGGAAGAACATTGATCGAGATATTGGGAATAGCCGTATATCAAATCCGCTTCCCACTCATGACGAGTGTAGAGTTTGATCTGATCAAGAAAATGGGATTGCTACAACCCGGCGAGATTGAGGACCTGACTTCAAATTTTCGCAATAACAAAACTTACAAAACTGTTCCGCGGAGGAACAAGTGTGCTTGTCAAACGAACAAGGTCAACTGTCCCTTGTGTTCGGTGAGTGGATGTTTTTAAGCGATTATGAGAAATGCCTTGTTTCAAGATTTACTTGATCTTGCTCTCTGCAGGTAAAATGGACCAGAAGACGACAATGCGCTTCGGAGAAGAAAACCTCAACGGAATACCCTCTCACAGTCAACTTCAATCGCGATATCAGTAAAAAGGTGCGTCCCCTAAAACCGACGACGACATCACCCAGCAGCACAACTGTTCCTCCCTGCGAATGTCAACTATACTTGTCCTGTCCAAATTTCCCGAATGGCCAAACCATAAAAATCATGCGACTTGAGAATATAGCTTTACCCACATATTTTAGATAGTCAGACATCATTTAAAAAGTGAGTCTATAAATTTGAAGTCTTCCATAGACCTTTTTTTAAAATACTTCTTGTCAATCACCTACGTATCGATATAGTGAAATTAAACGGTATATTTTTTATTTGTGACGATGATCACATTATGGTCGGTCATTGTCACCTGATTCATAGTTAAAAAAATACTGGTAGTGACGATGATTCAGTTACATATTTGTATTTGATAACTGTTCCAGCAGCCCAGCATAGTTTTTCTGCAGGCTCTTACTTTGTATCTCTGTCGTTCTAATAGTTGGAGGTGTGAAGAAGACTAGAAAGTTCTCACGGGTTGGTAGACTGTTGCGATTCCCACGACGATTCGTCTGCGTGGTTTTTATTATTTGTCCATGTCGTCCTTCTCGCCGTAATTTCTTCCCTGCTTCTTCATGGGAACTATCCAGCCTGTGGTGGAGAACATCGTCATCATCTAATAGTCAAATACAAAAGATAGTCCTCGGAGGAGAAATCATGAGGAATTCAATCTTGTCCAAGAAGCTGTGATCATATGCAAGTAAAAACACTTCTCTGTGATGAAGACTAAACGTCAAATTTTAGAAATTAATTTTATATATACACTTTTTTTTACATAGGATATTAAACTTCAACGAATATGTATTTGCAATAAGCGATTTTTTTTACTTGAAGGAAAGAAATACTCGCAGTCTGAATTTATTTATTAAATGTGAGCTAACTTATTGATTGCTAGGAAGGAAAGTCGGCGTGCCGTAATATTTTTTGCACTCGATTTGCCCTCCCACTAAAGTAGTTAGTTTTCGTGATTTTAAACTAGATATAGTTAACCTTTTGAGTTAAAGAAATGCTAAAAATTGATCGCGTGATCGGATTTCAATAAATAATAAGCCACAGTCTCAATTCACGTTTTAATTATTTTTTCATTCGCTTCGTCTACTTTTTTTGAGGAATATGCAGGCATTCAAACAACAAACGCGATATTAAGCGCATCAACAAGCAAAGGAGGAGAAGTTGGCCATTATTATTGTTGCTGACCCAAAAGCATAGTAAATATGGATGTAAATATGACGTGAATCGCAATAATATGCATACATACGTATAAGAGAAGGTAGAAGAAAATGTAAAAGTTGAGGCTTTAAAACTTAAAACTCTTGATTATTTTAAACCACCACACTGCTTCTATATAAGTACGTACGCATACTACTGTCGTGAATAAGGCAATCCTCGTCAAATTCCCACGCTCAACTTGTTTTATTTTATTGTTTTCCATCATATCGCCTCTTGAACAATCAAAATTACGACGTTCATTATTGCTCACTTGAAGATAAGTGAGTGCACAATCATTATTCTGCCAACAAACAACTAACCAACCTGAAAACATCGGGCGTATGATGGAAATAATCATGCAACGCAATGGGTTTCATATGTGCATACATACATCGTTAGCACAGGACCCGTCGAGAATTGTGGTATCTCAACAGATGGATAACCACACCACTGCTTTTGCATGGCTATCGAGAGACCATTCAGATTATCACGTCTTCATGAAAGGGAGGATAATTCAGATTTAGATGAGGTCGTCATCAATTTATAGTATGTAGAACATCGTTTGGGACTTTGAGATAATTAATTATTCAAGTATTTACTATTGAGATCAGCTATGTGCCTCTGGTCTCATCCACACTGCAGCAAAATGTCCACCTTCATCGACACTTTCATTGTTCGTTTTCCGTAATTTTCCTAAATTTTTCAAAAATTTTGAAACGATAATTCTGTCTCTCTTATCGTAATCGTCCGTGTTTTTCTCCACTGCTGAAAAGTATTGCTAAATATCTGCAAATTCTTTATAATATCCACTCTTGTTTTGTTCGGAATTAGGAAATTCATTAAGCCATCGTTTATTTGCTGGCAATATAAATACAATAATAATAGAGGTAATAACTATAAATAAAGACAATGACGAATTACTGCACCCAGACGACTTGTGATGATGACACAATAACCCATCACCACCCAGAAACTAATTGTAGTGAGAATATTATAAAGCGCAATAAATGTGACTTGTCTAGATTTTTGCAATAAAATTGAGTTATCAGGTAAAATCTTGATTGCCCTTGCTCATTTCTTCTCTATTTGCTGAGGTTGAGGAGTGATTGGTAGTCAAGAATTGTGAAATTATTTTATATTTTCATAAGCATTATAAAATAAATGGATTGCGTACTTTTACTTTTGAGCAATTAATCTGTCTCATCATTCATCACAAGCATCGTCATTATTATCTTTGGCATAATTAGTTGATGTGGAGAGCAATGGAAGGAGAGAGAGAGAAGGGTGACTGAGGTTAATTTAATAATTGACAGATTATGCATTATTTTGCCAACTTGGTGTATGCAATTTTTCTCTTATCAATGCATATCATATTCCATGGCATGCTGTTTCTCGTCCATAATCAATATTTGCAGTAGTTGAGACAAAGTTTGACGCTTGTTTTTTCACAGGCACACATGAAGGGAGGCAAACAGCGTATTCTCTCAGAAGAAGCATGTTAGTGTGTGAAGATTTGACCCAAAATTCTTGGGAGGAATGCCCACTTAGGCTTCTGCTGGAAAACTGCAGTACAAATTCCCACTGCACATTCAGAAGACCTACACACCCATTCATTCAAAGAATCCAATGCACCGTTGTGATGCGGCGGTGGTTAAAAACCTCTAAATTCTCAAAGAGACTGAAAGTTCCGAATAAAAATCCCAGGCCGCTGCCACCACGTGCCACCACGGTCCGAGTCGACCGAGACAATAATAATATCTGCGACTTCCATGAGACATTGTACCGACTAGTTCCCATGTATATCAATCCCCACAACGGTACACAACACACTTTGATACTTTCATACAATTTGGGCAAGGTTATGGTCAACCTGAAGAGTCAAAGATGAGGATGGGGTGACTAAATACCGTGTCTCTCAAATGGTAACAAAACTGCCACCATCCGGTAGCTCGTTCTCCTTATGTATTACCGTGCGCGGCAACAAATTTAATGAAATCGCTGGAGAATTGCATGGATATGTTTTTCCTTGGGTGGAAAACAGAAAATAAATGCACAATTCTACTTGATCGCTCATTCAAGAGAAAGATTTTCTCAAATGTTGCTCTTGAAGAATGCTGAGGATGAGAGACAATTGACAACGGTCCCATTTTTACTGTAGGGCAATCCCCGGAATTAAGTTCACGCGAACATCACGATAAAGGGTTTGCAACGAGGAGTGAACAATTAATACCCAAAATTGGAAAGGGATCTCTTTAGAAGGAAGAAGATGACTAAAAATCAGGTTAAACCCCAGTTTGTACTATTGTATCATTTTTGTATACAAAATCGGCATGAATCTCACTGAATTGGTCGAAGAACATGCGTGAGAAAAAATTCGGAATTGACTGCATTGATTTTGCAAAGAGGGGAGGATCTGAGCCTGAGAAGTTTTTGTGAAATTATTTTCGGTTCTTTAAATAGGAGCAAAACTAAGTCTTGTCTGTGTGCGGTTTTATGAACCCTGACCAAATGCCCCTCAATCTACCGTTGCGTCTTTTATTTTAAGTTCTCTGTGTTTGACTTCATTAACTGCTCTCTAACTCGATGTCCACAAGTTCCCAGCATCCCATCGTCACGACCAGTGCCTTCAGAAAAGCTGTTGTTCTTGGTTTATGGAAAACAAAAGAGTTGCTGCTCCTTCTGTGGTGGTTGTGTAAAGGAAATTATAATCCAATATAGCTTCAACGGTCTCTCAATTTCGTGAAACCCACCAGAAGATCCGCTATTTTTACTGGTTGTGGCAAATTCTTAGATTTGTAGACCAACTTTGCATATTGTAGACGAAAAAGGACACATATTTTCCATGGGTCTAGATTAGAATTTAAAAAATGTGCATATTTACGTAAAGACTTGGTAATTTTTAAATCACAGTTCTTTATTGATACCGAGATGCGATCTTCGATGGCGTTGATTAGGAATTATCAAAGATAAGACCGACTGGTTTGAGTAGGTAAGCGTGTGACTGTGTCAATGTTTTGATTACCATGCAGCATAACTATCTAATCCAGTACAATTTGTATTATTTATTAATATCGTAATTGCCAATGACAAGCAGCATTAGTTAGCTCACCGCATGAGGCGTGTATTTTTCTCCTCCAAGAATAAGAAAAGTCTGGACAGGAGGAGGGGGACTAATAATGGGAACAATAATTTGGTGGTGCAACAAGAAGCTGTGTGTATGAAAACGCATGTCAGTGCGAACAACAATGGGACACCAGTGTACAACAATAATGGTCCGTTGAAAGAGTGTGAGAGCGGATAAAATTAACTCTTTCGTCTAAAATATGACCACCGCAAACAAAATTTGGTCATCCAACTTTGAGAATCATCTCATATTTCACTCATCATGTTTAAAAATAACAATGCTTCTATTTAGTTAGTTGAGTGTGGTAATCATCCACTAAAATGGTTTCACCCGTCGAAAACTTACTCTCAGTTTTATTAGTAAATAAATAAAGTTTAGTATAAAAAAAACTAAAAAGAAATATTCCGATTTCCGATGCAACGAAGCATCAACAACAACAGCAGCAGGAGTAACAATGCCTTTTTGACCAAATTGTTGTTTACGGCAGGTGAGGAAAGATGATGATGTGATTCGTACTCAGGTGCTGAGATGAGAATCCCAAGAGGGATAAAGACCAATGGTGATCTTCTCAAGAACAGGTTGGTCCGCCCTGGGTTGGCTTTTCCGCCTCCTCATCCAGACGACGAAGTGAAAGAACGATTTTGAAAATTATTCAGTTTAAACGCTCATTTTGCTGTTATGAAATAATAAAAATAGAAAATATTTATCATTAAATTTACGAGATTAATTAGGATAACTTGAGACTAGTATTTATTTAGGCAAATTATTAACCAGGAAAAAACTCCTTGAGAATATTGTGTTACAATTCTTCCAGTAAGTTTGAAACGTTTGAAATAAAGGGCAAAAGAAGCCAACACAAGAAACGGAATGAGATACATGATGCATTTTTCGACGCGATGAGATGAATGCCAAAACCAAACCACAAAATTCTCATCGACGCCCACGAAGGCCATGCCACAACCAATGTTTGAACAAATGCCAATGATCTCATTCATTGTGAGATTCTTGTGTCCATGCGTTTTTTTCTTCTTCGAGATGAAGATGAACTCTCATAACAAATGCAACATTAGCAGAATTTTTTATCCGTCTTCTTGACAATATTATTTAACAGCTTTAAACATGCATCTCATCACCAGCACCATCGACACCACGCCAGGCTAAGGAGATCCGTGGGGGGGAAGGGTAACAATGTCTCGTCATCATCACATGCGAGTAATGGCCACTATTTTATAATAAATACGTTGAAGAGAAACCTGTGCTGCTGTTGGTGCTGTCAAAATACAAGGAAATGTAGCATTTCCTTCGATTTCTCGTCCACTTCCGGCCTTCCTCTATTGCAAAATCACTCCTTTGCACTCATCAGTTCAGCATTCTTGTTGCTTGGTTCATTGAATGTTTGTATGTGCAGTTGTGTACGTTAAGATGAGCAAAATGGGTTTGTTACATATATTGCTACCTCTTAAAAAATGAAAGAATCCTTTTTTGGTAAATAAAGACTAGATTCAAAACCAATGAAATGATTGCCAAAAACGTAACCAAAATTGGACGGGGGAAACTAACGGGACTTCAGAAAGAGATTTTCTCTCAATTTAATAGTTATGTGACCTTCCATTGTTTCAAATCTGGAGAGAAAGCCCTCCTCAACCTCAAAGTGGGGAGATTGTTATCCGAATTTTCTCACAAATTTGAGAGTTCATCCACCGTAACGTATTGCACACACAACAAGTTTAATTATTAATCAACATATGTTTTGAATGCAAAATAGGAGGGTTCCTTAATGCCTGGTCGCGTCTTACTCTTTGTGGCGATTCCTTGCTTGTCTACGTGCCTTTACTCCGCTACGACATGCATTTCGTCGTAGTGTGGGAAGCAGTGGGCCGAACTCGCATGCCTGATTTTTAAGCCGGCAGTTCTGGCACTTTAAAGGAATGACCCCACCATCAACCAACAGGTCACGTCACAGTCGAGTGACTCCGTGAGCTTGTTACATATTCGAGTGACATAATAATTACATAAGTTCACACACACTGCGTAACGTACCATTCCGTAATATGTAAAAAAGCACTTAATTCCTTGTACGTATTTCCCAAAAGATTCCTGTTCATTTTTTGTTTTCTTGGACACCACCACCAACAAAATATATTGACATGAAAAACGAAATTGACACCTCGTGACCTCAAGTGGCCATTGGAAAATTGATTAAAGAGGAATTAAGGTTCCCGTGAAAGAGTAATAAAAGGAGGACTCGAGTCCCAACCTAATCTTGACTAATTGGCACGGTTAGTCGAGGTTGAGATGAAAACCAAGACTTGTTTATAGAGAAATGGAGACGACGAGTATAAGCGTGGACCATTTTTTGTCCACGATTACGTTACATGCTCCTGGTTGTTGGTGTGGGAGTAATAAAGTAAGCATGAGGATCTCGTACGATGTGTGAGGAGCAGTAAGTGTGGTAGTTCACCGGAACAGAAACTGGTCTGAATAATTTGGTCTGATTGTGGGAAAGAGGAGAAGAGTCACTCTCACCCTTGACTTTTTTCACTCTGGACGAAATCAAGGGATTCTCACCTCATCTCATCACGACAACAACATAACGCGACAAGTGGGGGAGGTGATCTTCTCAAAGTGCTTTAAACTCGTCACTTTTGTTGCAAATGCAATTCGCATGTCATTAACTTTGAAAATGTCTCATATTCCCCACTTCTTTTTTCCTTTTTCGTCAATTAGTGAAGAAGAAAACATGTAAAGCAGAAACTTTAATGGAAAACTTTATGCATATGACTGACTTATTATTATTACTTATTTGTCCTGTTAAGTACCCCGATTTGGAGGGCTCATTGTAATGCTCATTGTACGCAGGACTAGTCGTGAGTGCTCATTGTTGTTGGCACCAAAAGCTTGTGTTTGCTTCCCTCACAATACAAAAGATGACGAAGGAGCAACAAGTGGTGGCAGAAAACAATGCAATTTACATACAATATGCAAGTGGTGGCTGCTCCACCTCCACCGTGCACTCGTCTTCTTCTTGGTCTTCTTCTTCTCAACAATGGGCACCTATTTACCTCACCCAGGACATCCACACGTAGAATGGTAAGCGAAGAGCAATATGAAGAAGAATAGCGATTGCTACCTCATTTTCTTGAACACAAAACACCAAGCAACCCTTCCACTAGGCTGGAGCAGTTGCATTTGACCACTCGTCTCAGTCGTACCCCTTCACATCCACCGTCTCACCTTTCTCATTAAAAACCATCCCAGCTCACTCAATCAATCGCTTTAAACAGGTGCAATAATAAGTTTCTAGTATTAAGAGGAAAAAGGCACACATGGTGGATTTGCATATTGTTCGACAAAGGAGACGATCGAGAGGTGACAATTTCGGGATCAGTTTCCCCAGTTTTGATGATTAAGGGAACTAATTACTGCTGTGCGTGATCGTGTCGTGTGAGTGGGGATTCAGGGCCCAATTTTATTCTGATTTTGTACAAATTAGCAAATTTTTGTCGTGATTCGCCGCCATCGGCAAGTGTGGCGTGAATAGTTTGGAAGCTGGCTTTAACAAATTTACTCGAATTTCGGACCCACAGCAGCATGCCCGTCGTGATGGATCCGACGGATCGAGCATCTTCGCCCTGGGTGAGTTTACACTCATTTTTCTGTACTTTCTCCATAATTGCTACTGATTTTTCTCATGAAATATGCTCATTTTTATATGTATAAAAATATATTTATACAAACTTAAGGCTGCGAAACTAGTTTAGATTTGTGCGACACACATGTCATCCTTTTCTTGTGTTGGTGCAACAAGTGGTTTGCTTTGGTTTGTAGAAGGGGAGCGGGACTCTGAGTAGTGAGTGAGGAAGCGATAAGCATCTCCCTTATCCTCCGCCACGCTCCGGTGACTTTTATTCTTACTCCAGCATGACCGCCGGCCGAGAATGCGAGAGGTCTTTGTGTTGCTTGGTATTTGTTCCCGCTGAATCCGGAACTTTTTGTCTTGGTTTAATTAGCATTATAAATACTTGATTTAACAGTCAACAGCAACTTGTTTAATTGGAGTTGAAGTTTTAGCTGCATTTGGATGAAATGAATTTGGATTCGTCTTGCGTTCCTTAGGAGTGTCTCACTAAATGCATACGTGTCTCATTTTTGGGATATGTGTATTTAGTCAAAATATAGCATTTATCATATTTATAACATGAAAGTAGTATTGAAAAGACATGGAAGCGAGGAACGTTGCTAATCGAAAGAAGTACTCATGATCAGATGAGGACGAGCAGGAGCACATCATCATCATCACCGTCGTATCAATGTCTCAGGTGGAGGTGGTGGTGGCATAAATTGGAATAAAAGTCAGATTGAAAAGCGCCTTCCTTTCCCACGGCAAGAGCGGATATGATGCTATTAAGTCCAACATAACAAGTTTAAACTCCTCTGTTTTCCTATCATCTTATTATCCCATTAAGCACTGTATTAACTCGGTCAAATCTCCTTTAGTTGCTGGCTTGCTTGCTTAGCTAGATTTACTCACTTGTTCGCCTCCTACTTCTTACTTGGAGGAGGTGGACGACAAGTCTTGAAGAAATGAAATTCGACTCAAACCACCTTTTCCTGATTGTCTCAATAAAATTAAGACTTCCTCCTTCTTCTCCTCCTGCGTGCATCAGATAGACACTTCTCGGCTAATTAATATCCCTGCTAAATTTTCCTTCAAATTCAGACTCGTTCAATTTTTGAAACTTATTTTGACTTGGGTTTGATCGGGCAGTAGTTTGCATTGTTACGAATGAATGCAAGGCGGTGAATGGATGGATGGATGGTCGAAAATGAAGACCGGTAGCATGTATCTACCTGCCATTACATACACATTGTTGTTAAGGTGCTTGCGGTTGGCTTGGAGTGCAGGCAGGAGACGGAGAGGTTTTTACATTGTCGGCTCATTGATTCCGTTTCTTTCAGTTTTTGAATCTAATCACTTTATCCGAGTCATCAGTATGATCAGCCAACCAATCAACCAAATCGCTTCATATAGTTTTCATTTTATTCTTCTGCCACGACCACTTTCATCTCATGTGGCGCATCATGTATGAAAAACCAATTTAGGATTTGAACCATTAGTAAAATAAATCTCTGCACTTTGAAATATTTCAATTTTTGCAATAACTTGAGAAATCAAAAACCTAGAAAGTTGATGACCAATGCACATACTCGAGTCAGTCAGGCAGCATAGTTAAGTGCGTGAGATTGATTTGAAGAGACGTCGTGCTTATAATAGTGAAGAAGGTGCAACATTAGTGGAGGCGATAATATTTGGCTGAGTGTGAAGAAGACGAAGAAGTTTTTTCCCGTTTTTCCTCTCGGATCTGTTCCCACGAAGGTCCATAATCCATATCAATCCAATTCCAACGCATCACGGTGGTATCTTGGCCACACATCAGCTCATCATTGTGAACACTTTTCACGTCATCCTACGGATATGTGTATATGCACACACAATATAAGCCACGCCATCATCATCATCGTCAAATTCACAACAAATCCTGGTTCAGATATCCATCCAAAGTTTAAAACTCCAGAAGCAGCAACAAATACAAAGCCAAAAACAGGGATCCTCTTCTCGTGTGGCCGAACGAAGCAGCAGCTCTCGAAACTTGTGTCTCATTCAAATCATGCTAAATTTTTACTCACTCACTCAGATTTGGAGATCACTGTGAGCTGATGCTCTTTGCGGTTTCTTGGTCCGTGTGAACCTCTCTCCTTCGCAGACTCGCCTGTCATTATTTAAGTTTTGATTCTGCATTAGAAGAGAATACTGATCTTTCATGAATGTTTATTGTATCAGTAGAATCCGCATCCGGAATATGAAATATTTTACTAATTTTGATGTTGCAGGGCCAATATCACTTGGGTCTTGGTGGGGGATACGAAGGGAGCGAGCCAAGTGCCCCAACAGCCACGCCGGCCGACTGCTGGGACGCAACCCCACTTCCAGAACATCACCAACTTACCCCGTTCAACAATTCGGTCACAGATTCGCCAACCACACCCACCTCAGTCAACCAGTACTACATGCAACAGGTGAGGCAAGAAGAGGGCATAATTTCCCCCTTGACGGTAGAAATGTGTCAGACTTTTAGGGGAGAATTATCGTGCAGAAATGAATGAGCGTGCCGAATTGGAACGACCATAAGTTTTAGAATAGAGCTGAACAACATGTGATTACGACGCTTGGTGATTATCAGCGAGGGTGCGAAGCGATGGCAATGATCACCACCGCAGGTTTTGTGAGGCGGACAAGAAATAAACATGAAAATGAATATCTATTTTCTCCCTTTATTCAGTCATCCAGTCGTTTATTGAGCGTCACAACAACATGTGTTGTTTCCTGATGGTGGATTATCGGAGGAGTGTGTCATCACTAGTGATTGACGCCGATATTTCTTGTCCCTTATTTATACGTAGGATGGTCCCCTCATCGCACAGAGCAAATGAGTGATTTCTTTATGATTCGGTTGCTCCATCCAAGTGGTGGTGGTAGGGACGACAAGAAGGGTACTTTTATAATCTGCACTGAACTTTGAATGACTGGATTCACTACCCAGACACTTTGGAGCACTAGATTTATTTAGTTACGCATTATAAAACGATCATCTAGCTTTTTTTATTTTATTTTCAACAACTTGCTTGTTTTCTTGTTAGAATGACCTTTGTGTGGATCAGCAGCAGCAGCAGCAACAGCAGCAGCAACAACAACAGCAACAACAACAGAATCAAAATGAACTTAAAATGAGCCCAAGTAATAATGGCCAGCAGAATACCTGTGACGTAAACGGTCATGTCGATTATGGTCAGCCGGTGGCGATTCCGGTGTCCATTCATGGCGTCATGATTCACGGGGGGCTCGTGCCGAACAATCCCGTCGACCTCTCATCCCCTGCTCGCCTGGATGATCGACGGCATCATCACGGAGGTTTCAAGCACCACTCGCTCCAACCCATCGGCACGCTTCTCAATCTCGGTAAGAAAATATGCTCACATCTTATTTTTAACTTGGCATACGTAGCATCTAAATGGCATGAAACTGTAAAGTTTGACCTTTCCGTTCCATATTATGCATTGGGTCAAGCAATCGGAAGGAAACTCCCAGTAACCGTTTCCAATTATGATGACGATGGTCAGTTAATTGATTATTACGGTAAAGTTGATATTCCTCCGGACGACGGGGCGTGTAGCATGTGTTGTTGCTAAATAATTATGCCTACTCCTCATTGTGTCATTCGCATATTCATCTAATTACTTTAATTGTGATTAATGTGAACAATGAAATTGGTCAATTCCTGCAGTGGTCAGCATATACGCATGTCAGCAAATGTCCTGTTACTCATTAACAAAACTTACGTACCTACATACACAATTGCGTGCACCCTACTTTCCAAGAGTCACTACCGAGTCCGGATGGATGGTGAAGAAGCAATTACTTGAATTCTAAATCAGAAAAACAAATGGTTTTAAGTAAGAGAAGTGAAAACACGAAATGAGTACATGATCATCATCAGTTAAATACGACCAGCTCTTATGAACGTGTACTTCTTAGCCAACTTAGTTTCCAACTTTCTCCAGAGTTGTGTTGTCAGTGAGATGAGACTTATTGTAAACGATGCTAACAAATGACTCCCAAAACTCTCAGAATCTACGGATGGTTTTCGTCGTCGTCGTTGGTGCTGCTGCTGCTGCTGCTCTAATTTGCTCCATTTATTTCTCAGCCAGAGGAACATTCAAGCTTCCTGCATTGACTCAACACTGTGTTGGAGAGATTTCTCCAATGACCAAGTTTGGGAGGGGAAATATCACAAGTTTGTGTCCTACCTCTCAGCCCGGTTGAGGGATGTAGTGTGGGAAAATCCCCGAATTGTCCAGGTGGCGGTGATAATTAAGAGCACAGTAAATACTAGTCGCTAGTTCGCTCTTTCTCTCTCTTCTCAGTTTCTCTCCCTTGTTTTCTCATCTGACTTCATCCACAATCCAGAGAGAATTTCTCCAGCCAACAGAAGCGTACATGCATTCGCATCCATCCTTCATCCCATCATTATCCCTTCGCGAGAATGAAGGATGGATGGGTCAGTCTATGAAAATGCTGGAAATGCTCTGATTACAAAGTCCAGTCCTAATGCAGAATTATCAGCAGGTGGACAGGTCGTGGGTGAGGTTAGCATGCATACTAAACGAATGGTTGGACACAATAATACTGCTTGTTCACTATCCACCTGCCTTCCACTCCATTCATAAAAAAAGTGCTCTCCTCATCAATATTGAATTCGATAGTTGTGGATGTGACGTACATATGTTCGTAAAAAACTGGGTTCGGCCGAGGTGCAAAAAATTGTTTAATCAGCAGCAGCACCAACAACAACTGGAGAGAATTGAATGAGGTCCTCCTCCGATGAAATGTTTATTGTTATCATTTCTGATTCATGACTCAAAGTGGGGATTGTGAAAAGGATTTAATTCCCTTTAATCCATGCGGGCTGCGAGACCCTCGTCGTCGTCGTCGTTGGTGAAAATTCAAATTCATCTTTTCCTGCGGCCTCAGGTTGCTGATTTCAACAGTTGCACACAATCCGGGGATGATCTTTAAGTAAATATGGGACACTTGATGGGGTTAAATCTAGATTCAATTCCACTCATTAATTGGAACGAACGAAGCGCATGGAAATATACATATTGTATTATTTGCTAGCTAAGAGCATCCTAGACAGCTGCTCTACGTGCATGTATGTACATAGGAATCTTTGGTCTAGTTTTACACCATTTTTTTAAATTCATGAATCTGCTGCAGGAAAAATAATTCTAGCCAAAATAAATACTTTGATGTAACAACAAGTTAGAGTAGATGGGGACCGAGGCGTGAAACTGATCTAGTCGAGCAATGACATGCCCAATGGCCATATCCTTACGAAATGCTTGCATGTTATACAAACTGCTGTGCATGTAGGTAGGTATCCATCTTTGCAAAATCATCACCATTTTAGTTAGCACTTTAGTTATCTACCGCTTGAAGTGATGACGAAGAGGTTCAAGAGTGAGTCTGAGGATTCGAAACAAGTGTGACCGCTGAACAATCGAGAGCAACACAATTGCCATTATCTCAAACTACTAAAAGACTATTAAAGCCAGAGTTAGGAGTTGCGAGGAGGCGATGGGAGAAGGTACGTACGGCGTGTATACAGCAGCACATTTTGTAAGTGGGGAAGAAGAGAAGATGAGAAAAGGGCTGGCATGCGTGTCTAATTAAATAAAGCAGATTTCATTCCTGTGCAGCCATTGGGCTTGACTCAATTTTTCAATTGTGCATATACAATAGTTATCCTTAAGTTCATCAACATTTAAATAAGCAAACGATCTCCTTCCTCCGTACGATTGTAGAGCCGCAGACCCCTCCACCACCACCACAGCAAGTGGATAATTACGCCGTAGTCAGTCTGGGTATAAAAAATCGGGATAAATTCCATTCACCAACCAACCACAAGAGGAAGGAATGCTATTACATATTCGCAAAGGATATTTTTCATCTATGGGCTTTCTCCACCATATTTTGGAGAGGGGAACAATACGTAATGAGATGTATGGGCACGATACAATGGGTGGCATGCTAGTTAGTAATAAAAACCTCGGACAATGGTTATCCCGAGCCTGCCTGACCAGTCTCTCAATTGACTCCTCCATATCCGTGGTAGTAGCTCGTTGGCTGGCCGAATCTTTGTAAATCGGGAGATCCCGAGGTTTTCTGGAGACCAACAAATGCAGGAGCCTCCCACTTGGAGGATGTGCCATGTGCAATGGGAATGACTCCGAAAAGCTAAGAGCCAAGTCAACCGCTTTTCCATTGGTGGTGGTGCAAGGCAGCGAGTATTTATTTGCCACTGTTTCTCCACCGTCTTCTACCCGGATTTTTTAATCGCTTCTTTCTCTTCTTTCCTCAAGGATTGATAGTGGTGGTCATATTATTAGAGTGTCAGTGGACGATTGACAATGGGTGACAGGATGATGGCCAGCTACATATGTCTTGTATTGAATTGAGTCCATGCTTCTAATTTGGGTTGGTTGGTTGCTAAAGAATGTGATGCTGGTAGAATGAGGCCCATGACGGAGTTTGGCTGGCTGCCTGCCTTCGTTTCACCCTTTTTAGTTGGTTGGCAGTAGTGATAGCGATGGGCATGCAATCTGGGCAAGTCCCGGTTTGAGAGGACTTATTACTTGGGGTACCCGGGTATCAGGCGCTATCAGTACAAGTTCAAGAGTGAGTAGGAGCAGGACCGACCGCCCTCCTTGCTACGTACACATTTTCATGGTGATTAGCTCCTACTCGAGTGTGCAACACTTGTCAAGTTGTGAAACAAAGCCTTTGTTTTTTAAGCACACGGGGCAAGAAGAGATTCAGCTTTCTCCATCATCCTTCTCACAGTTTAAGATCTGGACAGTTTCAACTGTAGGCAAATACTTTGATTGTTGACATTAATATGTTGTCCATATTAAGATATTTCGGCAGATCAGATAACAATATCGTACAATCGGGAAATCAGCGGTTGGTATGATCATCCTTCTGATCCATTGTGATTTGTGCACTTGTTGTTACACGACAAGCGCAACATTTCCGCTCTACAATATACATATGTAGCTACAAGTGAGTCTCTTCAACACGCTGACCTCACAGTGTTTCGTTGCAATGGGAATCGTGTGGTCATCTGGCAATCCTCTTCAAGAAGTGATTGAACAATCCGTACATTCCTTTACGACCAAGTGAGTGAGGTGGTCACTCTCGTACTTTGTTCGTGCAGCGTGGGTCGCCACAGCATGAACTACATGTCCTTGAATTCCGCACCCCCATCGACACATCACGGTCATCACCACTACGGGGGGTTGGGTCAGTACAGTGCATACTACCACCACCCCTACTATCACCTCCCACCCACGCCTGAAGCCACCACGACCAGTTCGTCCACCCCCACCTCCTCCCACAGTAATAAGAGCAGTTCTTCTGGTGGGAGCAGTGTGGGCAGCTCCTCTCCACAACCGAATAATAACACTACGATTACGAACAATAGCCCCAGTACTGCACTTGCCATCAGAGAGACTGGTGCTTATCACGGCTCAGAGTCGACATCCACATCCACCCCCTCGAGTAATAACGCCCCCACCATCACCACCACCACCCGGTCGTACGAGGAGGAAGATTCGACAAGTCCGCCGACCACGCAACAGCGACTCTTCCTCCGACCACCCCATCACCACCACACCCTTTTAACCAATCAATTCGCCCCTTACGCCCATTACCCAATCTCACCGTATAACATCCACAAGGCTGCAAGGTCAGGAGCAGGTAAGAGACGTAATTTAGAGCTACTTATGAGAAGCGGACGCAGAGTCGGGTAATTATTATTCTTCCCAACTTCCTGGGGAATTTGGAAGCAGAAGGAAATGGAAAGTTGGTTATTTCAGAGCTCATTTTTTTCCATTCCAAGTAAAAAAAAAAGTTGTTGTTGAGAGAATTTTGCTGGTGAATCTTCTTGGTGGTTGTTGTTTGTGTGTCATCCATCCACCTTCGCTTCTTCATTCTCGGGTGAAATTCAGAACTAACTGTCCAACCATATATTGCCGTAGTTCGGCTGCTGCTGCTGCTGGGTTATGGCCTGAGGTCGGGCAGAAGAAAGGCGAGAGAGACGGGAAAATGAGAAGGAAGGAAAAGTTGATATTTCATGGGAACTTGCCAGCTGACACTGAGTCGTTTTTCGTTCCCGAAGCTGGAAACGCTGAAAAAATACTCTTCTTCACTCACTAACTTTGAAAATGCATCAGGAAATTGAATGGATGGAGGAAGGAGTGAGTCTGCTTTATTTTTCTAAGGTATATATGTTCAGATAGATTCACTTGTTCGGCCCGATGGGTTTCTTCTTCGGCGTGGCGCATTTTGGTCTCACCAACATTTTTCATCCAGAGAAACTCCAGCCACACATACGTACGCATACGCCCATTCTTGAGAGAAAGTTGGACCGTGAACTCGCAGTAATTCGATATATATTCTTCCCATCCTCCTTCCTGTTAGATACTCTTATGAGCGGTGGCTATACGAGAATCCGGCGTGAATGGGTGAGACGTCGTCGTGTAGTATGATGCACTCTGTGAGACCCATTCCGATTCTTGGCAAGTGCATTGAGAAATTTGCGGACAACTTTTCACATGCATTGGAAAATGTGACGGCCTTTTTCACGGTGATCATCTGCAGTGTTACGACTTTATCATTTTTTTAACATGTTTTTTATCATGATGTAAACCTGAGTTGCGGGAAAAGAAGTGTGATAATAATAATCTATATTGTGGAACCAAAGTCAACTTGGATTAGTGGATAGCAAAATCTGTATTAACAATCAACCACGTGGCATTGTTGCACATATTTCAACCCTTGTTCAGTTTTATGCCAGTTTTTTAGCCATTTTGCAACGCTTCATGTTTTGCATGCGTTGCAACCGTGATTTATTAAACTACCTCATACTTTTAGTACATAAAAAGTTGTTGGTTATTGTGTAGAAATAGATATTTTGCTCGTTGGGTAGCTTCCCTCTTGGCAATTATACTTAAACGACGAAGCGAAAGTATATTGAAAACTTGTTTGCCTTTAACTGCACGGGCTCACTTTTACGTCGAACTTTATTCAATTGAGATGATGTTTAAGAGCGATGAGCGAATTTTCTCACGAGTTGGGCACATAATATTTAGTTTAGTTCGTATAATGCAAGAATATATGTTGGACTGGTGCTTATATATTGTGGAACAGACCTGTCTTTGAAGTAATACTTGGTTTAAAATGTCATAATTTATTTGCGACGTTTATCAATCTCGTAGCTCAAGGAATCTGTTTATTCTAGGTGGGTACTCGTTAAACAGAATGGTTGCAAGTTAGTTGGATGCTTAGTAAATACCAGTGGCAGAATTAGGTCGCAGAGGTATTTAACAAGCAATAAGTTATAAGTTGGTGTGCCTTTGCTGATTGCAATAAAATAAGTAGAAACTTGTACTTTAACAAGATTGGGGTGGTTGATAGTCGTGGGAGTATATTGCATAAGAATCAGCTTATTAATTAGACAAACAGGTCGCGACTTTGTTGTAAAGTAAACTAGTTTGGTCTTTGTTCTGCTTACCTGAAGTGGCCAATGGAAAATAGAAGAGGTGTATGTACACAGTGCTTAACAATAATCACGTACCGTCTCGCAATTTTCGGATCATATTAAGAAAATATCAAGCACTTTTCCTCCAGTAAGTACATATCTACATGGCTGCTGCTGCTACTGATATTTGCTCACTCGTCGTTTTGTTACGCAAATAATGGAGCCCTTGAGCCCAACTGACTGCCAGCCTATGCCTCTTACGTGCTATTATACAATGTGTATTAAATTTATACCCTCGCACAGGCTGCAGATGAGTGGGTTAACCATTTATGTAACTGAATGACGGGGTTCAACAAAATCCCTTTATTTGTCGTGCCTTATTATTCAATCCGTTTTTGATGTATGTGTTGCAGTGTCTCGCTCTTTGTTACATAATTTTCATGTAAGTTTTTCTGCCTCCTCCTCCTCCATCAGCACGTACAATTGAGCCCAACTGTTTTTAATGCGTTGCAAATTTTGTTGATGATGAAGCAACAATAGTGTTGCACTTGAACAAAGCAGAAGCAGCATCGATTTCCTCCTCGCAGCATTATTTGAGGGGAAATAAGTGCATTTAAGCTGCAACAGCGGATAGCACACAAGTTGTTCTGGCTGAAATGATATGCATTATTGTGGGGTTCTTGGTGTGCAGTGGAGCCTTGCACGGGCCCAATAAAGCATCAAATTGTTGCTGGCTGATATTTTTAGATGGAGTCCAGTCGACATACACTTGTTTTGCGTAAATGGAGAGGAAGAAGTGGTCAAAAAGTAGTTGGATGAGCCTCCTCGGTGCCTCTCTGCCATAAATTTAGGAAGCAATAATAATGTGTCGGAAGTGGATGGTGGCGAGGAGAGAGAGAAAGAAAGAAACATCATATCTGGTGGTAGGGAAAGGGAATAAGCAATCGTCGTGGTATTATCGCAGCAGTCAACATAACAGGAACGGAAAGAGTGGAAGGAAAGTACGCGTGGATGGGAGAAGAACTCGGAGCTAGGTGACTGGGATGGGATTCAGATTGTGATGAATTTGTGCTCGTGGGAAAGTCCAGGTGTTTTCACCGCTCTCTCTCTCCGACGAATCCTATCTGGTTTGGAGCTGATTCACCTTTTTCTCCACGTCCCACACTCTCTCGCTCTCTATTTTGCCTTATTTTCTCCTCCTCCTCTGCGGAATCATTAATGAATTCAAGCCATAGACAGGGTTGGAGCTTCCACTCCTAATCACTGATGGAGACAGACAAGATGATGGGGAAGTGGGTGCAACAACGTTGTGGGGCTTATCGGCTAGAGAGAGAGAAAGATAGGCCAGCTTCAGCATGTGTGTAGTGACAAATCATTATTTAGTAGTAATAGACAACAGGGATCAGACTGGGGCAATGGGAGAAACTGGGTGTCGTGGGTGGTGTCAGGGCTTCCTTTCATGCCCCATGGGGAGCATGAATGAGTATGGAATTATGGAATGCTCTATACTGAGTCTGAAATCCTCCAGGATTTATTTCCTCCTGGCGTTAAGAGGAGAGTCGTGGAGCGGCCAAAAGCCATTGTTGCCCATGACCATCAAGACATGCACGACCTGCCATGGGTTCGGGATGAATGACATAGTTGAGGTGATGATGATGACGATGAATGGATATGATGACCACCAAACTCCATTTCACGCATTTCCCAATAAATGAATGAGATTTTTTAAGTGGCTGCTCATTGAGAATTGCTGACTCACGGACGACTGAAATCTCATTTCTTTTCTAATCCACAGATCACCCACACAGCAGTGGTGGGGGCTTCGTCCCTAACTCCCTCACACCACCGGAGAAGATGAATGGTGGGGATCCCATGCATCATCACAACCCACACAACAATCACCATCACCACCACCACCTGAGTCACATGACCCCACCCTCCTCCCTCCCCTCCCACTTTGCCCTCCCGCACCATGGCGCCCTGCTCCATCACACGCCCCCGTCCCCACTCCCGACGCCATCGCCACCCGTGCCCTTCGAGCGATTCAGGTACTTCAGCAATGTCAATAGGTGACTTTTCACATTCCCACAATTCCCACTTTTTTCCCAATAGTGGGAGGTACGCTCCCGTTCTTTTGACGACCCGGTTTTTTTTCTCTTACAGCGGAGGTTTGTACCGCGGCAAGGAGCAGAGGCTGACGAGGGATTCAATGAAGCGATACTTGCGAGACCGCGGTGACATGATTTTGGTCGTGCAGCATGCCAAAGTTGCGCAAAAGTCGTATGGGAACGAGAAGCGCTTTTTCTGTCCCCCGCCCTGCATCTATCTTTATGGGGATGGGTGGCGGAGGAAGAGAGAGCAGCTACTGAAGGAGGGGGAGAGTGAACAAGGGGCCCAGTTGTGTGCCTTCATCGGTATTGGCAATTCTGACCAGGACATGCAACAACTGGACCTTAACGGCAAAGTGAGACTAACCATTTGTATTTGTGTACATATAACCATGAATTTGCCGTATGGATGTAAGGCCAACTATAATTATGTGTGTATGCTTTCAGTCATATTGTGCAGCCAAAACTCTGTACATATCAGATTCGGATAAGCGAAAGCACTTTATGCTCTCGGTAAAAATGTTTTACGGCAACGGACAGGACATCGGGCTCTTTCACAGCAAGCGGATCAAAGTGATATCAAAACCATCCAAAAAGAAGCAGTCCCTCAAGAATGCGGACTGTAAGCTCAACCCCTCGTCTAAAATTTGGTCATTTATTTCCTATAATGAAATCCATAACAATGCGTCTTTTCTGTCCCAGTGTGCATCGCGAGTGGGACAAAAGTTGCCTTGTTCAACCGACTTCGGTCGCAGACTGTGAGCACCCGCTATTTGCATGTAGAGAATGGCAACTTTCACGCATCCTCTACACAATGGGGAGCTTTCACCATTCATCTGTGTACGTTCTTGATATTATTTCTCCTTAATTAACGCCCAACCCGACGGAGAGGCCTTTGTGGGCATTGTGAGAAGAGTGGTGCTTTCACCACCCTTCCGTTGGTGGGCATTTGTTTTCCTCAACACATTTCTGATAATACCCTCTCCTTGTCCCCACACAGTAGATGACAACGAGTCAGAGTCCGAGGAGTTTGCCGTGCGAGACGGCTACATTCATTACGGGAGCACGGTGAAATTGGTTTGCAGCGTCAGTGGGATGGCATTACCTCGTCTCATTATCAGAAAGGTGGGCCGAAAATGTTTTACTTTTTGCATTTCGTATTTCTCTTTCTTTCCTAATAAACTTTGGACCCAAGTTTGACTACTTTTCTGGCAGCTTTGTTTGCTGCGGGGACGTGGAAAAAGTGTGGTCCAACTGATTATTGGAGCAAAAAAAAAAACTAAACTTGAAGCGTGTTTCTTCTCAGGTTGACAAGCAAATGGCCTTGCTGGATGCTGACGACCCAGTGTCTCAACTTCACAAGTGTGCATTCTACATGAAAGACACGGAGAGGATGTATCTCTGTTTGTCGCAGGAGAGGATTATTCAGTTTCAGGTAATTAACAAGTTTCAACTATTGACATTACGTAGTATTTATTAAAAGCTCCGATAGTGGTGGGATGGTGGGTCTCACAATGTCCCACCACACGTAGCACTGTCAAGCTTAATTTTATAGTTTGATGACAAAATATGTCTCCCTCTGTTTACGGTTAATGTGTTTCCAGTCACTTAATTCTTAATGAACTTGAGGTTGTCTCATTTTGGATTAGTTGTGAGACTGTGGTCAGGCCGATTGACTTGTTTTCCCAAAATAAAGGGTTGCATGCATCTCAATCACAGCAGAAACACGAGCCTTCAGAGTCAGTCATGTCAAGAATGGAAAAGTATACGTATATAAGCTTCATACCATGCAAATATAGCAAATATATATCTTTGCGTGTCATTATAGCCCAAGTTGTTTTAGCAATGAACTCGAGAACTTAATTCCAGACTTTATTATTCCTCCCATCAACTTGTCCGGCTATGGAATTGACCATTGTGCGGCTGCTGCTGTGCATTTATAATGAAAGCTTATGTCAGTCAGTCAACTAGTTTATTCATTTCGTTCGCATGTCGATTTATTCCATTTTTGGGGTCTGATGGGATTTCATATATCTATGTGCACAATTCACTGATTTATTAGAGAACAATTGCAACCACAAGTTGTTGAATTATTCTAAAGGAGGGGAATTGAGTCACATTTGGTTGCTTATTGACGTGTACACATTCCAAAGTCAAAAGCGCTTCCTTCCTGTGACTTTTACAGTCATCATTGATCGACAGAATGGAGAGAATATCGATGATTAGCTCAATCACGGCAGGCAATTTTGAAATTAAGTCACGCGACGTTCTGATCCAATGAACGAAAAACCCACGAGGTTCATTAATTATTTGTCATCGACCACAACACTAATGTCACTTTGTTGGTGGAGTTGGGGACAGTTTGGGGAAAAATACTTAGTTTTTCAAAGTTTAGTTTGGAAGGCTTGATTTTGGCCCAATTTTTCATGCGAACGAGACCCCAACCAACCTCCTCTTCAAAGAGTAACAACTAATTGATTTTGACAATCAAACACTTTAACGACACAAGTCCTATTTCCTTAAGTATTCCCAGTTTAAAGTTTGAATCAAGGACTTGCTTACATATATTCCTTCAGATTTCAAAAATTAACACATTCATCTTGCATAGTCTTCTGTAGTCGGTATAAATTACGCCTTCGCATCAAGTTGTTGAGGATATTTCACGTTTAAGTTGCAGAAATGAAAGAGATTTTAAGACCGAACCGAATCATCCTAAAGTCCGTTGCTCTTTCTTCATCTTCGTGTTGTTTGGTTGAGTCGTAGGATGGACGTCTTAGTTTGCGTAACCATTATTCTCAATTTTAAATTGCACGACCAGGAAAGAACGAGCTGATTATCGCAGCAGTAGCAGCATCGCTGCGATACTCAGTCAGTGCTGTCGACTATTTCGAAAGATGAACCGTCATGAAATGGAATGGCTGGTAATACACACGGTGGCATAACTTTTCCATTCCTTTTATGATGATGATGATGATGTTAGTAGTTGATGATGATTTACCGTGCGAAAATTTTGATGTTAACCACCCCGACGTTCCATGAAACGTACTTTTAGTCTGTGATGAGATTATGCCTGACTTTGACTTCTTGTATCATAAAAAGTATCAAATCCTTCTCATTGTGAAAACTTGAGTGTATAAAAAATCAGGACTGAAAACTAATATGTAGTACGTATTTTTTTACCTGCGCATACATCACACAATATGCATTTGTTGGAGACATCATTACAATTTTGTTTTATTTTTCCGCACGCAGGCAACCCCTTGTCCCAAGGAGCCGAATAAGGAGATGATCAATGACGGAGCGTCGTGGACAATCATCAGCACGGATAAAGCAGAGTACCAATTTTTCGAGGGAATGGGACCTGTTCGCAGCCCAATCACGCCGGTGCCAGTGGTTCATAGTCTACATGTAAGTCATTGTAATGTTTAAAAGCTAGTTATTAATGGAAATAAGTGGTTGAAATGAACAGGGAATTGCAAAGATGGATAACGCAACTTGGCATTCGCTTGGCACGCGTTTGACACGTGTCGTAAATATGTGATAATGGTGTAAATCATCCAAAACGGAGGTCTTCAACAAGTAGAACCTACGCACATCTAAAATGTAACACCCACCCACCCACTCACTTAGCATAGCTTTGTACGTACGTACAAGTCGTACAGTTTGTTTTGCTGTTTGTTGTGGAAGGTTAGATGATGGGATTTAACACCTGGCGTCATCAATTTGTGGGGAATTAAAGTAATAATAAGTAAGTGGTGATGGGGAATACGGGTAAAATTTTCACTTGCATCTGATGAATGAAAGTGATACAAGCCAAGCAATGTAGGAAATGTGGGTAAAGTAATAAGCAAGGTCGCCTCGTTGTGGTGTGGTTAGTCTTGTACTGGGAATATTTTACCGAATTTTCAGCTGCACCTGAGAAAATTCCGAACCACTCTTGCCATCCACTTCCCTTTCTTTATCCGTCCTCGTAGTCGTCCTGGCTTCATCTACGGTGGTGGGGAATAAATGTAGTTTGCTAAATATATGAGTCACACCATCATCGCCGCCTTCTCAGTGTCAAGGAATAATAATAATTGTGACACGGCGTCCTTAACCACAAAACAACCACGCTTTGTTTACTGCATAATATTTTTATATCGAAAGTGAAACACTTATTAGTCTATTTCCCCACATTGCATAATTCTGGTACAATTCAAATAAAATAACTTAAATTTGCAAACTTTTTCCAGCTCAACGGAGGTGGAGACGTCGCCATGTTGGAATTGACGGGTGAAAACTTTTCTCCCAATTTACGCGTCTGGTTTGGCGACGTTGAGGCGGAAACAATGTTCCGTTGTCAGGAGAGCATGCTCTGCGTCGTCCCCGACATTTCCGCCTTTCGTGGCGAATGGCTGTGGGTTCGCCAACCCACCCAAGTCCCCGTCTCCCTTGTGCGAAGTGATGGAGTCATCTATGCCACGGGACTCACTTTCACCTACACGCCAGAACCAGGCCCACGACCGCATTGTCCGACCACGGAGGAGATCATGATGCGCAGTCCCCTCACCGCGATCTGCCCCCCACCGCCACACCACCCACAAGCGAGCCAAGTTCCGCAGCACCTTCAAAATCGGCCCCACCACATGACCCTTATTCACGACAACCAGTCCCCACTTCACTACGACCTCTCACCCCCAACAGCCCTTTGACCATCAAATTATTTCGACTGAGGTGTTTCCACTGAAGAAAATTGGTCAATGGGGCGGTGATGATGATGATATGACATGGTGCCAGGGACTTTCAGCCCAACAACTTTCTCTCATATCATTCCACACTTAGATTACATACGAAAAATTAGTTGAATTTCTGAACTACAATATATCAATCTGTATATCAATTAAGTTAGCATATAATAATATACGAGCTCATGGTCTCCTCCAAATGAATTACTGAATGCTTACACGTAGGAAGGAAGTACGTTTTATTATTAGTAGTCTGTAATAAATAGCACTTATTGACGTACGGTTATAAATATGTAAGTATATCAGCATCTCAAATTTTAACCAGTTAGATGAGTTACCAAATATTTCATCCACATATTTACATACAAGCTTTCTAGATTTACGAATTACATTTCACTAACTACAGACATACATAGTTTTAGAATGTCGTCGGTTGTACCTGCACCCTGCTTTACACTTTGATATTATCAACAGGTTATAGTAATGAATGTCGTACATATTTGATGGCAAGTGCAAGAAGGCAGTGAAACGTTTTAGCTTTCGAGATCGTTACCATAAACAGACCAAAAAGGGATGCGATGAATGCGCCCACCCACATTTACTTAACCATGTAATTCACCATACGGAGTTTTTAGTTTAAATAATTTACGTCCACTGGTCATTTGCTAAAAAACCAAACCAAACTTCAAAACGTGTCGCCGATCTGACCACCACTATAAAGTTTAACTAGGAGGAAACTACATATTTTTATAATATTCACTACGACCTCAGTTACGGCGTGTGTTTGACTGCCATGTTGTACAAAAAAATGAATGATTTACTAATTATTATGATAATGTTATATGTAATTACGAAAGGAATTGAACATCAGTCTTATTGGTAGACGCGGTCATGGAAAAGGATTCATTTTGACACTCTTTGAGTTAATATTATTATTAGGAAACATGAATTTCGCTGAATGTAATATTAGTTATAACTATTTGTCAAATTTTCGTTAATGTGCTATATAAGACACTAAATAAAAAATATAAGTGTGAATAATGTTTAATAATTAATAATAATAAATAATATGTTGAGGAGTTTAAAAAAATTATTTTCTGAAAATTTAAAAGTGCAAAAAGTACATATTCTTGCTGATACATTGAACATTTCCATTTGTGTGTAACGATTAGTGTTAGAAACGTACGAGGGACAAAATGCAAATACAGTTGGCAAATTATGCAAAATTTGCAAATGATGGGCATGGACAAATATACAGTTGGCAAATTATGCAAAATTTGTAAATGATGGTCATGGGCAAATATGTGTTAGATATACATTTTTTTACTTTTATTTTTTTACCACTACTTGGTTATAGTCATAAAAGTTTATAAAAACCAATTAATCCCATGAGGTCATCCAGTGAGCAAATATTCTGTGATAGCAATGTAAACTCCGAACGATACACCGATAACGCTAGCCAGGGCTGCATTTTTTTGGAGCACGATGAGGGAAACAATGGCCAGGCCGCAGTAGGTCAAGTAACGCGTGGTATTCATTTGGCTTTGACGTTCTACAATCGAATTGTCTAAAAAATGCACAAAGAGGTGAGTTATTAACTGTATACTGAGATTAAATTAAGGATATAAATATGCAAATAGGTGATGTTTTCCCTCACCCACCCTTGCAAATCTTGCCCTGTCTGGTGTAGCCTTCTGCACAAGTTTCGCACATATCCGGACCATCTCCAAAACACCCATTGCAAGCGAAATCACATGCAAGACAGGAATACGACCCTTCCATGTTTTGACAAAATTCTGTGTTTTTACACTTTCTTTGTTCCGAAAGGCATTCGTTAACTATGAGGATAAAAAATAAATTTTGATGCACATAAACTTTAGACTTGTGTTATGCTTTTTTTATTTACCATCAATGCATTCTAGTTGTTCATCAAATTCCCAGCCTTCCTTACAAGATTCACAACCTGTTATTCATACAATTTTGCATTTAGAATAAGTAACGTTCAGATGAATATCGGTTGCGTATATCGTCTTACTTTTAGCCCCTGACCCCTTACACCCCCCTTTGCATGCCTTGTGGCAAGCTGAACAAGAAATCGGTTCACCGTCATTTTGACCTTGAAAAAATAATGGTGCACAAGTTTCGCACAGTTCTCCAGCATACCCCGTTTCGCAACTGCACTGTCCGCTCCCTTTTCTTGTCCCGTTGCCCTTTAAATAAGTTTTAAAAATTTCAATAACAGTGCCAAGTAATTTATCATGTTTCTAAATTACCCAGTCGTCGATTCTTTTATATTTTACGGACCTTGCACTTGCCGTGACCTGAGCACACACTGTCCGGATATCCGGGGCAGGGAAGGCACTCGGCCCCAAAATGATTATCTTTGCAGCATACTTTGAGTTGATTAATGCACAGCCAACTATCTAGGTCTTCTCCGGCAAAGCGATACACTTCCTCCCACCATTGTTCCAGAAGGTCTTCGTTATTTATGTGGAACTCGTGACACTTTAACAAGCCAAAACGAATGATAATCAGTCATATAAAATTGTATTTATTTCTTCGTTCCATTCTTACGTGATCTTTGCCCACAGAAACTTCGGAACAGAGCATTTCTTGGATTTCTGTCAATCGAAGTTCGGAATTTTTATAAGTTTTTTTGTTTTCCTCTTCCCAAGCTGAATCGCCACCTGAACAAACCATATAAAAATTAATTACAATGCCATTCATTTAAATTAGTCATATGCATCCTTATATTTGTCATACCTGTGTAGTGACCTTTCGCTGTCCGTTCAATCCCTGTGTTAAAAGAGGTGACCAGCACCCGACAGATTTGACAGGGGGCGAGTCGCCGACTAGATTTGGGGTCTGATCCACTCCCAGGCAGACCGGCTGTCGCCAAACCCAGCATTAGCAAAAGTAGCACCGCAACAACCCTCATTTGTATCATGTCCACCATTTCTTGTTGTTATTAATTACATCGGACCAAACTATTATTTACGTCTAATAGCACGTCTCACGTCAACTAAACAACATCGTACAACTAGCATTAATTGACGGTAAAAAAATTAATTTCAATCAATTGGTTTGACACACAATTGACAATATGGAACTGAGATCTTGGGTACGAATTAATCACTACTTAATACTGCTGAGCCGACAGTTAATTTTTGTTAATATGCGTAGACAACTGTGTGTTAAACGAGTTAAATTAAATAAGTAAAGGATAAATGTTAGACCCGTTGGTTGGCAGACAGTCACAGATTCAGCAAATCGGATTTTGACGAGTTGCTCTCACTTTTCCCACCGTTCATTATGTAAATCGTGTAGGACAATGGTTTCTAATGCCATGAAATCAACATTTCATTACAACGATAAAGAATATTAGGATTTTATTAGGAATATTTCAATTTTTGTACTCATTTAGCTAACTACAGAATAAAAATAAATTGACATCTTATTATACTACACGCTTAAGCTAGGATTTTAACAATGTCCTCAAATTCATGTCATACTAAAATTGTCTTTTGTTTGTTATTTGTTACTTTGTATTATTTTCAGACTAAAAGTATATATTTTTATGTTAAAAGACGAGAACGTAGTTTTACTTCGTGACGGCACCACCGGAATGTTTTATAAGAACGTTACATATTATTATCACTAACTCTGTCAACCGCCCATTGACCCTGTTCCAGATCTAAGTTGTCTAGAACGCGGAATAAGAATCCGTATGGTTTCTTTTCTTTCTTTTCATCAGAATGGGATGGGCCTTCATTCACTAATTTTCTAAACATTGCCTTCTTCTTTTCGTCCAGCTATATCCAAGAAATTTAAAAAGTATAGAAATTAATTTGATATCATGAATTTAGTAGCCAAGCACTGGGGGGTATAATTTATAAAGATAAACATATCTTACACTCATATAAAAGTCGATTGCCGCATGGACGAATAATTCCTGTACTTGGCTTGGGTTACGTCGAAGCTGTGCGAAGGGTAGGAGACAAAATACATCGGGAGAGGAAGAGACGCCAATAAAAAACAGAGTTAGACTCCACATAGCTCTGGAAATGTTGGCATTTGACAAAAAGTTTGGAAGACTTGCTAAAATCCATTCTCTAACTAGAGCAGCTTCTTTTGGACGTCGTTTCGCTTTTTCGAAAACCTGTTTCAAAATAATACGTTAACTTGTACATATATACTGACTCAATAAATGCTAATCCGCACTTACTTGGGCAACAGTTGGAGCCACCAACTCTGGACAATTTTGACTCGGGGCAAGAAATTCCGCAATTACTCTATTTAATATTTCCGAAGGGGGTAAAAAGTCTGATATCACGAGTGGGAGGACTTTTGATACGATTTGATTGTGGCATTTCGTCTTTGACCGTAAGCTGCAAAAGGAGTGCAATATTCTTTCTCAGTGATAAGTGAAGAAAAGTATTTATTGTTAAACATGACTTACTGTTGGAACAATACGTCAGCCCTTTCAGCCATTGGCATGAGAACTTCAGCGTCTAGATCTGATTTGTCGATATAATCTTTGAAATCTGTAAAATATATAATCCTTTATAAGTTATTAAATGGAATTATTGACGGCATATGCTGAAAGGATAATAATAATAGGTATACCATCATAAAATATGGTGAGATACAATTTCACTGCTTGGAAGAAGATGCAAACATTAGGAGTTCGTAAAGTTTCTAGAGTAACTTTTGTTATAGTTTTCTTAACGTCTGGTTTCATGGCTCCATTCTCGATTTTTAATTGTAAAGCCTGGTAAATAATTTTAATGTAATGGACAAATCAAACACAACACATGCTCATGAAATTAGGCAATTTCAACAAACCTTTAAAACGAGCAACCGAACTGAAACAAAAACCTTGTTCAATGGGCTCAAGACCGTCAGAATGTTGCGAAGCGTGTCTTGTTCAATGTCAGGTGCACAGAGCCCTTCAGATGGTCCATGAATCCAAACAAACAATAAAAGTTTCCACACTTTGAGGCAATGTGTTTCAGAGTCACTCGTCCTAAAAGAAAATGCTTGCCTTAATGGTGTTACAAAAAAGCTTATGTCACAAGACAGAAAAGTATTTTTTACAAAATCCTACATTTCATCCAGCTGTGTTCTTTTCAACACATATGGCAAGATAGCATTGACGACGGGTAAACAATCCGGATGGCTTTGTAGGTAGACTAAAGCACATTGCACACTCACATTTGAAATATTTGCGCTAGGATGAATTTGCGATGATTCTAAAGTCGTTACAAGATTTGCAACTGCATCATCCTCCTTAATAAATTACATTAAATTAGTGAAGTTATTAAATACATTAAACCTACATGCAGCTGTACCAATTATAGAAATAGAGGTAAGTGTTATTAATACCAGGGTGATTTTAGCTGCAGAGTAGAACAAGCCGTACATCAAATGCGGCCAGAGGATCTCATCCTCCTTATCCAAACTTTTATGAATTTCAAGTAGCGTTTCATACATCTGTTTAAAACAAATAATTTAGCATAAGTAATGGAATTCAATGTATAATTGTATGACTAAATACTACTTAACAGTACCCAAGAATACTGCGATACGTCTTCAAAGTACTCGGCCATGATCACTATGCTTTGAATTACTTCACTCAATAAGTGTAGTGGCATTTTCCCCTGTAAAGACAATAATGATTTTTTGTGATAGCCTCAAATGGCATTGGTTAATCATAATAAGTTATTTATATGCATACTTGAGGGTTCTGTAACCATTGCGAATATAAATCAGTCAGGAATCGAATGCAAGAGTTAACATCAATGCCATGATCATTCTCAAACTGACGTTGAGTGTTCAAAGTCCTAAAAGAACATGTATAGAATGGAAGTACTTACAACTTATGACTACTTTAAATCGCATGATTTGTTATGATTATAAATAAATATTTTCGTACAAATGGCGAATCCCTATCTTTCGGCATAACTCAGGTTCAACTTCTTCCATAGTAAAGTCGATTTTTAGAGAACAAGTTCGCCTAATGATTAAATAGTCTTATATAATTGTCTTGTGTAAATCTGGTAATTTGGATAAGTCTACACACATTTGTTCCGACACAAAGGGGAATGACCACTTAATTTTAATGGATTGCTGGAGCATCATGGAAAGGGCCCTGAGACCAGTGGTAACGATCTGGAAAACAATTACATAGATTACAATACTATGGGAGGCTTATTACTTCGTATTAAACTTAAAACACGCATCAAGATCCCACGCCATTAAATTTAAACACGCCGGTTACCTGGAGCTGAAATGTTTCATCGACGTATAAATTGATGACAGACAAGAAAATGACCCAATTTTCTTCAAACTGGATTTTACTAGCGACTCCCAATAAGTTCAACCTATAAATAAAACAGTTAAAATCATGATTGCGAAACAACGATTTTACAAATTGAATTCGCTTACTTTGAAATGTATTTGAGCAACATATCCGCTTCGTTGCGAAGTATTTCTAATGGAATCTGTTGAATTGGGGGGAATATATTTGTCTTTGATAGGGCTTGAGGTCTCCACCCCAAATGAGAAACAAGTATCCAACCGTTAACTAGTTCACATCGTCCCAGTCCTGACACTACATTGCTGAACAAACGAAAAAATAGCGTACTTATAAACACTTGTGCCAATTAAATAACATGATAGCACATTCATTAGTACTAATTACTACTAATTAGTAATACAACTAAAATATTTTCTTACCGTAAACCGTCGAAAATTTCAGGTTCTAGATATATTTTCCCTTCATCCACGCTTTGAACAAATTCCATCAAATAGTGAAACTCATTCAGCACCACAACGCATTCATCATTCATTCCGCTATATGCATCTGTGAAAGTACAACAAATTGAATTGAAATAGAATTTTATGTCCCAACACGAATATTAAACATTATTTATACAAAAAGTACCTGTTTCTGCATTGCTAAAGCTAAAGTTAATTCGTAAATCTTGAACTAATTTCCTCAATATGTTTCCAACTGCAGAAACGCATGCAAAGATGTGTGGAGGGTTATCACGGACATCAAAAAAGCTTAAAAAGCTCGAATCGCAAACTGCAACGGCAGCAAATTTCAGAAATACACGCAGGTCTTCAAATGGAATGATAGTGCTTTTTTGACATTTGGTTGACATGTACTGCAGAAAGGTTTACAAGTATAAGTATGTGTTTGGTATGAGTACTTAGTTTATTAGCCAATAACTTACTTGAAAGGACATGGTAAAAATTCCTGTTGGAATAAAGTTATTGCAGCATTCTTTATCCTCTGAGACCCCAAGTTTAATTGCTGCTGTTTTCAATAACAACATTTCTGTAAGCGCTGCCCACATGTGACATATGTTTGTTTGTAGGGAATGATTCTCCAACAGAGATTCGCCATAATTTTCCTAAGCAGCAGCCCAAAAACATTATCAATATTAAATTCAGATTATATTATTAGATTGTTAAAATTTTTGCAGTATTCTGATAATTTGCCTGTTCAGATCTCGACGCCAAGCTTTCCCATGCGTCCAGCGTTTCTAAAATTAGCTCAACAGCTGCAACTGGAAGTGGCCACTTTTCTATAAAACCGGGGCGTTTTTGCGATTTTAATAAATCTGAGACATCCTCCGCCGTCACTACTCCCTATAATAGTTGGTACGTATATACTTACATGTGTACAATTTTGGTATTTAAAAATTAGGACAAAAATTTATTAGCCCCACTGTTAAACTAACCAGTTGATAGGACTGCCGTAAATGTCGAAAGCAATAGTAAAGTATGGACGTATTCAGCTTTGCTGAGTTGAGGATGGCCGTAATTTGTGCATATTTCATACTGCTTAACATTTTGACTAATGCAATCCCTTCGCTGTCACTAATGTCCTTGGAGCACCATTGTAAAATAAGATCACCTCCTTCCTGATCGGATTGAAATTCCGGCTTTGGGCCATCTTCGCACAAAACTTTACGAGCAAGTGTGACTAGTCTTGGGTGCCTAGAGATAAAACAAAAAGTAAATCCATTCACTTAATGAAACATAAAGGTGTGTAATAATTATGGGATAATATTTTCAAGATTAAGCAAAGACTGTGTAATAACCTATTAATAAGAGTAGGATCTGAGTAATAGTCACGCAAAAATTCTCGATCCTTGTTTGAGAATAATAACTTCCGCGTGTGAATATGACTTAGAGCATGACAACAAAATTGACTCATTTCTAGTGACAAGAATCTAATGTCCGTCTGCTTCAAGAGCTTCACTGATAAAATCGCAGTTTCGCAGAGAAATGAGTCTGCGACACGTTCCAAATAGCTGAGAATATTACGGGCAAGATTATTCTGTAATTTGAATTGGTCATATTTTATCATGGATTAGTTAATTTATCATGAAATATTTAAGAATAGTATCCTACGTCAACTGGAGCGTCCAATAAAATTGTTATTTGGTCCAAGATTTGTTCCATCCTATAAGTACTTAATCTTCGGATAAATAACATGACATCAGGATGATCGATATAATTGAGAATAATTTTTGATTGATTGACGATTATCCACTCTTCTAAGGTGGGAACATCTCCGTCATTCTAAAAGCATTACAAAAATTACTGATTTCTCGTTTCTAGTAAGTATAAAATGTCAACAATAATCAGTCTCACTCACAATAGCACAGATAATTTTAAGGACGCACTGACTTTGTGCATGTGAAGAAAAGCTACGCGATGGTCGCAGTAATACTTCCCAAACACTTATTTTAGGATAAAGGATAGCTGCTAAAAAGTCCACCATCCATAATCGTAATCGCGTATCTATGATGCTTAGGTTGGAGCAAATTTTCGAAATTGTCATAAAGTTGGCAACACAATCCTGTGACCTTAAATCATGGCGTGTATTTTCACACGACTCTAAAACATTCAATAAAGTTTCTAATTATTTCTCAAAACCATTTTATTTATAATTTATTGCATGCTCTATACACATGTAATATATTTATATATAAATATATGATCTGATTGATAAAGATTTTACCTGACTTTAAAAAATGGGCAGAGATTTTAAAGAAACATCCAATCTGGTCAATAGCGAAATTGGCAGGGATAGCATCTTTAAAAACGGAGGTGAAGTCAGAGAATATCTTATCCATGAAGATAAGAAACAAACTATTGCATCAAACCATTAAATAATTGTGAGCCATGAAAAACTGTAAAAGATAATTAAGTAAATAATTGTGTAAACCTGCTGGCTTCATTCAACATTTGACCATTTGATAGATCTTCAATTCGTTTAGTTAATAAAATCCAACAAGAATTTACAGAAACACACCAGCGTAAGAATTGACACATGTTTTCGTTCTAGTTTAAAATTAACTCAAACATTAGTGTAAAGTTTCATGAATTTGTAAAATAGTTTAGCACCTACTGTTTTGCAAAGCTCCTCCTTTAGCATTAGCGAAATGGCATCTTCACTTGGCATGGATGACACGTTAAAAGAGTAGAGCAGAGCTACCAAATTGTTAAATTGAGACGTTGAATTTATTGTCATTCGGCCTTCTTTCAGTCGATCCATGATATCCGATGCAAACATTCCAGACTCCTCTAACCATTTTGATTCATTGGTTAACTTTCTTCCCTTCAATAGTAGCCAAATAATTGGCAGGGCCTATAACGTAAAATAAGTGCTTTGGCATTAAAGTGTCACAAATTTTATCCTATATTTAGGTAATATACATATTTATTTAGAAGTCTTACTTCAGGATGCCCATCAAGCTGTTTAACCATAAGAAATACTGCATCCCTTTGAGATTCATATTCTTTCTTTTCTTGGTTTGTGTGACTTGTCGTTCCACGGAATATGAATAAATCATGCACAATTAATCGAAGGGCTTCTGCAGCAGGTGAGGCTAACAACAATTTCAGATTTTAACATCAAATATCTTATTTTTAGCAGTTCTTTGATTAGTATCTATATTATAAGCTGGAAATGTTTGTTGGCAACGGAATTGACAGTAATTTTCCGAAACGGAAGTGAAAGTGGAGAAAGTTCAGTTTCGAATGGCTCGAAACAGACATTTCCAGCTAATATATTTATATGTAGATATAATAAAAAATTAATTCTGTAGAATTATGAACAATTTCACTCAATTTTTATGATAATCAAATAAGCTCTCGCCCGGCGGAAGACGAGCTTATACGCTAGTTCAATAATAAACTCGTACCCAGACTTGCCGTATTTGCTGTTCCAAAGACTAGACCGTTACAAAGACTAATAATTTTGGAGACGTCAATAAACTTTTTAGAAGAGTTGTACTCGTGAGTGAGGATGGTTAAGAATTGGAAAATTTCTTGGGCCAGTAGCTTTGGATTTCTATCAGAAAAAACAGATCATCTTGAAAATGGTGTAGTGAAAGTAATGATAATGAAACTGATGGAACTATTTTTTGTACCTCAAATGCCCTTCTTCGAGAAGAGGAATTTGTTTCGTTACAAATCCTAAAAAAACTTGACTCGAATCGACCTAAAAACAAATAGTAACATCACCCGTGATTGTCTCCCTATATTTTAATCCATACAAATATAAGTATATTTAAAATTTATCTTACAAGTCCATAGTTGACGTGACCTTTAATCAATTGGACAAGAAGACTCAAAACTTCAGACTGAACTTCTGGATCGCTACTCGTTGTATAAATCTGTACAAAACATTGGTCTCAAATCTCTTCAAAATAATAATACAGGTGTGCATGCATGCTTAATTTTTTAACAACTACAGTGGAAAATTACCCTCAACGCAGTTACAACAGCAGATTCGAACTGGCGAATATAGGACCCCAGGGAAGACTTATCAGATATCAATTTACCCGGCGGTTTATCTTTGGATCGACTTTCAACTAGACTAAAAATACCATGAATCACAAAATAACCAAAGATTATTAACAGGAATCATTTATTACTTAAAATACATATGAAATTAAGAATTCAACTTACGTGTTCTCGTAAGTTTTCGAAAAGTTTAAAAAGTCCTCAACGTCCCCTTTTGTGTTTATTCTATCCACCGATTCGACTTTAAACGGGTCCGGATTATACAGGGAAAAAATACACTTTAACATCTGCAAAGTTTAAAGTTTTATGTAATACGTGTACAACCGACAACCTCTAACATGTTTACATGTATTTTACATACTTCACAAATGTTTTGCATGATTGGAGCTGGGCAAAGGTAGAACAGCACGGATGAAACGTTCAGAATCTCTTCAATCAAATTCGACATTGCGTGGTAGTCTGGTCGAATACAAGAAAATAGCTTACGAATCGTTACAGCAGCCATTATTATTACAGATGTAAATTTGGATGCAACAACTGGGTCCAGACTTGACTTGTAAACTTTATACGATTGTAGGATAGAATCATGCAACTTTTTTAAATGGTTAGGACAAACGGTTTCCGAGAATGACAACCCTTTGGATTTCTTTTCACTTTCAGACTCTAATAATTAAATTTATACGATTTACACAACTGAAACCACGAACGTATAAAAGTTTGCTTATAAGTAGATCGATTTTACCTTGAGCCTTTTTCTCAGCTTCCAACTTTTGTGAAAACTTTTTAACTGGAGAAATCACTGGTGAGGTAGACTGTCGACGAAGTGGAGATGTTGCGTTTATACTTTCAATCACATTTTGGTAAAGTTTCATCACAGCCAAGCAATGCTGCAGCAACTGCACCCCGTAAATTGATAACTACAATGATCATAATTCCAATTGGTCAGTCACTAACTTGTATTATTAATTAGATATAATAATAGTAACTAAGCTTAAAAATATAAGCATGTACTTGTTTATTGTGACAACGAAACGGGTGCATCCCTTCTGGAGCAGCAGTCTTCTCCTTTTCTTGACCGACCTTGTAAAATTCTGATGCGACAAACAAGTTTCCAGCCAAACAGAGTATAGACTGATGGACGGTCAGGTCATACACGGCTGGAGATGTCCGTAACGTGTCCATGCAAATACTGAGCAGTAGTTGAACGTTTGACAATGCTGGAATACATCCCCACGTGGCTTTGAAATGTCGAGGTTCAAAAGTATCGCTGAGTTGAGATAATGCTGCATATACACCAGCCTTATACAATAAGAAAAGAAAAACATAAATACAAAAGTGGATATATTAAATTTCACCAAGCATTTTATTATTACTTACCACTGCAAACTTGCTATCCGCCTTCTTGAGCCTTTGTCCCAATTCGTGCAACACAAATTCCAACATCTCCATTACATCTGGACTGCTTGGAGTTTCACATTGTAAGCAATCATTCTTGGTTTTGCTCAGTGTGCTCGACCGATGAATGTTGACTTTGTTTGCAACGCACTCCTTGCAAAATAGCTGATATGGTTCCCAGCTATTCTTGTTTTGTGTCCCATACTTTTTAAGATACTTTATTATTGCGGTCGTGGAACTCGCTCTAACTCGAGAGTCTTCATCGGAAAGAAAATCAAGAAACAAAAGTAAAGCCTTCCTCCTAAGGGCGTCCACGTTGTCCAGATTTCCCCAATCCACTGAGGACAGGAGTTCAACTAGGTCAACCTAATTGTAGTTCATTTTAAAAACTTTAATAAATCTCATTAATTAGCTTATTACTATAATATAAATTAAAGAACAATTACCTTGACGAGCCAGTAAGTGTTGGAAGCGGTGGTTTGTAGAATATTTTGCAGCAAGCTTTCCCCCAAGTTGACCAGGGATGGTGATGCCATTAAGGTGTGTAAGCAAACACTTACACCAGAAACAGCACATTTTACAATGACATTGGAAGAGTCACTTAACCCCTGTTAAAGGTTGAAAATTTGTTGAAAGTTACAGACCTGGCTTAATTGCTGAAGAATCTTTAGTAAAGCTATTTTAACTCACACCGCGAAGAATGGTAGTAAGGCTTTGAAAGTCGACATCCTCTGGTAAAGGAGAGTTCAAACAGCTCATCAAGGTCGACTGAATAAACGTTCCAATCAAAACGTAAATGGTTCCTCGAAGCAAAGGATCGCTATGTGAAACGTAAATGCCAATATCCTCAATTTTTTGCTGTTTTTCACCATCGGAACACGCGTCCACCAAAACGTGGGACAAAGTCATTTTGAAGATTTTTGGACAAATTGCGACGAGATTTACGATGCAATTTGTTGCAAGGACTTTTACACTAACTCTAACTTCTCCATCAGGTCTGATAATACCTTTTTGGCCTGTTAACAGAAATAGAACACAATAATTTACAAAGTTTATATAAATACGCTAATTCCTTAATACCTGATAGTAGAAAATTATAAGCCAGAAATCTGGAACAATAAAAAATAGGAATATTCTGCTCGTACACGGAGCCAATTTGTATTTCTGGAAATGTGTGCAACACCAAGTTTGGTTCTAATTGGACATTTTCGGTATGTTCATCATCTGACGGATGAAGACCATCAGAACTTCCAACATCTATAATATCAACAATTTCATATGCTCAATTTTAAACTGAGCCCAAACCAAACAAAAGATATATATATATAATACGATGAAAAAATAATGTAATTGTGATGATGAGAACTTCATTCTTACCACTCAATGTCCCCTCAATGACAAAAAGATCTGAATCTCGACGACTGGAAGATGAAATTGATTGTTCAGGGTCAAATTCTTTCCCATCTCTACTAGCATCCGACGCAACAATACTTCGAAACTTGGGCAAATCTAGGTCTAGATCCGACTCGAGCAAATTAGACGTCTCGTCGGAACAAAACGCCAAGTTTTCTGAGCCTAAAACAAAAAATTAATATTCCTTGTAACCAATTGATTACCTCTTCAAGAATGATGAGTTATTACTAGATATTGGTGGAGTTTGAATTTGTCGAACGTTCCAACTTTTCTCATCCAAACTATTTTTAATCCCAGAGGGGGAGAGGAGTTTGATAATCATGGGTTCCGCCGGCAAAGTAAATAGTTGCTGTAACGTCTCTAAACTTGTTGTGATCACGTTATGGTCATCATGATTGCATAGAATCATGCACATTTCATAAACCTACAAAGACAAACAATAGCCTTGAACTTGTTTGTCTAGTGAAATTATACGTTAAGTATAGTAATTAGTCACAAAAATTTTTGTACTTGAAGAAGATTTGCAACAGCAGAATCTTGCTCTGCAGAAGGTTGACGAAGATTTCCATTTTTAATTTCAGCATAGATTCTTGGAATGCACTGCCTAACGCATAAAAGAACTCCAATAATTACGGAGACACTTTTTTCCATTAAACTTGGCATTAAGAGATCTGCAAAATGAATTTATAATTTATCAATTCATGTCGAACCTAGTGGCATTTAATACAGAAGCATAATGTAATGAATAAACCTGTTATCTTAGAAAGCAACTGTGTCAATGCGACTGCAGGATTTTTTGAAAACTGAGATACTACGACTAAAATTGTGGCCGATGCACGTCTAATTATTGCTGAATTTGATTCCAAATTTGCGATGAAATCTTTGCACAATATCTGTAATGTACAAGCACATCAAGCTTCAAATGTTATTCTTTATGTTCATCATCATGTATATCATCAGTTATTCTAACGATTTATTGCATACGTATAAAACAACCACATACCTTAATCTCGCTGTCATGAGCGAATGGTCCCAGATATTTGAATATTTCTGTAAACGAAGTTGCAATATTTTCATAAAGTAATTCTTCTGTGCGTTTGGAAATCTTAGCAAAACAAGGAAGAAGACTGGACAAGAATGCGCGACATTTTTGTGGTCTGTAAACCAAAAGAATACTATGTTAAAAAAGCAATCCTATAATCAAATCTAACCAAGTCTGATTTCTGTACCGAATCATGGGACAGTTAAACGCGAAAATGTTCAAAGCAGTTCTTAACGATCTATGAAAGAAAGTGAAAGTTGAATTCCATCAAACCAATAAACATTGCTCTCGACTGCACATTTAAATTAGCCAATACCTCGGACTCTGATTTTTCCTAATTTCCCTGTACACCTCCATATGAAACTTGGGTTGAAACGAGTCCTTCAATGTCTATAAACCAACACAAACAAAAAAAAACAATCAATATACAATCAATCAGATCAAACATATTTCTTTCAAATCCGGTAACACTTACCCGAGCAATCCGACTCAAACAATCTGAAGCTACCAGTCTAATATCAGAATCAGGGTCGTTACAAAGTTGAAATAATACTTCTGTTACACTTTCTAGAATCTGAATATATAAATATATACAAAGTTTAATAGTGGTGCAAGATTACGATGGTTTTTATCCACAACCACACCTTGCTATAGTCCGTCAAGCTTTGTACACTCGGATTACAAACGGCATCTGCCACAGCACGACAATGGTTGATTCGTTCTTTTTTCCTGATAAAAAAATCAAAAAACTTTAATCATTTCATTATCGGCTCTTCAATAAGAATTTTTAAGTATGGCAATCAAATTACTTTGTCTTGACAGCATCGCTTGCAGCCACCACGGCGGAGGAGATAGTCACAGGAATGTTGGCATCAGAGTTGGTGAGGGAGGGCATTTTTAGGGAGTCAATCGTCTTTAAAAGTTTCTCCATATCAGGTAAGAATTAGGGAATATGTAGTTATTGAGGTGAGGAGGGTTTTTCATCCCCAACTTGATCCGTCTTGGGAGTGTCTGGAGATTGCACAACCTGATTCGTAATTCGTAATTCGGAAACCTCTTGTCGTAATTCAAGATTATCTTTTCGTAATTCAAAATTATCTTTTCGTAATGCAGAAACCTCTTGTCGTAATTCAAAATTATCTTTTCGTAATTCAGAAAGCTCTTGTCGTAATTCAGAAACGTCTTTACGTAATGCGGAAACCACTTCGTCTAATGCGGGGTTTTGAGTTGGGCTAGTTTGTGATGGATTAGGAGTTTGTTTTGCAATATAAAATATAAAATAAAATACAAATTTAGTCTTATTTATACTTGTTAACTTATCAACCTTGTAGAGTGCAATTTTTAGTTATAAAGTTAAACTGAAGTCCTATCAATAATGTTACTATACACGTAAAAATTTCGATCCACTTAAATTTGTCGGTTGGATATTTAAAGTACACGAGTGCAACAAAAATACAAAATAAAATAGAAAATAAGACAATCCCAATTATTCTATTCTTGTCCATTTTGTTAATCGAATACTGGCAAACTAACTATACTACTCTTAGTGATCTTAGTGAATTCTAAAGATTTGATGATATTCATAAGATATAAACAAATTAAAATATACTCACGAGTTTTGGGTTTTATCAGTATTCTTCGAGTCCAGCAGATAAAATATTTACATTTACTAACAATGCCAAACATCATAAGTCACTCGTTAGTACATCGACATACTTAATACAAGTCCAAAAGAACTAATACAGTAGCAGTTTAAATTATTATAAAGAAACAAACTATGAAATTCAAATTGATTCAAATACGATAAGATTAATGGATGTCAAGAACTCCACTGTTTACTGTTTACTACACTAAAATCTGTCTAAAGAGTCCGCTCTCTGCCCAACTCGTGGTCTCAACTTTCCCTCAACAGGACATTGTGTGGGCAAATAACGCAAATAATGAGATCAAATAATGCAAATGTTTTTTTTTGATGCATGAACTATCGTATTGACTATTTTGCCTTGCGTACGTCGAAAGTTTATGTTATTTAGCATAGCATTTTTATATCGGTGGGCCGTAATAATAAAATCTGCATTTGATCTTAAGCGGATGAATGCTTATGAACTGGGCGAAATGCTAAGAAATTTGGATACCATGAAGAAAATAAAATACACTTTTGCATGCAATTTTAATAAATACACAAACCAGTGTAAATTATATATGTAATATGTATTACAATTTTTGGTGACTTTGTTTACATGCATACTGGACTGTTTAACATTTTATATTGAACATGGGAAAGTTAGTGGAGTCGTGATTTAAGTAAATACGTATGATAATAATAACTTATCATTTTACAATAGCAGTTTCCAATAGTACTTATTTAGCTTGAAAAGTAATTGTAGCAGTATATATGTTGAAATCATAGTTCTAGAAAACTTTATTTAGTTGAATGATCCCATCCCAGTGGTGAATAGAACTTTTCCTTTGTTCTTCTTTTTCTTATTTTTTTGCTGCTGGCCGTTGCTGTTCCCACTCTTATCGTTCTTCTCATCAAACACAATCTCCATCAAGGCTTTCGTAATAGCGTCGGACATGCTTTCTCGGAACTCTGGAACGGCAACATGATCTGACTCGGGCTCGCTGTCGTCAGAGTGGCGGCGAGGAGGTATAGATCCGTAATGATTGGCTGGTAATGCAGATGATTTAACAAGTGGAAAGCTGGGACTTTTCTTCATTTGCACAGGAGCTCGGCTGGCCATCTGTAAAAAAATAAACTCTGATAATCTGGCAAAAGCATTAAAAACTAAGTACAGGCCGAAAAGTAGTGAAGAAAATAACGCACCATTGCGAAAGATGTTGGGATAGTTGTACGAATTCCTTCAAAAGGTGGTGATTCCACCATGTCGAAGGTTTCCAGCCGTTCAGCCGAAAGATCCAGAGCGCAAGTAGCGGAATCCAAAAATTCAGGAAAATCCAACTTTGGTTCAAACTAGATAATGCATAATCGATAATTATACATGTAGCATACATTACTACATGAGATTTAATATTATGTCAGGTGATGGTATACGTACGTGGGGGACGACAGGAATCTTCCAAAGTTTCCTCTCCCTTTCAGCAATAATTTTTTCCATTTTCTTTTCTTCCTTTGCCCTTTGCGTTCGTCTAGTTTTACGATAATCAATCTGGGACGCAAATTCTGTCATGACTTCCTCTGAGACAAATTCGGAGAGGTCGACTTCAACGACGGTGAATGGAGTGCTAAGTGGCAAGTGTCGCAAGAATTTCCAACGTTTTCGTGATTCCTCACTGGCCGAATAGTATTCTTTGTCAATGACGCGTAGGGACAAGTATCTTGGCCAAAATTCCATCTCTGTGCCAAATTCTTTTGCCAACATTGAAAAGTTCAATGGGTGCAGGAAGATGTTGAGCCCCTTGGAATCTATACATAAATTTATAGAATTAGCACAATTAGAAATGTACAATTTGGAGGGCATTAGATAGGTATTAAATAGATTTCCTTATTCTAGATTTGCATCCTTTGCCGTCATACTTACTTTGTAATGGTTACGACAATACTATACCTAGTATAACATCGAAGTTCGCACACACATTACAAGGTATATAGTGAGTATATATATACCTTGATAAAAGTGGAAATATTCATCCTTCTCAGAGTCACAGTGTTCAGGTGAGACAGTGATATCTGAAACTTGACCAGGCTGTTCAACAGTACCCTAAGATAATCGAAAACACAACATTATCAGTATGTTTAAGTAATAAAATATATTTATATCATAAGTTTTGATAAAAGTATTTAGAAACTTATACAATAATAGTATTAACCTGTGCTTCATTTGGAATAGCAGTATCTGGGTTCTTGTCAACCATTGCATTGTTAGCCACCATTAGGGATTTCTTTCTTTCTGACAGTTCACCGATTGCTTGGTGAATGAAGCAAACTTCTGGGCAGTCTGGATCTTCATCATAGCATGCCGTCAGTTCACGTAGTTCCCGATCAACAACTTTCTCCATTACCTATGCAAAGACAAATAATGTGGCAATTAAGTTTATTTATCTCATTCGGTATAATATTGACGATAATTTTTCAGCATCAATTATCATACATCAGAAGAAGAAATGACGACCAGTTTTGCATACAACTCATTCCATGCTTCGGTTGCTTCATGCGAGTGCAACGGTGCAACGGCTAGCATGTCTTTGTGACGTCGAAGTAGCTCCATGTCAATTATGTCACCGAGCTCAAGATCGAAGTGAACGTGAGCAACAACACTTAACGTAAAAAATATTATTATTTAGTATGAATTGTGCAAACGATTAGAAATTCATTTGCTTAAAAATTTACCTCTTAAGATCGTTGTTGGCAATAGCTTCGTAACAAATTGGACATGGCCTTGAAGCATTATCGGATAAAGCCAAGTAATGAAGAATACATGACCAGCAGTAAATATGACCACAGCGAGTCATCTTTGCGGCACTGGGTGTCCCCAAGCAAATTGGACAGCTTGCTCCTTCACCAATCATTGTCACAACCTACATATAAAGATCCGACCAATCAGCTAAATAGCCTTATTAGGTAATCTTTAATAAAAACTCTTACAATCTGCTCAACATCATTCCAATCAACCAACAGGTCTGGATCAGCAAAATATGGTGCATAATCTTTATCAGACTGCTTGACCAAGAATTGGCAACTAAAAAAAAACATTCAACATTTTAGAGTTATTAAGATTTTAGTTTCTTTTCGTCAAGTTAAAAACGAATTAACTTACTTGGCCCTCAGGAAATTCTCTTTAGAAAATCTGTTTTTTAAGGATGCGCCTCCCGAATCGTTTCGACCGCGTTGAGCATGATGCGATTTCCACACACAGTTTGGGGAAGATCGTCGCTCGCGTGGTGCAAAATAGAAGAGGTGATCCCAGTCACGTTTCTTTGCTCCAGGGGACTGCAAGGACCCCACTTCGGGGCCGTTTCGCTTATCAATCATCTATTAATTTTTTACCACACAAATTATACAAATGCTGTGATAGTTGTGATAAAAATTGCAAATAAATCTTACCGGTCCTCCAAAGCCACTCCCTCGACCTCGAGGTTTCTTGTCCAAGCCTTTACTTTTCTGTGGTGAGTTTCTGCGATTGGGAGGTTCACATCGGGACGAGAGAGAATTCGCACTGTTTGACTTTGGCAGGGATGACGGGTCACACCCACCACCACCACCACGACGCTTTCCACGGGCATTAGGGAAAGCAACTCCATCTGAAAGGCCAACAGCAGGTTCAACTTTTTTAGTATTACTTTTTCTGTGCATTGTTGCCGGTATTAATTGTTACTGCTCCTCCTTCTCGTGAAATGATACTTTCTTATAAAAAGTCTGAAGCTGACACTACTGCGTTAAATAGTTCCAATAAATAAAAAAATAGTCGAGCAGTTTGTGGAAGTGTTATGAAATAATATTTTTCTTGGACAGCGAAATGAGCAACAATCCTCACCGCTGACCTCTACAACACAAGTCCGAATACTATTTCACATTGTCATAGTGCAGTGGATCGAGGAACTGGGAAAACTTCATAATAAATAAGATCCAATAGCAACACAAAGATAGAACTGGACTGGATATGACATTGACATATTACTGGACATGCTGATGCAATTAAGGATTCCTTTGTGGCTAACAGGCTCTACTTAACTTGAAAATGGGAAATTTCAGAAAAGTCTATAATTGCAGCCTTTTGTTTACTATACCAAGGTTTATATTTTCACTTGTACGTCACGATAATGGGAGAAACGTAACGTACTAGCACCTTGATTAATTACTTTATACGAATGTTTAAAATGAAGAAAGTTTGTGTACCTTGCTTATTTGAAATTGGAGTTTTACTACAATTATTATTATTAGCGGATGAAGCACCGTCCAGATTGGCCTTGTTGGGCAGAAGTGCTGCAAAGTTTTTCTTGTCCATAGCAGCCAATGGATAATGATGCTGGGGGTCGTCGGTCATGTATCGTTTCACTCGGTAGGTTATTGGTTCTTGTTGGGGGGAGGAATTTCGAGCAAGTTTGCCCGTTCCACACGGGAAGGCAGTCAACGACGAGAGTTGGCAGCTTCATATTTCGAATTCAGAACTGTGCCATGTTTACGACCAAGAAGAAAAAAATACAGAAATTGTTGCTTTTCTGAATATGTGAAGAGTGACGACGGCGACTTGCCGTAGACAACGGTACCGGACTTTGCGTCCTTTTTCTCCTCTCTCCTCAGGTTTTTCTTATTTCTTTAAAGTTATTATTATATGTATCTTTTTTATTCAAATGTGTGGTAACCGGATTTCAGCTCGTTATAAAAACGATTGTAATTGTTCCTTGCCTAATAAAGACAAGGAGGCAGTAATCGCAACCACGTTTTCCTCACGCAGTCGGTGAGATGATTTGTAATAGATTTATGCTGCGACGATTAATTTTGATAATATACAGTGAATTACAGTGACGTCTTTTGTGTCACGCACTGTGGCAAGAACTCTACAACGTTTTTTAACAACCAACAATGTCAATTGATATGTGCAAATTTGCAATGCAATTCTACTGATTGCACCAAGAGTACTATAGAATTCTTTGTTACCACTAACAAATAATACTAATGCTGATTGCTTTTGACTTTTTATCGCGATGTCCTGCTTTCACCGATTGACTATTTACGATGAGGGTGGACTTAGGTAAAGAGAGAAAACCTCTTGAAAAGGCTTTCCAATTTGCACAAAAAAGAAAAACGTGTCTTTTGAGCGAAACAAGTCTCTACTGGGGTTCTGGGGAAAGGTTCTTTTTCCTATTCAGAGCAGCAGCGATATAAGATGGATCCATCCAAATCATTACAAAAGGCACCTTGAACGAAGCATCCACTAACAGCGCACAAAAAGTGGTTTCTTGCAATGCTTTGCTCTTCAATTGCTCTTCATTCATTTGCTCTTCATTGTGCACATCATGTAACGAGTTGGTTGAATGCTGACAAAACCAGTACCGTTCTCCCGGACATATATTCACCCCCAATCTCGGTGGAGATAAACCCTTTCGAACGGAACATTATTGTTTTTTACTTAAATGTTGGAGAACTTAAAGTGAGAAAGAAATCTCTGCAGTCTTAAATACCTTTGCCCTCTTGTCAGGTCATGTCATCTTTCTCAAATCCTGCTGACAATGCCACCCACAATAACTACTGATTATGTTTTGACAAAACTTGGTCTGCAATAATCATGCTTCCTGTTTAATCTGGATTTCTGCTGCTGATGAACGGGAAAAATCTCGTTCCATGTAAATGTGTAGCCATGCATGATGCAATGGTAAAAGTTTCCTATGTTCAAACCTAATCTGGAAGAATGTTACAAAATAACGGGGTGCATCAGGTCAAATGTGAAGACGACGACAGAAATATTATCAATTAGTATAATTACTGACTTGCACTACTTGCACAGCATAATTTGGACTATGAATTTGTGTAAAATTAGGCAAAGAGAGCGGTGGGAGATTCGAACGTGGGAGAGAGAGTTATTCCATTCCAACAACAACATTGCAGCAAGAAGAATGAAGAATCCAACCCCAACCTCCCTCAATAATAATTAATTTAATAGTCCGAACTTGTAAGTGGGTAGTTAAAATAAATCCTGACAAATTAATTGACGAATTTCCATATAAGATTAACAACGCTCCTTGTCCGCATTTCTCACTAGAGCGGATTATTCGGACGAGGAGGCTGCATTGAAACAAAACCAGAACATTACTTTTTACTTTAAACTCTGTGTGTGCCCTTGAATACAAAAAATGTGCACAAAAATGTTGTTGCGAAAGTTGAGGCCTTGATGAAATGTTTCGACCACCGTATGTAGACTCCTATATGGGAGGACAGTTGGACTACTTGGGAATACCTCAACCCCCACCGACAGACTCCAGCTGGACCTCGTGGACGGATGACATCCCTCTTTGTGTTCATACAGGTGGGGTTTTAAATATTCGAAGGGTTGGGTGGACTCTGTATAGTAAATTTCTTGATTTAATTGTGGGGTTAAAAAAACAGGTGTAGGATTTGCACAGAATCAAGTATATCGCCGGGACGGGCACCGCACGAGTGAGCATGAGTTGGAAGATGAGAGCTTCCATTTCCAGTTGGATGATGGAAACATTTGTCTTTACGGTGTATTTGATGGACATTTTGGTCCTCAAGCAGCAAAATTTGTAGTACAAAAGATGCCAGGTAAGATTACGATTTATTGAGGTAAAAGCACGTACAATCAATAACTAGTAAAAAGAAACAACAACCTACTTAACAAATTTCCAAACAAACTTGTTTGACGAGAGGAAAACTGTTGTTGAGAGCGAGAGAAAAACAAGGTTGGTTGACCTCTCTGTGGTGGTTGATTCTCTCTTCTTCTTTCCAGCGGAAATTATTCTGGATCAGCAGCTGACTGAAGCGACGACGGAAGATAAGGTGCGAGAAGTATTACGACAAGCGTTCCTCTCCGTGGAGCGAGAATACTTTAATGATGCGATCGGGGCTAAATTGGCAGAACGTGCGACATACATTTCCGAAATGACATATGGCGAAAGCCCCTATGATACTTTTAGAGAATATCCTCAAGTCTTGGCGGAACTGAACAAGGAGGTAGAATCGGGTACGTGCAAACATATTTAGTGGCAATTTAGTATTGTGCAACAAAGTCAGTTTTTTAATTTGAATTTAACTAAAACTCTCTGGAGGATACTTTCCTGTTCATCCGGGAGAATAAATTTCAAAAACGAAACCATTTGATTAGATCTGAACTGCAGCAATGCATTAGCACAACTTTTGTGGTGAATACGCTTTAATTAATTAATATATTTCTTAATAGGCACGACAGCCGTTGTAGCGCTAATTTTCAACGGGAAACTATACGTGTCTAATGTTGGGTAAAGCGAATTTAATGATATTCATTGCATAAATAAATTTGATATATTTTATCTTAACAGTGTTTTTGTTTTGTTATATTCAGGTGCTGCAGAGCCCTACTCTGCCGAACTGATAAAGATGGCGTCCTAAAAGTCATCCAGCTCAGTGTGGACCACGACCTTCGTAATCAGGACGAACTCGAGAGATTGAATGTCATCGGTCTCAACCCAGATGAACTTCGACGTCACGGAAAAATTGGAAATCAAACGAATACGCGTTGTCTCGGAAATTATTTGGTTAAAGGTGGCTATAAAGACTTCCGTTCGTTGCGCAACGCGAGGAGCGAGCCAGTCGTCCCTGATCCTGAAATCCACCCTGCTGTTAAGGTGGACGAGTCATTTCGTTTCCTAGTTTTACTCTCAGATGGACTGTACCAAGCGCTCCGAGAAGCATCCGAGAGTGACCATGTTGACATCCAGTTGGCAAAGATGATTGTTGAAGAATTTAAAACCCAGTCTACCCTCAATTTGGTGGCTCAAGCCGTAGTGGACAAAGTCTCCCGAATGCATCACGACTATTATATGAATATGAGCAATACGCTACCCAAAGTGACTCGTCGCGATGATATGACCCTGCTCGTCCGTAATTTCAATATTCCTTTAAAAAATGCAACAACCCCAAGCAGTTCGAAGGTTATGAATGGTTACTTTTTCCCGTCAACAACCGGACATCCGAATGACTGCTCAACCCCCATAAATCTTACCCTGGAAACAATCCCGTCTCCAAAAATTATAGGTAATTCCTCCCCTTTTCCAACAAATACGGAAGCAACTACGAGCACGGAAAGCTCTGAAGTTCTAACGCAGTCAAATCATAAACTACCTTTGGATGAGAATGGTCGAATCGCTCCCTACGTCGCATTCACGGATTACTATAAGAATCTTCCTTCCAAATCCTGGACTGATGCTGACCTATTTTCTTAGGGCAGATATTATGTCGTCGTCATTCTACGTATATGCATATATACAATATATATAGACAGACTATCGCAAACTATAAAAATGCAATTTGCTGAAATTATCGGCCCAAGAAGAGGAGAGAATATATAAATGATGTTATAATGATATGTGCCTAGCAAAAAGTAGAGAGACTTATTGCATTTTGACTTTGATGACCATATTCAATCAAAAAATATGTAATCTATCAAAGTCAGTACTAAGGTTTACCATTAATTAATTAATTAATCTCGCTTTCGATTAACTTTGTTGCTCTTTATTATTATTATGTTATTATTATTATTATTATTGTTACGCACCCCGACGTACGTCTTTTATGAAAATGTTTTGTTCATCGTTGCACACACTCTCTAATAATATTGTACTGTGACGACCCTTCCCAGAAACAAAGGATGAATTGTTGTTTTATTGATTTTTAATATGTTGTTTGACATGCAAGTGACATTATGGAAATAAAATAAAAACCGCATAAGTATACACAATCATTCAATTCGTACCATTTTCCATGAAACTTGAACCTTAGAGTATTATACATCCCATTGCCCATACATATGCATATGCATTTAGTTAAAACATCCGACTTAACATCTCAATTCTGACAAGGTCTAAATCTTAATGTGATGATAATCACGAGGTCATGCCATCATCTCGTTTTAGATCGTGAGGCATTGCTGACCGATCATAAGTTTCAAATCTCAATTTTTCCCTCATGACCGTTAATTCTTCCCCTGAACGAGTTATTACTGGAGACCAATTCTCGTAATAGTAATGCTCTCCTAAGTTTTAGTTAAGTTAAGTATTAACTACAATGTGGAGAGGATTAAATGACAAAATAATACAAAAGTTAGACAAGTGAATGCGCACAATACCCACATTTGCATCTCAATGTAAAAGCACGGGGCGTTGGCTCAACCTGAGTTTTCTGCCACCACTCGTTCAAGTCCACATCCATTGTACACAGGTGTCTGCTGTCTCTGAATTTGGGATTTTGAATAATAATAATTAACATTTCTCCACGACCTCCTCCCACTTTAACCGTTAAGATCTAAATAGTCAATAATGGGTCCTATTTCTGCCGAGCAGGCCCGAGGGGTCCATAAGGCGGCCGTCGTTCGGGATTATATTTCTCAACCGAGATTAGGTGAGCAGTTTTTATTATTATTATACGCCCAGTTTGTTTAAATTTTAAGAGAACAGGTAATATGAATGGATTATACAATTGTTAAGGAGGGACGAGTACTTCAGAATGATATGTTTCTTGTGGTTCCACAGTGTACAAAACGGTGTCTGGAGTAAATGGACCACTCGTCATCTTGGACGACGTTAAATTCCCGAAATACGCAGAAATTGTGGAACTTCACTTACCCGATGGGACCCACAGGTCTGGACAGGTTTTGGAAGTTTCTGGGTCGAAGGCTGTGGTTCAGGTGGGTGGAGTTTGTAAGAATAATAAGGCGTTTTTGGGCTTGTTGATGGACAATATTTACACATATATACTTGCAATAATATTTATCAGGTTTTCGAGGGCACATCCGGAATTGATGCCAAGAACACGGTTTGCGAGTTTACTGGGGACATTCTCAAGTCACCTGTGTCGGAGGACATGTTGGGTCGCGTATTCAATGGGAGTGGAAAGCCTATTGATAAAGGTCCTCCCATCTTGGCTGAGGAGTACTTGGACATTCAAGGTACATAGACATTTAATACCTCGTGTGTGACCTTACGTGGTGAATAGTATTTCATTCTCTCTTATATTCCAGGACAACCAATTAACCCATGGTCTAGAATTTACCCAGAGGAAATGATTCAAACTGGCATTTCCGCTATTGATGTGATGAATTCCATTGCTCGTGGACAAAAAATTCCAATTTTCTCTGCTGCTGGTCTTCCCCATAATGAAGTAAGTTACACTATTATAAAGTGTAGAACCACTGATTTTGTGTGATTTAAAAAAAGTATTCAATATCTGTTTTCTGTGTAGATCGCTGCGCAGATTTGTCGTCAAGCCGGATTGGTCCAACTTCCAGGGAAATCAGTGCTGGACGGACACGAGGACAACTTTGCGATTGTGTTCGCTGCTATGGGTGTGAACATGGAGACGGCTCGATTTTTCAAACAAGATTTCGAAGTGAGTGTATAAATAATTAATAAACTTTTGTCGAATTTGTCGCTGGTCTCAATTGACCAAATTGTTTAGGAAAACGGCTCTATGGATAACGTGTGCCTGTTCTTAAACCTGGCTAATGATCCCACCATTGAGAGAATTATCACGCCTCGACTGGCACTCACCGCCGCAGAGTTTTTGGCCTACCAATGCGAAAAGCACGTTCTCGTCATCTTAACGGACATGAGTTCTTATGCGGAGGCTTTGCGAGAAGTATCAGCTGCCCGTGAAGAGGTGCCGGGTCGTCGAGGCTTCCCAGGTTACATGTACACAGATTTGGCCACCATTTATGAACGAGCTGGACGAGTCGAAGGAAGAAATGGATCTATTACCCAAATTCCAATCTTAACTATGCCAAACGACGGTAACCTTAATTTTTTTAGGACTAGTGAAATTACTTAAGACCGTACATATATAGTTCAGCGTGTTTTAAAACAAGTTCAACTAACATTTTTGTAGATATCACTCATCCAATTCCCGATCTTACTGGGTACATTACGGAGGGACAAATTTACGTCGACAGGCAACTCCACAATCGACAAATTTATCCCCCAATCAACGTACTTCCTTCCTTGAGTCGTCTGATGAAATCTGCTATTGGTGAAGGGATGACGAGAAAGGACCATGCCGACGTTTCCAATCAGTTGGTCAGTTTATACATAAATTTAAACCCCCTTGAATTTTTCTTAAGCATTACTCTTAACAATGTAATGTACTTGTATATTTTTACAGTACGCGTGCTATGCCATTGGTAAGGATGTGCAGGCCATGAAGGCCGTCGTGGGTGAGGAAGCTTTGTCCGCTGATGATTTGCTTTATTTGGAATTCCTCGGAAAGTTTGAAAAGAACTTTATCTCGCAAGGTATGAATGGCAAAAAGTAGTACAACCAATGTTCAATGAATGTTCTATTTTTAATAATTTACTAATTCTTAAATAGGAAATTATGAAAACCGCACCGTGTTTGAATCTCTGGACATTGGATGGCAACTTCTCCGTATTTTCCCTAAGGAAATGTTAAAACGTATCCCTGCTACCACTCTTGCAGAGTTCTACCCAAGAGATTCCAGACACACTCAGTCTACAAAAATGACGACGCAGATGTAAAATGAAAGAATAATCTCGACATGATAAATCATCAGCTCATTTTTTTCAATATTATGTTACTAGGCGTGACAAGTCATATTATGTCCAAAAATAATAGTTTTTTTGTGTGTAGAACATATTTACTATGATCGTTGCATTCCAATAATTCCAAGTGATAACTAAAACAAAACGGTTGCTGTGTGTACTCCACTATTAGAAATCAAATGAACCTCCTAGTCTGTAGTGCGTTAGGCTGTAGACATAATAAGCTATAATAAAGAGTTAATTATCTATACGTGAGTGTCATCATTGAGACATCAGCACATTAGTAAGCATTCCTGCATGATGACACCTTTCACCCAGACCAAAATTCGATTCTAATTCTTGCTCCAGTTTCATGGCACATATTACATTGAGCTTCAAACGTATACTTTCTCTGGAAAATGTCCTCATCCTGACGAACCTGACGCATGTGATAATCATCGTTTTACTAACAAGGTTGTAACAAAAAGTGAATTGCAAATTAGCTCGATCTTGATGTTTCTGCGTAAATGAGAAATAAACGTTTGTCTAAACAGAGCAGTAATGATTAATAATTGGTTCCGACTGCAGGAAGATATTGCATACGGATTACACTGCATCCATCCCCCTCATCTAAATTCCCCATGATCGCCTGTTGTGAGAAACCACCAACCAACGCTGCCTATAAGAATAAGAAGCAGAAGCAGCATATGCCTGCGTATGTAATAGGCGGCATTAATTGTTGCGTAAGAAGCGAAACGGTTGCCGAAACATTCAAACGGGTTTGTGTGCGATTCAAGGTTGTAGTGATTTTTGGCAGGTGTGGGGCAGCAGTTCATGAATATCAGTCCTCGCACTATGTACAAAGTGGTATTGCAGTATTGCACGATTAGCATTTCGTGAACTTGTTGAAGGTGGGCTGACTGAATTAATATGCGAAAATGTGGATGGATGGACGATATGATGAGCACCGCATGTTTTGTCATTCGATGAGATTAGAAGGTGCAGCAGTTGACCAAACGATTACTTCACTCACTCGTATCGATGCTATCCATTTCTGTCGTCTCCTAGTTCTAGGTCACCATTTTTTGCAAATTTTTTTTATTCTTGTAACAATGATGAAAGTCATGGTAAAATTAGCGGTCAAAGATATCGTTATTGATTAACGGCCAGTTTTTATGGAATAAATTTTAGTGTGAATGGCACAAACTTAAAATTAAAATGGAATGCAGGGAGGACTGACAGGTTTCTTGAAAAAAATAATGGATATCCAATATCCAGCACACGCTTGTCACTAGCACACGTGTCGCTTAATAACTTTGTACCAAAAATGAGATGAATTTGGAATTGGTGTTTCGATTGTTCTTCCACAATTAAATGCAGTTACTTAAATTCAATCAATAGGAATTTAATTTGAGACACCCATAATTAAGGAAAATGTTACTGCACCCTTAACTAAATGTTAAAGTGTTTACGACTGCATGCAAATCCTATTGCGTGAATATTTACATGTGTATTTACACACGCTGGAATCCAATCCATCCATCGATTACATTTCCTCTTACGTGAGAAGCGAAATTGCAATGTCGTCTACACTTCCATTAGCCCATTCACCATCACTTTTTGCATGAATGATCATACTGATATGCTCAAGTATCACTTTTTTGATCGATTGATATAAAAAAAATATATTGGCTGTCAGACAGGATCGAGGTACTTATTGCTGAAGGGATAGGGATTTATTTATTTACTAGTGACAATATTGTGTGTTGACTTGGAAGACCCTCCATACATACCTGACCCCACAGTAGAGCTTCAAAATTTGTGGTATAATAAATATGATTCTAGTATGTGTGCGGCTCATCGAGTTGAAGCATTATGCAACCAGCAACACAATAATATGTCTAAAGTCATAATTGCCTCATAACTTTAGCTAAGACTTTTTTTACTTACACAAATTATTGTGCTATACAGACTAGAGGTTCACACCAGCGGTAGCGTCACGATAGACTTTTATGTGATCGTACTTTAGTGAATTATTATTATTGACCACTCTTCACCCCATCCATGTGCTTGGAGAACAAAGTGAGGGCAGGGTGAAGCGTTTGGGTTTTCATTCGCATTTCGCCCTGCGTCCCTTCATCAGTCTTCCGGCGTTGTCTCGTCTCACAAAACGTTAATTTTAAACTTTGGCGTTGTTTTCACTAATATTTGTTGTGGGGAGTGGCCAGTCTCCGAAAGAGTGGTTGGTTGTCCAAGTGACTCCAGGCTCTTCAGTGGCGACGTTTTCGTCCCAGTTCGACAGAACAATACGCAAAATGGACGACTACAAGCTCGACTTTAAACATTTGGGCAGGTTTGAAAAGGCCTCGTCTCCAAAGAAGCTGACATGTTTTACTCGCATCTTTTGAAACGAAATACTTGAAGAAGATTGTTCAATCTAGAGTATTCTGTGGAAAAAATGTTCGGGTTTGAGATGCCGTGACTTTGATAAACTTATCCATTTTTGACTTTTTGAAATGCATCTCTGAACAAAGGATACATTTGTAAATTATAAAAGTGTCCGTGTGAGCGTTTTTCCAGTGCTTTGCAGCAGAAGAGGAGTCAGCATCATGCAGGTGCACATTATACCTGGATCGGTGATGGAGTGGGGACTTTGTCTCTTTACGATATGGTTCTGTTGGTGGAAATACGGGTAATAACTTATTGGCTTGGTATAAATTCATTTAAAATGTTGAAATATGTATGATACATATTTCGACAGTGTATAAAATGAGCAGGCAAATAAGCATGCTACGAAATAAAAGTAAGACTAGGTAGATAGTTAGTTAGATTTGCAGACCGACGAGTATACAATTTATGTATCATATTGGTCTCATTCGTTGACCAAACTACCAAACGAGAGTGAAATGGCTTGTTTTTGCCCTGCATGATTTACACGTTATTTGGCTATTTGTTCCTTGTAAAAGCACATTTTTTAATGACCACCATGCCTTCCTTGCCCAATCGTCGTCTTTTCCGTTTCTCTGTTGGTAGAATATGCGTCAATCGTACAATGGAAGAAGTAATTGATTGCACTTTATCTTTTTTAAATTGAACTGTAGAGACACACACACACAAATGTCGGCCTTATGCTCGATGAATCAATACATTGTAGAGCCACCAACTTCATGATAATTAAATAAACGATTTTGCAATGCTTTAAAGAAAAATGCTTAAATATTTCCAATTTTTAGTTGTCACTTGTCTCAAATTTAACGAAACTGATACTAGAAATACATTATGAGTTGAGATTTTTAAATGTTGACGTTGACCTTCCGGAGACCCTCAGCTGCACCAAATGCGATGTATGAAAAATAGTGACAATAATTGCATTCATGAGCAGATTGTAATTATATGGCAGCAAGTATGTATATGCATCTAGCGTCTAAGAGTAGGTATGGTCAGTAGGATTGTAGAAATTAATCTGTACTGAGATCAGTGTTATTGTTAAGTTTTAGGTCACCGCGTGTTGCATCAGGGATTGCAACACGCACCTACGTTGTTATACGTTAATTTATAGTGATAGTGATTTTGTGGCAAAATATACCGGTTTCTCGCAACATTTACAACCAACAATGTGTTCTTCTACGCCTATTGACATCACATCTACTACGCTCGTACGTACATACATGTGCACTTATTTACCATACAGAATCATGATTCGTCATCGGTTTCTCGATAATCCAATCTCTCTAATGCAGAATTATGTCTTTTTCTATTGCATCTCAATCGCACCACGCCACGTATTACATAATTTGCACTTTAATTATGCATAATAGTCAGCCACGCCACAAAACCTCAGCGGAGTTTCCTAAATTATGCTATTTTCAAAATCATTTTCCATCCAGGTGCAACGTGGACGTGATCAAAAAGTTTCGCCAAATGTACAAAAGAGTGGGCGCCGTTATTATGGATTACTCCTCCGAACCTGGGACCAAAAGTTCTCTGGAAACTTCGGAGATGAAGCATTTCATGAGAATCCCCGTTTTCGGAACCATATTTCCGCCCAGGTCGAGACCCAAGGTGAATGAAGATGACGAGGCTGCAACCACAACGACGAGACGGCGCAGCTTTGGCGACTTGTTGGACAATTTTGTGTCAGAGGAGTTGCTACGACCTTCGCAAGGGGCATGTTTCGTGTGCGATTCCCCAACTAAAGTATAATTGTTTGCTATTAGTTATAGAAGAATTATCCTCATTATTTGCATTTCGAGACAAAAAAGCTTAAAACGATTAAAGATTTGTATTTTATATACGTAGACAATTGTAAAGAAGGAGATTGAGCAAGCCAAGCCATTAACAAACTGTCTTGACTTTGAGGAAACCCGAGCCCCCCACAATCCGTGGTATGTCCGTCTCTTCTCGGACTTTTTATTCTGGTGGAGAAAGTGGTACGTGGGTGAGCAGTATCACGTCATCTCCCTCAAGGAAGTAAGTTCCAGCATAAAATTGATACTTTGAACGGACAAATTTGTAGTTTGTACTGATTTTGTTGTTGTTTGTTTTTTAATTTGTGTAACACAGGTGATGGGAGATGAACAGTTGAAATGGGCAATTACAGAAGCTGCCATGCAAGAATATCGGGAAAAAGGAAACAAGGCCGAGCTGGATGTTCTTATCAAGAAGCACTATTGCCAAGTGGAGGCTCTCATTAAGAAAATGAGGGCGAAACAACCGGCTCATCCGTGGTATGCGTTGTACGTCAGGTAACTTCGTCTGGCTGCTGAGCCAATATGGAACAAAAATGGGAGAAGGTGAAGTGAAATTTCCTAAACTTCATTCTTACTAATTGTATGGATTAGATGGGCATCCTGGATAATTGGGAAGTTTCTGGCGCAAATCTACCCCCAAATTTTAATCCGCAACAGTCAAATGAACTTGATTCGGAAAGCGAGGAAGAGTGGACATCCGATCCTCTTCCTCCCCGTGCATCGGAGTCACATTGACTACGTCCTCATATCCTGGACGCTCATCTGGGGCAGCATGCGCACCCCGTGCGTCGCTGCTGGAGAAAACTTGAACATTCCAGTTTTCAGGTAGAACAAAATAATATTTATCATCACTCTGTAGGACAATTTTAAAGTGAGTGATGCTGAATTTTTCGAATAGCCTGATGATGAAAAGTGTCGGAGGATTTTTTATCAAGAGGCGATTTGAGACGAAGGCAGGAAGCAAGGACATGCTATACAGCACTATAATCCATTCGTACATGCGAAAAACGCTCACAAACGATAACGACATGGAGTTCTTTCTGGAGGGAGGGAGGACGCGAACGGGGAAGCCGTGTCTCCCAAAGGGTATTGATTGCATATTCAAAGCGCAGCCTCTTGATGAAAATTTATAAGCAACTCGTCACTTCAACAGGTGGACTTTTGAACATTGTCATGAAATCACTTCTGGCTAATGACGTGAAGGATATTCTCGTTGTTCCAGTCAACTTTAGCTACGACCGAATAATCGAGGGCAACTATATTCGCGAGCAGTTGGGACAGCCCAAAGTGAACGAAAGTTTCGCCTCTGCCCTTCTTGCCCTCTTCAGCTCCCTTAAACCCAAGTATGGCAACGCAAGGGTGGACTATGGACACCCCTTTTCCATGAAAGTAAGCATTTTAATAGAAATTTGGAAGTGGGTGTAATTGCAAGCGGTCAAGCTAATGATGGGGTTTCCCTTTTCAGGATTTTGTCATGCGACATTGTGCCGAGGAAGCAGCCCACGTTCCCATCACGTGTAGCAGTAATAGTAGCAGCAGTAGTGGCATTAGCAGCAGTAACAGCAGTATTTCTGGGTCAGAAAGTGGTATGGAGAAAGGTGAAGAATCATTTACTGCGTCAACGGGTTTAGAGGGCTTATCGTACAGCGGGCAGCGCAAAGTTGTCGATGCTCTAGGTCGCCACGCCATTTACGGTAAGGTACCATTTACGGTATACAAACTATTGAAATCTGCTCAAGTTCCTGAGAGATTTGTCAACTTGCAGAAGGGATCAAATGTTACACGATGACGTCCACCAACGCTATTGCATTCCTCCTCCTCAACAAGTTCCGGAACGGGATAAGTCTCGACAGACTCAAGGGGGAAATGCTGGCTTTGAAGGAAGAGTTGGTAGTAAGGGGACACGACTCTACGTTTACGGACGAGGACATCGAATCTGCTCTCAATCACGGGGTAAGAATGAGAATCACTTAATCGTCTTTAAGATGGAGACATAAAAATTCTGCTCGTGCAGGTGAAAGTGCTAGGCCCCTCTCTAATCCGTGTCGAGTATCACAGCGGATCAAAATTTTTGAGACCCGTCACCGGACTTCCGAACGTGATCGAATTGTCGTACTATTCCAACTGTCTCCTTCCCATTTACGCCATGGAGGCCGTTATTGGTTTGTCATACTACTTCATACTGTAACCTCAAGAATGGTTATGTTATATGAATTGTTTCATACAATTTCCAGCTACCGGTGTGTTCAAATTGTTGGGTGATACCTGTAATAACAACTTTGAAACTAACGAGAAATTACGAGAGACCGAATTAGTTGCAACTTGTCTCGAATATGCGGACGTCCTGTACTACGAATTCCTCCTCTGTCCTCCCTGCCAATCGCTGGCCTTTGCCATCAAAACGAAGATAAAGTTTATGTCGGAACAAGGAATTTTTTCAGTGGTCAGAAAGAAACGCAAATTTTTTAAAAATCTCACAATTGATTAATCCCACCTACAAAATCTTGACCATTTTGTGTATTTATAATTCAAACAGTCCTTGGACCCTGACGGGGAGAACTTGTTAGAAATTCAGAGCTCAGGCTCCCTGAGCAGGCTGGTTTTCCTGAAAAACATTCTGAGACCGATTCTCGACGCATACACGACCGCATCGCACGTCTTCGTACGACTCGTGGATCACGAGGCGGAGGAAAAAGTTTTACAAATGGACATGTTGGCCGAGATTAAGAAGCAGTTACAAAATAAAGCCATTTTATACGGTAACGTTATTTCCACAGACTTTTTTCCAATTGTGTACACATGATTTACAATTAAAATATCGTTGCAGGTGAGTCGATGGCCTTGGACCCGATTCGCAACCTGGTCCAGCGAGCCGTGCATTGGCGAGTGCTCGAGAGCCACAAGAAAGACTTGAAAAACATTTATTGTCTTCACGACGACTTCAACGGGAGGGACGCCATTGAAGATTTAATTCTCCGGCTGGGAAAACTGAGAGTCTGAAACTAAAGTATTATTTTTATTCTAGTTGTAACAGAATCCATTCGTACCTTTCGTTATTTTTTACAAAACATGTTTTTCCTTCTTCTTTTTTTGCCAAAAATGTAGGCGGTAGAAATAATGATGCTATGACAAATGATGGTGTAGTGATTGTTATTTTAATTTTACAATTTATGTATATATGCTTATACATACTAGTTGGGGGATCCAGAGGGTTATTTGTACATAAACAAAGTAATTTTAAGCAAAGTTTTATACGTTTTAATGTATGCCATACACAGATTTGTGACAAATTTCATTAGCTTTAAAGACAGTTTAGATATTAAATAATTAAATTTAGTACAACTAATTCATAGGTATATCATATGCATACGGTAAGTAATAAGTAAATACATCCTATTCTATGTAGAAAATCTTGGGTAGGGTAAGTATACTCTGTGTCATAATAGTTTTATGTAGTTAGTTAGTGAATGATATTCGCCAGGTTGTTGCCAAACTTTCAAAATACTAAATACTACCATAATTATGTATCCTCTACTTAAAGTTACTATGTATAAAGGTAAGCAAACTTGTAAATCATAAATATATACGATTTGTTTAAGCTGCTTATTGTGTCACCGGTTGCATTCATCAAGCTGATTGTCTCTGCTGTTGTTACTTCTAATAAAATATTATCATTATTCTAAAACAAATAAGAATTATGTTATTCAATCTATTTTAATATCTAATTTGAGTAGTTATTTCTTGTCGTAAGTGACATGAATGAGTTAAAAGTCGAGAAATTTCTCCTCCCCGGTCACTTTCATGCTTCGTCTGCTAATGACGCCGTATTCATATTCGAATTCGTCACCTTCGTCATACAGGAAAAATTCCTTCTTGTGCGAGAATGCCTCTTCTATGACGTGGGCCACCCCGTTGGTAAATGGGATGTCGGACTTGATGACGCGAATGTGTCCGTTGATGGTGGTCATGTACTCTGAAAAAAAAGATTCATTTTAGGATGGAACTTAGGACTCATCTTCTGCGCAATTTAGTTGAGAGTTTGACACTTACTTGAAAAACTGTCCGAAGCAATTCCAACTTTAATTTCTCTCTCATAGTTGGTCATGAGATATTTGCTATTAATCAAACCAGCAGAATAGTAAGTCCCATTGACGACGTGGTGGTTTACAAATCCTGCGAAAAAATTATTTGCTTAAGTTGAGTTATAAAATTGATGAAAATGCAAGTAACCCAACAGTGGTATGTGCTGGCTTACGAGACATTTTCTCCGGCTCGGCCATGATTTCTTTCAGATCCAACGTGTCAATGGCAGCGTTTAAAGGAATGAAGACCGTGATGGGGCGATCACTTTGGAAAATTTCCAAATTCGTGTTTTTCACGATATTCCAGAATGCTGCAGAATTTAAACATAAATTTTGACTCAAATCTTGCAGTATTTACATATATGACATGCGTTCTATTTAGGTATGTAAATAAGTTGACCACCTTCAAAGTCCTGTTTTTCACTGAGATATTCGGCCGCATTGCGAGATGGATTTGGCATGATGACTTTGTCCGTGAGATGAATTCTTCCATTTTCGACGAGAATATCTCCCCTCACAATCCTGGCTCCGTCAGCGGTGTAAATAGGCTGGACAAATATTAATAGAACATAATTAAACTGATACAACACTTCTTATATACGAGAATGATAAACAAAAAAATACCGATTCAGTATTCTCAAAGTAAATATTGGTCCGAATCCTGTGTCGTCCAGGTCTGTCGTTCAGAATGAGAAACTCATTTCCCATGGAGGAAAGTGGGACGTCCTTCTTGACAAAGTGGTTCAGGATGAAGGCTTGTCGAAGTTTCTCGTCCGTGTCTAGACTGCTCAGAAGCCAGGCGGGGAGGCGGTGAAATGAGACGTCGAGTGGAACAAAGAGAGTGTAATTGCCTGAAAAAATTATTCGGATTTTGAATTTTTTGAATTTTTGTAAATAAATCATCAAATCAGTAATAAATTGATATTGATGCACTTACTGAGACGCTGGAAAACAGGTTCCATGCCCGAAATCAAAATGAGATCTCGCATCTTGTTCGCTCCCAAAAGTCTCAACGATTCCAAGACCGAACAAGCAGGCTCATTTCGTAACATGGGGTTGACCGCGTTGGGGTGGATCATGTCGCATTGATGGGCTGCGTAGTTTCCAATGCTCGCATATTGAAATCCGTGGGGGACAAAAGGTCGAAGGGCAGAACATGGGAGGCGACGGGCGTAAACATCATTAAAATTTGGCTGGACTGGGCCAGGAGGTGGTCTCCTCGGTGGAGAAGTGGTTGTTGGAAGGGGTGGTCGTGTCGGTTGTGGGGGAGGAAAACGTGTCGGATTGGGGATTGGGTAAGGATTCACTGGATATGGATCTACTGGTTTTATCCGGTCCGGAATTGAAGGTCCGACTGGGGGAACTCTGGACGGTTCTGGAATAGGATAAGGCCCTACGGGGGGAACTCGAGAGGGTTCAGGCACAGGATATAGTGGGACTGGTGGGACCCTTGAGGGTTCTGGGATAGGATAAGGACCAACGGGGGGAACTTGAGAGGGTTCAGGCACAGGATATAGGGGGACTGGTGGAACCCTTGAGGGTTCTGGAATAGGATAAGGTCCTACCGGGGGAACTCGAGATGGTTCTGGAAACGGATCAACCGGAAATGGAGGTGGTGGTCTCATTGATGACGAGCTAAACCGATCAAATGGATCAGCCGTGACTTGAGCAGAATTGTCACCCGGTCGCTTGGTTGGCACAGGGTGTGTCACGTCCGGATAGCGAGGCGTCGTCGGAGTGGGGCCGGGTGGTATGTACGGATTCGGGAAGGGACAAGGTCCGAACGGTGACTGTGTCGTGGTGGTCGTCGTCGTCGAGAATGGGATTCCGCAGGGTCCTCCCTGTCCAAAGTTGGGAGTCATAATTTGAAAACCCGTTTGACCATTTGGAATGTTAGGGAATTGTTTGGGGGACTCTTTTCCTCCAATTCCCAACACTCGGAAGAGCATCGTTTTAAAACCGGTAGCAGGAACTGGTTGTTTCGGTTGTTGCTGATATATTGACGATTGGCTATTGGGCGGAGGAAACTGCGAAATTTCGTTTGACTTGAATTGTGGGTGACGATTTGGATTAAACTCGGCCGAAAGGGGGGCCACCAGCAGTCCGAGCAGTGCCACACACAGCCTCAGAGAAGCCATGTTAGTGGGGCTTTGTTCACTTGGTCAGTCACTAGAACACTTGGGGACAACGACACTCACTGCGAGATGCTCGGGCTGTAAGGGATGGAACAGGTATGAAAAGATGGCCCGAAATTTTTGCCTTTTTATCGTTTCGTGGGACCCATCATCGTACAAAATAATCTAGATCTACCTGTCCATGCTTACTACTTTCTCTGTTGCGTGAGAATCATGCAACCGAATAACAATGGGCAAACCACTCCCTGTGGAAGACGAAGACGTGATCAGAGAAGTTGAGATGCATGAGAAATCGTAGTGTTTTCAACAGAAAAATTCATCATTGTGCTGACTGCCGGTGAGCTGCCCATTGTTGCATAAATCACCATCGGTGGGAGCCCTTCAATACTCCAGTAGCATTACATATTTACTAAGGTGGGCTTAAGTACCTATCCGTAGATATGCATAGAACCTCCTAGTCTCACTGTACTTCCTGAAACTTTGACTAGCGAGTGATAAGGGATTTCTTACGTAAAATGATGACGGGGTTTTCGGTACATAGAAGCAAAACTATCCGTATCATGGTCAAGGCTGATTGATGGATAAGTTTCGTGATTTATTCACAGTTGATTTCGTACACTGAAAAGCTATTTATTTGGGCAGGAATTCGGGCAGATATTGTGCCGAGATGAGATAAGATACATGCACATATTTCAGCTCAAATTGCACTCTTCATTATGAAAAATATGGTGTCTTTCTAATCTTCCAAGCCATCAAATACTTAGAATTGATGTATCCCTTAAAAAATATGTATCTACGATAAGATTACAAGTCTGACACATTTGTGGTTCGAAAATTTTATGAGTGGCACTTTATATAATACGGTTCGGATATCCTAAAAAAACAGTCATGATTTCAAAAGGAAGTCTATTCTTACATTTTCTCGCTTAACTTGTTTGTGCAAGGAATCTGTTAATTTGTGCCACTTGCACACAATACTTGCAAGGAATTTCTTAGGAAGAGAATCATTATTCAAAAATCGGTACAATATACTGTGGATGAAGTTCTAACCCTGCAGACTTATTACACCGCTTTGTAGCATTAATTTCACGACGTCACCGGTCAAAAAAATTTTTTCCTCCAAACTGGTCCAAAATAAAAGTCTAGCATGGGAATAGTATAGAAAAATTATTTTTAGCGTTCTATGACCCCTGGGTCATGAATTAAGGGCCCCTGAAGGGTCAAATAGCGTTCCCTGATAACCCCATGCAAATGGGGTATCAAATTAATCCCCTGGACCAGGGGAACCAGAAAAATATTTTTATAAATTTTTATGACCCTTGAGTCGTGAACTAGGAGCCCTTGAAGGGTTAAATATCATTCCCTCACAACTAAAGGCAAGTGGGGTATCAAATTAATCCCCTGGACAAGGGGAACCCAAAAAATATTTTTCTGGATTTTTTTGACCCTCAGGTCAAGAGTTAAGGGCCCCCGAAGGGTCAAAATAGTAACCATGGTAACCCCATGCAAGTGGGGTATCAAATTAATCCCCTGGCAAAGGGCAAGCATAAAAATATTTTCCTGAATTTTTTTGACCTATCGGGCAACAGTTAAGGGTCCCTGAAGGGTCAACATAGTAACCATGGTAACTAAGGTGAATGGGGTATCAAATTAATCCCCTGGACCAGGGGAATCAGAAAAATATTTTTTGGGTTCCCCTTGTCCAGGGGATTAATTTGATACCCCACTTGCCTTTAGTTGTGAGGGAATGATATTTAACCCTTCAAGGGCTCCTAGTTCACGACTCAAGGGTCATAAAAATTTATAAAAATATTTTTCTGGTTCCCCTGGTCCAGGGGATTAATTTGATACCCCATTTGCATGGGGTTATCAGGGAACGCTATTTGACCCTTCAGGGGCCCTTAATTCATGACCCAGGGGTCATAGAACGCTAAAAATAATTTTTCTATACTATTCCCATGCTAGACTTTTATTTTGGACCAGTTTGGAGGAAAAAATTTTTTTGACCGGTGACGTCGTGAAATTAATGCTACAAAGCGGTGTAATAAGTCTGCAGGGTTAGAACTTCATCCACAGTAATATACGGCAGTAATGGGGATTATATGGAAAGAGAGGATTTTTCCTCCTTCGTCGTTCGCGTCGTCCTTGACCCTTCTCACGTACAATAAATGTAGAAAACTGCATCTTTTTTCTCGCCTTCCTCATTCTCCAGAATTTTTATGGCAATCAAAACAAGGTTTCGGTTCCCTGTTCTTTGCCAACCTGTTCCCATCCTCCAGAGGAATGACGACTGACCCAGTTTGTGCTTAAAAAGACCCATCAGAAGCAAGGCAACTAAGACCCTTGTTTGCATGTATATGAGTAAGTAAGGGAGCCCTGCATATTATTACAAGATTCTGTTCTTGTATTCTTCTGCTCCACTTTTGTACAAAATTAAGAAAAGTGACAGCTCCCATGATTAACAATGGGATTGATTTCAAGTGTTTTGGTCGTATTTAATACAGAAAGACAAAAAATTTGTTTTTATTCTTGTAACTTTTTCTGTAAAGTGGAGTTCTCTGATTACAAGACGAAAGTCATAAATTATCTTAAGATGACAGCTCATCTGGGGATCGTTTTTAAGTGCAAAATGGGATCAAATTCTGGACAAATAGCTACGCCATAAAAAAACTAATTGTAGTTATAAATATGTGCTTGGCATAGTCGCTCGCTTAAATTGTTAGGCAGACTTTTAGGATCGTGCATTTGCGTTTATGTAGAATCATGTTTTGTAAAATTTCAAAAACCGTTGTCCAAGTCCATCGTCCACAATGCATTAGCAATACCGACTCGGTATTGTTTGTTACTGTTGATGAAAACCCATCACAGGTTCTCATTACGACGGCGTGGGAATGCACATTACGCATTTAGGTGAAAAGTACCTGCTCAAATAATCGTAAAAAGGGTTAGGTCAGTGTTTACTCCACGTAACCCTTTTTGCCTTGTACTTTCAACTTTTGTCTTGTTATGCAAGTTCTAGGCTAAGGTCAAGGTTTTATCCGTGGCAGAGACAAGGTGAATTTATTATGCATATATCTACGGTTAAAAGTATTCTGGAAAAGTATTCTAGTCTGGATTCCTATCGAAACTTGTCATGATTTTCGCTAAACTTTCTATAAATTTGAACGAATTTCAGTCAATGATCACGATACAAGGGCATGAAAACTTAATGGGTGCATATTTCCAGACCTTTACAAACTGAAATAATGAAACTAGAGACAGCTTAATGAAATCTATATAAATAAATCATTCCTCTTCTTCTTATCTTTATGACACCTTTTTAAGTAAGTCATACGAAGTCAGCACTTAATTTCATTCCAATTTAGATGAATTGATAGATTATACTTTCCTTTCTTCGTCTGTAACTGTAAACTTGTGCTCTGCTTCATGGACGGAGACCGATGGAAGTCGTTTTCCCATAAGAAATAGATTGAAAATTGATCTAAAGACCTCCGCTGTCCTCTTCAAGGGATTTATCAGCTTTGAGCCTCAAAGTTTGAGGTGATGTCAAAAATATTTTCTAAAAATCTAGTTTCACATTCCGAAAAAAAGTGCATATGTGTCCCAATCTCAGAAATATTTACTTCAACTTAAAGTCGACCTTATAAAATTTCTAAGGCCCTCAATTGCCCTTTTCTTGTATTGTTACATATTTCACATCGTTTGGAGGAAGTCAGTTGACCATGTGAATTTCGAATCACAGCTCTTGGGGGGAGTTAGGCCCACGAACTCTGGTTCTATCATCCACGCTCTTTCATTTCAATCATTGCAATCGATTTTGAGACAGCTTCCTGTCTCAAAAAAACTTTTTAACACAGTGTCCGTTAACAGAGTTCTATGCAATGAATACTGATTAGCAAATGAGACTGATGAGGGCATTAATGACATCAGACATGAGTCATTCATACGATGTGTAATGTATACTTGGATTTTGGGAAACTGACCAATTTTTATATGTACATATGTATACAACTAAACTTGCAGGTTGCAGTTTAATTAAGAGACAATAATAAACATTTTTTGGGTACAGTTTCCGCTGTGAAAAAATTATCTGTGCATTATAATACAGCATACAATACATCATTACAATTTACATATAACATTCGGCGGACATCAAAGTGTCTGAGCAACGTGTGAAGATATTTTGCGTGGAAGAGGTGGTGGATGTTGATGTGATGACTAGCTCAGCTTACACAGCTGAGTTTCTCCATTTCCTCAGTTCTCGAAATAAATTTTACAAAGTGGTCACGTTAATTAGTTGGTAGGATAATTAATTCATCGTCATCATGGGTCTATTTGGAAAATCACCGGAAAGTGATCCAAAAGTTCAGGTAAGATGTCATCATAAAATTGTCTTTTAAGTTTACGTTTGTTTATATTCTATTATGGATGACGAATAATTGCTGACGTCTTTCTTTTTTACTTATGTAGGTGACCGAATGGACAAAAAAGATTCGGAGAGAGTCTACGTCGTTAGATCGTCAAGTCAGAGGTCAGGGTCATGTCACAAGAATATTTCGCCATGTAAAAAAGTTACGTGTGATTTACACATACTTGAAAAAAGTTTTCCTATTCCTATTCTGTAGGAATCCAGAGGGAAGAGGAGAAAATTAAGCGATCTTTGAAGGATGCTGCGAAAAAGGGAGACAAGGACGTATGTCGCGTTTACGCCAAGGAGCTCGTCCGGTCTAAAAAAGCCATTGGAAAACTCTATACCTCTAAAGCCCACCTGAATTCCATACAGATGCATATGAAGGAACAGTTGGGTACGAATTACATCAAATTATTATTTTAAAATATAATAGAATATAAGTAGTTAAACTGGTTTTGTGTTGTGATATATAGCCGTACTGAAGACGACAGGAGCGCTTCAAAAGTCGACCCAAGTAATGCAGTCAGTCCAAGCCCTTGTAAAAATACCGGAAGTTGCAGCTACCATGAGGGAATTATCAAAAGAAATGATGAAGGCTGGGATTTTGGAGGAAATGGTGAACGATACGTTCGAATCCCTTGAAGATCAAGAGGAACTGGAGGAGGCTGCGGATGAGGAAATCGATAACGTAATTTAAGACTTTCTATTCGACAGTCTTTTCGTAATAATTGATTTCTTGGTTTAAAAGTTTAAAGTTTATTTCCTTTCTAGATTTTGTGGGAGGTCACTGCTGGTCAGATTGGAAAAGCTCCTCCCGCAGGGACACGAGCCATGCCTCAAATCGCTCCTCCTGCAGAGGAATCCGAAGACGAAGAGGAAATCGAAAGGATGCAAAACCGTCTGGAGGCCTTAAGGAGTTAAATTGTTGGAAAGTTGAAAAATATGACAACGATGTTGACACGACTTGCCTGTCATCAATTGTAAAATTGAACTGTATAACTCTAATATTAATACCTACCACTACATAACAAGTACTACATAAGATTCATTACTCGCAAAATTTTTGTATGTAAATATGTAACTTATAATTAGTCGTAGAAAATTTTTGCCTTAAAAGGATTCATAACTACTAAATTGTACTGTATAATAATAATAAAAATCCGTCTACTAAAAATTAGTTATGTATGTGGAAAGCAGCAGCGAGTAGCACTTGATACATACATAAATTTTAGCTGTGCAATATTGTCAAAATTAACTAATAATCAGTATTAAGTAAGAAATCCATTATTTTGACGCATGCATTTGTATTCACTGGTACGTACACATATAAATTTCCTTCATATTTCTATTATTGTATTACCTTCTTTGTGCTGGAGACAAAGAATTAGCAAAAACATATTTCAACTTCACAACCTTTCTTATTCAGAACGCGAATCCTGCGATTATATTATTTGCACGTATTTGTCTTTAGGTTAAATATTATATTATTTAATGTGCTACACTATTATTTAAATCTTCATTTTACAGCTCCACAAATAAAACAAAAGCTATTCATCAAGTATGCTAATAGCCATGTTCACTAAATGTGTCTCATTCTTAGTGTCATTTACTTGCACTATTTTACATTCAAATTTGCAGTATTTCTGCGCATAAAGCAAGTTTGCATCCAGAAGGTGTACATAAAATGGGATGGATGGTGTTCAAATTCTAAATTTTCAGACACTTGATGAGAATATTTTTAGTTGCACCACATTATCTTCACCACTTTACTTTAGCTATTAGCAGTGGATGTAGAATTATTGTAGCATTTCGAGGTTTTTGTAGTACTGCAAACCCCAGCAGCTAACAAGGCACGATTTGCATGGGTCGATGGATATCTTAACGAGACGCCTTTACGCAGTGTCTTTTTTTGCGAGGTTTCTCTCCAAGAGAAAGTCAGGAGCGTCCTCTGGTGGGGCTTTGGAAGGCTGGCTGCAGCTAAAAAATCACCAGATTCTTGTCTATTCCTAAATCTAATATTTTGGTTCACGCAGGGCTGATGATTGTTGCTTGTTGTCATTGTCCTTGCTCCAGGCTTAGTCATCATCATCCTTTTTTACCACCACACCAAGCTAAATCTATCACAAAATATTTTATACCTTAGTCACGCACAGTTATTACAAGATTTTCGTCTCGAGATCTCTTCGTTGTCCTCTTTGTTCTTGGTCTTCTTAGTAATCTTGTCCAGACAACGTTCGTTCTCTCGTCCTTGTGAAAGTTAAGGGAAAAGGATAAGTTTTGGTAGGACTAGAAAATGGAAACGTTTCATCTACAGTTTGCCAGATAACCCCCGTCCACGGATGACATTACTTGAAATTATAAGAAACTTGTTGAATATTCATAATAGTAACAAAATGAATTGATTTTGGGCTTTCACTCGATTGTGTTCATCATCTGTCCGAATTAGTTGGGGTGGGTGACATAATAATTGCCAGAATTTGTATATTAGTCGTTCGTATTGTTCCGGCCAGTATTTCTTCAGTGGAACATTAGCAGCACTATGTACGACAAATCTCTTTAAATACGGGTATACGAGATAAGCAGCGTCAGGGAGTCATTTCTCTGGGGACTACTAATTACGGGCTTGAACGAGATTATTAGAAGGTGTGGTACTGGGTGTTCAAAATTTGCATTTTAAAAGGATTTGTATAGCGTGAAATTTTATGAATGTCTTGGTTATTTGCAGTTTACAAAATGCGTGAAGTACGCCAACCTGAGAGGATGGTTGCCGTCCCTATTTCGTACAGGGCTCGAAGGAGAAATGCAACCTATATCAGTTCCTGTACTAAATACACAATGTTCTTTTTCAATTTTCTGTTCTGGGTATGTCGTTTATTTAAGAGTTAGAAGAGTTTATTTTGACTATTTTTTCTATTAATTGTTACAGTTGATTGGCGGAGCGTTGATTGGAATTGGGGTGTATGCGCTAGTTGACCAGTGGCAGACTGGGGATGGTGTTCGAGTCACGGATATAGCAGATATTCTCTTCAATGTAGGTTTAATTATTGCCATCATTGGGGCTGTCATATTCTTCGTCAGCTTTGCGGGTTAGTTGGTCAACATTAAGTGACACTGGGTTTTATAGTATATAAAATATTCTGTGTTGTGCTCTTTAATCTAAAGGCTGCATCGGTGCTCTAAGGGAGAATACGACTTTACTTCAACTGGTGAGAAAACTATAAGAAAGAACTGTCTGTAAATATATATTTGAAAATGTTAAAAAATTGCTATTTTTCTTTCATCTAGTACTCTCTGGCGTTGGTCGTTTTCTTTCTGTTGGAGTTGGGTGTTGCAATCCTGTGTTTCGTCTTTCCTGCCAAAGTTGAAGGTTTTCTTTCTGGACGGATCACTGACAACTTTATTAAAAAATACAGGGAAGATCCAGATTTGCAAAACTTTATAGATTTCATTCAGCAAGAGGTAAGAATGGAGAAGCATAGATGACCAGTTGTTTTTGATTTTGTATTCCAGAACTATGGTGTAAATTTTTTTATTTTGTTTCTGTTACAGTTTCATTGTTGTGGTTTGAGCGCAAGGAGTTATGAAGATTGGTTAGTAACTATTTTATTCATTCGTTAAACATACCATAGTCGTATAACGTTTTTTTGTGCAGGTCTAAAAACGAGTACTTTAACTGCACCGGTCCAGAATTCAATCCAAGTATAGAGAGGTGTGGAGTGCCTTATTCTTGTTGTAAAAATGCAACTGACATGTCTGTAAGTCAATTAATTTTAAAATGAATATGCAATTCCATTACTTCATCCTTTTTTGACTAAATTTGTGCTGTACGATTTTGATAGAGCGGGTTGATAAATATCATGTGCGGATATGGAGTTCAGCGTGAAGCTGTAAGATTGTGTTAATTAGTTACAAACTCCTAAGCATATTAATACATGTTAATATTTTATATGTAATTTTGTTTTTAGGGAGTGACTACGACACCAGTCTTGGTAAAAAAGAATGCATCCTTGCTCCAACACGATCCGAAAGACAAAGTATGGACACAGGGCTGTTTAGAATCTCTAAAATCATGGATCAATCGAAATTTATACATTGTTGCTGGACTCGCTGTAGGGATCGCATTAATGCAGGTTAGTAAATTTAACAAGTATTAGATAAATGCTTTCATTTAGTACAGTTTTCTAACAATGATGTTGTTCTTTTAACTTTTGTACAGTTATTTGTGATGTACCTAGCAAAGTCATTGGAGGGACAAATAGAGCTACAAAAGTCGACTTGATAACGCTCACACAGCAAATACAAAAACTTTAAGTGTTATTCAACAATCATTGTTTTTAGTCTAAGTATTAAGCTTCCGTTCCTTTTTTCGTTGCAATGCATTTTGCCAATAACCTACATACATAAAATGTTATTATTGCTGGTTGGTTAAAGTTAGTAACTAGTGTATGTACGGCATTAATCAACCCTATCTCTCTCACGTGAGTTTTACATACCATGTCAATCATCATCCTCTCATGCAATGCCATTTGGAAGGCATTGCATGAATTTCTCACTAGTCAGTCACAATAATTTATACCCAATATTTAGTATAAAAACAGTTGTTTGTTCTCTGCGATCTTTTTACCGTCTTTTGTATACACAATTTTTTAGTATTTCTTATAGCGTTTAAGTGGATGGTGGAGTTTTATACTGAATGTGCTTCAAGGTATCAATGCTGTGTACATTTTTAACACGATGTTCTGCTTTCTCCACGTCGTCGACCGTTCCAGTAACGTAGTAATGAGCAATAATACTTAGCAATGCATGTATTTAGTCTGTTCCGCTTATCATTCCTGGGACCACACCAACCCTTCATCATGAATCTGTCATTACTACAAATAAACGTAAAAATATTATATAATTTCTCGTATTTATAATATCCATTTTTATGTACACACCGGGAGACTTTTGTGATAACCAATCCAACAATTTTGAAATTATTTAAAGAGTATTGTTACACAGTTCTCGATGTTGAATCATTACCATTGAAAAGGAATAAACATTTTGGATGTTTTTTGATATGGATGGATGTTTGTGCACTTTGTTCTCCTGATCGCATATTGTGTATTCCTTAGTTTTGCCTAGAGTGAAAGTAAAATTAGGATACATATTTCTCTCAGTCTAAAATAAATATGCAGTCCAGTCATGTATGCATATCTTAGAAAGTCATATTTATCTATTGTGCACGAACTTGTGTGGGAAGGGAACAACATTAAAATTAGAATATCAATGTCCAAGATACATGAGTTTTTCCATTCTGTAATCTAAATATGGCATTCTAAACGAGCGTGAGAAAAGCGTCACACGATTGTCATGCAGTTAACTCAAGTGGCGACAAATTGGAAATATTCTTGAATTGTTAACTCGGATGGTTGACTGGTACAGGCATTTTATTTCACTTTGTTATTTGCTCCCTCAGGGATGAAAGATCGAAAAACTGTACCCAATTAGAAATGCTTGTACCCTGGGGAAAAAGTTTTAAATGTAAGGATCTATGTACAAATTCTGGATGAAATGTATTTTTGTAGATCTTTTTATCGAGAATGACTTTCCAAGGAGAAATCTAATATGTGTAGGCCTACGTTTATCAATTGCATCCATGTACTCATTATTCTTGTACGATTTCCTTAAACGATGTCGGATAGCAACGGTATGACGCAATTGCATCCACGCAAATTTTACATTTTCTTCTCCTTTAGCACTTCCATCAAGAGGCAAATGTTACATATGCATTGTGCAAAATCAAAGCCTTCTCCGAATTATACGCTTCATTACGGATCATGCTCATGCTGGATGATATATTTTATAATGGGTGAGCTGAGCTACAGTACGAATAAGCAGTGTATTACTGTTTGCCAGTTGCTTCGAGTACATGCATTCTCGGAAAACAATTTATTAAATTGAGTTGTTTTTTTTGCAACTATGTGAAATGAGCAAATCCAGGCACACATTCAGTTTGAAAGAGTGTTAGAGTTTTACTTTTCCTTCACTTTCTTGTTATTTCATTTTATGAAACCCCAGGACAAACAGGGAAGTATGGAGAAAAAGTTAGATTTTAGGGAAAGAAAGGCCTGGAGCCATTGCTCATGATTAAGTTTATCATGCTCACATTTCAAAAGACAGGAAATTCATTATTATTCGTTTTCCACGTTATTTTTATCCGTTAAAGCATTATATAAAACCAATTGAAATTATCCCGTTTAGGAAATTGGAATAAGTTTAATATCACTGGAAACACCACTGGACAATGCTAAGTACTGTCTAAAAATAAACACAAAAAGCCTGTGCAAACGACATTGATCTCACAATACGCAAGGATTTACATGTAAAATGCACCACGCTATTAAACTAGGACAGAAGCTTTTATCAATTTGTACTTGACTTTCATACTGGTCGAGGAAAGGAAAGACTTTAATCAAGGCTCAGCATGCATCCTGTCAGACGAGTTCATAATACGTGTGTTTTTGTTCGTGTGAGACTAGGAAAGGCGGATGTGGTGGGTGGGCATGGTCTGCAAGGCTAAAAAATTTTCCCATAGAAAGACTGTGGCCGGATGAAAACTCTCCGAAGCCTTTTTTTCACAAAGACTTACTTTTGCCATGAGAGATGCAGTGGCAGTTCTGCTACAAATGTACCAAGTCGGTCGGTTCGTGGTGGCGAGGAAGAAGTTGGTGTTGATGATGTTGTTCATGATTCTTGACAGGTCCGTCTTCCATCTACGATAGTGAGAGTCCCACTGTGTGAGACTCGGCAATATGAGTGCAACTTTCACTCGACCCGACATTATCGATGCGACGCGACAGCTTTTCACTCTTACACTGTGTAACTTTCGTAATTTAATGAATTCTTCAAAGGGTTGGGGAAAGGTTATGTTTTTATTGCGTGTCTCACACAATCAATAGGAATTCTTCGACCAACTGGAAACTTTTGTGGGTGGGGGATACGTACGTAGGATGCCAAGAATAGTAACAAGAGGAAGAACATGCCACGACGGGTGCTAGTTTAGAAACCACCTGTGTCCTGATGTAGCATGCTACATCAGGACAATGGACTACCTACATGTAAAGTAAGTTCGTTTTAAGGAGAGATTTTCTTCAATAATCCGCTTATGCAGATGTATTATTATATTGGCTCTGTTGGATCCACCCAGACAACAAATTCTCTAAAATTGGACTGAATCTTGCAAAATTGTGTATGAATTTAAACTTATATTTATGTAGTCGTGTGTTTGTAAGCTCATTGGGACGACGGGGAAGGAAAAATGTGAAATCTCGTCTTCAAGAAATGGTTGTTGAATGTCAAGCAGGAATTAGTCTGCTTAAGGTTAGGATAAATTTTTAAAATGGGATACATCTCCTAGTGCTCAAGGAGTGTTTAGGGATGTATTTTTGTCCATGTAATAATAACTCTTCACATAAAACCTCCCACTTGTACTCCGCCTCAGTCGGAAGAAAGGTCTGAACAGAATCTCAACAGAAGGCCAACATTAAGCCAAAGAATAAAAGTATTTGGTCGAAATAAATTCAAAAGGATTAAGACATCTCTCTCTCTCTCGTTGTGGACGGAATGGGATAAAATGTGGTGATGAATGAGCAAGAGTGGCTTCAAGTGCTACTATCTATCTCTAAGGAGGAGAGTACGCCAACCTGATAATGACAGATCTTGATGTCCTTTGGATATATGGTAGTACCCCCTCTGAAAGTAAAAAGTGTGAAGCGGTTTGATGCCATGGCCCAATTTACGCCCGTCACACCCCTTTGAAGGCGCGCCCGATGCCAAACTAACTGCACTAAAAAATTCGCCAAAAATCCAATTTTGTTCGGATTTTCATAATAGTTACATATTTATGATCCCAAATAGTTGCTTTATCATATCTGATATCAATCTGAACTTTTTTGGAATTTTGAATTTTTTCAAGCCATGCCCTTTTCAGGAAATATTCGAAAATATTGAAAATTTCTGAAAAGTTAATTTTACAACTGAATATGATAAAGGGACTATCTGGGATCATAAATATGTAACTATTATGAAAATCCGAACAAAATTGGATTTTTGGCGAATTTTTTAGTGCAGTTAGTTTGGCATCGGGCGCGCCTTCAAAGGGGTGTGACGGGCGTAAATTGGGCCATGGCATCAAACCGCTTCACACTTTTTACTTTCAGAGGGGGTACTACCATATATCCAAAGGACATCAAGATCTGTCATTATCAGGTTGGCGTACTCTCCTCCTAAATGCGTTGCTTAGAACTCGACTGGGATGACTTGTGGTTAGAACAGGACGACCGAGAAGACGGAATAAAATAATGTGCAGCAGTAGCATTTGAAGAGACAGAGAGAGAAAGTTGCTGCCTTTTTCTCTCAAAATGCATTCAAGAATTGACCATCACCCAACCCACGAGAAGATGAGGGCAAAGATCGAGCAGAGATAACACCACCACTGACACAATATTTCACAGCATTTTAACAAAGCTACACCCCTCGAGTCAGGCCAATAAGAAGTGAAATGTCTCAAATTCTTGAGGGAGGGTATGTACTTAAGTACATATGTATGCATGTTGTCGCATAGTTGGTTTTCTCGGGCGTCTCTTTACTATTGCTCCTCGTCCTACGTACGTACAGCTCTCCTTCCTAAAGTTCTCCTTTTCATCTCAACTTTCTCCCTCATCATTCATTTCAAAAGCTTTCATTTCATCACTTGACAAGATTTGTGATTGATATTTCTGCCTGAAATATACTTTTCTTCCTTGATTTCATATAATCGTCATCACCTCCCCCAATACCTGCGTGTTTTAAGGAGAGTAATGCCTTTTTGTAATGGTGACAACAGCACCACCCCTCAAACTTGTGATGATGGTTCTGTAACCCTGAAAATATGGGATGGTTGTCATTAAGAAGGAGGTGAAGATATAGGTGCATGGCAGACAAATACAAAACTGCCCAGAAATAGATAAAGAATCTTGGCAACTTTCTGAACCACTATTGCCCCAGAAAATATTTTGGATGGAGACCTTTCACCTAAATAATCTTTGAGAAAGACATTTGGAAGTAGTTTCAATGATGATGATGACGACTTTGTACATGCTCCAGATTTATCGCCGAGACGACGAATGGGAAATACAGATATTTATTTCAGCAGCAGACGACCTTCATTTAGCAAGTACGTAGTCCCACTGCAACAAAGCCACTCGCGTTCTCCTATTAGCGGTTTGCTAGACTTTCGTCTTTGCTTTCCTTCTGCCGCTACTACGAAAAGTAAGCATGGGTTGGTTTGGTCTGCGAGAACCATGAAATCGACAGAAGGGCATGGACCAATTCACGACTATTTACTCACTTGCTCCAATAACAACCACAACACACTTTAACGGTAATGAGCTCAACTGCTCAATCCCGTCGAAAATAGGAGGCGATAAGAAAACCAAGAGTTTTTCACAGTAGGTACTCCTTCATTACTCTAATGGAGTTGTTGGCCGATCTCCCATGCTATCCAGCAACGTTGTCTTCGTAGTCAGCAGAATGGTTGCAGAGCTTGATGTTGCGGTAGCTAAGGTTTCGCCATAACCAACTGTCACGCAACATTATTTACATTTTCTGCTAATGGTGTTCAATTGAAGGATGGCGACGCGGAGAAGTTGACTCGCCGGACATCATCCATCCTGATCAACATTAACGTGTGGCATGTGACGACGACGAGGGTGGTGATTATGAAGGAATAAGAGGCAGGTCAGGTTCAGGGACTGCTATTTCGGTACCTCCTTTGTTTTACAGCGTCCCCGATGGATGGAGAGCTAAATACATAGGATTCGAACCTCAACGTGACGACATGAGCTACTGCCTCTGGTTTGTGGTTGACTACTTAATAATAATATCTCGGCAGGCGTGTTTTGTTATTTACGTACGTGCTGGAAATGCGGAGGCTGGGGTCATTTTCTTGAGCCCTTGATACTTTCTCTGCCCAGGATCAGTTCACATTTTTCGGCTGAAATATTGCCCAAGAACGTGACCAAACTTACAGCATGACGTTGGTTTTTGCTCCTTTGGGGAATCCTATTCTGAAATTAATTCAAATAATATTCCGAATTTACAATGCCTCTGTGAGAATTTGAAAAGTTGGAGTAGTGACGACAACCTTATTGAGTCAACGAGTTGTAGGGAAAGCTGACCTGTAAGAAGGAAGGGTTGCACTTGTTTGATGCAGCAGGATGCTCAATCACCATCACCAAATGGGGAACATTATCATAAAATGTTGTTTGTTATCCACTCTGCTGGGATTTGCCAGATGGGCGAAATTAATGGGGTGTGTTGATTGAGACATTGTTAACGGTGGGGAAAAATGGGATGATAGTGAGCAGTTAACAATTTACCAGAGGATGAAAGTAGGTATAGGATCAATTTTAAAATGGATTGCTCGATAAATTTCCTTGAAATGTCCCAGTTGGAGCTAAATCATACGGAAGAACACTTCCATTCTTTCTCCAAGACAGGAGAGGAAGGAAGAGGAGGAAGTAGTCTTTGCCAACTAAGTAGCAGCTGGAGCGAAGGGTTACTCAAACAATTCGACGACAATTTTCTTGTCTAGCCATTGAGTGAAATCGAGTCATGAAAGTTGTTAAAGTTGCACGTAAATTGTATGAATTGTAAGAATGGATCTTATCAGTTGTTAAATAATTAACGAAACTTTCATCCTTATCGGTACACAATTCGTGTCAAATACGATTTGTAACTTGGGTCGGAAATTTGCTAAGGTACTAAAATGCATATGACCATAATACAAACAATGAATGCCAGTACATATTACTTATGCAATACGTATGCACAATGCACAAAGTAACGGTTACATGAGAGAAAGTATGAACTCCTAATACTAATACTTCTTTTGAGTATTCGAGTTTCAGCATTTGATCAGCACAACCGAAATCCAGAACATGTAAAATTAGCCAGAATTACAAATTGTTTGAGAGTTTGGACAATAACAAACTTTTTCCTTGCAGGGATTGCACATTACAATTAATTGTCCTCTTATTTGTCAACATCACCCTAAATCTCTTCACTGCTGGCGTAATTATGCATGCAGACAAGGAGCGTGATGATGCACAAGAGTTTAATTGTGCTATTGTTGTTTGAAAAGTTATTTCTGCCCCATTGTGTGCTCATGCATACACACTTGCATTACCCAAAGAGCACTTGAATACAAGTTTTGCTAAAATACCTACGAGTATTTACTTCCACTTGTTTGGCACCGACTGAAGTGAACAGCTCAAAAAGTAAATTGAAAGTGCAGACTCGAAGGAGGTAGGAACCTGCTCTTTCTCCCGTTTCCTTTGTACTCTGGGCTTTGCGCGTATGCACCATTTGATTGATTTGAAACTAACAATGACTCGGATGCGATTTGAAATAATTCCAAAGAAGAGAGGAGAGTTAAGCAAAAGTCGGGATGAGTAGAAAGTGAGCTCAACCGAGGGGAAAATAGGCCACATCCAAAAAGGCCCTTCGTCGTTGTGTTCCTTCAGAATTCCAAAGAATGAAGACGGATTTCTTACAAGAGAATCATTAAAGATCAGGAGGAGAATCGAATAAGAATAAATGAATGCGTGGACGAAATCATCGTGGTATTTCCATTTCTATCAAAACAGTGGGGGCTGGGCTGGAGTCGTAGGAGAAAAGTCACACAAAGTCGTCAGGCAGAGATTGATTCTCTTGGAAATATCTCAATCAGAAGGAAGAGATGAGATCTATCTCTTTCTTTCTCTCCCTGCTTTATGTAATCTGACAGTTGGAAAGTGCTGTTCGTACGTGATGGGAGATGATGATGACGACCACGTCATGGTGGTGTCTGCTGGTAGGTGATCTTGGATCAGACACAATCTGTGAAGTCGCACAGCTTCTTGACGCAAGGTATTCCTCTTCCTGAGAGCAGGGTTTCTCATTATATTTACATAGCTGTGTGTCTGTGTTTTGGACTTTTTCTTAAAGTTTCCAATGTGATGTATAAAATCATGAGGTGGTAAAAACACTGTTTAAAACTGAATATCTTAAAAACACATTGTGTACTTGAGAACTCTGCGCCTTATTGTCGTGGAACCGTCTGATTCTGAATATGCGGAAACGTAGCGCGTGGGCAAGCAATGGAAATTCAAAGGTCTCCAATCCGATTTTTACACCTTTTCAACCCTCTCTGGCTCAGATGAGGCTTCTCCACATGCGAATTTACTCCGGATATGCGACCGACTTTTAGGACGAGGAAAATGGTCCTGGTTCTTAGTTCTGCAACCATTTATACAATCCAGCTCAAGGTTGACTTACTTTTTCTGTTCTCAAGTCACACACAAGAATTTCAATTCCTCCTTCAACAAATGAGTTTCTGATGCAAATCCCACACGTAGGGTGCTCTTGTTCGTCTTCGTCTTAAGCGAGATGCAAAATTATATATGCATATTAAAATCTAATCTAGTTGTCCAAAAAGTTTATAACTTTGGACGGGACAGATTATCCTTAATGAGGACTTTCTTTCGTACGAATGCTTACATGGTAGCATAGCCTGGAAAATGGTCAGCTTAATATCGTCACACTTTCTCCACACCCAGATGCTCCTCAGTGGCTTATGTAGGCTTTACACTGCAAAAAGTAAATACGTTTTATGACTTGCCACGCGTCACAAAGTTGAAGAAATTGAGAAACGTGCTAATATTCTTTCCACAAAGTTTTGGAGATACACACGCACCTTATGTAATTCAGGTGGTGCAGTTGGTTCTGTTTGTTACGTGATGGTGGCAAAATTTTTGAGGACATATTCCTCTAAAGCATGTTGGACAAGGAGTGGAACCAAACTTCTATGTTTTATCCAAATGATCCAGCTAATCAAATATTCAAGCCCCCCAAGTGATTCCAACTTTTTTGTTTGCTTATACAATTCTTAGACTGATCCTGAGTGGCTTTTCTTGCTCCGTGTAGATTTATATTGCTGCTCCTGCTGCACGAGTTGTTTGCGTCTTTCTCTACCTCCCGAACGAGAATTATGCTCTTTTTGATCCATGAAAGGTTTCCTAATATGAAATGTGTAACATAATTACTCTAGTTTGCCACTCATAATTAGAAAATGTCAATAGTTTTTTCTCCGAAAATAGTTGTTTACTTCTTAAATAGTTGAAATACTTGCATTGTGAAGAAGAAAATGAAATGAACTTTCGCAATTTTTCAATTACAAAAGTATTTCAAACTTGCAAAATGTCTGAACTGCAGAGAAATAAGTCGAATTGGGGAAAAATGTAAAGGATTTGAAAGGTTTAATACATTAATTGCACACGCTTTGTGATCCTATTTTTTGACATTGGAAAACGACCTCCGGGGATTGTGGTCAGGTTTCAAGTAGTCTCAAGTTAATTTTAATTTCGAAAAGTGTTTTGAAGTAATAGACACGACAAGTCGCCAATAAATTTCTGCGTCGTAGGGTCAGCTTCTGTTTTTACACGCTTCTCAAATATATATCTGCTTTTGGCATCACATGACCAAAGGCAGGTGTAGAATGGTGGTGACGCCATGACCCATGTGAACATAGCAACATACTAGGAACTTACATACGTAGGAACTCGATATGGATCTTTGTCTGTCAGGATGATTACGATATTGCGGAACAACATTCATATTGGATCAATTGAACAAAGTGCTTAATGGCAGGGCTAAAAAATGTCACCCGGAGACTATCTCACATGACATTTGGAGGAGAGTGGAAGGGTCAAATCCTTTGTACTTTTATCATTTCATTTCGAGATTGGAACAACAGAATTGACAGGAAATCAGCTCAACTGAAGTCTCGGGGAGGACCGAGCCCCTGGCAAATTAACGTCCATCCACTAGCACCACCACCACCAATATCACCGCTGATCCTGAGAGAAAGCATTGACTTTGAGCTGAAGCAAGAACCACAATCCACCCACGACCGAAACACGGGTTTTAAATTAAACGCCTTGTACTTCTTTGAGGCCTGATGACTTTTGTGGACGATGGCGAAATGAAATGGGTATATCATGGCGAATTTTGGTGCGTGGAGTTTATAAGGATATCCGCCGCTGCTGCCAGTCATTTCCCACGCTAAAATTGGGAACAAGGCATTTCAGGAATTTATCCGCACAACAAAAGGCACACGTGCATATTATTATTTAGCAAGAGCACAGATTGTGACGACATATACGAGGTGGAGGAGGAAATGGAAAATATTGTCTAATGTGGTCTTCAAATTGGAATGATCAGGCTTATTTCTTTGTGTCCGCCGCTTGTAAACACAGCATTCATAGGTCTCAAGTGGTTCTGGTGAAATGTTTGTTATGGTTGTGCTCCTTCTTTCCAGTTCACCAACTCGTACTTTTCCGGGCACAAGAGTTCTTGAACGGCTTGCAAATTTGAAAAGATGTCACAAAAAGTTGTGCCAGATTCTCATCTTAAATTGAAAAGAAAATCCCTGTTTAAAATTCTACAATCGTGAGAAATCGGCTGACAATAACAGACGAAATTGAGCAGAATCTTATTCCATCAGCAAAAATGGTGATTGTGGACAATGTTGGAAACGAATAATCGGTAATGCAGCCAAAGGAAGATTTTATTATTATTAAGCAAAGAACGATCGCCCAAACTCCGAAAGAGGAATATGGAAATAAGTACGGCTACACTGAGCGAGGACATCTCCTCCTTGAATAATGGATGAGTTGCATTGCAACTTTATGTACAACAAGATGGATGGATATTGTATGTACGCATAAACTATTTCGAGGATTTGGACGACGGACAATCCGAATTCTTAACAACTTCTTTTCCTTGATGGTATGAATAAACATGTTCGGAGGACTTGGGCACAATTCCCCCTCTGCGTCAACATTGATTAATTGCGGCACGTGTTCCAATAATTGTTTGGGACGAGGAGGAAAGTGCCTCTCGTCCCGAGATTGAGGAATTTCTGAGTCATTTGTAACATCATCATGTTTACCGAGCAGGAGGTGAAAGGATGTCGACGAGGTCTCTTAACGACCAAATAACTAACCTGTGCATATGACACAAGAAGAAGGCGTGGGCATTTACAAATATGCACGCATTTAGTAGTAGCATAGCATGTTGAAGTATGTAGGAATTCCTGTCAATTTATGTATTTTGATGATTGAAGAGGAAATTTGTGATTATTAGATAATGCCACACATTAAGTGAAATTGCATGAAAATTTAAGGACTAACTTGTAAGTAAATGTTCTTGATAGCATTTTAAAGCCACCACTTTTATTAACTTTTTCTACACTATTTACTCCATACATGCATACTTTGTGTTGCAAATATTTTGTCCACTACTAAACTTGTACTTACGTACGCAGGCCTATTTTGGTAGTAAAGTTCTTATTCGTTGTAACCAGTCTCAACCAGAGTACTGCTCTTCGTCTGGTTGTAAATAAATAGCTGATGCCTGCAATTTATTTGGTCCCGCAAGCGCGACGGAAATTAAACCCGTCTGCAACCAATCTATATCCAGGATGGGCGCCACAGATTTATTCATTTATCAAGACCATGAAGATTTCGGATTCTCACGAGACACATGTAAAGGTATCCAAACTTAGGCTAAACAGCAGCTCGACCCAAAGTCAGTAGTGGTATGACAATTTAATGCCAAACCGACCACCGTAATTTGGGTAGGTAGTCAGAAGAGCAAGAGTGAAATGCCTTTTCGCCACCAGTTTAAACTTTAAACGGATAGGTCCAAGTTTAGATACATGCATCTACTCAACTGTGGTTGGAATACTTGTGTTGTACTACAGGTCTTCTCAAGATGAAGATGGATGCTCTCCTGGTGGGGGTAATAAGTATCGTGTCAGGCTTGATCTTCATGCACCAGGCAAACAAAGGATTCCCAATTATCCGCGTAGTACTTTTTGGTGAAAAGTTGAAGACGGAATGAAAAAAAACTTTGCTGGTGGAACGCCAAAGCTCGTTCCACATGTTGACCTTGACTACATACAAGTGCATCGTTCGTTTATCCAAACCGTCGATGTGATAAAAGGGGAAAACTATATTCATTAATACGTCAACTTAAAAATCAATTATTCATCTGAAATTGCGGTTTAAGTCAATTTTGAAAGAAACCCGACAAAGTTGTTGGCGACACAATACGTAGGAAAAGCTCGTTAAGTATTACAAATACTTTACTTATTTTTCTAGTCAAATGCACAGGTACCCAAATTGTTCAATTTATAGAAACTTTCGAGGCACGAGGCATAGAAAACGTACAATAAAGTGACGCACAGAAAAAGTACCTATCAAAAACGTTTACTTTATAAATAGTCCTTAATTTTGCATTCCCTTTCTCTTAATGTGTGTCATTATCTAATAATCACAAATTTCCTCTTCAATCATGCAATACATAATTGGTAGGAATTCTTACTTATGAAATTTCTGCACAATCAATCAACAACAACGAATGATGATAAATGAGACTCGTCACTGTTGTAGCGTTCCATAAGATTTTTATAACTTTTTCCCCCGAGTAACCTTCAAACTTGCAGTTATTTAGTTGGATCGTTAGTGTAATTGTGAAAGTTAGTATTTCTGTGGGTTGTTGCTTGGATCAGGTGCAAGGACAAGCACGTGAATGAGGGGGCGAAAGTGTGATAATACGAATGCAGAACATAACATGTTGTGGATATTATTGTTGTTATCGTACATTTCAAATCAAACTAATACACACCACGGAATGTATTCAATTAGATAATAACAAGCCAAAAAAATTGTCCGATTTTGTTGATGAATTCAAGAGGAAGGGAAAACAGTGTGTGTATGTGTGTGTGTGCCAAGTATTTACGTACGTACATAGGCTGCGTTTGCCGATGTCCGTGACCAAGTGAGGAAATTGGACCCGACTTGTGAAGGTGGCCCAAGAGAAAAGAAAGCAGAAAATCCCTCCACGGTATTTTTTGTCGGCTGCTCGACTTTGCTGATTTCTCTACTTTGACCGTGCCAAAAAGTGGAGAAGTAAGTGTATGAATAGCCGGAGGTTTTATCCCGCAGCAATTTCTGCTTGGTTCAGGAAATGACATCAGATCAATGGGATCCTTTTATTCGTTACTACTCTTCCCACCATGTTCCGTAGCCCGAGAGAGAGAGAGAGGAGAAAAATTGGGAACTTTGAGGAATGGTTTGATTCATTGTAAGCAGATGACAATTTATAGCCACTCAGCAGCAAGAGAAGGAATCTCACCAAACCAGCAAGAATTTAGTCCACTTGCTAAGCTCAAGGTGCATCTTCTTCTTGATTTCCTGTCAAACATAGGAAAGGATGTCAGTAGATAGGGTGAGATGGAAAGTGTGGTTTTACTACTATCCCACAATGAAATGAAGATTTAGGGATGATTGATAAGCCCATAAAAGTTGATGAGAACGAGTGGGACGAGACAGACCGTCCATGCTGAAGGAGTCAACAAGCCAACCTCAGCTTGGTGTGTGCATATGCATCTACGTGATGCGGATCAGTTTTGCAATAATATCCCATCGGAGGAGTAAATGTCCATGTGTTTCTTTAGGCGCAGGATGAAGTGCGAATAATGTGAGCAGGGATGGAAGAGTGAGTGAGGCACATTGCGAATATTTCCACTTCCACCGTCCGTTTATTGTTCTCTCGCGTTCTTGCGTATTGCTCGTAGTGGAACTTGGCTAATGCTCAGCGCTAGCTAACGCTTTTTACCTTGGACGAGGATACCAGCTCCACCGGAGCCAGTCCGTTGATACCCGGTTCAGAACTAGTTGAGCCTCTCGCCTGCAAGTTTGCCTGCGAACAAATTTCCCTTCTTCTCAAGAGTCAAGAAGAACCCGAATTCATCTCACCAGCCGTCGTCGTTCCTGTCGTCTCGTCTCATCTTAGATACAAACTTTAGTTGCATATGCAGCCAGCAGACTTTTTTTCTAATTGTAAAAATGGTGTGTGTTAGAACTTAGATTTTTCCATTTCGGTGTTGGAAAGTTTCTAGAACTGGTTTCATGAAGTTCAATGTGAGACATTTACTCTCTCAAGTTTCTTGCACGTTGCGTCACACTGCGAAATTTGTTTGGATTTATCCTATCCAGAAAATTCACTGAAAGCGAGTCTTGACGAGATAATTTTTTAAAAGTCATCTTATTCTCATCAGGGTTATACTATTATTAGGAAGATATATAAATATATCCATAATTCTTACGCATTTCAAACGACACCAGCACACCAGAAACTGTCAACAATTCCACTGCAGTAAAATATAAGTAGTGTTTATATCATTTTCCCATTCACCCAGATTTCCCTGCAACAACTGTAACTTACACACAATCGTTCCTTCGTCCTGCTTCTCCGCCGACCTCATACCTGGAAAATTTATGGTGAAAATGAAAGTGTGCAGTTGACAGTTGAAATTGAGCAGGAATTGTATGCAATCTAACGTGCAAAAGAGAGAGAGAGTATTAGCAGTAACATTGAAGCTGTTGACGTGTTTTCTCCACGAAAAAGAGTAGTTTTAGTAGTACCAGCAGTCGTACGTAGTATATCGTCGTTCTGCCATTTTTTACACACATGATCCTGCTGACTGAGTCTACCAGAATCCTGACCTGTCAACATGAATCTCTCTGAGGAAGAAGAAAGGCTCGTGATGAATGAGACTCTGCTCTCAACCTCGTTTCCCAATTTGACAGAGGGGCATCATAATAATAACAATGGGACGGACGGGTACAACAATGGCGATGATGAAGGGGCCCTGTACGAGGTGCCCGTCTCAATCGTCGTCCTCCTCTCCCTCCTCTACGGGGCCATCTCGGTGGCTGCCCTCATCGGAAACATCCTCGTCCTCTGGGTCGTCTCGGTACGTTTACCTGTCAAATGTTTAAAAGTCGAGAAGTCATTCTCCAAAATTTTAGTGTGTGGTGTGCCAGGGCCAAAAACGAGCTGGTGGAGTGGTTACCTGATATCAAGGTTTCTTTTCCAGCTGTCCTTTTATCTCTTAAACTTATTAGAAACGCTTGTCATCATGCGGTGTTACAACCTTGAAAATTTGCATATGCAGAAATTATGTCTGTCTCTCTTTTTGCGGTTGTAGATAAAGTGCCAGACTCTCTCTTCTAGCTGTCAAGTCGGATGAAATTCCCACACGCATAGTCTCACATAATATTGGTCATTAGTTTTTAATGGATGGTGGGAACTTAGCCTGTGCTACTGGCTCCCCGGTTTGATTTGCTATTAATTTGACGTCGCATAGTTTTCTGGCAATTCTTAAAATTCTTTATTGCTACTCAAACATGGTTGGTTCTTGGTCCCACCAATTAGTCAACTTTTCATACGAGCAAAAGGAGTAATTTGGCGTTATTCCCTCGTGGCTTTCGCAGCACTCAGTCAAGATCGGTTGGCTATGTCATTCACATTACGAAATTATGTGTACGAATAGATAATTATGAGACACTTTGTCGACGGGATGAGAAGAATATTCATTTAGTAACCGTTAAACACAACGTAACGTTACCACTACGGGCAGACTTTTTCACCAGTTTACACAAGGTTTATGCTTGAGTGGGTGAATATTGAATTAAAAATCAGTGCCTCCTCACTTTTTCAGGACTTGTAGCACATTTCCTTCCACGCGTTCATTATTGAGTTACACGAGCAGCGGAGGGTTGTAACGTATTGCAGAGTTTCATCTCTCTCGACAAGAAGGGCGTGACAAAAGTGGGTGGAAAAGTTTGAAGAGATCAATTTTAAAGTGCTGGAAAATTAAATGGTTTCATTACCCGGGACAAAAGTATTGCCAGCAATTAGACATGACCTCGGGGAAACTTTTGTCCTCCTACGTAAATGTTTGTCGGTCAATTAGAAGGAGTGATGATTGATCAAAGAGTAGAAAAATTAGGGCAATTCGTGCCCATTCCACTTTCAAGATTTTCTTCCTCGAAACTTGTTCTATTGATAGGAAAAGAGATAAGGATATCATTGTCTTGTAACTTTTTTTAATGGACTTATTACCAGGAAATCGTTCCTTTAATGAGGCCTCCTTTTTATTAACAGGTGTCACGAAGGATGCGAACTGTGACGAACATGTTCATTGCTAATCTCGCGTTTGCTGACATCATCATTGGACTTTTCGCCATCCCGTTCCAATTCCAGGCTGCTCTCCTTCAACGATGGGACCTTCCCGACTTTATGTGCGCTTTCTGCCCCTTTGTGCAAGTAAGTATTTGTGCATGTAGTCGAATGGAAAGCTGGCTTCGATCCATTCATTATTACTTTCCAAGTCTCTGCAGACTTGGAAGATTGTGAAATTCGTTGTTCTAAACTCGTGTTATTTCGTGGAGAGGAGAGGATTGCTTAAATTCATTTACTTGTTGTGACACTCGCGCCTCGAGTGTCCGTCCTGCACCAGATAAAAATAAATGTGTGTGTCGTAACGTGGAAAACAAGGAGGATGAGAGAAAATGAAAGTGAATAGAATCGCCGTCCGTGGGGTGATTGATGAGGAAGACGCTTCTGATGAGATGGTTTTGTCGGTTGGCCGGATGGTTGCGAAACGTGACCGTTTTCTACCTCGGTTATTAAACTCATTTTCATTTGTAACTTTCATAGTCCAAGTATGAATTTCAGCCTCAACTCAACTTTGCCAACATGGTGCGTGTGTGCCAAGCCAATTTTTGGGAAAACTTAATCAACCGAAATAGGACCTTTTTCCTCTCGCTTTCTCTTGTCTGATCCGACTAATGAACATGTGGCATGAAGCTGCTCATCATTTTTCGTAGAAATTAAAGCGGAACAAAGTGAAAGCTTTATTCAAATTTGTGTCCAACAATGTTTGTATTGTGGTTGGATCACAGTTCCGAGAAAATGGTGTGCATATATTTGCATGAACGATGTAATGTACATACATGAGTATCCTCTAGTCTCTACTACCCATTTCCTAACGGTTGAGAAATGTGGGTTTCAATTTTCACTTTCTCTTTGTCCAATCTACCCATTGCTCCAACTTTTTTTCGTAAACGATACTCACTTACCTGTCAAAACGGGACAAGTTTAGAAATTTGATTGGTGCGATGTGAACGGACAGGTTTCTCTTTCTTGAAAGGAGAGAAAGAGAGAAGAAAAACCAAGTGGTGAAATAAAAATGCAAGTCGGCAAAAAAAGTTGAAGAAAGAAAGACTTATATAAAGTTGAGCTCAATTTCATTCAATCCCAAAATGGATCCCACGTAAATAATCTATTCTACTTTCCCTAACTTATTTTTAGTCTTGTATATGTCCCTGCGTAGGGAGTGAAACAAGTCAAGCAATTCATTTTTTGTCAATTGATTGGTAGTCTCATTTTCGTCCATTTTCTTAAACTTCATGGTTTCGAGTGTAAAATGCAATAATATTTTACTCCAGGAGTAAAAAAATGAATTAGATTGAATCAAAAATTTGAAAAAAAAAATTTCGTTATGAACATTAATGCTTGTTTTGTGTAGTAAAAATACTTAATTCTAAAATTAATCCGAATTCTCCTTCTAAATCTTTAATTCGTAATCCACAAGTTTTAAGCTTAATTATTAATCTCAAATCTATTAATCCCCTAGCTGTAGGATTTGCATAGTAGGATTTTCTCCCATTTAGTTGACATTGTTATTAAAATAGACGATGTAAAGGGCAGCAAAACGAAAATAAGCATACAACGGGACAAATGTCGCATGTTTTCCTTATGCTTTCCAAAACTTTTGGAAGAACCATGCTTCTCAGGTGTTTGCATATTTAATCTACTTTCTCCTCCAAATCGCAAGTTTTAAAAGTGCTGACTTACCTACATGAGAAACTCGTCGAGAGAATGTGTTTATTTATTTCGCACGATGAACTTCGTCGTCGTCGTCAATGATCAATGCTTCATTTATTATTCATTTACATAGGTGCTGAGTGTGAACGTGAGCGTTTTCACGCTGAGTGCCATTGCCGTGGTGAGTTGAACAAATTGAATATTAATACATATACGAAGTCAGTATTTGCATGTAAATTATGCATTATTTATTCGCTCCACAAATACGAATGTATTAATATAAATGGACATGAAATCAGGACCGATATCGCGCCGTGTTGTATCCCCTGAGCGCTCGAGCTTCCAAGAGAAAAGCTGGTTTCGCAATTGTTGCTATTTGGACCGTCGGCGTCGTGTTGGCCCTCCCGATGGAAATTGATTTCAAGTAAGACACAGTCGTAAACATTATTAAACTAGTCAAGTCGGTCGTAAATATTTGGCTGCGTAATTAATAAATTTATGTAATATTGAGAGACATTAAAGGAAATGGTAAAACATCGAGCTATAAATAGTTTTTGGTTTGTGTCTTTATGTATCCTAGTGTCACTGATAAGTAAAGAATTGGGTTATAATTTCATTAGTGAATAAGCTCCAGGTTAGTATTGTCCTTAGTTTTTAGTCTTATTTATGACAACGACTGGTTACTTACGCCTTCAATCCATCATCATCCGTGAAAGGGTTGGCGAAGTGAGTGGGATTATGTCATTACGGGTTATGGATTTATTACGTAAAAGATCCCCAGGCTTGGTCCTTCTTGAAACTTTTATGCTGCTCGATCAATGTATATGGAATTTAGGGCAACCAAAATACAAATGCTGCTGAGGTATGTCGGACCGCCAGAGAACAATTTAGAACTCTGGCTATCCATCCGAATCATCGTTTTTTTTTCCTGGTGGGATACCACTTGACCGGAGGAGGAGGAGGCAATGCAGTGTGAGCACATATTTCTGATGGTATGATGCCTTGTTATTGGGAGAAAGCGCGTTCATGTCGAGATGGAATTTTGAGAGCATGTCTTCTCTCTCTCTCTCGCCCACCAAACATGATGAAGACAATGATTATTATGGGTCAGGAGGAGAATTATTGCATTATAGAGAGAGATCCCGATTTAGCTGGTCTTATTTCACCTTCCTTTATATCTTCCTCCAACCACGCTTACTGTTCATGACAGGCAAAAACCTGTGTGCAAAACACGCTTCTACTGCTAGACTACGAGATTTCTCTGCATGGGGTCCTTGTTGGCAGGGTTGCATCACAGCTGGCCGTGTGCTTATGCCTCCAACGGAAAGTACATTTACCTCAAATCAGTGCTTGGGGGTGACTGATGCATGCAAATGGCATTCAAGACAATGGCTGCATACTTCCTACACATTTCTATGCGAAATGAGTGGTCGTCGTCGTCGTCGTCGTCGCCGTCGTCGAGACAAGTTTCACAAACTCAATAACTTTTTGACTACTGCTCGGAAAAATTTGCATTTATATTGTGTCATGATATGTTCCTCGCGTAGAACTAGTGGGGAAATGATAGACTCGGCTTGTTAAGTGTCATTTGTTGGGGATTTTCCAACAAAATTTTGTGGGGAACGCTTTCTCCCAGACACAAGAAGGCTTTCAAGTCAAGTCAACAAGTTACAGACACATATTCTCCACCACCACCTGCGTGTGGAGTGAGAGCGAGTGAAAAGTAATACCTTGCCGACTGTCACTTTTCTTAAAATATTGTCTGCATCAATTGAAAAGCGTCGCGATAAAATATTTTAATGGTCCTTCCAGCAGAAAAAAACAGGAATTGAAGAGGGGCGGAGAGATCGATGGGTTGATAATGGAATCCGAATTTTGAGACTTTTTCTCAATCTAAAATTTCATTTCATTTCCCGAAGACATGATCCATGAGAGTGAGCGAGTTAAGTAGAGCCGGGTCATATTCCGACTCGTTTCCCTTCCAGATTCGAATGGAGGCCAAAATCTGGTACAAATCTGGTTTGTTCCGTTTCCAAATAGTGAGCGAGTAAGTCTGATTTCGTCTCCACTTTCTCCTCTGAAGCAGAATGCTTTCACTTTCACTACGCTCTCCGCAATCTCACTTTCCCCCAAAATAGTGATTAGTTCTTGAGAATATAAGTAAAACCTTGGGAAATGCGTAGACAGAAACTAATAATAATTCATTTCAACCCAAAATGTCGATTCCTCTTGGTTGGATTTATGACTTTGTGTTTCCTTTCTCAACCAGTACAAGCGTAAGCAAAGATCCAGATGTGAATCAATCCGCTTCATGTTTCCTCACTTAACAAAGTACTTTCCTTTTCTCCGCTCTGTTAACCCACAGCCAACCACCACCACATTTACCATTTGCAATCTCCACAGCCTCTCTTTCACTCCATTTTTCCGCATAAATGGGGCAAGAACGAAACATCGCATTTCAGCGAGAACGAACAGCTTCAAAAATTCTTCGCCAAGTTTACTAAAGTACCAGCATCGTTGCAATAATCATCATAATAATTCCGCCAGCCAGCATCAGCGGTTTTAGAGAGAAAGAGAGGGGTTCATGGAATGACTCTGTTTGGGCCTCCTTCCTTATAAACAATCGTTCAAAAGACAGCGCAGTAGTTTTCCTTTCACTTCCGCGGCACAAAAGCAGCGTCAGCTAAGAAAGGAATTAATGCACATCTTTCATTTAATATTTTCCGCAATCGTGGGATATAACGAGCCATCAATTTGCACGTGTTGTTTCTCCTCATCTACATTTTTGTAGGTTTACGTCTTCTCACGTTATTAGAATTGGGGCTGATATTTTAATTACTTTCTCGGCGACTTTCACCACCGGGTAGGTCCTTGTCTTTGGCTGATGAATGGAAGAATGGCCTGTCCCTGTGGGGTGTTCTTCGCAGAACTCTCTCTCTCTGCTTTCTCCTCTCTTTATCTCCACTCTTTCAATGCTGGCTGCAATATTGCTCTCTGAGGGGAGATGAGACAGCGAGAGAGAGAGAAAGAAACCAAGTTTTTCCTAGAATGTTGTGTTGATTTGGTCCTCCCATTATTATTATCGTTGCCATTATGACATTAGGAATTTTGCACAAAGGGAAAACTAAAGTAGGCAGCCGCAGCAGCAACATTGTTCAAAGAAGTTGGTAGAGCGTTCTGTGTGAAGTGTAGCGAAATGTGCACATGTGTGTCTGATTGACACTTAATTTATGGTGATTGCATGCGAAAGCTTTTAAAATTTTGAAACCTTACTGGTTAAATAAATATATGTTTGACTTCAATGGCAGAGAGAAAGTTTAGATAACTTGTTTGGACCGTAACCCTGATCTTGTCCATATTTTGTTGACTGAGTGTTCTCCTTACTCGTACTTATTGTCAACATGAGATGGCAAATCTCCTCAGGTTATACGCAATACTTCACGTCCTGAAGAAGGCAAAACTGTCGTCCTCTCTCTTTGTGGTTCAAGTTAATCAAACCAAGGCCTTTCATCATCTCCATCTTCAACTCTAAAATCGTGAAGCGTTCTTCTCCTTCCTCCTTCCAAGGTTCTTGTACAAAATGTTTACAGAGCCCCCACCGGATCGTTGGGCCATGCAAATGTGGTCACAATATGAAACTTTGTGATTAAATGAGACATGTTATTGACAGCGAACAAAGTAGTGTACTTGTGATTTCACAAGTTCCTTATTAATTACCAGGGGAATTGCAACACAGAGTTTCCAGAAATAGTTGCAAACACATCGATGACGCAAATTACGAAGAGTAATTAATAACTTGACAAAATTTCATGATTTAATTTTTTCAGGGTGGTTGCTAAAATTGAGAAAGGGGTGGTGAAGCCCTTCTGCCAAAATGTGGGGATGTCGGACGACTTGCGGAGGTATTACATCTTATGCCTCGTCATCATTCAGTACCTCCTCCCCCTCATCATCATCACGGGGGCGTACATCCGAATGGCGGCTCAGCTCTGGGGGGCCACTGCTCCCGGGAACAAGGAAGAATCTCGCGATGCCGTCGTTTTGCGCAACAAGAAAAAGGTAACCGTAAACATACTTATTTTCTGGAAAATGCATTGCCTAAGATTTCCTTTGATAAAAAAAAACTTGCGGAAAATTAGTGTGGCAGAAGATTTATATTAAAATCCTAGTTTTATTAGACAAACTTCAAAGAAGACGGGAGTGTGTATCCATAAGGCGTCATTACGTCAGTGTGACCCTTCCTCCGAGATGATAAGTATTCATTCGCGATGAGGGTGGTTCGTGAGGAGATAACTAAAAGTGGTGGTGGTGGTGGTGGTTGGTTATCGAATGAGTGGATTGAATGAAAGTGATGGTGGCAGAATATATGACCATCGCCATACATATATTCATCAAGGAAGCAAGAAATGTTTCTTGCTCACAAATCCCCTCACATTAAGTTAAACTCACCGTGGGCATTTTGTTGGCTCGGGAAGGAGAAGCGTTATCAAATTTTACGGGTGACCAAACTAGGGCCCGCATGTGCTCATTACATTACACAGATTTCATTTATAAAGTTCGTATCTTGGTTATAGACTTTCACCGGAGGCAGGGGGAGAAGTCGCTTGGGAGAAAATTTTTGCATCCATCTCACTCACTCGCTTTCTCGCGGCTGGGGCTTCTTCTTACGTGCTGTTTTGTTTTGTTTTTAGCAAAGTCTTTCCAATTTTCTTAAAACCTTTTGTGACGGTGCAAGCAACAGGGTGAAAGTCGTGATTATGCACTTCTCACTTAATTGGCTAATTGATTCATACCCGTAGGACATTTCTCGAACTTATCTGAAGGGCGAGACATGGGGTGAGGAGACGGTCTTGATTTATGTCGTGTGTGAGATTATTTTCCCGTGTGACGATCATAACTACGAATTAAAAACCGTAGTAAAATCCCGCAAACCAAAACAGGCTGCACTTTACTATCTATCACGTCATACCTTCTCTGTATTCTCCAGGCATAAATAATTTATGAAAGCGAAAACTACCTGCCTGTGTACATTGCTTAATAATTGCTCCTACCGCGTAGTAAACACATGGAGCTATCGCCCAGGTAATAAACTCCAATTGGATCCCTGGGGAGCTCCACTAATTACTTTGCAATGAAACTACTGTGGATGAATACTCTCAAAAGGGAGAAAGAAAGTAATTCAAGTTCCAGAAGCCGTAAAAGCAGTGAGACAGACTTTTCCGCATTTTATCTCATGTGCCACGAATTTTTTTTTGAAAGTGAGTGATCAACACACTCATCAGAATTCGGAAACGTGTTTTGGAATAGCAAACAGAAAATGAATAGCTTGGAAAGAGACTAATTTGACTTTGGAAGCCGATAGAATTCTAAATTGATGAATTTGTGACTTACAATAAATGGGGTGCTGGAGGCAGGTCGTGCTGAGTTACCGTGTGATGCGGATGGCGTGGAGGCGGTAGGAGTAGGAGAAGTTGTTAAAAGAAAGTAAAGTTGAGTGGATGGATACCGCATTATATTCGCCACAAGTTCAATCGTGAGTGGAATCTCGATTGCGACAACCAGACACCCACATTACGTAAGTGTGTATGTACATATGCACTTAAGTGGATGGACATGTTCGTCTCCACTTGCCTCACCTTATGCGATTATGTATCTTCATAAAATTCTGTAGAATTGTATTTTGTTGACTTTAATTTCCTCCAAAATGATATGCTGAACAATTTAAGAAAGAATCTTGGCACCACTCGAATACGCGAATGAGCAATATTATTATTGCTTCTTTAACACGTCACGTCGCAAGAATAACAAAGCACGCATGAACGAGTATGTATGTATGTATGTATGCACTCATGGTCGTGCCAGTCCTATTTTTATGCCCTCCTGAATTTTATTGGTCCTTGAGGAGCCAACTTGACAAAGATGGACCCAGTTTCCATTCATTAGCGATTTATTCTGGGGGATGCATCCACGAAATGTATACCATCATAATTAACAGATTGGGCACGTGTGACATTTAGACACATAAAGAACCCGCAGACGTCAAACTGAACCTTCAGAAGTGGACGTCTTTGATCTCATGGATAATAATAATGAAACACGTGCGGACAAACTTTTCCAATATATTAATCATTTGTGTCAAGAGAGATGTTTGTGCAACCTTGAAACGACGAAGATGACTGCTCATCTCATCCTCACACCTTTCTCGACCCACTCAAAAGGCTCGATTGAAAGTTTAATAATGAAAAGAGTTTGTTGGTTAATATTATCATTGTTGTTGTTGTTGGGTTGTTGGGTTGTTGTTGGTCTTGACAGTTAGAGTCGTTTGCGGATCCTGGAGAAAGAGATTACGAGTTGTCAAGATTTTCTTCGCACGGCAAACAAGAACATGAACACGCCCAATGGTACCACTGCACCGCATGGCCACCACGTCCGACGCCACGGATTGAACGTTTGAGACCCACAGATTTGAGAGAATGTTGCGTTCCCTCCATCAATATTCCTGTCAGTGACAAGAGACTGTAACGACCCACCGTTTTTCCCTCGCCCTGCGTGCACTCAACAATTTCTACGGAGTGTCCTTTCGTCCAGAGAACAGTTGTCCAGTCGGGTTGTAAAGGTACCATTTTGTGTATGGATGTAAAGCCGACGTCAATGATATATAAGTTGCCGTTCAGCAAACGAGACTTTGTTCGCATATGTATATCGACGTTCTGGGAGAGAGAGCTGTTTTCTCAAAACTCGTCGTGCGGAGAAACTGAATTGGAGTTAATGGGAGTGTATATATAGCCCTTGTCATTTTGTTACTCTCTGGTCCTTTGTGGATTGATTTTTATGAACCATTGTTTCACCAAATGAATGGCCATTAGGAAGAGGAAGAAGGAACTTAGCCTTGCCTGACTTGTTCACTTCGTCTGCTTTCTCTTGTACATATGGGTGCCTCGTATCTATGGCTGACAGGAGGAGGAGGCGGTCTCCAAGTCACCACACACTTGACTTCTCCAGTAGTTTTGGGCCTAAAAGTTTTAGGACTCGCTCACTCACCGTCTGGGGAACTGGCCAAGACTTTTGTCAAAGTGTGACAATCATGTCGAGACTCGGGCAGGCAGGCGGTGCTGTCTCCCTTTGCACGCATAATGAGCATTTATCTTCTAGCTGACTGGATGCGGCATCACAAATCGGGGGCATAATGTCGTTCAATGAATCTTAGAGCGGCACGCAGACCGGAAGGTCCGCTTGGTCGATGGGTGGGTGAGAATTTGTTGTTGGAGAAACAGCCTTTTGAAACAAGACGGCTGAATGTGCCTCCGAGAAGAAGGAGAGCTCGTTTTCCTGTGAGAGAGAGAGAGAGAAGGGAATCTAATTTGTTTTATACCTTTGTGGTCGTCTCATTATATTACTCAGCAGTTTAGTTACGATCTGACAGTAACCTTTCCATTTCTGACGGGGAGTGATGCTTGGTCAATTTCTCACATTAAATTTTTCTCAGCGAGACGTGTTGCGACTTAAATGTGAAAGGTTGTAATGAGACCTGAGCTGAAAGATAACAAGTTCATGCAGAGTATGGTTTTCTCCCGTTGTGTGATTGTCAGATTGTGGGTTTGAAGCTTCCGTAAATGATTAACAAGGGATTCACCCGTCCAACCAGTTGGCCACTTATACCCTCGAATTCTCGTCCTCCTTTTGTGTTCTCTTTCTCTTGGCCAATTTGTACGAGGGCAGTCGTCAGGGAATCCACTTACCATGCTCACTCCTTCTTATGTTGCAGTGATAGGGTAAACAGGAAGGATGGAGGATGAGATACAAGAGGAGCGATCAAGGGCAATACGGGGCAGCGAGACCTTCTTGTTCTTCTTCTTGGTGGACGTTTTCTCTCTGGAGGAAAGAGTAAAATGAGGAAAATAGGGTTTAACAACTAAACCACTAGCTGCGAATTTGTTCCATTCCTAGAAACGAACAATTTATCATTTTACCTGCGAATACGATGGATAAGAAGAAGTTATGTCTGATTCGGCAAACGTGATCCACTGTGGTGCTGAATTCCAAGTAGTTTTTGCAACTCAGATCATCCACCACTTTCTCTTTTCCTACCACCACCACCATTTTCTTATTTGCTCCAGGGTACTGTTTACTTTTTGAAAATATTTCCTCCTTCGATTATTATCATTGTATTGCCCTCTGGTTTTACCCAGCCGAATAGACGAATAGACCGAGTTGAAGTAGCAAAGATGGATTATTTTGTAGTACATTCTTATAGCAGAAGTAAGTAGAAGAAGGAAATTGCGAACTTCTGTAGTAGTTCAAGCACACGGAGCCAAGTCATATGCAAACGCTGAGGATTAATCTCACTGAAGAGAAAAAAAGACAGGAAGTTGGGAAATAATAATTGTATAGTTCTATATACGTAGATATTTAGTGGGGCATTATACAGAAGAGGTTGTTGGAATAATCTGCAGTGTGTTTGGGTGGATGGAAGCATAAGGAAAGACGGATGGGCAAGCGGACTATCAAAAACTCAAGTATCTATGTACGCAGCAACTGTGTACGTATGCACATAAACAACCACAAACTACGATCCGATTTATCTTCAATACTGGAAATTACAATGCACTTAATACTTGTGAAATCCGCACAGCTTACCCGCTGGGTTAATGGGGAAGAAGATTATGTCACACGGCTTGTCGAGGGATGAACTACGTATTCCACCACCACCTACATTTCGATCACTAACGAATTTTGTGCAAACTGAGTAAAACAAGCCACAACACCACGGAGACACGCACTTTAATCCGCCCTGCTTTCACCACAAACGTATTGCAAGCACGTGCTGTTTTCTCCTCACAGTCTGATATGACGCATCCAGTGACTGGCACAGTTTTTACGGAGATCTTTCTAGGGCAAAATGACGAATTTAATTTAGAAAGGGTACTCAGAGACAAGGTTTTTCCTATCACATTTCGTGGACCTGTTTCATTGAGATATTTTCTGTGTGAAATTTGAGTAACCAATTAAAACAGAGTGAAAACAACAAAAGAAGCTAACACTTTTGTCACCATTGAATTAATTTAAATTTATGCCCCCCACACACTTGATAAGAGAAGAGGTGAGCAGCGTGTGGGTACTTTGTCAGCTTTCAGGGCAAAGTAGTGCCAATTCCATAAATACAGTTGACACTTCTCTCTATCTCCCATTGTTTCGTTAGTTAGTCTAAAATGCTGACATGCAAAAGTTTCAACAACGTTTTATTACGCTGCTGAATCTGATGCTGCTGCTGTGAAAATTCAGACGACAACAATTCTCCATTTTCCTGTCTGCCTAATTGTTTCGCGAGTTGTGATAGAAAGCTTTCTCTTGATCCATGCAAATCCATCCGCCAACAACAACATCGGCTTCGCAGGGTGAATGCCGTCATCCAACTCTGCAGTCTATTCCATCTCCTGGACACATTATTATAAGTACTTACTCACTCCCTCCTTCTGGTCTCATCACGCTCTTTCCATGCGTTTCTCAGACGTGGGAAATGGCAGGATGATAAAACGCTGTAACAATGAATCAACAGAGGGATAAGTATGTTGTGGATATGACAAGCGGAAGTGCGTCTAATGATGAGAGGAGAAATAAGAGACAATGTTTTTAAAGACTAAACTGACGATGACAAAGTTTCCCGTGAAGTTTACGGGCATTCGAATAGTTTTTTTTCTAATGAAACTCTAATGTTCTTATCTCCCTTTTTACACTTAGGTGATCAAGATGTTGGCCGTGGTGGTGCTTCTCTTCGCCCTGTGCTGGCTTCCCCTGCAGATGTACAACTTCTTTGGGAGCTTCGTTGCTTCAATTAACGAGTAAGTGTGCAGTAATTGCATTGATTCAAATGTTTCAAACTTTCTCTCAGTTTTACGACGTGAATCCGTGTGCCTCCGTCTGCGTAGCGCGTCCTGTTTGACTATGCACGTATGTACAACAAATATACCCGTGAGTAATCTCATCTTCAATAAAATGGGATTTATGGGTCATAATAAAGCTTTCCAAAAGCTGCGAGATTAATTAGCTAGATTGTTCAGGGTATAATCGCAGCTCTCTTCGCACAATTAAATGTGCCAGGAAGAAGACATTTCGCCATTAATACTGTTTTATCACTTAGGAAGTCAGTCTATGTGTTTACAAAGTGTGGAGTGGAGTTTGTGCATAAACCGGATTTACATGGCAGACGGATTTAGTCAGGATGCTGGGAGAGATTAAAGACAAATCTTTGCTTTATTGTGGCATGGTGCGAATTATTGGTTCGTAGTCACAATAATAAATCTGTTTTCACTCACAATCAGTGGTCAAGGAGTAGTAGCAGCAGCATCGGTGTCGTCGTATCGATATCGATATTTGCAGATCGTATTACGTGATAAATAATTGTTGCAAACAGGTTATGCGTGCCGGATTTTTATATAAAAAAATCGTTTTTTTCTCTTCAGGTACCAATACATCAATATCATCTGGTTCGGATTCCATTGGCTGGCTATGTCCAATTCCTGCTGCAACCCACTAATTTATGCGATATTCAACGTAAGTGGTTTCCTTTCTTTGGTGTCACATACGCTAAAAAATGGTATTCATATGAAATCAATAGGTAACTCAAGCAACACCTTATCTTTAACTTGGTTCTTGTGCTTTTCTATTTTCTTTTCATCTTTTTCAAAATACGTGGGCCGATCTTGTGAAAGGATTGCTGCATTTTTGCACATAAATCTTTCGTTGAACTTTACATAACTTCGCTTTTGTGAAGCTTTTGATACGTACATAAACTACGTACCAAAAGTTTGAAGATATACATAATGACGCTATTTTATACTTCGAAGCCAACTATTTATTTAAATACTCAATGTTTGCACTATATAACAGGCGAGAAAAGTGTCAAAAGAGAGTGTGGTGTGACTCCTCTTTCTTTCTTTTATCAAGTCTTGATGAGATTTTAATACGCTCAAAAGTAATTCGGTGGCAGCGTACGTGAGATGGTTGATGGCTACATAAAATCTGCATATTTGCATGCTCATCAAGAGTAAAACTTTGAGTTTGACGGGGTAATTTTATGCCTGTGGTTTTCAGAGTCTATATTTTCAAGGAACTTTTAGACACGTACGTACGGATCTACCACTTTCTAAGTACGTGTGTACATATGTATATGTAAAAAGTGGTAGGCATGGATTGGTGCATATACTGCACCTTACGTGATATTCAATAATAATAGGACGACAACTACTACGTAACATAGCTTCCTGACACCTTGAATGGCGCGTCTGCTGCTGTCATCCTTATCCTGATGCATCTCCAATGCGGTTATAAACTCATCGCCCGTCGTCTTTACGGCATGCACTGCACTCGAATCAGGTGACACTAAATTATTTCGACACTGTGAAAACCATGTGTGGGAGTATCGTCGAAAGTCTCCAGAGTGGAAACGGGGAATGCTCTCTTATTGACCTGACTTATGCCGAGATGAACTGCTTTCTTTCCTTGTTACGTTTTGCATACACACAACTGACACCGAAATTCACTGGCTTGTGCCCATGTGGCTTGTAAATTCGTGCGGAAAGTCAAGTTCCCTTTCCGTTTGCATTCTGGTGGTAAAGTTTCGGTGAGAACAGCACCGTTTGTGGTAGTGTCGATGTTATAAATCCTTCACACCTTTCCGTCATCCCGTGGTTTATCGTCTTGAAGGGGAGCGAGAGAGAGATGGGGAATTTGTTTGTGGGAAGCATCGTCACGTCACAACGACAGAACAACTGTCTTGCAAACGGAAATTTGGGTTTAACCCTTGTAGGCAAATCCTTCTTCTCGTTTGATCCATATCATCAGAAATTGGAGAAAGAGTTTATAAAAATAGCAGATAGCGATACATATAACAGAGGAAGGAAGGGATAAATAGACCAAAGTGCACACTGTTGTCGCGGATTTCGCAATCTACTAAATAATTGATACACGAAAACCATCCTTGCGATACTTGAGACTCTGAATCTGCTCGGAGAGAGAAAGTGCAGGAGAAAGCAACATCTTTCGTGGACGGGTGAAAATTTGTCTGTGTATCAATCATTTTTGGTGGATGGCTTGCACACAATATCGTTCTGCGAGGGCTGCAGAGAGGATTTGAACATTTGTGATGGGATTTCCGATTTCCTGAATGAAATCAGAAATCCAAGACTATTATTTGATTCGCATTCTTTATTTTTTCCTTTGAGTATTCGAATCATCATAAATTTGGGTATCTTATCGAATTAAACCCTGGAGTGATATCTACCAAAGGGTTTTAAAAGAGGGAGGATAAAGGTGTTGTACAGAATGGAGATCCTCCACTTTCAGTATGTAACCATTCAGTGAAAAAGGAAATAATTCGTAATCTGATCTTCTGGGAAGGTTTCCAAATTCCATCAAAGTGAATTTAACGGGGACGTAGAAAATTTAAACGTTTGGTCCTCTCGCAAGATTTCCACTTGTTATTCCTGCTTGGCGAGGAAAACAGATGGATTATCCTTTCTCCGAGTTTCCATACCATCTCCAGGGAAGCAGACGTAACAAGACCTACATGGCGTCCAGCCTTTCTCTTTTTTGATTCGGGAATATGTATTTCCTACAAAACTACCCAAATGGTTCAGAAGTGATCAAAGAATGATTTAGGCGTTATGGGCTCAAAATAAAAATAGTCACCCGATCTTCCTACTGGTGGTTTGAAATCTATGCAAAGTGGAAAAAATGAGGAAGCAGCAAACAAGGCGTTTGTCTGAGGAGTGGGGCGTAGGCAGTTACTTCGCATGGATAGGCAAGTATAATGGCAGTTTAGAACTTGTCCAAGGTGGCAATAAATGGTGTGCCAAGCATGGTTTGCATTCAGTGTGAGACATAATTCTTCCACTTGTGAACAAACACAATCTCCAGATTGAATTTTCTGCTTGAACAATGTTCCCCCCCAATTTGTAGGCTGATGAAAGTTGCTGCCATATTTATTTTTCGTAGCAATGTGTGTAACGCAATTTATTCCTTCAACGTACCCAACCTAACGTATGAGCTGCGTAGCTCCTTATCCTGGCCAAACACACTGTGCGAATTGGAGTAATAGAATTGCCAGAGAAAATGGTCCAATGCTGGCGAATAATGGAAAAATTTGCCAGTCTGAATCCTTGCAACACTAAAAGAAATATATTTTCCCTTGGCTGCCCACGAACATGTATAAATTGTACTCATCCTTTGTATGTGCCACTCGTAGTAGTACACACATAAGTAGCAAGTGATGTAAGTAATAGTTTGAATATGTTTTGTTGTTCTTGAATAAATTTCCTTTCAAAGGGTTTGCGTGAAATACAATTGGCACGTTTTTTCACTTTCACTCCAGTGTGCGGAAGCCACGGAATTTTTTTAATACGTTTTTTTTTGGTCAGAAGGATACATACATAAAAGTGAAAGGTTGAGAATGACGCAATTATTGCTTATTCCATACATGCCCTCACTAAATGAGTGTGTAGTTAATTTGGTGGATTTTCTATGATGAAAAAAACTTGTATGATTTCCTTCTCATTCCTAAATGATTGCGTACAAGTGGCCAAAAAATACATAAAATTGGTTGGGAAGGATGTTTCCTTGGATGAACAAAGGAGTGAGCAGCAAGGTCAACTTTTTCCCTTGCCAACTTTGACGGAAACTGTTGGTGATGATGGATAAAGACTGTCAGGCACCCTGTCAGCATATCATTGACTTTCTCTCTGACTGGGTGAAAGAAAAGGCTGCTGCCAGTGCGGAATTTGATGGAAAAAGGAAAGCAAACCAAGTGGGAAGGTTTCTCCTTAATGCCAAACCGATCCTCCTACTCTTCTTCTTCGTTCATCAATATGTGTCAATTGTCAATCAAACCGACTGCTTTTACCATGTTGGCATACAAATTAAGCTCTTGGATGAAAGTATGACGGGAAAATAAACCGTTATTAAATCCTCATCAATACAATGGGCTGATTATTCCCTACGATTATTATTATTATTACTACGCCTTCATTCATTTCATTGTTCTCGTATGGGTAAAAATGACGGCAAAAAAAGTTGACGACTTCTTCCAAGGATGAGTTATGTACGCACTACTGTGTGTGAACTTTATCGAGAAGTTCTGGAAATCGATGATGGGCATGAATGGATGAGTACACAGGGCAGAATAGATGGATTTTTCATTCTGATAAATTGATGAACTGTATAACAAACCAGATTAACAAGTGCGGAGTTGGTGAACTAAACACAAAACTTTGACGTATAAGAAGAATTGGGGACTGAATGCCGTATATTTGTTTTGCATCCACAATCCGATTAGAGGAGTAGATTTTGATGTGAAGCAAAAGAATTTGAGAATTGGCGTGGAAGAAATGTTACACAGAATCCGCAGATCTATGAGAGTTTAATTGTACTCTCACGAATTGCAGATTGCTTGATTCCATGCTACATTAAACGGACGTATGGATGTACATGCGACCCATTGTGTAAACTTTGCATGTACAAATTTCTAAAACCAAGTTCCAACTGGAAAAGATTGCATAATGTAGCAGACAAAACAAATTGCATTAAACCGAAAATACATCAAATGGGGAGTTCTCTCTTAATCAGTCAAGTGTGTGGGCGAGACCATGAGAGAGATGAACCATAATTGTTATACCTACAGTCTATCATGGTAATTGGTAAAATTGGCTGAAGTGGTGGCCACTGTGATGGTGGGTGGGACAGGGTGGCAAAATACGGTATAAAATGGTTAGAGTGTCACTTTTTGAGACCAATTATGAACCGAACACGCAAACATTTTGCTTCATATTTTGACAAGTGCGCAGCAGGTGTCGTAACAAACTATGTGTAATTGAACTTCGTTGTTATCATTATTCGATGTGACCTCCATTTCCGTTCGATCCAATTACTTATTTGGTTAGGGTTGGTGACACTTTAAATGGTTTTGCGGGTGTACAAATTAAAAGTAATAAATAAACAGTGAGACAATGACCACACCGATGTGCATTATATGCGATACATAAATGTCTATATATAACAAAGGAATAATAAAACAAATAAATAATTAACAATACAACAATGACATGTCGAGGTCAGCCTCATATACTTGCGTAAACATGCACTGGGGATTGCAAACCCAGTTTTTTTAAATTCAAATTATCCAGATTTTTCGGATTTCACAGACACAAAAACAAGATTTTGGATGTCTGTGGTTTTTGATTTTTCTGACCTAGAATGCACTTTTTCTTCCCCAAACAAAATTCGACCTCGATTGAACCTTGATCCTTGTCCGATTTGGTCCTATGGTATATTAGTTCTGTCATAATCATTTTGGAGAAGTGGACTTCTAAATCTCAATTTCATATTGGGATGCTCTTTGGACGTTGTGTATCGGATGTGCCCAACGAGTTAACATGCATCCCGTTTGCGCTAACCACACCCACTCAGAGTTGTGAAAGAAACTATGCAGAACCACCACACCCAAAATCAAACTGGTTCAAAAAATTCAATTTATCTTTCAAGTTTAGAACTCTTGCACCACTCTTGCACTGTCCGATAGGTGGATTTCCATTATCTATGTCAAGGTTAACTTTTTTGAATTTTGTAATACTTTTCAAACTTTCTTTACCTGTCTTGAATTTGGGGCTGAAAAATCATAATTTGTAAAAAGTTTGATGTTGGATCTGATCAAGCAGCTATCTTAGGCTATAATTTAAAAAATATTCAATAAAAGTATAAAATTTTGAAAGGATTTAAATAATTTCAAAAACGATTCGAAACCGAATTTTTGGAATGGATTTGCAATCCCTAGTACTACGTAGTATGCACTACGTAGGCAGTGACTGGGCCAGCACCCATTTTAACACGGTGTTAAAATTACCACATTTTGTTAACCAAACTATGTGTTTAAATTGCAGATTCGAAAGAGGTGAAAGCAAAAACATGTCCTACATACATCCATACACTTTATATGTACTTTTGTCTTTGTCATCGCTCTGGTCAACCTGGTCAATCTCATCAGGTGGCCAAATATTTGACTGCCTCATGGGATTCCCATAATGTGGTGAAATGTCACCCGGGTATTACATATGCGGCTTTCACTCTATTGAACCTTGGTGAAAGTTGACATAAGGGTGTCTGTCACCTATGCCGCATGACGTGTATGCACTCAAATCAAAATCACCTTCCAAAATCAAATCAAATTTTCTCATCCTAAAAATGAGAATTCCTTTCTCCACCCGTTTTGACAATTTTATAACCCACCAATCCGATTACAAATTTGATATGCAGGGTTGAAAGCTTACAACCAACCATGAACCAGGCCAAAAAGATGTGTCCCACGATCAAAACCCAGGCAGAATTACTTATGTAATCCATCATGTTACTCACTCCCGGATCTTTTTGTTTTCAGGACAAATTCCAACGCGAATTTAAGGCAAGACTCCACTGTTTCCAAAAGTGTCGCGGAAACCGGGCCGACTCCCCATGCACTGAGATGTCAGATTTTGACCGCAGTCGGGTAAGTAATCCTATAAAAAATATGTTTCCACCATCACAGCGTGTTCCTCTCTCTCTCCTTCTCTGATATTAAGCCATCTTTTACTCGTGGAATCTATAAAAGTCAAACTTTTATCTGCCTGCATCTTCTCATTTATTGCGGCGTAGACTTTCTCCTCCTTTTTATTCCCAATTTGCTCATCCCTAGTCTTATTTAAGTGGAAAGTATGGGCATTTTTTATGCACAAAGCTAACTTTTTCATCAATTCACTAACTCGGTTATGTTTGAGATGATAACGGAATATGCATCTCATTACAATGATGTTACATAAAACCCTTAAATCTTTCCATCCTTAAGCCAAATGCCTTTCTTTCTCTTCATTTAGGAATTTTAATCCAAATTCTGTTCTACTGATTTATCCAGGTCCGGGCATCCTACCGTTTCACCGAGGGAAGAAACCCCCGAGCTATTCTGACTAGTAATGCCAGCCACAGGGGACACCGATCTCGACGCGGTCCCAACAATGGATCTGCAGTTTCAATGGGAAGAAATGGGGTCAAGTCGTCATCGTCCGAATGCCGATCACAATTACAAACACAACTATTGGAACTGCCACCTCTAAGTCCACCACCACCACCACCGGCAGAGGCCAACAGTTCTCAAACGGTCGTCGTGGACATACCGAATTGCAAAGCAGAATTTCAGAATCATGACGAAGAGGAAGTTGATCTCATTACAAACTTGACGACGCTTTAAATAAATTCTGAAAAAAGTAGAGTTTACTTTCTCAATGGGTACCAATCTTGTACTGTGGTTATCACGATGATGATAATGATGATGAGTTTGACTATATTTTATGACAATTCTACATATGTACTCACTACTATTGATACAGACATATGTACACATACTATAGTAGTCGTAGTAGTAGCCGTAGTATAGTAGCAGTAGTAGTAATTTATTTTTCATTTACTTGTATAGCTATGTACTTAAGTATTGTATTCTATATTACAATAGAATTCTAAATTTCTCTGATCTGAACTGCTTTCTAGTCTGTTAATTCTGTTTTATCAAATTAATTAGTTACTAAATAAATGTGTATCCATGTTTGACTGTAATTAGTGTATAACGTACATATGTCATACAACATACTTACATATTATGGAATTACCCATATTATTTGACAAAAAATCTCATCCTGACACTGCTCTGTAAATACATACGTGTTAATATATGTGTTAATATATGTATGTGCGTAGCTTTTGAGAATCCGAACAAATTGTACAGCTCTTCTTCATGTTCAATCATTCTTATGAAATTTGTTGTAATTTAAGGAATGTGTGAGGTTTCGTCTCTTCAAGAGAGAGAAATGAGCTTCAATTGGAAACAATTACCTGGTCTGTTGACACTTTTACTTATATTTGTATACACATTTCGTCTCGTAGGTAGTTATCGTATTATTGGGTGGTATGAATAAAAAGGTAAATGTAAATGTAGATAAGGTAAATGTCCCCATCATTCAAGCCAACAAAGTGAACAAAGCACAAGAAGATTTCGTCAACGTAAATTTACTTTTTTATTAATTCTACCAAATACGTTATCAATCAAAGTATTTATAAGACATTCCACAAAGCACAATGAGGGGGGTTGTTGTTAAGATATTAAAAATACAAATTATTCACACTCAAGAATAATGTAGTAATCAGATTTTATGTATCAATTATATTTATCAATTATATTGATTGGTTGAAACTTACTTAAATGTTGTACGTACTAATAAAACTTTATTGGAAAATGGTAAAAATTTGTCAAATTGTCAAAAACTATAAATACTATTTTTTGCTAATTCCTAAAAGACTATATCATCAGCAAACAGCTATTTTGTCTCGCTCGCAGCAGGTTTCGGTGGTTGGTTCCTCGATCAGTGAGGCTACTTGAAGAAATCTCAAGAATCTCAAAAAAGTAGCAAAAAACGAGACAGTTTTTATCTCGCAATCGCATCGGCATTGACACCTCGTGACGAAGCTTGAAAAATCGGTCAGCTTCATGCCGTCCTCCTCAACCTCGCCTCGCTTTCTTCTTCTTGGGGAGCTCATTTTCTTCCACCCCATCCGATCGACAACAGCGTACGCAGTTCGCTCCAGGAAAATTTTTGTTAAATTTTAATTCGATTATCTTTTTGAGTTTCTTTTCATTTTGAATATCATTCCCTGCCTGCGCCATGGGGCGGAGACATCGTGGCAAGAAAGGTGGGCGCCAGCCGCAACAGCTTTTTGTCGACAAAATTGAGATCGATGTTCGAGAAAATGAACAGCCGATCTACCGGGTGGCGTTTGAAAACGGCGAGGAACCCGGAACCATGAAGATGACAGGTAAGTTACCTTTTTATTAGTTTTTGTTGATAGTTCTTGCTTGAGAATTGGTAGCTGGTGATTTTTATCCATCTTTTCTCTTTGGTAATTTTCATTCCTTGTCCTTCGGGTTGTGTCTCTTGGCTCTAGACAGCGGCATCAGCATTTCAGTTTCCCTAGATAGTAGTTAATTTCTCTCTATATGGCACACTATATTTTGTGGTTGGTAGCAATTTGAGTCTTTTACGCATTAATTTTCATCAATTAAAAAAAGGCAAGTTTCCACCATTTTCATCATTGCAAAAAAGAAAGATGGAAGTGCGTGGGTCGGGAGTAGTGGTGATGGTGGTGGTGGTATGAATAGGATATACCTACGCAGGCAGTGAGTAGGTAGTTGGTGGTGGAGAAGCGAGCGAGTAGGAAGTGCAGTGGGTGAGCATATCTCTGCCATATGCTCAAAGTGATGATGTGGTGGTTGGTTGTGGAGTGCAAGTGCAAGGCAAAGTGGGTAATGTGCTGCCTCCATGGTCAGGTAGCCCCTGACATCGAGTGAGCCACCTTCCGAGCCCACTACAGACGGACGGGAAGTTTCAAATCCTCACATTTTGAGTCCTTTAACTCTCAACATTTTTTTGCACCTCGCAACCAATCACACCGTTGTTGTTGACACTCCGCCACATTGTCGCAGACTTGCTGCCTGCTTTACGACGAAATATTACTACTCTTAATTATATATTAAACACGCAGTACTTTTAGGTCACAAAAACCGTACGCACTGCCAGCTCAAACGGGTCACGTTATCTCAGAATTACATTCCTCTCCGTTTTTACTCTCCCGTCCCAATTCATTCTTACATATTTTCGAGTAGTACTAGTTCTTACAGCGGTTCGAGGTTGGGGTTTAACTGGACTGGACGAGGGAAATATTACTTAATTATTTTCACTTTTAACGGCATCAAGCACAAACGAAGAGAGTGATTAGGTTTAGATAATTTGACAGTGCTTGATTAATAAGTACATTCTCGTAAAGATTAGTATCTTTGACTGTGTTTTTTACATTTGATTCGACAAGTAGTTAGTTAGTTATACAGTTGTGAGGAGGAAGGAAGAACGTTCATTGTTGTGGGTATTCTGGAGCTAATTATTATTTATGTCCACCCTGACTACGACGACGACTACTGTGAGGGGTGTTAGTGTTCCTTCTATCGTTACACATTCCAAATTTAACCCAAGAGGTGAAAACTTATTTTATTTCAACTTTGTTTCCAACTCTCTCTGGTGAATATAGTTGTGATTTGATTTTAATTACATAATGTGAATGTACTAATTCTACCATTATACGTTTGAAATTCTAGTTAAACTGAGCGACGGTCTTCAAATCGTTGAAGAGTGTATCATCAGTCAAGACATTTTCCAGAATATTAAAGACATTGACGCCCGGTACAATCCCTTATCAATATTTCGGCAGGCTGGGCTGCGGTTATCAGCAGATCCGAGCACTTCTTCTGCAGCTACATCAGCGGGTATAAATATGAGGGCTGAATCAGTGGCTGACAAGAGGAAAGAGTCCGCATCCGATTGTGGAGAATCGAGAAGTTGTTGTCATCATGGTGCGCTATTAGGATTGGATATCGATTAAATTTTTTAACTTGATAACTAATTTTATTTGTGTTATTTGCAGAGGGTCTTGAAGGCAGACTCTCTTCAAGTAATAAACAATGTGCGAGAGATCTTCCGGTAAGAGTTTTTTTTTAATAGTAACTTGTTTATTTTTGATTGGTGCTAGTTAATTAACTTCAAATTTCTTTAATAGGGGACGGAGAATTTTCGAACTTGTGATGGAGATCATCACTCAGAGTGTTCGAGCCAGGCGGACGAATGTCATCACCATGAAAGTTCTCCGTGTGACTGTTGTAAGATTGTTAATTGAATTAATGAAATAATCTAAACTATATAAAGCAGGCGAGTGTATCGCTGCTGGGTCGGTGGCTTAGTTGAAGTTAGCCTCTCATTTTCTCTCTCCACTCTGCAGAGAGAACAGGAGAGGCTAACTTCACTAATGTTGGGGTAACGGGCTTATCGACGGGCCTATTTTGCACGTCAATTGACGGGCTTCTACACTAGTTTTCTATATTCGATATGGATGAATTATATTAATGGTTCTTGTGGATAATTTTGTATGCACTGCTTATCTACTCCCTAGGTGGACACGGTCACAGCCTAACATCATTTATTCGCGGTCCGGAGGACTGTAGGACCTGTCTTCGGCACATGGTATGTGAAACTGTCCATCTTTCTTTATTGCACACCTAACATCAATATTTGTCATTTATCATTATATTTATATTTCATATTGTAGGGAGGATCTTTTGTGAGTCCGAAGTATCCTCAGATTAGGCAACGCATGCTGGAGACTCTCATTAAGCGCCGGGATCATAGTGAAGATAGCTCAGAAAGCCGAAAGTCTCGAGCTGAACCACCGCCATGTGTTAAATCTATTCCGTAAGTTCTTGCCCACGTTTTAATTTTTTAAACTCTATACTCCTGTATTATTGCGGTATTCATGTACAAATTATGACACAATTATTTTATTGCAGGTGTGGGAAGAAAGAGCGTTTAATCATTCTCAACCCGGAAAATCCTAACGACAATGTTGATGATTTGGTTAGGATGATTGAAGGTGGTGGCAAGATGTCAAACGACCCCAGAAAACTGGCGAAGAAAGCACGCCAGAAGGAAAAGAAGGTGGGTACCAATTATGAGTTATATAATCAAAAAGAATTAATTCAGAATTATTTCTTACTCGTGATTTTATATTATTACGCAAATATTAAGTGATGATCGCTTGTTGTTTCTTTTAGATGCAAGTAAAATTCGAAGAAGACATGCGACGAGAGGAAGAAGAAAGGAGAATTAAGGAAGAGGCCGAGAGACTTTTGCGAGAACAAGAGGAACGTGAGGAGGAGGAACGCCGAAGGTCAGAAGAACAAAAGCGCCAGGCTAGGCGGCAAAAGAAGAAAAACAGGAAGAAGAAGGAGACTGAAAAAGCAGATTGTGAATCCTTGCACTCCACAGAAGATGGTGGTTCGGTTGTTTTGAAAGCTAGCAGTTCAAGCAAGGGCAAGGATAACTCTTTGGTTTTTTCTGTGAGCAATACCAACGCCAGCCCGTCTGAAAATGTTTTGAAAGTAGTTGACACAGTGAAGCCCGCGGATGATGTTGCAAGTCCTGATAAGCCCCGAATGGTGACTATTCGACGACATCCTGCCACTCAGGATAACCAAAACGTTGTGACCATCACGCTCAGTGATGACAAGGAAGGGAAAAGTCCTGTATACATGCTCCTTAATGGTCACCGTAAGTTAAATATTTCTACACGTTAAAAATCTTAACATTGTTGCTAACATGTACTTAAGAACTCGTACTTAACATTGTTAGTATCAAGGAATTTTTACTTTACCCTACCGCGTTCGTATCCCTACCATACTAATAGTATGGGAAGGATACCAGCGCGAGAGGGAAAAGATAAACTGCTTTGATATTAACAACAATATTAAGATTTTTAACAAATTGTTTATATATAATTGAATATGTTTATTAATTTTCAGTTGTCTCCACAGATAATGCTCCTGATCCAGGGCAGCCTCAGCTGCAACAACCACCACAACAACGATGTCTTACTCAAACTGGAGAAGTCACCACTACTGACAAAAAGAAGAAAAATAAGAATAAGAAGAAACCACTAAAAAATGAGACCTATGCGAATGAAGAGTCTGTCTCAGAACATCATCTGCAACCTCAGAATCGTAATAATGTTACTAATAATTCTACAACTGCTCCTCTATCGGCAGACGTTTATTCCGTTGATTTGGGTAATCTAAGTCTTCCACCAGGAATCACGATAACAAAAGTTCCAAATCGTAGCTCAGAGAAATGTACGTGTTATTTTTATGTATAATCTTGCTTCAGTTACCAGATTAAAAATGCATACGTACGACGTACCACTAGAATAATTGTTGAATGGCTGTTTTTGTTTTAGATGGAAGTTACTCTCCTCAAAGATCTGCTGTACCTCAGGAACAGACCAGTCACTTTCGAGTCCCACATGATCAGTTGCAGTACGTGGCAGTTGACGACGATTTCCTGGGACGAAAGGAAACTGAAGAATTTGAGGAGGTTTGTTTATTTAGAACAATTGTAACTTTAATAATATTTGATTATAAAGTATCGGATGTCATATTTGTGTTTGTATTCCTTAGGTGATTAATAACAAGACGCGACGAAAGCGCATGAAGGCAGCAAAAACCACAACTGAGCAGCGCGATGGATCTGACGGGACGGACACACGCGAGAGTCCAAACAGCGTGAAGCACATGGTCCGACGATCCTTTATCTCCGACGTCAAACTGGCTGAGAAACCTATTGAAGTTAGTAAAGTCGGGATTACTGGTGGAAAATGTTCCAAAGTGTTTTCTTCGTCAAAAAAGCCTAACGGCAAACCGGCAGAAATTGTACAACCCAAGCCAAGGCGTGAGCAACCTTTTCGACATGACGGGTTCTCTGCTACGCCCACCCAAGTCCCTGTGATGCCTCGTCTTTTACGAGCTCAGATGAAGAATGGGGATGGAGTCTCACTTCCGAATTCTGCATCAGTGTCAATATCGGCAATCAACCATCCATCCCAATCATCGATCGTTGATTCTTCCGTGTCTGATGTCAAGCCAACCATGCGGATGGAAGCGCCTATTACTGTTGAAAAAACTTTCGTAACACACCCAGCCCCTTCTCCTCAACTTCAGTATTTGGGGAACAGAGGTAATGGAGCTCCAACTACACCAGTGACTATGACCTCGTGGACTCCTCTAACAGCAACGCCAATAGGACGATCAAGCTCGGCTCAGGCTGCTGAAGTTGACAAGTCTTGGAACCCGTGGAAAGACTGGAGTGATAATTCTACAAAGGAGCATCCCTCCTACTCAGTCTTCGGAAATCAAGGGGATGTGCTTTACAGGGATGCCCCTCCAAAGACCTATGCCTTTCATGAGTTGGTAAAGCAATCTAAAAGCCCGATTCAGCGCCCTGGTCACAATCTGGATATTCACTTGACTCAGCACAACGGAGCTCATGACAACCGAGCGAGCTATCACCGAGATGTTTCATCATCATCATATGTATCATTCCAACAATCGCATCAGTATGAGAATGTTTACCAACGGTATCAGCAACGGCCCGATCCTCCCTCATTTTCTCCAAATACGAACAATTCATACGGACCTCTTGCAGCACATCTGCCGACTGATACAGATAAAGGCTCTTGGAATGCTTTCTCTGGAGTTAACTTGCAAAGTCGTCGTCTGACCAAGGAAGAGTTTGGCAATCCGATGCACGGTTCTATTCAACCCCATGCAACGTCAGACATGTCGTCATGGGAAATGTTCCCCAAACAGCAGTCCCCGCTGCAAGTCACGACTGATAGATTAAACAATATGTCTTTATCGCCAATGCAAATGATGTCTTCTAATATGCCACCTGTCCCCTACCGGATAGGTAACTAAATTTTACATTGGTATCCATTCTTCCAATCCTTAGTTATTATACTAAAATATAGAGTTTTAAATTTCCACAGGACCGTATCAACAACACGAACCTACTGAACAATACCACCCACCATCGGCTCCTGGCCAAGAGTGGCAGGCACGACCTCCCTCGAGTAATCAGAATTTTGGGAAATCACCCTACGACCTTCCGCAAGAAGACTCGTACAACTGGCAACTTGGCCCGTCTTATTCCAGATACACAGGTTAGTCTAATTAAACTTACGCAATAACTGAATTTATATTCCAATTAAAAATAATAACCGCAATACATGACACTAATTTCACAGGTGGTGGGGCCGTATAAGAGTCTGAAATACATTATTCCACTTAAAACGATTCGATAATTCTGTCTGTATGCGAAAATTCCTGCTGGGACAGGAGGATGCGAGCAAGCCCTATGAAGTATTTAATAATATGATTATTTGTTATAAGTCAGGAAGTCATTGTTTTGAGCATACATGCTCCTCTCTCTCTCTCTCTCTCTCTCTCTCTTTCTCAATTACCTACGAATATTATGTTTACTAAGATGAATTGTACAAAGGAATGAAATAGAAAATAAAGTCGCTCCTCCACAACAACACCGTCTTTTTATGCCATTCATTATTATGTCATCATATTTGTAGCAATTGGCTATGCAATTTCGTAGTATTGGAAATAAGATTAAACATCGAGTTTAAGTAATCGGGGAATTAATTTAGTGCAAACTAGTTTGGTAGATTTTTATACTTATGATTTCCTGTTTTTTATAAAAAAAATTGCAGCATAAATAATATTAATGAGAAGTAGAAGATAACCACTTCATTTCATGGCAAGGTGACGCTGGGCAGCTCAGCGAGTGATAATCTGGCACGTCGTGGTTGTCTCTTATTCGAGGAGAGGGGACGGTTTCGGTTTTTGATGCAAAAGGACTAAAACTCACACACAGCCTAAGGAAAGGTTTCACAAAAACCCTTCGACTGAACTAGACACCCATGTACAACTTTCTATAGATCTAATAACTTTGCATTTTTTTCTCAAAATTTCGCTCCACCGTCGTCGTCGTAGTCGCAATTTAGATTAAATTATGTAATTGGTGGGAATACTTTTAGCGATCGTCTTGACGGTAAAAACAACAACACCTGCAAAGAAAGCGAGAAGAAATCCGGAAATCACCGCATTATTTGTTTCTCCATTAATTTGCTAGTTCCACTGTGCTGGGTTGGATGATGGTGGTTTTTGGAGAAAGAAGAGGGAGGATGCGACCACATTATATTTTGACATGTCGGATCCATTAGCTTCATGATTCCTGCGAGAATTGAGTAAACGCTTGGCCGATTAAATGGAACTTATTGGGCTTCTCGAGCTCCTGAAATTGCCTCTCAACTCTCTCGCAGGCCGACTCATTACGTTGAATTATATTTATAATGCTCACTCTCCCATTATTTACATCCACACCTCACACTCCTTGTGTACATACTTGGCCTCTGGTGTTACATCCCGATTTAGAGAGAGAGCACAATCCTTTCCTAATGGGGCCCACTTTTATTGGATAGCTCAAGACAAAAAATCTCATCTTTTCTCGGCACATGGGGAATTGTGGTGGAAAAAGAAAGAGAGTAATAATAATGTCACCTCATGGACCTCCAAAAAAAGCAGAAATATGAAATACCACACCCAGCAACGACCCAACACTAATAACAACTCACTCAACAACATTCCAACTTTTCCTTTAGTGCCGTCATCACCATCATCCGTAGAATATAATACAAGTTCTTTCTACAGGCTTCTTCTTCCTTCCGCGAAAATGGTATTAATAACTTGAAAGCAAACTTTCCCCATTGTTTCAATCCTTTCATCTTGTTTTTCTTCTTCGTCTCTTTTTTTATCTCCAGGTTTTCTAGCTTAATGGATTTCGAGAGCGAGTCAGGAATGTGGGATTTATCTACTTGTTTGTTTACGTATCGGCATTTTAGACGATGGAGAAATAAATATGTATCTACGACTAATCGCCGATTACTCAACAATAAGTGTTTCACCCCAAAAGCAAGGATAATAAACAGATGAGAAAATAAGAATAGGTTCACGCGTTTTTTGAGATAAGGTCTGTTTGTTTGGAGAGATTATGAGATTTGAGAGTGCAGAGAAGAAGCAGCAGCAAAAGCAAAGGGTGTGTAATCCGCAAAGTAGTTCAAAATGTTTGTCCAACACATAATGACATGCACACATCTCATTGGGTCCATTTCAAGTATGTATTGACATTTAAGAAAAGTGGAATCTCACCGCGCACGCACATCAAAAGAACAAACAATGGAATGGAATTGATGCAAGTTTTAAAGAAAAGGTTTTTGAGAGGCTGCTGCTCCTCCTAAAGAGTCGGCTCGTTTGCCATTCGAGGATTATGTAAGTAGTGACAAACAATGTGAAATGTGTGTAACTGAGCAAACAAACCTCTGACGTGATTTGAGAGCAAAAAGAGAAAAAAAGTACAGAAAGTGGATCTTATCTCATCAACATGTGGAAGGGAAGCAAGAATGGAAGCGTGTTTTTGGGATAATTACTTAGAAATGGAACTCGATATTTTGATACTTTTAACCTACCCACCCGGTAACTTGTGATGTTGTGGCCTTTGTGTGAAATACCGATTTATGTTCATCTTTTTGTCCTAGCGTTGCTTCATGATACCTGAACCGGAGATGCAACATTGTTCTATTTATTATTCGTCTCAAATGACTACTCCCTACTGATGATTTAGTCCCATGCGACTTAAAGTTAACCAAGAAGAGCAAGATTAATTAAGACATTGTCACGCACCTACATTCGTACATATTTCTAGGAAAATTTGGTTCACGGGAAGAGATTAATAAGCAGGAGGTCTGATTGAGCGGTGGGTGGGTGGTGCGGATCAATGCGACTTTACGACCGTCAGGTGAAAAGAGATTGAGGTGAGGAAGAAGTAGGAAAAGTTTGTATTTAATAATGGTCCTCCTGAACTGGACACGCAATGGAGGATGATACACATGATTGAATGATGGCGTACAAGGTGGGCACATCCATATATACATAAGCTGATTAATATCATCTTCACTCCGTTCCCAAGCTCGGCCAACGTCTCACTTTCCAAAATTGGCTTACACAATGGGTAGATAATCCAGAATAGAATAGAGTGGCGAGTGGGGGCCATCCTCCTCCTGCTTAAATATTATGATGAAAGAAGAAATGGTCTCTATTTACGCGAGTTATGGTGGCGTGGTTGTGATTGAATGAATAATTCAAACCCAGAGATGGATGCGACATTTCATTTCCTACGACTGAACGTGATCTAAGGTGTGTAGAGTGTGAAATGAAGTTGGGTGTAGAAAATGAGATTTCGTGAACCGAATGAATTTTGTGAGATTGGATGAAAAGTAGACTTCTTCTACTTTCAACTTTTGCACGTTTTCGGATCGGATTGACTGTCAAGGCTCCACTACCACGACGAAGGCAAGCAGTGTATGTAGCATTAGTAAATACGTAGGAGTAGTGGTTGGTTGGTTGGAGTAAGGAGGCAGTAGTGGCGACGGTAATAATCCGGCAGGGTGGGAAAGACAATGGGATGGATGGATATTGATAGGATGAGGCGAGAAAGATTGGATAGTGATCTGCAGGGATTTTCTCAAAACTTACATCGGGATTGACTTCTCAACATGGAAAGTATCTGATCCCACATTATTCTCTTTCTCTTGGCACTCCTCAACTCTTCATGCACGGCTTGAGACGACGGGTCTGAAACCGTTTTGTCTTGCGACTTACTTAGCAGGAGGACTAGTCAGTCCATGTTACTCTCACGTCTCCACCCTCTCTCACTTTCTCCTCTCAATAAGCTTCGTGTCTCTCTATTTGTTGTACTTTTCTTCAAATGCAATTCCGTCCAATCTACGTCCAATCCGACGTCTAAGTTGAGACGCAGAGAAGGAAGAGGGTTGTTCTTGGTTGTAAATGACTTTGACTCGTCGCTTCAAGAACTATGACTTCAAATGGCCTTATTATCGCCGCACAGATTTCCTCCCAACTTACACTCTCCACGACTTAATGTGGTTGTTGGGGTGAAAATGTGATAGGTTATTTTCTACGTGGCTGACTCTTCAATTTGGTTGGACGACTACAATGAAATGAAGCCGTGTTAGGACAAAGTTCAGACAAGTCATGCTTTACAAGCAGCAAAACTTGGTGGAAAATGTTTCGATTCGAAGAACAATAAGAAACTGGTTGGTGGTTGGTTTACTGTTCAGATTGGAATCCTAAACTACCACCCATCTCATAAATGCATACTTATTATTTTCATTTATTTAGTACATGTATTAACATTTAGGCCATTAAAAACTGATAATTTTTAAGGTATCAATCAGTATTTTACTGTGGTTTGAATCATAGCTGTTTTCAATAGGCGTTGACTTCTTGAGGGTGTATTGGCTAGTGGCTCATCATAGTCTGTGCCACGATGCTGGGTGCAAGATGGAGAAAAAATCGGCGAATTTGAGCCATCTCTCTCTCGAGGGACCTTTGATAATTCGGTGTGTTATAAAAGGAAGAAGAGGAGCAAGTGAGGCGTAAAATGTATAATTAGGAGCGAATGAAAGTTGCCACATCCAATTGGTTTTCTCCATCAGCCAACCAACCAACCCAATCTCAGTCAGTGTAGAACGGGAGCAATTTTCCCAAGTATCTAGAAGAGTAGCTTTGTCCTTCGTTCTAATTTAATAGGCATCTCTCTCTCGCTCTTTCAGCATTTCTACCTTCTCACCCTCCCCAACCGTGTATTTACAACAATTGAACGGTGGGGTGGCTACTATATGGATGATCCTATTTTAGCGAGAGAAGAAAAAATGTTATTTTGCACCGCTAATCCTATCACCAAGCCCCCCACTGATTTCTTTTCCTAGTGAACTGGGCGATCTGTGTAAGTAATTCCACGTGATGTATTTTGTAGCATGATCCGCCAAGGGATCTTGTTCTCGTTGAATTTATTTCACCCTGAAAGAGCACACCGAGTAAAACAAAATAAAGAGAGGATCGAAGCTCAACATCATCTCATCTCCCATTGTTGCAAACTTTCATTACACGGTCGGGAACAAAAAGAGACAACGGAATTGAGCCAGCTCACAGACATTGTACAATATTTTACACAATGGTCGGTGCAGATAGATATTTAGTCAGTTAATCTCATCCCCTAATTCAAATAGATAATGTGCAACTACTGGTTTAATTTTTTGATCTGCTTGCGACAATAATTTTGAAAAATTTGGTTAGTGGAGGACACGATCTTCCGGGTGAATAAAGGGTGACTGCGTCACGAAATATGTATGTATGTATGCTATTTATAGGTGCAAATGCTTATGTAAGTATAGATTTTATAATGAGAGTGGGTGTCTTGTTTTATTTCTTTTAGTTTGATTGGCAGAGTTTGTTGGGGAATTGTTCAGCGGAGATTAAATAGTCAAATCAGAACAATGTCAGTCTCGAATTTCCTTTTATTTGTCGTTTATTAAGATGAAAGGAGGACGAGGCGAATAAAAAAGTGACGACGAGGACAGCGATGGTGGTGGTGGGCGATGAGGTTTGTGCCGGAGAAGAGATGACACACGGAGTTATCGTGTCATACATAATTTGGAGGGAGTGGTGGTAGTGGTGGTTTAATGTATGGGACTTAATGGACCGTGGCGTCAAGTGAAAACTGCTTAGTGAGAGGAGGAGAAGGAGCTCGCCTATTGAGGGAACGTTAAAAACCTTTGGGAATTCCACCAAATAAAGCCGAGACTTTTTCGGTCAATTTTCGCTCATTGCAATTCCCTTCGGTTTTTATCCGCTCTTCTTCTTCCTTTGCTACTCACACTCTCGGCTGTTCTGTGCTCCTCTCTCTTACCCAGCAGCAAGCAAAACCATTTCACCGGCCTGGCCTATTTACCAGCCAAGTACTCCCAGCGCACAAATTGTCCAGAGCAGCACGAAAGGAGAGGGTCATTTCCTCTCCAACCTTTTATCTCTCAAATATATGGATATTTCTCAAAGCATCCATTTGGCACAAGCCAATTTCCAACTCTTCTCTCTCGCCCTTTAATCTCTCGCTACTTTCACACCAACAAGAAACAAAAAAGTCTGCTGATTCCACTTCCACCACCAAACAAAGTACCCACTTTTATCTTCACTAACTCAATTTTACGTCCACCACCAGGAGAAAACGGAAGGGAAAATGGTTGACCAGATTTATTTGTGTGCTGCTTATTGGTCGGGTGATGATGAAGGAATTAGGGCGACAGAATTATTTCTAAATCTTTTCTGAGAGAGATATCCAAATGCAGATGAGACCACTAATCATGCCCCAATGACATACGTGTCCCTTGCTCAAAGTACCCAGACAAGTGTATTACGAGGACATTAGAGAAGAAAAACGCGAGAATGGATGGGTTTCGGGCGAGCAGCAGGATTTGTAATTCAGTGATATCAAGTGAATTGAGTTGAATGATTATAAAAGCACGAAGAATAATTGGGAAAGCCAAACAAAGGGAGTCAATATGAATTTAATTCTTGAGGGAGTGCCTGTCTCCCTGCCCAATCCTGCCCTCCATCCTCGCACATTGTTCATTATTATCCATTCAATCTGAAACCGAAAAAGTCGTCCGAAATGAATGGGTCGTAGTGCTGGTGGTGGTAGTTGAGGTACGTATATCAGAGAGGAAGAGTAGTAGTAGTAGTTGCTATTCATGGCATTTCCACCCTTATCTGTGCCCATCATTTTTCTGTCCTTCTCCGGGGGCGATTAATGGGCCAGTTGTTGCATTTTCACCCTCGCTCATCCACTCCTAATAGAGTCGATACCTCTTAATTAATAGGGCTTTTATCTACTCCTCTGCTGCTGATGATGAGTTCATCCACTTTCCACCACCAGCAAACCTCTCCGTGGGGACGGGAAAGTCAGAATGTGCACCAGTTGTTGTGGCTCTATATGCAAAGTCTCTGCCAAAGGTCGCAGTCTGTCTGGATGCCACTTTCTCTCTCCCACTACGACGTTCGACTCGTCAGTCATTACATGAAAAATGAAACTGTGAGTGAGTGACTGAAGAGCACTTCACGTTGGTCATTGTTGCCGAGAGTCGTATAAAAACAGGGCGAAAAGAGAGAGATCCGACTCCACAACCACACATCAACTCGGTCTCTTTCTCCTTGTTTTCCCTATCATAATAACAGCCACCGACTGGGCTTTCCGTTTACGTTTACGTCGTCTGTACGGGTTGATGATTATGAGGAACACTCGATCCTCGTTATGAGATAAGTGACGGCCGTGCGGCTTTCCACATGCTCCTGTGTGGCTATAAATAATAATTACACTCGATCCTATGCATGTGTGATGGTTACAACAACGTGCTAATGGTGTGGGTTTTATTGACATCCAGTTTTTTTAGGGTTTATCCTTTTCTAGTTTTTTTCCTACTACCACTCGACACAACTGCCCCCCAGCAAATTATCCTCATTGACTTCATCAATAACCAACTTTCCTCACATGTTCGAGTATCATTATCACGGGGAGGAATTGTGACGGGCTTACTTTTTCCGCGTATGAAGGAAGGGTTCATCGCTTTGTTTTTCTCTTAATTAATTAGGATCCAGGAAGCCAACCCGTCATTATCATCATCATCATCATCATCATCTGTTTCTTTCCTCTATGTGCGTAACTTTAGCGTCGGGATGTATTTAGATATCTGACAATGATGATGAAACTGTTACGAAACGTGTTTTCAATAAATAAACGCGACCGAAAGGGCTGATTACTTTTTGAGCGAGTAAAAGTAAAAGTGGTTGATTTTTGTTATCATAATAAATGCTGGGGACGGACGTGGATGTGATGGTTTGTTTGTAGTGTTGCAATAACGCACATGATGATGAAGAAGAATAACGAGAGGAGGAGGGGACAACGGATTTGAAATGAAAATGAGTTAGCATCGTGGCAGGAACGGGCCGCATTGTGATGTAAGTCATCAATTTAGGAGCTTTTATTGTGATCTCTTCTGCCAGAGGAGGACCTGATGATCACGACACAATGGGCACCTCATTGTACTTTCTCTTGAGGAAAACGCATCTATCCCGATTTGCTGGAGAGAGAAAATCTTCTCGAGATAATGTGCTCTCTGAGAGATAGAAAGCCAGCCATTGTGTCTGTTTATCATTTAGCAAGGAAGGAGGAGGAGAAGAGTTGTGGGAGCATTTCTCTCAAAAAGAGGATAAAGTTGAGCCCAGAGGCGTTTTCTCAAAAACTTATTCAATGAGGAGCAAGAAATTGGCAATATCAAACAACTTTTTCATCCTCCTCATTTCCCTAGCTCGTCGACGACGTCCTCTCCAAAAAGTCTACACAATTACCGTCCTTGCTCTCTCCGGATTAGTTGGGCGAAGGTCCAACATCAATCCTCAAATTAATTTGACGGTTAATTTGTCGTCCTCGCTAATAATGAAGCCCACCAGAAGCGCTAGTCACGTCATGAATGATCCATCTTCTTAATCCTGCAGAGGGACTGGCTGGACACCGACGGACGTCTCATCAGGCGAGGAGAACGTGCATTATTATACGTGAAGCTTTTAGCGTTGACATTACAAGAACAAAGGAACGCGAGAATAAAACTCGAGTCGAGCAGATTATGATGATGGCTGACTATCGAAATCAAATGGATATTTTCAATCAGAGAGAGAGAGAGAGACCACACAAACGAAGGAACGAACTTTGAATGGAGATTACATGCGTGAACATAATCTCTCTCTCTCTCTGCTACTTACGGGCAGCAGCAGTTACTACTGACTGGACATGGAATAAAGCTTGAGTGGATTTATGCTGTGAATTTATATGGGATTGACTGAATGAGCAGTGGTAGTGAGAAGACAGGGCTGGATGGATACAGAGCTGCAAATCTGTGTGATCAAAGCAGGAGGAGGAATGGATGAGAAAAAATCTTTTTCAATTCTGCTCTAACTGCCAAAAGCTATCCTGCCATGAAAGGAGCACAACAAAAGTCAGCACTTTCACTGAAATTAGACTTCGATTGAAGTTGCTTTTCTCCTCCTTCGTCGTATATAGCTTTCCGCGTTTTCCTCGATTACTTTCTTCTCTCCTTTGCTTTGAGGATGAGAGGAGACCCCTTTTACGACACAATGCCAGGATACATACCACGGATAAGAGGTATGCACAGGGATGACGACGACGACGACGAGTATATCAAAGTGTCGTGCAGCTGCTGCTACAAGAAACGTCATAAACCACCAACTAAGTAAAACTTCTGTGTTCATCCGTTCCTTTTATATGGCTGCTGTGTTACTGCTGCTTCAACAAACCACCCTTCAGCTCACCAGACCAATAAATATTTTCATCATTTATTTTGATCGACAAACCTTTAGCTGTGTTCATTTCGTAATAATTTGTTGCAAAAGAAGCGTCTTTTTTACGAGATGGAAAATGCGCCCGTAAAGAACACTTTGTGCATGTGATTCGTTACGAAAGGAAGACGCGTAACTCTTCCTCCAATTTATTCCAACTCCATGTATTTAGCACCTCAGAAGAGCTTCGTTCCTTGCATCTTTTATCCCGCACAACTGCTTTCACTTCTATCCGCCTCCAATCCAACAAAGAATTCCATTGACTTCACAATCTTTCATCATCATCATCACGCTATACTTGTGAAAACTCTCCTCTTTTCACTCAAATGAACAACATCTGCACCAACTCGAAATAATAATCAGCAAGTCCTGGCTGGACCAATATTGGTCCATCAAATCAGAATTTATTGTCATTTACATCAGATCTTTTCTCGATTATTCATTATTTATGGTGAAGTGCAGCTTGTCACTCATTCATGTTCCGGTATAAAGCAAAGTAAAGGGTGTGCTCAGGGAGGATATAAATCCAAATCTGATATGGGCTCATCCAACCCTATTTTATTCATTTTCTGTGAGCACAACAAATCCAGCACGGTAATCGGAAAGTGTCAAATTTCATTGTCCTCACAGTTTGCACATATTAGCTGAGAAAGTAAATATAATCAGATAAATCTCATTAGTAAATCCGTTTAACCTCCTACTCCACCCCGCACTACAGATATCTGTGTGTGTACATAAGTACATATCTGTCCCTACCTACTATTTATATATGTATCCATCAGCTTATCAAGTGGAGAGTACACGTAAGGTTGGGTTGTTGTTATTTTTTTACCACGTTGCAGAAGACGGGAACATGAGACCAAGGTAAAATATGGGTGAACAGTGGAGTTATAAATCTGGCCGAGACATAAGAACGCGAAGGGGGCAGATGTGGTTGATGAATTTATGCGTTGTAAGACAAAACAGGAGACCTGATTGGAAATAATGCTGAAGTGCGAGCACCAAAGGGATTTGTTATGCAGATGAAGCAGAGATTTATATTTGTGTGAGGATAAGTATTTGCTGGGCTAAACCACGAAAAGGTATCATCCAGAGGTGAGTAAATGTGCTATAGATATTTGTTTGCAGTACGCAGTTTTTCTTTTACTGTATCACTTTCAGATAAAATCAAAATCCACGGTTTTTGGCTTGTCATTTGAAGCTCTAACAAATTTGATAGATTATAGCTAACTTTATACAAACTAAGAGTAGATAATATCTTACGTACATATATATTGTTAAGTTAAATATAGTAATTTAGCCCTTAGTTATTGTTATTTAATCATTTAAAGTAAGTTATTTCTGTTTGTAAGCTCACGAAAATAGGCTAGTGTGCTATGCTAAAATTTCATTTTGTGCATTCCCTAGTACTAGTAAATGAGGGTAATAAAGGCTATTATTATTATTATTATTATTATTATTATAAGCTACACAACAAAATCGAACCCGACATAACTCTCGTCATCTACTTTTTCCTTCTTTGGGAAGGGTTGCAAGGAAGGAATTGGAAGTTGGATAAGCGGATGAAATGTATCCGTTTCTCTTCCTACTAATATGCTACCCGCATATGAAGTTTGCTAAATAGTTTGGCTGCTTTCTACTAAATAACTCAAATTTTACAACTTGCTTATCTGATAATTGTCCCACTTAATGTGTAATTTATGCAGAAAACTTCCTGTTTTTACTATGAAGATCTTCCTGAAACAGGTCGAACAAATGTTCAAATTAGATCAACCGTTGTTTTTGTTATGATCCATTTACGTACAAAGAGTCGAAAGGGTTGAACTGCGATTTGATGGACAGAGAACTTAATACGATCTTCCTCTACAAATTCTGTACTTGTGATTCTACGGATGATGAAGGATCATCGCAGCACGATGACAACTTAGCGCTCATCTCTCTTTCGCTCTCCAGCTCTCCATTTGGTCAGAAAGTAAATGGAGCCAAACAAGTGTCGAATTACATGGACACACACAACAGAGCTTTTAAATCGAGTCCTCCTCCTACTCGGAGGAGGAGGACTACGTCGTTAATAATACGAGGAGGGAAGCATAGAGAGATTCATAACAAGACAAAAGGGCTCGTGAAGAGAGAAACAAAACAATAATTTGTTGTATCGTTTCAAAACACACAGGTATAAATACGCAGCATTATTGTGCTCATCGTTATCGGGCAGTTTCAAAGGGTTTGCATTTTTGGTGAAACGGATCTCATATTTAAGCTTATTTGCTAGTTATATAACACAACTGAGAATGAGAGAGAATGGATAAGCACATGGTTCAAATACAAGTCCTGATTCAAGTGGGAGCCCTAGAAGGAGTTTTTGTGGATGGATGGACAAGGATTTGTGTAGTGTGAAAGCACTAATTCGAGGTCAAGAAGACTTGTCTCTCCGTTTTTGTTACGATGTGTCTTATCGCTCATCTAATGTAATCTTTTGACGCGCCGATGTTCAAGGAGGCGCATAAAATCGGTAGGAATTTAGCACTGCAAACGCTACATGACATAGGAATTGATAAAATCTGTCCACTTGTTTTTATACCAGAGATACATATTTTCTGTATACCCAAATTTAAGGAGACCTGAAAATGCAACAACCAAGACGGCCAAGTTTCACCCTTCATCGAGCAATAAGCCACCTTTATGTGTGTACATACATACGTCAGGCAAAACTGCATCGACCTTCCTCGATACCTTTACAAGTTTATGTTGTTTTCTGCCCTGCCTTGTTTGTTTACAAAAGTCAGAGTCAATTTCGTGACCAGGAATCAGCCCAGCCACCCGTGCACCCCACTACCCGCATGTTTCGACCATGTTGTACATATGTACGTACTTACAAGTGCATGGCATTATCGCTCTGTAAAGTTATTGCAGACGGCAGGATTTCATGACGATGCGCTCTTGGAATAAGCCGAAAGAAGAACAAGTCGCCCATGTGATGTGTGGCCCATCACGCAACAAAAGTCGCTTGATTATGACATGTGTCAATTCCCTCCGTCATCACAACGACCTACCACAACGAGTACATAGCAAAGAGGATCATTTCGCCCTACATACATCGTAAAACCTGGGGCATATCGTTAAATGGAGTGGAACAATGGAAATGTAAAATGTCTCAAATCTCCAATAATTCGCAATTCATGTATCAAATTACGAACAATACGTATGTACATATATTTATTTACGACGAGCTCTTGTTGGTGATAGTAATGTGCACGGTCAAGCTGCAACCGCAACTGGTCTGCAAGCACTACACACCTTGCCTACTTATTTGTCTTCCTCTCTTCTCCCGTAAAAATGCATAAGGCACAAAATAAGGAAAATATAAAGAATGAAATGAAACTGAACAAACATCTTGCGTTTTATCCGGGCTCGAGTCCTCTTGTCTCAATTATGAGAGAATAGCGGTTGCATGGTTTCCTCGCCCTTCTCCCTTTTCAATGAGGCTTAAAACTTGCCACAAGTTGCGTGTTGTTCTTATTGTAAAAAATGCCATTAGATTGTCATCAGATACACACAAACGGTAAGTTTTCCTACCCACTTTTTGAGGTGTTATTATGCTACTCCTTTTAATGGAAGTACGTAACTTGACCCGAGAAACTTGAGACAAATAAATAATTGGCATTTGTCGAATAACACATTTTCACTCTGCCGTGTTACAAAAATGTTCTCATCCGGTCGAATGGGTAAGTACATATTTGTGGTTCCAAGATGTGTACACAAGAGCAAATAAAAAAAATAATTGCTCTCGATGGGCAAACATTTATAGTCATTTGGTTAAACGGCTGATGGAGGAGAGTGAGTGGAGGACAATAATGGTCCGCATTGTTGCCTGCTCTTTGTCAAATGGTCTTTTAGAGTGTGTGTGGGGATTAAGATGGGAAGAAATGGGGGGCTAATGTGTTTGGTACACAAATTATAAGGGCTGTTGTATGCTGGGTGAGTGTCAAATTTGCTACCCTTGTACCACCACCTCAACCTCAAGCCATTCTTCTTCTTCATTCATATTATTACTGAAGTGGGTGAGATTATTTGAAGGGATGTCATTTACAAAAGAGTTTGAGAGAGAGAGAGAGGATTCTTTAAATGCCGTTTATCACATGGAATGGACTATAACAAGGAAATTACTAGGTAACTAATCACCACAATGGAAATCTTGTTACTATATTCCGTTTCTATTTTCTTACCCAGTTTACCCAACGCCACCCCTTGGCATCCACTATTCAATTCGACGTGTTGTTACGAGAGATGAGGACAAAACTGATAATTCGTGGTCCCTCACATTTCCTCACACACTGACAAAACTAATAAAAAATAGTTTGTTATACAAATACATCAAAACTCTTCTCAGATTTCTCAATGTATATAAAACAGTGTCCAATAATAGACGAGTAATTGTAGTGGAGTGCTGTATCTAAAAATGCATACTTTTGAATAAAATCTAACCACCAGGTAAATATTGGGGGAGGATGAAAAATGAACCCTTGGAATTTAAGGGAGTGTGGATTTTTTTTATCCCACAAGTTTTAAATGGAGGAAAATAATAAGAGATGAAATTTTTCCTCGCCTCGGTTGACTATTATTCCAACAAGTATTTATGTACCAAGTTGATGCATATGGAAATCATGATGATGATGGCGTTTGATCATCCATACCACCGGAGACCTCGACCAAATTAATTTAATACGCGTAGTGCACGAATTATTGTGCATGCATGCATGGGTAGTCAAATGAGGAAGCCTATGATGTATCTACATATGTAGTCTTCCTTGTTTACTATGATAAGGTCGTCGTCGGTAATTACGGATCAAATATCAAATATCGCCAAGCAGAGTAATCATCTCTCCTATTAGACCTGGTTGATTGGAGAATGGGTAATGTGTGCCCTTGTCAGGATCAAAATGTAGTATTGAATTGCCACTCATGTAGGAAGGAGGAAGGATCATCATCATCATGTTGCCAGGTTTTGGTTACGTTTGTTTATGGATTCGGGGAAATTGAAGGTAAATGAATTCTCCGAGTAGGATTTGCTCATTTGTTCCCATTCCTCGTCACTTTGGACGGATGTGGATTGATTTCGGTTACGAAATTTGCCCTAATTTGTAAATTACGTCAAGGGCGACGAGTTAGATAATGGATGCAAAAAAATATTATTTTTATCAAATTGATGGAACCAATTAGTACGAAATTAGAAAGAGGAAGGGAGAAAATCCACAAAGTTATTTATACTCGTGTCAGTAAATGTCGTAATTTTTGCGAACGAGTCCACCGAGTGGGTTCGTCGATCCTGTGCTTTCTCCACCACCACCACCAAGAGCCAAAATAGATTGGTGGAAATGGAGAAAGTGTACACATTAATCGGGAAGAGTTTGACGGAGAGTCGTCGTCTGAGTCTTTTTTCACTCCGACTTTTACCCATGGCGAGGCAACTTATCCTTAGGCAGGAAGACAGCGGACGAAGAAAGGAGTCGGCAAGTGAGGATAAATTGCGAAGAGGTCGGGCGGAATCAAAGGTGGAAGCGTTCACCATCGTCATCGCCACCACCACCACTGCCGCCGCCGCCGCCGCTCTTGCAGCTCTTGTGAAGTAATTTGTAGAAGTGATGGATGGAGTGGTGGTGCTTTGCTTTGTGCTCCAGAATTTGTTTTCCAACTTGTTTTACACTGGGTGCAACTTTGTTGTGAGTGTTTGTGGGGAGATGAATGGGTCCAGAGAAATCGACTCATTAAGAGAATTGGATCGGTTATTCAAAGAAGCATGTATAGAAAGTGATAGGAATGACTGAGTGGCGACTAATTGACGTAGTCCACACGGGCCGGCAGCCTCATTCGCCTTTCTCTCTCTCAGGTCAGCATTAAATCCAATTTAATCCATGGATCGAGAGGGGGAAAGTGGGATGGCGAGATAATAGAGTCTCCTCCTATCCGATAGGAGGAAATCGGGTTGATAGGGAAATCTAATTATCTCCATACACACATGGAAGTAGGGTATCATGTCGGAGGGGAGTGGTGGCCGTGGTGAATTGCATTATGAGGAGGAGATGATGTGAGTGGACATCTCACCCTCTCGCTCGTCTCGGCTTCCATGTTGTTGTCCATGATATGGAAGCAATTGAGGGCAGAGTGGTGCATACATGTAACACTGACTGCGAGATACTTGAGGAGGCATAATATGCATGCATACCAGAGTAACCAGAGTAGAGAAAGGAGAGACGAGGCGAATTGGAGGATTGGCTGCTCGGGTAGAGGACGCATGTTTGAGGGGAGGCGTGGATTTGAAAGCGAAACAGTAAAAAGTATATTACATCCCGATAAACCAATCGGGGAAACGAATAGGAAATCGGATGGGGGTTGCGCATTCGGAAAATTGTCTCTGAATTACACACAAATCGCTCCCAGTGTTAAGTACCCATGGAAAAAGCGGATTTGTCTTTGTGCCCACAAACAACCATCATCACCACCACCACCAAACGGCAGCCCTGTGGATGTCAGGACGTATCGCACTTACTCCTCAATCTTCACTCTCGATCAGGCCTTCTTCATTGCAGGAACACTCTCATAACCTCGCCACCCAACCAACCAACCAACCCACCAACTTATCAAAGTTTCGTGCCGGCTTACATCTCGTGTGCAACTACTCCTTCGGACTTGTCCTCATCAAGCAGGACAAGGAGTCAAGAAACAGTGTGTCTCATATTTTCCCGAATTTTTGAGTGAGTGAGTTTTGCATAGCCATGGAACCTACCCCTTCTCGTCTCGAGTGTCTCAACTAACTTTCTCAACTATGCTGGAGGAGTCAAGAGAGGAAGAGTAATCCGATTTCGAAAACAATATTAATTCCTGATATTTACATTTGTGGTGCGATAAACTTCCAAGTGGATGTCAAACAGATTCATATTACAAAACTTGACAGATTGTGAATACACTCTTGGCCGTGAAGTTAAGAGATATACATCATCGTGTGTTGACAGAGTTGGTGATAGGATTGTGAGACTTTTTTGGTTAATAAAATGCCTCGAGACTCTGATTCCAGTGGGTCTTGCAGCCCCGTGCACGTCACAAGAAGCCCCAGTCCTAAATCTCAGAAAGTTTCACCTTTCTCCATCGCCAGCATTTTGGCTTCATCTTCCAATCACCATAACCATCATCATCACCACGCAGCCAACAAATCGCATAGAGATGAAGGGACGGAAAGTCTAATTCCGCACGATGCCAGCATTTTGGCCAGGTGAGATTAGATTATCAATCACGTTTTCTTGGTACATGTGTACTTCATAGAACTCTAATAAAAGATGCGAAATCTGGGTGGGTGTGGATTATGTCATCTTTTATAACTTGCTGCATGCTGACTTATAATCTCAGGAAATGTCACGAAAAGAAATCACTGCAACCAAGAAAAAACCAGTTGAAACCAGATCCGGATCTGGAATAATTAGACGTGGAAGCCATACATACATAAATTTTGGAACGTAATAATCAATCGGATTCACATGTGTACCCTGTAAACCCGGTAGACACGTTCATTCATTCACGATAATAGTGATTATGATGAGATGGCTGATAAACCATCAATGCCAGATTTAGCACTCACTAAGCTTCCTGCTCCCATTCAGTGTCACCATGGTGGGGTGGAGTGGAAGGTAATTAGGAAAGTATTAAGAATAATTTAACACTCGTTCTATGGAGAGATTAGGCAGCAGGGTCTCCCACATAATAAATTTCCATCTTTTTGGTTGTGGTACAAAATTAAAATGGTTAAACACTGCTTTTCCAGGAACCTCTTTACCACCATCACAAAAAATATTCATGTCCTCGTCTTCATGAGATGCCATAGTTGTACATACTTAGGATTAGTTGTGTAAATACATATATATATATTTGGCTCCCAAAATTGTGCTGATTGTGGCTTAATTTGATGGGGCTTAACTTTTTCTTCCCATCCATAATACATGCCTTCGTTCCTGCGGGGTGTGCAAGTAATTTGCCAAAAAGAGATAAAATTTTGATTAAGAATTTAGAGGGATTTAGACGAAGTTGAGTGTGTGGCTGAGTGACTGAGTCGATTGAGCTATTAGTTCCCAAAGTGTTTCCTCATCCAAGTTGAAACCTTTCAGGATATTGAAAAGTGAAAATTTAGCGTGGCATGAGAATAAAGCAGAAGAAGGAGGATTTTTCGTCTCGTCGTAGTCGTCAAAGATTTGCTCGTTCCGTTTAAAAAGTACGGCTTCAGTACAATCTAGACTACTCTTTTCCCCGAAATGTACATCTTTTCTTGCTCGTCGTACTCAAATAAGTGGCAAAACATGCTTTCTCTGACAATGCAGCCGTACAAGGACGAGTTGACCGCATGGCTGGTTGGTTATGGCATAATTACTGTAAACAGAGCGTGATTGCGACTAAATACAGAGTTATTAAAAACGGCGAGTCAAATAAAATGTAATGACTTCGTTTTGATAGAAGCCATTGAACTATCGGTTAATGATGACTGATGACCCAGTTGCAGTTACCTTTACATTCCAGTCCACCAGTCTAGACGGAACAGTCATCATTCAAAGAATCATTGATTTCTGGTTGAGATGGACAAGTGTCACATTTCCAGTTGGAGTGTTGCCAGTAAAGAGTAGTGTCACAATAAAGTGCTGATTTGATGAGAAGCTCGTCGGTTGTTGAATGAAATTCGAGCAGTTGTGACGATGGGAAGATTGAGACGGTTAATATGCAATAATAAAATGTATCCATTCTAAGTGATGTGAGATTTTATAATTGCATTGATACAGTTGCAATCATAACTCGTCATACAAATAATTGGCAATATTGAGTTGAGAATTTAGTGTCGGTTAAATAGTTGCTCGCACATCATGAGAAAATGGATGAAGGTAGCAAAGTCCTCAAAATAAAAGTATCCGTTTCTCTGGTTGTGTAGAGGCAGCTGAGGGTCTCCTGATTTGAGGATTGGGAGACTTAATCTGCCAAACCCGCCCCTCTTCGTCCAATAATGGTTTTTAAATCCATTTGCAAAGCAACTAAAGCCCTTTGTCTCTGTTTCTCCAGGTTGGGCTTGGTGTCCCCACTGGCTTTCTCACCGCAACATTCGGCCGCAATCATGAGTTTATATGGTGCCACTGATTTTCAACGCTCAGCCGCCGCCTGTTGGTACCCCTGGTCCTCCTTGGCCCAACCCTTCGGCCTCGCCTCGCATCCCAACACTTTGTCATCAAGATCGCCTCCTCCGGCTCATCAGAGCACTCACCGATCTCTGGGTATGCGCCCCCTCCTTCCAGTTGTCCCGTCACTACGTAGTAATTAATTAGATTTAGAAACGCTTGATAATTTGACACTTTCCTCATTAATCAGAATGAGATCTAATTAACTCCTCTTAATTTCTTAATAACTTGTGCATGTACTTGGGACGATCAAAACTCATGCTACCCAATAAACTTGATGTCGTAGAGTATACATTATGTCCTGCATGAAATTATGGTATCATAAGTAGGATAGTTTTTTATTATTGTTCTTGTTTCCCACAGTTCGAGGCGATCGAAACAAGTCCCCCACGGTCGGGTCAGATTGCTGTTCCTCCGACCGAAGTCGTCCCAACTCGAGAGGAAGTTCAATCGAGATTCGTTTGAGTCAGGGGACAAAGGGGGCATCGGGAGACGGGGACAGTGACGATGGGGCTGACTACGAGTCGGAAGTTCACGTCAGTGGGTCCGGAAGCATTGGGACAAACGGGTCCCCTTCGCAGGGAGGTAACTCAGAAAACAACAAATCTGGCGTGACGGGGAGTTCTGGTCACTCGAATAATAATAATCTCAATGGCGGCGGAGGAGGAGGAAGTAAACGGAAGAAGAAGACGAGGACGGTCTTCTCTCGCAGCCAAGTGTTCCAATTGGAGTCAACTTTCGATGTCAAGCGGTACTTGTCAAGCAGCGAGCGTGCCGGTCTTGCTGCTTCCCTGCATCTCACAGAGACTCAGGTACATCAGCAATATTTTCTATTACGAACGAGTAAATAATAACTACAGAAATTATGCATATTAGTTATCTCGACAATTTCACGTACTCATCTCCTTCAATCAATTGCCTATTGCAGGTCAAAATTTGGTTTCAAAACCGTAGAAACAAGTGGAAACGTCAACTAGCCGCTGAATTGGAGGCGGCCAACATGGCGCATGCTGCCCAAAGATTAGTTCGAGTCCCAATTCTCTACCACGAAGCCCATCATTCCGGTCAGGACGCTGGAGGTGGGAATGGAAATGGGGGAAACGGTCCTCATCAAAATTTATCTGCTTCCTACCCCTCCCTTCCATATTATCAACAGTTTGGCGTGTCTCCCAGCTCGATGAGCTCCTCATCTCCGGCCACCCAGCAGTCTCGAAACTCCCAACAACAACTCTCCTCTCTAGTCTGAAATGAAAAATAAGTGTAGTGCGTCGTCTAACAAGAAATTTACTACTAATTCTACGACGAGAGGATGGATGGATGGACATCATCTCAAAATTCAACCACAACTAAACAAATAGTCAGGTTCGAAGGATTTGTGTGTTGATGTCATGCCGTGATGCGCCCACCACCTCATCAATCAACCATGTGACATTTTCCGTCACTTATTGCTCTCTCTCTCTCTCTCTCTCTCACCCCCAATTCAAAACATTGACAGCTCTCGTACCACAATCTGTACTTTTCTCTCCTTCTTCTCCTTGAAAGTTGAAACACTTCTGGTGACGACCTGAACTCAATCCCAAATGCATAGCTTTCACGAAAACACAGGACAAAAATGAGACAGAGATGGAAAGAATGTGACGAATATTGTATGATTGTCATCCTACCCCCGTTTAAATAAATGATTGCGTGTTCGTGGGCTGTGTGGTGAATATTTGTGTAACTTTGCAGCAGTCACAGAGCAAAAAGCAGTGTATTTTTACGGCCTGAACTACTCAAAACAACACCCACGAATATGATGATCGACTTGACTACTTACTTACCACGGAGTGAACATTCCTTTAAATTGTGTCATTATTTTATTTGTGCTAAAAAATCCTCTTTTGGAGCAATCATTTAACTTTCGTTATGTACGTTTTTTTTGAAACATTTGCTGTAACTTTTCAACAACTTTGCGCCATGTTTTTGCAAGTGGTAGGCATATTATATAAGAATAAAGAGCGTAAATACTACTTATGTAAAAGACGGTGTAGTTTAAGATGGCAAAGGATTAGGATTATAATACTGATGTACGTACGTATGGATTAAGAAAGAAAATGAGAATTAAGCAGAGCTGCGCATACCTACAAAAGTCATTGTCAGAGGAGGAAAACACGTAACCAAACATTCACTGTTGAAGAACGGTAAATGCCTGTTGGACATTATTACTTAAGTACATTTGTTCAAGACTGGAGCTGAGGATTATCAGCAGTAAACATGTTCATTTATTATTATTAGTTATGATGATATGTGGAGTGGGAAATACTGATTAAAAAAGCTTCATAATTTCAACAAATTGTTGTTCTTTGTGGTCTAAGCACTTTACTCATTTGCTTAATAAACATGCATAAACATGCCTGGTAAGCATATTGGATTGCTTACCTGCACCCTCGGTTACAAAAGCTTAAAACTTTGTAAAACTAGCAATGCCAAAAAGCATTTACTTCTCAGATTGCAACATAATTTTGTATCCAGCACATGATAAACTACTAAATGCATGCCATGTTATTTGCCAATATTCTGCTGCAGTAGTGATATTTCCATCATCAAGGACGAAAAATAAAGTCTGGTGGTCTGATTTGATGGTAAACGAAACGTCTCACCTTGGCGATAGCCGTTCTCTCCGAGTGACGCAAGCTGTCTTGATGCTGAAGAGGCTGCCATGTTCTTTCTCGCACCGCTTTCTCCCCGAGTTCCAAGACAATAAGGTCTCTATAAGTTCCACCTGGAAATGCTGCTGCACTTCCACGCGAAGATGGAGGACAAGGAGTTCTAGTTCTATTGTTTTAGGGGGTAGACGGATGACAAGTCTCTCTCGCATTCTCCTTTCGTCTCTTTGTTGGGTGAAAGTGCTTAAATGTCTTTCTTTGGGGTGGACAACGAATGTGAGTACTGAATGTTTTTTAGAAATACTGATATTTATACAACGGATTTCTTATGTCTGATCTTTGCTAAGTGAAAGATCCGAAAACAGACAATGCATTAGGACATAAATTGATATATGTACCTAGTCTGGTCAGAAGAACTGAGAGTAAAGTAAATGGAAATAAGTTTTTGGTTTTGGGGTATAGATAATTTGTTTCTATTTCACTCAAAAATCAATTAAATGTAAATTCAATGAAGAGATTCAATCTAAAATAAAATGAAGCCGGAAATATGGAGTGTACCCAAATTTTGACTTATTTATTGGTGCAGAGACCTGCATAAAGGTCCATGGCTTTCCAGCCAATTAAGACTTTAGGCAAATAATTTTTTTTCATCCACATTCACTCCCTACTCGACGAAATTCAAGGTTTTTGGCTCCCAAAACTGTGACGGAATCCGGATGGACTTTTTGGCCCGATAGTTCAAATATATGACTTTTTAACCTTTTCCTTCGTAAGAGAATTCTCAAAAATATCCCGTTGCTGCGGAATAGCAACGCCTCACAACCATAGCTAGTGGCGTAACAATTTTTTAATTACCAAACATTATCACGGAGCAAATGTAAATTTTAGTGATATGTTCCATGGATATACTTCAAAAATTATTCAACTTTCTGCGGAGGCATTTCATTTCAAAAATGACGTAATCATGGAGACATTTTAGCTCGACCCAGGACTTATGTACCTGTGTTGCCCATCCGTCCGTCTTGCGTCTTGACCTTCGTGAAACTTATTCTATTAACTTGAAATTTCGGAAAATTAAAAATGACAAAGGAATACAAATTTGTAGTACAAAATTTAAAGTCGATAGGATAGATTTACGAGAGTTATTGATAACCAGACAAACAGAGACACACTGGACAAAGCAGGTACATACATACATACACAGCCCCTGACTCGGGCTCAAAAACGGATTTTTTTTTCAAGATGTGTAAATCCATGGAAAAAATATTTTTTCAATGAGAGGAAATATCCTTCACTACGCAATAAAGTCAATGACCAGAGGAAAGGATATTTCCTTCTTTCCGTATCTATGGCGAATTTTGAGACAACGGATAAATCCGTTGCTCCGTCGCAACGCCTTAGAAATTAGGATGGAAATATCCTTTGTTCCGTCACAACGCAAAGTTTATGCCGACGGATATTTCCATTGTTCCGCAGCAACGTTCGAAATTCAGGGACGGATATATCCATCGTTACGAAGGAAAGGGTTAATCTCTTTTTAAATATCAAGAAATAATATGCAACTTAACTTTGAATTTTATCTCTCCTGGTTCAAAAACTATGCCCTGTACTGTCACTTCCTCCGACTAGACTGGGTGTGGCTATTGTATTCGGATACTTGGTGATGTCGTGCATTAATTTCTCGTGTTTTGTACACTCAAGGCGAGACAACTTACACAATAGAGTCATAACAGAGAAAATTGTCTGACACTTCAGTAGCAAATTACGAGGTATTTCCTTGAATTTATTTCTTTTGTTGGCATTTAGAAGACGTCTGGGTTTTCCATATGTATTTAGTGCAAAAGTTTGTATTTAATACAAACTTTGTCATATTTCAGCATATCTATTTAGTTAAACACTATCATCATCAACATTCTCTTATTTTAAGTGCCGGCTCTTGACTATTTCTAATTTAGTTACTTACTAGCTCTTAATGGAAACATTTATTAAGTGTAAATAGTGAAAACTCAAATGAATGAACAGCTTTTCTGAACAAGGAGGGAAAAAATAATTTGCTTTAATTGAATTATTATTATCATTGGATTGTTGAAAGAGAGGAAACGTCGTCGTGATTGAAGGAACGCCAAAATAAAAATAACAATGGTCCCAGAAAGGAGGAAGAAATGAGGGTGAGGCAGCACGTACGTATGTACTATACGTATTTTTCTGTTATTGTTATTGCATTCCGTAACTACAACATCAAATTAGAGTCGGGTTGGTAGAAGTGATTGCATCGCATGCATCGGGATTTTATGAAAATAATACAAGTTGCTATCTCGTAATGGAGGAAACGATTGGTTGCCTTTTACTCGAGAATTGGAGTGTGTTTTGGGGAAATTGGTAATCGAAAGTGGGAGAGCCTGTCTGAAATAGAATGGCAGAGAGAAGATTTTGGTCCTCCACTGTTACGAGAGGCGGTTGGGGTATATATTTATAGGAAGCAGGAGGGAAAGCTATTGGAGAAAGTAAGTGTTGAATAGCAGCAGCAGCAGACGAGTTTGTTGGTCGCATGGCAAAATGTTGTAGCAATAAATCCACCCTTAAGAAAGCTCTTTCAGCCACCACACCCAGAAATGACTCTATTTTCCTCTCCTAATCTTATTGGCTCTCCGGAGAAGGAAACGAGAAGCAATATTTCTCTCCTTTCTTCTCCTCACCTACGTTCACTTGCTTCCTCTCCGGTAACAAAGAAATTGCCATTTGGAACGATGCCACAAGACGACGAAATGTATTTTTTCTTGTCTTCCTCACTTCGCCCACACCACTGTCGTCGTCGTCGTCGTTGACGTCTGTCTCGAGTCCATATTGCGGAGCTGATGCTAGCCAATAATCAGCAGGACAAGGAGTCAATCTCAATAATAGAGCATTCCAATAAAGCCGTATTGTCTCATTTCCAGCGATACATGCTTACGTGCATTCGTCCCCACCACGTCCTCACTTCATCAGTGTTCACATATGTCAAACTAATATGGAGCTTCATAAATGTCGGGTTTCGCAAGGTATATAAGCTCATTTTGAAGATGAGGCAAGGTGAGATTGCTTTAATATGGATGCACTTCAAGTGGTCTTCCTCCCTTATGTAATGGAAGGATGAACTCTTACGAAATGGATGAGATAATATATTAATCATGCCTTTCATCGCGTATTAAAGGCTGCTTGCATTGCATGTGGCAGTATTATCGGATTACGATTGACTCTCATCACCCATTCATTCATTTGCTCACGAGGACGTGATTCACTTGCAGAATTATGACATCTTCAAAGGTGAAAAGCATTATATAACATTGTGGTTGGATAAGTCAAGCAGATGAGCTCGGAATAACGCTATTTGATTTGAATTACTCCAGTAATAAATTAAGATGCATAACCTGCCATTCAAAGGATGGAATATGAATGTGCTGTTTAATTAGACACCAGCCAGCCCGACAACGCAACGAACTTATGTATGATGTAAATGTGTGGCATTTAGCTTGAAAATGTGGCAATAATTGGAGTGGTTGAAGACAAGGCAGAAGAAACGTGGTCATTTATTTTAGTGGGGTTGCCCAAGGCTTTAATTACATTGAAGAGCGAGATGGATGGATGGATGGAGGCGTGAAGCTCATCTGCTCATCGGGATGATGATGATGACGATGATGACAAGGGTGGAAGGTGATTAAAAGGGATCCATTTCTATCTATGACTAACTCAGGTACACATAAAAATGGGGAGTCGGAGTTGGTATGGGTTTCTGGAGGGGGTGCAGAATAAGGGCAACATGGCCTACTAATTTCTATAATGAAAGGTCTTATCGTCGTATTTCTTCCCTTGTGCCGTGACTACTTTTCCCTCCTTCCTTGTTTGGCTTGGTTTCGCTGAGGAGGGGCATTTATGTAATTAGTACAACATTAAAACCGATATTTAATCACACACGGACACCCAATGTTCCAGTGCTCTCTCTCCCTTCGCCTCTTTACCACAAAGCTGCTGGGGCACGAAGGCTGTGATGGGAGAGCTTTCTTTCAGGACTTTCCTTTTGATTGCATGATCCCTCCTGTCATGTCGACTCTGCCTCTTGGTCTTTGAAGTTGCTCCGTCAAACTTCACTTCACTTGTATCCACCCATTGTGTCTGTCTGCCAGGAGAAGCAGAGTGTGCTCCTCGGTATGAAATATGATAGTCTGGAAACCAGAGTCTCACCTTTCTCTCCAACTTCATTATTATACCACTTGATTTCCTTTTGAGATTTAATTTCTGAGTGGTTGACCGAGGGTACTTTGTTCCAACGTACAATTGCAACAAAATTATTGTACCAGAAACCGGCTGGTTCATGCGAATACTTTCATTAATTTCGTTATTGACATTGCGCCATAAAAAAGATGAAGAGTTTTGTCAAACTATTGTTATTATTAAGCCTCGAAAAAAATCATTGTGATCGTGATGATGTGATCCAGAACCATTTCACTCGACGATAATACTCTTGATGACGACGAGGCTTCATTACGTGAAAGGGTTGGTTGAAGAGCACTTGGGGCAGGAATTGACTCGGTCGTCGGTTGTGCAGCATCGCTCGTCATTCACCAAACCACGCACACGTAATGAAATGAAACAAGTAAAGTACAAGCATATCAACAATATGGGAGCTGACCACTCTGATCATTAAATTAAATTGATGAGTTTTTCCCTTCATCACTTGATTCTCCTGTTGTTTGACGTACTTTAAGTCGATCTTTAATCTGTACGTGAGGCTGCAGACCTGCACAAAACACAACGAGGCAACTTTTCTCTAACCGGCTACATATACATCGAAACAATAACATATTGCAGCCATTCAGTAGTCGTGAGTGAGCTGGATAATAAAAACAAACAATAATAATGATGATGCAACGGAATAATAAAACGAAGGGAAAGTGCTGGCTAAAAACCACCGTCGTTTTGGTATAATGAACACTCTGATGCTGCTGGCAGAAATTAATTAATTTGTGTTTTGAGTCTTCCCTTTGTAAATACAACACATGTGGACGATTGAGAGAAATCTATCCACTTTTATCCATATATATACCTACACAACTTTTTATGTCGCACTGCTACCAAGTATCTAAATACATACTTGATTGCCTGAATGAATCGTGTGCGGTGGCAATATCGTGACAGAGGAGATGAAAATGAAAAAAAGTAACTACTTTCTTTTCGATGAGATCATCAATGGGGAAAAATTAGCAATTTGTCCAAGATGATCTCGCCAGCATTCATGACCATGAACAGAGGCAGATGCGGAGAATGACGACGAGGGGATGTGGAGAATGAGAAACTTCAACAAATGAAAGGATTACGATCATCATCATCACAGAGTAAAACTCACAATGGCATAAAAAGTAAAGTAAAAGTGATCAAACTCAAGTAGCAGAGAGAGGAGCAAACCAATTCATTTATTTATTAATCAGCTAGCAGCAGCAGCAGCCTTGCCCACTTTGGTTGTCGGTCTGTCGGGGAAAAACTTTACACGGAAATCCAAATCGTCCCTCTCTACAGGGGTCGGGCACATTGGTGGATACGAATTTGACCTTGAATAACCCGGGAACGGTTTGTCGCAGCGGGTCAAAATTTTGAACAGAAGAGCATGTTATCCTCAGATAGTTGTGTGCGAAAATTCAACTCTCTACTTTCAAAAATGCCTCCCCCACAGTCCCCAGAAGTCGAGACAGTCATAAAAACTTTTTCCAAACTTAAATACTCGTACAACCGAATTGCTAAACATTTTAAAAGTGAATGGAAAACAGTTTCGAAATCTACAATCAATAAGGTATTGAAAAATATAGGTGAAAAGCGACAAATTTTAAGTAAATAGCAACCACCACCCCCTGAAAGTAGGCAAAAAAAGTGTTAATTCCGACCGTGCATAGGAAAAGTGACCTCTTGACCTCCAGAGACAATCCACCGACCCAAAAGGAAATTTCCCGTAAGGTTGGGGTGTCTAAGCGTTCAGTGAAAAGAGAAATTAACATTTTGAAGAAACGACTTGGTCGGAAAACTCGTGTGCATCAGCTGACCGAAAAAAAGGAAAAAAATCACGCCCGTGTTTACAAAAAAAAATTATTTTAATTTTCTGTCAAGGAATCAGAGTGACTTATTAGTAACATTTGACGAAGCACTAATTTCTCTACAAGTTACTAATTAGGTTCGAAGAGCTTACTACACGACTAATGCCGGAAAAAATTCACGCAAGTTGGTGTTTTTTTTGTAAGGAGAACTTTTTAAACAGTTTATGGTTGAGGGTGCAATGTCGGGTCGTGGTGTCCTCCCACTTATCAAAGTCCCCCAAAAAGTGAAGGAACCTGCAAAGTATGATGTGGACCGTGTATTGAAACCACTTTTAGAATAACACTTTCCTAAATTGCACGGTAAAAAAATAAATAAGGTGATTTTTCATGATGACGCAGCGTCTTCCCAGACGGCAAAGTTAACCCAAGATAATGCAAAGGACCTTGAAGCTAGATTGGGGATAAAAATCATTTCGAATAGTGAAATACCTGTATAGTCCCCTGATGTAAGTCAAATTGATTACTTTGAGTTCGTATACTTGAAAATTAAAATTTTTCTGCGGGGACTGAATTTTTTAGACGGAGTTTGGAAAAAGTTAAAATGACTATCTCAACTTCAGGGGGCTGTGGGGGAGGCATTTTCTAAGGTAGAGAGTTGAATTTTTGCACACAACTATCTGAGGATAACGTGCTCGTCTGCTCAAAATTTTAACGCGCTACGACAAACCGTTCCGGGGTCATTCAAGGTCAATTCGTATCCACGAAAGTGCCCAACCCTTCTGTATTTACTGGTTTAGGATCGAGTGAGTAGGTGAGTAGTTAACTGCTGGTCTACATGATGGTAAAAGTTCGCTTTTTTAGCGTAGGAACAAATAAATAATGCAGGGAAATGACAGAGAAAGAGTGCAATGAGGTACTTATCATCATCCGGGAAGGAAGCCAACGCCCTTTTATGATTGTCTTTTTAACTTTTTTTATTAACAACGATGGATATGCTACAGATCTCGTACACACACAATTACCCTTGCTCTCAATTCAATCCCCAATTTGCTGCACGGCAAACTGCAATATATTTACGAGTCAACAATGCTCTTTCCCTTTCTCCTCCTCCATTAAGCATAGCAATTTAAGAGTTGTTATTAGTTCAAGTAGTTTGTCAATACGAGAAAAAAGAGGAATGTGAGATTTATCAGGAGTAATAAGTATCTAATGGCGTCCCTATAAAATTGCCTGCTCACTTTAAATTAAATTTTCCCAACTAAATGATCCCATTACGAAAATTGTGTCGATCAAAAACTATTCTGCACCCTAGGACCAGCTTTTTCGAGAGAGATGAGAAGAATAGGGTACAAAAAATTCTCTGTCCCCTGATTGATCCTCGTTTGAAGTTTTTGCAATCGGAGAAGTTTGCTTGGCCTCAGTTGAGCCTTTATTTATGCATTTGGATTGGATTGCCTACTTTGTCCGAGGCAAGTAAGGGGGCCACCAGATTGAAACGAGGACAGCAGGAGAGCAAAGTTGCTACAAAATGGAAAAAAGTAAAAATAAGCTGCGAATTTGATACGTGTACTTTCTCGATGAAGAAGACCTCTTGAAATCCGTCTGATCTCAAAAGGAAAATAAATTCAAAGGGAGCACAAAAAATGTCATCGCACATACGTAGTTCTGGCTCTTTTTCGACTTGTTTCCACATGATCATCACCATTCATACAAATAGTATTGGATCAGTTGCTCCATTTTTCGACACATATTTTACATCCGGTGTGGACAGATAACCCGAGAGATGATACAGAATTGGCAAGTTAAAGAAGCTATAGGAGGAGGAGGAGGAGGAGGAGAAGTGGAAATGCGGTGGTGGTTGGGGCTGAGACAATATTGAGACACAGGAGGACAATCAATCACCATTTATATCTATCGCTTTTGGGATTGTGATCCGAATTCGGGGTCTTAAAACCTTTGCCTTCTCACCCTTATTAATTTATCGCTCTTCAGAGGTTTGGGAATCCTCGTCCTTTATAACACCACCACCATTTGCCACGTATATATGTAGCGTCGATATATTTACTTCCCAACAATAGACTGCATTCTCCTCCTCTCTCCAGGGACTCAAACAGGCAAAATTTTTATTTACATTTCACATCTTCAATCTTTCCTCCGATAACTTTTCCCAACTAAACTAAACAACTCCTCTCTCCGCAACTGCAGTGTTCCACTTTCTTCGGGGGAGATACGTCTTCTTCGCCTCCTCCCAGTTATCACGACACGACACCTCTGGACCTTTTTTTAGTCGGAGGAAGAAAAAACCCCAACTTCTTTCCAATCCAACTATTTAACAAATGCATCCACCAAGACATTTAATGATCAATTTCATGGGAAATAAAGTTTAAAATTATTACCATTCCTTCGATTTTTGCATTGAATTATTTATTCATACTTTTTTGAACTAGAGACAGCATTGATTGCATCACTACAAGACTGAACTATGATTTAGCATGCTGGCAATTACACAGATTTTGCGGTATAAATTATAATTTGATATTAATTGATCGACTGAAAAAAGAGTGGTCACAAGCTGTGTGTTAAAATGTTTCAGTTTGTGAATTAAAAAAAAAATTGTTGATGTTGTTGTGATGTGATAAATTATTGAGTGGATCTTTATTATCAGAAAGTGGCAATGAATTTTACTTTAATTGTGACATGTTTTCATCTATGTATGCATGTAATTATGAATGGAAAGCAAAGTTAAACTTTGACAATGTAAATATTTATAATTGCTGTGCATGTAAATGTTAAGAGGAAATAAGGCAAATTCGTTTTTATTGTCCTGATCAATAACTTATTGTGGAAATTGTTCTTACATAATATCCAGTCCACATATTGACCATTAATACAGACACGTTTAACAATGTTGCACTTGTGTGATGTTTTTTTTTACACTCTGATTTCACGTAATTTCTATAATAATTCACGGTGCATGAAGGAAAAGGTGCACGAGTAGTATTAGTATCAAATCCTCACTCTATTATTACCTTATCTAACCCCGTTTATTATGTTTATTATTGTCTTCGGGAAGAGTTTTCGGTTGATAAGAGCGAAGCGTTTTTAAGGGGCGGCTTGGTGATGATAAGTATGCTTAGTAATAATAATGTGAATCATGATTTGACATTTTTCTTAGATAGTGCACTTATGTGTGTATGTATAGAAATGGAAATAAATTTTTGGGGGATCAAATCAATGCTTATACTTACTTGATAAATACTAAATATAATTATAATTGACATACAAATTGTAACAAGACGGCAATCAATAGAAACAGGAATGACTTTTAACTTAATATCAGTACAAGAACAAAGAGGAAATCACCAGGAAGTAATAAAAGCTCAACAACTAATAATATTCAAATCAGAGCATTAATTACCATTTTCAATTTAAAATTGCATACAATGAAAATTACTGAATAAATACCGGTGTTGATTAAAAAGCAGAATTAAATTTATGTGATGCATTACAACAACAACAACACTGAAATAACTTACAAATAACGATAAAATTTAAAATAAAAAAAAACATTCAGATTCACACGAAAGAAATTATTAAATGTAAAATGTTTCAAAATTTCTGTTTCTTCACCACCATCAATAAGTAGCAATTAAGCAGCACATCAGGAGCAGTATGTATGTAAATGCAGTAGTTTCAAAAATTGCCCTTCATACAAAAATACACTTCTATTCCTAGCAACTATATACATACAGTAATATGGATGCAGTTTACAGTACAAATTTGTCGCTATTAATATGAACTATTCACTTTTTTTCTTAATTAGATACTAATTGTTTTTGCAAATTCATGATTTACTGCTTTTGGGCCTGGCTTTATAATTGTGCTCACATTTTTGTAAGTATTTGTTATCAGATTTAATCTATACTAAACTACGCGAATTATATTCTTGCAAGATTTTGTTTCGTCCTTTTTGCTCGCAAAACTCTGTTATGATGATAAAGCTAATGAAGGTAACAGTCAATTTAGGGCACATAATAATTGTATTTTTTATACGGACACGTAATGACCACGCCAAGTCCTTGATAAGATTTATGTATATGTAAGCACCACTAGTAACGTAAGCCAGTCTTTTTCTGCTGACGTCTAAAAATCTGCTAGTTGAATTAAGAGAGTGAACAAAGATTGCGACTTTGTCGATTAGAATTCTTAGCTTTTGCAAAGCTGGTTTTTTTAACAACATAAAATTAGGAAACATTATTCTTAAATTACGTAAAGCTACACGAACACGTTGACTACGAGTTGTTGTTAGTAATCCATGGCTATTATGGGATGGGAGACGTTACACCTTTGCAGGTCTCTCAGGTGCCAGAACGATCAGTAACTTTTGTAAGTTTTGAGTAGTCGTGGCTATAATAGAAAAATATAAAAACATTGTTATCATTTTTACCTTGATAATAAAAAAAATAACTGAATGAGATTGAGCATGAAGAAAGCAGAAGGCTTATCATTGTAATATTGATCAATCAATCATCCCTAAGATAACATTGACTAGTGACACTGCTACAAAACCCTGGTAAGATAAGCACCTCATTTTAAGATGGTCGCAGCACGATAAGAAGCTTTTGCAAAAGCTGTGTCGTCCCGTCTGAAAATAATATATACGAAGTTGCATTTACATACATCATAAAATTTCAAATCATCAAAAATTCGGTTTATGCTTATAATACGCCGTAAGTATACTCCAAATCTGTGTAATACGCCAACCAGTGTCATTCAAAGGTTTCAGGGAAAAGTGCATTAATTAAATAAATTATTAATTAAAAATGTACTATACCGCAAATATCTATCTAATACAAGCTTTAGCAAAATACGAGGGGTGGGGAGGGCAGGATTTATTTTATAGGAATGAAATGTCATTGTTGTTATTGCTGCTACTGCTACTGCTGGATGAAGGGATTCTCCTTGGTTTATTTTGGTCCACATTTTCCATTCGAAGCACAAGCTTTCCCCGACTTATGAGCTAAATAAAGTTAAGTAAAAGCATTTCGTGTTTAATTAAAGTGTAATTGTCATCTTTGTTTAGAGTTAAAGCAAAGTTTTCCTGTACTTTGGCAGCTTCCGTAGATCCAGGCGACACGACCAAGTTGGACAATTCGTCCGGAGATGAAAGATGACTTGCACCAGAACAACATGGAGATTTAGCCCATAGACCAGCACGATTCCGTTGTGGTTGATTCCGAGGCGTCCTTTTATCGCCACACATCAAACCCGGCGTCATTATAAAGCTATCATTAAGCGGAATATTTCCTACGTCACCGCGCATCTTTTCAAATGGTGGCAGGACGATGAAAGTAATTTGGGCGATTCTAGTAAAATACGCTGTAGCAGAAGAAAACGGGATTGCACAACGCAATTAGCTAATAGTTAGCAATTCTTTCTTTAGTGTTTGTATGTAAATGTAATTTAGTGTTTAATCCACTCGGAGGGAAAAAAGCGCAATAAGTTGTTTTTGTTTCTTTCGAGATGACACTTACTAATGATGCTTTGCACACATTTGGGCTTGTTTCTCCACGCAATAAAGAGAAAGTACACTGGCACAGCGCTGAGGATCACAAGAAGGCCGACTCCTACGTAAAGAAACAGTCATTACATTAATCGATCCGGGAATCGTAAGTATCGAAGTTGGTAAGGAATTTTGTGAAAACATAATCCGCACCTGTGGTAATAGGGTCGGCAAACATAGGTACGACTGTGATGATGATTGTACAGATGATGTAACTGATTGGCCAAAACATGTTCACTTTAATGGGTCTTGGAAGATCGGGCTGCTTCCAACGGAGGATTGGGATGCAACAGACTGCGGCACCGATGCTCAACTGCAAATAAGTTGAAATTAGTATGCATGCACACTTAAGAAAATAATAATATCGCAATTCTTGGCTACGCACCCAAGTGGCGAATCCTACATAATTGATAAGCACCACGATATTGGAAGAAGTCAAGTAGAGGAGTGACAACAGTGCCTGAAAGAATATTGAAATTAGATCCAATATTTTGTCTAAAACTCATCCGTTTAATGACGTAGTGACGACAACTTACAACAAACAAGACGGCGGGTGCAGGAGTATTCTTTTCAGTTTGGATCATAGTTAGCACTTCGGGCATCTGACCTTCCATTGCACCAGCATAGAAAAGTCTGCAATTAACCAGTTATCATAATCATCAATATTACATAATGACGGAGTAAACAGTTATCGAAAGTTTTCTGGGTGGGAGAGCTATTTTGGAGCGTGTTGGATGTTCACGCCACGTGGAGAGCCAATCAAAAAGGTTCGTCTTGCTAATAAACTGTTTAGCTCTTCTTTAATTGTGCTAACAAATAAAGTGACGGACCGATGTGGTCTCTCAAATTGCCTGTTGGCATTGATTAGCACGTTGCTACACCCTCAACAGATAATTGGTGAGATTGCATAAATTTCTAAACCCCAAATTGCACGAGTGTCTAGAATACCTTGAGGAAGTGAGAAGGATTCCGTTCACAGCACCGAAAGTGGACATGGCTACTGCGACTGGAATTATCCAAGCGTAGGAACCGTAGAGTCGTTGGGCAAATGTCTGTAAAAATATGACCACAAATTAGCACATCTAGTCCATCCAAGTGTAACAAATACGACGATCTAGTTATGACATTTCATCCACTAACCTCAGCGACGGCGGTGGACCCCAAAATCTCTGAAGGGCTTAAGGTGGTAAAGAAAGCCATGTTGGTGAAGACATAAACGACCATGACGAGAATGCAGGAAATCCCGATCGCCCTTGGTAAATCGCTGTTGATAAAAAAGCACAGGCTTTATCACCAGTCACTCTTCGAATTATTTTTACTCTTTGTAAAGCACGTACCGCACGGGGTCCTTCATTTCTTCAATTATAAAGTTCAAGTAATTCCTGATAAAAAGCAATATAAAAACAATGATTTTTACCTAATATTTTATCATAATATTAGAATTAAACGCCATAATTGATCCAAAGAAGAATCTAATTTCAGTACCATCCATTGTACGCGAAGAGACCCGAGTAGAAGGAGAGAGCAATTTTGGTAGGATCCGCTTCTGTCCCCTCCCACGTGAAATATTCCGTTTTTCCTAAAAACCAATCGCTTTTAGAAACAGTTTGACAAGAAATGATTCGCATGAATGGATGGCTACACGCATTCATTATTTTTACCATAACACAGCTGCACAACACCAGTTCCGATGATCATGAATAATGCGAGGAGTTTGGCGTAGGTGAACCAATCTTGAATCGTCGTCGCCCACTTGACATTCCAACAGTTGACAAATGTCAGGAAACCTGGAGACAATAGAGTTCATTTCAACCGAGTCCAGCATCATTGTCATCGTTTCACCGGATTTTTCCATTTTTGGAAATGTCGAAAAAGAGGAAAATCCATCTACTATGTACTTGTTTAATTGCTCATTAAAAAATGAAATCTTCGCCCTCGTCTTAAACTCGTTTCAACCGGACATGTCAAAATGATAAAGCTTCCATCTCACAGTTTTATTAATGTTGACATAAAAAATCTCCATAAAATTTGAGATTTTGTCTGAATTGGGTTACAGCGGTGATGAAGCTATTGGCAATTAATTCAGTATATGTGAAACGGATCCCTTTGCTCTCACCACGTTTTTATTGCTAAGATAAGATAAAATTTATAGTGGATCGAATGCATGTGCACCGGATTACTAGTCAGCTCTGAGACACATGCAAGGAAGAATATACACACAAATCCCAAGTACATCCACGCCATCAAAAATGGTACATTTAGCTTATTATTTACTGCTCTAAATTTGCATTTGTTAGATAACGCAAGACGATACGAAGAGGATTTCACTCTGGAATTGAATATTATTAGGAATTCCCAGGCGAGCGAAATGGACAAGTTCTGTTTGTTAATTTTATGGATTACTTATTTATGATGTGGTCAAAATTACTTAGAGTGGCAAAAATTGTGGTACATATGTGTTTATGGACCTTCATATCTAGTCATTTAAAGACTTGATTTTTGATCTTGATTTTTTCCACATTAAAACTAGGTGACATAATAATGCAATTAAAAAATGTTGGGATTTTCGACCATGCACATATGCACATAGTTAAACTCACAATTATTTTGCATACGAAAAGGAGCGTGGAAACCTCGTCCGGTAATTATCCATGTTCATATGTTAAGCACCACAATTGTCTGCTTGTTAACAAGCCAAGTTCAACGAACATCTGATCTCCATCAGGAGAGAATGATTTAGTGCAAATCTATTATCTTCACCATGAAATCAGACTGGTTGGCTGGTGTCGAGGCAAACAAAGGGTTGCATAATTTTAATTTTAACGCATCCATGTTGTATGAGGCTACATGATCTCGAAGCAAAGTTCCGGTTCCGTTCCACCAACCACGCCCCCTTCCAGCGCCACAGTCTCCCTCATTTTCCGCCAAATTTCCTTTTAATCATTTTACAACAGCTCCTCTTTCCCATACAATTTTCAACTGTGCTGCTGATTCCCACATAAAAAAATGTGGTCCAACTCAGAAAATGTTTATGAGTTGGTGTCAGTCAGTATACATGCTTCACTTCAATCCGCTGGGAATATATTTAGGTACATATCCTACACGAGTAAGTTTTGAGCCGTGTAAACTGGAGCAGCCGTAAAAGGAGAAGACAACAATTAATGGGTTTAATTGCACCAATTACAACACGAGAACCCGCATACATATGAATTCACAGAGACAGAATTATGCACCGTCTTGAAGTGGAGGTGGAACTCGAAATTTCTCAACAACCTGTTGGAAACCTGCTGGCGTTATGAATTTAAATCAGAAGCAAATGCAAGAGTTCACGCTGCTGTGTATGTAATTTCAATTTGTAAAATCCATGCAACTTCCAGAGAATAGTGCTGAGTTAAATTTTGATGGGTTTCCCAACCTCGGGAGGTGGTAGTAGACATTCACTGACTGGTAATAAGCGTAAGCGGTGAAATGCCCATAATTTTATGCAGTTCTTCAACGGCTATTAGGTAGCCACAAAGCAAGTGCATGTGGATTGTACTATTGGCATTGCTACATAAATGAGTGGCATGGTTATGTCTTTTCAGTGCCACCATACCACAAGCAATGCATGCACACTTGTCTAAACGTATTAATAGCAGAAGAAGACAATGAAAACTCAACCGCACCACGGCTTAACAGGTGCAGGCGACTGGAATGAATTTGCTTTTTATTCATATGAACGATTCTACTTCTTCACCTGAACTGGAATATGCTATCGCTCTCAGTAAGTGAGGGGCAGAGTGAGCATGAGAAATCCAGTGCTATGAAGTAGAGTTTCTGCAGGAGGTAAAGTGAGACGGATTCGCGAAATGGTGAAGAACGCAGTAAAAGGATGATGGAGAGGTGACGATATAAGAATAGAAGCGTCATATTACGTAATTGGATCGAAATAATAACAAAAAATGTTGAAGAAAGCGAAATAAATAACAGTTGGCATCGCTATAACGCAAGTCTCACGTCGGTCGGTCGGTCGATGGATAGAAATAATTTCATGTCGATTTGGGGCAAACAAATAAATGAGCTGTGAAACATCAAGTGATTCACAGCCTATTCCGATAATCTTGTTCTTGCTCTTCTTCCGATCCTCGATCCCCGATAAGAAGAATCAATCAATGAAAAATGTTTAGTTCGTTACTATTTGAATGTTGATGTTGATCTAAATAAATTGCAGTGTACATGGAATTTGGCAGTGGCTTTGTGTACGCCGGCTTGGGCAGGCAGGGATCTCTGCATGATATGATAATAGTAATGTACATATGTACACAGCTCATTCTTATGTATGCACTTGCTACCCTTTCATCCTCCGAGCAGCAGGATCAATGATTAAGCGAAATTTCATTACTTTTTTGATACCATCATCACAGTGATGATCCAATTCCAGACGAGACTTCTGTCAGTCGTGGTCTTTTTTGTATGTGTGTCTGAGTAAATTTGCTGATGTGATGGTAGTTATCAGACATTATCACTGGTGCAGTCGACTGGTGCTACTTGTCTCACAAACTGCATCAAAACAAACAAGAAGGGAAAATGCTTCTTGTGGCAAAAAAAATAAATCATTGGGTTGGCAAGTTGTAAATAATTAGGCTAGTCTGCTGATGCTGGTGGATCTGGCTCGTAGTCACACATCATTATTGCGTACGCCTGATGTACATATGCATGCAATTTAGGGGACAAATTGGCTGATTGAATCAAATCTCAGACACTCCATGCTGCTCATTAAGGTCCATAAATCGTGCAATTTATATCGTGACGAGATCTGGCAGAGAAAGTGTTCGTTGCAGCGAAAAGACAAGCAGATGAAGTGAACTTACAAATGACGACAGCCGCCAGAAGGCGGATCGACTCGTCCGGCGGAGTGCAATCTGGGAAGAAGGGTTTCAAAATGTAGGTGGAGAATGTGAGCGCCACGATGGCCTGGGAACAGGGTCGGACAATCATGCACTCCACCCACAACCGGATGAAAGCCAGGAAGGGGCCAAACGTCACCATGATGTAGGCATAGTCGGCCCCACTTTTCGAAATCATGCAGCCCAGCTCGGCATAGCAGTAGGCTCCCACGAGAGAAAATACGCCAGAAGCGGTCCACACGACGAGAGCCAAGTTTGGAGACCCCGTTCCTACCAAGACGCCGGTGGGAGCGACGAAAATGCCGGATCCGATGATACTCCCCACAATGACGGTGATACCGTTCATGAGGGTCATTTGCGGCTTGAGACCAACGGCTTCCTTCTTGTCCTCGGAGGCCGGGACCTGCACAAATTAGGAGGCGGATTTTTAGTTTGGGAACCAGAAATAATAATTTATTTATGTTTACCTCCGAGTACTTCGTGTCCTGCTTCGTGTCGACCATTGTGAGGGATTGACTCCTATGTATTGAACCTGTTTCAGGGAAGAACAAATATATATATATGTGAGGATAGTGTGAATAATAGGATAAACGCTAAGTGTCATAAAATTAGTCGTAAAAGGATGTTCTCATAATTGTATGGGGGGTAGAATTCTAAGCACGCTAATACATAAAACGGTTTTAGTACGGGAAAGATTGAGATTTAAATTCTTTACAGATTCCTACTCGCACACCTCCTCAAACTCCATGTAAGACATTACAATGCTACACGCTAATTGGGAAACGGACATGGTCGTGTGTGTAGCTTTAGTTTTCAATGGAAATCCATAAAATAAAAGTCTTACTTTCACTTTCCGGAACGAATCAGGTAACAAAAAGCCACGTCAATTTCACGACGCAAAAATCCCCTCCTAAAATCTGAATTGACAAGGCGAGAAAAAATGGAACTCAACGCAACGGTGTGATCAGCGTCCAGTCCACTCTTCCACGGTCACTACACTCCTTCAAGTTCTGAGAAAAGAGCACAATTTGTCCACTAACTGTTCCAAGATGTTGATTATTATAAATATTTGTTGATTATTATTATAATTTGCAAACTGCTTCCTCATTGATGCAAATTTTGCCAGTTGATGGAAGGGTGTGCAAAAACTGAGATGCAAGCCGGCCTGGTGTCCAACTCGATTCCTTGCCACCAACCAACTAAAGCTAAACTCGTTGCAAACTCGTCAATGGGCAAAAGTGGTATAACTAACAAAGCAGCACTGTGTTCACCATTGAACCAGAGTCAGTCTCACAAATGATCTCACTCCAAGTTGTCTAACGTGGAGTTGAATTTATTACACTGCTGGATGGATGGATGTATCTATTCGCCCGATGGTGGAGTGATGGCAAAGATGGCTATTCGTCGTCTTTTCTGCGTCTCTCTTTCTCTCGTCTTTTTATGCAAAACCGTCCAACCGTTCCAATTCTTCCGACTTGGCTGTTAAAACATCAACCTACGCAAAACAAAAGAAAACACATTATCACCAAACGAACCAACACTGTGCTCACGGAGAGAAGTCGTCTTGTTAATAAGATACGGCTAGCTTGGCTAAATTTTTACGTAAAATAGTCGCATGGATGTACATGATCTCGTGATCTTGGTGTAGCTGACTTTTGTCACTAGAATAGATGGATGGATGGAGGCCGGCTTCTAATCGCTTAGAGGGCAACTAACAATTTTCGACTATTTTAAAGAAACGTACACATGTACACAATCTCCGCAAAAATGTGTGAAACCGTGTTATCCACAAGTGTAATATGTTCTGTGTAGGAAAGTGGGCACAGTCGTTAGAATAACGCCTTATGGATAAAATTGTACACGCGGCACTCCTTCTTAAACAAATGATGCAACACCTACTGCTAGAAATATTTTACGATTATAAAATAATTCCTATGCGATTTATAAAAAAATTAAAAAACGGTAAAAATTTCTGAGATTATAGCTTACCAAAAATTGTCGAGAAAAAGAGTGCTATCCGCTCAATAGATGAATCATTTTGTAATATTGTAACTCATTCGAGATTGAGCAATTCGAGACTGGAAATAAAAGAAAGGGAGACGAGGAAAGTAGTAGTTTCACGGTGTCTGGTCCTCATCGCGACTGCGGACTGAAAAAGCAGTTCTTTGCAATAATGTTGCTTTGCTCCTTGCTCGGTGTGGGAGGAAATCTCGCTCCGAAATCGATCGAAAACGGCTGATGACACGACGACTTTTCCCCCTCTCGATCTTCTCCAAAAGTACTCCAGCAACAACCAGAAGAGCATTATGACATATGTATGTATGCACAAGTCGCATAATATGCGCGTACCTAAATGATGCTACAACTACACTACACGCCCTAATCCATGCCTCCTCCTATGCAATCGGATTCATGTGCCATTAGGCAAAACAAACGGCAGAAATTACATGTGAACGATGACTCTGATTAGCATGATTACTCCAGTCGAAACTTGCAAATTTGTAGCAAATATTTCTCCAGATGGTAATATGCAAATGCACTTGATGAACCGTGCAGTGGAGCAAAATGATGAGTTTCATTACACACATTTGAACTAAATATATTAACTATTTATCTACACCTTTTGTTTTATGCGGGTTAGAGAGGAAGTGGGAAAGATTAGTCGAAAAGAAATGTCAACCAAGAATGTGGATCATTCCTGGTTTCATGTTAATAAGTCGGTGATAAGCAAGTGTGCAGGGCATATTGTAGGAAGAGAGACATACCTCATTTGCACATGGGGTTGTTACACTGTAAATAAATGTGGATACATACTTTTCATGTGGCATTTACTACTACTTATTTACTACTACTATTATTGCAACAAGTTCTCCCCGTAGTCGGTATGCGCATGATATCCATCAAGTTCATTTTAGTGGGTTCAATTGTAAAACTTGGCTTTTTTCACAGGCTTTTGATTTGACGTGGCGTCCTCGTCGGTATTCAGAGTAAAACTTGCAAGAGGTTGCATCACTAACTAAGAACGGATGGATGGGTACAGCCGTCCCCACACGTTGCATCACACCACACTCCCAAAATAACTTGGTCATAAAAAGTCTAAACATGAATTTTGCTTAGACAATGGATCACAGAGAACAGAGAGAACAGAAATAGGAGAGAGAGACTCCAGAGTTAGTAAACCTTGCCAACTTTGTCCCTGTGGGGTTATAATATGCCATCACTATCACATAATAAAAATAATATTCAATAAGCAGCCAACCTTTGGCTCGCCCATATGCAAAACATGGCATCGACATATGTTGTTTTGCAGATGCGTATGTACGTACGTATACCTTATTCTCCAGCCAAGTAGCAAGGTTTGCTACTAATACTTAATATGTGAATCCATACTGAAAAAATGGAGAGAATCTATCATACATAACTTAATGAACGTGACTTTCACAGGTTGCTTTGTCTTAGGAGGGGAGCTTGCGAGGTTGATAATAACAGATCTTGATGCCCTTTGGATATGTGGTAGGGTCCCATGAGTGAACTAAAACCCTGAAGTGGTTTGACTCCATGGCCCCATTTGCGCCCGCCACACCCACTCAAAAATGTTCAAAAAACGCTTTCACTCCAGTTTTCACTCATTCAAATCCACGCCAAAAATCCAATTTTACTCGGATTTTGAAATTTCTTTCACCATTACACTCCCAGATAGTTGCTTTCTGCAATCCAATATCAAACTCAATTTTTTCGAAATTTTTAGTATTTTTAAAAATTGCAATTCGGAATGAGGATTGTCGTAGTAATCAACAACGCAAATTATGCCTGCGAAATAGTCATCAGCAAAATTGAGTTTGATATTGGATTGAAGAAAGCAACTATCTGGGAGTGTAATGGTGAAAGAAATTTCAAAATCCGAGTAAAATTGGATTTTTGACGTGGATTTGAGTGAGTGAAAACTGGAGTGAAAGCGTTTTTTGGGCATTTTTGAGTGGGTGTGGCGGGCGCAGATGGGGCCATGGAGTCAAACCACTTCAGGGTTATAGTACACTCATGGGTCCCTACCACATATCCAAAGGGCATCAAGATCTGTTATTATCAACCTCGCAAGCTCCCCTCCTTAGCTGGTCGTGACCTTTATGTCATAATTTATTGTTTCTGAACCGAGTGCCAAACCCCAACCACGCCACACATTCATTCACGAATCTGCATTATTGCCAATAAATTATTGGCTTTACAAAGGATTTACTCGTAAACTTCAAAAACGTTGCTACACACGTCAGAATTCGTTACAAAATCTATTTCATAAATCTGAATTATTTACTCTGAAAATGGAAATGAATTAATTCAGTCAGAGTATTAAAAATTCATGTCGATATTTCCTCCAGTATGCACCCACCACTCGATACTCGTTGAGAACAAAGGGTTGGGTTGCTATTTTGCCCATATAAAAGCAGACACCAAGTTTTAACTCATGCTCAGAAGGGCAGGACTGAGAATCTTGCACTTTTTGCTGTAAAACGCTTTATAGCTTATATACAGTCGTGGTTTAATATTTGTTATATCATCCACCGACCATACAGGAGTTGTAGGGAAGCACTTTTGTCACTTGCTTTTTACTCGCATACAGCCGCCAGCCAGACCTAAAACGACATCTCCATCCGAACTGAACAAATATTTCTTTCAAAAAACCGAAAATCTTTCAAAAATTTCGTAGTAAACCTGCTTCACTAATTTGTACCAGTGGTGGTAGTGGTCGTGGTGGTGAAAGAGATGCTGAAATCGTGTTATTGAGCTTGTCATATTAAAAAAGTGTCATGTTTACAAACAAAACGACTCCCATAACAAGCCCGTTGAACTCGTGCGTTTGTTATTATCGTCGCTACACGAAATTGTGCTTGATTGAACATTAAAGCAAAATGGATCGATAAGCGTCTCTCTCAAGGGCAAAGTCGATATTAATAACGCGAAACTAACTGCACTCGGCAAAAGAGGGGAATTAAATATGTATGTGTTGTTTGTTGGCCTATATAATCATCATGTCTCTGTCCAGGACTATCGTGAAAATAAATAAAACATAAAATAAAATAAACGGATCCATCCATTGTATTTCCATCATAAAAAATAATAAAATAACCACGTCAATCGTTGCAACTTTACTGGAGAAATTTGTGATATTATTACACCATGCATTTTCGTAATTTATAAAGTATAATTGAGCAGTATTAAGTAATATAATGTAGATACGTCAGCATTTTTGGAATTTGGAGTGAAAAGCAGGGTATTTATTATGGTATTAGGTATGTCGACAGATTTTGTTGCGTCTGGTAGAATAATGAGCAATTTGACCGGTTCATAAAGTGATATTTAATTACATGCATCTCTTGGATGTTGTCCTAGTGTATTATCACAAGTTTACCATGCAAACTAACGCGTGGGATGATGATAAGCCAAAATGAGAATCCATCATGGTCATGGCACGCACACTGATTAGTTGAAGAGTTGTTATCGTCATAGCAATCATATCGTCATCACTTTCATCGTTAAGTGGGAGGGGAAATTCAATTTTAAAAAAATAGAAAACCCTTAATAATGAGGCAAAAATATTTTCGTGATTTTGGGAATGAAAGCAAAAGTTGGAAAATAGTTGGTCAGCATATACGTTATTCTTCTGAGTAAATTTAGAAATTGTAATTTTTCTGGATAAGACGTGCCAAGGAGTATTTATGATGAATTATTAGTACCACTTGACCTCGTGGGGACTTCAATAGAGATAAAATCCCCATAAAGTAAAAAAGGACCCCTCATAAAATGAAACTGGCCGAACCCCCCATGACGATCTGCTTATTGGTTCTCTTCATCGTCATTAATTCAGGTGGGTCACTGAAGTTTGTAGATTGTTCTTGTGAATTAATTACCATGTCCTTATCGTAATTCGTCTCCAGTGCAATCTCTGCTCCCTCAAGCACACCAGGAAGGAGTACTTCAACCTTTCAAAAGTTATGCAGACGTGACCCTGTTCCACTACTATGTTCCCCCCGAAGCCAACGTTGCCACATTTGAGTTTGCAGCCTTCATGGACAATGCCAAGTGTTCGGTGCGGGAGGCATTTATGTGAGTAATAATACCATGCTTGAGGTCAGCCTAGGTCACGAACGATAACTATGCCATTCTGCCTGCAGATATATTCAACATGGGAGTTACCCCGTGATGTCACCGGACAATGCCACCTTCCCCAAAGACTTTTGGGTCAATCGCACCTGTCTGCAAAGGGTGGTGGTGAGATCGTCCTACAAAACGCATGACGCGTCCGTCCTTCCGGTCTACAATCCGCTTCCGGGAAACTGGTTTGCGGCAGCATATTTAAACACGTGGGATCAGAAGGTGCAACAAGAGGTGGGTATATTTGCTCTGAGGGGATAGTTAACTAATCTTCAAAGATAGGCATCATCTAATATTTTTTGTATGTGTGGATTATAGGGTTTAGGTCATAAATGTCGTTACAGTCTTGGATCCGTCGGTCTTTGGTCTTCCGTTCCAGACGTCAATACATTACCTCTCAAGTCCACAATGACTCGAACCAGCAGCAGACATTTCACATATTTCAAGTAAGTGTCGGACGTCATTGCATTGCATTCAGATATCACATTTCACATAATAATTGCCCATTATTAATAATATTTAATTATTAATTCTCTCTCCGTCTCTAGATTTTATATCCCCAACGGTGTGAACTTGTTCACTCTGAAGATTGACGGTTGTAGATTTCTCACCAATCATCGTTTTAGAGATTCCAAAGCCGTATTTGCCAATGGGACGTATAATGCCAAACAAGCCGCAGAATTGCCCTGCATCCACCAAATTTTCATGCGAGATAGAGGCCTCCCATTTTACCGAGCTAATGAAACGGATTCTATTGTAACGGGGAATGCAAACTCGTCCTATTCCCGTGTCGAGGAATTGCCTTGGACGGACGCCTACTACTACTTGCTTATCGTTACGGAGAGCAGGGTCGAGTACAATATCACCATTTCGGTCGAAGGTATAGAGAAAATAGACATTTGTCCAAAATCATTTATCCGATGAAAATTGCTTAAATTATAGCTAAATTTAATTACCGCTCTAATAAAATTTGCTGAATTTCCAGAGTGTTCTGTGATTACGCTGAGCAAGAGTTTGCTTCAGCAATTTTCTGGACTAATTAATGCAACGATGTCCATCCAGGATCAAATTATGCAAGTGAACATGTCTACTGCAGCGTCCAATTTCACCAAGTCTGCAACTCACCATGTCAGTCAAGAAGTTGGTGGTGGCGAAGGAGGAGGTGGAACTTTGCCCTTTGTAGATGATCAGTGTCCATGTGTTCCAACATTTCGTCTCACAAGGTAACCTAGGATAATAATACTGAATCATGGCATCTTATTGTATAAAATATTAACATTGCTTTTCACAGAATCCGACATGCTCAGGACTTCTCTGATACATTCCTTCTCGAGGTAAATTGACGCTTTAGACGCTTGGTGATTTTTCCAGATATAAGCAATTTGCAGTGATACATACATCATAAGAATTTACGACGTTCGCTTCTTCTTCTCCTCTGCTTTAATGTTTTGCGAATGTGAGCTCATTTGGGTTTATTTAACTGCCATTTTATAGCTGTTTTATTTCTTCGTCGATTTGAGGCTCTGAATCTGATGCAATCTGGGCATCTCACACGTGTGTTGAACATGAGAGTAAAATGGTAAAATAAATAGAGCAATGGCTGTTTTTACTCAGGGAAAAGACTGGTTTACGACTTGGCTCGCATTAACGGATTCCAACCCGGCTGCCCCAGTCGTGGGGACGTCTTTCGAACTCTTGCCTTTCATCGATATTGGTGGCACTCTTAGCATCAGTGTCCATTTGGATGAGCTTATCATGGTAATTTATGCAACCACCCACAAACCAACCAATAATACTAAATTCACTATATATAGTAATTTATAGTATTCGATTGTTCATATGAAATATGGTTACAGAATGCCACAATACAAACAGTGCATGTGGACATTTGTGTTCAACAAGGACGAAGACCACGCACGTATTGTTGCAACTATACAAAGGAAACGACAGCTTCTTGCTGCGAGAGTGGGCTGCATTTACAAGTCTCGTCTAAAAATCTGTCCTCTGTGAATGATGCCATGTCAATACCGTTTCCTGAAGCGGATATATATCATTTATCGTTTAAAATGCATTGTGAACATGAGGGGTGAGCTTGATAATGTAAATTTAGAATTAATAACAATATGCATTCAATATAATTAACAATATCCGTCATTATCATCAGGTCAATTGTCATGTGTGCTCTTCCGGAAGCATTGATCTCACTCGATATTCGAACCCAGGTTAGATTTTTGATTTTTACTCAGGCCGTAAAATTTTTCACATTCCTGGTAAAATTAAAACCATGTTCTTGTTTGCAGCCTTGTGTTCACCGTTCTCGTACGCCACATGGGACACCAGTCTCGGCGTGTGGTTCGTACGGATTCTGCCAAGAAGTGCACAAAAACCAATACTTTTACACAGGTACATAAATATCTGTATACAACACATCTGAGTTGGCCAAATTTAATACAATTAAAATGTTTCCTACAGCTTGTCGGTGTGTTGCTGGACGGAAAGGTGTGTAAACTGTTGCCTCATCTCGTTTTATCTTAAATGAATTGGATTTGATTTTTACGAAAATTTACGAAATTCTTCAATTATTCTAGGCTGGGCTTGTAACGACGACTCGGAAGCTATCCCCAAATCCGTCCTCCTCATGACGACCCTTCTCCTTACTCTGAGCAACATCTTCTTCGCCCCTGCCATCGTCCTTGCCCTCTCTCGCAGAATGTTCGTCCAAGCTCTCGTCTACTTTTGCACCATGGTCTCATCCACTTTGTATCATGCCTGTGATCAGGTATGTGATCACAGAATTGGAAATGCAATGTATTTCACTTGTATTTTTATCTTATTGCCGATACTTTTTTATTATTGGTTCATTTAAATTCATTTTTTAACCAAATGTACTACAACGGTATAATTAATTTACTGAAAACTCCGTTTGTTAACAACTTGCTGAACATTGGAATTATCCAGAGCGGTTCCGAAAGTATCACGACGAAGATTTATTCGATCTTGGTTCCGTTATGGGAAATTTCCTTTGATTCGGTCAACCATCGCCTTTAATCTCTCAATATCGTTTTCGAAAGTGGCACGACTTTCCCATGTCTCATGTAGACAATACGCTCCGGTGTAATCGCGGAGGACAAATTTTCCATCTTTGGCCAAAACAGTCCCCACTACAAATATATTTGTACTCTTGGCTTCATCGTTATTTGGTCGATAACCGGCAATGTACAGCTCCCTCAGTTTACAGGAATTTGTTGTATTATTCTTCAAAGCGTATTCTAGTAGCCAAAGAACTTTGTCCGCAGCAGATGTGAAATTTTTTTCCCTGTGTATCCCAAAGCCAACTTCGTGTCATTAGTTATAGGATGGGTCCATTCAACTGTGTAAAACTGTTTTATTCCTCCTTTCCCGTTGTGACCAACTATGACAAGTAAATGTAATTAGTACATGTGTCAACATACAGTTTGAAATATTTCATAAATCACCTTTCTCATCACCGTCCTTCTTTTGTCGAAATTGCAATACTCCGTCCTCAATTGCAAAGAGTCTATGTTTCTTGGGATCAACGTGTCCACACTCCTGGTGCACATTAAGGTTGTCAATTGCTGTAAACTTCCGACCACATAAAGCACATCCGAATTGCTTCATAACTATAAGTTTATCAGAATAGGAATAGTTAATATTATATAAATAATAAGACATAATGAACTTGGGTTATTAATTATTCACTCACTTTGATGCACACCCTGTATGTGATCTGAATGTGAAGAATAGTCACAACCATCAACTTTGCATTTAAAACGTTGACTTTGTGTGTGATGTTTCCGATAATGAACACGAAAATTTGAGATATCCACATAAGTAGTTCCTGAACAATTGCAGGGTAAAGGTATCCCCTCTATATCTCGACAAACGACGGTATATGATGGCATAATTCTGGTGTGATTTTGATTTTCTTTTTCTTCTTTCGTCCCGACTTTTTTCTTTCTTGCCCATAATGCCTTCACAATTTCCTCGACATCCTCAGGAATCCCCGTATCATCCACCCAGTCATCTGCTGGTTCGAAAGGCATTACTTTTTCTGTGGACTGGAGTAATGTCTGGCCCTATCAAAAGAGTCAATAATTCATCACATTAATTATTGCCAAAATTATGATTCATTTAATGGTCTAAATAGTTTTTAATATGGGATTAATTTAAATAGCTCACATATTTGAGAAATTTTTGGAATTCAGATTTGGAAAATGTCCTCTGAGTTTTTGCTAAACCCAGATCAATCCACTGGTTCATTTTCTTTTTCACCCACTCTTGCTGTGACAGTTGGTCATCATTATCATCTTCTTCGTCCTCAGAATCATAGACGGAACAAGGGGAACGTTCTCGGTCCTCAGAATGGGTTGAAGGAGAAGAAAGTTTTCCATCATGAGGATTCTGGTCGGATTCAGAATCGACCTCATCATGAGAGCCTCCAGAAATGGGAATGTCGTCATCATCATCACTAAAGGCATCACTCAAATCCATTTGTGCTGCTGCTGCACTTGTCCCTCCCCCGGTACCCATGGACCGGGTCACCCTCCGTGTTGAAGGCTCTGTCTCGTAGCCTAAATATGTACAAAAGTGAATACACAATAATCGGAAAATATGGTTTGCTCTGACATTTATGCAAATTCATAAAAAAACCTGAAGTTTCAAATTGTGTCGATGATGATGACAATCTTGCTCTTTTGATGGGTGTGGTGTCACTCGAGTCGTCACTTTCATCTCCATCATATTCACTTCCGGCATCATATTCACTCTCGTCATCAGATTCACTTTCTCCTCTCGAAAATTTAGGTGGCATTATTCTCTGCAATATTGGCAAATTAGTCACGTTCCAAGAATACTAATATGATAATACTTACATCTTCCAATAAGTCAACACGTCAAGATTAACGGTTTCTAAAAACTTTAACTATTTATGGTCACGTCAATCCATGTAAAAAACAACTACAACTCACTAAGTCACTACACTAAATCTACAATTAACGACAGTAGTTTATTGAAAACTAGAAAATGCCACAATTTTAATTAATTGCACAAACAAGAAAATAACAATCTCTGAGATCAGATGGAGGGAAGATTAGATTAAAGTTTCTCCTTGTCATTGCTTCTGAACACTGTCCACCACCACATTGTCCGGTAGATGAGTATGTATGCAGGGGGGAAAGAATATTTTATAACCTGAGGAGAATTTGGATACGTATCCTAATTTGTGTTAGAGAACTCTTTCATTTACAGGAATCCATAAATATTCCTTTCCACTTTTAAAGTAGAATTCAATAATATTCCATTCCATATTCCATATTCCAGGAAATGTATGGGTACTGCCTCACCAGATATTCGGTAAAACTCACGAATTGGAATTAAGCAACTATATATATGCATTCAACAATACTAAATTCTTCCATGTTTTATAGGTTCTCCAGTTTTGCGACTTTTTCTGTTCCATTTTGGCATTTTGGGTAACAATAATTGCCATTGCCCACAGTCCTTCGGAGTACGACTCTGTCCTTTACGTTTTTGGCTCGGTGCTAATTGCCATCGGGGTGGAGTACAACCGAATCGGTCTTCTCGTCTTTGCCCTGCCATTTGCTATCGGTTTCGTCTACGTGGTCTCCGTCTGGAGTTACCGGAGCTTTCAAAGAGGGGCGATAATTCTGCCCAAGGTAGGACGACTGCTCATTTTCATCCCAGGCGTCCTCCTGGGGGCGAGTGGTCTCATCCTCTTTGCTTTTGTGGAAACGGAGGAGAATTACAGGGTGAGAAATTATTTGCGTTAATTGTCTTTTGTATTGATGATAATTTACCAATTTTTGTCGGCAGTACACTCACAGCGCGTGGCACGCGATAATTGCAATATCTTTGTTGTACCTCCTCCCAAAAAAGAGATGCATAAAGTTGCAGCTGAACAATACGATCTCATCGGCGGAAATGGCCCACGTAAATTCTGACTATCAACCAGCATCGTCTGCTAGTCCCGTCTTCTTCGTCACGTCCGAACTGGACCATTTAGTCCAAGACCGGCCACAATGAAATGTGATAAGCAACTAATTTCTATATATATTTTAGTAGTCAGTTAAAAGCATGTATTTCGTTACAAAACTGCATTTCTTATACTCATTCATCACATATATGTACGAAAAGACTCATACTTGCCGATATTTTGAAGAGTTATTATTTATATAAATTACGCATTTTATCCTTGAAGTGATTGAATTTCTCTAAATGAAACTACTAAATAAATAACCCTGTCGACCTAAATATATAATTTTATTTTAATGAATATTCTCAATCTTTGTAACCCTTTCAGATAGGAGATTTTATTATTTATATGAAATATTGAACAAATGACATGATTTGTCTAATCTTTCGTGTGTTATCGTTCACTCCGTCAATATATACGTATAATGCAATGCCATACACAGACACAGCCCTAGATAAGTGACACGATGCAGTGCAATACTACGCTCTATAGTAGTAATTACGTAGTATTAGTAGTAGTACAAGAAATAACAATAATAATAATGCAAACCTTATCATGTAAATAGGTTCTGGATGTTATCTGTATAAATAAACAAGCTTTATTGCTATTATTGGGTCAATGCATCTCATCTCATCTCATATTTCACACCTTTCCGATAATGCAAATATTTTTGAGACCGTGTTTTTATTAGTTTTGAGCATTTCGTACTTCCATAAACAATATGCAAAAAACTTCCCACCATTTGCATAACAGAAATACAGTAGCCTCGATTTGCGCTTCCTTACTTACAATCATTATGAGCTGTTGCAATAAAAATGCAAAAAAATCATGAACTTTGACATTTCATGGTCGTAATATTGAGACTGCAGATTTCATACATCCACTCAGCTCATATTTTTATTTACAGAAAATCCTGACTCCAGCAGTTTATGTAACCAATCTGAATTTTCCGTGCATGGATGAAGCGAGTGAAATTCTAAACCGTATTTTTATATCCTGCAATGCAATTCATCAAATAAAAATATTATTGTGCACAATGATGAGAATCATGTAACTGGAAACGATTTGCTTATGATGACCTCTTGCCTATCAGCAGACTCTGCACAAACAGTGGAATAATCAGACTGACTGACTGTTCACATAAAGATTTGCAGGAAAAGACCGTTGCAGGATAAAATGTTATTATTGTTGCATTGCCAAACGTGGGATATTAAGGAGATCGTGTGAAACTCAAACTCACTTTGCAGAGATTGTGTACATGATGTCAATATTTGCGACGCTTTTTATTTTGCTTGTTTAATTCATTGATTTTGATTTCTCCAACCAACCGTGGTAAATATAATTCGTAATTCATCGTAACGTTTTCCTTCCACAAATCACAAACCCACGCAAATAGTAACGACTGGTGTGTACATGCTAAACAACAATTTAAACAGAGACTCATGATGGTTACATAAGTAATACTAATTCCTGGAACGAATTTAAAATCATTCTCTTGTGAAAAATGATGATTACACTAGAATTTTGTAAGTAACCGGCACATATAATTCTACTCTTTACTACTAATTTTTCGAGTTATTTTCTAAACAGGTTTCTAAACGACAATTAAAACTTTGCAAATTTTTCAATTCCGCGTTGCATTGCACACTGCCCGACTTTCTTAGTTAATAATTTTTCTCTTGAAATATTTTCAATACGCAGGGAGAAGTTTTTTCAATTAAAATAAAACAAGAGATAACGTTTCAACAGAGGATTGTCCAATTAACTTGATTAAACACAAATAAATAATTAATTAATGCGACTGGGAACATTCAGTAAGTATATAAGTGAGTTATGCGACGTAACGTAGTAATACAGCTCGTCTTTTAGCATTCATAGGAATTGTATAAATTTACAAATATTAGCATGAGTCGATATTTATGGAAATTTTGAAACTGAAAAAATTGCGTCGTCAATAATCTACCCGTTTAAATCTGTCGCGTAATCGTGTGTAAATTAATAAAGCTATATAGAAAACAACGACAATAACGATAATATTGTATAATAAATGATGATGATATTGTGAGTTTAGCGGTGTTCGGAACATGACATTTAGTAATGAATAATAGAATAGGTAATAACATTCACAGTTTACATAGCAGGTATCTGTATATTACATAACATGCTTCATAGTAGTGGCGACAAATATATTTGTATAGAATATAAATCTTAATTATGATGCATATATTATATATTGCTACCAGACAAAATATGTTCAAAAAACTCTGTGATTTGAATATCTACTTAATAGTTACCCTACTCTGCTTGACTATATACTTATCAACAAAATAATAAATAAAGATTTGATTTTTGGCAATGATAAGGGAACAATTATGGATTTCCCATCAGTTGAGGAATAGGGTCAAGCGTGGTGGTTAATGTGACGTGCTTCCTTATTCCTTGTTATCTGTAAGTACCTGCTTGTTTCATTTTTTATGTTCTGAATAATTCACCAGATTGGCAGTGGTGGTGGTGGTGTTCTTAATTATAGATGCACTTATCAACTAGAACTACTATTAGCAACTATCCTCTACAACCTTATCTTATACAGTTATATAGATTTAGTGATGACTTATTCTCCTTTTGCGACCTGTTCTTACTGAAAACATTCCAGAATCTTAACGTCTCGTCGCCAGCTCCGGTAACGATTGCCTCTCCGTCAGGAGACATGGCTAAATACAAGACACGGTAGGAATGCCCAGTCAGTTTAGCGACTTGCTGGAGTGAAGGATATTTCCAGACTAATATTTGGTTTTGAGAGTAGCCATGTGTACTGACCTGTAATTGAGGTGAGAAATGTAGCCAGTACATAGTTTGACTTTTCGTCAACACGCATAATGTTTATGGAACTTACTAATTCTGAAGAATGCTTCGACCACGCCAAATTGCACACCTGTGACCCTGTGTCGATACACTGCATGGGTTGTCCAGTCAGAGTGTTCCAAAAGCGAATGCATCTATCCGCCGTGCCTCCTCCACTAGCTAAAAGACCGTGATGATGAGGTGACCATGCAATTGCTAAAAAACCAAATGCAAAACGAGATCGTTAAGAAATTTTTTCATATACTAAATCAGATTATATACTTGACTAGTACTAAAATTGTTGATCGTTACCTTTAACTGCTGCTAAATGCTCAGTATAATTTTGAATTGGAGCGGTTGAATGCAAATTCCAAACATACAGGCGATTGTCGTTGCCTCCAGATGCCAAGAATTGGTTATCTGGTGACCACTTGAGACCACAAACCTGAGAACAGTCACAGTGAAATTGTTATGTCTTTTTATTATAGTTTGGCGACTGGAAAGTTAGTGGAGCACAACATATTAATATTAATGACGTTATATCTCACCTCCTGTCTGTGACCGACTAGTTGCCGTTCCTGTATTGTTGGTGGAGCTCTAATGTCCTTTTGATTAATAAATCGGTCCCTAGATCCACTCGACAGCAAATCACCATTCCATGCGATTGCTCCAACACGTGCAGTATGACCATGTATTGTCGTTACTTGTTTCCCTGCCGCGGCATCCCAGACTTGGACCAATCCGGCCTGAGTCCCCACTGCGACCAAACTTCCCTGCAAACAAAAAGTAACAAGTGTCAATACATCCATCTGTTGCACGCATCTAATTGTTTTAAAATTTATTTTCTATCGTTATACCCTCTCATTCCAAGCAACTGAAGTCACAGTGTCATCCGACTGAGCTAGGTCACACAACCTCGTGACCTGTGAAGTGCATGCGGACCATAAATAGACACAAGTACCCAGTCCCACGCTAAGTACATTCTGAGAAGACCAGTCCACCAGGTTAAGATAAAAGTCGTCTTGCAGTTCAGGTGCGTCCAAAACCTAAAAAAAGTCAATCCATTTCATAATTTCAATATCGGAGAGTCTATTTAATCTATTTTTCAGAAAGCAAATACTCTACAAAAATCTCTTACCTTGAACGGAACTTTAGAAATCCTTCTCGTCGGTTTCTTTGGAGAACGTAACAACTTTTCTGATTTGTTACTAATCGGTGAGAGAGAATATGGTGACCATGGCTCATTTATGACCACGGATCGTTCCGACGTGTCATACTATAAAAAAATACACCATTAATCTCACTGCACATACACCACCCACATATCATATTTTCACCACTAACATGAAACAATTTCCTATTTGGGGTCAACTTCTTCTCAGTGACATCCTTGTAATCTTCAAACTGATAGCCCAATACTTCATTTTTTAAAAGGCAAGAATACACTGCGGAACCATCCTTGCTGTTCTCGTTCGACTCACGGGGTTTCTTGAATGGGCCGAGGGGACGACCAGGCTCCTAATTAAAATATTACCATACCATAAAATACTGCTGCCCTTTAAAGACCCAATGTCCTCATTTTTTTTCAACAGATTTATCACTCACGGTTACAGGTGTGGCTGGAGCAGTGGGATAAGTAAGACTCCACGTATTTCCTGCCCTCGTGGGGATGAAACGATCCCCATATCGGGGTTTGAGTGGGGACGTTGGAACATTCATGTTTACAATGACGATGACCTCCAAGAAGAAGACGAAGAACAAGGACGAGGAAGAAGACGACGGGAACTGCAGCTCATGCCCCGAACTCGACACTAACTATTTTACGAAATCAGCACTTTTCAACTAAATTTCACCTTCGCCGACTGAATTTCCTCCCAGACTGAACAGTGCTTTTATAAGTTTCCTGAATTTTATTTTCCTGAATTGCTGATCAGTTTTCTTGTTGCACTCACTCACCAACCAACTGCTCTCCTCCGCTGCTTCTGCTGCTGATGGTGATGGTGATCTGATCTCACACAAATATTGCAAGCATTGCGAGTATCACAATGAGCTCGCAGACTTACGTAAGTACAATAAGACCAACCACCAACCAACCAGCCAAACTTGTCTCAACAAGAGAGAGTTGGTGGTGGTGGACATGAGCTGTTTTTCGGCATTTCTCGTCGCCCCATCTCGGAACCACCACCGTTGGAGCAACAAATTCTGACGCCCTTCTGCTACTACCTTCATGCAAATGGAAATGAGGGTGCATGCATTTCAGCCACAATGATGTGTATATTATGTTGGGCTATAAGTGACATTTAACCTTAAATAATGAGATGCAATTAGTTAGTGTCAGTGTTGACCTGAAGCAAACAGGACATTGGACATGAGAGTGGTCAATAATCTAAATGGGTTTGGACTTTATCGTGCCATGACTTGTTTTAACGAAACATGGTTTTATGTTTTTATTATGATTAAGCCTTAAAACTCTTATCCCAGTTTCTCTGCAACATAAAAAGTTGAAGTCATTTGCATTTAAATGAAGATAAGTGTACTTAAAGTTGAATATGAGCTCGACTGGAGTATTTATGTATATTTATTTATGAGATGAAAATTGTGTTGCAGCATCCTTGGTAAAAAATGGTGGAAGTAGTATACATATGCATCTCATAGTTGTTTCCGTGTTCATGAATTATTTATTTAGTTTTGGACAAATTCTTGTTTGAGATTTTTTAGAATTTGCATCTTTTTAACCGTTGCATGAAATTAGGGAATGATAATCATCATGGAAAAAATAAGCTTATGACATCATGTGACTAGTTCCATTTTAGGAGGGTCAACATCTTGGTAACATAAACTCAAATATCTAAGATCACATGTCTTGTACAAGAGTGTATTATGAACTGGATAAGATTTAAATGATAAGGTCAGAAGAGAACGGACGTAATATTATATGAACATCATTCTGAAAAAATATTCATGCCTTGACTTGTTGAATGAATTCGTACGTATGACGTAGGAGTCTTGAAATCAATATGTTTTTAATAAATTTTGTCTCAAGAGGAAGCACTGATAAGGACAACTTAATTACTTAATTTGTCTACTTATTGTTCTCTCATTCACTTTTACCTCGAAATCTCCACCTAATAAAAGATGGATTATGGTTGCTAGACACCAAAAAGTTCAAGTCTATGTAGACTTGAACTTTTGACCCAAGAGAAATAAAAGTTTTTGGTGTCCAATTGATAAAAATAATCTCGAGTCTCAAAGTCACACTATGTACTTAACTTACTGATAACCATCTCTGGGAAACACTCATAAAGCATACCATGTTCGTCCTCCTTGTCCCGTTCAAATTTGTTATCTGTCATAAATACATGCAATGTTTTTTTTTTATATTCTTTATTTAATTTCGACCAACTAGACAGATAACTGACTTGTTGAGTGAGTGGGCATTAAGGAAGGATTATCTCTTAAACAATTAGTCGAGCAGCAGCTCAGACGACTAAAATAAAACATCTCGCACGAGTTAAGTCGCATCACCATCATCAACTAAATAGTGAGCCCAACACATTAAAATGCCATTATGATTCCTGAGTTATTTTGGAAATGTCGAGCTCAATTGAGTATTTATGAACTCGACAAATGATACAAATGAAATTTGATTTTATAATAATTCTGACCTTGAGGTCACTTGATGATTATGATGACCATATCTGAGAACAGACTGCACAAATAATCGTCTCATGGAATGCAAAGTGCAGTCAGGAAGGAATTTACACATAGTCTGGTGCAATTTTTTCATCACAAAATATAATATGCATTTTATTACTATGACTTTTCATCTTCAGAGCACATTAGACATTATGGAGCAGCAACATATTGCTTTTCACACTCAAACAGGTTGAGATGCATATAAAAATTTCAATTTTTAATTAAAAAAATATTATCATCATTCACCACGACAGTGATGATGACAAGGTACTAATGGGTTATTGGTATGTTGGTTGGTGCGTGCATTTATGAGATAGATATATAATATTGTCAAACTACAATTAACTTAGCAGTAACATAATAATAATAACATTAATAATAATATAATAATAATGACTTGAAACTCTTTTTTTTCCTAGTCTAGGGTAAAGTAACCAACTTTGACTACACCGTTTGATTACTTGTTGTCGTCATTCCAAAATTTACTTTTGGATTATACCACAGTTTCATAACTCCACAATAAATAATTGGAACACGTACGTAAACAAAGATCAAAATGGCTTTTACAGCAGAATAATGAATATTTTAACGCATTATACTAAAAATCATAATACGTCGCCTTCAAAATAACGACTCATAAAAATTACAATCTAAAATATTAATTATCATTATTGCATCCCTTTTCCCAAAAATACCCAAAATTTTGTTTTTACAATATTATGCGTTCAAATAGTTGTTTTTTTTCAGTCGGAATACATTTAACATAACATAACAACAAGGTTTTGACATGATTAAATATATATTATAGTAGTATCATGCGTATTATCACCGATTATTGCAAAAATCTTTAAGAAAAGACCTGCTTTTCTTGTTCTGCGGATACTAAATAATTTGGTATGTGGGGTTCATTAATATTATTATGTATTATGCTAGCGTATGCGTAACGGACGAGGAGAGCAACGAATTGAAATAGTTATTAATCGAAAACAGTCATCATAATTCCTTGAGGCCAAGGGATTCAGTCAACTGTAAATAATATGGTGTTCGAAGTGGAAGCAGGTATTGTCGGGCTTCATCCACAGCTTGGCACTGCAAGATAATTAATTACGTTGCAATCAAAAGACGATGACAATCAATGAGATTATGGTATAGTTTATAAACTAAACGTACAGTTGGTTGTGTTCCATTGTTAATTTTTATTTTTGGCGTTTTCTCACGAAAAAACAGTGACTCCATTTCATCCACGGGAGAAATGGGGGTTGGAGAATCTGCCCAAGGTTTGGTGCGAAACTTGTCTCCGATTGGAAGCAAATGACCTTCGGTTGTGAACAAGTAATCGCTAAACTTTTGATTGACTGGATTATCCACGTCGAATAACTATATATAAATGTACAGTTTGACAAGGTTAGTTAGAATCGGGCGAAATAATTAACTTTTAATTAACACAATTTTCAATTAAATTACCAGGTACAAGTATTTGCAAGTTTCAGAGAGAAAGAAACTCTCCATTCGATCCTCCAAGCTCATGTCGAGAACATCATGAACGGTGGCATAACCACACTTAGTTTTAGCATAGGCATTCAGACTTAGGACTACCTCACGACCAACGTGCAAGTAGAATGGATTTTTGGTCGCCTGCAATCAATACGATTTTTAGTAATCACTAGTAATAGTTCAACGTAAGTTTATAACAAACACTATTTTAATAACAAGTTGTTATTAACAACTTACCCTGTATAACAAATAGGTGGATTCCACTAATTCTGGGCGAAGTGGATAGAAACTGACATCTGGACTTAGGCGTTGCCAGTTAAATCTCTCGGGCAGAAATCCGTACCGCTTCCAAACGTTGTAGTGCCAAGCATGTGTGCATATCGCTTCTTCAACATCACCAAAAAGAACCTGCAGATAGTAAATAGTAACGTTTAAAGATTAATCCCTCAACGTCAAAATTAAATGGGTTACAAATTATACCTGTACTGCAGGAAATGAGGCTTGCAATGCATCAATCCAGTAGGTGTAGGTATTACCGCTGTGCATATCCACATTTACATACAAAGGATGATCGCCATACCCAGAGTTACAGTGCGTTCGACTATATAAAATATATAACTCTTTAAAAAATTGTTAACTAGTTGATTTATATATATATAAGTATGTATATAGTACCCTCGACGCAAGTATTGTTTTATAACGCTGTACGACTCATTGAACATAGAATAGTCTTCTTCCTCTCCAAACAGAATGTACGATTTGAGCAAATATTCAAAGTACGAATCTAGGCCGGCCCCGAGACCGCTAAGTCGACCCACCCATTGACCAGTCTTGGCGTTAATCACATTCCCTAAAATATTTCACCCGCATTAACACATGATACGTGTTCCTGAATATTGTGATTATCAATTTATTGTTAAATTACCAAGTAATCCTGTAGTCTTTGCCCTTGCGCCCCACAAGGCACGGTTGGCACGACGAGCCATGGACTCGTAAATGGGATCCCCCAAGAGTCGAGACAGCGCTCCCAACTCTAACAGTAACGAACCGGCTCCAGCAGTGCAAGTTTCAGCCCCATCATCAACAAAGCCTTTCCTCAGATTAACCTGAAAGAATTGTAATCGATAAATAAATCCGTCGTTCATTATAGACCGCTTTTTCGATACGCAGCCCAAGGGTAAATTAACTCACTCTTGGGAATGGAATTCCAGTAATTGATTTCTGGAAGGCAGGCAAGAGCCTCGATGCCAAGTCACTTGCCAGTTGTAACAGCTCACCATCATACCAAGTAGGACGTAAATTCTCTCCAAATAAATTCCGATCATCCTCCATCAACATGTGAGCAGATAACAGTCCACCCAATAGTCTATCAATAAAACAAAAATAAATAACACAATTTCTACGATTGGTTAAATATTTTATTCAATAAGAAAAACTCAATAAGATGACGCACCTAATGTTGGCTTCAAAAACTTGGACGGTGTTTTCCTTGTCGAAAGACACATGTTCAATCACAAGTTGGACCGCTCGGTGAAATTCGCTAACATTTCCCAACACTGCCAACGTGTCTAGAGAATCTACCAATGTTAAGCAATAATCTCCAAGAACATCGTTGATGTTGATATTGGACCTGAACATGACAAGAATAATACAAATATGACTAACAAAATTCAGCGTTTGATTAACATCAATCAACGTATGCAGACTTACGGATTGTCATGATCCGGACCACGTCCCACACAATGGATGGGATCAAGCTCATCCAAAGGAAAGGCATATTTCATATAGCTGTCGTACGACCAGTAAAACATTTTCCGTACTGCAATGCAAAATTAAATTTTACTACATATTAATTATTATGCGAAGATGGATTTATGGTGTACAAGAAATCATTGTGCTTACCCTCATCTAGCATTTCTACCCTCATATCCTCCGTAAAAGACCCATACTTCTGATCAAGTTTGTCATAATTATGACCAAAAATGTTGAACGCTGTCCTTGACGCAGGTATGAAAAGAAATGTAAACAAGATCGCCACCAGTACACTCTTATGTGATGGAAGACAAGTAGAAATCATTTTGGTGATGACGTTAGCGTTGATGACGATTTGGCACTTATTTGGTAAAGGAAGAAGAATTTTAAAAAAACTAACAAGTCGTGGCGAAACACGACCACCCTTGTACAATTAATATTTAAAAAATTAAAGGTCAAGAAATCTTTCCACCCGATAAGAACATTGATACTGGGGAAGGCCGTGGTTAATTAACTCGACTGTTACAATTCAACATTAATTTTTCTTTAAAAAAATGTGAAAATAAACTAACATAATTATTTCTTTGCTTAAAAATTTGGAGCGAGTGAGGAGATCAATTAATTTTTGGACTGGACGAAGGGATAAATCAGTTTGAGCTGCTGTTCGATGAATCTGAAAGAAAAAGAGCACATAAAAAACTTTATTTAGCAAGTGACCCTGCTGACTCACACTAAAATTAGTTACACGTAGTAGTAGTAGTTGGCTCGGTAACTAAAAAATACAAATATGAAATACTCAATCTCACCTAAATTTCCTTTTCTCGGTGTCTGTAAGTCGACGGCGACTCGCCCTTCGAGCAGCTGGTCGCGGGGTATGACGACGAGAATTAATATTACTGGACGAGGAATGGAGAATTTACAACAACTGGACTTGTTTCCACCGTTCATTTGTCTCCTCCTTTGTTGTAATGGATACTTTATTATTCGTATATTAATGACTGATGATATCTGGAGTGAGAAGAAGACGACCAGCCAGTAGTTATTTAATAGCAATGGTGCCTTGGTCGCTATTCGTAGGGATGGAGGAAACACGGAAATGTAATGATCAAGTGTGTGTGGCCATCATTGGTTGTACTTGTTTTGTTTGTTTGTTTTACTTCTTCGATCTTCGATGAGTGATGATGTAAGGAGAAGATATCAACTGATTAATTAGATCAGCCAGTTAGTTAGGTAGATGTAGCACCTACTACGACGACGTACGATAATTCTTCCTCTGGGGGACACGAATTGTTGTCGTCGTCCACAAAATTAAGGGGAGTTAGTTAAAAATTAAGGTAATAAGGTATCGAAATTTTTGTTGGATTCCAACCAGCTTTTTGAGGTTAGGTTTGATTATGCATTGTTATATATATTATTATTCCTTTACTTACTCCTCAACCAAGTGGTGAGTGAGGTGAAAAAAGTATAATTTTTCTCTCTTTTATCATCATCAAGCAAAAGGAGTGTTGGTTGAATCAATCTGCGAATGTAAATATACGGCTGTTTTTTTTGCCTATGGTGCTCCATATTATTATTGTGTTTCCTTGTGGTCCCCCCGTCCATTGGTTACGTCGAGAAATTGTGGGCCTACAAAACTTGGTGATTTTGAACGAAAATATCACCAAACCCAATGATATGTGACATGTCATCCATGGTCATATTAATTAGTGACCCCTTCATCGTACGGGATCTGTAGACACAGGGCAGTGGACCCCTCATATTATAACATTGTGTATAAATTTGCATGTACAGTGGCGGCTGACTTTGCCCATACTTACGAAATACCTGCAAACTAGTGCAAACATGTATGTATATTTGTACTTATATAGTACCCGACTTGATGAGAGGAGGACACCCACCTATTTACCTTTGCTGATAGACAACCACAGTCCCTGGGAGCGAAAAGCCTTTGCCTTTTGATTTTGCAAATTGCGACCACTTTTCCATTCGGCTGGAAGGAAAGATGAAAGGGAAAAGGGTGGATGGATGGTTAAATTGGAGAGGAGAGGAGGACATGAAATAAATAGGCCAACTTTCTCCAGGCTTTTCGACTTCTCAGAAATCAGAGGAAATTTTATAGCTTCAGCCTTTCTTCTCTTTTCGCATGCATTATCCACCCGGGTAGTAGGGAAGCAGAGTCCCGGGTTTTAATCATTTTATCATCATCTTCCTCGTCTTGTGCACCTACTCACCTGTGAGCTGCTGCGGGCTTGACTGAGAGAGTGGGTTGAAGCATTCGAGTCTGTGGATTGTGCCGACCCTGGGTGTTTTTTAAGAGCTGTGTGGTAGTAGTCGTCGTCGTAGTAGTGGATTTGGTTGTATTTGGATTGGAGTTGGTATTTTAGCAGAGAGAAACCAAGCTACAGCCAGACATCACATGAGGGACAAACAGTTTGGTTCAGAGAAAGTTGTCTGCGACACGATCACACCAAGCCCCCTCCCCTCAAATGGGAGACTTGTCGTTTTTCGCCACACTGCCGCCCCCACCACAGTGACCACCATGGACCTTGGTTAACTAACTATAGTTAAAAACATCCAACAAATTAAAGATTCAACGTCTCTCTCTCTCTCTGCTCTGCTGGTGGGCGGAGTGCAACTTACAAAACTCTCTCCACCGCACAGACCGCGTCAGAAACTTGACACCACTCATTATTCGATAGTTAGTTAGTGAAATTCGACTATTATTCTTTTCTGTAAATACATCAAGGAATATATATTTACTCGACGGCTACGGTGGCGGAGGAATGAAAGATGACGCCGGCGGTCAAAGTCATAACGCTATTAACTTTACGTCTAAAAAATCAAGAATTCTAAGTGAACTGGAGAGGTCAAGTGCTAGATATTACGTGATTAGGAGTGGGATTGTGTTTCGAAAAGACTGGCTAATGTAACAATATTAACAAAATATTGGAAACCTGCACAAAAGTAATACGAGTATAAATATTAAGGTAGAAAAGAAAAGGGGTTGTGGTGTGGCTTTAATTTATTATTCTTCATGGATTGACTCCTTCGCACATTCGACGACATGCTGCTGCTCTTTCATCGGCCTACTACTACTCATCATCAAGTGAGAAGAAGTTAACAACTACAACAACAAAATATCATTAACCACAACGATACTTATAGGATAAGAGAAAAACAGAACTAATACTAAATCACACAAACAGAAACCTCGACGCACATCCCGTACTGCCGTACATAGCAGGGACAAAAAATAACTCTTCAAGAATGGAATGTGTTATGCAGTTGCGTAACATTCAGAATGTGATAAGACTGACGAAAGAGAATATCGATGCCCTTAATGACAGATTTGCCGGGTTCCAAGACCCTCCTTCTATGTATCTCCAGGTAAAACATTTATGGGTCTAGCATTTATGTAAGCATTTCCTTGACGAGGAACATTAATTAACTCGAACTATTCTGGGTTAATAATAATTAGGAGTATTCCGAGTTGACAACAAAGCTTCATGATTTGGAGAAGAAGGAGCAGGATCTCCGGGAGCAGATGGGGGTGGGAGGAGGAGGAGGTGGAAATGAGAGCACAAATCATCCTGCACCAATCGGACCAACAACTTCCTTCTCCAATCGGAACAATGAACAGGACAACAATTTTATCGCACAGTCGTTACAGTCAGGGGGAGAGGAAGGATTGTCGCCTAGATCTCCATTCAAGTCCGTCATCCGAGCGTACTTACCTAATCAACAGAGAACGTCGGTTCAGGTGCACTATTTATACAATTATATAACTGTACATAGTATAATTATATATTATACCTCGTGCGATTCTTGTCGATATGAATTACAGAATGCTATATGAAATAAAATGTATTTTTAAATTCTCTTGATTGTTTTGTTTAGATTCGTCCTGGCCAGACTGTGAGGGATGCTTTGTCGAAAGCTATGAAGCTCAGGAAGTTAACTCCAGAAATGTGTGCAGTGTATAGAATATCGAATCCTGCTGTGAGTATTATGAATGCACACTTATTGTTATTATATTATTACTATTGTTTTTAGTAAATGCAGCAATAATAATAGCTGAATTATTTTGATTTATATCATCAGGTTCAAATACCGTGGGAGTCGGATATTTCAAAGTTAGAGGGGGATGAAGTCAAGGTTGAAATTTTGGACAAGTTTCCCATTGCTACAAGTATCTCGCACAATTTTGTAAGTATATATTTTCAGTGATTTGCATAGTTGCAATAATTTCATAGTTAACTTGACATAATATGATTTTATTACTCTAGGTCCGGAAAACGTTCTTCTCATTAGCTTACTGTGAATGCTGTCGTAGATTATTATTTCAAGGATTTCAATGTAGAACTTGCGGATATCGGTTTCATCAGAGGTGTGCTGCAACTGTGCCAGCTCTCTGTGAATCAAGCAGAATGGAAAGAACGTACTATGAAATGTAATCCCACACCTTCGTGACTCATTATTTAACTTGATTAATTAATTTCACTGTTCAAGTTCTTGATTCAATTATTGTAATAATTTCCCATAGTTTACTGGCCCAAAGTACTGATACATCCTATTTTGACCATGCTCGCGAAACTTCGCCCCCCAACCTGGCTGAACAATACGTGGACAAAGATCCTCCCCCACTAGGACATCGAGAACGCTCAACATCTGCTCCGAATGTTTGCTATAATCTCGTCGGACATTCTGCTGAAATATCGGACGATCTTCTCCACCGGCTCGGAAAAGGCACCTACACAACACTGCATGGTAAAACGATGTGTTTTTTTAGTAAATGTCGTCTCTTGTCTTTGTCGCTCATTTTTTAGCTCAGTTTTTTTGGGGAGCGGGGGGTCCGAGGGGATTACGTTGTCTTTTTTTTACCATGGAAATTAGGCAACGAAACGTTAGGCATTTCAGAATAATTGTTATGATGCGTTTACAATATTTATATTATGATGCGCTTTTGCAGATTGGCTCAAGGAATATATTGTCTTATGTTTCTTTTGCATTTGCATGACCAATATTTTTTACACGCTGTAAAACCATTATTATTTATTATGTAATAATTTTTGTGATACACAAAAGCGCTAAGCCACGCTCATCTTTTTTATTGCGTTAATAGAGCTTGATATTTTGGATGTATTTGTTGTTTTCTTTCGTCATATAGAATGGTTTCCCTTTGTAAATGGGAGAACAAAGAGTGTAAGACCTCCCTCAATAGGATATGTTTCGAGGGTCAAACACGGAACATTTTCATTGGCCATGCCACTCTCCAATCTTGCGATGAACGTTGTTTTCGGACCAAGTGCGTATATTTTTTGTTGTTTTTGTTTGTTTTGCTAGTCGTTTGCTTATTGTATGTTGTTAATTATAAGTACATATATATATGCATGCTTATACATGATAAGTTGTTTTGTTTAATGTATATAAAAAATGTGTGTAAAGTTATGAGGGGGGATTTTGGCTTAATTGTTAACATTCGAATACTTGTGTAGGAGGGCCTTATACGAGTTTTGCTGGAACCGGGACGGCTCACAGAGCCACGAGTCCTGCAAGCAGCCCTACAAAGGTATCACTAAGTCATAGCGCTCAAGCTTCTCCTACAAATACCCTTCGCCCTTGTCGCCCTCGAGCTCGTTCTGCAGATGAAACAAAGGTAGTCCTGATACAAAATTTGTTTTTATGAAGCAAATTTAATTTGTCACAAAATGTCACAAAATGAAAAATGAAGATTTATCTATTTACAAGACCCCATTTAATACTAGATTTTAGTATATTGGTAATGTCGGGAATTTACCAGATTTCCAGGAAAATGTAGAATGCAGAGATAATGAGGAGCGTGATGTGTGTCTTACAGTAAGAATCTTACTGTAAGACACACATCACGCTAAGATTCTTACCACGCCCTCTGGGTCATTTGTGCGGAAAACGAAGAGGGAGACAGAGAGAGAGCATGCCGGACAAAATATATATTCAGAACATAAAATTCAATGTAAAAATCAAAATGAATCAAGTTGATTTTGATTTATTGAAATTGAATTTTGGTCAGCAGCAAGAAAGTCACGTCAACTCCTTCGCACACAGAATGGGCAACGCAGTAATAACTCAATCATAACTTGCAGGTAAAAACGACCCGAGAGTTTGTGGAAGACTGGGAAATCCCAGCTGACGAAATTTTGATTGGACATCGGATTGGGTCTGGATCTTTTGGAACAGTGTTTAAAGGAATTTGGCATGGTCCCGTGGCCGTGAAAACGTTGAATGTTAAAGATCCGACACCTGCTCAGTTGCAAGCATTCAAAAATGAGGTGGCCGTTTTGCGAAAGACGAGGTATTGGTTACTAAAGACTTACCTAATTCTTATGAGTTGGAATAGTTAATCTTTAATAAATTGTTTCTTTTTGTTTAGACATGTCAACATTTTGCTCTTTATGGGCTGTGTTAGCAAACCACAGTTGGCAATTGTAACACAGTGGTGTGAAGGATCTTCGTTGTATAAGCACATTCATGTTACAGAAACTAAATTCCCCCTCTTGACTCTGATTGAAATTGCTAGACAGACTGCACAAGGGATGGAGTAAGCCACAGCATATTATATTAATTAATTAATTATGGCTTACGATTATTCAAGCAAGAATGCAATTTTTAACATTTTTTATTGTATTTGTAGCTACTTGCACGCAAAGAATATCATTCATCGAGACATGAAAAGCAACAATATTTTTCTTCACGATGATTTGACAGTGAAAATTGGGGACTTTGGTTTAGCCACAGTGAAAACGAAATGGTCTGGGTCCCATCAACAGCAACAACCGACTGGTAACCGTGCCTGAATATATATATAGAAAATGGTGTGCCGAAAATATTTAATGACAATTGTCATGTCTTCTGTAGGTTCAATTTTATGGATGGCCCCAGAAGTGATAAGAATGCAAGATTCCAATCCTTATACATTTCAGTCAGGTGGGTTAATAATTTATTGTTCACAACAAATCGCGTACATAAAAATAGTATCAACAATCAATGGCCGGCATTAAACTTGATTAAACATGAAAATATCACCCATGGCAAATTTACATGTAATATGAACATTGGTTTGTCTACAGACGTGTACGCTTTCGGAATTGTGTTATTTGAACTACTTTCGGGACAGCTCCCATACTCGAGTATCAACAACAGAGATCAGGTAGGTTCTTATCCTAAGAATTAATCCGAGTTGTGTTAAATGCGTATGTGTGCAAAGAGTAGTTTAACAACTACGTAAATTAATTATCCACCAGATCCTATTTATGGTTGGACGAGGATTTCTTCGGCCTGATTTAACTCAGATGCGACCGGACACTCCAAACGCCCTCAAAAGACTCTTAGAAGACTGCATAAAATTTATTCGTGATGAGAGACCTTTGTTTCGACAAGTAGGATAAATAAAGAACCATTATATGTCCGTAATAGAATACAATGAAAGCTAATAATTTTTTTCGCGTTTCAGATTTTAACATCTCTAGAAAACTTGTTAAACTCCTTGCCAAAAATTCATCGTTCCGAATCAGAGCCAATGCTAAACCGCACACAACTCCAGTCCGAAGAATTTGGTTACATTTGTTCCGTGAATAGTCCGAAAACTCCCATCAACACTCAGTTCGGCAATTTCCCTTCATTTTCATCGGGTGCCAACATCTGATTTAGTTATATTCATCTTTTGTGATTGTTGTGATGACCAGCGATAGGGATATAACGAGAGAGTTGTTTCTTGAATGGTTTATATCATACCAAACCAACCCCTTGTTGCTATGTGCATCGTTATTCCCGATTTCGGTCAAACATGGTACATTGATTTCAGTCAAACATGACCAAGTAAGTACACTTTCTGCGAATGATAGTTAATTAAAATAATTGGAGGAGCTATAGGAAATATTCGAAATTTCTGCGAGTAGTTTGGAATTTTTACGGAATTACGGGATTATGCTCAAAATATGTGCAATGGCATTTGAAAAGTATTTTTCACATAAAAATCAAGCGATTTACGACAAATTTTTTTGAAATTTTAAAATTTCCAAAAAAAGCACATTTTATTTTTTAATTTTCATTAAATCATTACATTTACAATCAATTCACTCCAATTATGTAAAATAGCGTAACGCAGAGTTCAAATATTTATTTAAAAAATTAGAAAAATTAGTCGAAAAACTGACTACACCGGAGTCATACAAAATGAATCCCTAGCCTTATCAAAAGTAAACCCTAAACTACGAGAGAAAAACGCGAAGAAATTAGAAGAAATAGTAAATCTTCTCCAATTCTTTTCCGTCGGGGAGAGTTCCAAGTATTGCAGCGCTGTTTCCTCGCTGAGTGGCGAGGGAGACGCGTTGGCGGAGAAATGTTGCAACATTAGCTGTCGGGTTCTCGTTGCAATCCTTTCACCAATTTCGTTTATGAGGGAAAGCCCCTCCTTGCCCCACACCCCTGTCGTTTCCATTGCGATGGGGACAAAAATCAAACGGTCCAAGAGGAAGGCGTATTTCCTCTTTCTGTTATCTTCCACCTTGCTGGCAGATTGGACTGTCGGGGTCAGGTCCAAGAACGATCTGCTGCTTCTTCATGATTCTAGCTTCAGTGTTCAGCGCAGCAGCAGCAAATTTGATGTTCCAAGCTGCAAACTCCTCTTGCACCTTTTCGTTTGTCGTTAGCCGGTACATGAACTCGTCCAACTTTTTCTTGCGAGTTGTAGGATCCATGTGGAGATGTTCGGCCAATCGCTTCATCAGGGAAAAATTTTTCCTCATATCATTGGAAAGCCCCGTAGGGTTGCAGAGTGAGGGCAACAAATAGATGTCGCCCGTCACCCCTTTGTTGATGTCCTTCTTTTTTGGCTTGGACACCAATAGGGGTTGCTTCATCATCTCGTCCGTGATGGTGATGTTATATCTTCTTTGGTAGTACTCTGCATACGTCTGGATAGAGCCATCTTGTCCACGGAAGCTCGATGCAGGGGTGGCCTTAAAGTTCACATCGGAGATAGTGTAAGTTCGCCGGTTGTAGTGCGTCATGACGATCGTGTCCTCGATTTGGGGTCGGACAGCTTTCTCAAAGTCGTTGGCAGACATTCCAGGCTGCTTGATAGCCCGCATCAAATCCAGGACGGTACAAGTCCGAAGGACCTTGTGAGTCACTTCAACGCACAAGAGCATTCCCCTCTCGTGGTTCCGAATGGCCGTAATAAAACCAGGCCACAATTCCAACCGGTCTTGCGGGAACTTTATTGCGGCCGCCCGGTCATACATGTTTCTGCCCAACTCTTCCATGTTGATTAATGTCATCGTCTTCCGCATGACGATATTGTAAAATTGAAGATACATGGAATCTTCTGGGTTCACTTGTCCCACTAATCGGATGGTGATGGTGTAGGCCACATTTCCCGCAACGCTAGTAGCATGCAACGTCTGGTGTTCCTTGGGAATGAGCCGGGTCCTGTACATAACAGATCCATCGAAGACATACTTGTTCAAAGTGTCTTCGTGTTGGCGTAGTAGGGCTTTCTTGATAGACGTATTGTCTTCTACAGGGGTGAAGTCGACCCGGAATTGGTAGAGATGGAAGTCGGGAGTCTCGTTCATTTGGTAGTAGTTGGTCACTACCTGAACTTTGTGGCCATCTTCTCCCACCTTATTGAAGCCATCGTTGATGGTCTTCACAATTGATGACTCCTGTGAATAGTTCGATGTGGATGCCCTACCACCCGAGGATCCAGTTTCAGTTGATTGCCGCGTCGTCCCTGATTCGTTGCTAATGTCAAGGAAGTTTTACTTTACTCTCCCGCAATAGTATCCTTCCCAAATGGTAGGGATACGAACGGGGGAGGGTAAAGTAAAAATTCATTGATATTGAAGTTGTCCGTTGTTTGCTATCGTGACGGTAGAAGATGGGGCGTAGGTGCTCGAACTCGAATGAGAAGCAGTCACGAAGACTGCTAGAATTAATGTCCAACGCCGTCGAAAATGGCATGACTGAAACGTCACTGTCCATGTCACTCCCTGCACCTTGTGGAACAAACCGGTTCCGACCTTTGGCCCGACCACGCCCCAGAGCTTTTGTTTCTTGTTGTTCCATAATTTCTTGTTGAATGATGATCTCAGAATTTGGAGAGTTTAGTTCTTGCTTGCTACTCGATCTATAGTTGAAATTGAAACATTCTCATGCATGTCCTATATAACTATGCCGTAAAAGAAGGGGTTGGTATGATGGAAGTCCGAAACAATTCTCTCCTAAATCGGCTAGTTTTATTTATTACGAATATTTATCATTATTATTAATTTTATTACCCAGCCTAAGATATTTATTTTTATTACCAACTTATTTTTGACCTAGAGCACTTACTGCTGCATCAGTTCTTATTATTATTAACGTATGAAATAGATGCCACTTGGTTATTTTGTAGGTATTAATATTAAACATACACACACGTACGTACGAAACTATTGATGTTGATTATGATGTGGTGATACAACAATGACAAACAAACGTCCAATTATTTTCAACCCCTATTATGTATATTGCTTACAAGTTGTGTGCCAATTATTAAGTGAATTGATCTGGTCATCATATATTTTGTTTTCCTTACGTTATTAAGACACCCACACACTTGTTTAACCATTAGTATTATATTTTTATGATAGACGTACCTGCTCTGCCCATAGTTACTAGACTTTCCTTTTTTATCGGACTCGAAAAAAATGAGATTCCTCAAGGCTACGATATAATAGCGATCAATAAAAATGTTTTCTTTAATTCAACCTCAATATTAATGATTTCCCAATATATGATAATGATACTAATACGGGCATCCGTTACCACCCAAGAAAAGAATTAATTGGTTAAGTACGTAATATTTATCATTTATTAATAAAAGACAGTCATTATATTTGACATTTTACTTTAACCCGGCAAATTAGAATCGTTTTATACTTTGGCACGTGTTAATTTGCTGTTAAATGCATATATTATGGACACAATTTCTTTCTAATTGTAAACTGGGGAATGTGTGAATGAAATGGTATGGTAGCTCAAAATAAATAAAATGTAAGTACAAAAAATCAGGTAAAAATTCACAATGTTCTGAAATGTTAGATCAGAAAATAATCACAAATATTCGGTGTGTAAAATTCATCATTTGGTAATTGCAAACACTTAAATTAAATTATTCCAATCTGTAATTATACATCTTCATCCGAGGAGTAGTAGTTAGCGGCAGAAGACCGTCTCATGTAACGATTCGGGTGCTTCATTATTTGTGCGAATTCTGTCGCACTTTCATGGATGATGTTGGGTGACGAGGGACCAGAAGAAACCCGGGTTCGTAGATTGTAGCTGTGTTTGGATTCGTTGGTCTAGAGAAAAGCAAATTTCATAATTGGTACCACATATTTGATACATTATAAGGTCAGGCAGGACATACAATTGATCTATCCAAGGACGTTTCCCGATTAGTGTTGCTACTAAATCGGTTCTTGATCGCTGCAAATAAATTGTTGGTAGTTCTCGCATCCGTCTCAGGAATTCTATTCTCATCATTTGAATCACTTTCGGATTCTCCTTCCTCAAGTGTAGCAAGGGACTGTGACCAATGCATAGCCTCGGGCTGATCAAAGTTCGACATGTCAGAATCACCGGAATAGTTTGAATACGTATCCGAGTCAGAGTCGTCTAATACTTCCTCCTCATTAGTTGGCAGACCTCCACCTCCTTCAAGGGACATGATACTATTGTTTTTCATAAACCCTTGCATGTCTAACGAGAACAAAATAATATCCACGAGGTTAGAAATGGACACAACCAAGTCAGCATAAAATATTTATGCTCACCGTCCATTTGGGTGGTCAGTCTGTCCAGCCTTTTGTTGACCATGGTCAGCATATTCTGCTGGACCATTTGAGGATCGCGATAGAAGGCAGCGGCACAGACGAGGATAATGACACCAAAAACAGCGGCTGAACGTCTCAAAATCCAGATGCTTTCTTGGATCATTTCCTAAATAAATTCAGATTGTAAATATTAGAAAGACATTTTTCGTTCAAATGTGTAATAGTAGTGATACTACTTACGGGTGAGTAACTATCCAAAGAATTCAAATGATTAAAAAGACATCTTTCCAATCCAAGGACCACAATACACAAGAGTACAATCCAAAATCGGGCACTTTGTGTACGTCTCGAGCTTGTCCCAAAAAATCCGAATAAAACACACGCAAAATAAAACCCCATCATGTCCAATAATGACATTTCTCCTTGAATCCAAGATACCAGTTTCTGCATCCGGGTCAATTTATCAAAAACTTCAACCACGACTTGGCGCTGTTCTACTGCAGATGCTCTGAAATTGACACACAAGGACAATTTTTTAAATACGTGAACATATCAAATTATATAATCTGTTTATAATCCTTACTGCACATCTTCGAAAACATCCTTCACATTCAAAACCATGCTGTAAATCTCACTATTATCCTTGATGATATTGGACTGAACTTTAAGCGATTCCTGTTGAGAAAGTAGGACTTTTTCTTGAGTCTCCTTCGCCTCTTCCAAATTCTTGGTGACGTCCGTTACAGCATTGGTGACCCTGTTCGTAGATAAAAATAAATACGTTCACAGATTAATAACAATGCATACAGTCGACCCAACAATAACAAGCAAAAATATTAGGAAAAATTCCTCCACTAACTCGTTAACCGCATTGCTCGTTTTCTCCTGCCAGAGTTGATGTTCCAAAAAGTAGCACATATCCTGCGTGTGGAGAAAAAACTCTCGAAAGGTTCCTTGACTGCTGACATCCAGACTCTTCATGCAGTCAGGGATGGCCATGTTCCTCTCGCAGATAACGGAAGGAAAGCCGACCATTTCGTTGTAACAGGTAGTAAACTTGAAGGCGAGACGAGACTGGTGTTCGGGAATCATTCCTTTACAAGAGACTGACAAATCTTCAAGGGCTGACTTCCAACATGTTCCTAGAAATATTCATTAATGAAAAATAAGACCAAATGTAATGTAATGAAATAAAGTCAAAAGTACACATTCATAGCAAAACCTACCTCTTGGTAACATTGCGCGCTGTTGTAACTTGGAAATTTCATCACGACCCTTATCCACCCTTGCTGTCAACTCCCCCAATTCCAGAGAAGGCACATTTCCAGCCACGGAAAAGTGTGGCTTGGTCAAGAAGACGCAACAAATCAATAACTTCAAAAATTCACGTCGAAACAACATTTTCCTTCAGACAGTGGCAGGCACATATGGTTCTGGACCCAAATCTCCACTTAAGTGACAACTCCTCCCTTAATTGAATTTCAAGTTGGAAAATAAGAACAAGGAAGGACAATAGATATTTAAGATAAGACACAGACAGGAGGCATTTGCACTGCAAATTTTGCAGATTGCAGAAGGAATGAAAAAACGTCCACCAACAACGGATTCCCACTTCTTTGCCCGTTGAAAAAGTGGCTCCATGCAGCATGCCCCATTATTTACTTGAAGGTTTAGGTGGATGATTTCTCACTAATTATCATTAAAAAACCGCAGAGGGTTAGTTATGTTGGTGTTGGTTGGTTAGTCGTTACTTTCTGCTTATGATGGATAAAAAACCTTCCTCACATAAAAAAACGGTCACTTTCTCCATTGTCGGAAAAATAAACTACTTTCTGGAAACTTTATTCAATAATTAAATTTCAAAAATCAACATTTTTTTTCTGGGTAATATACTGCAGTGTGTGATTGCGGTAGTGCTGGTAAAAATTGTATGCAATGATTTAATATTAATCTCAATAGTTGTATCCAATCTGCACAAGTCAAACCAGTGGTTGTGTACACCGGAGGATTTTTTGACAAACCATGTACACATTTTTAAACTATGTCTCTCGTTGTAAAAATATATAAAATATGTAAATACTACTTAATTTCTTAGCATTCTTTCTTACAATTAAAATAGTTCCAATTTTTAAGTCATCTATAATAAACTCGTTTTCTCGCGTATCCTTAGTTTTTTTTACCTCTGTCACTCTTTCTCTCTAATAGAATATAATAAATTGGTACTTCTCCCCATGGCACATTGCAAAATTATAAATATCTGTAAATGAGAACTTACCAATTTCACTAATAATTGCATTTTTGATCAACAAAATCATAATACTAGCAATTGATTCTGATATTATAATGAGGCTACTTCTACTACACATGCAGTTAGTAAACTGTATTATTTTAACAATATCACACCCAATTTATTCATATTGCTCTCTCTCTTTAAGCTCTATACCTTGGCGAAGACATACATATCATAAAACTACAATGACAAAAACATAATAATTTATACTGGTGGTAGTGGGGTCATAATAATACATATCGAATATATGGTTATGGCATGATTCAATTTATAAGTTAATTTAGCTAATTAATTGTTGCATCACTGATTGCAAGTAAGTACAATCAACTCTTCCTGCTGCTTTTCTTTATCTTGTAAATAGCTATATATCTCGATTATTGTAAAAAAAAAATTTGCACTCAATACATGTTTAAAAAAATACAGAATTAAAGTAAAAAAAACAAACAAAAGACTTTGAACTTAAATACTCTAATCATAATAAATATTTATGACTGACTGACAATAGCCAAATCGTTTAACAAACTAATTTAGGAACATTGATTGAACACATTTATGGTTGTGCAATTTAGTGGCAGTGGTTGCAAAAAACATGCACTAAGTTTTCAAATTTATATTTCGAAGTGACAAAAAATAGTTTCATGATAGAGATCTGCTGTTTTTTTGGGTTGGTGGTAATTGTGATTAATGATTAATATTCGTAGTATGTTTTTTGTTTGTATTGTCTGGCTGGTGCCTGACGTTACAAATGATCAAGGCACAACTTTTTTGTGCTATTTGCCCGTAGACTCTTCACAATTTCCTTACGACCGCTGACGCTCTTTGGCTTCATGGCCTGGCTCTTCGACAAGTTCTTGTAGTAGCGGTACTCATCCACGTAGTCCTCATCCAGCATGGGCAAGTAGAGTTGCGGAATGCAGTAAGACTTGAACTGATGAAAGAACAGCTTGTATCCTCCGTAAAGAACGTAAATCTCCGGATAGTGCAGATTTGGATACTCGTTCACTCGTCGATCACAATCTCGAACATACCGGCACCTTTAAAATACAGTAAATTTAAAATTCGATTATTCAATTAAATAAAAAGTGATTATTATTAAGTCATTATTAAATAAGGTGTTCATATATTACATTTCCGGGCCTCGCTGAGAAGAAAATTCGCAATGAAAAATGACAAGGTGCCGTTTCCCCTCGTTCTCAGCATCTTCCGAACCCCGTCCATCGCCAAAAAATCGATCGTAGATTTGCCGCTTTGTATGAAGATTTACCGCCTTCACGATGTGACCTCCATTGAACTCATATGGATAGCGACAGTCCACGATTTCAAAGCTCTTGACCTCAGTACTGTACTCCCCTTCCAGCAATGCGACCAAACTCTTACCGGTAATCTCCTTCAAGTCACTGTGCTTCCCTTCTTCCATGATCGGGAGAAGGTGAAGTTTTGACCCATCACCGACAAGCTTGGGCTCACTGTTGACTAGTAATTTGATACAATTTACATTATTTTATTTAATGAAAAGATAGTTAATAATATAATTCAATACTAACTTCGCTCAACAGCAGACTTGATAGTCATAGCAGACTCAGATTGTGCCCGTACCAATGTCTTTTCCTCATCAATGGTTGTCTTTGCAGTCTTAGCTGGGCTTGCATCCGACGGAACTTGGATCGGAGAGAGTGGAGTACAGCTGTTTGCTCGCCGCTTTCCAAAAATCAGCGGAGCAGTAATTTTCGATGGAGACGCGAAAGTACTAGCAATCGTCTCGTTCACAAGTTGGCTTATAGCTGACCTTGGCGGGGGTGTGGAACAGGAAACCACAATGCTCTCCTTCACTACGACGGCAGTAGCAGTAGCAGTAGCACAAGCAGTATCTTCACCGTCTTCAGCAGCCTTTGCTCCATCATCTAAAGAGTAGCAAGTATTAGTAAGTATTCGAACAATCATAGTAAGTGAGAGTATAGTAGTTTAATTGCTCAAACTTATTTAATCGACCCTAAATTTTGAAATGAGGAGGCGAATTCTACCCAGTGGTCAAGTAGTGGTGGGGGGGGGGTCACATATGCATGATTGATTATACCTAAGTGAGTTAGTTATGTGCTGTGCGTGTGGGGGCGCCTAATAGCGAGAAACCAACCGCCTCCTTAACTACCTTATCCGGAGGCCAGGGTTCCTCGCTATTGGGCTTCACCCACACACCACATAACTAACTAACTCACTTTACGTACAGTATTAAATAATTGAAGTCTCACCTTGGAGCGTTTTTCGCCGTTTCGCCAGTGCGTACCGAATCGGTTTCTCAAAGTCGGGTCGCTTCATCGTGGCGGGGGACGAAAGGGACAAATCTCGCAGGACAGAAGAGGGGGAAGCAGCGGGTAAGGGATCCATAGTCGCCAGCAGTCCTCGTGGTGGGGGCTTGCTTTTCAAAATTTGGACTGAATTTTTCTGTCGCTGCTCGTGCGTGGTCTTCACTCTGCCCTCTCCACCACAGTACTGACTGCTGCCACTCGCTCCACTACCTAAAACCCGGGGAGCAGGTTCCTCCATTCAGTTCACTGTGGTGAGATTGGGGCTGGCTAAGAAATGCAAGGAACCAGCAACTCCGTCCATCTGCCAAATAACGGTCGCATGGATACCCTTCAAACAGTGCAACAGGAAAAAGCGACTTATTTCTACCGGTCACCAAGCGCATGGGAAGAGGAAGAAAATGCCTATTTAAAAGTTGCAGTTCCAATAATTTCGTAAAATTGAAATGATGAATGACTTGACTGCATTGCATTTTATTGTGCGGCTAAAAATTATCTGTGTCATAAAAATTGTGTTGATGCACCAGATGCATGTAAATATGTACCCTTTGTTTACATGCTCCACATTGATAGTGGTGTAGATAAGCCCAAAGGATAACGCATTACGAGTAGTAGATAAAAGATATGTTATTGGTTTTCTTGGCACTGTGCCCCAGCAACCGCGGAACCCCAACTCAGTTCAAATTCTGGTTCGCTTCTTTTACCTCGGAAATCAAAAGCGTTCTTAAAAACATTTAATAAAAATTGAAATTCATGGAAAAATAAATTATGTAAAATCAAAAAGGGATAAATGTGATGTTGATAGGAGTCGGTGGGTGGTTGTTGTGAGTGAGGAATAACAGTATGCGGAATGTGTAGACGGATTATTTTACAAAATAGTGGACAACAAAGCAAATTAACGGAATCAATGTAAAGTATAAAGCAAATTTCAAATTTGTGGGATTTTACCTAGGGACCGAACTTATTGAATTTCTTAATTTCAAGTTTTGAAGAAATAAGAAATTGTAGAATAGTTTTTATTTCTTGGGGAACAACATAATGTCTAACGTGAGAGAAAGTGATACATCTTTATGGCTGCATAACAAACTCGGGTCAAATGAATCCTGGTCAGGAGGAACAATTAGTTCTCAACTTAATCCTGAAATTTTAAGAAATATTAAGGATTGTTTTATCGACCTACAAACACCTGTCAAGCTGAAATTATTACTGTCGTTTTTTCATATTCCTAGAAGAAATATAGACGAGGTATACATAATAAACAATACCCACATAACACATAATAATTTAACATTTCATAGAACATATGTGCTATTTCTACTAGTTCGCATTCGAACTAGAACTGTACATCATATGAATTTGAAATTATACTATTCTGTAATTTTCTTGGGACAGTGGCGTTTAGAGTTGGAAGAAATTATAGAAGTGGCACAATCAGACAGTGAACAATGGGTGGCGATGTTGGCCGAAATTATGAAGCCTTATCCTTCTTCGGCCAGCCTTAACCATGATATTCAAGAGCCGGAGGAAAATAGAAGGATTTTTCTAGACCTGTTGGACGATGTCACGCAAGAATGTAAAGAACATGAACTCAATAAATAATTAATTGACCATATACAATATATAAACGCGTTGATATCTAATTTGTTAAATATTTAATCTAGTAAAACGAGGAAAGGATTTAAATCTACTTCCGCTAGAGTGTTTATATCTTAATAAGAATGCCTTAGCTACTGTTGTTGGACAACAGGTAGGAATGTTTTGCATGAAAGTTTAAACATGATTTTTAAAATTCTAAATTCCCAAGCAGAAAAGTCCGGTGAAACATTTTTCCTTGAAAAGAAAACCAAAGTCTGCACTTCTCCGAGCAGAGTTAATTCATAAAGCGAACGAAACTGCAAAGACAAGTGCTAAAAAGATTCCTGCTCCCACAATTCCCCTTAGAACCAGAGGCATGCCAAGGAAAATGACTGACACGAGTAAGCGTCACCACCCCCTAGTTTAAACACATTAAGATTGCCAAATTATATTTAATTAAATATTTACGTAACTAATATTTTGTACAGCCCCACTAAAAGGAATTCCTAGCCATGCCACCACTAGACCTGTGCAAATATCTTCCACCTCCGCTTCCCGAACCCTTTCTCGCACTTCCGCTGGAAAGAAGGAGGGTGGTGTTAAGCTGCTCGAAATCACGGAACAACCAATGGGTTACGCCTTAGCAAAACGGCGCAAGAAGATGCAAGGTTGGTAAAACACATGATACGGTTTTATTTGGATTTTGCTTGCATTTTTTACTTATTCGTGCTAAAATTTAAATTATTATTAACCCTGCAGAAGAAGAATCCAAAAAGACAAGCGCCACCGAAGAATCGACCAATGCTAATGAAACACCTGACTATGCAGCCGGCTTATCATCTATCTCAAATATCCGTCCTCCCTCACCACCCCCACCGACTCCTCTTATGCCTCCCCCAACTCCGTCACCTTACCAACCTCCAACCCCACAGCCACTTATAGCCCCTCCCACTCCAATGGTCTCAAGTCACCAGTACTCCCGAATCCCAGACGGACCCCCACCAACGCCTAATCCTCAACTTGGTCATGATTCCATGACGAATAGTTATCTTCCTCCAGCGTTGGGAGGAGTTAGAAAGGTAATTTTTCACACTTTATTATTCAGAATGTTATTCATTTAAAACTCGCTAAAATAACTGCAATTATCTTAATATCAGATTGAACCGGCCCCAGCACCACAACCTATGACAAAAACAGTAATTTTACAAGTACCGACCAATCAACCCCAACAGATAGTTACATTATCCGTAAGTTAAAGTCTTTCACTCGTCAATGGTTACTGTGAATGCATGTTTTATGGCATTATTAAAACGTTGAATGTTTATGTATGCAGAAAGAGTTAATGGAAAAGGCCCAAGAAATTTTCAGAACGGCTAACAAAGCAACACGTCCTGAGAAAGAGCATATTCTAAAATTCATGGCTGGAACGAGAGGTAAGGTTTATTTATGATAAACGCGTTGTTGCTCTCGGCCATGGACATGAATTTTAAATTTAATTAATTCTATTGTCAGATAATCCCTGTCCAGAGCTGGGCAGCATTGTCACGATAAAACTGAGCGAGCATGAAGAACAGTTGCGCCAAAAGGATGGTGCAATTATCCCATTCTCCGTTGAGACTCATTTTCAAATGAATTATAATACAGGAGAGTGGAAGGTGATACAAAAGCCACCCAAAATGGACAACGTTTCACACTCTTTGATGCAAGCAACAGTTTGAAATTTTAACCTTGAATAATATACCAATTGATGCCATTGATGGCGTCTTATATTTATGATAAGCTCAAGAAAGATGCAAGAAAATAGTGTATTAAACTAATCGTGACAGAATATATTATTAAATTTAATTAAAGGATAATTTCCAAGAGATGATGAGGGATGTTTGTTTATTTTATTGAAATATGTATCTTTTCTGAATTTCTAGCACATTTAACTTGACTTCTTATGTAAAAAGCATCATAATGGTTTAAACGAGTTATTTACTTGGCCACCCCTACAACAGCAGGACGAATGACTCGATCGTGTAATTTGTAGCCCAATTTTGATACGAATATCACCGTTCCTGGCTCCTTGCCTGGAACTTCCTGCACAACAACGGCTTCATGCTCATTAGGGTTAAACTTTGCGTCCATAGGGTTGATTTGTGTGAGACCGTGGGTTTTGAAGACCTTTAAAATTTGTAATTATTATTATTATTACAGAGTGTTCATTATTAATAACTTTGAGAAATGGAAACGTCAAACCTGCAATAGCCGCGCACTGGTCATTGTTAATCCTTCAAACAAGTCCTTTAAATGCTTATTGTTCTGTGTTAACTGATCCTTTGGAACACTTTCAATTGCCATTCGAAGAATTTCTTCAATCTGAACAAAAAATATTCAACAGGTCATATTTTGCACTTTAACACACAAATAAATGTCGTACTAGCATCATAAGTAAAGTAAAAGTAATAAAAAATTACTTACCTCGGTTAAATCTTTACAAAATCCTTGAATGGCAAATAGTTTCCCATCTTGAACCTGTTTCGTGAGTCGTGTACGAACATTTTCCGTCTCTGCCAAGGCTCTCAAATATTTATCCTGCCCCAAACATAACAAGAACTTTACGTTTCACAGAATATTAGGTAAATAATAATATTACGAATCGTAAGTTACGATACCTCAAAGTCTCTAGCCCTCGATAAAAGTGCTGCATTTTCTGACGTGGCTCTGTTCACCTCCTCCCTCAGTTTGCGTTCCACCTCTTCCGGTTCAGTTTGGGGGGAGCAGCTGCTGGGTCCTACGTCCCTAGGATTTTCATCCAGTCGAAGACCTTGTTCGGCAGGTCTGGCTTTAGCGTCGTTGATGTGAGGTTCGGCATTTGAGGCAGTCTTTCTATTCGAATAAGTCGTGCTGAAGAGGCAAATGGATCGTCGTGGTGCAGGAATTAGTCTGAGAGTTGGGGTTTTTAATTGAGTCCCTGCTGGTAAACTCTTGGATATCGTGGATAACACGCTCAACACACGTTGCCCACTCATTTTCCCCTATTAACATAACGCAAAAGGTCAATTGAAAAAATGTTACTATTTCGTAGTAAGTGAAAGAATTACAACCGAAGTAACTAACCTTTTTCGCTTAGTGCTCACAAAGTTTGACGGTATCGAATTGCGTTGGCTTATCGGCAAGACTTGAGACGTGATAAAGTGATATCTGATGTTGATAAGTGTTTCTTCTTCTTTAGTAGAAACTAAAATGACTGAATTGCATCACAGACTGACGAAATCCAGTGAACAACGTGAGTGAGAAGTGGAGATTGATCATCTCAGCCTTGCCGCGGAAGATCTGATCCAGTCTCATTTCACTCTGATCTATGTCTTCAAAACCTCCGGCATTCTCTGCTCTTCGCCAGCAATACTTTTCCAGTGATTCCTAGTTATCATCCGCATCCCTCCTCGTGCTGATAATAAACCAAAAGTTTTCCACCTCCGTCTTGAACAATTCAGCAGGGGACCTCCCCTCCGGGGTTAACCAGATCAGTGCTTGTTGTTTTCCCCAAACGTGCACCCTAAATTGTTAATTGGAATTCTTTCATTCACCGGCCTGGTTAACGGTTTCTCGAGCGTCCGCTAACCTTGTGTGGAAAATGTGTACACTGCACGAACTCATAAAAATACTATTTTCTAAATTGGAATTTGTTCAAATGTTCTAATGTATACTTCAAATTTGATGTTTGATTACATACATAATGCACATTTGATGTTACATAAACCACTGCAAATTTCGATCGTTGACTGGAATAACCAAGTTCCAATAAATTTACTCAAATCCAAGTCCTAAGACTTGCAAATGCTAACCAAAAGAAATTTTAAGGAGTATTTTAAATGAAATTTTACGAAATTTGAACGAGTTTGAGACCAAAATTTAAGTGAGATTACAAGAAAACTCGCATATTTTATTCATCCTGTATACAAATGTATCTCAAAAAATCTCATTTCTCTGCGACGACTCCCACAAATGTTATTATGGATCATTATTTTTACTAAAAATTGCGTAATTTTGAGCGAGCCATCAATATCGTTGGAAGCTGAAAAAGTATCTTTTAACTGATATGGGAAATCATTTTCCTTCTAAATCTAAACTGCATAGCCATATTGCAAACTGCATGTACATAAAACCACACACGATGAGAAATGTAGATTTGTTAGCTTTGTTTGTCCATATATAACTGATCGTGTGATAAAACCATACTCTCGAGCTCACATCTTTCCCAAGAAGAATAGAATTATAAAAATATGTTAAATACGACTTTCCGAATAAAATTAACCTTCACAAATTTGCAATCCCTTATACAACAGATTTGATGGTAGCTTAGCATGCATCGATACTCATCCTCAGTTGTGATGTAAGTATGTATGTAGTTTCGGGTAATGGAACTACGACGACATGGCTAAATACCTACTTATAATCGGATACAACATAATTTAGCCTTATGTCTATATTGCTTGTTTATCAGACACAAGTGCATACATCGATAAATCCGAAATGTAGGCCCATATTGTGTTACCTACATTTCGTATAAGAAGAAAAACAGCATCATAATAATACTGCACGAGCCTTGATCAGATTGCAGATTTTAGATTTTGAATTATTCAGTCTGTTGTAGCAGTGATGGTACGCACTGCATTACGTCAACTAATTGAGCAAGCACACGATGGAAGGAAACCCACTGCAATCTGATATCTGAGGATGAGGTAAATCGCAGACGTGAATTTGATCTGAAAGAAGCTGACCTTTGCAAATTGGAACGGGAACGAAAAGGGTGGACTTCTAACGGGACACGGGAAAAGTTGCTGGACCACTTTTCGCAGTTCTTCTATCAAGAAAGAGTGGTCTTTGGGCTAATGACCCAGCACAGCAATACTGCATCAAATACTACTGACTGTGATATCAGAAATATTTTACAAACAAAACCGAGATTGCTCACTTTTCTGCAATACTTGACTTTGTCATTTCACAGTCGATATGAATGAATTGTATGCTGTTACTCGATAAAATTGTACCAACTCCAAAACCCATTTGGTGAGTAACTACCAGAGCCAAGGATGCTAATTTCCTAGTCGTGAAATTGTGGAAATCATAAAATAAACCAGATATGCATTCTATGAAATTGGATTTAGTATTATTTAAGATTACAAAATGCTGATCACTTACAAAAAGCTACAAGTAATAAATTCTGGTGATTCTCAATTTCCCCATTTGTTATGCAACATTATTCTTTCAAGACTTGGGTTTAGAACTATGAAATAATTGTCATTAAAAAGTAGAAATTCATCCACTTGTTTTCTCAGTTGTTATGGTTCGGTCAGTCAAATAAGGATCTCGAAATCTTAAATAATTTTAATATCGCGAAGAGAACAATGAACCAATTCCTGTCCCAGTTTCTTTCCTTTTTTTGCGAGGAAAATGCAAGGATAATTAGCAAAGAGAGATGAACTTGCTGACAAGTCAACCCACTTGTTTTTTTTTATTTTGTGGTAGAGGATGCAACAATAAAAAAATCAACATGATAGAAACCCCACAAGATAAACTGATGGTGGGTCGCAGGTAGAAATTAGATATATTCTTCTATATCATCGATCGAGGCTGAGTAACTGGACTTGCGGCCTGCGATACTGATTTTTGTGGAATTACTATCCTCTCCGTACGTAAGCCAAATTATTGCACAATGAGACAAAGTTTTAGACAAAACAGGTTTTTGACAAGTAATAATTTCACACCGAAAATAAGCAATACCGGGACGAGTATTAATGTATTGCTTCACTACTGGCATGCATTTTTCGTCTTCATAACATAATAATAATGAGGAATATGATCCAACAAAGGTGAGATGAGGTCTTGCCTTAATAATGGCCCGGTCAGACGGCTTTTTGCCTCCACTATTAGCACCACAACTACTGGGACACCGTTGTTTCTTGTTGGAGGAATGCCGTTGCCTTTCGCCCGATACTTTCATTTTGGGCTGTAGTTTATGAAATACCAATGTTTTTATGGGTTGTCAATGACCCACACGGATTGAACCCCTCGTCATCATCTCACTCATCATTGTGATGAGATGATGCATGAAGACCCCTTACGCCAAATTTTGCGAATCTCATCCAACCCTCACTGATTTGAAACATTTATCCAATCCAACTCCCCCCACCAGAAAAGAGCCATGTCCAATTTTGTAGCATAATACAGGTTTTCATAACATAACTGCACTCAGTCTGCCTTATATTTAAGCCAATTCCGGTAATCCATCCAGCTATTAGTTGCTTTGTGACTCCTCACCTGAGATCATCTCCCTCATCATCGTCTTAATCCGTTGTGGAATTTAGTTGATATGCATTGTTTGTGAAATTCATCGGAAACGTCCAAAGGTTTTTTTCCAGAAGACGCGGAAGGAGGTGACCCCACTCGATTGCATAATGGATACCAGAGTGCATTACGAGGGAGTGGAGACTGGGGATTGTTGCCGTTTCTGAGCTACCCCTCTCCTCTCCCCCGTCAATTGCTTTGGAATTTCGACAAAATTAATATAACTGGATTTGGATATCATTTAAACAAATCGAGATTCAGCATTATGTGAACATAAGATCTCGAAAGGTATGTAATATGCGTTTTGATTTTAAAAATTTGTGAATGTGAAAGCTTTTTAAATGGTTAAAGTTATACAAAATCAATTATTGGCCAAAAATTGCCCAGATTTTTAAATATATTGTGTACATGATTTCCTGTTCCGAAAAGAACCTTACCAGTTGGGGTCCTTCCTCTCTGGCCTGTTTGGAGCGTGGAGAAAGCATGTCAACACTCGGGCAGAGCTACATATTCCATGCATCCGTCACAACAACAAACTGACTGATTGGTAACAGACTCGTACTACTCTGTTTCCGTGAAAAGTGGAACAGAAACGTGGATTTCGCTGTTACGAGAAAGGGAGAGACAGAGGGAGACGAAAAACTGGGCTTGATCATGTCTACTAAAAAATTATTGTAATATTTCATTTCCAACAAGTTCCTCGTGGTATGCATCGGGTGGACCTCGGCACTATGTCTCATATCCATCACGACCCTCACTTAACGTGTCATCACCAACCCATTTCTCTCTTGGACGGTAATTTACCACTCGTCAGAAAGCCAAAATTTCTATTAAGAAATTTCCTAGCGAGGGATGAAATGAAAGGCGTAAACAAGAAAAAAGACTGTGTAAATTAAAACAATTTTAATGGCTCCCCAAACAAGCTTCCGTTTTCAAACTGGAGCAGGAATAAAATCATGTACAACTTTTTCATCCATTTCATTAATGCAATGATGACATTATGCATAAAATTTGGTCTTGTGAACATGCATCTAATGGATAAGTATCCTGCTCCTTGTTGACAAAAGGAATTGGAAGGGCAGAATAGGTAAAAGTTCTCCTAGCTGTCACGGATGACGTCGAGACATCAAAATACTGACCTGGACACCTCTACCTTTTGTACACTAATAATCACTCACAAGACAAAGTGACTTGTGAGACTAACTTTTTGAGCAACTTCACCTTAAGAGAAACCACTCGATAATTCCAAGTACTTAGTAGTCAACTGGGTTTTTGACGTCTTTTGGCCGAGAGACCCTTTTCCCACTAATAAACTTGGCAGCAGCAGCAAAATCAGAGAGTGTGGACATGGCTCACACAGAAGTTGAGGGTCAGACGCGACTTGAGATAAGAAGACCAACTTCAAACCCCTCAGACATCAAAATCAGGAAAATGTATATGCAGCTGGATGGAACAATTAGCCATGAGCACGAGTGATTGACGGGTCTTGACTGAGGATGAGTTTATAAGCTTCTCATGAAAATCTGCTGTGACAACGTTATTTGTTGGTTTTTACAAAGAAAAGGTGCAAGGAAATGTGCCCTACACTTTTCCCAACATCATCGTCCTTCTAATGCATATTCTAGCCAAGAAGTTATCATACTTTGCACACCCAATTTCCATAAGTTTCTTAAACTCCTTAACTCCACATCAGTCCGCAGTAAATAAGTAAGCACCAATATTGACTGGTAAGCACTTATTGAGCAGAGAAAAAAGGATTTAAAGGTGTTCTTCCATCCATCAGATCTCTGTACTTGATAATTCACTTCCCTTTTCTACATTCCAAGCCCTGAAAGGACCAACTCTGCTTCTTGTCACAACATTTTCTGTCACAACTTGTCCGGCTCATTAGGCAGATTGATTTTTGCTCCTAGATTTCCACTCCCATTATTAACCGTGCATTAAATATGCACATACTCACAGTTTGGGAACCCATTGTCGTCATCAGCACCATAATCATCATCAGCGTTGGACATCATTGTGCAACTTCTGGCCGACGAGGAGACTTTCCCAGGTGATTTGTCATGCATATCTGACACGGAAATAGAACACTTGATGATCTCTGGATAATTTATGTCACATAAAATTCCTGGCTTATCCTCACTCAATCGAGAAGATCCTCCAGGAGTATTTAGTAGTTAATAAATAATAAATATGGATGATTTACAATGTTCAGCAGCAGAAGTAGTGTAATAAAAAAATATGATAGTATGGCAGTCACATTATTGCTCCGCTTATCGAATTAGGCATCATACGACACCTGTATCTACACATGTATATCGTCATCCTCATAATCCGTCTTCCTCTAAGTTGACATCAAAATGGGAAAAGATAAAGCTCTCGTTGACAACATTTTTTGAAATCCAAATTCAAAATCAAGTCAATTAATTAATCGACATTGATTAAATAGGATAGGATTGATCAAGATAACTTATTTTTATTACGGAAATCCACTATAGCTTCATACATACGTATACATAGTGATTAGTGTAATATATATGCAGTAGTGGTGATGTGGGTACATAGATATGTATTTACATATGTACTTACTCACATACTTAGGTATATGTCGTGATAGTTGGCTATACATTATTGTTGATGACAGTTGTCTGAGTGGTCGTAATACAGATTACGTATTATGCATCCCACTCCTGGATAAGATAAAACCTCTGATGATGAACACTACTACATATATTCTGCTGCATGGTTTTCACTGATTCTGGTGCAGCCACTCTCATTAAACGTACATACCTGAGAATTAGCCCAGTACACGAGTAGCAGTTGGATTAATACCAGTCAACAATTTTCTAATAAATTTACTCTGATAATATAGAAATACGTAAATAAGTACATAAATAATAAAATTTTAACCATCTTACTCTAAGAAATACTCAGGTGTGATCATGTGCGTGATTATTTCCTGTCTCATGCACCACCTTCATGAATTTTGATATTTTTGGTGATCGTGTTAACACAACTTTCAATGATAATAAGGACTCGCATTACTAAAACTAAGATAAGTCATGCCTTGAGCTTTGTGGTGGAGTAAGCGTGATATGGTTCGTGTAAAAGCTGGCTAGTTCCCAGCCTCAGAAAGTAAAGTAGCGAGTACAAAATACATGAATTTGGTCCATTGGAATATGAACGTACTTCAAGCACGACTAAAACTCAACATGTGACAGTAATAAGTATATAGTCGTTCATTTCCATTCATCCAGACAGTCGAGGAGTTGATGCCTTTCGGAAAGCATGGAAAACGTCTCGTCCTCCAAGAACAAAGTATCATCGTCCCAAATCTTCATTCCATTCGGGTCGTGGCTAACTTGCTAATTTACAACAGTGCTAAACAAAAAGTGGAGTACAAATTTTGAGACAAAATTCCAGAAAAACTTTATGCGCGTTGTTATTAACGCAGTTTATCAAAAACTTAGGTTTATAACGTCCCAATATTAATATATCTATAAATAAATATATAAAAATAGTGAGTGAATGGATCACGGCCACAGTTTCGCCAATGGGTATGTATGCAAATTTTTTGTACAGCAACTTACACCACCCTGATTAACAAGCATTCCATCATTTTGTGTCATTGTACTGACTGCCCAATAATAGCAGTCATCATCATCAAGTTGAAAGTCATATTCATATGGAGCAAGTTTATATGTACCATTTACACACATATGTGCATATGTATGCATGCATATGAAATGCGAAGTTAAACTGGAATTGCATTGTCTTGTCCTCCTTGGTGGTTGGGCGAATTGCTTCGTAATAAATAATCACAATTCATTAAAATTAACTATTTTTATGAGACTGTCAATCTACGCCAGCTATATTTTCACCCGAACAAAAATGGTTTATGTCATCCATTCATTGCATTATCGCATTATTTTTATGATTTTTGTGGCTTCGATTCCATCCATGTCTGGTCCAATTGCACGTTATTATTTTAGTTGTCTTCACACAGTCTGGGACATTGCGGATCGAATTTCTTTCGCGTCTCTCCAATCCTGGTTCGATTTTTACTACGAGACAAAAACGAGACATGTTGGCTCAATATCTATTCTTCAAAGTCACAAAGTCTGCTAAACGATGCATGCATACTAATAATTCTCTCTCAAGCATGCGAAATCTTGCCAAATTCTCAACCTAACTCTGCTTATGTGCATAGATAGATATGTGCCATATCGCAAGAAAAGGCACAATCTCTTCACCTTTGACTGTTCGCCGGAGTGAATACGACATACATATAAACGTAAACGGCTCCAATTTGAGGTTTCACAAATAATATGCACAGCGAAAAAGAGCAGCATGTTTAGATTTTTTCACTTACGCCTTGACTTTTTAGCCCGAAAATTTGCCATAAATTGTCCATGACTGTCAAATAAGCAACCCTTGTTCCGTATTTCTCGCAATAAATGTTTCAATGACTATATTGAACAAGATGTAGTAAATCGCTCAGTTCTCCGCTCTTGCTGCATGGCTGATACGCGAATGGAATGGATAAATCAGGCATAATTTTGATTTACGACGAGTTATCCTAGTTCTTTGGCATGGCGTAATAATCACCCGAATAGTCGTCGTGTTGCTCTAAAGTAGTTGAAGGGCACAAGAGTCAAAGTATTACACACATTTCTTTTTTCGCTAATATGCAGTTCTCCACTTGACATTTCTAATTGATTGGGGCAAAAAACGGCATATTTCCATTGCTATTTCCGTATTATGCTGGATAGGTTGAGCGCATATCTGGTCACAGATTTAATGCGTTATTATTACACAGATGCTTGGCATCATGTTCGGAAGAATATATGATAATGACGATGCGATGGTGTCAGGTGATACGCTTACATCGTTTTCGACTGAACCAATTTTAATGTGGTCAGGGTAAAAAATCAGAACACTCATCTTTCTGCGGCTTCGCTATTGAAGGTTCCAATTTTTTCAGCCGAAGTTATAATTTCTTTGTTACAATTCTCGTTATAATTCGTTATATTTCTTCGTTATAATTTTTTTAGAATGTTGAAATTTTCCGAATTTTAATGCCATTTTAAACATTTCAAAAATATTTATTTAAACTGTCCCTCGGAGGAATATAAAACTATACTTCCAAAAAATTAAATTAGGGTTTTCATAGGCGTTTTTAATTTTCCCAAATATGTACCTACTTCAAAAATTTTTTTAATATGTGGTCTTGGAATGTCTTAGAATCTCGATTCTTAGCCAACATTTTTGTTGAATTTGTTTAAATTGAGTCAAATTTCGAAAAGTTGTAACGTGAAATCCCGTGACTTTAGTTTAAAAATTTCAAGGGTTAAGATTCAAAATGTATCTATAATTCTGGAAAACTCAAAAACATGCGTCTGTTCATTTCTGTGCAATAACAAATTAAAATTGATCCCGTAAAAATCTGAGTGCCTCACTTGACACCATTGCATTGCACGTATTGTATATCGTCATAGCTGTTGTGGGGCATGGGCAAAACAAGCGAGTGCGTGAATAAATCCCCAGATAATCCTTTGTGCACGATGCACTTTATTACCAGCAATAACAACATGCCTGACATTGCCACTGCCTGCATAATCATTATTATGCTTGAATTATGATTGGATCATAAATCATTGCGTACATTGTAATAAAACGTTTAACGCGCTTTTAACGTTTACAAATATCAACAAAACTGCAAATCACGACATGCATAAATTCGCACCCAATTAATTAAAGTTCAGTAAATTGAGACGATTCCATTTTTTATGCATTTATTTAGCTGAGATGGAAAAGTTTGCATGCGTGGGAATTAATTATTGAATATGTATTTTGACATAGCTATTCTGGTATCTCGGCCCAGTTTTGCACTCTGAAAATACATTCAATAATATTTATGCTTTATTTATTGAACTCTGCATGTACGTTGGGACAATATTCCGTTACAGTTCTGTGAATAAAAAATGAAAACCAGTCGAAAACTATAACACTGCAGAGGGACACCTTACAACTGGGAAAACCTTATTTCCCAGTATTGCTTAATGAATAAAAACAATCGTGTTTTATGTTTATGCATATTTTCCTAATCGCATTTCAATAAATAAAAGTCCAGCCAAAGCGTACCTGACTGACCTGACTGGAATTGAATTCAAGTCAACTGACACCGTCACATAATTTATTTATTTCCTTTCCTGCTCAAGATGAATGATGGATGAGAGAGCAGCCTCCTCCCGATTCCAGTCCGTGATGGTCATTTGCCTCCTGATTCTCATGGGTGCCGAGATGTTGACAGCGTTGTCGCCGGTCAGAAAGGCGTCGGACCAACTGAGTAAGTTACACTAATTTATTTTATTTGAGAGGAACTCTTGTTAAGGTTTAGGCATATGACATAACTATTTATTTCTGCAGTAAGTGGTGCTCCTGCGGATCGCACTAGTCGCAAAATTGTGGCGGAGCTGAAAGACGTCGAGCTGCAGTGTCCTATTCCCCACGTACAGCAGCACGTACAGCATGTGGAGTGGTACAAGGTAAGAGAAATTAGAAGAGATTGATCTTCATCACGTCCTGCTCCCAATCCGATGTTTTATTGGCTTATCCAAATTACCACTACGACAATTACAAATTTCTACCAATCAAAAAATCGATTGGGAGATGATGATAAGGTGAAAAGCTTTTCAAGACGTTTTAGCTTATGATACGACTTTATTTTTTTCGCTACAGCAAAATCCTGGAGGTCGAGGGAAGAAGCGAATTACTCAATTTCGCAATCGTTACGAGCTTTCAAACGGCGAGATTAAAATCCACTCCTTGACCACGGAGGACGGGGGAACGTACGTGTGCAAAGTGGGGAATAAGTCAGAGCTGCATTTTATCCAGTTGATCGTCTCAGGTAATTGGGCTTTATTGTACTTGATAACGTCACATGTTACATTGCGCACTAAATATTTCAACCTGGTGGTGGCATCATTGGAAGAAAAACCAGGTGCACGATTTCCAGTTTCCTGCTCTAAAATTAGATAATAAACACTCCTCAATGTTTTTACGACTTGTAAATAATCATCGTACGTATAATTCGTATACAGCGAGCATCACGGCCATTCATAATGTACATACAATAATAATCTTTTTTATGAGTAATGCAATAAATAAGTGGTGTAAGGTTCACTGGAAATTGGGTCTCAATCCCGATCGCATTGGTTTGGTGGATGATGAGACGCTTATCTATCCACAATTGTCAAATCTTGACATCACATATCTCTCACCACCAACAAGCCAGTTACTCTGCAGACTTGTGTCAAAGTGTCAGACACATGTAACCAGGCTGATTAACCAGTTGTTAATTTGGGTCCACACGCAGTTATACTCATGTTAATCAGCAGTAGTACCTGCTGTGTATCATTGTAATGGTGTCCTCCTCTCACATGGGTCGTAATCACGTAATGTGTCGTCCTTCTTTGTTTGCTCCCATGTCAATCCATTCTCAATTGATGCGAGGGATTCGATTATAATAAAGCACTAAATAATACACACACTGTTACATTTATTCGTGCACATACTCCTGGTTCCAGTTAAGAGAGTCGATGAAAAAGATGATCCTTATCCGGATTCATGACCATTAGGTGCAGACATGCATGGCATTTATTTATGTGTCGTCCAGTCGTTCGTGGGTGATCGTCGTTGAGTAATTAATCTATTCTATTCTGGATTGTTGTTCCACACTTTGGACAGTTTAAGTGATATCGAACGTCAAGAGAGAGAGGAGATGAGCACAAACAATGGCTATTTATTTTTTGTTATGTGATGCCAAGTGGAGAATAAATAATAAAAATTTATATGTATCGACAGCAGGTGTGCTAATACATACATATGTCGTCAAATTGGTAGTAGCTAATCTGTCCAAATTCCCAAAATTATCACGAGAGCTTAAAAGATAAACCCTCATATTTATTTTAGCTTTGACAAATAAAAAACTCTTTTTTGGTGACACTCTTGTCAATCGATTTCGTTGGCATATGAATACGATTATTGATGAATTGGCATCATATCGATGAATGTTGTGGATTTTGTGCAAATGTGCAAAATGCGTGCAAAATAAAATGTATGTATTTCCTTTTTTTAATGGGATGAATTTCTTGGTACCGTTTTTCACAGGTGAGCAGACCATAAAAACGAACCATCTCAAAATATCCCAAAACCGGAAAGGGAGCAGTAGCGAGGAAGCCTACTCGGAACCTCACATCGCCAAAAACCTTCTCCCCAAGCAAAAAGTCTACCACCAAGCGAAAGGACAGCCCATTGTTTTCCTCAAGTGTGAATCCAGTGGGAATCCCAAGCCGACGATTACGTGGTACAAGGTAATTGTGCCATCTATGTACATTTACTTTTATATGCTGACAAAAACGGTCAAATTTACAATGAGATTGGTACTTTTTTTAGAATGGTGCAATGGTTTCTTCCTCCACGACAAACGTTTCAACTCTCAAACTGCTGAACGTATCCCAGGTGGACTCCGGTCTTTATAAATGTGAAGCGGTCAATTTGTTTGGCATCTCCAGATATGAAGTTACCATCCAAGTGACTGGTGAGGGAGAAACGATGTGTAGATTTTTTTCAATAATAATGAGTTTTATGTTAAAATTTTGATTGAATTTCATAGATTATTGGTTTGGAGCTTCCGAAATTTTGGAACTGACTCCCCGAAATGTCACCGTGACGGAAGGAGCCACTGTAAATATTTCCTGCATCGCGAAATTTGAGATGAATCCGTGGTTCTCCTGGGTTCGGAAAGTAGCAAGTAACAAGACTGAGAGTAACAAGGTGTTCTTCCACTTGGGCACATCTTCATATTACGAGGTACGTGCTTATCAATCCGAGTGGTTGTCGTACAGAGTGTGTTACATATATGCGGTCAATATCTAATACATAAATCGTGCTTACAACAGGTATTGAAAAGTACCGTTATGAAGCCGAGGGGCGAAAATGGCGTGTTCTCCACCGATCTATTAATCACAAATGTGACGAGAAACGACTCGGGAGTTTATTACTGCGCAGTGGCAGGACTTCAAGGATATAATCTCAGTGAAGCCACCATCACGGTAGAGCCAGGTAGCTAGTAGTTTCCACAATTTCCGATTTAGGAAAACAAATCTGATACATATTTCATAATCCACACTTTATTTTAATGCAGGCCCTTCCCAATTCTTAGGTTCCCACATAAAAGGGATGGCAGCTCAATGGGCCATCTTATGGACAATCTCTTTCATTTTCCTAGTCATGTTAGTGATCCTCTGCTTCGTCAACCTCTACGGTTGTCGCCCCCACAAACCCACCATTAAACCAGTGTCCCCCACAAACAGTAAGTCTCAACACTGCCACTTGCCAGAGAGCTCTCCACTCACGATGAGCACGCAATGCACCACGCAAGAGTCCTTCGTCCCATTGATGGTGGGCGGTGGTGGGGGTGGCAGTGGGAGCTACTCTGGACTCTCCTCCTTCGCTGGCGACTCGTTCGAAAGTGATTACGACTCGCCCAGTGCGTCCAACGTCCTCATCTACCAGCACCAACACCACCCTCGCCCCATCTCCTCGTGGGGGACGAGCAACGCGAGCAGTACGGGACACACTTTCTACGACCACAAGAGTTACCGTCCCAACAGCATATGTTCCGATTATCAGTGCAATAGCAGCGTAAGCAACCCGACTTCGAGCCAGTGCCACATGGCGTGCTGTCATCACATCGGTGGGGCGAGGGAGATCGAGGTGCACAGACCACGCCACCACGTCCACCACCACCACAAGTCTCTCGTGGGAAGTACGAGGTCATCCTCCAAGAATTATGGGAGACAGTCGTCATCATACTATTACAACCCCCACCACCCTCCAGCCTGCCCGTCGTCATCTCCGTGGCAGACCAACTATCCCACTTATGAAGAGGACGACTACTATCCCTCGACCGATTGCGAGTCCTGCGTCCAAAAACATGACCCCATACTGTCAAATGAGCAGATTTACCACTACCAGTAAAAAGAGAGAGCTATTACACAAGTGCATTATCTTTGGATGCGAGAAGTCTGTATTTAATAAAGTTCAAAATAAAATGTTACCCATTAATATAAATAATAGCACTTATTTCAGTAGTGCTATTCACACATATATTTCTTGTTTGGTGATTATTTATCTTAATTTTGCTGTTAATTTTATTACAAACTTTATTTTATATTATTTAACCCTGATGAATCAAAGAGAATAAATCCGTAATGTGCACAGCCTTTTTGTCGTGAGAGCATAAATTAATTACGATTGAAGTACATCCAACCAAAGTTGGGAATGGTTTTTTTGTAAACAATTTCTATTTTATTTATTACACGATTTTATTTGCAACGTATACAAGTTAATATACAAAATTAGATTAGAAGACTCTTTTTTCCACAATGTCGCATCATGTCCAATGTCCACAATGCATGGAATGACTCGTGGAGCTGAGGTAGCTGCCATTGTAACAATGTTCATACGTCCGCATCCCGGATATTTCCGACGATCCGTCATCCCCGCAGTAGGAACACCTCGATAAAGCGATTTCGATGACTGGCTCCGTCAAATCGTGGCCATGACACATGACGCTTCCAAGCCCCGAATGCACTCCTGCCCGCATCGTGGGGACGACGAGGAGCTGTCGATGATCCGCTGCCGCTCTCGAACAGCTTTTTTGGTACGAGGAGGACGCGCTGCTCGAGCCCACGGAGACTGACTGGGAAGACAGCTTTCGGGCACTTGAGAGAGTTTGTGACTGTTTTTGCTGCGTTTTCTGGTAATTTCTTAAACAACAGGCGGAACCGGTGACTAGGAGCGAGAGTGCGGTGGAGAGGAGGAAGACGATCAAAGGGAAGGGAATTCCGGATGAGGAGTTTTGTACAATTTCTGCACCTGGGTAACAAGCAGAACAATATAATTCCATTCTCCAAAAGTGGCTCCAAGAATGGATCATCGTGATCTAGAGCAGCAAAAAGTCATAGGTTTGTTCGTCACTAACCTGCTAAAATTGTCAAGTGGGCATCCTTAAAAGTGTAGCCGACGCTGTTGGTAGCTAAACAAACGTAGACGCCTTCATGCACGCCAGAAACTGCTTGCTTGAATAGTAATCTGCTAATGTATGTGCCGTTTATTTGGGTCTCGTTGACTCGAACGCCGTCCTCCTCGGAATCCTGATTGTGGGTTAAGAAAAAAATTAATGATATATTGTGGCGAGTTTACAAGTCAGAGTTGCACAATTCAGTGGCCAGATATTTACCTGAATAACTAAAACGTGCTGATTCTCCACAGGTATGAGATGCTTGTTCTTGACGGAGTTTCCATTTATGACCTCATGGTATGGGATGCGCTTTAACCACTTGATGTGCGGCGGCAGGGCGGTGGTTCCTCCGCGGACGGCGCACTCCAAAATTGCTTCACCTCCGGACAAAACTGTGGCGTTGTTTGGATAGCCGGAGACAAAAGTAGGTTTCCTTCGCTCCATCATTTCTATGTACACGCATTGAATAGATTTCATGAAATTAAAAAAATTCAACATGATTATTGTTCAACTGATTGATGAAAAACTACGAAAGTGGACAAAGCTAACAAGACAAGACAATCGCCACAGAAATCAGTCGTGCATATGTACATACGAACTCATCTAAGGACGTACCTGTTATTTCGAGTTGAATGTTGAACTCGTTTTTCCCAAAGGCGTTTGACGCCCGGCACGTGTAACTCCCAGAATCTTCCGATGTCAATTTGCTTAGCACAAGAGTCCACGAAGTCCACTTGGACACCTTGTCGCTCACCGCTTTCCCATCCTGGACATGACAAATAAATTTAAAAAAAGTTTAGAAAATTCATCGCAATTTTAAACAATTTTTCAAATCATCTCAATTTTTATTTAAGTATTTTATTCCCACTCACTTTATACCACATCACTTTGGCAATTGGCACCCCCTTCGTGTCGCACTTGAACCGGATGCTGTTTCCAGACGAGATATGCAACGAGCCGGATTGCTCCAACGACTCTGGAGTAAAAAGAGGTCCGGAACTGTGCCCTCGTTCCATGGAGGCGGAATCATCCCCGTCAAACTCGCCATGCTCGAGAGAATCGTCTGCAAAAAACATAAAGACCAACCAAATTATGTAATTTTCAAGTCATATATGATTTATCCAAATGACATTCCAACCGATGCATTCATTTTTGATATGCGGGAGGTATTCGTTAAATGAGAGACAAGTAAGTAGTCGCATTTACTAACAAAATAAGTATGCAGGCGACACATGTGACCACCTGGATTGACTCCAGGCATGGAATTTTACCAATTGTGCATCCATTGTCCGAAATATAATGAAATGATTCTGACTTTTTCTGCCAGCATTGAACTCGAATGAGACTGCATTGTCATTGTTTGGTACAAAGTGTCGTCGTGTGTATGCCGCAAGTAAGTTCTTTTATTTTCTTTCGTATTTAGATGAGATGAGGAACGCTATTGATTTGAAATGTCGCAAAGGAATGGCATTTATTCGTGGTGTACGATAATAATTATCTCCTTCATTCAATATTGATAGGAATCCATCCGAGGTTGAAATACATCAGTATCATAATAGACAGAGGGTTGTCACACAACAATAGAAAGTGACCAAAACTAATGGTTAACCTTCAATGCTCAATTGTTTTAGAGATCATGAACCATGTGGTAAAAAAGAAGGAGGGGAATAATAGTGGAAGGAAACAATGTTCTCATGTCCGAATTGTTAAGAGGTCGTGTCGTGTCGCAACGGAGAAAAATGTGGTGCTTTATGTCGTGAGAGTCTCAGCAGAGGTTCCATGTATGGTGCTTACACAGTGTCTCATCATCGTCGCATCTCTATTATCAGATGGGAACGAGATGATGGTGCTTGGTGATGTGGAATAAGGTACGCACAACGACCAATTGTCTCAACAAGGATGAAATCAGACTTGTCACTCTTAAATCTCTCGAGTGGCATTTATCTAGTCCCAGAGATGGAACAAAGATTTCCCTGGAATGGTGGACATTCTTGAAATTTTCTCGGAACAACGACATGCGTACATCGACATTACCATTGTACGCGCTACACGCAAACACTGGACACTGCTTTTTTCCACGGGAAGTCCGCAGAGAAAACAAACTTTGTATATTTTTATTTTTACATCTTCGAAGGGTTCCTGGCGTGGCGCGCGATAAATTATTGTCCTTCACACCATGAGATGAGTCTGGAAGGCTGTATCCCACACAATAACTCTCAAACTGTGTATGCATTCAAATCTCGGAAAGGAAGAATGGAATGGTCACTGCAAAGGTGAGCATCAACGACAAGTCAGCCTCAACACAAATAAATTTCCTTCCGGACTCGGCTCCATTTGGTTATTTAAAGTGCCATAAAACAAGCTAAGGAATGAGAGAGGCAGGAAATAAATAAATAAAATTCCTCCTTAATTTGTACCTCCTGCGACCTTTTTACGATTATATTCAATATATTATGCACTTTATGTGTGGATTCGGTCCATCATGCAGTAATTTATTATTAGTGAAATTAATAAACATGGTTTGACCATCTTTGTCTGTACTTACCGGCGACAACGAGCCGTGTCCTGGCGATTATGGAGCCAAATCCGTTGACCCCTTTGCATTCGTAAATTCCCGAATCTTTCGTCAAAACAGAGCGGATTCGAAGAGCTTTAGAATTAACTCGGAAACCAGACCATGCTGAGGTGATTGGTTCTCCATCCTGCAATAATAGTAAAAAAAATCACTGTACGAGACTCCAAAAACAAGTTCTTATGATGCTCATGCCGAGTGTGTGCATCACCCAGGGAGAGAATTTCTTAAACCCACAGAAACAAATAAATCTCATAATAAATGCTGGCACAACCAGCATCATCAAAATATTGGGACGTTCCACCCACAGCCCTTAAGAATAATTTCAGGAGAAACAGAAACCTCACAAAAAAGGTACCATTCTAATTTCGCAGCACAGCTATACAATTTCACACGTAAACTTTCTTCTGAAATCCGACCCCGAAAATTCATTTTTCTTGTTATTACCGAACAAATAGTAATGGTGACGAGCATAAAATATCGCCACCACATAATTTCACACCATCTGCGTCTCATAAATAAAGCCTTTTGGGGTTTAACCAATGTGAAAATGATTTGGACGACAATTTTTAATTTTTTTCTCGATTGGAAAGAAAAGGGCAGCAGAAGGGTCAATGGGAGGCAGAAGATGCAGATGCAAGGAGGAAACCACTTGAGGATTTTGTATCTACTTTTAGAGACAGTGTTGCAAGAAGCTGGCATGCATGGGTTTTCCACGAGAGCTGGCTGATGATATTGAATTTGTGTGTGTGTTAATAAGAACGGGAACCATTACATTATGAGATCATGTCGTTTTAATAGCATTGCTTTGGTTGGCAGTGAGAGAAAGAAACCCCAAAGTGGTGTGTAACTTGAGTGATTCGAATAACAAACCCCAAAGTTAAACTTTCCGTGGTGCTTTGGTTAGTCGGATGGAAAGCTGGTAATTGCATTGCAGTTGGAGATTCGAAGGAGGAAAACATGAGAATATATACGAATCAGAAGAACCAGTTGGCATGATGTTTCGTTGTTGGTTTACTTGGCAGAGTTGATTTTAAGATTTGAGTTCCTTAAGGGAAAGACCCCTGCGGAGTGAGCATGCTGGAAAAAATGCATGTTTCTCAAACTAACATGAAAACTTTGGACCTATTCTCGGAGGGGGGATGAAGAGGAAAGATCGGATTTTATCCAATCCTACATCCAAACTGAGCCACCGACTGATCTCAACATATAACAACCAACGGGGTAGGTTTTATTCAGAAATATGCCAACCAAGCAATCCTACGAAACCATTTGAGTACATCGACGGGGATAAAGTATGGATCATTCATGAGACAATTTTGAAGAAATGAATGTTGAGATTTTTGGTCTATCACTTGAACACTAATTCCTGGGCTTTAGTGTGACATATAAATCTTCGCGAAATTTTAAGAACTGCAGTCGATAATATATATAAATTGATTAGATTTGTCATTGTTTTTATCAGTTTAGTGATCCGTAACTTATCAAAAGGACGACATAGATTGCTGAAATCGTCATTTTTGAAATACTTGGACTTTTCTAATCCTAAGTTAATGCATAACTCGCCGTATTGAATATATTCTCGTTGAAATAATTGTCAGGCCTTTTAAAATTAAAGTTTCCTCAGTTTTCCTCTTAACTTAACTAATTATATATAAGAGATGCAGACGGCTACACTTGTTAATAAGAAGCAGAGTTGTTATATATAGAATTTTAACTAAATATAGAATGTTTATAATTAGTGCAGAAAATATGAAGATGATAAGGAGACATTAACAGGAAGGGTGGATGGAGGACAAATTCATGCACATAATAATTCTGCAAATTTGCTGAGACATGCAATATTGGCATGTTTTTATCGTGAAAACATTCTGAGGTCAAACTTGCAAGTGGTGAACTAAGCGATCCATCAGCAGTGCATAAAATCATCGCGTCGATTAATAATTGCAACTCAATTATACAAGAAAATATGATGCATACTTCTACAAATTAGAGACGCAGTAAAACTCATGTATGCATATTGATCACAAAAATAGTTGACACCAGAATTTTTTCTACTTGAACATGTTAAACATACATTTTTGTACAATTGTATCTCTAAATACATACCTTAAACCAGTCCACATTTGGCGAAGGGTCCCCCTCGATGGGACACGCCACTCGAAACTCTTGTCCCGTCCGGACAACCTGAAGTGGTTTGAAGTCTCGGCCCAATATCTTCGGTGGTCCTGTGACAAACAAAAAGATGAAATTTCCTTACAAAATTTTCACAATCAATGTTGTCGTTTCATAAAAAAAATAAAATGCTCGTCATCTCATCATCAACAATTTAAGTGTGCAGTCTCTTTTCGCCTCATTATTATTATTATTTTTATGACATGACGACTACCACATACGTACATACGTCTGTATTATTATTATTATTATTGCGGGTTGATGATGACAGAGTAAATTATTATTCCTTTTTGTAATAGTGCTTAAAAAGGATAAATAATTCTTCCGTTTTCCTGTTATGCTCAGCCATAATTTGTATGTGTGCATTTACTAAAGTATAAAAAAGGTTGATTTGTACGTATGTCGAGTTGACTTAACCAACCGGGTTACTACTACTTCAAGTCTAATAATCTCGAACATCTCGTTTGTTTTCTTGTCTCTTTCCACTCATTTTGTCACTATAAGCACTCACTCAACTAAACTACTGAACAGATTAACGACGCATTGAACCTTCAGGAAAGAGTTGAGATATTCCAGACACTTATTCTCTCTGGAGAGATGGTTATAAAAACAAAATGTTTCCATGTCGTTAAGTCACTCACTCAATGACCAAGTCACACTATCTGCTCACTCACTCTGACTACCAAGTATTGGGAACGGGTCTGGTTTTCCTTCTTATAAATCCAATTAAGTCACCAAAGAACTTTTCGGTTAAGAGAACGAGAAAAAAACTACACCAGAAGGCGATAAGGAATCATTGGGAAATAAATCGATTGAAAAAAGTCACCACCACGACCACTTGCTTCTCATTCCCATGCCAAAGTTCATGTCAAGAGGGGAACAAGAATTTAAATGTGATGCTCCAAATTGTGTAACTGGACTAGAGCACATAAATATGTGTATATCTGCATATATCTCCCTGTACATATGCGTCAGTTACTTGAGGAGGGAGGGAGCCCTTCTTGCTTTTTGGAATAATGGTACAAACTGCGTTCCAAAGACATTAAGTCGACTGACATTTTACGAGGTCCTGAGTTATGTGCGTTGCGTGGATGTGCTCGTATCGTGTGTAACAAGGGTTGAGAAATTGGAGTTGTCAACAGTTCTCGCACTTTGGAAAACGAGAGACTATGTGTGACAGTCGTGTTAGCATCATTTACTTTTGTATGGTTTTTTAAGTGGTGGATGAGATTTTAATGGTCCAAAAAATTACGAAAAAAACTCTTCTAATCGAATTATGTGGAAATTGTTTATTCTTCAGAACTTAAATTAGAGTAGGCATACGAGAAGAAAATAGTGAAAAAATGGTGGTGTTTAATAATATTTAGGAGCTGTTGTGGTGTTGACCATATTATTCCTTTCTCATTCTTGTCTCTGATTTCAACCCAAATATCCTGCTGTCTCAGGGTGGAAACTCCTCAGGTTACAAAAACACCTATCACGTCCGATATTTCAAATCTGTGCTGCTGGAGACATTCAATACGCTCACTCCCATGATGCAGTCACTCTCCGTGCCATTCTCAGCTTACAATCCAGCGTCTCCTTACGACCAAACTCATCGACGAGCGTAGATATTTGGCTTTCCATTCCTCCCTCTTTAAGCTAAATACATATTTATTATGGAGGTGCACACCACTACGTCTCCCTCCAAATTCATAACGCCATTTCACAAAATATTATTATGATACCTTCAAATTCAAAAGGTTAAAAATCATCTCATGAATCTAAATGATTCAATTGAATCCTCTCTCTCGTAATGTATTTATGTTTTGAATCTACATCATTACCAAACAACAATGCGATGCATTAGAGGAGCACATTGTGACTTTTGCCTCTCGACTCTTGAGGAGAAATTGTCTCTGGAGGATATGCCGGGTCAGAGGAGAGGATGCGATGGGAAGCATGAAAGTCGATACCAGAGAAGAAGAAGAAGAAGCCACAACAATTCTCCTCCTGTCAATCTGCATTGTCCATCAATTGAATGAATCGAGTTTTGAAAAGGCTATGATTATTATTTGGTTGGTTGGTTGGGTAGCTGGCTGAGCGAGGTTGGTGGTTTGGTTTGGTTTGGCTGTGCAGTCGTCGTCGTTGCGTGAATGATCATCGATATGCATAAAATAATTTCGTTGGAGAAGAAGCTCTAGAATAAATGGAATGAGAGCACGAAGAAGCCCCACAGTTCTTGAAAGTCAGTATTTGTGTTGGAGCCATTAATTAAACACTACTAGCTGCTGCTGCTACCTAGAATAACGTGGAGGCTGTTGACTGCTGCTGGTTGTTTTGGACATTACACGCAAGTAAGGAAAGCTTATCATCGTGAGGCGTAAGTAATTCAATTGAGTTGATGACGATAATGAGGAGCAGCAGCAGGGCACGTATTTATGTATGTATGCATACGTACATAGAAGTACATATGATAGTGGTCCACGACTTTTTGGTGCTGTCATGCTCTCTGCCCTTGTTTCTTGGTCTTGTCACTTGCCCTCTGATGAAACTTATCCCGTCTTCATCTCCTCTTCTAACGTCTAATTTATTCCGTGCAGTGAGTGGCTGGATCGATTTCACTGATTTACTTTATTAGTAAATCCTTCCAAACTTCCTTGCAGTTGGTTGGGCATGGCAGTGTCAAGTTCCTCAGGCAGTGCAATCCAATGGAGGAAACAACATGAACCTGTAATTTTATGCCATCCACCACTCACGAGACAATAATCCTGCTTAAATCCACAAAATAAATTCCATTGTCTCATTTGCATATATCACAACACAACGAGCAGGCAACAATTGCGTGAGGAGCAAATGTCACTATTATTCGTGGTCATGAGTCAATGTGTTTTATTAGAATGGTTTATTAGAATCACACACTACGTGACTCTGAAGGGTCTTAATCCGTAGGAGGAGGAGGAGGGAGGATGGATAAGTTTCAGTTTCATCTGTCCGTATAGGGTTTCATGAAGCTGGAGAATTGTCCCATTTTCGGGCAACTTTTCCAGAAAATTTATGATTATTTGACTCGGCTGGTGTACGTATGCACATATGTAACGTTTATCAACCTGAGTGTTGGAATGGTAAGTCTTGAGGTGTGGATCGTCACCAAACATTGAACTGAAAAGACCATGCCTTTGCCTACCAATGTTACGAAATATGCCCAAAGTTGGTGGAAGCTGTTGTCTCAATGTCACCAATTAAATCAGATAAAGGTCTTGAAGCCTACCTCGGCTGACAGTTTCAATAATTGATGAACAAGTTGGTGGTTGGGCAATTATGTGAAAAAAGACGTTCTGCTTCCTCCACCTGCATTATGTCCTCCTGTCATTTCATTGTCTGATTCAATGATCCAGATTTCGAGATCCGTCACCTCTCCTGACTCAGAGCAGTAGTCGACTTGATCAATCTCTGTCCATTTTCCCATCTCCTCCTCCTCCCACAAATGCTGACCACGTTTCTGTCATGTCATCACGCATACACACATTTCTTCACAACTGTCAGTTGATACGGTCTGATAATACTATTCACAAAATTCAATGGGAACAGTATCTTCCTCCAGATGGGAGAGAAGAGGAAGGGAAAAATTGACTTGATTTCTGATACAAATCTTGGAAAAAAAACTCTGGAAAAAATTGTGTGCGTTTTGTTTACTTTGAGTTAATTTTACCCCACATCAAATTATAATACGAACATGCCATCCCAACAAAATTTCAAGATGCAAGTTGCGTGGTTGAAGGATTGAATTGATCAAGAGTGGAATCCTCCTTAGCTTAATGTGCACTCCATAACAATATGGTCTGATTCAGTTCGAGAGATTATTGTGATGTCAGGATGACACGGCGAATAAAATAAGTAACACCATCAATTGTTATCTCACATGGGCACATCCTAGTTAAAGTAGATTGTTGTTGGTGATCCTTCAGCCTGCTCACACTTGAAATCACTCAGGAGTCAAGGAGTTCTTGTGCAAGGAAAAAAAGAGCTCTAACCATTATTTGATTTCTCAAACAAGTCCACGTTTTTTTCCTTCAGCAGTCACAATAAAGCCACCCTGGCTCATTCTCCAGCAGGCAACAATTGGTAGCCATACACTATTTTTACTGCATGCAAGTAAGTAATGCTTCAGCTAAAAACGCATCGTCCTCTTCCGATCCACACTACTCAACTCATGTACATACATCAGAATCCACAAATCATCCTCATTATTATGCTTAGCCATATAATATTCGTTCCGAGTCAAGTGTTACGTGTAGCGTGGTGGCAAAGGGGCATGAAACCATATACACAACCTTCTGACACCTTCTTATTCTTGATCACTTGTCTCGTGTGTGTACAGCTTCACCGTCTCCAATTAATTTACACGGCATGAAATGCACTTTATTAGTTCTGCCCCACCTGTAATCATATGCGTGCATCCATATGCACAACCTATTCTTCAGCATTATCAAGACTTTCCAGATGAGATGAGACGCTTCTGTTTATTTACTCGCGAGCAAATGATGTCATCACATTAATTGTTTGTCAGACACCTCACACTTACCTCGATGGGTTGAAGCCTGCGCGTAAATGTGCGATGTCCAGCAAGTTATCGCTAGAAGCACCACTGTCAATCCGTCCCTTGTTTGAACCATCATCTTCAATAAAACTTCCGTGGCCAAGTCATTCGACACGTTTCTGGAAAAAATAAATGGAAAATTGTCATCAATAAAAATGCAAGTCTTCTAAACAGATTTGTCATAATACTGTCAAACTACTGCGTATGGAAGCAAGTAAATGGCCTCCTTATTGTTGCGAGGGCGTGAAATCCGTACAATAAATATAATCACATTATAGAAGAATAATGCATAATGGAGATGTGTGTGTATGCTCAGGTAAATAAATCGTGAGTGGATTATTGTTATGGTGTGTGGATTGGATATAAGTTTAAGAAGGAATTATTGGAGATAAATGAGGCAGAAAAGGTAAGCACGCTATGCAGCAAGATGGATGGATGGATGGATAGATGGATTGTTTGAAGAAGGCCACATGTTAAATTTGACTGGCAGTTTCCCGTTTTACCCAACAAAAGGACCCCCCAATCGAGAGGAAATTTTCCTTTTGGTTGTTCTTTTTCCCGAGACATCGTTCAGAGCTGTACAAAATAGGTGCGTTTTGTATGTATGCCATGCGACTGGGTAAACTGCAGGGTCTTCTGGAGTCAGTAAAAGAAAAAGTATTTTCCAAAAAGACCAAGAGGACGAGGAACAAGACGAAGGGAGGAGGTGAAGAAATCTCAAAAACCACTTCTTCTCCTTGAGCTAACTCAACAAACCAAAAGATTTTAAACAGATTAGGCAAAGTCGTTGCTCCAGAATTACTTTGCGTGTCACCTTCGTTCCTTGATTTACAAAACCAACAAAACCCCATAAATACGAGAGAGAGAGAGTGCGTGGAGATACCCTCGCATCCAAATTGATTAAGTGCATAGTTTCAAAATAAGAAGGTATCATTATGCTATTATGTGTATTTGTTCAACTCCTGCCTCCCATCCCTCCCTCGATCGTAATAAGTAAACCCTTAACTCGACTAATTGAACACACAGCCCTAAAACCACCATCGGACATATGGATACCTTTCAATCCTGCTCTCGACTTAATTAATTTAATAGCGAAAACAAAGGAGGGAACAATGATGACATTGCTGACGATGAGTGGAGTAGCCACGCACTCCCTTTTGACACTAATTATTACGAGTAGGAAAATAATAGTTCAGTTTTTTAGAGGTGATTTGTCATCATAAGCCATGCACAATTCATGTCGATGCTAAGATTGTGTTGTGATTTGATGATGGACGAGAAAACTAACGATTTTATGCCAGTTCTTGTTACAAAATAATATCAGGCTTAGAAAGGAGAGTTGGAAAAAATGTCGTAAAATGTGTAGTTTTTGACTCGCAATTGTATTTAAAATTGTACAAGAATAGAAATCATTCATGCATGCACATTAAGAAGCTCATACGAGATGAGACTGGCAACGGTAATAATAATACCACACGATTTACAGCATTGTTTTATTGCAACACATTTCCAAAAGCGAGATAAAATTTCCACACAAAACAAACAAGTTTCTTACTACGGCTGAGGTTTCGATTTGTGCATGGAATCAATAAAATTCCTCCATAAATAAACATTTGTCCACATTACGAACCACGAAATGCATAAAATACACACACACACACACACCCATCCAGTCCCCACCACAAGAAAACCAGACAATAAAAGTTTCACCTAAACAAACGCGTCTCCAACTCTAAGATTTTATGGACACAGATGCATTACCGTGCATGCGGGCAATTAAAACTCATCCAGTTCAAAAGACACCAAAGGTCAACAAGAAGCAACACGAAGGGCACACAAGTTCAGAAATTTACTCTTTTCCGTAAAAAAAATCACCATTACTTTGTTAATTTACTTAACAGTTTGAACTTACACTGAATAAACTGTCGTGTCACGTCACGACATAATTATTTGACTTGTGTCCAAATGAGATTCATATTTAAACAAGTGTAATTTGTCTCATGTAATCACTTTTACACTTTTTTTGTTGATATGGGGTCACTCGCCGTATCAATCAACGGCAAACAAACAGTGAGATAGTTTGCACACAAATGGTATCAAACTTATTTATGCGTAGGCGACGAATTGATGTCAACTTGAATTCACAAACTTACTATCAGGCTCAGTTTTCCGTCGAATTGCTTAAATGTAGCAAGAATGATACTGCATTTAGATAGAAGAGCAGAGTGCAGATGAGACACTGACGGTCCAAGCGTTTCCCGTCAACTGATTGAAGCTGGAGCGTGTTCCTGCAGTTAAGTTGTGAATATCTCGACGAAGAAGAATCATCATCGCATCATGATGATGACTGAGTATTTGAACAGGGATGAAATCAACGGAGAAAGGAACACGTGCATTTGGTTTGCTTACTGAGCACGTTAATAAGAAGGCAGCAGTTAAATCTGCTGCCCATGTAACATTTTCTACATACACCATTACCCTCCCACCGTTTTCTTTCCAAGTAATAAGCTTACGAGGAGGATGGAAGATTAAGGAATCGTTTCTCTTCTTCTGTTTAAGGTTGTGAAATGCTGTTGGGTTCAGTGAGGGAGGAATAGCCACGTAGGTTCAAGTACTCCTCAGCCATGGATGGGGAATGCAAGTTAAGTCCCATAGTTCCACTCAACTTATTGTGCTTGTGTCACAAGGCATTCAATGAGTCTTAAGGGACAGGAGCAGATAGTGTCTCATTGTCTCCACAACGGCAGACACCCTTCGTAAAGTTCGATGTAAATATATCGAGAGTGGGACTGGACTTGGATGTGACGGACGCCCAATAGCATTAACCTTAGCTCCGTTTATCTGGGGACACATCTTGGTCGTCCTCTTCATATTTTGGACCCTTTACTGGGAACTTGTTGCGTTAAACTTAAATGTCCTTTTGTGTAGCAATTGTGGAGCAAAGGGAGGTCATGCGTAAATCTTGTACAAACCTGGGGAAAAACATATTTATTACTGCTGTGCTCGAGTTATTTCTTTAAATTACACGGTTTAGAGAAAGTTATTGATTATGAAGATGCCTCTACTTTTTATTAACTGTTTGCAGGTGTATTTAATTTAGAATAGGATCGCACACAGGTATGCAGGACTAGGGGACATGAGTTGGATGTGCATGGAATTATGGACGCCTCATTTTTTTTAAACTTGTACTTATATATTTTAGGTCATCCTGCCTGAATCGAATTCTTGTCAGCTGTGTGCTTTATTGTCGCAGAGTTTGTTTAATGGGTTTCTTCTTGCCTAAGAATGGAAAGTACTTATTTAAGGAAGGAATAAGGATATGCTCCCCGAATCGCCAGTATCATCGGTTATGAACAAGTCCACGACGACGACGCTGAGATTTATTTGACTGGTGGAAGGTTTATGATTTTGTGAAGGAAGGAGGACAAAAATCTCGCAAGAACATGTTTCCATCCTCTCCTCGACAATATCTGTTCATTATCCGTCCTCGTCCGCATTACTCTTCTTGACTGCTTCTTCCCTGTCAGATCTCCCAAGAAGGGTCACTTCTGTTGTTTCAATCTCCAAGATTTACGACTTCTCCCCTGCAACACTTTTATGACACCTTCAGCCCCGTCCTCTTATTTGCTCTTACATCACAACACGTCACTTGAGAGAGTGACTATAAATCCTGGACGACTAAGGTGGAAGGAACACAAGATCCAGTAGAAAGTCAGTCGTCAGGGCAGGCAGGCAAAAAATGAGTGGATAGACTTCGATGGAAACAAATAAATCCCTTCCATCCAGTCTTTTTTAATATATTCCGTTTCTATTATTATTATTTGGTCTTTCTCAACATTTTTCTCGTCCTCCTTCCTCCCATCCATCCATCCATCCACCTCCTCACGGTTCCAGCTCAGCCAGCCAAAAGTTTAAAAGTTTATGCACAACTCATCTTTTAATCATGTCTCTATTTTGTGAGTAAGCAAAGCAAACAAAGCAAAGGTAAGTAAAAGGATGACAAACCTCACGTAGAGAGCAAGCTGGCAGCAGGCAGGCTCACCTTAAACTCGATTCTTAAAAAACATGCAATGCTCAACAAACAAAGTGGTGTACAGAACTTGGTTGGATGTAAGAACTGAATTCATTTGCCCACTTATTTTTAAAAAGGGTTCATCATCATACACCCAGGGCAGTCATAAACATTTTGATTTATTTCAGTGACATGCAGAACAGATCATATTTGTTCTGACAGAGAGGCGTGTTCCATTGACACTTTCTTTTCGATAATAGCATAAAAATCTGCGCATCGGGGGACAATTTTATTTACTTGCTCATTCACACGCCCAAAAATGTTGTGTTGCTTCTTTCTTAGTAATCGTATTCGTTAACTCGATCCGTACATTTTTCTCGGTATGTCCATTATTATATTGAGTTGGCCAAGTTGGGCATGAATGATTAGGGATTTTTTGGCCAGAATTTGAGACATAGTTTAATGAAGAAGGAAGAAGACAGACGGCTAAATATAACATGAATTGCAGCCCAGTGACGAAGAAAGCATAGGGAAAGAGGGCAACCAGGCTAAAACTCTCTCAATCCATCAACTTGCAATTTGTCAATATTTATGGTGGGGTGTTGGTAGTTGGCATAATAATGTGGAAAAAGAAATAGAGGAAGAATTAGACAACGAGCTGACTCAGTCAGACGACGACGACGACGAGGACGACGACGACCCACGGGAGACATTGTTTGCCCAACTGTTGCTTTTACTTTGCTTACTTATTACCTGGATGGATCGAAAACCAACACTGCTCACTCCAAGTTCAACCTTTTATTGTTGTGAGTATATGTACAGGGTCGTTATTATTTGTTCACATTATTACACACACACAGTTCAGGACGATGGACGACACAGTAAAATAATTTATCTAAAATGTCTGCTGCTGGGACTCTCAATCACCTTTTGTCAATTACATTATTATGTCAACTTCCCTTCACAATCCCTCAAGTGCATAATGGACCAAATCCGTCTCATTCTTATCTCCATCCATCCTCCACTCTTGTGTTTGGACCCATCTGTCCTCCTCGTCGTCCCACAGGCTTTCATTCTGTGGAGATATTATTTTATTTATTTTTTATTCCTCATAGAATCGTTTGTGAGGATTGTGGGCACAGTTTTGAGGATTCAATCAAATATCGTAATAAAATGGGATGGATGAAAGCGTATCCTGTCGAGCTGTCGCCCTTATGTCCAGCCAGTCACCAAAATGGATAAATGGTATAAGTAAATATTCACTTCCTCTGTTGAATTGGTAACAAAATAAATAAGTAATAATGTTCAAATGTGAGGGGAGGAGGGAGATGGGTCAAATCGATTATGAGTTTAGCTTGCTTGTAGTATTTTTTACTATTTTATGAACATTTTACATATAGGACACGTTTCAAAATCTAATTGGTGGTATTTGGTCCTTTAATTGCCAAAATCACCAGGAAGTTGAAAGTATGTAAATATACTGGTCTAATTGTGCGTATTCGCAAGGTGGAGACAATACACGTATGCAAATGCATATGTACTATATATTATGTACTATATATTATGTACTATCACTATTATGTACATAACATACATAATATATATTTTTTAAATACCCTTTGTTTGACACTGCTATTCTACACATAGAAAGATGATGATAAAAATTCCAATTACGCTAAATTAATGTTGAGTTGTAAGAAAAATTGAGTGGCTATTGTATATGGCAATTTTTATTTCCTTTAGATTATGCGGGTAGAATATGTATATACATATTACCAATGTGGCGAAATTGAGAACATTTCACCGATTGGATTATGACTGGGGATTTGACACTTGTACACATACACACATATTCTCTTATGCTTTAAAGTACTAATTACGGATGAGACAGTTGTCAGCATTGTGAAAATTTAATCTAATAACTATAAATACCGCACAAACCTAAAGTGCTGCATAGTCAAATTTGCTTTTTCCTGCACCCTCTTTATACGCATAGTGAAAAAAGCACTGAAAAAGGGTTCGTAATTAGAGGACAAGTGACGGTGTGGTGATTATGGAAGTGGGCAGCGCTGTAGATTAATACCCAAGCAAAGGTTTTTGTGTACTTAAGTCATTCTAATCGCTTTACTTAAAAAGTGCGTGTCTCCAACACTTTAATGACCAAGTGACCTATGCTGTGCATATCTGTATATATGGGCAGACATGGCATGGCAGACGTGCAAAGTGTGGATCATTAAACACCTTTCGAGACGAATTAAGAACAAGAAATTTAAGCGACAGATAACCTTAAGTGCATGGAGATGGTATTTATAGCTGATGAAGGTAGTGTACTCTAAAGTAATGTACCGTACTGTAAAAAATTTAATAATAATTGTGCTGATTAGTGGAATTTACGAACTGATATTCAAACTAAACTACAGCAAGTTTTACGTACGCAGGATAACCTGAAAATCGTACTTTGTGTTGTACTAATGTTTTTATGTAATAAAATGGTATCATAAGAATAAAATACGATAACATAGTAAAATTGAATAGTATAGATTTTTATGCATTTCTATTCGAAGGGAATGGTAAGAATCTCTTGGTAAGAATCGCCTTTCAACTTTAATTTAAAATATTTTGACTAATTCCAGAACTGCATGAAGCAAAGTTGGTTGGATTTGATGACTACTTGGGCTACATAATTTTAAAATGTTATCAAAATCGGAGTGTTACACTTCTCAACGTCGCATTGTTAGTGAATATTTATTTTTAAAAAACTGCGTTTTCGTCATTAATTTTGGAATCAGAAATAATATATTTTCAATCTAATTCACACAACTATTTAGTTACAATTAAGAAATATTACAATTTTTGTCTTGCGTGTAACGCAAAGTACCTTACACTGGTAAACCAAATAATATTGCTGGTCATGTTATACTTAACAATATGACAACAGGATATATTTTTAATGTAGTATTGGTCCAGAGGAATAGTATTGCAAACCTGTGCGAGACATGGGATTCTGCATTGTATTGTCTTTTAATGAACTTGGATGGTTGACGGCCATCAGATAAATCGGCCTTTAGATTTATCTCTCATATTAAGAAATTGTATAACATGATATTGATTATGTTACGTAAATAGATAGAACACGTGCGTGTGCTTAAAGACGCCATAGGGCACATTTATATGTTGTATGTACTTATTGCTAGTTAATGTAAATCATTGTAAATATGCTTTATGCCAATTTGGCCAGTTACCAGTCAATTTTCATCTACTAATTTTTGATCTACGCCCATTTATCATATACTAAACATAATTACTAACAATTTCCGATATATTTTCATCTCAATCTATTATGTGTTGAATACTTTTCATGTAAATCTAATATTTGATGTGTTGGAATTTTAATGCACTTGAATCTAAATATGAAACCAACACACCAGCAGCTAACAAATACGCAATTTATTATGTTTAGTACGTACCTATGACTATGTATTTGGTATTAAGATGGCGATCAAATTTTGAACTTGGACTAACTTTTGACTTCCTTCTGATCCTAAACACGTAAGTACATAAGTTTGTACTATAACATTGTTTAAGAATAACCAACCGTCTAGAATGTACGATTTTGCAAAAAAACAGCACGCATTTGCAGAATGGACAACCTCTGACATTGGTAGAACACGATGAGACGACCTGATTGAAAATATATACCTCACGTCTTTTACTGTCTGCCTATTAACATGCATGCCACACAATCTTATTCCATTCTTCCTTCCCAAAGGTCGTCCCAATCAATGGCTTGATGATATATCATTTCGACACAATTGTTCCCCTCCGACCGATTTATTATCCCATCATGTTAGTGACGCGGGTGGGAAAACTATTATCATTTCAGTTACATTACATTACAACCAAGTCGTCATTTCCTCCACTTTTGCCAGATTGCAACAACAACGGAAAGTACGGCTATCCGCCCATCCATCTCGATGTGTACATTCTTTTACACGAATTGTGCAATGATCCAAGAAATCAGTGTTGCAATCAAGTCGAATCAAATGCTGCTGCTGTAAATTTTATATTGCTCGTCGTCATAAAAAAACACGATCCAAGGAGATCCAGCACTCATTTTGCTGACGATGATGGAAGTTGGATGAGGAAAATTGAGACAATTGTGAGAAAGTGGACGAGCAGCAAAGCCGGAGCTGACAGCTTTAGAACACTGCACCACCACTGAATTCTCTATAGTCTTGTTCTGCCCGTCTTCAGAAAATCATCTGTGTTTGTAGCAGTTCACGGAGCCGGATATTTTTCTACTTTTCTAAAATCCATTCCATTTCAGTTAAAATGAGTGGGGAACAGACCGTCATCCTGTCCGCGGTGAGGACACCAATCGGTGAGTGGTGATAATAATTAATTAGTGTGGGACAGGTGGGACAAATTAATAAATATTTAATTTTTATATGTAATAATTCTTTTTCTAGGTTCCTTCTGTGGCTCGTTGAGCTCTTTGCAAGCACACGAACTCGGTGCCAAATGCATACAAGAGGCAGTTGCGAGATCAGGGGTCAAGGTGGATGATATTTCTGAAGTTATATATGGACAGGTTGGTCAGTCAGTTGGTAGCTGATGATGGTCTGATGGTGGTGCCACTTATTAACAAGTTTTCCCAATTATTTGTAACTAGGTATTGACGGCAGGTCATGGACAAAATCCGGTGCGACAGGCGTCTGTCAATGCTGGGCTTCCATTTTCCGTTCCAGCCACGATGGTCAATATGTTGTGCGGTTCGGGACTACGGTAATTACTGTTTGAAATTAAATCAAAATCTTGCTTAAGAGGGGACTTATTTAATTGTAGTGGGATGATTGAATTGCAGGTCTGTAATTATGGGGGCACAAGCCATCTCCGCGGGTGATGCGGAATGTGTGGTGGCCGGGGGTCAAGAGTCCATGAGCCAGGCCCATCACTCTGTCCATTTAAGGAACGGTGTGAAAATGGGGAATGGGACGTTGACTGATACCATGATTGCCGACGGATTGACGGACGCCTTCAAAAATATTCACATGGGAATTACTGGTAATTAAGAGCAATAAATAATAATAAATTTGTATGAATTTGTAATTATTTTAAATACTACTCTTCTTAATTAGCCGAGAACATTGCTGCCAAATACAAAATCGATCGCGAATCACAGGACAAATTCTCCGTCAGTTCACAACAAAAAGCGGGCGTTGCTATCAAAACTGGTGCTTTTAAAGATGAAATCCTCCCAATCGAAGTTCCCGGACGGAAAGGGGTGGTGACCGTGTCTGTAGATGAGTTTCCCAAGCCCGACACTACATTCGAGGGCCTGCAAGCACTAAAGCCGGCCTTTATCCGGGACGGAAGTGGAACCGTTACAGCTGGAAATGCTTCAGGACTAAACGATGGAGCCGCCGCACTTGTGTTATCATCCACAAGTTTTGCAAAGAATGCTGGAATTAAACCACTGGCTAAAATTCAGGCCTACGCGTTTACAGGTGTTGATCCATCAATTATGGGAATCGGACCAGTTTCTGCGGTGCAAGCAGCGGTAATTCCCCCACGCAAAATTATGTTCCTTTTTTATCTTGATCTTTAATATTGTTCTCTTTCTTTCGAATCCAGTTGAAAAAGGCAGGATGGAAGGTATCCGATGTAGATCTGTTTGAACTAAACGAAGCCTTTGCGTCACAATCTCTCGCAGTGGTGAAGGAGCTGGGAATCTCGCCGGACAAGGTGAACATTAATGGGGGCGCCATTGCCCTCGGACATCCTATCGGAGCTTCCGGGGCACGAGTTTTGGTCACTTTACTATACGCATTGAAACGGACAAATGGCAAGAAAGGTGTGGCCGCCCTGTGCATCGGGGGTGGCATGGGTGTGGCTCTCTGCGTGGAAATGATGTAATGAACAAACTGTGAAATTTATGTCTATAATTATGAACAAACATGACAAAACTGGAGCTTTCTAAACAATGACAATATGCATATTACATATAATTTATAAGTTTAATTAAGAGAAAAAATGGTGCCTAAATCTTTTCCAGAAATAAAATGATGATAAAATGGTGGGTAGTGTTGGTGCAGAATAAATAAAGTATTTTTGTGTAATTACGTTTTGTCATCAAATCAGCACTACTATTGCTATTATTATTGTTATTATTGGATTGGTATTAATAACTGTAATATTAGTAATAAAGTTAAGTTACTATATGCAACGAAAAAATTTGTACTTCTAAATTTATTGTAACCAGATAGGATTGGTTTATATTTGTGGACTCATTCATTGAATCCGACAAGGATAACGAAGAAGCCAGTAAAAATGTCTTTAGTATGTTCTTGTTAGGGCACGAAGAAATTATCACGGAAAAATAACAGGCATGGCATTATTAAATACTGAATGAAACGAAAATTTCGCAAGTAAATGGATTAAAAGATTCTCTCTTGTTTGGTTGGTTTTGGTTATATAATAATGATAATAAAAAGACGATCCATCATCAACATCCTGGCAGGGCGGCTGGCAAATGACCTTTAGCAACTGCGATTCGCTGCCTGCAGAGAAAAGCAGCAAGGCATTCGGCCCCCTTATCTGGAACGTCTTCGTGAATGGCGTGACCAACTTGATGAAAAACTTGCATCTGAAACTTCCCCTGCATTTGCCCAACGGTTAATTCTTTGTCCAGCCGGTCGAGTCCGGCAAGCATCAGCAACTTTGGACATCGGACGGACAAAAACCTAAGACAAAATTAGTTGTATCGAGTTAAAAAGGTATGCATATTAACATTAGGATCAAGATATAAAACAGGTCGGCCAACTTGCGTACTTTTTAGATAGTCCCTGATACCATCCCTTCCAATGTGGTTCTGTCAGAGAAAGATTAATTCTCCAAACAAAATTTTGCTGTTGGAATAAATAAAAATTATGAGTTGAAATGATTACTAATAATGACTTATTAAAAAAGTTCATACTGGGACAGTTGAAACTGCCGACTCCTCAGAGATATTGCCATTTCCTGAATTGTCTTCTTTTTCCCAAACCCGTTTTTTAGCTGTAACAGTCTGAGTATCACAAGATTCGTCTGCTCCATCCTTCCGACGAGTGACAAACTGTGTTGCCATTTTTCCTGAAGATTTTTGCATAATTTGGCCAGTCATCGAAATACGAGCAGAGTCCACATTTTTCGTTTGACCACTGCGGGTACTGTATTTAAAAAATGCATGCTTAATACATTTATATTTATTCATGGCTCAATAAAGTCAGGTTTGCTTTCTCTTACCACCACTGGATAGCATCCGGAATGGACTCAAATTCTCGTGGCCGATTTCTTAAAACAAATTGCATTGAGTTCAAGGCCAAAAGTGCGGATCCTTCAACCACATCCAGCACGACAAGTCCTGCCAACTTGACTTCATTTAATTCCTGGAGGCTTAAAGACACATTCACTCCCAACGCTCCACCCATGGAATGACCCACAATGATCAGGGGACGATTTGCAAGTTGGAAAACTTCATTCCCTTTCAACCAGTTGATTACATCGAGAATATCCCTACCACGCAATGCACAAGAAAACACTAATACATTAACCAATCATTAAAAATTAAACTAATTCTTTAAAATTCGAATCAATTTTTGCTTACATAGTTAAAGTTTCCAAGGACAAATTATCCTCATCCCAACACCTTGACTCTCCATGTCCCCTGAGATCCAAAGCTCCGTACTGTGCAACAATCAGGCGACTCAGTTCATCGATCATAGGACCCCAAGTCAGTCCAGAGTAGCCACCACCATGCAGAAACAGGATGAACGGATCGCCACCACCACCGATATTAGAAATCCCACCCCCTCCTCCCCCACTGACAGGAACACCCCCAGTACCACTTCCACTATCCAGTTTACTTCGACTAGTCCACAATGCAAGCGAGTCCCCGTTCCGAATCTTGACCTCGACGCAATCTTGGAAATAGTTCCACCAGCCGCTGGGCGAGTGCGATTTCCGACCTTCATCCCTAAAAAACAGAACAATTTACATACATACACACACAAACTTGTTGTTCACTTCATTATTTATCATCAAATTTGGAATATTATATGCCCTCTGTCCACCCACTCACCGTTGTTTCAACCAGTTCCTCTCGTTATCCGAGTACTCTTCCGGCTTCTTGACGGGACAGAGGAGGTAGGGAACTTTTCGCCCTTGTACAGCCTCCGCCGAATGGGTGGATGTCGACATCATCTCCTTGAACATTCTGGTCCGGGCGTCCATCTTCCCTTGTCTTTACTACCCCTTATTGCCAAAAATTGACCCCGACCTCGTTTTTCCTTCACCAGACGACACGGACCCGCTCACCACCTACAATCAATTTGTCGTTGCTGGTGGAGAGATTATGGGGCAGCTTAGTTACATCCCACAAAAGGAACAGAAAAGGAAGGACACTGACGGACAACAATCAGAACAGAAAAAAAACTGATGATTGAGCTGGATTTGAAGAGAAAAAGGCAGAAAGGCAAAGTTTATATTTTTGTGAGTTCATGTGATCGCGACTATCGCGAAGAGTGTTGGTGTGTGTACGTGAGTGAGAAAAAGTGAGAAAAGTACAAAAACTCGCTCCTTCCGCCCATTCCCACTTTTCTCACTTCTGAATTCCATCACTTCCAGTCGTCTCAAAAAGTTTGGAATTTTGCATTGCAAATTGCAATGCAGTTTTGCAAAAAAGTTTTGAATTGTTCCATTTCATAATTTGTACCTCAGGTGGAAAGGTGGAAAGAGATTTTCAATTCATCATTAAAAAATTATCCATGTCCATGAGTACATGCTACATAATACATAATACGGAATTATACACTTAACAAGTGTGTTTACATAACATAATGAGCCTGTGTGCATTATTCTACTGATTCATTCCATCAGCTGACAAGATATGAGATGTATGTATTAAACCTTGGTTTGTGTTATCTCATCTCTTAATACTGCTTATGCATATTACTAATTCCGGGTGGCTAGACTTTTGCATAAGCAGAGATAAGCTTGATAATAATTGCTTTGTTAAGTATGTACATATGTACAATGGGGCACTTATTATCTGCATCTGCATGAATGAATGAGGATTGATGAGAAATCATCTGCATTGATGATGCTTTTGATCATGTTACTTTTGTGAAGGTTTGCATGAGTGATTTCGTACACGAGTCGATTTCACCTTCGATCTTCTGCCCAGCCAAGGCATTATTCCAGGTGAACTTCGTACTATTTTGATGTAGCTATTCGCATGCATACAGCAAAAGTTGTACACGTATGTAACAACAACCAGCCAACCAAGCAGACCATCCAGGACAGGAAACGGGTTTTGTTGGGTGAAGAATCCGGGCATTTGTGGTGAAGAACTCAACTTTTTGAAGGGGGATCGACTCACTCGTCGTCGTCGTCGTCCTCGTCCTTTTCCAGCCCCGTGTTCTTTCTTCCGCCTGCGCAACTACCCACAAACCGAAATACCATGAACTGTTATTATTCGTCCTTCCTCCCGTTGTCCCTGATTTTTCATAATGCTCTTCTTCCTCCTTCACTCCGAGCTGCTATATAACTCATGTGATGAGATACCTTGTTGTTTGTTGCATGGTTTGAGTTTTATTTGCCTGAACTCAACTTTCTGCATGCATAAATGTGGGCTAGAATTTAAAATTGGATTTTTTGTATCGATCCACCAAGAGCACTAATACGAGTATTTAGTCAAATGTTGTGACCGAGTAATTTTTATAATTGCGGCAGATCCATCATCCATTAAACCAAAACTTTAACTACACTATAATATGCTAAAGTATTCTCTGCCTTCTTGATTCATCATTCGTTAATGATCCGCCGGAAATCAATAATAGATAATACTTGAACTGAATTCGCCCCACTCATGACCAAATTGTCATACCATGAATTCGTAAATCGTAATAGCAGCATTGCAAAAAAGTTGGTGGGAGTAATTACATGGAGGGAGACGACCCCTGCTGAGGGACTTGTTGAGGATCACAGGAATTTCCTGGACCCCTGAGGATATTTCAACCCCTGGACCACAGGAATTGACCACACCATTGGTGGCTAAACCACATCAAGAAGAGCTCCACAACTTGTTCTATGCCCGTTTATCATTAGTGAAATACAAATAGTATCACATTTTGTCCACACGAGTCTGGATTCTACATCATCACAAAATAGGTAGATATGGGTAGTTCTGCCTCTTCGTCTGGCTTGAGACACAATATTTCTGTGATGGCGAGTAGCAAATAAATAGCATCTCATCCATTCCATGCCGTCGGTCGAGGAAGAAGAAGAGTGAGCATGTTCAAGGCATTGCCAATCCACGGAAGGAATTAGCAGCAAACAAATAATAATAACCTCGTCATCTGATCCTCAACTCAATCAACGACTCCATACTTTTAAATCTTACTATTATTTACTGTCGTGTTGACATTTTTAAAGTGAAAAGGTGAGAAATTAATTATAATTCCCCAGCAAGTTTTACTGCACTATTTCGTGTAATTTTAACTATAATAATAATTTTAACCAAAATAAGTTGCGGTCATTAAATCAAGCAACCAGGGCAACAACCTCCTTCGCTGTGGTGTAGTTTTCATCCTCATCATCTTTCATTAGTGTCATGGTCGGTCGTCGTTAAACTTAATTATACTTTTCTGCCCGGTTATCACCGCCGTCAGCTGTTTATCATCATCCTCATCATCGGACCGAGGGGGTTCGTCTTGGTGACTTTGCCGCGGGGGAGGAGTGGACCAAGAGCGCAGGAAAAAAACGAAGAGGACGACGTCCTAGGTGCTGGTCTGACGTGCGTGGTTTGGTTTTGTCCACTTCATCATCGCATCGCATCGCACCACCGCCACCACCATCATCCCCACCACCACCACCACCACCACTATTTCTACAAGAATCACAATAGAGTTCAGCTTGCCAGTAGTTGAACCTGAGCTTGGGAAGAGAAGAAGAAAACGGGATTTGTTCTGCTGCTGCTGCTGCTTCTTGCTGGGTTCAACCAGACTAGGCTCACTCACCTGCCTCCACTCGAAAAGCTCATCGTCCCTATAGAAAATACAATTAAATACTACTTGGCAATTTCTTACTACTGTTTATTTACAACCCTTCTCGTAAAAACAATGAGAATACGACCCTGACGATGAGGCCGAGATAATAAAAAAACCAAGAGTAAAAAAAACTTATCCTTATCGTTGGTGGGTGGCGTCAGTTTGGTCGGTTATTAGTGGTCTTACTTATTTAGTACGCAGTTATTTATTTCATTCAGTAGTCTTATTTTAGTGAGTGATACTTAATAATACACAAAAGAGAGGAAGAAAGGAACAAATGAGTGGATTGGATGGAGTATTATCGGAGTAATTTTTTACCATGCCCAACTTGCCAAAAGGTTAAACTAGACTATTAATATACTTAACTTAATGGCACTGCCACACCACTGATTTGATATTAATACACGAAAAGGAAAACTCCTCGTCGTCACATGACCAAACTGTGAATAGACTGATTTTATTTTTGATGAGTGTCCAGGAACAGAAAAAGAGAACAAAGTTAATACAACATTTCCTTTGCACTTTGGATTGAATTGGATTTCATTCCTATACATAATATTACTACTTATTATTAATGTGTATAAAAGTTTTAAAGTGTTCATCAATCTCAGTTAAACAACTGGAGATGCAAAAAAATCATTAATTATACTACTACGCTTAGGTAAAATATACTTTGATAAATTGGAAAAATATATATCCTTCACTTTCTATTCTAATGGAAATGATCTTATTGGTTATTTTTCCAGAATTGTCTGATCCTTTGTGTAAAAATATTTCACTGATAACAAAAAAAATCCAAGATGGTGGACGTTTCAGATTCAAAATTGAAACAAATGTTGGGGAAGCCTTGGTCGGCATGGAATTTGCCAGGATGTTCGACAGAAATGGGTACTTTATTTTGTAATTTTAATATTGAAATATGGTATATAATAAAAATTCAATTACAAATTGTATTTTATATGGCATCAGATTCGGTTAAACTACGCGAGGCGTACAAGCCCAAGGAGCTCGATAAGCCAAGGGATCAGTGTAACTTACTGCCGCATTCGTGTAATTAACAATTAAAACAAATTAAAGAAATGTTTATCATGCTAATCTAGTAATAATCAATAACGACCTCTGATAATGATTATAGTAATACAACTGTATGGAACCAAGCCCGAAGTAGAGTACTTTTCCGTGACGAAATGTCCTGCGTGTAGATCTGTTATGAAAAGTCAGTGGATGACGAAACATTTTAAACGTATGTTGAGCAAAAATAATTATTAGATTATTACTTGTCTTGTCGGAGTTGGTGATGGGAATTTATTCTCAATTTTGTATTTTTTTACACTAGGCGACTCCTTAAACAGCTTGGTATGTAGGAAGACCGAATTGGTAGTGAGTGGCGATAAATGTATAGGAAAAGCCATCACGCCGCTCTACGATATTAAAGAAACTTCAAAGGATCCACTGCTAGAATTTTCTGTACGTCCCACTCCTCCGACTCCTCCCCCTACTCCGTTACGATCATCAACTACAACCAAGGAGACGAAGGATGTCAAGGTCCGCAGTCCTACCCGAGAACATCGCAACATTTCTCCTACACATCATCACTCTCAATTGTCCCCCACACGACAGAAGCATTCGTCGTCACATAAGACTGATCAATCCACTAGCAAATCATCATCATCGTCTAAAAACTCGTCATCATCAAACTCACATTCAAAGAAACACTCAAGTTCCAGCTCTTTGAATAAGCACAAATCTTATTCGTCTTCAAAAACCGTGTCGCCGTCACATTCATCTTCTTCGCATTCAAAAAAGGAAAAGTCGCACAAGTCGCACAACTCCAATGCATCCTACGTTCTCTCCATCCCAAGCGACGACGCGAGTCACAATGAGTCCGTGGAGAGCATCTTATCCAGTTCATCCTCCAAGACTATGCACATAGTAACGAGCAAACAGCAACAGAAATCCCCAGAACCAAAATATGAGCAGCTGAAATTTTATGCAGATTCGAGTGACAAACATAAAAGTAAGGGGTCATCGGGAGACACAGATTCTAAATCTCACAAATCGCACTTTTCCTCTCATTTGGACAACTTCAAGATCCCATTAAAGAACAAAACCTCGTCCAGTAGTAGTCACTCAGAGTCTGTTAGCAAGAAGTCGAAAAGTAGTCATAGCAGCAGCAAGTCGGGGCACGACTCGTCGATAAGCAAATCATCAACACACACGACGGTCCGTCACATTACTAGTTCATCTAGTAATTTCGGTTCCCATAAACCCATTCCAAGCTTAACGATAATCAGTGAGGCTCCCACAATGAACCTGGTAATCTCCCAAGCCCTTGCCGATGCCAAGGAGAAGAATCATTCCAAAAAGAAGAAAAAGAAAAAGAACAGGGACGAACCTCGAAAAATAATTCCATTAAAGGAACGAGCTTTTAATCCGGATCAGCACTGTGGTGTATGCGTATCTGAGGTTGCTCCTCCGTGTACACGTTCTCTGACGTGTAAGACGCACTCGATCTCTTTGAGGAGGGCTGTGCCCGGGAGGAGCAAGGCGTTCGACTCGTTACTGGCTGCACACAAGAAGTCTCGAGATGAGGAAAAGGCTAAGACGAAAGAGGTGGTTGAGGAACCGGTAAGAAGGACAGAATTAAATTCAAAGTTTTGTAACTTTTTGCAAAAATTTACCTTTCTTGTATAATGCAGAAATCCAAAGGGAAGAAAACAAGCCACCACTCAACACCTCTTCCACTGGATTCCGATTCGAGTAGTAGTTCACTCCCACATCCACCAGTAATTGCAGCGGCTACAACGACTGTAACAAAGACTACCCAACAAGCAAGCTCTGGAAAAGCAGTGAGTTCTTCTACCCTCAACTCCAAGGGGATAACTTTGCCTGCAACTTCAACATCAGGTCATGGTGGAAAGCTTAATAGTTCGTCCAGCAAATCTGGTCATGGACACTCTGCTGCCTCGAAAGGAATCACTTCCCATTCTCACCCACTCACCCAACGCCAACATCATGCAAAAGCTGCAGCATCGGTGAAGGTGTCAAATCGGCCGATAATCATTGTGGACGAGAAAAAAGAACCACGAGGACTGTCGTTGTTTGATATTGGAAGGGAACCTGAAAACAATTTCGTGTACATCACCTTCGTTGAAGCTCCGAAATCCATACGATATAAGAAAGTAGCTACAAAAATGTCACGAACCAATGCTGTAAGACTAATATGATTTCCTTGTTACTACATTACTTACTTTAGATAAACTTAATAATTCATCATCGATGATATGTTTAATTTTTTCAGCTATCCGAATGGAATGCATTCGACAGATTTTCTCGAAAGAGCGCCTATTATACTGGTGGCGCCGGTATAAAAAAGAAGGGATTCAAGGATCCACTCGTCCCGCTTTTAACCAAAATTACAAGCCCTGCAACTGCTGCAACGTCACAAATTGGTGACAATGATGCCGGAGAAGGTAATGTCAACACTTATTAAACATATATAATATTGGTATATTTTATAGTTATGGTGTTGTCATACTAACAAATAATGTTTGCCTCGTTTTCAGAAGGAAAACTATCTATCTCAAACCAGTCAGCATTGAGAAGCCCAAAGGATGCCAAAAAACGGAAAATGTCCTCCAACGGTAATCCAACAACACCTGTAGTAAAAAAGGCACGTCTGCTCACCGGACCGCACGAATTTTACGAATCCCTCGTCTATCAAACGAAATCCAAACAGACGTGCAAATCGACGCTGAAACGGTTAGAAATCCCCGCCAACCCAGAACAACTCGACATGGACGGGCTTTCAGAGGAGCATGCCCATATGATAAGGAATGAAATGATTTCTGTTGAATATTCTCCTAGTGATTCGGATGATCCTAAAACCGTAGGCAAACTAGTTTATGAGTCATTATCTCCTGAAGCTCGTGAGTTTATTGAAAGTTACGTTACAGCGCACAGTGATAACAAAGATATAAAAGTTACTTTAAGTGAGGAGGATATGTGCCAGCATGCATTCGAGTTAATTAACAAATGCATTCTCTCATAAGTCTAGTCTATTAATTATTATTATTACAGAGTGAGTGGGTTGGCAGTAATAATAATTACTCTAATTTAGTTAAGTTCAGATGGGCAAATCTTATTTTAAACCAATTTTGCTAGTTTTTGATCTGATTCAATCTTAGACGAGCAGTTTATAATACAGATGATTGTCTCTAGTCTTCCAGGTGGCCTCAGGAAGTTACCGTTTTTTGTCCAGTAATTAAGTAATTTAGATACAGAACTTAAACACACACACTCAAGCCACACTACGCGCATTTAAATTTGTAATATCTATCATGTAACTAAGTTAATACAGTTATTACAATTTCCGTGGTATTTTATGGATATTATATTTTATGTAATGTGTGTCTCGTGTTGTGCCGAAATGTCGCATTTATATTGTTTGCGTCATTTTTTCAGAAATAATCAGTATTCCGTATTCCGTACAGTAACCTTCTCAGGATTTGAATTAATTGATGATGGTGATGATGATAACCTCTAATTTTATATTGAATTGTTCCATCGCTGCCGCCGTAGCAATTTACAGAATTATTTATAATGAAAAGAATGTAACGTTCTACGTTTTGTTATTCTTCGTGTAGTAGTTTAGTGTTATAGTTTCGGTGCTGTTTTAAAAAATAAACTACAGAATGTACGTCGTCTTGAAATAAATTTAAATGTCTCCTCTTTGAGCTATTTCCGCAATTTTTTTCCATACGTGATAAAAAATTATTCATAAAGTCAGAGAATTTTTGGAATCAATTTTATTGTTACTAATATTCTTGATCCAGGTGGAATGACATGACACTCATTTATCGTCATCTATGTAATACTTTGCGTTACAAGCTACATGTTACATTATGCAAATTATTTTTATGCTACCGGGCAGTCTTCTTGCACCACAAACACCGACACGAGGATCCAGTGATTGCGGCATAAAAAATTAGATATACACATATGTAGCTGATGCAGCCATAAGATAAAAGCAGTACAAATGCGCTGTTGTCTAACAATAAGACGAAGAAAAAGGAATGCATTCCTTGACGAGGATTCCGTTAAAAAAGGACAAGCAGATTATTCCACAAATATATAAATTAAGTAAATCTGTAGTTGTTGAATTGATAACACAGAACTTGTTGTAATCTAAATAGCAACGATAAGTATGAGGGCAAGGTTAATTATGACATCAATTTATCATTCATTTCATGGCGAACTATTATATCATGATAATAATACTAATATTAAGTTATTCAGTACATCTCAACTTTGGTTCAACTTGTATAAAAGTTTTAAGCCATCAGTTTCTTTTAAATTTTTTATCGTAACTATTGGTTATTATCCAGTAATGATTATCATTAAGCAGCCGGGATAACATTTTTTTACCCTAACATTTACCACCGATTTATGTATGTATCTATATGTGTAAGTAGTGTGTAAGCATCAGTCGATCGAATGATTGTGTAGCTTAATTATTTATTATATATTATGCATAATTAATGCAAGATTATTAAGAAGATAGCAATATTTGGAATGTAAAATCTGGTTAAATGGATGATGGTGCGTTTATCACAAGTATTGGTGTCGAGATGCGGGTCTGTTGCTGTTGCTGCTGGAGCCGGACAGGTTTTGGTTATTTGGGGGCTGATAACTGTGATGTATCGAAGAGGTGCTAATGGCGGAAGTGTTGTTGGAGGAGGTCGACGTTTTTACAACAAATCCTGAAAATCAAAAAATATTGCAATGGAGAAAAATGATAAGAAAATATGTGCATATATAGGTTTGATAAATTATTTATCATAAATATGTACCTCCGTCAATCTCATCCCTCTCAGCAGCGGACGTATACCCGTTGGATGACTTTTCCTTCTCTCTGCTATCCGACCAACTGCTTAGTTTTGACCGCATGTTGGCCGCCTTGGCTTGAAAGATCCCCATCGCTTTGACCAAGGTTTTCGGTGAGGGAGGTGTCGTTGTATTCGTTTGACGATCTGCTTGATGGGATGACGAACATCGGACCACTTCTGGCAAGTTCCTACTCGACACGTTCCCAGCAACATCCGATGTTGATGTCGATGATGTCATTGGCCACCCAGAAGAACTAGTACTTCCTACTCCAGATAACGACTTATCCATGTGGTAACTCCCACCACCACTCATGGGAACAATGGTACTATTAGATTTCTGGAGTTTTTTCGTTCTCGGTGGAGCAATGGGGACGCCATTCGAGCCGATGTGGGAGTTATGCGGGTCCATGCGTGGGTTCGGCGTGGTAGAATTATACGATTGGTGAACTGTGGCTTCGTATGCAGGCCGGCCTTGACGCAAGGACACGTAATCATTCGAATTCCGACGTGGAGAAACTGCAGTGGCGGAAGAGTCGCCAAATCCATTCTGTTTAAGGAGCGGAGTTGTGTCCCCGTTTATGGAAGGAGTGTCCCTCGTCATGACGTCGTAGTGGAAGGAGTCGGTGAGGGACTCGAGGGAGGATGGCTTCTTAAAGGTGAAGCAGGACAGGCCGCTGCCTCCTGGATATTGGGGTTTGGAGGGGGTGCGGAGGGACCGTTGGTGTTTCAGACTCACTCCGGAGGTGGTAGCAGGAGTCGTGGGTGTGGGAGCTGCCGCTTCAAGGTTTTTAGCAGTTGTGGTGTAAGGCATTGCTGAGTAGGAACTCTTGGAATTAGTTGCCAAGAGTTGTTGCTGCATTTGTGTCACCTCGTTTGGAGCTTTTAACTCTTCTAGTAAAAGCTTAATTTCGTCAAATCTACTCTGAAACGGTTGCGAGTTTGAGTTTTGATAGGTTTGTAATGTCCTCTCAGCACTGTGACTTCGATTGCTTTTGGCATAAATGGGTTGTCTATTGCTGCTGCTGCCGCTGCTGGTGGCTGAGGGAGGCTCTGCCCTATAGTTACTACTAGGAACAGGGATCATTGGTGGTGGTTGTTGCGCTGCCGTCGCCGCTACCTGCTGCGGTTTGAGAGGTGCCCTGTTTATGTAGCTGTCGTCAGAAACTATGGCAAATCCACCACCACCACCGTTGGAAAAGTGGTAGGGACCATTTTCTGGCCAGATTGGTTCGTAATCTTTGTGAGATCTGACACCACTAGCAGAATTTGGTGAAATAACATTCTTCTGACCTCCTCCTCCTCCACCACCATCGGAAAATATCCGTGATACGTTATTATTTTCCGGCGTGAACAATTCTCTGGTATATTCTGCGTCCTTGGGCTGTTGCTGATCCTCTTTATCTTTGCAGACTGCTTGTCGAAAACTATTTCTCCGTTCCCGTATCCCCAGCGCAATCCGAGATACGGCGTTAATCTTTTGGGGTGGCGTGATAGTGGTGTTGGTGGTGACGCTGTTGCTATTGCTGCTGTTGGGCAGTAGTAGTTTTGTCGCCGTCGTGCCATGCAGCGATGGAGATTGGCGATCCAACCTCTCATCCAACCTTTCATCAGACTCGGATGGTGTACTGGAGAGGGAACCTTTAAGTATGGACTTAGGGGGAGTTGCGCCATTGTTATTTCGCCCAAAATTTTTAGACGCTCCTAAGAGACCCTGCATATTGGACCGCATGATTTGGGCATAGGTCGAATCGATAGTTTGTGTGGGTGTGCCGGGCAGTGAACTTCTCGGAGTGGCCGTGTTACTCGAGCTCTCGGAAGAGTTTTGCCTACTCCGAGAGTAACCAGGTTTTAGCTGAGGTAGATCCTTTGGTATTCTGTTATCTAGGATGGTGGGGGTTTGCACGGACGACGAAGAAGTGATGATTTTAGAGGTGGTAGTATTTTTCCATGACGATTTTAAAGTCGGAGGAGGAGAGCTGTTATTATTTGGAGTGGTTCCAACCCCACCGCCACCACCACCAGGCGTATAGTTGGCGTACGGGTTAGTTTTTGGGACGCGACGCCGTACAATTGGCTTAATGTCTATCCCGCTATTAAAAGATTCTAGTGTCGTAGGAGCCGAGCTGACCTTGATATTAACTCCACCACCACTGGAACTACTTTTCGAACTGCTGCTGGCCGTACTGTCGTCAAAACTGCCAAACGTTCTCCTCCCGTTTCTTTGTGACGAAATTGAAGAGCTTTGATGATTAATTAACGGTTGCGAAGTCAAATTAAGAAGTGCTGTCGCTGTTGTGTTGCCAGAGGAGCCACCACTTTGATGAATGTTTTCGTCTGAAAATATTCTAAATGGCGTTTGTACTTTGGCTGGCTGCTGCCAAACATGGCTTTGACTCCGAGTCAGAGAAGTTCGCTTGCTATTACTTGGAGGACCCTTGATTACAACAGTGTCGTATTTTTGAAGTTGCTGGTGCTTAGAGGATTGTCTTCCAAAGTCTGCAACATCCTCCATTTCCTTGGCCACACCCATTTTTATCCGGTGGTTCTGACTCGGAGCTAGGCCGATTGTCTCCTTTACGACGGAACTCTTTGGTGGGATCAATGGCTTGGTGCTGCTACCGCCGGTGGTGGAGGTGGAGGCGGTGGCGCTGGAAGTATTGCTGGAGGAGTCGGATTTCTTATTCCTTGTCCAAGACCCAGAAGAACTAGAACCAGACAAGGACGACTGTTTATTCAGCTCTAGCGTTGTGGCGGTCTGAATTTCCGGCTTGACCGAGGTGGACACTGGTTTCTTCATCTCAGGGATCTCAACCTGCTTGATACAGACTTTAATCGGGTAACTTGACACGTTGCTGACGCTGCTGGAGGAGGAGGATTGTTGTAGAGAATTTGTGGTGGAGGTGGGCACGCGTAGTAGGTGATCTGTTGGTACTACTTGTTTTGGAACATGCCTGCTAACAATGACCTGTTCGATGCTGCTATCTTCCTTCCCCAGTTTTAGAGACTTGCTTCTCTTAATGGGAAGCAAGGGTTTGGCAAATAAGGGGGGTTTAGCAGGCTTCTGCTGTTTACTACTACTGCTGCTACTGCTATTTCCAGTCGCTGTGGTAGAGTTGACGACGGTTGATGACGATGGTTTACTGCTGCTGGCGCTGCTACCTGCTTCAATATGATTAGTGTCAACATCAAGCGAAGGCGTTGGCGATTTTCGTGATTGACGAGACCCAAAGGAAGCAGCTATATTGTTAAAGGCGTAAAACTTGGAGGAAGAAACGTCAGATTTGGCTCGACTTAAATTCGTACCACCAGATTTTTTACTGTCCTTTGACTTTTCAAAGAACGACTTAATTTTTACGATACTTGGTTTGCGAAGAATTTCACCCAACTTTTTGTTTCGAGAAACAACTTCCTTTTCGACTTCTTCCCCGTCAGAGGAGAGGACCGTGATGTCGTCAAACTTTTGCTGCTGTCGCCACCGGATTGGTTTCTGCCTCCTTTCCTCTTGGTCAGCCTTCTGCTTTTGTTCTTCTATTTCGCTGTCTCGTCTACGACTGCAGTGAGTGTCCACTTCCTTCTCTAACTTGGAATTAATAGTCAAGTCTACGTGGGGCGGAGGTATAGGGGGGACGGAGGTGGAGGGTTGGTGATGATACTGGGCGGCGGCGACGTGGTTCGAAGTAGCGTTGTATTCGATCGTCTCATACGTGGGCTCCTCCAAGTCCGCCTTAATATCAATTGGTAGTCCCAGTACGTCTACGTTCGCGTAGGGATGCGAGTCGATGATTTTTAGCTGCTCTTCAAACAGCTCTTTTACTGCTCTATGCACCATGATGTACTGATCCTTGGTTTGCACCATTGCGATTCGTTGTCGTCGCATTTCACGAACAAGGTGAAACAGGCTAAAATCCGAGGTCAATTTCTGAAACACATCAATTTTTATAAGCATAAATAAATTTAAAGTTGGTGTAATGAGATTCAATATTGAGCAGTTGCGTGCCTACCCCTAATCGTAAAAGTCCCCACACATAATCAATTGCACAAATTGTCCCGGTTCTCCCACATCCGGCCGAACAATGAACCAAGACTGGAAGGGTTTCAGACGTTTGACAATCCCGAATCAGTCTCACCATGTCCAACAGAGGACGAACTTTTGTCGGCACGCCATGGTCGGGCCAGGCAGAATAGTGGAATTGACACACATTTCTCTCCTCTGTTGGCATAAAAATTACACAAAATTGTTAGCACACAACACATTGCATATAAATCTAATAATAATCAATCATAAATCTAATCGGTATCGCACCTATTTCACCCTTGCCCGTCGTGTAACTGATTCTCATTGTCCGCACCAAAAAATCAGGACACACCTGGCGACACTTTTTCAACCAGATTTTAACCTGACCAAACTGCCGCTCCACCCCTTCCTCCTCCACCCAGTAGTTTTCACACTTGTGCTATAAAGATTGTACATGCATTATTTTGGTGTTATATACGTAGCTTCCACTGAAATACCCATTACTAACAATTAAATTCCTATTAAACCCACCTTTCCCGACTCTTGCTCATTGCAGGCCATGACGATGACTTGGACCTCACATTCGACGACCATTCGCCAAAAGTCGTTGACCGTGTGGGGCAGAGGTCCTTGGCACGCGATGTAGGCGGAAGAGCCGCTCGCACCCTTGATGAAATTCGCATTGATGTAATCGCTGCCCGGAACATCTCCAAAGTCTCCCAATATCACACGAGTATAGTCAACTGCATGGTAATTTAAGCCGGGTGATTAACAATTCGTATGCATAATTACGTCTGCCTAATTTGCATGTTAATTAAATTGGTAATTACTTACATGGTAAAATATCCTTGTATCGGTTCTTCTTCCGATTCACGGTCTTTTCTCCCTCTTTGCTTAAGTAGGCCGGATCTGTTTTAAGGTTCTCGCTGAATTGTTTGAGCTCCTGATACATGAGAATTTTCAAAATGAAAAAAAAATTGGACTCATTTTTTTATTGCATGACTTATTTCAAATATGAATAATTATGTACCTGAAATTCCTTCTCGTATGTACTGCTCCCATCACCAATTCCAGCTTCACAGCTCTCGACCAGATTTAAAAAATTCCTCAGAATCGTTCGGAGTGGAACTCCTGGATTTCTGGGAACTTTGTCATTTCCGGTCATGTCATGGATAATTTTGCAGGCTGGTGTGGAAATGTGGTTGATTACTCCTTTTTAGACGTTTGTGTAACAGATCTGTAACGTATAAAATGTAAATTAAACGTATTTATTTAGTAAAATCGATGCACATTAAGTTAGTATTTTTATGTAGTTGAGTTTTGTCGAGCATTGCAAATCTCGTAATTTTTTACAGCTTTCAGCTTGAACAGTTTTCAAACGAAATCATGAATAATCCTGCATTCACAAAATAAACTAAGAGTTTGAAAATAAGTATAAAAAGATTTTATTAGTTTTACATAAAGTATTATTTGCCGTTGGTGCAAATTAAATGAAACTGTGAGTTTTTTTTATTATTCTCCAAAGTAATTGCTTAATGTACATGGAACCATTGCTTGATAAACGACGACTTTTATGTAGCTGGCAAAACTGTGTTAATCTTAAAATGCCTTTTTTGATACTGAGTTTTATGAATCATAATCCTAATCTTAGTTGTTACTTGATTTAAATGTCCATGCAAGTGGAATGAATATCCTTCTCCAATAACTTAAACAAGTCGATTCCACTATAAAATTTAATTAACTAGTGACATCATTTGGATGAAAGATGAAACCAAATATGCAGCAAGGAATCCAGTGTTAATAGTATGTTTATAATTAGAATAGTCAAATCTGACTACTTAATATCAAGAATCTAGTTTTTACCGAAACTCAAATTTATGCTCTTACAGCCCAATTTTTTTCCGAAAGAAGCGTATTACCAAGAATAATTGGTCTGGAGTATGTACACTATTCAACGAATTTTCGCCATCAAGCGTGTGTATTTACGTTATCTCAAGTATTCCCATCTATTTGCTGTACTACGATAAATATACGAGTGAGTATAATCACTTATCAACAACAAGGACTGATAACTCAATCCCTGTGTAACCTACTTCATCTTTTGTGTCGATAGGCCTCGTCAGTGTCGATTCGACACTCGACACATTGTTCGCAACTATTAAATTACACTTTGTTCTTACAATTAGTCATCAGTTAGTACTCCACACAGACGTTTTTTTATTATCGTACGATGGGATTCATGTAGTTCATTGGCAAATATTTAAGCACGACGGTGCGATGAGATATCTATATATATATATTTATATACATATATGGCATAAAAGATTCTCAAATTTCACGCCCAAATGGCCAAATACTATATAGCATTTCTTATTGTCAGTTAAAGGTAAGTTGCACGTTTTTCCCTTGGTCAAAATCACGTCATCAATTTCCTAGTACAGTGTCTCATATTTTAATTGCAATTGGTAAACACAATGAGTGTGTAATGTTTCATGAAATTTAACTATGAGCTTTGTTATGTCAACACACAACGTACCATTGAACTATTGAATTCGTATATGAAATGTATGCATCAATATTGCACTTGTTGCCGACTGATATTCAGTTGTAAAATTATCGATAAAAAAATTTCTGGCTCAATCTCAAAGACAATTTACACCTCAAATTTTAAAGATCTTTAACTGCGTATGAATGTACGTACGTACTAATATTTAATCAGTCAATAGTGTCATCACTACAAATATTTGCTTTCTTTTAGTCATACCATTTAAATCGTCATAATTCTCACTTCAATTCCTGGAAATTCTCTGATTTATAATTGTGACAGTAGGTTTCACATAATAGCAGACGCATTTAGTTGTCAAATTCTGCTGGATTTTGTTTATAAATATTTGTGCTACGGTTTTCCAACACGAATTATTTTTTTAGTATCGATGCTCAGCAGACTTCTCCGGGTAAACTTTCACTTGGTCACTTGCCAAAAAAGTCGATTCGGTTTGGCATACACTTTTTTGGACAGTAATGAATGAATTTTACTCTCAAATAACGTTATTATCACTTTTGCACAGCCGAGTAATAATTATTATGATGTAACTGATAATGGGTACATTTCGTATATTTAGTCACCACTCCATTTCTTCTCCAACTCGAAACTTCTGCAAATTTTTCTCCAGTTTTGAATATTAACGTCAAATACTTATTTAAACACAGAACTTCAGCATATTTATCAATTAGCACAGTGCAGAGAAGAAGAGGATGGTGATGAATGGCTGAATAATGGAATGTGTGAGTTCATTTTTGAAGTCATTTTTCACATAAGCCACACAATCAGAGTCACACAGTCACGGATGGCGGATGTCACTCGACGTGATTATTTTCCCATTCGTTCCGGAACACATTTGTTGAATATTTTATGTCGTATTTTGTTGGACTTGATGTAGAATGAGTAATGTCAGAGTCGGGACGAAACTCCAAGAACAAGTACAACCACCACAAATTTGTAATACCAACTAACTAACTAACCAACCAACCAAGCAACCCCCACACGCACCAGTTTTATACACATATATTGGCAAATCTCTTGTCCGGATCTTCCTTACCACTCTCACTCACTACTCTAGTCAATCATCAATTTATTATTTTTCACACACATCAAACCCCTCTCACACTGCAAATATATACGACTCTCAAACTATTTACTCCTCTCATGCATTTGTTTTAAAGTGCGGACTAACTAGTAATAATGTAAGTGCGAGGGCGAAATGGAGAGAAAGGGTGCTCTCTCTCTCATTCCAAAACCTTTTGCGACTATTATTATTATTATTTCGCTTCTCTTCTACTAGTCTCTTCTGATATACTATGTCCATCCAATCCGATGATGTGTGTGTATGTTAAATGGCTTATAAAGCAGAATGTACATGATTCAATGATGCTGATACAAGCTAAAATGATGATGATGATGATGATGAGGTTTTCCTCTGCACTATCCCTTTTCTTTACAAGACATACCAACCAAGCAGTCGTCGCACAAAGTAAAATACCACGTAAAAAATGAATAAATACACCACAAGCATAGCAGAGAGAGAGATGTTCTGGCTGGTGTTATTGTAGGCCACATAGCCCGTCCATGTATGGTATGAAGGTCTTTAAGGTGTAGTACTGCTTTTATAAGGATTCCTCTATACATAAGAAGATGCAAGAACAACTTGCATGGACATATTTGTAAGGCTCACTCACCAAGTATTCGTGTAAAAAAAGTATAGTGGTCTACGAAGCAAACAGTGATAATACGGCGAACGGAAAGAAGTGAAACTCTCACTGCTCAGTCAAAGTTTGAGAATTATTCTGATTTTTTAAACGATTTCCGGCGGAGGTGAGTGAAGTGAAAATGACTGAAATTCAGAAGAGACGGTAGGGAATCAGAGCGTGGATGCAGTGCAACAAGTGGTTGCCTTTCCCTTCCTTTGATTCCCACCACATGCATAAGCTCACTTTTTATCTTGATCCCGTGTATGAAAATGGCTTAATTGACAAATGAGACATGTCATCGTCGTGTCAGTCCCCACCTGCAAATTACATATGATTTTGGCCCCTTGGTTGACGTGATTTCTGAAGCATCTCATACAAGAATTCCCACTGTTTACTACTAAAAGTTATACATACATTTGTGTGAGGAGCAGGATTCCAAAGTGGTCTGCTAAGAAGAAGTTGAAAAAGCAATTGCAAGTGTTTCCTACCAACCATACTGAAATATAAACTGGGATCGTATTCTCTCATGCTTGTTTAGCTTAAAACTTATAGTTACTTAGTTAGCAAGGGTTTTTGGCTCTCGTCGTCTCGTGGGTTGGGTAGGGTACGTGAAGGTGGATGAGATTATTAGTACGATGAGGAATGAAAGAAACTCTTTAAAACTTTAAACCAACCTCACCCCGTTATGCTAAGTATGTTCTCTGAGGGAGTAGTAGTGTGTGCCTTGGTAAAATACCGAGTGCCTTAAGTAATAAGACTCCATGGACGAGAAGTGTGTTAAGGGAATCTTATTCTGGTTGAGGGAACTGCTCGCTTTTTTGGGATCTTGTTTAACATCTCGAGAAATCTCACCATTGTTGTTGTTACGTATGTTGGGGTATATCTGCTGGAGAAGAAGATGCCCATTACGTATGTAGCTACCTGGTCAAGTCATGTCGTCTTTTTGTAGGTGCGACGCGATACACCAAGCTTTTCGATGGATGGAAATGCCTTCTTCCTTTGAAAACTTGTTCTTCTTTCTTTATCGTGGGGCTCGTCTCACCTTACTTTCCATCGCCAGCCATGCTTCCCTTGTTCTCCTCCGATCATGACGTTCCTCCGGCATTGTTGCGTCGCCTTATGTTCGAATGGATGAAGGATATAGTTTATTCTTACCTGATCTCTGTTTTTCTTGGGATGGTGATGCCTATGTCGTTGTTTGGAATGACTTTCTTCTCAAATTCTTGAATATCCACAGCAGTGATGATGATGTAAGGGAGAAAGTTATTGGTTCTTGGAATGTGTAGTCTTTTGTCGGAGTAATTAATTAATTAAAAGTCTTTCTCATAAACTATTTCTATATTTTTTACTTTCTGTGATATGCACAATTTTATTGAGACATTTTACATTCGTCTCACATTTTTCAGTGGAAAATTCCGAGTCTTTGGGAAGTACCTATAGCACCATCTCCACCACCACGACAGCACATCAATGTTCTCTCATGAAAGGCAAATGCGTTCGTAAAGAGCACCAAGTTGGTGAGATGAGATGGAAACCAGCATCTGAGGCGTCCACACATGTCGAGGTCATAATAGTACTCGTTCTTTTTAGGGAACCACCCACTAACCAGGCCCACATGAGAGTGTGTTATCGTTAATTTGGGGTGGATAAGTTGTCTCAGTTATTCAAGGGATAAGCCGAAGTGGACAGCCCTTTGCAATCTAAAGTGTTGAGCAGGAGTGGAATCGAGAGAGAAGGAGGACGCGAGGAGTCATGGAATGGAAACTCCCGGCAATGTGCGACCCGCTTGCAGCCTCTGCCTGACCCAAACAAAGTGCACAAAGTTCGTGAGGAGAGACAAAGTCGAGTTATTTTGTAAATTTTGAAATTTATAGCAATAAATTGCATTATCCTGCCATTTCGACCCTGCCCAGACGCACCTCTGTCCGGGACGACGAATGGTGGTCGACGACTCCCTCCCTCCTCCTCCTCCCACCACCACCTTATTTTTTAGGCGAGTTTCCCACTCTATTTATTTGTGTTTAATTGTGTAATAATGGTTTTTGACTTCATAAGAAACCATCACTTTTGAGGCACGGTTTCTAATGAAAATTTATTTGTTTGATATCCACGAAGAAAACAATTTGGCTTATTTAAGCATATACAAAATTCATATTTTGATGTATTTATGTTTTAAACTACTGATTTGAATAATCCACATTCTGTAAAGTTTTTAATAAACAGCTGAAATCATGTGTTTTTTAATCTGTTTACTTTAAACAGGGCCTCTAACCTAACCAGTTAGAGTACGTGCCAGGAGTTTGTCTTTTACATCCAAGATGAGTTCGACCGACTTTATGGGAGGCTCAGATGGTGTATCATCAACCACAAACTCCAATAATACCACCTCTGATCTACCTTCCACCAGTAAATTCAACAATTCCGACACCAACATGGACTCGACACTGCCTACGCTCAAGTGGAAAAAAGTAATCGACACGTCCGGAGTTCAACCGCGGCCAAGGCACGGCCACCGCGCAGTCGCCATTAAAGATTTGATGGTCGTCTTTGGCGGAGGAAATGAAGGCATCGTGGACGAGCTTCATGTCTACAACACCATGACGAATCAATGGTACTCGCCAACGGTGAAAGGTGACATTCCACAAGGATGTGCCGCATATGGATTTGTCGTAGACGGAACACGACTCCTCATTTTTGGCGGAATGGTGGAGTATGGACGATACTCCAATGATCTGTATGAGCTATCTGCATCTCGCTGGGAGTGGAAAAAGCTCAAGCCTAAAATGGCACGACAAGGAGAGCTCCCTTGTGCACGTCTCGGCCACAGCTTTACGCTACTCAACGACAAAGTGTACTTATTTGGAGGGTTGGCGAATGAAAGTGATGATCCCAAGAATAACATCCCACGCTACTTGAATGATCTCTACATCCTCCAGCTGATTACGAATGGGCCGGGATCATGGGAGATTCCGATGACTTTTGGACAAGCGCCGAGTCCGAGAGAGTCACATACTTGTGTCGCCTACTCCAACAAGTATGGAACGGAAAGTAAGCTGATCATCTTTGGGGGGATGAGTGGCTGTCGCTTGGGAGATTTGTGGACCCTCATGGTCGAGACAATGACCTGGGTGAAACCTAGTTTCTTTGGAAAGACGCCCCTTCCTAGGTCACTTCACAGTGCGACCCTGGTTGGAAATAAAATGTACGTCTTTGGAGGATGGGTGCCACTGCTGGTGGATGACGTGAAATCCAATGCACACGAAAAGGAATGGAAATGTACTAATTCATTGGCAGTGCTGAATATTGAAAACATGACATGGGAGAGTATCCAGCATGATATGTTAGACGAAACGATTCCAAGGGCGAGGGCAGGTCAGTTAAAGTTGATTATTATATTATTTAACTATATATATTTTGAAATAGTAAAATACGCACAAAATATATATAATCAACTTGGGAATAATATTTTGACTTGAAAGCTATGCGATTTATTTTCACTAATTTACACTTGCTCTATTCTATACTCTCGTTTTTTTTCATTTTGTGCAATAGAAATATCAAGATTGATGAAAATAACTTTGTATTATTTTTCCTCATGGCTTCCAGGCCACTGCGCTGTTGCTATTCACACCCGACTCTATATTTGGTCTGGACGAGATGGATACCGGAAGGCATGGAATAATCAAGTCTGCTGTAAGGACTTGTGGTACTTGGAAGTTGAAAAACCCGTCCCACCCGCAAAAGTTCAGCTCTCCAGGGCAGCCACAAACATGTTGGAGGTCAGTTGGCCCGTTTTGCCTGGAGCGGAAGGCTATCTCCTCCAGATTTGCAAGTATGATACGTCGAAAGATGTCCAAAACCCAACAGGGACGATGATGGGGGTTGGATCCGCTCCTGCAACCTTACAACCAGTACCGGCTGGTGCACCTCAACCGATGTATGCACCGTCATCCGTCGTTGGTTTCACAGGAAAACAACCCATGATGTTTACTCCAGACACGCATTTCACCGTTCCAATTATCTCCTCCTCCAGAGTTGCAGGTCAGATGAGCATGTCAAACTCAAATTCTAACGCGACTCCGACTCCGACAAGTGTTCTCGGCTTCCCGGTCGTAACTTCTATCTCGGCTAGTAATACAAACTCCCCCGCGAATCTTCCAGCCGCATCCAGTCTAATCTCTCTCCCGGCTAGTATGGCAGGTACGGCAAGCAACCTTTTCGCGGCACGAGGTGTTGGCCGGGTTGTTGCTGCCAAGAATGCAACCCCACGAGGAGGGATCGTTCGTCTTAGGGCGACTACCCCTGGTTCTAACGTTAACATAAACACTGCAAGGGCACCCTCCATCATTAAACAAGGGTCCCAAGTTACCACTCAGCAAAACACAGCCTCCTCTCTGAACGCGCTGGCCACTGCAGCAGCCGCTGCAACAGCCGTCCCCCAAAAGATACAAACTCCCACCCCGACGGTAAAAGTAGTTCAAGCATCAAATACGGGACAAATGGTCACCACAACTCCAATTAAAGTGCAAGGTGTCGGTGGAACTACACAAACAATCCGGATCGTCAACCCAGGTCAAGTAGGACAGGGCGGGAACGTTAAACAAATAATAGTCCAGAAACCTGGAGGCGCTCAAGGAACCGCCACCACCGTCAGCGGTCAGCAGTTGTACACTGTATTGAAAACAAATCAAGGGATGATGTCGAACGTAGTCCAAGGCGTCAACTCTTCTACAAAGGTAGGACCTAACATTATTCGCCTCGTCACTCCAGGAGGAGGACTGTCGGGAATGGGGATGAAGGCATCAATTATTGGAAACGCACAACAATCAGTGATTAACGTTCCGGGCCAACAGGGAGGCAATCTTGTGCTCAACAAGCCACATGTGACTTATGATGCTAATAATAAACCAACCTTTGTCTTCAGACCGGGAACGATGGCGACGAGACCGGCGGGCGGCGGCACTCAGTACGTCGTCGTCACCCAGGCCTCCGCCCTTCGAAATTATCAAGGTATCACAACCACTATGGCAGGTGGTGGTACAACTGCGTCTACCCTTCAGTCCGGTGCTGGAGGGAACCAAGGTGTCAAGATGATTATGGTTTCAACTCCGGGATCGTCGGCTACGGGTAATAAACCAGTATCCACATTTGGTACTACTACTTTGTCACAGGCAGGGCTCAACAATCTAATCTTCTCCACAGCTGGTAAACAAACGCAGTACATGACTTCCACGGGTCAATTGTTAACTCTTCCGCAGGGGATTGTAGGCTCCAATCAGGTAACTATTTGTGATTTGCATCCAGCTCCGGAGCTATTTTATTAGCTAAATTTTCGATTGATGAGGACGTGACCTTATGTGTTTATATTTTTTAATTCAGCAAATTTCGATTGGTGGTAAACCGGTGTCAATCCAGATGGCTGCGTCAGGCCAAAGATTTGCCTTGATGCCAACCGGTACCGGTGGCAAGGTATATCTTATTACTAATGATAATGTTAATTAAATGATCCATATGTATGTATAACTTAGGTTTTACAAACCCTCCAAACGGTTGGCACCGCTGGCGAAAAGAAGATTGTCGTCCTCCAGCAGGGCTCGCAACCCGGTCAATTCACGATTGCCTCCTCCTCTGATATGAACCAAAGAGTAGTCCAATCGACTGCCAGTACACAAGATGGACAAATCGACTCAACGTCGGGTCAAGGTAGGAATAATTTTACTGCGTTTCAGACATACTTTGTATATTTATTAGAAGTTTTCTAACTAAATTATTACTGTAGAAGTGAACGTACAAGAGGCGGATGCGTTAGGAGTCAGCCTTGGAAACTTTGGAGAAACTTTAACTGCAGAAGAAGCGGCCGAACTGATGGGGACGGCCGTAGACATTGGTTCTGGCGACGAGGAGATGACTGGTATGTCCGAGCTAATTGTAAAAGTGGTGTTGCTTTTGCATATTATATTTATTTGTATTCTAACAATTAGATGGTACAAATGTAGGAGAAACAATGGGACTCAAAGGGGGATCTACATGTACTGATATTGTCCTGTACGATGACAAGGTGAAATTTTCGTGGTATACTCCATGGCTCAAACTGAAAGGAGGTGTGCACATATTAACTTATTTATAAAAATATAGATGTTTTGGTTAAATGGAACATTAATATTTTGGTATGCTTTGTTAAGGTGGCAATGTTGACGAAGCCCTCGAAGAAAAATTGCCAACCAACAACGAGACGGCTGAAGATCAGCAAGTTGAAGAGCCTCAGAGCATTGATAACTTTTCACTTAGTCAGGCTGAAACTCAAGTTATTGAAGGTGGTCCCGACAGTGACCAAGCATTGGGAGGCGGCCAAGAAACACAGGAGATGTACAGTATTACTACCGCCACCAGTATGGAAGATCAATCTTCGATGCAGATCTCAGGAGGGATTGAGAATCAACAAAGTACGGAAACTACGCAGAGGGTATTAGCCGATCAGACGGGCTTTGTGGGCGAATCAATCGACGGAGGACAACAACAACCCGAATTTAGTCCTAATCGTGGCGTCAGTGAAGCTGAAATGATCCAGTTATTCGAAGCTGCCTCAAGCGGAACTCTCACAACTTCACCACGATCAGCAAGCAATCCTGGTCACTTGGAATTAAATCCCACCACATTGCACGCCTTGGCCCAAATGGCTAAACAAGCCACTCCAGAACCTACCTCGGCTGTTGCTGAAAACAACCATCTACCCCCCGGGACGTCGTCGTACGATGAGTTGCAGCAATCAACCCACCGACTTCCAAGTCACGACACTCTACAAATGCTGGAAGATTCGGATCCGCTCAGTATCCTCGCGTCTTCAGCCGTCAGTGCGCTATCAGTTCAAAATGATGCAACCAATTCTCTCGTCATGGCTGCAGCAGCAGCTAGGGCAGAAGCTAACCATCTAACCGCCGAGACAGCCGGAGCCTCTGCACTTGCTACAAGTGCAGACACTTTGTCATCTTTGTCAGCCCTGACAAGTGAAGAAGATCGGAAGGACGGATGGGCTGATGTGGCTTATACGAAGTTCAACCTTTGTCAAGTTAAACAATACTACCTCGTAAATGAAAAGCTTTCCACCATGCCCCCGGATACGGATGTCTCTCGAGATTTAGAGTTTATTAAGAAGCGTATCGAACTTCAACCCGGGACGGCGTACAAGTTTCGAGTTGCTGCGATTAACGCGTGTGGTCGAGGTCCTTGGAGTGAGGTGTGTACATACATATATTCGTTAATTTCAATACTTAACTCTGTTACTCTGTAATTACTATTAGATTATGTTTCTACATTATTTACTTATAAATATTTTGTGTTTTCAGACTGCAGCCTTCAAAACCTGCCTTCCTGGATTTCCTGGAGCGCCATCAGCCATTAAGATTTCTAAGGCGTTGGAAGGAGCACTAATTTCTTGGGAGCCTCCAAGTAACAATACGTTTGGGGACATTCTTGAGTATTCAGTGTATCTTGCTGTAAAACAAACTCCAAGCAATCTCAACCATGTAAGGGTTAAGTTTATTAATTATATAATTCCATTTTGTGTCTCTGATATTAATCGTATTTTAATATTGCCCCTTTGTTGTATTTAAATCAGTTGGATATGAATGTCAAGGCTGGAGCTACCAGTCTCTCATTTGTTCGAGTCTACTGCGGTCCATCGAATCAGTGTACTGTTCCCAACGCATCTCTTGCTACAGCTCAAATTGACACTACAACGAAACCAGCCATTATATTCCGTATCGCGGCCAAGAATGAAAAAGGATACGGACCAGCCACCCAAGTTCGATGGTTGCAAGGTAATTTTATAATCATAATTGAATGTATTACGATATTATTTTATCAGTTCTTGTAGAGCAGATCACTTCGGTTCGTGAAGGAGCATATCATTCTTTTAACTTTTGAGTTTTATTTTATTTTGGGTTTCTACCGATCTGTCTCTAAAGATTATGTTTTGTTAATCTTTCAGAATCTGCCTATAGTTTTGTGAAGCAGCAGGCTGCTTCGAAGCGTGGAGCCGAGCCTTCAAGTGGTCGAGGATACAAAAAGTCCAAGTACGACGACACTGCCTGAACAAAACCTTTTACACTACATACTTTACCATACTGACTAATTGCAAGTGACTAATTATATTTTTACATTCAATTTGTTGACTCTTATTAAGCCTTTATGGAGTAGGTGTTTAGCTATAAGTTTCTGTGTTCCAGTCTTTTCTCTGTTACTATTTTGTTTCGCTCTCTTTCGCGTCACCTGTAGGTGTAAAATTTACTACTACATACAATGTTGAACTTTACATTATAATCTCAAAGTATAAAGCTATTTTGTAAATTACTCGTCGTAACTAATGCAACAATTAGTTATTTGTCAATATTATTTACTAGGCAAGTATCACTCTTGAAACTGTTGAGTGCAATAAAATAGCAGTGTCAAAAATAACTTTGCAGAAGAGTGATTTTCATATCGACAATAAATTTATTCCAGTTTTAATATAAGAACACAAATTTTCTCTCCTCAAATTTTTACATCATCTTTACATCATCAAGTGAATACTTTGTGACTAGAACTAGTTGTGTAATTAATTGATCGATCATGCCGAACTATTTATCTTGTCGAATTATTATTCTTTCACAGGAAATTTGTCTTGATTATTGTTCAACTGTCAACAGTTATTTTTTTAAGCACCATTCGTTTCATTGTGAAAGCTTGAAATAAAAGGAGGTTGTTGCTGCTACACTGTTGCTGTTTCTGATACCGTTGTTGACGTGATGGTATTGCTTATAGTTAGATTCCAGGGGGCGTACTAGCTAGCGTACGATGCTTGCCTGTAAAAATGAATAGTATCCAGTGATTAGAAATATTAAATCAGAAATTTACATGCCAGTATTAAATACCGCACTGTTAGCAAACCGAGAAGCTTATTTACAATTTGAGACATAAATATATAAAAAGAGAGAACTTTGATAACCAATTATAGATAATAATAATAATTACGAACAACAAGGTGCGTAATGCTGCTATAAACTTGAGAGTACAATTCATTAAAGAAACTGAATTAAAAAAGATGACTGGTAACCACAGTCCAATTGGACTGTCCAACAACCGTACCGTGAGTGGTCACATACAGATGAAGCACGTTATAGACAACAACTGAGGTCAAATCACCCATGCGCATTAATTGGCAAAGCCTCCTAATACCACACTCTGTTTTAAGTATAAGCAATTAGTAATCAAAATATTATCTTGTAAAAAATAATACCTGAACCATTTCAGACAATTGGTTGAATGAAGAGGGGAACGCAATAAGGTCCAACAAACTCAAATTTTAACACTACAAAAATAATTGCACTCCTACTAATCCTGATCCGATCCACGCCCCATGAACGAACGGCACACAGCTATATATGATTATAAACTAATGGCTTTTCTCTGTAGACTAGGAATTGGCTAAGTTTTAAATAAAAATCATAATAAATAACTCGAACAACGGCACAACTTAACTCATACAGAAGCAACCAGAATCTTAAGGGGCTCAATACTAGACAAAAATGAGCTCTACGTAACAAACAACCAAACTGAAAAACTAGTTACCATACAATATAATTAAAATAAGCAAATTACAAGTACTCGAGGAGTAGTAAGATTATTGCTGTTAGTAGAGAAGTTAGAAGTTGGCAAGAACAAAATAATATTCATCATAACTTTTTGTATCACTTTTTTCTTTACTGCCACACAGTCTTCTGAGAGCCGTATTCTTCCAGCAGATGATATCCACACTGAACGCAGCACGAATTTATAACATACCAAACCAAGCCATTTAAAAAGAGGAAGAGTCGCATATAATTTTTTAAGGCACTCATATTACTATTAGAAATATGTTTTATGTGGATATAAGATCAGCAGAATAACCAGGAGAAGAAATCCAGTCATGATCTGGACATGTTTTTCTTTAAAAATATAATACCCGTCCAATCAATTTCTCTTCTGCGTCCACCAAAATACATACTAAAGAAAAACAGGAGGTTGCATGATTTCAGGAAGACGATGAGGATCACACCACTCGAAAAACCAAAAATTCTCAAAAAGGATGAGCAAAAACAAAAATTCTCATCTTCGGAACACTTAATCTTAAAGAATGCTACCAATTTTCAACCTTAGTTTTTGCTTGGAGATAATTGACGATGTTCTTAACGACGTCCATGCTGGTTGCTTGACCTCCCAAATCTACAATTCATACGTAGATTGTCGTTAAAAATATAAAAATTTTCAAAACTGTAAATGTATTAAAGTTGAAATATACCCGGAGTGTGAATCTTATCAACATTAATCGTTTGGTCAATCGCTTCTCTCAACCAAACCGAGTGGTTCTCCAGTCGCAAGTGATGAAGAAGGTCAGCAGCAGCGTTCATCATGGAGATTGGGTTGGCAATATTCTTCCCAGCAATTGAAGTTCCCGTATTTCGAGTGCCGGGCTCAAAAATTGCGTACTTGGATATAAATCATAATTAAATGAGCATATAATTAACTTCAAACATATACATTTATTGTCTATATAAATAAATAAGTAAGTCACCTCTGTTCCGTAATTTCTTCCAGACAAAAGACCAGCTCCTCCCATCAAGCCACAAATAACGTTGGATACAATGGATCCATACAAGTTGGTCATGAGCATAACATCGAATTGATGAGGGTTTGAGACGAGTTGCTTTAGGGATAATGAATCAATTAAATCATTTGCTATCGTCAACAATGAATTGAACACCATACAAAGCAGTTAGTTCACTTTGCATACACACACACACACATACTATATTTATATTTGTTTTGTTTTTAGTTCTTTTGTTCTATATTACTATTTTTAGCCGTTGACTGATACATAAATCAACACTTACCATGCAGCAATTGTCAATAATCATGTCGTTATGTTGAATGTCTGGATACTCTTTGGCGATTTGACGGCTAATTTCCAAAAACAGACCGTCCGATGTTTTCCTGAATAATTATCAATTAATTTCCATTTTGTCCTTTTGTTCATTTTGAAGTTATTTTAACAATTAACTCACATAATGTTCGCCTTATGGATCGTTGTAACCTTCTTTCGTCCATGTTTCTTTGCAAAATCAAAAGCATAGCGAGCCAGTCGCTCAGAATTCTCTCGGGTCACAATTTTCAAGCACTCGACCACTCCATATACACTCTGTAAATATGTGTAAATATTATTTGTAGATTATTATTATGTATAACTTAATAAACTGTGTGTGCTAACCTCATGTTCCAACATTGCATACTCTCCTTCGGTATTTTGGCGAATAAGGTAGACATCTATATCCTTCTGACGTGAAGGAACTCCGGCATATGACAAACAATGAATGACATTAACAAACAAATCCAACTCATTTCGAAGAGCAACGTTTCGCGACATAACATTCGGACTTAAACTTTTCGTTTCAATGTTTCCTAAAAAATACAATTTTGCATCAACAGCTTACCAGTAATCAATGTGATTAATAAGGTAATGAAAGGCTTACCTTTCAACGCAACACCATTCCTCCGGATGGAAGTAATTGCATACTCCAAATCTTCATTCCCTTCCGTATTCGGGTTAATGTTGACTTCTTCGAAATCCACGGGAACTCCGGCATACCTATCAATCAATCCCAATCTCCTATTACTATACATCAAGACTTAGCAACTTAGCTACTTATCTCCTCAATTACCGAAACACTTCTCTAACATAGCCCATCAACTCGGGTCCGATACCTCCTCCAGGGAGCATCGTGACCGTGTGTCGTCCCCCATATTTCGCTTTAGGGAGAATCTAAAAAATAAAGACGCGCAACAAATTATATTTAGTCCAATAATTAATTTCGCCATTAAACTCCTCACCTTCGCCAACCTGGACGTCTTTGACTTGAATCTTTTTTGGCTATCGCCTAATCCTAACTGACCCGCACCCATCGTTCTCGTCGCAGAACCAGCACCATTCAAGCTCATCGAGCTCATTTGAGCCAACTTCAACAATTGCGTCCTACCAAAGGCAGCCATCCTGAGGGCAGGAATTGTCTTCCAAGTTTCCTAAACCTAGTTCAAAAATAAATTAAATTCAAACAAAGTGTACTTAAGTTAATAGTTCAATCAAATCTCGATCAAAGTCGATTAATCAAATTTATTGTAAATGACCCCAAAAAGTTACGACACGACTCGACCCTACCGGCCATAATTTTCTCGTAATAGACAAATAAAATAATACCTTATCGACTTACCTTGGAGTGGGTTATCTGCAAATGAACTGTTTTCCCACTAACTGTTGTGAAATGAAAAGTGAAATTGTGGTCGCCTCCCTGGTTTTTCTGGTCTGGTTGCCCCGAGCTGGCAGATCTCAGCTGGCAGCAGATTCAAAGGAACCAAGTCCGGCCGTCGCGCGTGTCTCGTCTCCATTGTCGCATGCTCCTTTCATCTCTCGGATCGTCGTTGGCCACCTTGTCCCAAAATTTTTAAATTTCTAGTGCCCAGCTAATTGTGCCCCCCAGAATCATGGCCAGAAACCGAAACACATCCCCCCACGACCTGGTCGACTCGTCTCTAACCGTCGCGACGTTGCAAGGTGAGGCAAACTATCCTCGGCGAAATTTTACATTTTTTTGGAATGATGATTCATTCATCACGGATTCTAATTAATTATTTTGTGTTGGAATTAATAGATGTCCTCTTTAAGCCCTTGGAGGCTGGAGGGGAACGTTTCCTTCAGTTAAGGACGCTAAAATTGGAACATTTCAAGAGAGAATTTAATTCTGATAAGAGCTACGAGATTAATACGGAAGAAGATATACAATACTTGAGGAGTTTAGAACCAACAGATTGGAAGGTAATTTGATTAATAAGAAGGGTTCTTTTTAATGTGGGTGAGTAATTTATATTTAAACTATTTTTACAGGATCAAGACCACTATGCCGTTTTAGGGTTGAAACATTTACGAGTGCGAGCTTCTGAGGATGATATTAGGAAAGCTTGTAAGTTAATCTGTTAATTAATATTTAAATAAATTATACGGCAAACTAATTTTTAAGGTGAACACTTGTAATGATTACAGATAGGATACGAGTTCTTAAACATCATCCCGATAAACGGATGGGGGCTGGTGAACAAGTAAACCCAGAATGTGACTACTTTGCCTGTATAGTTAAAGCCTTTGAGACATTGACGGGGAAAAGACAGGCCTACGACTCAATAGATCCAACTTTTGATAACTACGTTCCACCCAAAACAATTACTTCAAAGGACGATTTTTTCACGGTAAGTTATGCACATGAAGTATGACCAGATAATCGAGGTAATGATAAAAATTGTTTTTCTAGGTGTACGGTAAATGGTTTGAACTAAACTCTCGCTGGTCAGTGAAGACTCCGGTTCCTCTCTTGGGAAACATTAACACGCCAAGAGATAAGGTGGATCATTTCTATTCATTTTGGTACGAATTCGACTCTTGGAGAGAATATTCCTACTTGGACGAAGAAGAGAAGGAGAAAGGACAATAGTACGAACTCTAAAATCTAAGAAGCTATGTTGATTGTAAGATGTAAAAAAGCTAACTTTTCCGTCTTTCCTTTCTAGCCGCGAAGAGCGGAGATGGATCGATAAGCAAAACAAGGCTGCGAGGGCAAAGCTGAAGAAAGAAGAAATGACCCGCATTAGATCCGCCGTCGATATCGCATACTCTCTTGATCCTAGAATCGTAATGTTCAAAACGCAGGATAGTGAAGAAAAATTAGCAAAGAAAATGGAGAAAAAGAAAGCTGTCAGAGAAAAACAAGAGCAAGAAGAACAGGTGATGACTCGTTTCCATACAATGTGCATGTGTTTATTTTGTATGATGCTAAATATTGAACGAAATTTTACTGCAATTGTAGTTACGACGAGATAAGGCAGAGAAAGCGAGACTAGAGAAGGAACGCATCGAGGCGGAAGCCAAAGAGAAAGAACTGAACGCCAAGAAGGAGAAAGAAGCGATCAAAAAGATGCAAAAGAAGGAAAAGAAAACGTTCCGTACTGTTTGTAAAACGAATAATTACTACGGAACTGATGATAAATCAACGATAGACAATATGGCATTCATGGAGACGTTGTGCGAAGTCTTGGAATTAAATGAGTAATTATTATTGTCTTATTTGACCATGGTGTTTAGGGTAATTACCATCAAATTTGTTATTCATTTGACTAATTTCAGATTGGAAGAACTAAACAAGCAACTGACAACCATGAGCTTAGACGATGGTTCGCTATTGTTTCTCAAAAAGGCAGACGAAGTAAACCAGAAAATAAAAGCTGAAAGGGCTGCAACTTCTCAAGTTATTTCTGGAAGTAAAAACGGGTATGGTCGCAATGGATCTTCAAACGGTTTAGATGATTGGACTTCTGAAGACCTTGCACTCCTTATAAAATCCGTTAATATTTTTCCTGCTGGGACAGTACAAAGGTAATTAATAATTTATTTTTTTTACTCGGTATATCATAGTTGATATAATAATCAATTGGTTTATGTCACTTCTTGGTTTTTCAGGTGGGAGGTTGTAGCCAACTTTATACAACAGCATGGTTCCAATGGGAAACGACGAACAGCAAAAGAAGTTCTAGCCAAAGCCAAAGATTTGAAGGCCTCTGACTTTTCAAAGAACAGCATGAAAGAAGAAGTAAACCAAATGGCATACGCTGTTTTTGAGAAAAACCAGAAATCTCAGATCAAGTGTGAAGCAGAAGAGACAAAACGAGATGGTAAGTCGACTCAGTAACATGTCGCGTTGTTGCATTACTTAAATTCACACATGTCTTATAATTTTAGACGACACCGGAAATACTACTACTACCATCATCACGGCGCCTGTAGAACAAGTTGAGGAAGCGAAACCTTGGACTGCTGAGGAACAAAAAATGTTGGAACAAGCATTGAAGACGTATCCTGCATCGCATTCTGATAGATGGGATAGAATCGCTGAATGTGTTCCGGGACGAAATAAAAAAGAGTGTATGGCACGATTTAAGGTAATTGTTCCACCCCCAACTAGTGAGATATCATGCTTTTTTTTACCAAATCTAAGCTATTTTTTGTTACAATTGCAGGAATTAGCTGCGCTGATAAAGGCGAAGAAAATGGCTCAGAAAAAATAACTTTATAACAATTAGAACAATTAATTTTCTTACCTCATCATTCATCCCGCTGCATTTAATGCGATATAAAAGTTTCCTCGACTACTTGGGTGTGAATAGCAATTAGTGTATTACTATTACCAGCCGTATATTGGTCAGTTACTATTCTCGCAAGACCTTACGTTCTCCGGCTCAAGAAAACACTTCGCAGTTTTCTCCCTTGAATAATTATTACAGCCCACCCAGTCAGTTTTTATATCATTATTAACCAACACTTCATTCGATTAATTACTGGATTATCCGAAACTGACATTTGACTTTCACTATATTATACTTTTAATTGTCATTCGTCTTGTTATTCTCTTACTCTATTCTATTGTAGGACGTGTGTTCTAGCTCTTTTACTCATCTTCTAAGTAACTTTTACCAATTATTTGAGTATTGACTGTAGGTTTCAATTGACCATTATTATTATTATATCACTCAAAGTGCATCGTATAGGTTAAAATTTACACTGACTTCCATTACTGGATATCATACATATGGTTAATTTTGCACATTATGTATCCTCGTGAGTATTACTATGCATTAGTATGCTTTATTATAATTTAAAAATATGGATAGTGCGGTGAGATTCTGGAAAAAAAACTAGGAATGCAATATCCATGTTTAAAAGTTAGTCGTAAACCTCATACAATATATTCATACTTCATGAGTGAACTACACTAACATAAGTGCAAATTAGAAATGTCGTAAATAATATCCAACGATGTATTTCTTATTCGATCATAGTTGATTATTTCATTTCATAAAAATTAAATCGTATAACTAATTTGCGAAGTCCATTCTAATTAATAATGCTGTCTTGTTACTTACTCTAGAAAAAAATTGTGAATTTACTGCTACTCTCATTGATTAATTGATTTATATGCTTCAGTTCTTTTATTTCACAATATAAATTAGATTAATTTATTGTACTACGATACGATTCTGACTAAATAAAAAACAAAGATTGTTGAACACAGATCCTACCAACTTGGTAATTTTTCATTGAATTGTGGATGTTTTCGTAATAACTGGTTGAGTTGTTGGGTCGTCAAATTTCTCGGATTTCGTCCGACGGTTACAACACCGGATGCTTGTCGCTGCTTGGCTGCCTTTCCGTCGGCCTGTGTTAATCATAAAAGGATCATGTAATGCAGGTAAACAATTTAAATAATTATATCATATCTTTAAACACTACAAAGAACTTTATTTACCCGATGTTGATGGTAGCATCCCATGAATTTTTCAATTTCTGGAGTACACTTCACCTCCTTAAACTCATTTTTCTTCATGCACGCAAACATTACTGCCATTTCCTCGAGGCAAGAAACATCTAAACAAATCAAGACGATTTTAAAAATTAGTCAGCAAGAATACTTAGTAAATTAAGTTTAAGTCATAGTTTTTATAGTTATTATAGTTTATAGTTAAATGAGTTATTAAATCGTATCGTACCCGCAGATTTTTGACCAGCACCAGAAACTTCATTTTTTAATTGGACCGGAAACATTTCCTTGAAGGGAATTTTTTTAGGGTTTGGTGGCAGCTTGCCTTTTCGTAACAGTGTATTCGTAAGTCTCATTGTGTATCGAATTAATAGTTTAATTTGGTTTCAGTTAATCTAAGTTAGATTATCTAACCACAATCCGACCGATTTTAATTTGACCGGCCGGACTCTAATTTAGGATGTCAACTTAATTTAAGAAGTAGATGCCAAGTAGGTCAAAAACTACAGAATGTTATTAAAATATAAGCTTGACACCCACAACGGCACTATAAAATACAAACTATTCGTCTTTTGCGAAAAAATTGGAAAGTTTATATTCCAGAAGATCCATGCGAACTTGTTCGCACACACGGATTTCATTTATCCACTCTCCACGGGGAATTTGAGAAGCTTTCTCCTGACTTTCTCCTAATGCATATACCAAAGCAAATGTAAAATAACGTCATAACAATGAAGTAGTTTTCCTACTTAATTGGCCATATCGCATGCACGACTAATTTTCAAGGGAACGTCTCTCCATTTGATGAGCCTTCAGTGAGTTATTGACATTATAAAAACATGATGCGGTTTTTTTTCAAGTACGAGAAGATGAAATTCCTAGCTTTCTTTCCAAATGACTGAACAAGACGGCAGCAGCAGTAGTTCTGACATTTACAAGTCCGCATTCTAAATCTTCTTGTAAAAACTTGGGCATATTTTCAAAGGGCGATGATAATAATGATGGTCATAGTGAAGGCCAGGCAAAAAAGCCAAGTATGCGGAAAACCCATGCAGATAACTAGGCTGGCCTTACACAAATATGCGAATGGATGGTTGGTTCTTCCTCATTTTTTGTTGTCAATGTAACTTTTAAGTGGTGCTGCTGGTGGTGGTGTGGAGGTCAAGGGAAAGCTCAAAATAACCCTTCTGCTTTCTCCGCTAGATTAAATTGAATCCTGTCACACTCAATGAGCACGAGGAAGAAGGGTGGTAAGCTCGCCTTCTTTTTTTATACTTTGACTTTTCAGCCTATTCAAGAGTATTTATGTATATGCGCGAAGACATGACATCTCCCTCAATTCGTGTCATCTCTTAATTGGTCTGGTTTCATGTCGCGTGGAGGAGAAAGCATTAGGCATTTTTAGTGTCGGAAGAGTGCTTGTTCTTGCCTAAAAGTCTGTTCTTCACGCGAATCTAAAACTAACATTTTATAGGATTTGAGATGAGATCCAGAGAGCAGACAGAGACGAGTCTTCTTGGTTGGAGTTGAATCCACTTTTGCAGCCAAAGTGGTGGTGGTGGGAAATTTATGGAGTCTCAGCAAACCAGCCATAGCCTCAGAAGACGAAGAAGAAGAAGAAGAAAAGAAGATTGGCTGACGTAAGCAAAGCAAAAGCAAGCAGAGAGAAAGGGAGAGAGAGCTAGTAAAACTAGTAAAAGTAAGAGTGAGAGCAAAGCGAGGTCCTCTGGGCTGAAAATAAGAGTCGAGTTGCTTTCTCATGTGGCAAAATGTGGTGGTGCTAGTACGTCCCAAGCGAAAGTAAGTGAGCAGGCAGAACGTTAACATTCCATTTTTGGGTGTATGAAATGGTGTATGTAGCAAAAGTTGAGTCGTGTCAAATGTGTGGAGCACTAGTAACCAACCAGTGAGTGAAAGTATTCCTGGTGGGACAAATTCCACCACCACGGATATGAGCTCGAGACTCCGTCGTCGTCGTCGTCGTCGTCGTCATCATCTTTCTGTAAATATTTTCCACATAGGTTTACATCATAACTGATTGCCCAACCAGCATACGCGTAGAAGGCGTACGTACGACCAGAGAATGAATTGTTGATTTCGTACTCTGTGACAGTGAGGAATGATTATTGGTCCGTAATACTTAATATTCAAATACAAAACATGCTGCCCTTTGCTGCATATGGATCCATATCTCACCAACTTTAGTGCCCACCGAGTTTTAACTAGCCACTTTTATGTCAAGTTTTAATGCAAAGGATTTTCACCTCGTGCACCATTTCACTACTAATTTGTAGCCCAGTTTTTCATATGCACGTACTTAGCCCGAGCCTCCAAGAGAAAGAGAGAGAAAGAGAGATGTTTTATGTTTTACTGCTGCAGAGAAAATTGAGTGTGGAACGAATATGGTGGTAGTGAAGAGAGGACATGTTATGATGATGGTTATGGAATAATAAGTAGGTGAGGAACCCCATGGGCCAAGTTGTAAATTTGTATATAAACACAAAACCATCATGTTGCCATCAGGTTGTTAATGTGCAGGGAAAGAAAGAGAAATATATGGAGCAATAAAACGATTTTTCCAGATGAGTCTGTCTGATTAATTGACCCACCGAATTGCTTGTGACATGATTACCACTAGGAAATGGTTATAAGGGCAACAAGGGCACCCAACCCACCACCACCGCTTTCTCTCCTACGAACACTTTCTCCATTCTCCTTTGGTCAGCAAGCAAAAAACACTGGGAGGAAACAGATAAGTTTTTTCCTCCCTTTTCTTACGTTTCTCTAATCCACCTTATTGTGTCCATTCCTTTCGGTTAGAGATGGAAAAAAGTAACAATGACTCCTCCTCTAGTAATCAAATTCGTTTCTTATACATGTCCAACCTCCCATGAAATAGGTATTTAGGACTGACCAGGATTCACTGCAAATAGCTATTGATTCGTGTTTTTTTTCGAAATTTAGGTTTCCTCCCCCTTCGCTATCTCACCCTATCAATCATTATTGCCTTCACTTTCTCCGCAATGTTGCTACAATTTCCCATCTCGGCAGTATTATTATTGGTATTTTTATTTATTAATTTCCAAACTATCGTAGTAAGTACTAAGTAAGTGAGTGAATGAATGAGTGAGTGAGTAGGTTCGAATTAAGTAGTGGCTTTTCGTAACGTGAGTATATGAGGGAGACCATTTTTCATGCTTTATGGGCAAGAACATTATGATTGGAAGTTGGCCAAGAGACGACGAACACACACAAGTCCAACGGATTGCGTAAATCTTGTAAAAAACTCAGGGCCAAAGTGGAGGACACTTTTTTTCGAAACAATAGTTGTCTTGTCCTACATATTTTACACGAAATGAGACACCAAGTAACAATTTTACGACGAGTACGACTCAACGAGTTTAAGCCAATCCTCTACACAGTCATACATATATTCTACATGCATGAAGTACCAATTTTCCTGGTGGGGGAAACCACTTAAGTGGTGACAGTTCCACGCATTGACTTTACAAGTTCACCACCACCGAGGAGAAATATTCAACAAATTTGAATTTTCTTCCAAATATGTGTCACGAGTTGAGAAATGGAATGGGTTTAAAATGTACGAAAGATAATAAAGTCGCCTCTTTTCCCTCTTGTAGCAGATCATAACATGGTTTTCGGTTCGTCTCCAAAGTTTTCTCATTTTCATGCAGCGTATGAAATAAAGAAATTCAAGAGCGTCAAACAGTGTCATAAACTCTTTACTGGTAAAATGGAACAAAACTAGTACTATTGCAGCAAGATCTACGTTTGTATCTCTTATGATGAACAACAACGGCAGGTACTGTATAATACTATAGGCTACTACATGCTAGATTCAAGCTACACTTTACATAGCACCTGCTCCAGGTAAATACTTATAGTTGCAATGAACAGGGACGATGAGAATGAATCGGAAATATTTCATTTGGTGATTATTACGCAATCAATCAATCAATCATACACTATTAGGTAAATACATGGATTCGATTGGCGTCAAAAATTTCAAGTTGATTGTTTCTGAACGGATTTAGATATTAATAATAAAAGGACTAGAAATACATATGCACAACTCGTACAACAATATCAATAATAATAAATAAACTACTTGTGTAGATTGCGGATCTATGTATGGAATTGTTTCATATCGTTGCTTGCTGCTGATACTGCATGATAAATAGGAACAGCACATAAGAATTACTCACTAAGTATTTAGAATAATAAAAATTCAACTAAATAATAATAAACACGATCGAGTCTGGATCAGTTTATGATTTCGTTTACATAAATTTCGTTAAATATGATTTGTCTCGTTCTCTTATAATTAAAATCACCGAACATCCCAATAATTTGTATATATTATTCTCACAGATAATCAGAATGGGTGGAAATATCTCACCTAAAAACTTGGTTTCTTCTTCTTCCTCCCCCCATTTTTTTAATAGGACAGTCGTTCATATCATTTCTGTGATTTTGTAATAATACGATTTTGGTAGTTAAAACTGACGGATTGATTAAACACCGGCTCCACATTTTTTCTTCCCCTGTGTTAAATGTGTGGATTTCAGTAACGCATTTTTTTATCGTAAACATTTTCTACTACAGTATAGCAATAATAATTATGGTATCATGTATCGTGTCTGGTTCTTGATCGTCTATAAGATTTTTTTAAACATTTGTATCCTAGTTCAAGTAAGCTTGCGAAATATCACCGTCTTCTTCTTCTCGATGAGCACAACATCATCCCATAAACCAAGATTTGCTCATGCTCATCTCATCTCCTTCTTCGTCGTCTTTTTCTTCATCTCTTCGTCTATGTGTTTATTTTAAGTCTGAATACAAAAGTAGTAGTAGTCGAGTATGTGGTGTGTTGTGGAGTAGTGCGATCTTATACAAAGATGAACCTAAGTTCATAGCGTCGTACTAAAAACTTGCAAAGATTTCATGATCAGTTCGTCCTGCAAGAGAGAAAATACAAAAAACTTTGATTAGCGAAATCGGGAGATACCGTAACGTTAAAAAGAATTGCATGCTTTTATTAACAAACATTGTAGAGCAACCAACCAACTTGTGGGGAGATAGATACATAACACCAGTTGGTTACTGGGCGAACGATTATTATGATTTTTAATTAAAATTTCTTGAGCCGACGAAAGCTTCGAATTTGGTCTCACTTTCAAAGGAAGATAATCTTATCGACACGATAAGACATGAAGTGAATGTATCTCATCCACACACAGAGTAAGTTGTTTGCCATGGATTGAAAAGTGGATTTGGGCAAGTATTCCGAAGGCTTTGAAAGGATTGTGAGACGGGAGGACGTGGTCGTTGGTGGGTAGGTGTGAGTAGGTATATGCATTTGGATGGGCGGATTGTACTTATGTACATACGCTCTCACACAAGGGAGATAAAACCGAGTTTAAAAGATGATCCAAAGATAATACTAAACAGAGCTGAATTCGTCTCACTTTTAAGCAGGATTCAAGAAACTCCTCGATTGTCACAATTCCATCCCGATTGACATCGAATTTGGAGAATATTTTATCCACATGGTCTCTCGTCTTGCGATCTTCCGCTTGAGCTTGCTGCAAATTTATGACACGTTACTTATTGACTCGGCACATTAAAAATTAATCAAAACTCATAAAGCTTTTCTCTTCGGGATGGATGGGTGAAAGGGAGAAAGTGGTGGAGTAAGCAAGTGGTGGGAGAATCCTGGAGAAAGTCTACGTGAGTGACGATGGATCAATGAGTTGTTATGAATAGGGAGGAGGTTGAAGAGGATGATGATCATCATCACCATCATCATCCTCCTCGTAGTCATGATGGAGAAAGGGATGTAGGAACTAAAAGGAGAGGAGAAAGTGGTTGGTGGTGGTGGTGTTGGTGAAGGTAGGAAGCTAGGAGGGCACAGAAAAGTAGTGGCAAACACGGAAAGGGCATTCTCATTCAATTATTACAACGAGACTGCACGACAGCCCAGAATTCATCACAGCATCACACGCCATTCAATTTTGACTCAGAACAAGAAGAATGACTGCGATGATGGTGATGGAATAAGGAATTGATTACAAATTGCGATTCAACTCGGCTTATGGGTGGAAATGGGAAAGGAAAGTTTGCAACATGACCAAACTCATCGTCATGCCGGGGATGGAAATATGTCCCAAAAAACTAATACCACCGTTGGGATGGAGAGAGAGAAAGAAAGATGAGAAAATATTTTACTTGTTTGGAAACTCCGACGAGATCATGCACAGCGGACACAATGTCGAAAAGCTCTCGTTTCGTTATGAATCCATTCCCATTTAAATCATAAAGCCGAGAAAATATCCATCTCAACTTTTCCCGACTCGAACCCCGCAGCAGGGTTGACAACGTGAGGATCATGTCCTGCAAAACCAGAACGAGCAATAATAATGATAATATTTAATAATGATACAGAAACACCGCGCACAACCACTCGTCGACACATCATCTTCCACTCTGATGCATATTCATAGCTCGTTAACTCCTCCAGCAAACTTATAACTTTTTGAATAACGTCATAATCCTCAGCCTCGCACAAATTCATTAGGATCTCATTAATACGAGCTCTCACATTCTAACCGTTCAGCCCGGAGGATCTGCTAGAGAACGAGCGAGTGGTGCTGGCTTTCGAGCGTGCAAAACTAAATCTTATATGGGCAGAAAATTGTCCTGCTGAGCACATGAATTTATTAGCCATACTCAAAATGACACTTGTCTCTCCTTCCCTGCATAAACTTATTGGGGATTCATTTCATTTGTGGGAATGGGATTTCAACCCGGACTAATTTTAACTTTAAACGAGTATCTATTTGTATTACGTACGTACGTATGTATGTAAATCACTCACCTTGAACGTGATTGCGCCGACACTAGTAATATCAAAAGCTTTGAAGACTAAGTGAGCATACATGGATGAATCTGCAATTTTAGAGGAAAAAGAAAGCAAACACCTTTTAGTTTTATGGGAAAAAATGGGAGGGCTTGATTCGTTATCGGGAAATGTGTATCATGTTTATGCGAACAATCATAATAAAGTAGCACTGATGGAATACATATGCATACACATTCCTCCATCCATCCGGGTCGCAGTAAACACTTTACAGGAGAGAGAAAGCAGGGCAGATTAAATGGAGAGGAATATATTACACGTATAATCATGATGATCATCGCGCGCGTCTCACGTGTATGCAAAACGGTATACGAACACATGGACCAGCTTAAAAAATCTGGAGAGGAGAATGATGATCATAAACGGAGCGGGATAATGTGTGTCGTAAAAGGAAAATCGAGGCCTTAACACTCTCGCGAAAAAAAACGAGGGGGGCGAGCGAGGGGAATTTGGAAGATTGTAAACGACGACCACGATGACGACGATACGACGACCACGCTGTTGGTATTTTACATGTTTAAGACGAGAAAACTTTTTGGGACGGTATATCCCCAGGGAGCGTTTAGTACTTGAAATTTTATGGGATGAGGGATGGCTCGGAAGGAATGCTTCAAGGCCAGATGGGCAACATTTAATGGGAACACACAGTCGAGCAAAATGTTGTTCATATCCGTTCTTCTTGTTCTTAAATGTGGGAGCTTTGTACATAGGCTGAGATTCCGTGGTGGTGGTGGTGGTGGTGTTGGTATAAATATGTATGATGGGCGATTACCAGACTTATAATCGTGTAAAAGTGGCGAAAACATTGTTATAAAATTATTACTTACTTCCATACGGAAAGAATTTAGCATATATCTCTTTGAATGTATCCTCTTGGACGATTCCGCCTGGACATTCCTGCAAAATAATTCAAGCCACATTTCAATCACTTTTGTCTAAAAGGCGTATTTAACTAATGGAAGAATCAGGCACAATGATAACAAAAACATTCATTAAGCTTCAACACATTTCTCATCCCATCAGCCGTCATCTTAATGGGTCGTCGTGTGGTTGGTGTATCGTCGGAAAATTTGTTGGGATTGAGTTTGGAAAGTAAACCATCCATCCATGCAGGAGGGAGACGCTTCTCAGTAACTTCTTCTTCTAATGTCTGCACAAGTAGCTAACTAACCAACTAAATGAGAACCCAACCACACGTTCCGAACACTGTACACACTCCTCGACTCTTACTTATCTCATGGGTAAATTTAGTGTATATGGTTCACTAAACTACAACTACTCCTTCATGCAGCAAGTAAATACGTAATCGTGTTTGACTTTGCTCCAGTATTTGCAAATAAATTCGAAACTAAACCAAGTGCCTTGCCAATATCTGCTCTTCACTGAATGCATACCGTCCCGTGTGTGGAGGCATTGAGAGCAAAATTCTCGTATATTCAATAAAAGGGAGAGAGACACGATGTATTTACGATTCCGTCCTCAGTTGTACAAATATTATACGCATTTCGAGCCTCACACCTCAATGTCAATTTGTTTCGGTGCTATTATTAATATCAAAGAGTAAGGGATTTGTCTTCAATGGGAATTAAATCCCACCACAGAAACGGCAATGAATGAATCAATCGGCTAACTTTGAGGCTAAATATGTCGCCCAAAGTTGCTATATTTATTTCCTTTGAAGTGGATTCCACTTCAAAGGATACACACCACTCTGTTTGTACCTGTCAGTCTAATTCATTTTGAGTAATTAAAACACCTGTGTTTGCTATTCTCCCTTCAGACTTTGGCAAAGTTATTCATTGGACAACGAATGCACTCTTCCCATTTACTCCGTACTTATTTACTACGTGTACTCCTGCAAACAGAGAGCGTAAGTCAGAGTGAGACTGACAATGTGTATTCATTCATTCATTCGGTTGATACAGGGCGAACAAGTGTGGAAAGGAAGTCAGTTTTGGGATGATTGATGCAGACTTTCACTTTCACTCCTGCCTCAACAATACAAAAGTATGATGCGTAGGTATCTATTTATATGGAGAGGATTACACCTAAAAAAGTGGTGAGCTCATGTCGCCTCCTTCCTAAGTATTTGATGGATGTTGTGAAAAAGCAGTGGGGGAAATGTATGCGTGCAATTTGAGACGATAGGAATATATGAACATGTGCATACAAATGGGAAAAGGAGAGCAGAATTAAGTATTGACCTGCTTGAATCCCCTGTAGAGAAATCGGATCTCACTCTTGCTGAACTTGGTCTTTTCGCAGAGCTCTTCCAAAAAGGGTCTGTAGGTGGACGGATGCGCACCAAATTCATCCATAAGCGCCGAGTTGTCCCCTTCCATCCTATCAAAAAAAACACAATAAAAATTTAGGTATAGCAGGCAGAAGTTAATACCTACAAGAAAAACCACGACTCTGTCACATGTCTGAATAAGAAGAGAGGATGATGAAAAACCTTTGTGGAAAAGGAGATTATTATGAAAATAAGAAGCTAAGCAAAAATGCAAGCTTCTCTTTTTTATCCTATTTTCACTCGAAAGTCCTTTCACGGGTCAATAAACATTTTACTCGGAAAAGGAGAAAGAATTGGATCAAATCAAACAGAGGAAACTCCACAAGTCAATAAATCTTTTGTGCTGCTTTGTTTACCCATTTCTTGTCCAGAGAGAAAGGGACACAAACAATGGTTGATGATGATAAAGAAAGAGAGCTCAACGGCAAACATTATTGTCATCAAGAGTCAACCTCTCAAACTTACCTCACGTCACCGCTGCTCAAACTCGTTGTTTCTGACATGGCATCCATACTGCGAAGAAGTAAGTGTCGTTCCAACCACTACGAGCAGAAGAACAAGACGACGACAACGACGGGGACAAGAACGGTGACGTGTATAAGCAGGTGTCACTCAACTAACTGATGCTGCTTCTGTTGTTGTTCGGGGAGAAAGTGGGAGAGAAAGTGGAGGAGGAAGCCCTGCTGGATAATATTCACTGGTTTTTTGGCTGGGATGGTTCTTCTTCTCGGTCATTAATTCCTTTTCTCGGCTTCCCCACTGATTTGTATGCGACTCACAATTTTCCAATGAATCTCATTATGACTCCTCTCCCGTCAAAGGAGTCGGAGGAAGAAGGAGTCTCATTTTCTTCTTAAAAACTTTCACTCTGCTCGCCGCCTGGATATTCCACTTTTCGGATGAAGATTGACGGCCGCCGAGATTCCGACTTTATTTATGCCTTGTGGGCAAGGAGCCGAAATGAGGAGCTGATGCCGATGACGACGACTTTATTATTGGTTCTTGAGAGGATTGTGACGATCAATTAAAAAACTTATCTTACGACGAACAATAGCTGGGTGACAGAAATTAAGACAACTTTCTTCCTTGACGAAATAATTGAACGTCGAGAGGAGGAGTCGATTTGCTGCTTGAATCTCTAATCAGAAAGGAGGAATGAATAGTTTTTACAAAATCAGTGTCTTCGGCGTTCATGAATTAGAGAGAGAGAGAGGAAAACTTCCAAGTAAAAGTCGAGAACGGAAACACGGCTCACTTTCCTTCAACAAATGATGATAATGATCACAGCACGGAGTGTATACTTTCCTCTACAGTTTAGCCACCAGAGCAGCAACCCTCTTCTTTCCTTACTTGATTAATGGGACGGAAAACTTCTCCTATTTTGGTTGCAATTCCAACCAGAACTAAAAAAGGTCAAAGTCTTCTGACCATCAATTTCCGAGTAATGGTGCGATCCATGTGCCCTCCCAAGTACAGAAACACCTGTCAATATTCAGGTCACAGGGGTACTCAGCTCGTAAGACTGTCATTCTGTTTTTGATCTTAAAACATGCTTGTCTCTGCCAGAGTAAGGATGCGGGGACGACTGGAACATATACGGACGTGTGGAGGGGATGGCTTAAATGTGTAGAAGAACTAAGCGAGAGAGGAAGAAAGCGAATGAGAAAAGTGAGACAATTTCCTCCCTTTTTGTTGCCTCTGGTACAAATCTAATGAGAGGAAGAAGAAGTCGTGTGTACTGTATTAAGAGAAAGAAAGCCGAGTGATTGGTTCGTCGCCTGGCTGATTGTAGACCACGGAGCGACTGAGAAGCGTGCTCGTCGCTCGAAAAACGGAGACTGGCTGCACATCGAGAGAGAACTTTTGGTCTCCTCTTCAATGCTTGCTCGTGTTCAAAATCCTCCTCCGAAATGAGGGAGCCATGTTATACATGAGGCAACGTTAAGTATTTTATATGTGTGTTGTAACGAACGTAACGTTCGTTCGTACTTACATGCGGGCGGGATGGATGGACAATTCGGTGGTCTGGGTTCTTCTTCTCTCAGCAGCAGCAGCAGCAGCCAGTCAACTTTCTCTCGTGGCAGCAGGGAGAAAGTTTTCTCCTCACTACGCCAAGTTTATCGATTCCATCCATCCATCCAGCAGGAGGAGAGGAGAAGAAGAAGAAGAATACACAATCCTCCTCCAACAACTAGTCGTCGGAGGATGTGTGTGTGTAGTCGTGGTGGGAGAAGATGTAGACTCGTCGGCAATAATGTGATGAGGATGGGCCCTCTCTCCCTCTGGACTCCTTTCAAATCGCTTCCTTTCCATTGCTCCAAGAAGAAGTGGTGGTCGTCGTCCTAGTAGTGGCACAACCACCACTTTTTCCAACCTGGCTGGTCGTCATTACCAACTCTATTAGCTCGATACGCACAGACATTCCACGATTACTATGACTACACCAGCCAGGAGACTCAATGCTCATAAAACCCTTCAATTGCACAGTATGACTCCTTCAGGTGACTTTCTCCCATTATTGCCATGCAGGCAGCTTTTACTCACAGAGATTCAGTTTATCCAACCCTTTTCATGCTCCGCCAACATTCTCTCACCGGGAGGAAATGCAAACTAATAATGCGACTCCTGCCTCTCCACGACATTTCCCATGGGCGAGCAAGACCGCAAATTTGTAGTCGCTCCGCAATCGAAATTATATATATTGGAATTTGATTTCGCCAAATTTGCAATAAGAATTGCTAATGTGGACATGTTTCATAAGCAGAGAGAGGAAAGGAAGGTCTAACATCATGTCATACACTACGAACGGTTATTTCACCTCCGATATATGTACAGCGATGGAGGGAGGAAGATGAGATTGGAGAGAAAAGCAGACTAGAAAAAGAGCTGATTCCACACAATTACGCCAACAAAGAAAATGATGGTCGTGGCGGTGAATTGTATGTCGACATGTAGTGTATTTTATGTATTTGGCGTCACCTCACGTCATCCCCATATCCACACACAGACCTCCACAGCAAGTCTCTCTCTCTACATACAACAAATCGCGAACAAACGAGAAAGGAAATCAAAACAGGAAAACGTGCAACGTTCCCTTGGCAGATTATTATTATTATTGTGTGTGTGTGTGTGGATTTAGTAGTTTTTGCTGAATCGAATTCACTTTCGCCTACGTATTTAGTGGGTATGTGCACACATATTTGTGTATACGCAACTAGGAGTTCGTGACATTTAAGGAATAAAGAGTGGGATGCCGAGTTGTAGATCGTATCAAAGTATGCAAAGGAAGCGTAGACATTTGCTTTTGTTCGCGATGAGGTCATCAATGCAAAAGGAACTGAATTTATTAATGCATACGAAAAATTTGTCCATCTCTAGCATTGCGGTGAATGTGGTGGTGGTGGTCATGCTGCCAAATCCAATCTCGTCATACTTTCTCCAACCACTATGCGATTCTATTATTGGATTATCAAGGACTGTTTTCATATCGGACACATCTGACAATAATAATTTGTCTCCCATCCTCCCAGTGTACGTGCCATCTCCAATAAATTTAGGCTTGGAGGAGACAAGGTGATAAATTCACTCTGTTACAAATCATACCGATCGTGATGATGTGACTTCCACCAGCAGCAGTCAGAGCTGAAATAATGGATCCTGTCCCATGTAGACGATGGCAATGGCAAGGATTCCATAATATGACGATCAAATTGCATTCCACACTTTCTCTGGTGAAGCATAAGCATCATTCTATAACTATTAGATTCATGTAATAATCTTCGCCGTCATCTCGCTCTCTCTCTCTCGTCATTACTTTTCCTCTGTTCTGTGCTCTCTCTAATCCAATTAAGACTCCAACCTCTGCTGCTGGTTGCCGACTGCTGTTGCTGCTCCTGCTGTAAATCAGTACTTTGTTGTAAATTCACTTCCAAAATCATTCCAACCTTTCCGACAGTGATGTGTGTGGATCTGCTTTCTCTCAGGGTGAAAGCAGACAGAAGAGTCAGTTCATTCGTGAGCAGCAGCAACAACAACTCAATCATCATCATCATCATCCCTTTCCCTTCACTTTTCTGTTTTGTCTTCAAGTATTGATTTTCCAGCACAATTAATTTCACTGGTGAAAGGACATCTCCTCACCGTCTTGCCCGATTTGATGGAAATTTTGAGAAAATATGCATATTCATCAGAGTAGGAGCTAAAATGAGACAGCTTACCTTTCTCTGCATGGATTAGGGTCTCTTTCTCTTGCGGAGAAAATTGACAATTTCTGACGCAAGTGAGTCGCTATATGCATTCATGTATATTTAGTTCAGCGGACAAATAAATTGTATCCGTCGCTATACTCTCCGAGCTGCCAATTCATGTAGAAAAAAAATCGAGGAAATGTAAAGGTTAAGGTCGCCATAAGTGGAGTGGAGTACAAATTGGCTTGGCAGCCTTGCCTGGAGGAGGAGAGACAAAAACGAAAGAAAGAAAGCCAAGCTCATTCAATTCTCAAGCTACTCGTTTTTACGTTGTTGTATTCATGGTCGTGGTGTAGCAAAAAACTTACTGTTTTTCGAGAGGGTTTGTCTCACAGTGGGAATTTGAGTAGACCAGCAGAAAATACATAAATCGTGTCAAACAGAAATAACAAAGGGGTGAAAGTTGTATGAAATTGTTAAGGGGCAAATTTCACTGTGGAACAAAGACGAAATTTGATATCTGACCCTGCCCTCAGGATAGCTCGTAATTTTGTGAAGGAAATCACATACTTTTGCTCTTTACCTTCAACCAACACACCCCACAGGTTAATCGAAGAGGTCAGATTCACAAACAATTTATTGCACCCAAAGGGTCATACTAATGCATATACACGTTAGAAGAGATACAAGATAACAATATTGCATTAATGCTTTTAAATGTACAACGCATTGATAGAATAATCAAAGTATTTGAAATTATTGATAACTATGAAATGGCTTAAATTATGCTTAAATACTTATTTGTATGTACCGTATTATTTTTTATATGTATGTTGTATGCATTGTATGACAAGTTTTTGCCTTGAGGTGTAAGGTCCCAGTAATGGGGTGCCTCATTGAAATACAATAAATAAATAAATTAGTTTGTAATACGGTGGCGTAGTGGAAATCCTCGGGATCAAGAACTGGTGGGTTATATGCAATTGTGCCAAATGCAGTAAAATTCATTCCCAACTTTAAGAGTTACAGGTGAATTGGTTCTGTGCCACCTGTGATCACCAATTGCGTCACTGTACACTTCATTTAAGGGGTGGACCTACAGGCGGATAAATGAACCCAATCTTACATATTTATCTATTCCTAAAAATAAAAGTTGAAACTTATGTACATGCAAACGGACGGATAGACAGACATATCGCCGTTCCCATAAACTATGGGTTCCCTTCGTAAAGAAAGGAAACATAAAAAATATATAGTAGACGATCACCAGCTAGGTAAGTTATAACGCAGTATTTAGCAGTTGTAACAATGCTACATTTCTATTCTTGGTGAAATCATTACTCTTTCTCTTAAAAGGACGCTCTCTCATCCTTCTTATTCCTCGAGAGACGAGCAACCAAATTCCCAATGGGAGCAGGATAAATGCATTCACAAACCCACCGAGTGTGGCTGCTTTCTCTTCAAACTTTAAGCCTTTCTCCTCCCGAACTGCCCACTTTGACTAATGTGAAGTCGAATGTAGTTTCTCCAGAGAACTACACCCACCCACACAGCACAACACTCTTCGCTTTATGGGCTAAAAATGTTAACATGCCAATAAAAACTGGAGCCCCTTGCGTGCATGTGTGCGTGTGTGCAGCTCGACATACTTGGAACGGAGAGAATTATGGATCCTTATCTGCTGACCGGGTGGAAACAAAATGGAAAACTAATTTAGAAAAAGCTTTCCGGAACATGTTTCGAGGATGAGATCACACCAAGATGAGAGGAAGAAAAACATGCAACCAGCATGCTTTTAAGGTATGAAAAAGGGGCTGGTGAAAAATGATAATTGGACATCATGCAATCATGAAATAGACATGATTTTAAAAGCGTGTTATTTTTAGTGCACGCCTTCCAATGTGAAACGCGATGCTAAACGGCCCTAATTAGGTATTGTTGTAAGACGGATGGATGGATGGACGGCCTAGTGCGTGACGGAGTGATAAATTAAGAAAAATGTTGTGCAATAATAAATCTAAATTTAGGGTTCAACTTAACCAGATGATGTGGTTGGAGAAAGTAAAAAGTTGCAAATCCTTTTTATTTTTTTTTTAGACTTTTCCGCAATATGCAAAAGACAGTGAGTCAGATACGTGCACATTTCAGATAAAAAACTTTATTTGCACTCAGGTATTGTTGAGGCATTAATTCAATTTTTTTACCACTCTAGACATGGATATTTTAACAACTCAAGGACTAATAAGCAATTCGCAATGCAAATTAAATATTTAACAAAAACATTACGGACGTTATTCCAATAAAGCAACAACATACTACCACCAACATTAACAACAAGTTGAATTGAAATACAAATTTTCTTTCAAAAAAACTCAACATTTAAAATTTAACATGTTTTTCTTTCTAACTGGGACAGACATGGGATGCATAGATGATGCACTTTTAGAGATAACCCACATTAATAAAAGTGTATGTAAATGCTAAAATAACAAAACAAGTATTCCTTAAATAAGTATACACATGGATAAAATTTTTACGGTTATACATTTGATTAATTCACAATATTAGTTTATGTACCAACCATAAATAAGATATAAATATTTTTCCGGCCTATAGTTTATGTACATATATATTATTGTAAGTTATAGGAGGTACTAAGTATTCAACTAGAATTAAGAGAATCAGTTCTGGTGGAGGAAGTTATACCAGTATTAAATCATCAGTGCATATTTATGTAGGTATCCATATTTTATGTACACTTTTGGCATTCAGGAATACAATTGGATACAACGAGGCATACATGGATCGAAGTATTTTTAGTTAATGAATGAAAAGTAAAATGATAAAATTATTACGATACGAAACACAAGGTTAAAAAACTTTCAACAGAAAGCTTTCAGTTTCAGCCGTAGGAAATACATGTACAGGTTGATACTTGATACTAAACCGGACCAAATTAGTTTTTTGCCCATATAGTATAAGGCACAACTTCCATCCATTAATTGTTATATAGAGAACAATACAAATGTAAATCTATTTGTAAAATGTAACTATTTTTACAAGTTTTTTTGTATCGAAGTTCTTTGAAGTTCTTGTAGTAGGTACACGGAGAAAATACACAGACCGTAAATATTGCTCAATTGTTAATATCAGGTTTTTATATTACTTGGATGATTTCAGATACATCTTCCTAAGCACACGGCTCCCTAAAAAATATTCAACCAATAAAACCTCTTTGATTTTAAAAGTTGACTAAACTAAACTACTAACATTCCAATTCCCGTCACCCCACTGGTAGATAATTTAATCTTCTTATAGTCAGATATATAATATTCATAATAATATTGTGTTGGTGGTATATTAATAAATAGACATAGTAATAAATTTGTTGATCCTTATCGTGGTACGAAAATTCCCGAGTTGGATAGGTTATAAATTCTTTAATTACAAAATGTAGATTATGTAGTAGTATGTCTAGATAGCATTGACAGAGAAGGAGGTGAGCCCATCCCACTCATTCGGCAAGAATGGCTTTGCATTCCTTCAGGTAATGTCCAGGCTCATTACAACTAAAAAAGAGGAATAATACAATTTAAGATAGGCCAGATTTATAAACTTAATATGTACCATTGAAAATATTGGCTCGAAACTTACCGATAGCAAAGAGTTGCTGATGCACCCTCGTTGGATGGACAGTTTCTAGAGATGTGGTCAGATGCCTGGCAAATGTAGCATTTCTTTCCATCTCCATCCGGATCTGAGCACTCCGAACTAATATGTCCCATCTTACCACATGCGTAACACTATGGATAAAAATACACCGTTTAAATTCTAATAACACTTTACATACAATAATTATACAATAAATCATACCTTGCGATCATCCTTGTTGCAGTGTTTGCTCAAATGACCGTGTTCTCCACAAGAGTAGCAAGTCAGATTCGACGAATTCCTTGCTTGTGGACATTCCCTGGCAATATGACCAGGTTTTCGACACGTGTAGCATGCAGCTGAAATAAGTAGTTAACAAAATTAACACACAACTAAGATAACAATGTCAGCAAATACATATGCAAATACAAAATGATACGATTAAAAAACAAATAAAAATAAAAATTTTAACGTACGCTCACCACCAGCCTCATTGCTACAGTCTCTGGCAATGTGTCCTTTTAAATTATAATTTAATGTCAATCAATAAGATTTCGAGTTATAATTAGTAATCAAATTAATTATCATAACATACCAACGCCATCACATCGGTAGCATCGGTCACTTTCGCGACAATCTCGAGCATAGTGACCGTACCTGTTGCACTTAAAGCATTTGTCTGAAATAATTTGAAGCACATCAATGAGACAAGAAACAATATATAAAACTTACAATCTCCCTATGCCCAAATCTAATTACCGTTTCGTCCACGACCTCCACTATTGATTCGGCCCCCACCACCACCTCCTTCATCGGATGAACATTCCCGAGCAAAATGTCCAATTCGGTTACTGAAATTAATAAGATAGTAACCATCAATATTTGTACATATTATCAGTTAGTGATTTTATAGTAAATTATTAATCATACCACTTGTAGCAGACACTCATTATTTCAGTTTGATTTCCTTTCCTACCACTCACGCTTTTTCACCTGTAAGTAAACATAAAAATCATTTTAAAAACAACTGCTAAACTTTCTCAGTCCATGAGGATTTTCATATCTCCAATTCTCAGAAGCCATGAAAATATATTGGTAAAATACTAATTGCATTTTCTAAGCGGTGTGCATTGTTTGTCTGCATTTGAACACGAAAGGATGTTACCTTCCAATTTAGAAATCAATTTATTTTGCCCACTTCTATCAATTCCCCATCCTAAATAAACCCTGGAGAAAGTAATAATTATTACTCTACAAAGGTTCAATCACATCCATGTGCGAAAATCAGGCCAACACTTATCATATCATAATATAACCGCTCAATTGTATAAACTTGAACTGTAATGCTAATCAATTTGTTTGACACATGGCACAATTTCCCATCATCAATCATATCAAATACTTTTTCATGACATGCCACTTATTTCCGTCAACTTTTCCCTCGTCATAAGTCCACAATGGCACGATTGACCCTGACTATGATGAAACAGGTACCCGTCAAAAATCATACCTGACCTTGACCCTCCTACCCCACAAATTTGTTATTAACTACTTTTCCAGAACCGGGATTACGTTATGTGATGACATATGGTGAGCAGATTTGCAGCAGATTGTAAAAATTTAACCCGGACTCACCTGTCTTTCCGACACACGTCCTCTGACCCCACAAATCACGACACACGACGACCCCACCAAAACACGGCGAAAGTGATTAATTTTAACCAGTCCAGTCGGCGAGGAGGAGAGCAATGAGAGAACTTTGAGGACCGAGGCAGCAGCAAAACAATCTTTCCTACTTACTTCGCAGCAACAGGACTAGGTGGTGGTGGTTGACAAGGACGATTCACTACCATCCCCTCCACTTTGACAGCTGCTTTCTCCTACTAAAGCTCAACCACTGTCACCTTCACTTCAAGTTCCTCTCAAATTTTGAAGAAATTTTGAAAAACCAAATTAAAGCTGTTCATTCCGATCCGACTTGAGGAATCGTATTTCAGGTTGTATATTTTTTTTCGAAAAAGTGAATTTTTCCAAGATTGTATGAACGGCCATGCGTAAGAAGAAACCTCCACCGGCTCCTTGACTGGCAAATATGAAAAGAAAACCTGAGAAGAGAGTAGATTTCATGTGTTGCTGTTTTACTTTCACTGGTCGAATTGCACGGTGAATTTGTGACCACCGGTTTGCAAAATTATTCCATTTTGCTCTCTTTTAGGTAGTACGTACAAGTTCACAAATCTGGTGAAGATTTATGTAAATATACAGAAAAATCTTACTGAGAATTAATTTAATTGTCAAAAGTCAAATTTCAAAGTGATTTATTTTTTGCAGATATTCAATCAGCCTGAATTACCACCATGGACTTACGAATGAAAAAAAAGTTGGCGAGGAATGAGGCAGTTGTGTTGGACGAGATTAGTTGTTACAATTGGTAAGTTCTCATAAAGTATAGACGAATATGAAAATTATTAATTGTCAATTGTATGCATTTCATTTATTGTGTCATGAACATGGCATTATAGCTCAAGGAAAGGTCACCTTATCGACGATTGTACTTTCTATGACCAGCCTACTGTCTCTAATAGTACTCTAAACGATGTTGTCTTGAGGTCAACCAGGATTGCGCTTCAAGCGTCTGCCTGCACCCTCTTCGGAATGATTTACCTTCTCATGAAAACGCATCGGGTGGAGTCGACCACGATTCTAAAGTACTGCTATGTCTCCAGCTCGATCGGACTCTCTATTTATGTGGGACATGCAGGATGGAGAAATTTGAAAGAATTCGGATACACTCAGACCATTTACACATTTGTGACGGAAAACAGAGAAAAGTTTCAGGTGACGATGTACTATTTGCTCGGCACTTTCGTCCTGGCACCAATTTTCCGAACCCTGACCGCCACCGTGAGTTCGGACACTGTTCAGGCCGTTTCCACGGTACTGTTGGTTCTTCACTTGATGACGAATGATTTTGGAGTGAGAGGATTCTTCGTCTCGCCAACCTTGTCTGTTTGTGCGGCACTCTTTGCAGCCATCACGTTGTCGTCACGACTGCCCACAAATACAGATACGATCGCCCTCACGACCCTTGGAGTCGAGCTGTTCCTTCTCTTCCCAATTTTCTCCTCTTTTATTTGGGATTCGTACTGGTATTTGGCCGTGGTCATTCTGGGGGTGGCGTCCGTCTGCCTGTACACCTCTTTAATCTTCATCTGGGTTTACACGGGAACAATGATCTGCATCACACTCGTTCTTCCATTGACATTTTGGCTATCTAAAAAATTTAAGTATCAACGACACGGTCCCTGGGATGAAGCAGTTATTAAGAAATATTAAAGTAAATGTAACTAATAATGCTGCAAAAATCTTGTGATCTCGAATTCTTGTCTAATAAGGACTTGTGATATAGTATTATACAAATTCAGCTTAATATATAAATTTGTTGTGCAATAATGCAACCCACATAACTTTGTATGAAATGAACCTTCATAAAAATAAAAGCACTACTTTTAATATAACGTCATTCCACGAAAATTTGAATGAAAGTTTGGTTTTCAACAAAAAATCAATGCATTCACTACAAAATTTGATCAAAGTCTTTACAAAAGCAAATACACACAGTTCATTTCATACTTTTCATTTCCTTTTTCAGATCATGCAAGCGTCAACAGTTACCTCCATATAATCTTGGGTACCACTTTGGATAACTCAGGGAATGAGTCATCGCTCGAGATTAGGAGCCAATGAGAATTCTTAGAAATGACGAACCCGTCGTGACGTCATCCACCCAGGTCAGAACCATCCAAATACTCAGACAGACCCGACCCTTTGCCAACTCTGGGGATGAAAAGATCCGAAAACATCCTCTCCGATAATTTTCAGTGCCCCCGGACCCCTTCATCTCGTTAGAAGCCTGGTTATTTTGTAGGATGACGCCAACGTCTATGAACGACCCAACCGTAGGTGCCCACCGTTGGTGGTGGTGATCTTTACACACCAAGTGAGATCATAAAGTAAGCAACGGAATATATAAAAAAAACTCGTGGTGATAATAATTTATCAAGGGATGCACTTGCAGGCTTCCGTCCCTTGAAATGGAATGAATTGTAGTCATCGTGTGTGCGAAGAAGAAGGTGTCCTCGTGGAGTGGTTTATTTACTCTAAAACATCTGTATTTGTTAAGCAAGAAGGCGCTTTTAATTGGCTTTTGTTGCTGTCCCTTCTTCAATAAATATTCTCTATCTTGGTGGAAAGTACGGCTGAAATGGATAGGAAGAAAGCTCTAGTTAAAAAATAGGACAGAAATATAATTCTCGTTATTATTGTGAAAAAGAGAAATCAATCGTGTACGTACCGGCAGCGTCATCATCAGTTTTATTAAACGTGTTCCAAAATTAAATCACATCTGGGGACCAGTAAAATTAGTGAAAGCAAATTGTGTTCCTTGATCGTGCCCATGATAGGCTGATGATAAGGAGGGACTCATGGTGACATAAAGTATTAAAGGGAGGTTGGTCATGGTGGTGGTAGTGTTGGCTTAGAAGTAGTTCCAAGAAGGACTTGAGCGTGGATATAGGTAAGCATGATATTGAATAAGTACATTTATTTGTTAAGCTCTTTAGATAATAGTCTAGCCAAGTATGAGCCATCTTATTAAACATTAAGACATAACTCGGACGTGTAGACGTTTCATTTTACATTTTCATAATCATCATCCAGTCGTGTCTGTCGTGGACACCTTGTTGGCATCGATAATTCAAATTGGTGACTCATACATTTCATTTACCTAAACGTGGATCTTCTTCCTATGTTGCAGAAAGGCAGGAGATGAAGAGCTTAGGTAGTCCTTTAATGCGAATGAAGATTGGACTGGAGCTGGATTAAGGAAATAGAAATTGGGCCGAGAGAATTAAAGAGAAGAAATATGCAAGAAGCTGGCCCCAGTCAACTCACTAATACTACTGCTACCACTACTGGTCGAAAATGTCAGCAGCTTTCACCACCTCGCCACCACGTATTTTCTTCTGCCCATAACAAGATTGCAGATCGAGCATGACTTTGTCGAAGGCTGTATCATCTTCCCGTAGTTTGGGTGCTTATTCGCTTCGATTGGTTTAAATCCAGCAACAACGGCGACGTTTAAGGATTTATTTGCTTATTACGATCCCGTATTTTTGAAAGATGGCTTTGAGGCGGTCAAGAATTTGTAATTTGAGCCCTGGACAGCTTGCTGGCTCGTTGACGGAAACGCCTCGCAAAGTAAGATACAATTAATTAAGTTGTTTTTAAACAATTAATCTAATCTTCATAACTTTGCACTGGTTTCAGGTGAAAATTATCGACTGTAGATCTTTCCTTGAGTATAATGATAATCATATTGTTGGTGCGGCCAATATTTGCTGTTCCAAACTCATAAAGCGCCGCCTTCAACAGGAAAAGGTGATATATTTTAAGCTAGGTCTTACCATTTAGTCGAGTTGAAACTCATGTATCAGCCAATTTATGAAATTACATAAATAACATTTGTGATTGAAATTTGCAGCTATCCCTTAAAGATCTGCTCGTCCACTGTCGAATAGATATAGATGACACGTGCGACATTGTTGTTTATGATCAGAGGTCACCCTCCATAGAAGACGTTTCTCCGGACAGCTTTGTGTATGTGCTGGTGAAAAAACTGATACTGGTTTTCGAAAAAGTTCATCTTCTTGCTGGTAAGACATGATTACGAGTTATGTGGAATATATTTTTGTCATGGGTATGAATCCGAATTTTAAAATTTAATTTCCACTTTTTAGGAGGATTTATCGCTTTTCAATCGCTGTATCCAGAGTTTACAGAAAATAAAATCTGGAAATATCCTGGTCTCACCGCTCTCTCACAGCCTTGCTTACCCACCAACAGTTCTGGCCCCACGCGAATCCTTCCATTCCTTTACCTTGGCTCAGAGGAAGATGCACATAACAAGGAACTTTTGCAGGTACTTATTTAGAAGGATATAGATTTACAATTAATTTGTTGTGCGACTATAACTCATGAGAATTAATTAATTATCATCCTCATTACAGAGTCATAACATTACGTATGAATTGAACGTGAGCAACAAGTGTCCAAAACCAGAATTTGTCTCGGACGGACATTTCATGAGACTCCCAGTTAATGATAGTCACAATGAAAAGTTACTACCCTATTTTATCGAAGCATTTCAGTTTATTGGTGAGTACATCCGTTACTCTTTATACACGAATAATGGTTTATAACTGAGTTTGTGTTGTTAATTTCATTCTTTTTATTTTTATGCTTTTCAGATAAAGCACGGGAATCAAATGAAAGTGTGTTAGTCCATTGTCTCGCTGGAATATCTAGATCTCCAACTGTCGCCATTGCATACGTGATGCGACATTTGCAAATGACTTGTGAGGATGCGTACAGATACGTGAAAGCGAAAAGGGCCACCATTTCACCTAATTTTAACTTTTTGGGCCAGCTTTTGGAGTATGAGAAGCAATTAGTGCAAGATAATGTAATTGAGAAAAAGCAGTCGCCTGTTGTGCCTCTAAGTTTCACCTCGGCATCTCAGTCGTCGGTAGATTTTGTGCTGGGTCCACCGCCACCTCATCTCCCCATACCTGTGAAACCACCAGGGAAACGATTAAATTTAAATCTCCGATTTTCGCCGTTTGCGGATCCACCAACATTATCTAGTCCAAAGGATTCGTCGCCAACGACTGCGATGGCTCGACTCCAGTTTGATAAACCATTAGGAAAGGAAAATCGAAGCGGTAGTGGTGGTAATTCTGGTGGTATAGTTCCTCCTCCTCCCACCACGCTCAGCTTTGCGGGGTTGTCACGACCGACTCGACTCGTTAAAGAACAAAATGTGACGTCCATTCAAGAAGAAGAAGTCGGGCATGCGGCCTGGGAGTCAGTTTCAAAGTCCTTATCTCATCACTCATCATCATCATCATCATCATCCCTGTCAATTTCAATATCCAAAGGTTTTAAATGTAGAAAGGGGTCTTCAGTTGAGCAGCAAATCAGTGAATCGTCATCCTCTTCGTCGTCGTCATCCTCATCAAAGATGTGTGGGGGAGGGTGTGACTATGGAAAAAAGTTCAAAGTTCATAAAATTCATGTCGAGGGATCTGCTGATTCAACAAATAAGGATCACGTGGAACAGTGTGGCGAAGAAAATAATGCTGTTGAACCTGTCCCTTCATGTTTGCCGTCATCCATCTTAAACTCCGGCTGCTCTTCTGCTAGCATCTCCAGTGGAGGAGGAGACACATCTCACTCTTCTTCAGGGATCAATGTTGTTGGCCTTAGTCCTGTCGCTTGTTATAAGAGAGAATTCTCTAGATCTGACTCTGTTAGCACGAGTGGCATTGGATCCGAAATATCTGAAAATGAACTGCAAGCTTCTGGATCGTGGGAAATGTCCGAATCGGGGAATTTGAATGACGATGGTGTGTTTTCAGATTCCTGCAGTGGGTTTTCGAAATCTCCTCGGCGTCAGTTGCAGGTAAGTTACTGTTGAATAATCCATTAAATTGTTTTAATTATAATTATCAATTAATATTTATTTTATGTTCTGTTCTGACAGCTCTGGTCATCCGACAGTGGACACTGGTCTTCTGTGGAGGATGGAATGTCTTGCTCTTCATCACAAGTCATGGACGTTCCACCTCCTCCTCCGTCTTCTTCTGTTTCTCATCCTCCAGGTTTAGCTGAAATTGAGATGTTAAAGTCTCCCGAGAAGCGGAAGTGTCCAAGCACACTCTTCACAAAGTATTCGCACTACCTTTCCTCACATGAGAAACGGAAGAGCTACGCAGGAGACAGTTCCTCAATGGTTCCGGAATGGACCGCTGGTGACTTACGACGTCCAAAGAGATGGAGTATTTCTGAAGACATTCCTAATAATTCTGAACCTGGGACGTCGTCATCATCATCATCCTGCAATAAAGGTCCGATGATACACGTATCTCAACACTAATCATTGAACTTTGTATTCGAATGTGGGCAATCGAATAATTAGATAAACTTATGCAGATAGGTTTAGTAGATAGCATTTGCTGACAATGGTTTTTAGAGTTTGGGATATTTCCTCGACGCGTCACAAACAAATATTAATATATCACAACTCTTCAGGGCGGATTTTAAGCATGCATATCGAATCGACAAACTTCTTAGATACGATTAGAAAACCAGTCATACATTTATGTGGGTATATAGTCAGTATAATATAAATAGTCATCATAACCAAATACGTAATGCTACAGATATACGATGTACAATCATTAACGTTCTTTAATTCTGGTGCTGGTGAATTCTCTGGTTATTCTATAGAAGAATTAGTATTCCTTGTACATGTTGTTGTCTGTGTGTGTGTGTGTGGCCCGATGGCCGTGTATGTAAATACTTCTCACGTATGTATATAAGTTGTATATTAAATACTCGAGTGTTTCGTTATTGTATTTTTAACATGCTTACGATCTCTACTTATTATGAGTATGATGATAAGGAATGAAGTTAAGGTAAAATTACTCTCTGCACTTTTTTCATGCAATGCATGATGGATGATATATGAACAGCAATTTTTGTGCAATCTTACAAGAGTTTTGTTGTGCTAATTATTTTTATTGTGTAAATAGGTGATGACGACGAATTGGGCAAGGAAAGCGCTGGTGTAGAGCAATCGGAAAAATCCGGCATGGAAAAAGAACAAAGATCGTCGTCGCCTTCAAATCACGCCGCAGGTCATCTCAACTTTGATAATCACTGGTTTAATCTACTCTCTGGGAGTGAACTGACCTGTTGTGAGCGACAAGGGGAAGGACTTCTCTACCGAGTCCACAGTTGTCCAGGGTTCCTGGACTGCCGAGACTGGCTGCACCTGCAACAATCCGTACCTGATAGTCCACCCGATCATGAGCCAATCTCTGACTCTGTCCTCCTAAAGATGAGGAGTTGCTGCCATCGGAGCAGACACGAGCGGTCTTTTGAGCACTCGACAATGTCCCAACATCATCCCTGGAACAAGAATAGATTCTCCTTTGGTCACGTCGACTATGACGAACTCTTATGCAAACTGCACAACGTTCAAGACGCCAAGGCAGAGTCGAGTCATAGCTCCTCCTCAACCCTCGCGTCAAGCTCTTTCTCCATAGTTGTACAATAGTAGTGAGTGGTTTAAAAAAGGAAGATATGAACATCTCGTCGAAGGTACAAAAAAATATGAAAAACACTGAGTATATAATCATACACATACAGTTTAGGCCTGTTGTCGGCAATAGATTCAGGTATAGACAATGAGAATTCATAGGTGGATTACTTCGAGCCCAAGTATTATTAATTCAGATTGAATGATGAATGGAATAATAGATTTTTATTCTTCTGAGGAAAATATATACAAATCACCAGTCAAGGAATGGATACTAAAGAACTGCTACACAAACTAAACTACAACGAGATAACGAAACCAAAGAAATTGAAATCAATCACTGTTGTTGTTATTATTATCGACACATACGGAGTAAATATATTTAAAATCTGCTGCAGTCATACATATGTCACTATTGATTTGCAGAGACACAATGCATTTTAATTCATATTTGTTTTAGTTAGAATTTTAGAATTATTTTTAAAAATCAATCCTAGGTTAGTGATGTTCGGGTCTTACTATTGTTTATCATTCTACTGTATTTATGATGACAATCTTGTTTTTTGTTGTTTCGCTTATTTTCTGCATTTAATAATTTGCAAAGTTTTTAAAGTTTAAAGAAAACTAAGAAACTATTGCCAGTATTTTACTTTTCTCATCCTTTGAATCATTATGAATTCCTATTTACAACCTTTTTTATAGTACGCGTAAAGGTTTATTTATAAAATAATAGAAAATTATGACGCTATTGATTTGTAAGCGTTTTTATTTAGTATCAAAATTGCAGCGTTTTATCGTTTTAGTACAGTAATTAATTATATATTGAATGAGATACATACATATATGTACATGGATTTTGACTATCGTGTTCAGTCATTTTAGTCTCTTGAGTTTGGATTTTTATGGTATGATGATAATTTTGACCCGTTTTCTGAGTCATATTTTTTTCGCTGCTATATTTATTTTATGAAAGTATTTTTATCTGTAAAAATATTTCATTGCATTGACAAGTGGGCCCCGAATTTGTAACGTAATTTATAACAAAGGTTGATTAAGTGCTGACATGCCATATCTATAAACTTATGTAAAAGGAGGAGGAAAAGCAAAAGGTCAGAGCAAGATGTACAAATTGTGGAATAGAAATGTGAGGGTTAAAGAAAAACGGAATGGGTTTTTGGGATACATAGTAAATACATACAAAAATATTGTTTGACTTTCTGAAACTAGTAAACTTTAACTTTACCTAATATTATTAAACTAGGAACGAGTGCAGGACTAATTATTTCAGCACAGAATGATAAAGGTTAATTCAACACAAGAAGATGAGTTGATGATGTAGGTGTGTTCAAATAATGTACAACAATTAATCAAAAAATCAAAACCATGAATATTGATGATAATGATGATGAGAAACCGATCAGTTCTCTCGGTACAAGTTTCAATGTAAATATACACATAACGACATTAATTAATATAATATCACGCCTCGGTAGCAAAATACTAACAATTTTTATGTACACATCTTGTTTCAAGTGGTACAATATTAATATATTTAATGCTATGTTTTTTCTAGGATAAAATTATTATTTAATGTTTTGTAATTTATAAGGTTCCTTTTTATTAACTTGTCGCAACTGTGAGTGTGCTGCACTACATATAACTGATTTCAGTTTTCGAAAAATAATTATCTCGATTTTTTTGCGACTATATAAGATCACTAAAGAAAAAAATTAAGTTGGTGGTTTGTGAATTTATTAGCAAAATACGGGTTGCGTTAATAAGGATGCGATAGAACTCGACATAATTAATTACTATGACTTGTTTGTCATTGAATTTTAATCCATTTTGAGCTACACACTATTATCACTATATTGTTATTATTGGTATCATTACTACTACACAAAAGTGGTGCTCGTCTATATGAATGCATTAAAAAAACTTGGTGAAGAAGAAATGAAATGACGAACAGAATAAAACATTTGTTTCCAAAATGTGTAACAAAACTTGTTTATTATCATAAGTTTTTATATTTATTATAAGCAACAAGAAAAAACCTTTTCAAAGAATGTACCAGACTGAAACACTCGCATATTTAACACTACATAGTATGAGAAGGCGCAGAGCATCTTAGTTTTTTTTTACATTAGTACAACAACAAAAAATGTTATAAAATCACCATTTTTCAACTGTTTTTTTTAAATCTTCAAGACAAATTCTTCATCCCTCTGCGTTTTGTATCAAAGTAATGTTATCTCCCTTGAGAAGCAGACGACCTGCGATTCATAAAATGAAAACATTCAGGATAAACACATCCCTTATTTGTTTTATTAATTATTATTTACGCACCACATCTCCTACGAGCTCCAGATTTGGTGTTTATTTCATACGCATCGTCAAGTACCAGGTTCATATATTCGTCGAATCCACATATGACTCCCTCCATCCGCAAACTGACATTCTCGTAGAGCCAGACCACGACACGAGACTTGTTTTGGAGGTAACGAAAAATCAGGTTCTGTAAGGAAAACCATTACAATATTATTTCGTCACCTGCATAACACCCGTTTATACATGGAAAATCGTACATTAAAAAAACTGCATAAAATAAATATAAATGAAAAAAAATATACTTACAATGGGTTGGACCATAACCTTCTGGACCTTCTGCCCTCCTTTATTAAACGACATGGCGAAGTATTTAGTGAGAGTTACAAAAATTATCCAGTCAAAAACTAATTAATACTAATTATTATGACGAAAATGCCAAATTAATTAGTAAGACAGTCAGAGAAGAGGTGCCGACTACGACAATGTTAGAGAGGTGACTCGCTCTTCAAATTTCCCACGTTTCCCGACCAGAAGTCGAACCACGGGGCACGCTGGTGGCCTCACCGTCTTTCTTTTTATGGGTAACGGTCTTCACGTAATAATCGCCATAGGGCGGATATGTATGTACTTAAATTCCTCAAAATATGTATGTAATATGTGCTTAAAAAACACGAAAATATGCACATAAAACATATTTTTCTATTGCAATTTTCTACTGTATTTAAATTTAATTGTCCAAACCTTTCAACTTTTTAACACTCTTATCAACGAATTATTAAATATATCATTTTAATCTTCATCTAATGACCCATAATGCGACATTAGTTACATTCGAAGATTTTCAGGGGTAATTTTTTGACTTGCAAAATGGGCAAACTGGATTTGCTAGTAGTTCATATTAATTTAACATCATGATTATCATGAAAATCTAATTTTGACAAAACTTTAATTTCTGAATAAAGAAAAATATTTTCACATAAAAAACCTCGAAATATGTATTCAAATATTTATTTTTAGAAAAAGGCTCGAATATGTAGGAAAATATGTGCATGTACGAAAAAAACTCAAAATATGTATGAAAATATGTATATGTACGAAAACCCTAAAATATGTGAAATATGGAAAACAATGTTTGAATTTTTGAGATCACGCTTCGATGGGATGATAGTACACAAAGTTTTAGTACGATCTGATTTGATATGAAAAAGTTAGAAATACATACATATCCGCCCTCTGATAATCACAGCTTCATATGAATTTGCAATGTTTTATTCCAACCAAAAACAATAATAAATAATTACAATTAATTGCAAAAACAAACTCGACTTTTGTGTAATGAAATAGTAATATTAATGTAAATCAACCCATCATTTGGGAGACACCACCACCAACTGTGAGAGCGGAAATGAGGTTGCTCATCTCATGATAAACTTTATGCTTGACAGATATTTTTGCATCTTGGAGAAGTGAATCACTGCAAAGTTTGTTGAATTTTTTGCAAACGTCGTCCTTGGTGGGAGACGTAAGTTCGGGGACAACGAAGCGAGAAATTGTGGAGCTATAAAGATTACTATATTTAAAGACTTGAAGTTTTATGGGGATAGAATGTTGATGACTTACAGCATAAAGTCAAACACACTCGTCTTGAAATTTCCAGGGGCAGTGTCTTCCCGAGACTTTTGTACTGTGAGATAACCACAGACGACTTTTTTAATGCATAAGTTCCTCTTTTTGGGCTGAAGGTAGTAGAGGGAGCCGACGTTTTCAAAAAATTTTCCAAAATTTGGTTCCCCAGTGAGAATGCTGTCCCCTTTACGTTCAGAGTTCCTAGGTACAATTTGATACGGATTAAATATATTGGGATGAGAATAGCATTAACTTGTATAATTAGTTGAGCATACATTTCCATTGCAGACAAAACTGGGAAAATTGACTCTGGAATTAATGAGCTAAAGGATCTCTTTCCTGGAGCCGGGGCTGGAGCTGGAGCATTTGCACGGAGAAGTTGGAGAATGTTGTTGATTAAAAATGCACCTGCAGAGATTCAAATCCATGTAACTGTGACTTACCATGATTTCTGATGAGTTATTTGTGAATATATTCATACCAAGTGCTAGAAGACTGATGATTGAGACGGGGTCAAGGGTTATGGCCCCGTAATGCCCATGTCCATGCCCACCACCACCGTGCCCATACCCTCCACCTCCCCTGGTCTCGGGGTTGTCATCCTTTTCACCTTTGTGTAAAAAAAAGTTGTAATCAAACAAATCAAGTAATTCAGTAATCCAGTAATCCAGAATATCCCGAATATTGAAAAAAATTCAAATTACTCAGCGATTTGTCCAAACTCTTCAACTTGACGTATTCCGAGTACTGATTCAACGCCGCTGCAGCGAGGCTTGCCAATGGCGACTGTTGTTGTCCAGTTACACTCCCGTTTTCGAAGAAGAGGACAAAAAGGACACAAAAACCGAAAAAAACTTTGGCCTCCATGATAGCAAAGTTTTTAATGGAAACGATCTAGTAGATGTCTGTCCTGCCAGGAAAGATGGGACTAAATGCAGCAAACCATGCAATTCCATTCTTTCATATACTGACTCGAATATTGGACAACCATGCATTTCCTTAATTTGTTGCTGGCAGTATTTTTTCAACGGGTTGAATTCATGGTGTCGCTGCTGGGCGGTGGGTAACGAAAAGGGCGACGACTATACGAAAACGAACAGGAAGTCCACGTCTAATCGTATCAACGAACCGACACAAGAGTCCCACGCTGATGCCCAGATGTGTTTCAAATTATTGTTGATAGCATAAACCTGCTGCCACTTTGAGTTTATTGTCTCCTCTTTCAAATGGACCATCATTATGTATCAGTTAAGAAACGAGTAACAACAACGCTCGTCAAATGCACCTGGTCCTGGCTTCTTCTTTTTTTAGCCATTTTTAGATCCGGTGCGGCTCTGATTAACCGAAGTCAAAGAAGCTCACTATGCAAATACAGTTAATTCCAAATACAATGCATTTGCAAACAATTGCTGACACTGTTTTCAACTGGTTGGTTGGCTGGTTGAGCTTGGACCATTCATTCATTCATGGCGATACTTTAGAGCACATTGAATAGATTTTTTTTATTTCTCCGAGATTTAATTTGGTCGCAATTTTACAGGTTTGATACAAAACATGTATACCTGCATTTAGCTGCCATTTCTGCTTGGGGGGATTTCAATGCCATTTGATGATCAAAAGATGCTGTGATGAGGAAATAAATGGCTGTGTATGTATGTACATGTAATAAAACAATCGAAATTGCGTAATACAAAAATAATATAAAATTTGGGTCAGGTTCTTATTGTAAAGTGATACACAATGAAATTTTGTACGTTGTTATTCGCTCCTGGTTTCAGACTGGTGTGGGTTTCGAATCATTATTATTTCGCCAAGGTTCAATTTATGTGGAACACGGGGAGCAGAAATTCAATTCAAGGCCAGACGGGTGCATTATATTATGAACGAAAATGCATTAACACACACAAAGTAACATTATTTACATAATTATGATGATAATAACATTTCCCTGTTTAATGAAAGTCTTGAGTAAATTTCAATTTCAACTTTGCAAATATTATTTCATAATGCATATTATTATTTTATTCTGTTTATGTAAATTCACAACTACAACAATACAATGCGGAAAATGAAATGATAACTTGCCACAACAAATCAGTGCGTTATTATTATTATTATACTTGCTTCGTAATGATATAAAATACCATTTTCTTATTTTCGTGAGATTCTAAACTTTCTCCGAAGGTCTGACCCATCCGCAGCATCGAAGTAATCATCCCCGTCGAAAGTGGAGTTGGAGTCGGTCAAATAGGGTGTGTTGGATATGATTTTTGTCGCCATTTTAATAATATTCGCAATATTTTCCTGTGCATCGGCACTAAAGAGGGTGCCTCCTGCTTGGGGGGAACCACCTCCAGCGGGCTTGTGACCCTTCATTCGATAACGGGTGTACAGGATGTAAAAGATGTAAACTCCAAAGGACAAGACGCCCAGGACAGAATAAGGATCAAGCATGGCTTCTGGAATCTCTCGGACACGGACCGACCCTTGAGATGAGGATCGCGCAAGATATGTCGTAGTCGTGGGGGATGAAGCATTGTTATTGTTTGGAGGATGTGGTCCAACATTATTGAATTGTCCTCGTGTTGTTGTCTTTTGATGACAGTGGATTAATCCGATTAAAACTAGAATCAGTAGTTCGACAAGAAGTGTGTGACAACTTCGGTTGGTCCATGAATGGATTAGACGCCCTGTGAAATGTATGAATTTTTGTAAATTTTTGCAGAAATGTTGTGAATTTAGAAATATTTACCTTTCATTTTAACAATAGTTACACTATGTCACTTCCTTGACTTTTTTCCAACTTGTGACAAACTAAGACTAACTGAAAAATAAATGCAAACGATGTTGTTGTCCAGTGCAAGGTCCGAACAAAACTAAAATAACGAATAATTCGACATGGCATTTTGTAGATGTGTCGAAACACGAGATGGTCCGAATTACATTTTCTTATTGCCGTGCTCATTCCGGAACAGATTTTTATGTAATATTTATTACGATAGTTATTTTCTGGTTAATGATTCAATTAAACGTGATCGTAATGTGCATCCAAATAAAAATTAGGATTACATATTTCAAGTACAAATAAAAGTCGTCATACAAAATGAGAAAAAACCAATGACACAATTAAGATAATCGTTGAGTATATATGTATCAACAGAATATATAGTTTGGTTTATGATCCTGTTCCAGTTCGTCAATTTAATTGTGGCCGCGGTTAAATAAAGCTTAAATATATCATTCTTTGAGTAGTCCAACCTGCTGCACACGGTTTGCAATTTTGGTGTTTGTAAATAATTTCGACAGCATGTCGGAAAAAATGCCACAATTCTCATAAAAAAGAAGTAACCCATGCAAGGTATTTATTTATTTATACCATCATCAGTTTCCACATAATGTCAAGTTCACAAAATCTTGAGACGAATGTATCATCATTCCCATCAAACTTACTTATCATTTTATCGCTAATAGGCACGGATTAGCGACTGTTTGTCATTTTGAGTGACGCTGACATTTGTTTTTCGTCATAAAGTGTAAGGATTTGCATGGATGGATGAACCCAAATCAAGATCAACGGTATAGATCGGATCATCATTATATTCGTTTGCGGATGTTTCCAATTAAATTGCAAAGAAAATTTTACGTGATGTGCTGCCTGTGGTTTGTCTTGATTGAACATTCGTGTCAGTGTAGCATGCAGTGGAATAATTTTCGTCCAATTTATTTATTTTTATGCTACAATTTCTGCAACCTCAACTTTTTTTTGTTGATTTATATAAAACAATGTTTATTGACTCAGTGACAAACTTCAAACAAAATGGGTAACAACATTCTACTTACTAGCAGTATTATTATCATGATTATAATGTGGGCAAGTAGATATAAAACTGTACTTTTATAGCAAAATAAATAAATAAATAAATAAATACATACTACCACACCGCATAATATTCTCAAAAAATAGTAATATCTTTCAGCACATAGTTGAATGGAATTATACGCAGGCGACATAAATAAAAAGACAACTAAATACATCAAAAACTTGGAACAAACAGTACAATTTCATAAATATATATATAAATAAAGCATTGTATTGGCCGAATCGGGAAAACAAAAAATTTAATCCTGTGGAGGTTTAAACATTTTTTGCTATATTGTTTCTATTTTCTACTATAAATAAATTTATCATATTATTGCTTTCATTGCATACTTGTTTCAATAAATGGTACAATAAATAAAGTATATGAGTAGTTGTGGTTATGTACATGTGTGTATGTGAGTTAAGTTCGGATATTATATGTCTCGAATAGTGAGCTTGATTGATTAATTATATAGGAAGCATTTTTCTACTCGCTTATTCAACATTCATAACATTTTGGAAGAAATTTATTATTCTCCTCTTCGGAATTGGAACTTTTAGGGAATTTTCGCAGTCCTCGATTGGGTGGGATTGAGGGAGAATTATTAGAGTTTGACCATGATACGTTTTTTGTGGTGGGTGGACGGATTAATCACTCTTCATCGGATGGATTGCAAGCCTCACTCACCTCTTTGTAACAGTCGACCTCCTCCCCCTTGGCCACCCTGGACTGTATCGACCTCACAAAATCATTGGCAGAAGTGTCGCCCACAAGATGCTTCAGCCCGTACCTGCACAAATATAGTATTCCAAGTTTGAGAAATTTTGAGTTATCTCAAAATGCCCCGATGCCTTCATTGTTGAAAACTTACATGTAGAACTTTGAGGAGTAGGTGGTCTCATCCGCATCCGCGTCCTGGACAGCTAATCGACACAGGTAGAGTCTGGCACATGAAGGTTTGTTGGACACGACGCGGTACGTCTTGTACATCCCGTCCAGCTTGTCAATTATGGAGTTGAAGACGGCGTTCTCCTCGTCGTCATCGACCGATCTTCGCGTCCGGGTGGTTGGGGTTCCAAAGATTTTCTGCATTCACGATCACACGAGGACATCATGTTACAAGTTGGTCGATCGCAAGGTGAGAGAGAGATCGAGCGAGATAGCGAGAAAGCAGTGTAGGAAGAAGAGAAAGCATAATGTGTGAGTTAGTGAGTGAGTGAAAGAATAAGACTTACGTCCATCTTGGTCATGAAACTAGGTACATGAAAATCGGAGAGTACGAGTGGCGTGTTCAAGTCAACCACATCGAGGGACCGAGCACTTGTGTTCAAAAGGGTTAAAAGAAGCTGCAAAAGGAACGCTCCAAAAGCCAGTGCAGCCAGGAGGGCGAAAGGGTCAAGTCCACTCATTCCCCTGTCAACGTCAATCATGGGAAAAATGTTGTTTAAAAAGTCAGAGAAACCTGCAGTTCGTGCTTATAAGTGAAGTTTCATCGTCTCATTTTTGAGTGTGAGGGTGGGTGCACCGTCAATTATTATTATATTTTTTTTTCCTAAAATCATTGCGGTGTTGTTAAAGCTTTCGTCAATTGGTTGGAGTGCGATTGTCGTTTTTTTTGTGAGTCTTTTTTTTGCAATTATTGTTCCCGTGATGTCAAGACAAAGCAGCCTTTGTGAGTGTGTGTTTGTGTGTGCAATCAGCAACCCAGGACCCAACACTTACATCTTTGACACTGAACTTGGAAATATCGGAGAGTTCGAGAGGGAGATCAATGTCCTGGACGTCTAGCGACCTTCCGGACGCGGCGGCATTGTTGTTTAGCAGATTGAAAATTACGTTAAATAGGAACACTCCGAATCCGAGAGTGGCCAAAATGGCATATGGGTCCAAATAATGCCTAACCACATACTCGACGGGTTAATACTCAAATTTCCTCATACTTATTATCATCGGAGTCTCACAATAAAATTTAACACAATATTTGTACATGTATTATGGAGATGAATAGATGTATGAAAAGATAAAAGTGGTCGTCATGACTTACCCATAGCTCACGTGATGTCCATAACCACCTCCCCCATAAGAATCGTGTCCATAACCCCCTCGACTCTCCACGGCGGCTTCTTCCGTGTCATACCCCAACACTCGATTGGTCAATTTCTTCACGGTGACCATGCCTTGAATCAGAGTTTTCGAGGGCGACGTGATATTCACAATTGGGTCAGACGCCTTCATGGAAAGTCCGTCCCGATACTTTTTCAACTGTTCGATTCCATACCCCAACATTTCCACGATCCCTGGCGGCTTCCCGTCCCTTGCGTTGGCTCGTTTGTCCCAAAATTCGACCATTCGATTCCCCGAAGACACCAAGTGCTTGAGTGGTTTGAGAATTCCTTGAGGAAAGTCTTGATCAATCATTGTCATCAACTTTTGAGTGAGGACAGACGTCATGGCATCATTGATTCCGAGTCCGATGGAGGCAATCTTGCTCAGATCGAAGCCACCACTGGAAGCGGTTTTTCCAGGGGGAGAAGATGTCACGGCCTTATTGTTGGTGCTACCACTACTGCTCGCCTTGTTCGTGGTGGAGGTGGTCGTGGTCGTGCTGGCTTGTGTGGTTGAAGTGGTCGAACTACCAACCACCCCCAATTCGGTAGTCTCATTGTGGAAAATTGTGAAGCTGTTGACCATCGGAATCTCCTCTCCGTTGGAGTTTGAAGTTTTGTAGGCATATTTCGAGTACTTGTCCCAATTCTTGGTCTCAGCCTGTTTCTTCTTGGCTGGCATGTGTTGTTGCTGTTGCTGGTCGGAAATCTTCCCCATCCGACTGTGAAAGTCTTGCGAGGCGTAGCTCGAGGAGAAAGCTGGATGGGAAATGTCGGAGGGATTGTAGTGAAAGGAGTAGCCTCGCGCCTCTTTTGCAGCAGCAGCCGAAGCCGACGAGGGGGAGGAGGGGTAGGACGGGTAGGATGATGACGAGGAGGGGGCAGATCGGGCCAACTTGCTCCTCAGGTCATACAACGTTCCGACTTGACTTCGCCCCAGAGATCGGCCCACGGTATGCTTCTCCTTTGCCAAACAATGGCACACCAAAACCAAGGCACTGAACAATGCTGAGGAGGTGAGGTGATTCCTCATTGTGGCGTTTCTTACTGGAACCTGGAATTCTGTCTCTCAGTCGTTAATGCGAACAAACCATGAAGGTTTCCAATTTCAAATTATGATGATTCTTGCTGGTTTTCCCTCAGTGTCGGAAATCTTATGCACGGAATGATGAGAACAAAAGAATGTAAAGATGTATGTATCAAGAGAAGAACGACTTGAGACAGCACAGCACAAGCAAAACGACGACCAACCCGGACAACGTTTGCAACAACTCTAGTGGGAAGTTGGGACGGAAGGATGTCTTATATTGGCAACTGAGGCCCTCCCGAACCCATGTTAAGGTATGAATGGTTCGTTGCTTGGATGCTTTTCAGGGGTTTCCTTCCATCCACCGACGACGACGACGACAAATTTTTTTACGCTGTCTGATTCCTATCAAATATGTGGCACTTGAATTACTACTGCTGCATCTTACACCATTATTTCTTCTTACACAGTAGAGTACCATTTCATCTCAGTTACCCAGTGCGAGTTGTTGGTCGTTTCGGTCCATGGAGCTCGATGATGATCATCAAGCTACTACCAAACTGTGTGTTGGGGTGCGAATGTCGCTATACATCATCATGTAGGTTATCAGTATTCATTCTTATAACCAACTTTTCATCCTCCCTCCAATTGCGCCCTCCGTTCTGAATGGGAGTGAATGCTCACGTAATCTCAAACAATGCTCTGCACACAACAATTTTGTCTAAAAGCAAGGAAAAGCTCATCAATCCGCCGTCATGTCATACTTCTTCTTCCTCAATAAATAATATCTAATAATAGCAATAGGAATCGGATCTGATCTCTTTTTCGGCTCATTTTCCCTCCCTCAAGCACCTCAGCAATTTGTTGAACAAATTTCTTATACATTGTTTTAAGGACTTGTGTGATTTTGAAAATAGCAAGACCGCATCAATACATAGCACATTATTATCAGGCACCCCATTCATTTCTGTGTGCATGTATCGGGACCCAATACAACGACGACCACATCACAACCACATGTGCTGCACATTGTTTAACCAAGATTGCCTCTAACAGCGTGTTGGGAGATGGTGATGGATTCTGGTCTGGTGATCTATTTTCGACATAATCGGCGTGCTAAATGGGTTCGGTTTGACAGGTATGCATCGTTCCCGTCGAGTGAGATTGAGACAAAGACTTCCTCAATTGAAGCTCAACATCCGCGACACACACTCACACACACATCGTCGTCGTCGTCATTACGATCCTCGTCATCATAGACACATTACACGACACAAAGCAAATCCAAAGACCTAAAAACAGCCTGACCCCATCTTCACACTTGATTTGAGCTCTGATCACTTATTTTAATAGCTATTGGTTGAATTTGGTTGTGACTTCATTTTTTCAGGCTACTCTAGATTTCTGACTGACTGACATTGTACCGCCGTTTCGGTGAAGACATGCATTCCTTCAAAATCACTGAAATCACCGGAAACTAGCTCAATATCACAAATTTCACATTCCATTAAGTACATCGTGTCCAACCTAGATTTTTCCAAACCTGTCATCTTTTGAAACGGGGTAAAACTCAGAAACCTTTCCTTGAGGCCAATAATTGATATGATGTGTGAATGAATATGCACTATGTGATGGGTCGTTTAGGAATCAATTTCATTTTTATGGGCCATGTGAAGCATGTGAGGAGAAGAAGGCACACATATTTGTCGAGCTAGACTACTTTGGGTATATCAAGTCCGTGTCAACTGGGTGACTTGGGAAACCTCAAGATTCGTTTTCAATAAAAAGTAAGAAAAATTACCAGCAATAATCTTCCAAGGAACGGTTTGATTTTCGTGTGGGCGACGATTCGTCACCCAGAGTGAATATTCTAAAGTTTCCGCAGTTTAGAATAAAATTACATGAAAGTTAGACTATGAATTGTGAATATGCAATAGATAATGCTTGACAGCCGAAAATGTTTCCAATGTATTTGTACGAAAAATTGTTATTTATTTATTTATTTATTTGAGTAAAACATTGCAAAAAGATAGCATTTAACTAAAACTAGTAGAATTATAGATTTATTTTACCTCTTTTGCTACTTCATTCAAAAAAGGTATGCAATTCTCAATGTCACCTTCCGTTAAGTGGTGTTCGCTCAAGAGAAGAGAGATTCCTATTGTTTGTTTGGACCAAAAGTTCATGCAATTTCTGAGTTGATGATGAATAAACAGTTACGTTAATTCTTTCGGATGTGCAAAACAAACCAGTTGTAATAGTTTTATACTAAAATTGGTTCAAAATATTTGCAACACCCAACCCATTTATTTTTTGGGATGGATGAATTAAATAATTGCATTGCATTCTACTCTACCAAAACTAAGGGTTAGTAGTTGGCAGGGTTTTCTTCAACTTGCCCAAAATCTGACAGAGATTAGAGCATGGCGAGGTTTTTGTCGTAATTTTTCTCGCAATGGGACTTTGGACAATTATTTTAGGAGGAGGCGAATGATGAGGCGAAGACATCATCTTCTTTTGTAGGTCGGTAGCAAGACTTGTCAGGCGGTGCTTATCGGTTAACTTCAATTTCGCCAAGATGAGGGGAATAGTTTTTGATATGGTGTCCTCGTTCATCTTTAGAGTTTCTCTCCCTCGTCCAGGTGTAGCCGGCATGGCCGCCATTTGTTGCTGGATCAACATTGCCAAATAGCTACAAAATTAAAATTTTAAAATTTTAAACATGCTAATTATCCAATTACATATTTACTCCGAATAGTCATCAATAAAAAGAAATTACGTCAGAAAGGCGAGACCCCCCAAAATAGTGAATGGATCACTCAACCCTCCTCCGCTATCCCCACCATGACCATGACCATACCCTCCGCCATAATGGTCCCCTCTGCTCGTCGAGTGACCATTGTGACCTCGGGCGACTTGCGAACCCGCCGCGGTGAGAAGGTCACTCACAGCCTCATCGTCATCCAGGTAGTAACCTTTTCGCATAATGTCACCACCATCCTCGTCACTCCGCGGGCTGAAAATCAAGAATAATTATTATGATGCTGCACAAATTTTGGACAAATTTCAAAATTTTATTTTTTTTACTCACCTCCCATTTTCGTACCCAGCTTCATACCCCATGCGATCCGAGATGATCTGAGAAGCGGTGACTGGCTTTGAGTGGTAATGATACTTGGTCACTGGCTCTTGGTCACTCACAAAGTCTTCGTCCCCACCACTTCTCGCCTGAATACTCTCACCCGTTCTTTTCTTAAGTATGCCCAAATCTTGGATGGAGTTGACCACTTTGGTCACGTGGCTGGACTTCATTAGAGATTCGATGAGGTGGAGACGTGGGTCAAAGTTCTGTGGAATTTTTAACGAGTTTAAGACATAAGTTGGAACCCCAATTGTTTCACTGTAGGGGATAAGATTGTTCAAAAATGAATTGTATTTCTCTGTCAAATATTTCTTCACCTCGGGCTCCAACCTCTCTTTCATCTCGACGAGTTTGTCACCCACCTCGTTGATCTTATTAAACACTTCATCCTTGTTCGGAAGAATCTGTTGCAACTCTTGGAGTAAACTCTCCCTCGAAATTAAGGGCAGGGTTGAATTACTAAGGTCAACCTCTTCGGTGGGACTTGGTGTCCAAGGTGTTTGCGTCGTCGGTGCAGCAGATGACAAATTTTCGACCAGTGTTTCACTTTCTGTGGTTCTTGTAGAGTTTACGACTGCCTTTGTACCAGTCATTTCGCCGATTAGACGATTCCTATGATTTTTTAAACTGGCCAATTTTTCCCTAGTGAAATTCCCAATCGACGCTTTTGTCAAGGACGACGGAAAAATATTCCAAGCAGAGGATGATCCAATATTGATGACGAGAACTGCTGCAAGGATTAAAGTTCCCCATTTTGAGGCCAGCATTGTGAAAAACTCGCTATTTTTCTGGAATAGATTTTGAAATAGGAAAAAAATCTCTTGCCAATTCCAACGCCGCAGAGTGACTAAAATGTTGAAGGTGTGAAGAAGGTGTACATAAAATGGTCTCAAAGAAAGAAACAAAATGACCGACCGTTACCAGTGTCCCTGTCGGATTTGTCATTGTTCTCTCGTGTTTTATTTTCCACAATTCAACAAGCCTGTACCTACATACGTGCCAAGTACGAAAAAAACTTGGTGCATCATACGTTGCTATTTTCCTAAATAAATACAAATATAAATAAAGTGTTTCTTTTTAAAGTGTTTCTTTTGTTCGATCCGAGTCGTCAAGATTCACCTGTCACGATCTAAGTCGATTCCTGGGGTTTACGTATTTCTGAATGAATGCGACTAATTCTGTGATCTCTTTTTTCCTGTCGACATGATACAGACACATACACACGCATCGGGATGTCGTGAGAGTAAAAAGGCGACTAGCATTAAGGACGACACATATTTTATAGAGTGAGAATTTGACAATTTGACACCGGAAAGAGGAGATCAAATGATGAAGGTGCAAATGCATAGGAGTGGCAGAAGTTGGAGAGGCAGGATGAGACTAATTGAGACTATGTGAAAAGACTGCATGCATGTGAAACCCGGAAAGGTGAGGACAACAAGTGCATGAATGAACTGGAGGCGAGGTGAGACACACAAATACAAAGCATTTTGATCGTCGTGTCGTGTGCTTAAAAAGGTTGCATTAACCACAGATCCTGTATATTTGGCATCAAAAGTGTGAAAGTGTGCCACCGAATTGGTGTAAATGCTATGAAAAATGTACGAACAAGTAAAGCATCGCTATTACAAGAAATCCGGCCAAGATTTATTTGATATTATTATGTCAATAAAATTAATAAGTCTCGTATAGTCAGAGGAAGTACAACAATTGTCAACAATCAGTACCGTAAAAATCTTCAAATGTCCGTGTCAAATTGTAATTGTTTTGTAAAACTGTCGTCATTTTGTAAAACTGTCATTATTATTTTGTAATAGAATATTGTCATCGTCGACGTGTATGAAAACGTAACAAAAATAAATAGATCGTCTCTTCTCCAAAGTAGATCATGCTTCTGGCCTCTTAGTTTTCCTCGGAATTCAGCTCGTCGTCATCTTCCTCACAGAATCCCCAGGGGGCCATATCCTTACACTTGTCGGGATTCCCAATGGTATCTTGTACAATTGACTGCAGCTCATCTCCATTTTCAATGAAAATCCCAAGCGCAGATCTGCGTAGTTAGTGGAGGAAGAAAATGTCATGAAATTGGAGCAAACTTTGACATCTGAATATAATTTAAGCAATTCGCAGTAAAATCATAACTCACAGCACGGCTCCACCGAACGGGGCCTTCATCGACCTGGCGACCAGAGGAGATTCCGCCAACGTTTCACAAGCCACCTTTCTAATGCATTGGTACTCGACGGGGTCCTTTTTATACGCCTTGAGCCACTTGAGCACTCCTGTCTGCTCAGAAACGTCCCTCAGCACGCGATGTTTGGCCCCAAATTCGGTCGCATTATGGACGACGCCCTTCCAATCAATCTCGGAAATGAAGTTGGACACCTTCCCAACTAAATCCGCCATCCGCTCCGAGTCCATGGAGAACGGGAGGCTGAAAGTGGACCCCAGGGCGCGAAAGGCTGTAAACAAATGAACCAAAATCGGTCGATTGAATCACTTTTTGCTTAAAGTCATAATTCTTGCTTACTGCCGCCCGTCGCCAATTCGAAGAACAATGCTCCAAAAAGAGCGGCGAAGGCTGCTACTGCTATTAAAGTGTAGAGAGATGTATCGTACCCACCGCTACTGTATGACGGCGACCCCCACCCCCACCCATACTGGCGAAGCTGGTCTGATTTCTTCTCATTTCCGTCAACATCGTTGCTAGCAGAAATCTCTTCGTCGTGGGCAGCTTTCTCCAACAATTTCTTCAGGGGGACCGTTTCCTTTAACAATTTCAGCGAGTGGGCCTCGTCCTTCATTTTTTCCTCGGCCGAAACTAGTCCCACAAAAACAAAGAGGACGACGAGAATCGTCTTTCTTGTACAAAGTGGAAAACCCGACATTTTCTAAACTTTCCTAAACTGTTTAAACTTAAACTTTTTCTGTGAAATTCGGGAATTCACTCGTCGTATGCCCAACCAGTTTGGGAGATGCTGTCGAAGTGAGCCATGAAGTGGATTCAATCACTGATTTTATATGCAACATCAATCTCATCAGTTGAATGATTCTAGAAACCATTACACAAATTTCTTTACCACCGTCACGTCCATGACGATTGACACGTTATTGTCAGACCAGACCCATAATCGATGATCATCTTCTTCTTCTTCAGCTTAAAAAAAGTTCTTAACTACCTTCGAGACAAGTCGAGCGGAACAATAGTACACACATTGACATTCAAAAATATTGCAGTACAAAATTCAACTACCATTTCCGTTTTTTCATTATTTTGCACGTTTATTTTGGTACGTTTTAATAACTCGTTGCCACCGCCTCATCGCCGATTGTACTGCAGATAAAATTATTACAGTTTGCAATGCTTGCGGTGATGCATGCAAATTCAGGGCAGCAGGAGGATTAAAAAATTGTCTACGAAACTTACGACAAAATGCATTAGTTACGTGCGACTTTGTCGAAGGCAGTGAAAATATGTCATCCAACTTGATTATTAGTTATGCTATCACAAATCACATAAATTTTTGTAATTAAATTAACTTGCTTTCAATAAATAAAACGCATTTCATGCATCATCATGAAGTTTACTTTTTTTGCGAGACAAACGTGCAAGCGGCGGCCAAGTTGAAGCAAAAACTCAACTGGATCACAAATATAAGGACGCAAGGTCCGATTTTGTTTTGGAAAACAAAACTTGTAATTCGTTTCTACTTTTTAAGGATAAGATATACAGTGTTTCTTGTACTATATTACAATTAATAAACTTTAGAATTGATAAGCATGCCGAAAGAAGTCCCAGGTCCGATAAATTCGACGGCGGGTGCCGTCGTGGTTCGAAATGAAAAAGGTAACTTTATAAAGTTTAAATTACTGTGTTCATAATTTAATAATGTTAATTTTCTAAATCAGGTGAGGCTGCTATGCAAAAGGTCAAAGTTCACCGCTACGTATCCGGCAAACGGCCCGATTATGCTCCCAGAAGTTCGAGCGAGGAGGAAAGCGAGGACGAGGAATTTATTGCACCAACAAAGTTAAACAAACAAAATGATGAAGATGACGAATTTCCTGACGACAACTATGCGCCACAGGGAGATTTCACAGAGGTGGAGAAACTTGATCCTAGGCTTAAACGTTTGATGCAGTCGACATCAAGCAGAAGGTTTATATTCAGTCATTTGTTGCATTTCATTTGTTATACTGCACTTGAAGGAAGTACCAATTTAAACTGCATTATTTTGTCCCTAGAGTTCATGCTCCCGAGGTTTTAGGCAGTGACGAAGAGGAGGAGCGTCCAGGGAGGAGACGTGATTCCGATTCTGATTCAGAGCATGACGACGTAGCAGATGATGAGGTCGAGAGACGTCGTGAATTTCTACGCCAACGTGTCCTTGCCAAGAGAGACGAAGAAGAACTCTTAGCACTGGAGGAGGAGCGAGATTCTGATACTGAAGAATCAGAGTCGGAATATGAAGAATATACTGGTAATTTCGTTTTTATTTTGTGTAAATTGTGTAAATTATTTATTTGCTGTTTAACTAACTACAAAGTAATGTACAATGTCAATTTTTTCTTAAATTTATAGATTCTGAAGAGGAAGCCCGTCCCAGACTAAAACCTGTCTTTGTCAGACGAACCGATCGGGTCACACTGAACGACAAAGATCTGGAGGAACAGAATAAAAAGGCAGAGGATGAGGCTAGGAAGAAGGCTTCGGAAAGACGTCAAGACACGCTAAAACTCGTGGAAAGATTAATCGTTAAAGAACGCAAGGGAAATATTGACGACGATAAAGAAAAAGAAGCAAACGTTCCTCAAATAACGGACGTCATCACGGACGATGAGAATGAGGAGACAGAATATGAGTCTTGGAAATTGCGAGAATTAAAACGAATAAAACGAGACAGGGACGAACGCGAAGCGTAAGTTGTTAATAAATAATATAATATGTGTATTGTATTGTATAGTCTGGGATGACCCTCATGACAGGTGCAACCGACCAATAAAAAAACTAAGTAAACCATAATTTGTTCCAGGTATGAACGCGAGAAAGCAGAAATAGATCGATTGCACGGCATGACGGAGGAAGAACGGCGACAAGAACTGAAACTGAAGCCAAAAGTCATTGTTAACAAGGCTTCGAAAGGAAAGTACAAGTTCTTGCAAAAGTATTACCATAGAGGAGTCTTCTATTTGGTAAGTTTTTTAGCGTTATAATCTGATAAAGAAAAATTGTAAGAAAGTTCAAAGTGTAAAATGTTGATTTAATTGATTTTTTGAATAGGATAAACAAGACGACGTCCTTGGCCGTGACTACTCCGCTCCCACATTGGAGGATCATTTCGACAAAACTATTTTACCTAAAGTAATGCAAGTCAAGAACTTTGGACGAAGCGGGAGAACTAAATACACTCATTTAGTTGACCAAGATACAACAGCTTTTGATTCCCCCTGGCAAGCCGAGACGTCACAAAACATTAAATTCCACTCCACCCAGGCTGCCGGAGTTAGGAATGTGTTTGAACGACCTCCAGCGAAAAAGAGAAAAGATGATTAGAGAGAAGGCCTATTTATGTATACCTTGTATAACTTAATTTTGATAATTATTAATTAATAAATTGCTGTTAACATTTTTTAGTCGAGCTGTTGTACACATAAATCATGTAAACATGCAAATTACATGTTTCATTCAATAAATTTTTAATACGATATTTTTTTTGCATATGAGAAAGGCTGGTATGTAGAAAAACAACGTTACTTAGAAATTTAAAGCTATCTGATATTTTTTTATGAGATTCCTGAGAGGCCTGGATTTCAGTCATTTTTTGCATAGGAGAAATCACGAAACCGGAACCTCCTCCAACAAGTCTCCTCTTGAACAATATTACAGCACCGGGCTCAAAAACCTCACCAGACAGGCACTGCCCAAGTGAATGTGAACATAGTGATATAAATTTTGGAAATTTGTTTCAAAAAACAAGCACTACATTCCCAAATATATATATAAAGGTTTTTAAAGGGTAGACAATGTTAATGAACCATGACATTTAAATTTACACATTAACTGCGAACATTAGGCACCAAATATGACAGCTTTATTTAACGGGAACGTTTCTACCTCAGCCTCCAATTATTCGATGGAAGATGAGGATGAAGACATTAGCAACATTCCCTTAGCAGATGCCGACCCACAAGGTGCGAGATAATTTATAAATTACAGATATGTAACAGTGTTACATTTTTTTAGAGAAAATTTTTGTGCAGAATATTCCTTTTTGCATTGATTATTAATGAATTTGCTATTCTATAGCCGTTCTTCCGGAAGAAGGTGAAAATTCTAATTCCGGTCGAATGGGGATGACGCCAGGGTCGCACTCTCAGCATAACCGAAGTTTCGACTCGTTCCCCTCGACTTTTACGAATGATAGCTTATCATCAAGTGTTGGTGGTAGGATTGCTAAAAATTTGAGTAATTAAAATTTTAACGCAATTTAACACTATTTCAATTTTACAGGCTTGGACCCCGATCTAAGTCAGGACGAGCAGGAGGAGAAAGCTAGTAGAATAGCACAAGTGTTGGAGCTACAAAATACTCTGGATGGTGGGTTTCATACTTTACATTTGTTACCTACACTACGCATACAATTATTTCAAATTGTGCTAATTGATTCATAAATTCAGACCTATCTCAACGGGTGGAAAGCGTAAAGGAGGAAAATCTAAAGTTAAGGAGTGAAAATCAAGTACTCGGGCAGTACATCGAAAGTCTGATGTCAGCCTCTAGCGTTTTTCAGCCCACGTCGCCCAAAACGAAGAGAAAATAATTCCGACAATTACTTAACTTGGTTAAATTGTTTATTTATTTTCGCACATTTGAAATATGTCACGAAATCCATTACTCACTTCAACTTCAAGTCAAGATTCAAGTCAATATTATAAATCTGAACTGTAGTTACATATTTATGCTAATTTCAATTTCAATTAGAATGCATCAGTAATGATGCCCACACTGTTTCAATTAAAGTGCAATTACCATTTTCGCTCTAGAAACTTTGAACTTTAACTAAATTGCAATATAAATACAAAATAATTCCGAGTCTCTGCTACATCAACCAATGCTGTTCAAAACGCGAATCTCTCTAATATAATTTTCCTAGTGACAATATGTTACAATTTTGTACTCATTTTCGAATTGTTCAATAAGCTATGTAAGCGTATTAGTTTGCTACATGTCCAGATATGGGAAGTGGCGTCGTTTTGTCATTACTCACATAAAAATGCAATAAAGAGAAGGAGTAAAATAACACCTCATTCACTAAATTAAAATCATAAGTTCTTCTTATCGTCATATCATATAATCCATGCATTTGAGGATGAAATTTTGTCTCGCACGAGGAATCCGGATCATTGCATCAGCATTACCCTTTGTCCCAAGCTGCATGTTAACCATTTGTACCTGATTCGTCCAGCATCAATGAAAAAGTACCAAATTCTTCAAATTATCTACTTCACTCTACTCATAGTCATCCGATCCGCTCTTAATTTATTTATTATTGGATCATAAACCCTTTCAGGCATAAAGATATTTCTGCATGATTTAACAATATAACGGGTCACATTTTATCAATTACAAATTTCCAAATAATCTCCAAATAGTAAAACAGCATAACAAAATTCTGTGTGACAAGATTCCTACTTCATACCTGACCAAGGTAAAGGTTTTATTAGTTCTATATAACAATGTGACCGATCCGTTCTTTAACTACACCTTGAATGCGAACACGGTGGCAGAAAAAATCCCTTCCGGGACCACGAATTGTATTCTTATTGTACTCTAATGGACTGTATTCTTCTTATTGTATATACCTACGACTCTACACAATTGTGTTCATTCATATATGTGACCACGTGACCCAAACGTAGTCGGGCTTGCGTCATGATGATACTTGGTGATCATAAAAAGGGTAAAAAAGAAGAACCACCACCAGCGGCCACTTCCAACAACAACTCCACAAACCAGACGAAGCATCACCGCACCTAGTACCTAACCACAATGGGTTGACGTTTCTTCTTATGCGTTCCTTTATAGACATCAGATATATGTATGTACAAGTTCAAAAACACTAATTTTCATTTTTGCCCACCCCTCGGAAACTCTGTGGTCAATATTTTCGGAAAATTAAAATTCAAAAAGTTCCGTAATTTGGACAGGACGAATATTTTATGAATGTTCCATTCCCCCGTGGAGAGCGCCCCCTCCGCCAAAACTTCACTATATACGCTGTGCTCGGCTTGTTGTTCGCTTACTCATACTCGTCGTACTATAATTCTACATCATTCACACTCGTAGTAATATCACTCTTCCCACCAAATTGTAAGAAAAAATTATAAATAATCACCACAGGGCTTTTTCGACATCATCTGCGCCACGGTAGTGTTGCCCGGACTCGTAATTATAAACTGTGGGGGAAAAACGGTCCGCAAAACGGGACAGAGTTTGACTTGAAATTTCCCAGGTGTGGAAAAGGAGGGTAAAATTATATTAACGGGACAATTAAGTTTAAACAAAAAGTGTGCTAAAAACCGAATATTGATTGAAAAAAATTAAACCTGGATATTTTTAGTGTTCATGCTTGAAGAGAATTACGAATATTTAGAGTGTTGCAAGTTAGTGATTGAGTGAGCAGCATGTGAGCAGCCAGTCAGTGAAAGCAACCCGTTCGTTCAAAGAAAGAGTGAAATTTCGTTTTTAACTATAAAATCCGGGAAATTAGGTTGTAATTTAATATTTAGTGTAACTAATGGTTAATTAGTGTGTATTTATGATTGAGTGCATTTGCATAGCTTGGAGTTAAGAAGCCTATGAATGTAAATCTCCCAAGTTTATTTTATTGGGTATAGTTCGTACTTATTATAGGAGGCATACTATTTATAAATCATACACGGTTTTAACATAGAGTTTAGTACGTTAAAATAGTTGTTTGTTATTATTAAGTGAAACAGTTTTATGTACAAGTTTTCATTCGTTTACCTGACGTTAAATATATGACTTGATATTCATTTTTTTAGGACCGATTTTTTGACTAAAGTTTGTATTTATTTTTTTATCTGACATTGTAAACACAGCAACAACTTTTTGGGGACGACGATATTGTGACGACACAAAACTTTCATTATAATAATAATATATCATATAGTACAAAAAGTACAAAGTAAAAAGATCGAAGAAGACAAATATTCACAATTTACAAGTTATATATAGATCGTCACTATTAGTATTATTACTAATCAAAAGTGCCAAGTATTTAGGTAAAAAAATACTGAAAGACAACTAAAATTGTATTAAGATATAGTATTAAATTTTTATTGCTCTAAAGCAAGAATTATTGTCTTTGTAAACTTCGCATGTATATCTAAAGCTAATCTTATTTTGTGATTAAAAGTTTAATTTCGCTTGCCGAATCGTCATTAATACAAGAAAAGTAATATCCAGAATTAAGGAGGACGAGGAGAAAGAGGAGAAATTGATTGGGTGACAATAAATTGGCGTGATCAGACGTGACGACGGTGACGGAAGAAGGGTCAGATTGGGTCTTCGGCCTCGACGGTGCTCAGGTATTAATTCAAGTCGGATAAGGGATGTCATTACATATAAGAATGTGGTATTTATTAATTTACTTGATCTGTTCACAGGGGGAGGAGGAGCGGAGGAGGCGGAGGAAGGATGAAGCTGAAGGGGTAATGACGCAAGAGATAATTATGCCACCCTCCAACGACGTGTATCATGCCCATTGTACACCCGGTAGGCGAATTAATTATTTTAAATACACAAGTATTTTCAGTAAAGATATTTCTATACGTTCAAGGACTGACTTTCTAACGTTTTAAATTTAACTATATAGGCGACGATGAAGCGGAAGGTGCGTGTCCGTCAGGCGAGGATGTGGTTACAACGACAACAGCGGAAGAACAAGATCTACTTCATCCGGGTCATTTCTTCACGGAGGGCTCAATCCCTGCCCTGCAATCTGGTAAGATTGAAAGATGGGAGTAAAAGTTGGAGGGAAACGACGGCTATCTAACATTGTCGTCGTTAAATATTGTCGTAAATTTGGAATAATGTTGGACGGTATCATTGAATTCCATGAATTCCATGTTATGCACATGACAATACGCACGTACTTTACCATGCGATAATGTGATTCATGGACATGCCATATTGACAAGATGTGGTACTGTAGTAGCTGGAATTGATTGACGTCACAGCTCGTATGCATTTAGCAAGTGCATGACGACACGACAATTTTTTGTCCACCACCATCATCAACAACCAACATTATGCTTTGTATCCTGTTATTGTTATTATTTGTGTAATAATGGCACGGTTAACCGAAAAGCACAATGAACCATTATGATTCTATTTTTCAATATTTGTTGTTTGTGGATTAGATCGATTGTGGAATGCATCATGTATAACATCGTGTGCAATAATTGATATGTAATGATTTGTGCAGTGAAAGACACTGATGGAAAAGTCGCAACCAACATTGACCTCCATCATCATCATCACCACCATGACCAGTCGGAGCAGGTCTCAACCCCTGTTAAGAAAAAGCGGTCAAATTCTGGATCGACGGATACAGAAGCTTCACCTCGCAAACGCCATAAATGCCAGTCTGGCGGATCTCAAAATGAGTTCAAGTAGGTCAAACTATGTAGTACACTAATAGCATAATAAGAAGGTTGTCACAACTGATAAGTAGGTTGTAAATAACTAAATAAATGTGTTTGTTAATTCTGCAGGATCTCAAAACACCGCCCTATCCCAACCTACCCGAAGGAACATCCATTCTGTATGCCGGGTGGTGTCCGTTTGAGCGATTTGCCGGATGATGTCTTACGCAAGCTTCCGTTCCGTTCTCATATAAGCAATCTCAGATATAAACGCTTCATGAAAGTGGAACAACATCCAAACGGTGGAGCGTGGATATTACGTGCTTCAGTTCATGAATTTGCCCATCTCAATCCGCACGATCAGCTCAAGTTTGCTCATGAGTTTTTCAAGGCATTAAAAAAAATAATTCTTAAATATTTCCTTAGATTTAAAAATAAAATTACGAATATAAATTCAATTTTTACATACATTATTACAGGTCTCTTACTCAGAAGATTCTAAAGGATTGGCTCATTTTGTCATGGGTATCGTCGATGATGGGGCACGGTACATGCCGGATTTGCTGGACTATATGGCCGAACAAAATCCCAGCATGACAGTGAAAGCTGGACATCTCACAATACCAAGCGATATACAAACTTCGAGCATGGCTCAGTATCGTGAACAGGTAAGGACACGGGAAGGATATTATACTTATATCTTTCTGAGCTAATGTAATCTATTTTATTTCTTTCGTATCTAGGTTTACGGCAACTATGCGTCGGGTACATACCGGTTTGGTCCTTTACATCAACTCTCCCTTGTGGGGACCGTACATGAAGAGAGTGGCGGCTATTTCCCAAAGTTCCTTAGTCTCTTGGAGGAGAGTCCTTTCCTCAAGTTGACGATGCCCTGGGGTGCGCTGTCTATTTGTCACGGAGACGATCCCCGCAACTCGAACGACGGTCCGATCATGTGGGTCCGGCCTGGGGAGCAGATGGTGCCGACGCAGAGTGCACGAGGGGGACGGAGGAGGAACAAGGAATTGGAAAGTTTGAAATGCAGATACACCGAGGGGCGCGAGCTTTTCTTTGAAGATAGGACAAAAGCTCATGCAGATCATGTAGGGCATGGTCTAGAGAGGATTACTTCGGCTGCAGTTGGTCCGTTAAATATTTAATCACTAAGAAATTTATATATGGATGGCCGACTAATTAATCTAATATTATGCACCTTGTGTGTAGGCGTCCTGAAAGCAATCCACTGTGGACAGCCGTACGTGGGGAACCGTATTACCAAAGATGTCGTCGCCTTTCACGCCGCCGATTTTCAGGAGCTTGTCGACCAATTGCAACTCGATCTCCATGAACCCCCAATTTCTCAGGTGGGTAGAACATGTTTTTTTGTAATTTTAATACTTAGACCTGTGTAATTTAATACACTTAATCCTAATTTTATTTTGTTACACAGTGTGTGCAATGGGTTGAAGAAGCAAAGCTGAATGCTCTCAGGAGGGACGGTATCCGATATGCAAAACTAACCTTGAGTGATAATGACATTTACTTTCTCCCACGAAATATTATCCATCAGTTCCGCACCGTGTCTTCAGTAACATCCATAGGTATGTAAAATAACACCTCACTAAATGCATTTTTTTTTCGTTTGTTAAATTTTCAACACAAGAACATGAAATATTTTGTCATATTTACAGCCTGGCATGTCCGCCTCAAACAGTACTATCCAATGCCTATCTTGGAACCGCAAATTGTGGCAGACTCCTCCACTAGCGGCTTACAATCACATCGTGTTAAGATAAAAAGTTCCAGCTCTTCTCCACAAAAGAAGCATAAGCATCATCACCATGATCGCGACCATCACCGGAGGCATGGGAGTGGATCCTCTTCATCCAAAAGTTCGGCTGCACATCAACAAAATCTGAACAAAACGAGCAGCAGCACCACGGACAATAGGTCGAGTATCATCAAGGAGAAAGAAAGACATCGGCACAAGGACAAGTTTTATCTGGCCAAGGGGGAGGATGTCGTGGAGATAAAGAAGGTAAAAATGTGGACGATTGTTATATTTATATGAAACGTTTGTTATATTTCATTTTAACATTTTCTTGTTCTATCCCTGTAGGAATGGACAATTCCTGAAGAGGAAGAAGAAGAGGAGAATGAAGTGGACGAGGAGGAGGACGACGATGACGAGGAACAACAACATCAAGTGGTGTCTAACATCAAACTGGAAGAAAAGGAAAATATATTTGGCCACTTGACCCACGGAGAGGGAGTGGAAATAGATGCCGATGCTGAACAAGCTTCTCCCTCTGATCCAGAGATCGACGACCGTATAATTACCGAGGAGGAAGAAGAGCGTGCTCGTCGAAAATTGGAAAAGGAACTCCGCCGTCAAAAGGAGAAAGACCGAGAAAGAAGAAAAAATCGAGAGCGGAGAAGGGACAAGGAAAAACGGAGACACAGATCACGGGACAGACACCGGAGTGAAAAAAAGTCTAAAGATAGAGACAAGGAGTCATCGTCACAGAAGGGGTAAGCCATTATGTACATGTGCTAAACTGTTACGATAATCAGCCCAACTTTACCATCTTGTATTAAATGAATATGTCCTATATGCTTTAAATGTGCTTCTGAAAACTTGGGAACCTGACAAATTTGCAAATGTTGCTAGTGGAATGGCTGGAGTGTAAAGAGCTATATAAGTGTACTAATTTTATATATTTTACAGACTGTCCGATCGTCCACCCGGAACGCCAGAGCAGCAAAACAGCAGAGAGATGACGATGAGCGATGCCCGTCCATCCACACCTGTCCCTCTTCCCGAAAATCAGCCACCGCCCGCATCTCGCTCTCTGCCCTCAACCCCGGTGAAAAAAAATCTTGCCCACCTGACGGATTCTGATAGCAGGAGGCCTCCAGGTTCAGCTCCGCCAAAAAGCTCCTCCACAACACCCGGTCCGGACGAAATAATCCTCAAAAAGAATGGCTCCAATGTGATCCGTAAAATTATCCCGGCCTCTGGTTCGGCGGATCTCCTCTCTTCGATCATGAGTCAGATGGTCACTCTCAAAAAGAGCACGGATACAATGTAGAGTATTACTTACTGACAACAGCAATTATATAAAACATGTCCAATTTAGGGAGGACGAAACAATCAGAATTATTAGTCAAGTTTAATACGTATTGTGGTCGTCATCATCACTTTTTATCTCTTTTTCTATTGTGTTCTCTACTTATTGTGTATATATTTACCCAACCCGATTCAAACAAATTAAGCTATAAAAAGTATGGCAAATATAATAAAAAATTAAAATTAAAAAATATGTGCAATATTATTATCAAACAACGAGCGAATGCGTATCATTATTTATTTTTCATGAATTATCATGACGCAAAAATTTCGATTACATAAACAGACGATAAAATACCCACGACAATTTGACAAGTTATGCACTTTTAATTTACTCTCAACAAAAAAAATTGAGCATACAAACACGTTTTCAGACGCACACCCGCATAGCAATTTACGAAGACGACACTATCAAGTCTTGAGTAAAGGTGAATGAGTGTTGTTTTGGGAAGTTTGTGTGGTAGACAGAGATGTATGAAGTAGTAGTAATAATAGTAATAGTAGCTGTATAGTTGTATTCTAATGTGGAAGGAGGAGGAAGAGGTGGTGGGTTCAGGAGGAGTCTGCATTGTACTCGTCACCCTCTCTAGGCCGCCGTCTACGACGCAAAGTGCCTGCCCGGATTTCCAGCCTGACCACGCAAGACTCCCATTTGCTGTGATTTAGATGAGAGAAATCATCCAGTTTAGCGATATGGGACAGATAGGTGGCAAGTCGGAGGAGTTCACGGTCAGTGGCCCGATTGAGATGAGCTGAACGGAAGGGACGAATCCGAAGTCCTTGTTGCGGATTCATAACAAAGTTTCTTCTCAGGTCGTCAAACATGATGGTATTTTTTGCGGTGTACATTGTAAATTTCCCCCAAATTACTCCAAGAGGTTTCACCTGTATTTAAAATTGTAGTTGTAATACATATCTGATATAAATATTGTGTGTATATATTTTTAAGCAAAGATAATGTAGGTCTGTACATTGATCACTCCATATTTCTGTGTGGGTACAGTAATCATAGCAAGGTAATCGAGGTAAAACACAATTTTGTAATCCGGATGAGTATCTACACCAAGAAGTTTCATTTTTTCCTGTAAAATAAACCACAATTTCTAGATATTTTCAAACACAACACGAATATTTATTTTATTTTCTTACCTGAATCCATTTCATACTTGTTGCTGACCAAATTGCTATGTCATACTCCTAGAAATAGATAAATTAACTTATCAATCAAAGCAGTACAACTTGTATTCAACTTTTCTGCAAGCTATGCTGTTGGTTTGCTTGACAATAATTTAGGTTTAAATTAAACTCAACATACTGCATATGCAGTGGTGAGAAATTCATGAAGAAATGGTCGCATCAATTCAGTCCCAGTTTGCGCTTCGGATCGATCTGCAAGTTATTATTAAAAACTTTATATATAAGCTAATTTAGAAATAATATAATAGGACAGTGGTTTATTTTTATTAAGCTTACGGTCAAAAAGCGTGTAATCAATGTCCAGCACGAGTAGCTTTTTTCCTGCGATTAAAGAAAATTCAGTGATTAATTCCTGACTCTTAATTCAAAAGTCTCGTCGAAAAAATAAAATGATAAAATCTCTTAGTAATTAATCTGTGCTAACCTGGCCTTGGAGGGTTCAACACATTCACATTGTACTCATTAATCCTCCTCGCAATCTTGTTTTGATTCAGGGCAGAATACTCTTCCAATTCAAAGTCTTCAGCGACATCCAAGTCATTATTAACTTCTGGCCTTTCCTCGGGAGGAACGTCCACCTTGTTTGATATTATATAGTAGATATATAACATTATGACTAGTCGGAAGGACTAAATATTATATTTAGATCAAATGAAACATTATACATTCTCAATATCCTTCTCCAGAGAACCCATCATCATGATTTTGTGCCCAGGTCGCAAATTTAAATTGAGTAAGGTGCAGTCATCAGCAGCCACTTTTCCTACATAGATTAAACAAGCACACAAATATAATTAACTTTTGCTTTCACGTAAAATTACATAATTCCTCAAGTAATATCTCACCCTTGAAACTGAGATTGAGCAATTTCTGCCGATCCACTTGTACCCCTGTTCTAGCATGGATTAGAGCTTTGAGATCTAAAACAGTTTTCGCCCCTGAAACGTCCGCCAATTCAATTTCTTTCCCAGCCCATTTGATCACGACGGGATGTGGCGACGCAGTCCAGGTAGTTGTAGTTGTCGTTGGTTGTAACGACGGTATCGACACACCACCAACCGCCAAAATTGGCGATGACGACGGCGAGTCAGCAGGATCTCCGCTTTCCATTTTTCGAACAAGATGACAACTTTTCCGTTTGGTGACGAAATCGATAACACCAAATGTCACAAGTAAGCTTTCTCTTATATGAAGAAACGCATGCAAATTTTAAATAGTATTTACAATTTTTTTTACACTTTTTCGAAAAACGGGAACACTTGCCGTCAGTCAACAAATCTCAGCGAGAAGACGAAGAGTGACTTATTCCCTAGCAAAAAAATACAATTCGGAGGAGAGAGAAAGTTTGAGGATGAGTCCTCAGGTGAATCTGAGCAGCTTGAATCTGTCAGTCGTGGCGGGTCGGAAAGCTGGGCAACATTTAGGTCAGACTTGATCACTGAGGTTTTTAGTTGTTTTTAGGAAAAAAACCTAGTCGATGAGTGAAAAGAATTAAATATCCTTGCTTGCTTATCGTAAATGTGTCAATGTTTTATTAAAAACTTTTTTTCTTATTAAAAGTACACCATATCAAATGCTGCTCGTCGGTCTATATACTAATGTCGTTAATTCATTTCATCAGTAATTCATTTCATCATTAATTCATCATTCATCATCATTAATTCATTATCATCATGAGATTAGGACTATTGTATCCTGCCACTATCGGCTATTAAATTCATTTTTCACTAATTCAGCTGCATAATTCGTAAAAAAATACGCACCAATTTAAAATTATTAAACTACCAGAACCATGAATTTGCACTGCAGAATAAGCAGAGTTTTTAAAAAGACGATTAATTTACTACTCTAACGTTTCATAATGTCATATCTTGTTAATTCAGTCAACCTGAAGGACCTCCACCGGAGTGGGTTCGCCATGTTTAGAAGTGAGGAAGGCGTCTGGAGTTGGTCTTCGTGGTGGTGTCATCAAGTTGACCACTACCACTTCTGCTCTTTGCTTATATCGGCCTAAGCCCCTTAAAGGGGTTGAATCTACGTAAGCACAAATTTATGAACAGCCATTTTATAACTAATTATACAAGTATGTCATGTGCAAATATTTACCCGTTCCCCCTTCCCTTGTTGAGGCCTCAAAAGCTTCCTCCTTGATTCGCCGCTGTTCTCGAGCGCGCAACACCTCATACGGGAAACGAATCACTTCACGGGCATGTTTTCTGGCAACCACCTAAAAACATGATAGGATCGAATAAATAATCCTCATAAAATCAAAGCAAATTACGAAAATACCCTGTAGATGTGTTGCAGGGTTTGTTTTGTTTCGGGCTGGATCTCATGGATCTCATCCAAGGCATTACAAAGGTTGGCGAGGGCAAGGACTGACTCGAAAATCTCTTCTAATCTGTGCAAGGGGCTGGAGTCTTTAGGTTGGGAGATAGCAGGGACTGCATTGGGCGACGCTGGTGTGTCTCCTTGTCCGGATGGAAGGGTGTTATTGCTGCTAATTGCGTTGTCCTGATGTTGGTCAGCGTTCATGCTCATGTCGACTGGCTGAAGTTGTTCCTGCCCTTGGTCATCCTGCCCTAATTCGCGATCTTGTTGTTCTAGCCGTCGTTGTTCGTCGTCACGTAGTTGCAGATTGGTCCCCGTTTCTTGTTGGATTGGTGGATACATGGTCAGATTGAGGGGGGCCTCTGCATCATCGTCGTATTGAACGAAGGGCTGGTCGTAGTATGGAATGAGTACAGGTGGTTGGGATTGACCTCGACAATATACATTTCTTCCAAGAATTGTGGGACCTATGTGATCAAGGAAGACTTGTTAGTAGTTCATGTCGAAAATAATAATTAACATTATTAGTATTAACATTTATTCCATAACTGATTGCGATTAAGTCTATAACGCTACTACCAAACCACTATATACTAACCTCTATCTCTATTTTCCACATTATCCTCAATCCTTTGAGAATTATGATGGTTATGGTTTTGACCCTCACTGAGCAACTCCACGCCTGGGTTATCAATGAGGCAATTCACGCCCTCCTTCGTAACTACGTAAACAGCGTAAAATCCGTAAACTTACAAACGTTTACAAACTTTTACAAAAATTGTCAAGGAAAATCAGTTTACAAACTTTTGTAAACTTACGCAGCTCACAGGCGTCTTTTAATTTTGTAAAGTATTTTGTAAACTCAATTTGCGGAAGAAAAAAAATTGTTCGATACAGAAATTTGGCATAGAGGTTGCTAATGGCTCCTAATGAAAGAATATGAAGTGAAATTGGAAAATTTTTCATCTGGAGGTACCCGAAGGGGTGACCCATACCGATTTTTCAAAATCATCCAATCGAGCTGAAATTTGGTATAGAGGCTGCTAAAGGCTCCTAATGGAAGAATATGAAGTGGAATTGGTAAAAAATCACATTTGTAAGTTTACGGATTTTACGCTGTTTACGTAGTTACCAAGGGTGCGTGAATACCCTCAATGTTGTGATTACCCACGTTTGGAAGATCCAGAGTATTTAGAAATTCACGGGGGAAACTATGCGACATAGTTCCCAACTGGGTAACTCGGTTGTTAACGCAGTCCCAGAAAGACTGCATTCCAGGGATATGATCATTCGCCGTATTCTATTTCGTAAGGATGAAATTTAATATGCATTATGACATTATTATGCAAATAAAAAATTATTTGGCAACATTAATGTAACAAGGACGCATACCAACGAACATTAAAAATTTCGCAAAATTTTGCCCAAATGTGTATTTGTGAATTAAAAATTGTGGACGAGTGCTCACCGCGATCCAAGTGTGGTTTTTAATCCAGCGTTTAATGTCGCCGTGGCTGACTTCGTTGTCGTGTTGGAAGACCAATTCGTGGAGTTGGCGGACCCACGCTGGCGATCCTTGTGGGGCGATAGCCGGGTTCGAGACGTCGTTTAGCTGAGATCGCACCATAAGAATGATAAATTTACGACGGACAGTGAGCAGTGTGCGGGGAGGATGCCGAGCTCTGAATGAGGATGCATGGCTTATCTTATTCATGGCTTATCGTAAGCATAAAATAATCAACTTACTCTTCCCAGATTCTTTTATAACCTTTCCGTGAGACCCCGGAATTCATGATTGGACGTTTTTCTCTTTTTTTGTACAGATGTCAAATTTTATTGACTTTCGTGCCCTCAGTTTAGTAAAACTCCAGGAATTGGCAACTATGGCGAAAAATTTATCTATTTTTTTATACTATATTTACAAACATGTTCAGTTGGTCACTCAGAGGATGTCTTTGTGATATATACTAGCAGCGCTTGCCAATAATAAAAATGGTGACGCCGGAAAGAAAGCGTGAGGTTTATTTTCGTATTTGGTCGAGGACAATAAAGCAACTACGGTTATGGTTGTTCTCTAGTAGAGGATAACTCCAGTGTCAACTGCCTACCATATATCTGCATATCATCTCGAGAGAAATTTGTCTAATTGGCTCAGGAACCTAACCAAAACCACTTTTGCAGCTAATAGTACGTTTATAGTTGTAGTGGTGATGAAATTTAAATAAATTAAGTTAAATAATATGTGTATGCTGAAATATCTTCGTGTATTTATTTGCATTTGCATGCAAATATCATTTTACTAGTATTTTAGTTTTGCATGCTTTGTGTCTCACTCGGGTCATCGCTCGTTTCTGAAGAAACGAGACCAAAATTATGCAGAATACTCCCTTTTGTGACTTACATAAAAGCTCATACAATTTCTCAACTTTACAATATTTTTGCCAATTTCATCATTTGAGTGATACTGTGTGTATTGAATGGAATGATATGAAAATGAAGATCATGGCCATTAGAATACGCAAAATCTTGATTTTCACTGTATGCATTTCATAAGACAATAATACTAATGTATATATGTACACATGTAGATGATTATGATGCTTGAGAGCTTTGTAAAACAATAACCGATGGAAAAGTTTTCGTTTTCAACCATGCTAAATAATATTCCGATATGATTCTTAAAACGAAATACTACTCAAAATACATAATTTGTATCCAACTTTTATTGATTTGTATGTAATCTTTAATCAAGAAACAAAAAGTTGTGCATTTTTTAGAAGCAGGCGGAACAAATGTGAAACTACAACCAATTAATTCTCCCAACCATCACCATAAATTAATTATCATTAACAAATAATATTGATTGATTTATATTGATTAATAGAGAAATAGTAATTGGCCAAGTGATAGATATCTTCCTGTTGGATTGGTGAATATGTAATCTGATTGTAGTTTATCCCAGTTTGCTCTTGATCAAGGCTCCAAAATCTGGATGAACTTGGCTAAAGTTGGCCACGGCACGTTCTCGAACGGCTGCAGTGGCAGCTTTCAAATGTCCAGCGATGTTAGATGCCAGACGATTACGTTCCTCTGGTCCGAGCACTTTGTTCCAGAAAGTGGTCACTTGAGAAAAGTTGTCCTCGTCAGCAGAGTTGTACCGTTCAATGTCACCTGAAAGGTTAATCAGTTGGTTAATTATTATTACCTTACGATTTTAGATCTAAATTTTAATTAATTATGTACTCCACGCGCACCTGAAAGATTGAATGTCGGTTGGATGGCGGATGGACATTCGTGTGGTCCGTTGAAAGAGTTGGGGAAGTAGTTTGGTGCCCCATCCTGTGCAAAGATGCACATCGGACCGTCCCTCGTGTAAGTGGCTCGCTTCACCGAAGGAATTGGACAATTGACCGGAATCTGGGTGTAATTTGCGCCCAGACGATGACGATGAGTGTCCACGTAGGAGAAGAGACGACCCTGCAACATCTTGTCGGGGGATGGTTCAATTCCCGGAATCATGTTGGCCGGAGCGAAGGCGAGTTGTTCCACTTGGCTGAAGTAATTGGTCGGGTTTCGGTTAAGAACCATACGACCCACGGGTTGAAGTGGGAACTCGGCTTGGGGCCAAATCTTGGTTAAGTCGAATGGGTTGTAACGGAATTTCTCGGCCTCTTCGTACGTCATGACCTTATCAACAGAAAATAATAATAATTATATTATAATTTAATACGTATTTAGATAAAAGCGGTATGTCAATCTACTCTTAATACCTGAATGTGCACGGTCCATGAGGGGTGTCGTCCCTCGGCAATGGCATTGTACAAATCATGGATGGAGTAGTCCGGATCGTCCGCAGAAATTTGGTGAGCTTTGTCCGCCGGCAAGTTCTTGATGCCTTGATCGGTCTTGAAGTGGAACTTGGCGTAGGTAGGTTTCCCTTGCGCGTTAACGAGCTTAAAGGTGTGGGAGCCGTAGCCGTTCATATGCCGATATCCGTCGGGGGTGCCTCGATCGCCAAAGAGGAAACAGACCTGATGGGTCGTTTCAGGACGAAGGGAAATGAAGTCCCAAAACATGTCGGGGTCCTGAAATATAGCAATCAAAACTTTACTATTGTTATAAATAATAATTAGCATTATGCATCGTTGATGGTAAAAGTTTTTACCTTAAGATGAGTTTGCGGGTTCCTTTTCTGCGTGTGGATGAATGACGGGAAGAGGATTGGGTCCCGAATGAAGAAAATGGGCGTATTGTTGCCAACCAAGTCCCAATTTCCATCCTCCGTGTACAACTTGACCGCGAATCCTCTCGGATCTCGAGCCGTGTCCGCCGATCCACTTTCTCCACCCACCGTGGAAAATCGCACCGCCACATCCGTCTTCTTCCCCACGGCCGAGAAGGTCACGGCCTTGGTGTACTTGGTGATGTCATGGGTCACCTCAAAATAACCGAACGCACCGGCCCCTTTAGCATGCACGACACGCTCGGGAATTCGTTCACGGTCGAAAGCAGCCAAATGTTCGGTCAAGTTGGTGTCTTGGAGAAGGATCGGTCCCTTGGTTCCCACGGTTTGCGACTTGGTCAAGGATGGCACCGGGCAGCCGTGGTTATTAACTGCACGCTCAGACTCCTACACAAACCAACATATTCACGTCTTAAGTCTCAATTTCCCCATTTCGTCCCTCATCCTCACAACCAAAATAGCAAAGTTCGCTAAAATATTCCTATTTCGCAATTCGCTTAATATGCATTAAAACTAAAAATCTACCCTTTTTATTCATACAACAATGCAATAAAGAGCGAGCGAGAGATAAAAGAACACCTATCTGAAATTCAGATCAGAACTGGTTCTCCGTAAAATAGAATTTTGTCTTGCCATTGCCACCACGAGTTGAATGTCTCATCTTAATGCAAATAAAATGGATCTATCATTCCCAAAGTGTCGTCTTCTTCTTTTATGATTTTACATACATATATTTGCTATGCGTATGGGGAGAGAGTTGTAGAAACGACGAAGCAAAAAAAAATATGGATAATGGACGTATTATTTTGTACAGTCGATGGCACAAGATGCACACCTTATAGGAATGCTTGGTGGAGCAGCAGAGGTGCAAAAAATGGTCAGATTCAGAGTTCAATACAAGATTAAAATCCATTCCATTTGACTGACCGGACCGAATTCATGGTTGAAACTTTTAGAAATACGTGAATACGAAATCAATCATTTTGTGAATAGATGGCAAAAAAGAAGGCTGAATAGAATGAGATGAATGAGGAGTAGACGTATGAAAAGGTGGGAGGAAGTAATTAGCAATTATACAGGAAAGATTAATTCAGATACGCTTCTTGACTGTAGAGATTTAAATTAAATACGAAATGGGTTTCAGTTCGATTTAAAAAGTTTACCATTATAAACAAAACTGGAAAGTTGGGAGCCACAAATCATCACGAAAGGACATAATAATATAATATGATTATGCCTCTAGCTTTGCTGCTTATTTATTCAACACGAATGTGAGATGGCAGGGGGGATAATGTGGATGAAGATTAAGAAGCCTGAAAGTCTAATGACTTTTCTAACGAACAATGCGAGACGCGACAAGTAATTAAAACCTGGGCTCGATGTCTGAAATGAAATTGTGGGAGGGGAGGCGGTGTCACAAAGTTGTATCCCCAATTTTGCGACTACATAGTCGTCTTTCGTGGTTGTATTGTTTACACAAAAATTATTGAAATTTATCCACTCGCCGGTTTGAGAGTGCTTTCAATTCTCTACAAATCTAGAATCCTAACCAATCCACTAACTCGAATATTTCTGAAGTTTAGTATGCTCTAGAAAAGCTAAAAACCTTACGTTGGTCTTGCTCCACTGCGTGAGTTGGTTTGCGGCAGCGTCTCTTCCAGCCATGATTTCTTCTCGGTAGTTTTCTCACTTTTTCAAAAAATCTTCAAAAAGAAAAAAGGATTTGACAGACCAGCAACCGGACCGTGGCAGAAGCAGAGTTAAACTAAACTACTTGAGCAACATCACCAACCAGCACGGCAAGGTATACATACACGCAACCAGTAAATGTTAAATGGTAGTGCAGCGAGCTAGGTGAGGTGCCAAGCTACATAAACCACAACATAAAACCAGCCTTACCAAGCTAAACCACCCCCATGCACACCGAGCCCTGGAGTCATATCTCCGTCCGTCCATCGTGGTACTACATTTTTTGCTCCCGTCGTCATCCTCAGCGTCGCATTCCACATCATATTGCAATATTAACGCTGCTTATTTACTATAATAATATTAATACCCTGTGGTTTGCTTGGTATCTCCGCTCTTCGTGATGACTTTTAGTTCTCTCTGACTATACTGAAAAAGTAGTTACTTCAACTCTGGTGTCCGGTCCAACTTTTGTTGTAGTAGTTGGTTTTCAGATATGCATGCACAATGTCCAATCCTACAGCACAGTGTAGTACATCTTACTCCATGGTCCAATCTTGAATCTGAATCTTGCCTGCATTTTGATTTCGCTGGAATGAAATAATCTCGCCTCGAGGAAGGAAAAGCGAGTTATTTAGTGGGCAGAGAGATATGGTGAGAATTCATAAAAATAGGAGTGCAGCATAGCAAAGGATTTATGCGCTATGGATGCAGTAATGCTTTTATCGCATCATTGGACGGGGGATGGATGGGGTCACCTTGACTTTTAGTGTGAATTCAACTCGGCTTGTTTACCAGGTATCAACAACATCACGAGCAACAAGTTGGACTGGACTTGAATTTCGACTTATAGTGAAGAGGAGGGTATGACAAATTGTGATTCCAGTCAGTCAGTCATTCCCAGATACTAGAATAATGCTTTGGTACATAATCTTAATAATGTCCAATGTACATATGGTCAAGTGGGAATGCGGTGATAATGAAATTAAAATCTGGTGGCATGATTTCGGGTTGGATTTTACTAATTAGTAAAGACAATATTTATCTATCAAAGTTAAAGGTATGTATGGGACACAATAAGTTGAATGAAATTATCGAATTAGACTGCTTATGAAATCTTCCTGCTACCAGAAAGTCTTTAGTAAATGGTTCTATAAAAATTATAAAGATGAGACAAACAAACATACAAATTATCTCTTAATTTGGATTGATAAGTGCAGAGTCCAAGAACCACATAACTACACATTCACGCATAACAATTCATTCATGCTGGAAAAAGGTTCATTATAATCAGTGTCCTGATATACACATCATCATTCGTATTTTTTTATTGTATTTGATAATGTGAAGTTAAATGTTCAATAAATATCTCACATCAATAAAGTTTAATCTCCTCTCTTCGTATCGCGTTATTGAAGTGGCCTTGACGGGAAACCATCTTGAAAGAAAATATAAATAAATCAGACCCATTGCTTTTAATAGATACGTTTTCTTCTAATTGAGGATGAGTGTATTCACTGTCTAATTCGGGGTAATTGTGGTCTTGGGAAATTACAATGTGTTTTATAGCATGACATAAATATCTAGCCTGCGTTGGTTGGTGAAGTTTTGTCTATGTTAATTATTGTATGATGGTTCATGGCTACATAAATACGCATTTTGGAATTTTACGTCAACCAATAAAGTCATTTTGGGTAGGTCAAACACATTCAACATTGTGTAAATGTTACAAATTAATCGCCATGTTATAAGGCATGTTATGAATCCGCTCTTCAAGTTTTTGATCGATTTGCATGGAATTTCAACGAAGTCTTTTAACTCTTTCCTTACATTTTCACACAAATTTCATGAATCGTCACGAGTGGTACTGATATGAAATTCATGAATGGGATGAATTTCATCAAAATCTGCCCTTAGTACAAAAAAAATCCTGCAAGTGTTCCTCAAACGGACGTATGTACATACAACAATTTAGTGAACGATAAGCCAGGGGAGATAACCAAAGCAATGCCTGTTACTACTTCCTATTTAGGAAAAAAATGCAAAATGTTGGTTTACTTAAAGTTGTTCAACCAATATTCTTGATTATATTCGTCGAAATATTGACACAATTTTCGTATTTAAAAAATAGCCAAGATAATGGTATTTACGAAAACCTAGAAATATTGAAAATATTTAGAAATTTGTGAGATGTGTAAGAAAACACACCCACAGACATCAAATGAAAAAGTCAAAAACAAATATGCTTATGTCCGTCACATGGTAATTAAATGCGTATGTATTGGAATAAATTACCAGTTTTATGTGTAGACATACATAAGTGCGGAATGTACTCCAACCCCAAATCAACTGATAATGATAACCAATAGGACAAGCCAATCACACAAACTCAGTCACTCCTGCCTGTTATGTCAATCTTATCAAGAAAACCTCAAGATAAGACAGCAGCAGTGTTGCAGCATCTCCAAGACTGTGAACATCCTTGATGAATTATCCAGATCATTTTTTGTACAAGAAATCCTTTATAATTTGTAGCTTAAACCGTTACTTACCTTACGACGAGAATAGGATGGCGAACATAGACCCGGCAGCGAATCAACTCACCGACTTTCACAAGAAAAAGCAGGTACAAGTTTTTAAATTAAAGATTCTTTTTACGGAAAGGTGCAGAGTTACATATTTGAATGACGTATTGGTTGGTCTCGGTCGGTTGGTGGGGTTTGGTTTATGCATAGAATTACGAATTTCAATCTTATGCCATAAAACCCTGAGGTCACGTAAACAAGTCAAAAAAACAAGGAACATCCATGCTAGAATTATCAGGAGGCACGAAATCACATGATGCCATAGACCTCAGGTTATGAATTTGTTTGTGAGGTCACATACGTTGCGTCTCATGGGGAAACATTAATAATTTCTATGAAAAAATGAATAATTTATTTGCATCACCAATTCCAGACGCCGCACCGATCCACTAACCCTCACGGATGTCCCTTACCCACCCTGACGAAATCCCTCACTGTGGGGCCTCGAGGTCCGATCCTTCTCCAAGACACCAACTTGGTCGAACACTTGGCTGCTTTTGACCGTGAACGAATTCCCGAGCGTGTCGTGCATGCTAAAGGAGCCGGTGCGTTCGGCTATTTTGAGGTGACCCATGACATCACCAGATGGACGAAGGCAGCTCCTTTCGAATTCGTAGGAAAAAGGACGGATGTGGCGGTGCGATTTTCCACGGTGGGTGGAGAAAGTGGATCTGCGGACACGGCTCGGGATCCGAGAGGATTTGCGGTCAAGTTGTACACGGAGGATGGAAATTGGGATTTGGTTGGGAACAATACGCCCATTTTCTTCATTCGGGACCCAATCCTCTTCCCGTCATTCATCCACACGCAGAAAAGGAACCCGCAAACTCATCTTAAGGTAAAATTTTCACCATCAACGGTGCATAACACTAATTATAATTTATAACAAAAATAAAGTTTTGATTATTATGTTTCAGGACCCCGACATGTTTTGGGATTTCATTTCCCTTCGTCCTGAAACGACCCATCAGGTCTGTTTCCTCTTCGGCGACCGAGGAACCCCCGACGGATATCGGCACATGAACGGCTACGGCTCCCACACCTTCAAGCTCGTCAATGCGCATGGAAATCCAGTGTATGCCAAATTCCATTGGAAAACGGACCAAGGGGTTAAGAATCTTTGTCCCAAGAAGGCTCACCAGATTTCTGCGGATGATCCCGACTATTCAATTCATGATTTGTACAATGCAATTGCAGATCATCGTTATCCATCCTGGAGTCTAAAAATTCAGGTTTGTGATCTACATTCTGAATTAGTTCCAATTTAATCAACCCGAATATCTACTTAACAACCAAACTTCACAACCAAACTTTATAACATTCAAGGTCATGACATTTGCCCAAGCCGAGAAATTTCGTTACAATCCTTTCGATCTGACCAAGATTTGGCCCCAAGCCGAGTTCCCACTTCATCCTGTTGGACGCATGGTTCTGGATCGAAACCCCACCAGCTATTTCAATCAGGTCGAACAACTCGCCTTCGCTCCGGCCAACATGATTCCGGGGATTGAGCCATCCCCCGACAAGATGTTGCAGGGTCGTCTCTTCTCCTACGTGGACACTCATCGTCATCGTCTCGGACCAAATTATGTCCAGATTCCGGTCAATTGTCCGCTCAGGTCTATTCCACTCAGGACATATAATCGGGATGGGGCGATGAATGTGGACACGATGCATGCAAGTCAACTTACTTATCGTAATGTTCTTGTTGTGTGGCTATATTAACTATTATAAATTGTAACATATTCTTAGAATGACGGTGCTCCAAACTACTTTCCCAACAGTTTCTCAGGTCCGGTGGAGACTCCCAAGGCGGATATTTCATCCTACACCGCATCCGGTCAAGTGGAACGGTACAACTCGGCCGATGATGACAACTACTCTCAAGTGACCACTTTCTGGAATAAGGTGCTCGGACCGGAAGAGAGGAAAAGGTTGGCCGCCAATATTGGCGGCCATCTCAATGCAGCTTCTCCCTTCATTCGGGAACGAGCCATCACCAATTTTGCGAAGGTCCATCCCGATTTTGGGAAGATGATCAGGGAGAAAATCAACAGCAATGTCGACTCGAACAAGGCCAATCTCTAATATGTTTTAAGTAAATGATCAATGGAAAGTTGAATTAAATAAAAATATGACACCTGCTAAAATTATGGAAATAATTTTCAAAATTGATGAGTTTTTGTGAGCCGCATTTTGGGAATAATTAGCACAACTTAATTATTGATGAATAATCTTAAAATCGCATTTGAACCAGTAAATAAAACTCCACAATTGCACACTTCATGTATCATTCCACAGAACATATTTCCTTTTATTCATAAATTTAGCTTCTGCATTTCCATTTCTCATATCAAATCCTTACTTACTTCTAACTCTTAAAGACATATTCCGAGTAGCAGCAGCAGAATTGGGAGAGATAACAACTTTCTTCTTCATCCTTTGCGTCATACAAGTATCTCACATTTTTACGTTATGTTACGATACGATGATTCAGACGACGACGATGACGAAGAATATATACGACGATACATTAAAAACAGTAAGTTTTTTTGTAATAATTCTATCTGGGTTTTTAAACGATGTTCATTTCGGAGGCTTTCACCTCCTCCTCGACCATGTACCCATCATACAACATCCATAATTTTATATATGAATAATAAACTTGGTAAATTGGTAGTCTTATCCTTCGCGTTTCTTAAACTGCATAACACATACTCATCTTACTTTATTTCTCCCCTCTCCTTTTTACATACAGCTTTCCCTTCAACGCATAACAACAATGATGATGACGACACCAAGTAGTAAGTAAATACATAAGTTGACGACATTGAGTAGATTTTTTTGATTACACAATACCTAGCTAAATAACAAGCTAAAACAGAAATGCTGGTCGTGGTGGTGATTTTTTTCCTTCTTCGATCCTCATTGGACTTGGTGTGATGAAGTAAAGTGGACGTTATCATAATATTTTTTAAAACCTTTTAAAATTTATCATCATCTCTGTTGCGGTTTCTCTCTTCCTTAATATCTGATTGACTCGGGGTGTTAATACGTAATGTAAAATGTTAACTACGACATGATGACAAGACAAGTTGAGAGATAAGTAAGAGAAGATAAGGTCACAATAAGGGCATTTTTTCTCATTCTACTACTTTTTTTCTTTTTGGCTACTATGCTCGTCATTTGTTAAAATTATGTCTAACATTAATTTAAAAATTTCTTCTTTTTCTTCCTCCTCTTTCGCGTGTGTGTGTGATTGGGATGTACGAATAGATAGATGACAGAATGTCAAAAAAGTGAAAGTCGGATGTGCAAGTGCGTAAAGTGCATTTTTTAAATAATTCCTCCTCCTGCTTTCTAAATTTGCAGAGTGAAAGTCTTTTTTCCCAAGGTGTGAAAGTCACTTCATTTTGTCTTGTGTGTCATAATAATAATTTTCTGATAGAAAAATCGGTATTCATCGTATAATCAAAAAGTTCAACTATATTTGACAAGAAGAATTGAGACGGTCACTCGTATTTTAATGTTAAATTTTGTCAAGAAAGGCTTTTCCACATCACGACGGTTGCAAGTATTTCTTTGCTTTGCTTAAGAGAATAACGATCCACTCGACCGTCGAAATATCTGTTTCTCACTTTTTTCCTAACTCAAATCAAGATCCTGCTGTTTTTTCCTGTATAAATATCGTAAAGTAAAAGTTGCGTAAAAGAATGTGACCCCTCTTTCTTAAAGTTTCTCTCAATCTCACCCTTTCACATGGTTGCGTGAAGGCATTATCAACATGAATGAATGAGAAATAGAAGACCCCACCCAAACTGACCTCTTCTTCACTATTTCTCTCTCTAACATACGTGTTCATCTACATACACTTATACTTTTATAATAAATATATATTACTTAACTTTCTAATTGGTACAACAACATGGCTGGCTGTTCATATCTGCTAGTCACAATAATTAATGAGTTCTAAGATAAAATTAACATCCAACCAAATTTTATACAATTTACAAAATACGATACAAAGTACACATTTTTATATACAACGTATGCACGTACATACATAAATTTTAAGTCTTTATATAATATGCGCTCTTTCTCTGTGGGTGTGACGTGGGTCGTGTGTCGTAGTATTCATCATGGACAAAATACTATTTCTTTACATTGACATTTTCCTTTTGCTACATTATAAATGTACAACAGAAAAGGGGGGGAGCAAGAAAATAGCATAGAATGAAATAAGTAGATAAGTGATGAGATGATACTCGTAACTATTTTAATGGGCGTGTAACAGTGTTCATCTTCTCCTTCTTAAAGTAGTATGGCTCACGAGAAAAACGACAACGACGACGACGACAAAAATCTTTGTGTGAGTAAATACAAAAGTTTTCTCGCTATTTAAACAAGGGTTTCAGAGATTGTTCTTCCTTAAAACTATGCTGCACACGTATGTATACATAAATATGGGTGGAGCGAGCAATGGGGTGGTGTCGTGCTTGACATATTCTTCATATATCGATAAGATACTGTGGGACATGTAGTGTGCTTAACATGTCAAAGGACAACCTCACCCCATTGTTCGCCCCTCCGTTTCAGTTTAGTTTAGAGTACTAATTACTCGGTTGATGCTGATGGATAAACAATTCTACTGTATAATTGTGGATACGTAAATTAAGAGATAACTAGTACAACTAATTAGTATGGCTACACATGGAGTAACGCGCCCCAGAGTAAGTTGACAAGACAGAGTAGTAGTGGGGGTGGCGATGAGAAGGACCACGACCACAGGGAGAAGGAGACGTGCCGCAGCAGCAGAGAGGAGGTCGCCCCACTCGTCAACTCCTCATTCTTAACCACCTCGTTCTGATGCTTCTCCAGCTCTTCTGCAAAACAAGGGGGAACAAATATTAGGAAATTGTTCTTAACATTTGACGAATAATGCTGAATGAACTCACTTTTCTTAGAAGTAGGCTTAACATTAGGGTTCGTATTGTACTGATTCTTCTTGGGAGGGTATCTCGTGGTGGGATGGTAAAGTGGGAAGCGTGTCGGGGCGGCAGTGACCCCAATCCCACCGCCATAATTGATTCCTAATGGAGACTGGGATGACGTGTAGACTATGACGGGACCCCGTCTGGGTGGAGGGGTTGGACTCGACAGCACTCCACCCCCTGAGGACAGAGAGGTCAGGGTGGGGACGAGGTTGGAGTTTGAGGAGGAGGACGCGGAGGTGGAGAGTCGCGGAGCTCCGCCGTGAATGAGGGGAGCAATTGTGGTGGTGGTGCCTGGGCAAGAAAATAATGCGTAAATTAAATAAGGCCGTTTTTAAGGTAAATTTCCCATCTTTTGATACTGCTAATTTTGTAAACTCACTCTTTGAGGAGGACTCCCCAGGATGGCAGCACACCTTGAAGACCACTTTCATGTTATGGGTGGAGCACCGGCCTCCCACTCGGCGGTGGAGATCATCACGTGATGAAGTTGCTGCAATTAATACAATAACGTTAGGAAATGAGAAGGCTAAAAATTGGACTTGGTTATCGGTTAATTCATTTATCCGATGCTTTTTGAGGTAGTATTATTGACTTACAGATGAAGTAGTAGTCCTGCCCTGGACGGAACTCGAGACCGCCTGGCTGGGGAGTGAAGCTGCGAAATGTAATTGTGAAATACATCAACTTATGGGGCTTATCACAAACAGCGATTATCCTCGGGTTGGGATTCGTAATGCGGCACGTGTCATACTCTTCCTTCGACACCTGGAATAAATAAAAACGAATATCTTAGGAACAAATTTTCTTAAAAATTGAAAACTTTTATTTTTAATTTTTAACATAGCTCTTGGACTTAATTGATTACTCATCCAAGAAATGGGTTCATCTGTCAACTCCAAAGTCAAGTTGACAGGGGAGCAACTTTTAACAAAAAAAAATCAAGTTGGCACTGCAGCCATACTCGTTTCTTTTGATGTTGACATCAAAATTTAATGATAAAAAAGGAATGAGATCATTTGAGCGTACTGCTTGACGAGGGAGAAAGCAATCGTCGTTGTCTAAAAACTACTCATCAGCAATTACTGTGTTCCTTCCACAAGGGAATTTTCACTCCCTTACTTAATGTTCAGTTAGAGCTTTAGGTATACAATAATTAGACAAAGAAAAGGCACACCATCAAAAATGGTTTATTCATGCGTTACAACAAAAAATTGGCATTTTTCTCTCTCTTAAATTAAAACGATGAGTCTCAAACTCAAAAATTTAGAAAACATCAAACAAAAATTCAAGAACTTCATCAAGATGAAGACTAGAAACCATCGAACTGTTTTGGGATGCAATTAATGAATTGAGATGAGAATTTAAAAACAAAATGTATTCCTTCTCTCTAAAAATCTCGACAAAACTCTCGCTCACAAAAGTCTCCTCCTCTCCAATCCCGGATAAGATAAAGAACACGAAAAATGTTTCATCTTTTCCACTAAATACTTTTTGAAAAACAACAACCTGCGACCAAGGACGTCACATCACAACGCGTAGAAAAGAAGGTTTCAATATGATCATCAACATGTCCAGGCTATAATGTTTGCTTCGTCGGAAGGTGTCTAATTTGCAGAAGAGATGGATCGAAAAGGACAATAACAACAATAAAGTGGAACTTAAAGGTGGTCTCTTAAGTAGTCTCGCTCATCCTCAGATTGGACTGACATTTTTACACATTTTCCAAAACTTTTACCAACTTATACTGCAATAAAATGTTGTGAGTGTAAACCTAAACAAACAAACAATAGAAACCATAGACCACCAAAGGTACTCTTCTTCCTCTCTTGTCCTGGACTACATAAATTCAACTGATTTTATGTAAAAATGAGCCTACATTTTATGTATTTCATCTTTGTGTGCCCAGTAGTGAATTCGACGCCACGATTTCGACACGGTTCATTATTAAGCAGTGAAAGTAACCCCGCTCTATAAATTGTCCATTATATTTCCATTCTCACTCCACCAAATTATTGGGACAAAGTGGTACATATTGGGCAACCACCACAACCTGTACCTGTCCCCTGCTCCTCCCCCTGCCATATACCCCCTCCGATTATATGGCAGGATGAACAAAAGCATTTTAAGGTAGGTTGGGATGGACGTCGTGGTCCCTACTTCCTCAGCCCCATCATAAATATAATCCTTTAGACGACTGGAAGACTGAAGGATTATCATCATCCCTTCGTTTCTTCCCTCTCTCGCTCTTTCTGTCCACGTAATAACAACAACTGCACAATTATTGTTGCTCAGAAACAAAAGGCCCAAGATGAAGGGTCGCTCACTCAGTCAGTAGGCAGTGGCACACTGAGGTAGAAAAACCATAAGTAAGTGTATCCCCATAATTGCTCACTACCACGCAATAATAATCATAATAATACGATTCCCTTCTCTGCAAGTAAATGTTGCTCTGTCCACAATTTTGAAGAGTTGTGCAGACCTTGGAGAGGTTTAAAACCGTCTCGACATTTACTTACCACAAGACAACCACTGTATTTATTTATAAGCTTTTAAAAAGTGACCAACCACAACACCACGTCGCTACAAATTGCATCGCGTTTTAGTTTCATCATCCTTCCGAGATAACTTTTAATAATGTTAATAACTGGGTTTAGTTGGGGTTTTACGGTAATTATTCTTTTTCTGGGTTGGAAGATAACTGCATCATGACATAGGTTTTTTTATGAGCTCTCAGGCTGTCTGTGTGTCAAGGAGGATGTGAAATTCTTATAAAATTGATCCTTTTGCCAGCCAGGAATGAATTTGTGACAGAGGGAGAGAAAAATATAATATTGTTCAATTAGCAGAGTTAGGGTTTCATTATTGGACTTTTTTCCCCTTTTGTCGATTTACTTTGATCCTCAATAATAATCATGATGCCGCTTTTTCGTGATGATAAGCAGGCCAGCCTTTAATAAATGCCAGGTAACAAGAAGAAATGTGTGATATGTATATTGAAATCAATATCAATTTCTGGAGGAGGAGGAGGAGTAGGAAAAACACAGGGATGCTTTTCAACTTGATGAGCCAATTGTTGTTGGCACCATTTTTATCAGCTCGACGACCCTTTTCCTTGTGTCATAAAGACTACTCAAAAGTCGTTAGATCCCCATTCAATAAAACTACTACCGTCACCACACCATCACCACCACCCACCTCTCTACGGCGACGGGAGGGACACAAACGTCAATTTAATAATATTTTGTTTCACAATTCTTCCATTTCACGGTTCCAAGAAATGTTTCATAACAAGCTAATGTTGCGCATTACACTTGGCGAACGCACCAGATAACTACGCAAGTAGGTACACACATAAATATGTAACTGTATGACTTTCTTATGAATGGTAGGCAATCAGCAGAGTGGAATGCGACATCATTTATCATCCAATCCAATGTCAAATCTTGTCCGACACTTATCCACAAAACTAAAAGATGTATAATAATGTCACATGTCACTTAATCACGTCATGTCACATCAATACATTTAATCTCGTTCCTCCATTCACTTGCTTTTATACTTTGAGACATTAACTAACCAAGAAGAACCAAAGCCCATTAATAGTTAGTCAGGAAAAACTCCTAATATTCAGAAAGTGAATTCTCCGAGGAGGAGAAAGTAAGCAAGTCGGAGAGGCGCGTGTCCATCCAGTATCCACTCCAATTTAACGAGACGATGATGGAAATGATAAGAAAAAAGTATGGATCCACTTTGAAATTTTTTGATTATTAGTGTGCCCAATGGGATTCGTCGTCATTACGTTTCACCCCTGATGAAAATATGTATCTATACAAATAAGCAGCCCAACTTATTAAACTGTAGACTTTTGAACTATGCCATCTCCATAATTTGGTCACGTTTCCATCCATCCATCCAAGTAAGTAAGCAACTTATTGCGTATAATGCGGCATCCTTTCCGTTCAATCTTCTTGTTGACATTGTTAACACTTTAGCTGCTCTATCGAAGGAGGAATCAATCCCTTTTATCGTCCTCGTCACATTGAGCGCATTAATAATAAAGATGTCGTCGTCCCTTCATTCTCGGCGACGGAGGAATAAATATGAAATAGCACGGTATGGAGCCAACTGGGACGCTCCTTACCACTTGAGCTCCCCTCACGCTCATCTATCTCCCATCCATGGCTCCGTTTTCTCCGTCTTCTTCCATCGCTGGTGGGTTTACACATCCTCAAAAACGCACGACTCATCCGAAACATGGCACAAAAAGATGATGGATAACATGGTCGCCCAACTAAGCAAAGATCGCGTCATTCGTGAGGGGAAAATAAAATAAAAATAAAATATGATCCCAGTCGAGAGTCGCAGTCAGTCACTCTTTTTTCTATCGGAATCTGATTTCTCTTCGCACTTTCATCAATCACAAAGTTACATCTTCATCGTCATCACCATCATCATCGCCATATCGCAATTGAGAAGGAAGCAGAATTATGTATGCCTTGCTGCTTGAAACATTTTTTAAGATTTCAGACATAAACATAATCAGAGGGGTTGCCATGGTGACCCCCCTCATCCAAATTATTGGCCAGGTAGGCAAAGTAGCTAGCACACGTGCATCAAGGAGTATGCAAAGGTAAAAATGGTTTGAGTGAGTGGATGGAAAACGTGCACACAAATGTAATTCAACCCGACATCACCCTCCTTTCACCGGATAATGCATCGTTACCCGGGTGAACCTGTAATGTTAACAACCCTTGAAGAACTTGTCTCCCTTCTTCTTTTTCTTCCGTCATAATGAATCAGCACATGCATGTCTGCTTGCGGAGTGTACACATGTACACACATCCCCGAAAAAGGATGCCAACCAATCAACAGCGGGTAGTCATATTTTCCATATTCTACTTATTCCAACAAGGACGACGACGACGACTCAAAAATCTCGTTAGCAGGGCCCAGCTACCATCAAATCACCCGTCACACACTCCTATTACAGACAGCACACACCACATAATTCGCATATATGCACATTTCCTCCATTGTCCTCGCTCTTCAATGGAGTGACAAACTAACGAACGAACGACCACTCTCTCTCTGCCTGAATGAGTGACACACGCGTAGCGAGCATTGTTGTTACACCCTCCTGCCATTTTTACCATTACGATCCGAAAAAGCTACGCAGTACCCACTTTTTTTTAAAAAGTTTCTCTTTTGTCCTACACAGAGCAAATACTTGCTCCTGCTCCTGCTCATCCAATCCATCCATCAACTAATGGATGAAATTGAATACATGCTGTGACCTGGGAAAGGAACTTGACGGATGCTAAATACAACAACCAAACAGAACTACAATGGATTTTTTTCCTCCTCCTTTTTTAAAATATGTTGTCAATGAGGATGATTTCCATCCAAATTCAATTAAGTAAATCCGGGTTAAATTTTCTGTTTCCTCTTTAAAATAAATCAGAACCATTTAAGAGTTTCATTATCATGGAGAGAGAGAGAGAGAGAAATTGACGACAGACATGGCCGAAATGTACTCCTGGTTTCGCTCCTCGCTGTTTTTTTTCGTGTCGAGGGGAATAAATAAATGAGGCAGAAATAAGTCTTGGGTTTGGCGTTTACACGAAATAAGTTTATTTTTCTTTGAGAAGAACAAGTCAGCCACACTCGCACTACATACCACATGCATACGTACATACGTACATACGCACTCCATTACGGGACGGGGTAGAAGACCCACCCAGTGGAAATTGAATTTTCGGGAAAAGCCATCATTTGCATAAGGAAATGCAACTCCTTACTTCTCCCCGACACCCAAAAATCTCCAAGTAAGCACACTTACTTGCTTCCGTCGTCCTTCTTTCTTCCCACATTTTGTTTGTTTGACACGGAAAAGAAAGCACGGAGAGAGAGAGGGATGAAGAATTAAATGGAGTTTGGTTACCCCCAGCACCACCCTCTTGGTTCGGAAGGAGAGATGAATTATGCCCCAGTCCCCACCAGACGTACATAATATGGAGACACACTTACCATACGTACGTACGTACGCGCGTGTATGTACATGAATGCAACCACTTTTACTTTATCCCGTAAAAATCAGTGCATTTCTCCAAATTTGTAGAGTACAAGCTGTATAAAATGCACGCAGTAAATCAACCCACTGTTTAGAGTGAAATTGACAGGTGGTGGTGGAAAGCAAAGAAACATGGATAAGTTGCAAGACTTTCGGTGACAGTATTGAAACCCGGACGAGAAAAAGAAGAAGTTTCTTTTTTTCTGGGCAGATTTTACTTGGAATTTCACTAGAAAAATTGAAAGGAAGATGTGCTTTCAAAATGCTTGGAATTCTTGCCAGCTTCTCCTCCTCCTTCGTAATGACGTCGGTATGAATGCAATTAATGAGGTTGATTATGATTCTGGAGAGAGATCATAAAGAAAGGTGTACAACATTATCGTCCTCGTAATGTGGCTGCATTTTGCTTGCCTGCCTGCAATACGTTTTTTGACGGACATAACACTACTCATGGTCCTTTTTTGAATATTAATATTTTTTGAAAGCCTGCTGCCCAAGAACAAGAGCCGTAATCAAGAGAAGAGAGAGTCCCGATTATGTATCGCGTGTTGTGTATATGTTGTTGTCTCGTCTTTTATGTCCGCTAAACCCTGGAGGCGTGATTGAATAAATATTTCCTTTTTTCATCCCTACACAAATTCCCCAAACATTCTGAATTTACCTGCATGGAGGAGATAGATGGACGATAATAATGCCGTTATGTTGGTTGTCTCAAATCACCGTGTTCTCTGAGCTCTATTAAATTAAGGGGCAAGGAGAGAACTGCAACAACTAATCCCTTAAATTCGCCGCAAGGTGAAAATTAAACCAGTGTCCTGTAATGTTAAATGTTGGGTAATGATAATGAGTCAGAAGGCCCAAATTGCCACCACTATACGAGGAGGACTACCACCATAATATTTAACGAAAGGGGAACATCTTTTTAATTCTTGAATCTCTTTTACTTTTTCCCCTATGGCTGCTTCTCTCTCCTCCTGCTGCTCCTGATGCCGCTGCTGCTGCTGCTTATCTCTCAAACTACACTAATGTAAATTGATGTCTAGCTGTCAATCTGTTTTTCAAATGAAAAAAAAACACCGAATTTCATGGAGGCGATGTCCGCACCTGGTATTTTGAGAGCTTTCTACAGACACTGCATTAACCGGGGGGTGTAGTGTGGTTGGTGTCGGGTTCATCATCGAGTTCTTGTGTGTGTGTGATGATCTTTTAATCCATCACCACAATTTGAGACGGTTGTGACCAGAATTGCAAATCAGAGCGTGTATGTGATACGATACTTGGGCGATAATCCGCATCCATCCACCCAGCCTTTCATCTGCTTGATTGTCTTAAATATTTAACAGTAACTAATATTTATATATTTATGCAAATCTTATAACAAGTCCTCGTTTTCTTAAAAACTGAAATACCATGCTGTATGGGGATCTGTGTGTGTGTGTGCGAATAATAAAATTAGCATTTACACACACCTTTATTACCATTTGAAGCTTTCTGTATGTATAATATGCATTGCAAAACCAGGTTTGAAAACTGTGCTGGTTGCCATGCATCATTAAATTAATAATTCTTTTTGTTTCTCTCTGTTTTGACCACAACTTAGCTAAACTGACGAAACCACAATTACAAATTTCAGTAAGTAGTGAGCAAAACAATGAGCTACCACCGACCAACCACCATATTATTTTTTTCAGCCTTGATGGTTATTGCAGTCGTCGTTGGATATCATCGTCATCCCGTAAACATAAAATGAAATGGTACGTAAATTGCATATGGAGGAAAGGAAGGAAGAATGGCTGCACTGCTGCTGAACGAACTGATCCCTTATCCAAGATAAGAACTAAAACTCTACCATCAAGAAGTCAGAGTGATGACGACGACGAGTTGGATGACTGCAAGGAATTAAAATTATGTGAAATTCTACACCCTTTCTTGACTTGACTTTGACGGACGGACAAAGCCCTCCAGCATTTTCACTTTATTTTACAAGTTTACAAGCAGAAAGTCGGACCTTGTCTGCATAATGGTCATCATCATAATCACCATGGCAACACATAATACATATCAACCAAGATATGTACGAGGCAGGAAAAGGAAGTAAATTACCATGGCAACAAATTTCTAAAATTGTTGCTTGCCACAAAATTATAAATATGCAACAAGAAGAATTTACTTTTGAGCATGAGCCAGTAATTGCTATGCTTTGTTTTATCCAAATTTGCTCACTTGTCGCGGTGGTGGTGCTCACTCACCCCACAATTTTAAATGCGCACAAGTACCAACCCCTTTCCTTTTTTAAAAGGGCCAAATATGGGCAACAATTATAAACCAATTTCCTATTTTATTTTGGATCCTACTATTTTCATGAGAAAAATAATGCTGAAATCTTCACGGCTTCTTCATCATCAGTAAATAATAAGGTGGAATAATGTCACAATTTTCCCCCATAGAGTTCCCCACGTAATAATAGTTATGCATTCTTCCAAAGATAGCAGCAAGTAGATAAGTAAGGAGAATCTCCAAGGAAGTAGGAAGAAGAGGGACCCAAAATTAGCATATTATTGATAGGGGAGCAAGATATAAATGTCTCATCTGAAGAATCTATAAGCCGAGAAGAAGAAGACGCACTCCACCATTTCGTGCGAAATATATTAATAACACGGTGGGATTATGTGCTGCTATTATTAAATTGGTCTTCCCTGCACACTTGTTAATAATGAAGTGAATCTTACCTAAAATAAGTAAGTATACACACATAAACGCTGATATGCGGCTGCCGTACTACAAAATATGTACTACCCGTCTTTCTTTATACACTGTTTTTATTAGTGTTTTTAGACCTCATCTCTCGTACCACAAAATCCAACGTGAACTAACCAGTAAGCAAAGCAATAATAATAAAAAGTGATTTGTGACAAGTAATAATTTTGACGTTTGTCTGATTACCTTCTTTCTCTCGGCGTATAAAAGTGCATGCATCCACTATTCATCCATCTCTTAAACTCGGTCTGTGTGTGTGTATGTGCATGTAAGTGTATCATATAAAATATTTAGTTGCTGTTGCATGGGGCTGCCCTTCATTATTAACAACCTGCTGCTAACTTTTAACCAAGTCCTCCTCCTCCGTATTAATTTTTAACGTCTTTTATTTATTTCATTTCGCATTCATTTTTACATTTTGCATTCCGGCCTCCACTCCAAATCTATAAAATCATCTCTCTATCCATCTCTTCTCTCGACAATTATATTCATCTCCCCACTTTTGTGGGAGGCGTGTGTCCAATAATAAAAATATTTTTTTACGGGCAGATTTTCATTCCACCCCCTCGGGGGTTATTGGGTGTGTCGTCGTCCTCGTCTCGCGTATCGTCTCGTCTCACCGTCTTTATATATTTTCTCAGAAGAGAAAAAAAATCCTTAAAAACCAGACAAGTTGCAAGTAACAAGTTTGACTAAAAATGTTATAAATTATACGAGTCGATTTGATAACTCCCATCATCTCAAAAAGTGACCATATTTCACCATCGAGTAAACTGCATAATCTGCATGCATACACATCTCCGTATAAATAATACTTGCAGACATTATTAATATTTTTATTATGCCTCCTCCTCAGTCTGGCACATTGTTGTTGGGCAGAGTGTTGCCGTGCCAGATTACATATATAGAATTTTTTTACTCTTGAAGTAACCACGATTGGAATTTTTCCGCCATTTATTATTTTGCATTAATAACAATAACAAAACAACGATATAAAATTACAATTAGGAAGAAGGAGTCGCATTATCTTAGGAGGAGAAACATGGGAAAGGTGGTGTTGTTCTTGGTCATTCTTGGTGGATGCCTGCTTACTTTACTTTGTTAATGGTTTTATCACTAACTTATACTAATAATGCCACCAACATCAACCACCATCCAACTTTTTAACCTGTCCAGCTCCAAGCAAAAGTAACAGGAACAAGTACCTCGTTCTCTTACTTAAAACAATAACTGGTTGGTCCAGGGCAACTTGCATGGTTTGGCGAGATAACGAATTTTTTATATTTCTTTCCTACTTTTATTTCTTCCTGTTCTAAAATTTTCTCTGAATCGAAACCTCTAATGAAATATGTACTTTTGTAATTTGTTAAGTATAATTATTTGCGAGTAAATTATATCAAGTGGAAGAATTGATAGGGATAAAAAGAGGTGTAAAGTTCTATCTAATCGCACTTAATCGATAGGCTAGTGCATAATACAAACTTTGTGTTTAGAAAAAGGCAAGGAAATAACCGTATTTTCTAACAACTAAACCCCAATTCATTAAATCTTTGTAATAAATAGTTTGCACTACACACCAATTTTTGAGATCAAGTCGGTCAAATCGCATCATTGATTGTGCATGATGATGTGGAAAGAAGAGGTTTAAAAAAACTTTTATGCCTTTCTTGCTACACTTTATTTCCATCAAGACTTGCCTTTGCCTCTATGCACACATTGTTGCAGATGGGATGAACTTGGGGAAAATATGTATCTATCTGTCCGTATCTATCTCCTAGAATTTGGGATATGGAGTAATGGGCGATTGATTAATGAGCTAAATGCCTCATAAATTATCTCCCTGCCTGATAAAAAATAGAGAACCGGCTGCATATGTATGTATCGATCCTCAATATCAGTCTCATTCTCATTCCAAGGAGCGACTCCACATAAAACCTGTCAATGATCCAATCCAAAGTAATTTTAAGTAACGGAGTAAATTTTATTTGATTATTTTTTCAATGGATGCGTTTAAAAATTTGCAAAATGCCTCCCGGCTTGGGTTACCTAAAATCTTGATTTGTTGGGTTATTTTGTTTATCTATCCTCTTTCTTGGTTATGTAAAATGTGGCATAGCAGCAAACGTACGTATCTACTCCTGGGCGAAATTGTAACATGATGAAATAAATCAGTAGTAGAGTGTAGGCAATAGTGGACGGAGGAGGACGACGACGACAACGACCGCTGCTGCAGATAATCATATCGGGATGATAAAAAAAAATATATACATAATGTATAAAAATTTGTCTCACATTTTAATCCCATTAGCTAACCAGCCATCCCAATAAATCTTTCATGCTTATCAACGCAACAACTAGTTTGAGCAAAGCACAAAAAATCTTCACACCAATTTAAGTGACGCGCGCCCTATCAACAACTCGGCTCTTGGTTTGGGTGACGACGACCAAGACGACGACTAGACGGTTCTAAAGGCGGTTGAACTCTGACTTCATTACGTTATGAGACTAATCAAGTGTCCAACACGGTTTGGAAGTTGGAATTCTTTTCAAGTTTTTCTTATTTCCGACGAAAATGGTGACGAAAAGTTGAAAGTAATGAATATTTAAAGGTTATGTATTCTCTCTTTTTAGGACTCATTAAATCTGTATAGCTGCCCTGCTCATTAAGGAATTTAGGACAAATTTATAATTAGAGGGACACAACAATGCCTCTCTTTTCCTCAATCCCAATCCATCCACCCGTCCATCCATCCATCCATCCATTTTTCAATATCTTTGTTCCTCTCTCAGAAAGCTTCATCATCGATGATAAGAAAGATACTGCTACGATTCCACTACAACAAAAGGTGTATTGTTTCAGGGATGAAAACGTGTTGAAGTGCCTGACCCAGAAAGAAACGTAAATCGTTTTTCCCATCATTTTTTAGACCCGCTCTGCGCTCACAATGCTTGCATGCATCACAGTTACGACGAATGGAATGTCAAAGAAATATTTGTAATGTATGTAAAATTATGATTGTATTATGGGCCAGCTCGAGGAGGATTTCTTTAATCAATCACGCCAACTGTGAGATACACATAAATTTATTGGTATTTTATGGTTATTATTATTTTTATGTAGAAATACGAGGCCAAACTTATTGCGTGTATGTGTGTGAAAGCATGTATGTAAATATATTGATATGCCAAAGTCAATCAATCAATAGGCACGTCACATCATATAATCAATAAGTATATATAAGGCACCAGGAATGCGGCCTGCCTCCAGGTGAGCGCAGGGAATCACAAAATTGGAGGAATAAATACGTATCCAACAACTTTTGGGTGGAACTTTAAGATTTCTTGATGGCAAATTATGTGTTATGGCACGATCATCATCATCATCATGGTTCCTACACGTGCACAGGGTTTGATTTTATGTCAATCCGATCCATTTCGTGGCGTGGTTGCCGCCCTGTCATTTGCATACACGGGAGGAGGACAGGCAGGAAGTGAGTGAGTATATAGTGCATGTAAACATGTAGTGCAGTGGGTATAGGCTACTTTCACCCTTAAATAATTCCTAATTAACAGCCACACTCTTGACTTTCTTGCTTCCATGGAGACACTCGAAACCTGGACGAGTTCCCTTTCATCTCTCAATCCAGATTGGATATTATTCTGTTAATTGCTCTCTAAAACCGAGGAGGAAAATTGGCTATCATTTCATATCCTGGCTGTGACGAGGACTAAACTTGCAGTCAGTCAGTCGGGTTCAAAGTACTTCATTAATTTTAAATGTACATAGTTTTACTTTGATCAAAGACCGGATTAATTTGAAATCAAGTATGACTTTAGATCAATACACTGATAAGGTGAATGTATTCCCAAGTAGGTCTGTGCATTCTGTGTCTCCCTTCTTCCTGCTGTTCTCTCGCAATGCTTGGTGCCGTCATTAGAGAGACATTTTGTCAAAAATATGAAATCGATGGAGAAACTACTACTTAAACTGCTGACTAGAACAGAAGAGAGCACCCTTAATTAATAAAGCCATCACTTTTGAACTAATAAATACTTAAGGGTAGTAAGTCTTGGTGGTACACGAGTAAGTAAGGTTTCGGTGCATGTCGAACTCTCATAAATATTTAATGGCTTCTTCTCTCTCTCTCTCTCTGATTATGCCATGGTTGCCTTTGCCTTTGCCTATCTGTTTATCTATGTGGCATGCTTTTTTAAGTTTTACATTTACACGGAAAGAAACCACCACGTAACAAAATTTTGCTCCCACTTTTCCACCGCAATTAACTTTTTCCACCTCGAAATTATTCAAACTTTTTTTTTAACAACGTGTTTATGCATTATATTATTACGACTGAAAGTTTCTTGTAAAAGTTAACGCACAAATTTTCATAATGAGTATTTCTCCAACGGTAAAAAAACTTTGTGTTTAGTTTGTACTTATATGTAAATGGTAATTTTCACCAATTTCTAAAAAAAAATTCAGATACAAACTTTATTTACTCAATTTTGTCCTGATGTTAAAATGGGCCAAGTTTTCAACTAATTTTCTTTTATTTCAAACTAGACGAAGAGGAGGAGGAGGAGGACGTATGAATGTACTACATATTACTAAATGTTATGGCTTGTGGCCAAAACCCATACGAAATTCGATACCATATTAGTAGCCAGACACACTGCAAAAATCTGTTAAAACATCGGGGTGCACGTCAACCAAGCCAAACCAAGACATGATCTCCTCTCAAGAATAATTTGTGACCTTATTCTCTCCTCAAATAGTAAATCAATCTATTGATTATCGACCCTGATTATTATTTCTTCTTAGGCTTTGATGAAACCCTCATCATTCATTTGTATAATTTAGATTCGTTATTGTTACTTAATAATCCCGACTTGATTCTGCACATTTGGGGAAAACTTGTCACGACTTCATATTCCTCGATGTCTCAACAACAACTAGTTTTCCAACCATCACTCATCACCAACATATCCATGTCAGCCAAGAAATAACCCAAACCTGGGGATGGACGCGTATGCATACATGCGATTCGATATTTTTGCTGTTTTTTTTCTCTCTCCCTTACCCAAAACAGAAGTAATAATATTATTGCAAATCTCCAACTGTGCGCCAAAATTTTACTAATTTTCCATCACTCCAAAACAAACAAATAGCCAGTTTTGTCGAGATGGATGCTAATATGTACATAATCTCATGCACAAACAGGACAAAATTCTCGTCATAAATCACCCTTCGACGAAACTCAATTACTCAGCGAGTGGAAATTGAAATTGCTCAAGTTTTTCAATTAGAGTGATTCCACTTGCTTTACACATTTGCAGATGTTGACTCGTCTTCTGTGAAGATTAGTTGGCTACCTATCGAGAGGTGTAGGTAGGTAGGTATCCATACGTGTGCGACCCACATGATGCGCGTAGCGTACTTATGGACGAGGACGGAGTCATTAAATAATTCAATTTTTGCGTAGGAAGTTGTTCACTTAAAAAAAGATGTAGCAGAAGATATTATTCTTTTTTATTATGGGAAAGAGATTTTACTTTCTATGCAGTTAAAATCACACCCATCCCATTCTCAATCCCATTAATTCCTCAATCTATCAATTGAACAGAGTTAATAGATGTTGGCGTTAAATAGGTGGCTGAGAGCATTAATTGAATACTAAATAATGTTTCATGTCCCGAATTTTAAACAGATATCGACAAACTGCAGATGAGAAGTGAGAGAGATTACGACGTCCCACACGCCGGACGCAATCAATTCTTCTTCTTTTTGGCATTCTTTCCATTTTTCTGCATTTCTCCTCGCAAATTAAGCAGCGATTGGATTTTACTTTCTGCTAAATGCCAATAGGAAGCCTGCGAGAGGCTGAAATGATTGGCATCTATTTTACAGGAGGACAAATTCCAAAGAACTTTCCCACCAGATCATCGCCTTCTTGATAAATAAATATTTTCGACGAACACAGAATGGACGTGAGTGAGCCTTGTTAAAATTCTGTAAGAAATTAGACCAAATTTTCCATCCATCTCCATCTGCCCCTTGGGAACTGTTTGCATCCTTGATTTAATTTGTATCCTCGTTATTTTCTTGATTGCTACCTTACATTTTGTGAAAATTTACATGAAACAAAACAGAGCAAAAAGAAGAATCACCGCAAATGACAAACAAACATTTGACCTCTTTCTATCCATCAACAATTAAAAATCGTGCCAGTGTAGTTTAAACTGAACAAAAAGTATAAACTTTCGATGATTTTGTTCCCTTTAAAATTGAAATTATTAGAAAATCTGTACCCAAAAAGTACATTCCTAAACGAACTTTAGTCAGTCAGTCAGTCACACAAAATGAATTAGAACATTTTCACAAATTTCATTCTTCAGTCGAGTTGCAACTAAGTAAGTAATAAGCATTGAAAACGGGGACAAAACGTGACTCGAACTGCACTTATGTAATAGCGAGAACAATAATGGGGAAGATTTGTATCATTTTTTTTTACTTCTTACTTATTTTCCTCCACTCCACTCCACCACTCCATTCAACCCTTCTTTTCTGCTTCACATATTTTTTTAGATGCGAAATCCTTTAAAAAATTCTCAAATTTATTTCAACTTTCGAAAATACACGAGTAAAATAAGTAAGATACGACTTTTGCATCACCACGCTTTGTGTGAAACGTGCATAAAAGAAACAAATAGTAATGCCGCCGCACATAAATAGGCTTGTTCAACCGAACACGAGCTGATAACAGCTACTGAACAAAAATACATGGGTTGTTGGATAATAATTGAGACTTAAAGGAACTGCCGCTACGCACTGACAGATTTTATATTTCTCTTATTATTCTCCGTGTTGGGGGAACCCCCCACTTTTGTGTGGACAAACATTTCTCTAGGAATTTTGAAAATGAGGAGATCCGAGGAAAATGCATCCGAATTAAATAAATATGATACCCATTATTTCCTTTTTTCGAGATGCGGATAGAGTCCCCACTCCATCTAAGAAGGTAAAAATCCCATTTTGATATATGATGATGATCATCACGATATGAATTCCCTTCTCGCCGAGAGTTCCTCTGCTGAGCTCTTCGTCGTCTTCGTCGTCGTCGTCTCCTTTTGTGAACTGGTCCGTTATTGTCCTCACGACAACTGGGACTCTTTTAAGATTAAATTCCTGTCTCTCTCTGCAGAACAGTACCGTCACGACGACTACAAAACTATATCCATGTCACTAGACGAGCGATATACACACAAGACGAAGAGATCGAGATCAAGTCCATCCATGAAGTCAGAGAGAGAGAGAGAGATTTGTTTGATTGAGATTTAGATTGGGATTAAATTTTTAAAAGTGCTTTTTTTACAAGGGCATCAATTCATGTTTCTTTTACTTTTTTATAAACCCGATATTATGTCATTCTCATCGCGGTTCAACTGTTGTCAACTCTTTAATAAGTCTGCATCCGACTGAGGCTGAGTTACTTTGCTCGCTGAATGTATTTATGAATCCATCGAATCCATGGGAAGGAATTTGATACAAAAAAGAAAGCATTTTTTCAAACGTGCCGACTCACTCATAATTCCGTCCGACCTGTCAATGTGTCATGTGTCATGTGTGCGGGATGCTTTGATGGAAATGAAATCAAGATAAAATTATAATATGGCACCGCACCATCGCATCGTGCTCGCTCTTTATGAGTAAATTTGATAACAAAATAATAAAGATCATGATTATGCCGTAATCGTAATTCTTGCAAAATAAATGCATATTTAAATGTGGTACAGATTCAGATTAAACTGTTCGTAGCGTGGTTTGGCAATGCAGCGGTTCTCGTAAATTGGTGAACATACCCAAACTACCATAAAGTACTTAGAACGTTCCCATAAGGGTGCCAAACGTGCCAGATGCGTCTAGTCCGTTATGTACTAACTAAGAACGTTCCTGGTCCAATCCCTGAAGTACCCGTTCTTCACGACTCATTTCGGCTGAACCAGGAACGTGCTAATTTAGTTCCAATGATTCCTTTACAAGCCACCTATATTTGAACGTACTTATCTCGTCCAAATATAACGAGACGCTAAAAACTGTTCCTCACCTCGGGAATATTTAACTTTCCGACATTGTTTATAATCAATCATTTACAAAAATGTACAAAAAAAAATCTTTTCAAAGAAAATTACAGAGAGCTACTAATCAGAGAGTTCGAAATTCATACAAAATATTTTATGGTTCATCAACAAACGAGCAATTAAATAGTCTGAGATCTAACCCAGAAGTTGAATGTGATCGTTTGTTTACGGAAGAAAGGGGAGAACCAAAATCACACTCAACTTATATAATTGGTAACGATTCTCAAAATACTTACAACTCAAAAACTAATTTTGATACAACCAGCGAAGAGTGTTTAAGTGAGTTTGATATTTCAAAAGAATTACATGAGTGGTGTGTAAAAAACAAGATAACTCATTCGTCGGCAACAGACTTGCTGAAAATTTTGAAAAAGCATTCTTGTTTTTCTTCCTTACCATCCGACGCGAGATCGTTAGTAAAAACTCCCAGGAAAATCAACATTATAGATCTTGAGCCAGGTGAATATTGTCACTTTGGACTGCAACTCCAACTAAGTAAACTAACACCCCCTAAGTGTGAATTAAGTGCTTTTAACTTGCAATTTAGTGTTGATGGCTTGCCGATTGCTAAAAGTACAGGAAAACAATTTTGGCCAATTTTATGCTGTGTGGTTGAACTGGATCTAATTTTAGAAGTAGGGATATATTGCGGCAATGAAAAACCAAAAGCATCAAAGGATTTTTTAAGTGCATTTGTTGGAGAATTGAATGACTTGTGCGAAAATGGATTTAAATTTAATGGTAAAAGAATTGCAATTAAAATTCATTCCTTTATATGTGATGCTCCAGCACGTGCATTCATTTTAAATATTAAAGGACACACTGGTTATTTTGGATGCGGAAAATGTACCCAAGAAGGTGAATATATTGAAAGAAGAGTGACATTTCCTGAAGTTGATTGTGCCCCCCGAACAGATAAAAGTTTTAGAGAAAAACGTGACGAAGATCATCATCACTCTCCCAGCGAGTTGGAAGGGTTAAATATAAATTTGTTCAAGCAATTCCCATACGAATACATGCACTTAGTCTGCTTGGGTGTTGTTAGAAAGTTAGTGTTATTATGGTTTGGTGGAAATATAAACAAGTTTCGTTTATCTTGCAAGGAGAAACTCAATTTAACAAGAAAATTAATATGCCTAAAACCGTTCATTCCTTCCGAGTTTGCTCGTAAGCCAAGAGCAATTGAAGAGGTTAAAAGGTGGAAGGCTACGGAGTTACGACAATTTTTGTTATATTCTGGACCTGTAGTTTTAAAATCAACTCTCCCTAAAAAATATTATAACCACTTTATTTGCTTACATTTAGCAGTTAGAATTTTATGCTGCAAAACATTATATAAAACACTCAATTCTTATGCCCACTCACTACTAAAAACATTTGTCATTAAATTTTCGGAGCTGTATGGAGCCCAGCATATGTCATATAACGTCCATGGGCTGGTTCATTTGGCCGAAGACGCTTTGACACTGGGGCCGCTAGACAGTTTTAGTGCATTCAAATTCGAAGATCATTTGGGGTATCTGCAATCTCTTCTTAAAGGCAAAAGGTTTCCATTACAGCAAGTGCATAATAGAATTGTGGAAAAACGTAATATTGTGCAGTATCCGAGTTCATTAAAAACTAATAATACACAACTAATACTAAACAGTGCACACAGTGAATTAATTTGTGAAAAATTTAAAATTAAATTAAAATTGGGGGATAATATATGCGAATTAAAAAGTGGTGAATTAATAAAAATTACATCTTTTAATGTAATCGATAACAAACTGATGTGTAGGGGCAATGTGCTAAAAGTGGAGGAATCGTTATTTAAAGTGCCGGCAGACTCAAATATTGTTGGCGTGGTGTTGGCAGAACTGTCCCGTGTAACTAAAGAAATCCCAGTCAGTTTAATTTTTAGGAAGTGTGCAGCACTCCCGTTTTCTGGAAAATTTGCCATTTTTCCTCTCCTTCACTAAACTATAATTTCTATGAAGTCTGTAATGGGTGATTGCTCATTGGTTGAATTTAGTTTGCCATTTGTAGTGGTGGAGTTTGGCCACGATAAATCAGTCGGAATAGTTCATCAAAAATGGATAACGAAAATTGAAAAAGTCTTATATTGTTACTGGCCCCCCTTTTGGAAGGACAACAGAAAGCTAAAGAAGGGCGTTTTATCCGGTGAAGTCCCAAATCCAACCTCTTGGACACTTTACGAGGTGAAAGTGGTGAAAGGATATGGTAAGTTTGAACCACATAAGTAATTCATAATAGGTATGGAATTATAAAAATGCATACATAAGTACCTATCTAAGTATGATTCATATTTTACGAATTTATTTGTGTTTAGCAAACTTGAGAGTACTGAACGACACACAAGTTTTTAAATTATTTCTTTCTTTTACAGGGCTGTACGACGATGCCCATCAGAAGCTCGTCCGTCTGGAAAAAGGAGCTGAAACCAGTGCAGCCGAGGAGTCCAGAACCAAAGTACCACCAAAGCGAAAGAGAAGAATTTCTCAAACAAAAATCCAAAATAAATCATCCGACGAAGAAGGTGAAGATGCTGACATGGAGTGTGATAGTGATGATGGCTATCCAAAATTGGTTTTAGTGAGTAAATAATAGTGTAATTAAATCATCACTATTCTGCTAATAAAATCACACATTCGTTATTGTTTCTTAGGTCGATGCAAACCGTCGGCAGATAACCGCAGCAAAAAACGATGTGATGTCATCACAAAACTCAAGTGGTAACCAAATATTATGAATCTGTAACTTTTGGTAAAATGTAGTTTTAGTATTGGCGCTTAATTACATTTTATATAGAGATTTCTATGGCTCGAAAATCAATCACTCCAGTTCGTTCAGTAAATGAAGATCGAAGGGTCAATACGCCATCGTCGTCTCAGACTGTGAGCATAGGCCGCGCACGACTGATTGATTATGATGACAGTACTCTGACACATACTCAACCAACAGAAAGTGAGAAATTAAATATTGGTCGCTTATATATCTATATTTATTTATTTATACGAGTAATGGTGATATTTATTTTGTCGTTTCAGCTTTCGAAAAACAGATGATTCGTAAAGTCGACTTTCTAACAGCGAGCGTCCTACAGCTGAATGATTCGGTGCAGCTTCTACTTAATCGTCAAAACAATGCTTCTGGCATTTCTATTTCAGCTAGGACAAATCAGTTCAACTTCCCTATTGCTAACCTGGACGATTGGAAGACTTTAGAAGAGAATTTGAAACTTGGAGAGAGAAACGTGCAGCTTGGAGATGGAGATAAGCATATGCGAGTAAATGAAATAAAGGATGCGCTGGTACATTTAAATAAAAATATTTAAAATATTATATGAAGTATAATATTCATAATATATGTATTAAAATATCTAAGTGATCTTTGAATTCAATTTAGGTTCAAGAATTGTCTTTCGTTGGTGGACGGCGGACATCAGAAGCCGCCTACCGAGTCATGGCTGAACTAATGACTGATGCCATGATGACAACGTTTAGTTTTGTCGGAAAAACAGGAAAGCATGCAATTTGCAATTACCCGGAAATCCACTCGTCCGTCCTACGTAAGTTATTTATCACGAGGTATATAAATAATCAATATGCATGCACAACTAAGATTATCGTGTAACATTAAAGGTGCAGTTCGACTAATAATTCCTGCCTCAAGCAGCAAAGATACAGACGAAGCCATAAAGTATTATCTGAAGAAAGCTCCAGCGCGGATTGCAGCACAGAATGTAGGCTTATTTTACTCTTATCTTTCTTATTATATCAGAAAATATTATTAATTAATTATATGTTGCAGAAAAAAACCGTTCGAGACGTTCCATCGTAGAATAATCAAGTTTGGTAGTATTGATGTCATGCTTATTGCAATACAACTGTTATTTTTGGTACTACTAGATATAATAAAGTCCTTCGGGATCCAGACATTAAATAATTTCGTATTATTCCAAGGAGTTATTTATATTCATAATAAGTACGTACTAATGCCGAACAAAATAACGGGCCATATACGTTCTTATTCCATACAAAGGTCCCATCCAGGTACGGTCTATAGTACGTTGAAAGTGGCGACAAACCAACCTTACAGGGACGTACTCACAAGGTACGAAGAACGTACTTGTGATCGTCCTGACGTCCAGAGTTGCCCTTATTGGCACGTTCTAAGTACGTATGATGGTAGTTTGGGTACTGATCTACATCACTCGTCTATGCGCATTACTGAAGGAAGGCAAGAGGGTACTTACATTGTAGATGATATACTTCTCGGCATCTTCTTCGCTCGTTCCTGGTGCATACACTGGACAAATAATGTTCACCTGGTCGTAGGGGAGGTTGTCCCGGTTCACATCGATGATGTGGTCTGTATTGTCTATCCGGAATCTGTGATCAAAAAAATAAAAATACGTTATTACGAGTGATCCATTTTGTGCGTCACATCACAAACAATAAGACGCTCTGTAATGAATAATTTATTTCATCATCCTCGTCTTGACGGTAAATATTCTTGCTCTGTTTGTGGGGGTGGTTCTCCTACTTTAGCTTCACGAAATGAATCATGATAGTGATGATGATAACATTCTATAGGTCGTCGTCGTCATCATCATCGTGTCTCGTTACTTGGAGATCGTGGTTGCTCGAGGCAAAATTGTGAAAAAATGAACAGATCACAAGCAAAGCACAAGTTTTTGACTTGACACCGAAACCGGGATTGCTGATTATCATCATATATTTATCCCACATTTACTTCATGATGAAGTTGTCACGTTGTTCACAAGGCTAAAAAAAGTCATGTCCTCCATTCCCTTCCAGCAGCAGGTAGTCTCTCAAAACAGCAGCATTTTACCAGAGCCTTGTTACAACAAGACATTGTTTTCATCGTCTGGAAGTTGAGTTATTAAATCGGTTTGTTCGTTGAAATGAGAGGATTTATTATTATTTCCTTGTCCAATGAGCATCAAAGCTGAAGAAAGAAGAAGACAATAAAACATGGACAATTCTGTAGCATTTTATCCGAACAATCATATATGCGCTTCTCTCTCTCTCTTTCTTTCTCTGCGGTAATAATGACTCTTTGACAGGGGAATAAAGCACAGAAATTGAGGCGGAGACTTGGAGTGAACATACGATAACTATGCGTGAACAATACCACCAACCAACCAACCAATGGGAAATACGGTGTATTAATTAACCGTTTAAACGATAAGCAAGTGTGAACTGCATTTCTGATTAATTGTTGGGTGCAAGGTACCACTCTTAGAATCAGATAGACTTATAAAAATCTAGATCATCAACTCCACTTCTTCTGTAACGCGAGTTTAATTTAATCGTTGAAGGGAAAAAAATGAGAAGGAAGTTGATGGATGGATGATGGGGGGTTTGTTTGGGTTGGGCTTAATCCGTCCGTCTCTGTCTGTCTGCAGTCGTGGGAACAATAATAATGATACTAATAACTGGAAAAATATGTACAAATTTCGCATTTCTTTTCATTCGCAGACACTAAATTTAAAACAGCACGTCAAACCCAGCATACGCCATTTCTTGTTATCATCTCATCTTCCAACTGACTATGCAATCTTAATATTGCGCATCTCAATAAATCCTGATTTCGCAAATAACCAAGTCATTTCATTCCTATTGAGAATAAAATTCCCCAAATCTGCTCGATTATTTTGCTCGTTTTTCCAAATTAGATTCACCCCCTGAAGCGTTTTCTCACTTATTAGGAATAAGATTTCATCAAAAAATTAAGCAATTTGTTTTCTCAATCCGCCACAAAAACCACGGCGTCCTCACGTTCACGTTAAGGATGCGGTTTTCCGCTCGAGCAGTAAATTATTATCTTGTCTTAACCGCTGCCGTATTGTGTTGCGGTTTGTGCACTTTTACGTAAAATGTGAAACATTTGTTAAACGAGGTCTCTCCTTCAACGTTATGTAACTTTAGCAGCAGCCACAACAACGTTGCCATGGAAACGCGAGGATGGAAATATAATATAAGATTTCATATCATATCATATCGTTCCTTGCTTTTTTTCTCTCTCGCAACTTGGGAGAAAAGAATAGTGGTGGTGCCTGCAGGCCGTCATAATTACGAGTATGCCTTGATATCACACATCGCTACACCCGATACTGCACAAGCATTTCTAAGCTCTCAAGATACGTCCATATCTCTCTTTCTCGATAGGTATCTCCATGTGTCGAGGAGATCATTACCCTAATCAACCCGCCCGCCTCCTCCTCAAACCTAATCAAGAATATTCGAAACACGCAGATATAGCACATTGTCCGCGATCATGCTTCACTATACGGCTGACTTATTGATGATGATGATTACGACTAATCCATGATTCATTCCCAGGGTCCACATCAGCACCGCGTAAATTCATTAACGTATCTCTCCATCTTTATCATCGATTCCCAATTACAATACAATAATAGCGATGAAGCCCCTGTCAGGAGGAAACAATGCCTCGGCCTGTAAGTGCTTGGTGGTGGTGGTGATATTTAAAGTGCAAAACTCCATCTCACCAAGACGACCAAGTCAGCGTCCCCCACAGGTAACGGCTCCTCTCCTTGTTTATGATAATTATTATGTGTTCATCATCAGTCGTGGTCGGTCGTGTATGCCAACCAACCCACTTTTTTGTGCTCTAGACATAACGCAAGAGGGAATAATATTTCTTGTGGGAGACAAGTCAGTGAAAAACACATGTAGCCATTTCATTGTTGTTATTGTTGTTGCAAAATGTGTCCCACTGATGTGATGCGATGATGATGATGCCATCGACTGCTCAACTGGACACCTACCAACCGAGTGATGATTACAGAACAAAAGAAACTCTAGATCAGGATAGTAACGACGAACGACTGTGGAGAAAAATCACCACGATACGTTGATTTTCTTCCTGTCTCCAGGCACATCAGTCGTACCATTAGTATGATTATTGTTACATGTCCGTCAGTAGGAAAACAACGTGCGTGGAGGGTGCAAAAAAATGTACGGCTGCAAAGAAAGTCGTCCAGAGGAAGAGAAGAATAGTCGAGGTGTCGAATCGTCCACTATTGTGTCGACGCTCACATTACCGAGATGATGTTCATCATCACGACGATGGAATTATGAATTTACGCGTATGCATGTAAAACCCGGGGACTTTGAGAGAAATGGAGGCATGTCATCGTCACCGTCATCCAGCAGGATCGAGACAAGTGACCGTTCCGAAGAGAAGAGGATTCTTCGAGTAGAATATGCAAATGTGTGCAGTAATGGATGTCCGTCCATCACTTGGTCTTCTTGGTCTATCATATCGCACCGACCAAGAGAGAGGATTGAGGCTAAGATGGTGCAAGAAGTGGCTGACTGACTGCGGCAGGGGTAAAGGTCTGCTGCGTCTTCCATTAATAATTTAGGCCAGACCCCTACCGCGACCTGCTATACAGTTCCTTCCTTCTCATCTCTAAACAAGTTACCAAACTTTTTCGTCAACTTTTCTCTTTTCTTCCCCGTTTAGTCTCTTTTATCCTCCAGATTAGATTAGTATCCTTTCCGTCATGATGAGGATGGGATGCACTCATAATAAGTTTTCCAGAAGTAGTCTCACTCCTACTCCTCTTATTCTCATTCTGCCCCGATTAGAAGAATTAGCCAGCATCGCATCTCTCTCCGATCTGATCCCTTACACTCTTCTTCTGAGGAGACTGGACTATGCACTTTTCGAGTTTAGTTTCTCTTCCACTTCTTTCTTCTTATAATAATCTAATAATTTATGAGCCTCTCCATTTCACACTTTTCTGCTTCAAGTCAGCCCAGCGAGCCAGTGTGCCAAGCCAAGCCAAGAGAGAGAGCCTTCCAATTTCATTAGCATTCTCACTTTATTACCTTTTTACCACCACCACCACCACCTTACTTGACTGGCTTAACTAACTTACTACTATGCAGCACATTCTTACAATTACACAGTTGGATGAATTCTTCATATCCTTCCCCCCAAGTAGAAGAAGTACAAGAAGAAGAAGAGTCAGACGAGTTCCTTATACTTTACTTGGTTAACTTTAACTGCTTAACAAACCTTGTCACCCGTGGCGTTCATATTCCGCAAAAGAAATCCAATTTCTCAAATAGATTGGCTTTTTTCTCTCACTCTCCTCCATTATTTCACTACCAATCGTGGTACGACTTCAGACCGGTGTCCGACATATGTACGAACGACTCCTACTACCACGACGACGACTTCTTCTTCTTCTTGCATCATTTACGGCAATAATAACAAGAGTCAAACTTGTTTCACCCAAAATCTGGACCACTAAAAACTGGAGGCAGCTAATAAAAATTTTATTGCCTGTTTACCAAAGTTGAGAACATGGTGCAATTTTGTCACTCTTCGAATGTTTGCCATGCATGCAGTCAGTCGTGGTGCTTGCATTCTGCGCTAATCAACCTTTCAACTTGACACCTTCAGCGTTCCTTCCTCCTCATCGTCGTCGTCGTATCTTATCATAATAACTGCCTTTACACACTCCTTCTTAAGCCAGACACTTCTTGGCCTGTATAATATTTATGTCATGACGGAATTACCAGCCGAGCTGTGGTTTGGTTTTCTGTATCTTTGTTGATGGGATTCTAATTCAACCCTTAACCTCACCACCACTCCGAGAAGAAGTGCATAAGAGTCACATTTTCGACGTTTAGTTAATTCTCGTATCGTCATTACTTCTCACTCACCCTCCGACAACGTTATGCTTGCCTCATATTTAGTTGGTCCCTTAATTCGTTCCCATCATCGTACAAACACATATTCTTATCAGCTGAATGTGTCAAGTTTTCCCCTGTCTTGTGCCCCGTGTGACTTGGCATGTGCTGTGTGCACAATGATGGGTCTTCCCGTATGCATATTCATTGTAAAAAGCTACTTAGCCCTCAACACGAGTAACACCTCTTCTTACTTGAACACAACTTTCTTTCAACTTTTGATTCTGACGAGTAATGTCTGTCTCACTTGAATTGTGAGCTGAGCGGATTAAATTTACACAAAGGGAAGAAAGACTGCCATTATGGGGAGTTCTTCTCGGCTCTATGGCATTAACACATTTCTGACACTGGCGATATAGTCATGCATATTATTTGTAGGAATAATAATGATAATGATAATAATATGTCTTCAGAAAGGGTGACATCATCTCATCACCCGCACCCAACGTTTCCCAATCTTCCTCTCTCTCAGGTAAGCAATGCCTTTACCTACGAATCCATCTCTCTCATGTCTGATTTGATTTGGAGGAAGGAGCAGATGATGTCTTCCCAAAAAATAAAAATAATACAATGCAGCACAACCCCCACCAAACACAATGCTTCCACCACCACCAGCACTACTGCTCCTGATAAATAAGGACGAACTACCTCTGAAAAGAATGGACCAGATGAGCGAGGGGGTGCGGACTACGGAAATGATTGATAAGTTTTCATCACTGGAGATGAAAATGCACCACCCTCACCACGACACGAATAAAAAGGATTACATACAATTACTTTCCTTACATATTTCGAAATAGGATTGGTTCGTTCCAGTTGATGGGAATGATGCGGGGATTGATTTCCTAAATTATGCTATATTTCCATCCATTCTATTTTATTCCGTTCTGCGAGCTAATTTCCAGTTTCAATTTCACCAGAGGAGAATACTTACTTATTGCTTGCATAATATGGTTTGAAAAGGAAATTGAATCGTACATAGACAAAAATAGTGTACGAGAGAGGATTTCCACAAGAATCCAATCAAATTAAGGTTTTCATTTCATCATTATTATTGAATCTGCTACGGGAAGGAAAAGGAAAGGCTTATATATTTATCGTCATGTAGCCATCCCGTGCCAGATGGGATGACGATCCAGACTTCATTTTATTCAGAGATACTTATTTTGTTTTGGGCCATGCATTCAGAGTTTTGTTACATTTACACCCGGTTTCATTCATTGATGATTCATTAGGGTGGCAGTGGCAGTGGTGAAACAATTGAGGGAAACAAGAATTAAGAGAGACGCTATATTCATCATGATTGAGCATTATGTACAAAAGGGTGGAGTACGTACGTACGTGTATATGTAAAACGGATTTGTGCGAGGAAAAGGTTACTCAACTTGTTAAGGATATAAAAAAAACTTCTCCAAATTTTATAGGCCTCACAAATCTTTAATCAAGTCCACACCCAAATCACAAAGTCAATAATTAAGCTTGTACACAAATTAAGAGAACCTCAATTTAGAAAAAGGTGTATAAATATTCTTCCAGAAAATGGGATGATTTTCAGTTTCAGTACCCGTCGTCCAGCTCACTCATGGATGGAGAAAGGTCTGAGAAAGGTCACTGGATAACACAATCGGCCCACCTTTTCCCTCCCATGATTTGCATGCCAATGATACGAATCACCCACATCAAAAGTACCATAATCACGAGAAATTGGCCATCATATCTCAATACAAAAAAAGTCATATTTTCCTCAAAAACTGCCTCTAAAAAACAGAGGGATACATAATATACATATTCATCCGCTTTTTTATGTACCCCTTCCCTAATAAAATAATGACTACCCTTCAGATTTTGGGAGACATTATCAAAAAACAACAATGCACCACAAGAAAGAACCACAAAACCCGACACGTTATTACTTGTGCCCACCTAAATATACAAGAAAAAAGAATGGTTTTTGTCTGTGTGTGTGTGTGATAATGTAAAAGGTGAGCCGTAAACTGACCACCAATAATTATGGAATACTTCATCATCATGATTCAGGCGAGATTGGAGTTAAAATGCTTTAAAATAATAATAAAAAATCGAGAAATATCTCCACTTTTTTTGCCAGCCTTAAAACTCTTAACTCATCTGCTTTATAATCTCTCCCTTTGAGGGAGGAGGAGGCGTGAGAACGTCTGAGATGAGAGCTGGTATAGTTGGATTGGATAATGTAGGCCTGGATGATGATGGTGATGGGCTGACCCCATATCTCACCCCGCTATATAGGCAACAATAAAGAAGAAGAATCATCATCTAATATGTAAATTCGTCCCAACACGACCACCACCTCCGGAATAATTACCCACCTCAGCTCAGCACACGCTTGTAAAAACTTAACCATCTCTCTCGAAATGCAAGTTTGTATGTATGTAATCTGCTCTTTTGTTTGGATGGAAACCCAGGACGAGATCCGTTCTCACAAATTTCTTCATCTTTTCCCAATAATAATTGAGGGATGGATGGACGGATGGATTATTTCACGAGGATATAAGCGAGTGATGATCATGATGTGAAGGAGTTAATAACAGCAGAGGAGATGAAATGATGGGATGATGCGTGCACACGGTTTTGGGTATGTGGGCAACGAGTAGATCTATGTACGAACATATGTACAAGGACTTGGTATCATTTTCCATACCAATTCCCGTGTCCAAGGGCGTATTTTTAATTTTAAGGCTTGACTTTGGCTCTATCGCACATTAAACTTAATTCATCTCTCGCTCGGCTCTAACTCTCCATCGGGAAAGGTACACGGGAAAGGAATGGCCTGGAGAAATTAGGGCTGGGCTGAAATCCCATTTCCGTGAATTATTCGCTAAAATGTTGGCCACTTGCCATACCAGCAACCACATCATCAGAGGGCGAGCTAGCAACCACACTCACTAAACTAATGCTTATCATAATGTAGTAATGACCAGTGGGCAGGGTGGATGGGACTCTTCTGGTCGAAAGGTGTTGGTCTCATCTCAAATCATAATAGCCCCAAAACTATTTCAAATATGGCAATAAACAAAAAAGGACTATGGATCCTCCTCTTCTTTTCTGGGTAATTAATGCACATAATTAATTACCCAGGAGGAAGAGAGAGTCACCATGAGTCATTTTACCACATAGACCACGCCATTACCCATAATTGTTGCCAATAGGCAACGGAACAATAAACCGTGGGGTGTGGGGTGTTACTTATTGGCGGAAGAAGGAATGCTGCCCCTTCATATGTACTTTTCACTGTGGGCAGTGGTGCTTAGTTAGTTAGTATTTACGTATAGTTGCATAATTGTGTGTGAACTTTATTCTTCGCACATATTGGCACCTGCCTTTGGATAACTAGGCGCGTATACCCTTTGCAAATTCTTTTCTTCCAAACACAATATTCCTCGCATTATTCAAACTAATTCAATGTTATTCATTAGAAACTAACTACTACACATTTCGTCTGTTTCTCCGACTAGCCACCACCAAATCTGAATACGATTTTCAGAAATAAAACCAACCACAAAAAAAGTTGGACCATGTCTAATAATTTTTTCTTCTTTCTCTCTCTCTCCTCAAACTCACTCCTTTGCAGGAAGAATTCTTTTAATTCCAAAGACAAAAGGCACTCTTATTCTCTATTCGCTTCCATAGAATTCGAAATTCAAGTGGTTCTTGTTAATGCCATACTTCCAATTCGACTTCTCTCTCTAGTATTTAGTATAAAGTGGAATCTATCTGATATGCCCTGATCAAGATCTTCTCCTCTGGGTTGGGTTGAACATAGCGCATACTTGGGAATTTAGGAGTTTGCATTCATTTATTTATTTGCATTACGTTGCACTTTACTTATTCGATTCTCTCCTCCCGTATTCACCCTTTTGGCAGGTGACTCCAAAAAGAAGGAAGACGAAGGCGAAGAACAACAAGCAACGAGAAGAAAGAGATAGAGACGACGGAGGATGTAAAAAAAAAAGAGCTCGATCTGCCCGGACTGGACAAGACAAAAGGCTCTGGGAGTAATTATAGGAGAAAATAAATAGCAATGAAACCAAGGAAGGAAGAAGAAGAACGAACCGCAGTCTATTCACGATCTCTCAACTTTTTCTCTCAACAACTAAACAACAACAACAAGGTACACACACATTTTATTTCTAAAGACGGATCGCCTCATCCTCCAAGTTAGCATTTTCTTCTCCAATCGAACAAATCTGAAGCAAAACCTCATCATCATCATCATCATCACCAATATCATCTCTTCCCTCTTCTAGTAGTGTGTGTGAATAGCTTGTCTCGAATTCTCGATAAAAAGTGGGAGTTAAGTCGAGAATTAGGCAAGTGTAGACGACCACGATGAAACAAAAACACGGCAAAATACTCTCGAGATCTTCCTTAATTTCCATGAAAATTTGATTAAACGCCTCCTTTCCGTGGGCATGATCTCCTCGGAAAATGCATACATCAAACTCTGAGATTTTTCTTTCATAAACATTTGTGGAAAAGTGTGTGTGAGAGAGTTTGACTTTTGTCCTGTGTACTTCTCATTCGCTACAAAGTTTTCAGTCGTGTTTTACTCCTCGAGATGAAATAAAAGTTGGTGTTGGGCAAAAGCACAAAATTTTTTTATGAACTAAATGAACGAACGAACCAAGCAAGCATTACATGATGTGATGTGGCATGGCTAAACTAATTTCACGACTTTAATTGCACCTTCCTTTTCCTTTCCACCATAGCAGAGTTAGTTTTTTTTGCTCCTATTCATTCCTCCAATACGCTCTCACCATCGCTAACTAACAAGGAAACAGAGCCACAATAACAACACAGGACGACTAATTCGTTCATGTTTTTCAGCCTAATTAAGAATATTTTTCGTGTTAATTTATAATCATCAAAAATCATCAAGTAGTTGCCATTCACATCACCACCACCACCAGGCTGCAAAGAAATGGGAGAAATAATAATCTCTAAAGAATTTTGGACAAATTTATCCCATCCGGAATTTGAATACAGTTAGAAAAGGAGAGAAAGAAAAATGCATGATTATTAAAGTGGATGATTAAGGCATATCATCATCATCGTCATCATCATCATGGCCATCACCACTAATACTACTGCCTACTTGTACATAATAAATATATGTAAAAGACCGTCAATTCTTTTAATACTGCCCTCTCCTCGGATGAAGAGGAGAGCTTATCTATCTATCCCACTCGATTTATACATAACTCATGTTGTAAGGAGAAGAAAAACTCTATTTTTCTTTTGTTGCATGATGTGGCTTCTACAAAACATAAAGGAATTGACGACTCACCGTGATTCACCAGGTTGTGTGTGTACGGTTTGCAGTACTTTTGAAGTTGGGAGAAGCACACAACACAACCCTTTTTATTCATTTCTAAATTTTACTTTGAAACTTGCAACCAACCAACCAGCCAGCCAACTGTACTTATCACCCTTCTGAAACCATGGATAAGATCATGAATTCGTGGATAAGAGAGGTAAATGAAACAAAAGATGACAACTAAAACTTGTTTAATTCCATCCATATGTTGATCCTGGATTCGGTTCAAATGGTGGTGCGACCAACCATCAGAAGAAGAAGGACGACAGGCAGGACATGAGGTAGAATTTTGGAGGCATGATTTTATTCAAACTTGGAGATAAATCAGAGAGATGGGAGGAAAAAGTGGGAACAAACAACCGGAAAATTCATGACGTTTCCCAATTTCACGGTCTTCTTCCATCCATGAGATAAATTAGCGAATAGTAGGTAAATTTCTGCTTTTGTCACCTTTGGTCATTTCCACTCTTCATTATCATTCTCCCACCCTTCACAACGGATTAGTCCCTCCGTGTGTGTCACGTAGGTGTGTACCAGCCCCCTTTTTCATTGCGGCACAGTAATTACATAAACGAAAAAGAGATCAATCAAACAAGGTTTTCAAGACCTGGTCGAATTATATATTTCATCAGATTCATTATGTTTTCGACACGACTTTTCCAATGAAATGGGAAACGTCGTGTATGTACAAGGAGCAAATCTACATCTCATCATCATCACAAAGCGTGTCTAATTTACAAGTTTATTTTCAGCTCTGCTCACACAATTCCATCCACCTACCGAAACTTAATTGAGAGTCTGAAATGAAATGGGAGCGTATTATTACTTTCATCGAGGATAAAACTTTGTCACCATCGTTGCTGCACGCAATGCCGAGCACTTAAGAATTTGCAAATTGCCGGAAATCATGCTTAGCACCCACTCACCCAAAACCAATAAACTTCTAATCTAAACCCTAAAACTTGGTTGGTCGGCTATTCCTTGTATAATTAATCCTTACACGGAGCCAAACAAAAACTAATTCCCATCACCTTTTTCTTTTTTATCCAAACCAACTATTTAGTAGTTGCGGTGGTGGTGGTGCATGGTGCATATCACACATTTTCCTCTTTTTATCGGCACTTTTTGAACTCCTTGTTACACAAAATATGTGGCGAGACGTGGAGCAATTGAGTGACTGACTGCTGCAGACCTGGTTTTGGTTTATGTACATGCATACTTTTTATTATTAAGGTTGACGCAGGAAATATGACTGCCACGTTATTACGTATTTCTCCTCTATTATTGCGTGCATAATAATATTTTCCATTCCGTGGTGCGGTCGGTGTTACTAAATAAATAGTAAATAAATAGTAAATGAGGGACATCCTTTCTTCTTCCCGTGAAATTTCCACCTTCACCAACCAACCAACCCACGATCATCATTTACTTGGAAAGAATTACTTATGGGAGTAAGTTCAGCCCCAACAACCCTGATTTACCCCGTAAGTCAGTAAGAGTACAAAGTGAAGGTTCACCCACGAGTCAGCTTAAACATGACATGTCAACTAAAACTCTGTAATCTATTCCGGACTAAAACACGAGAAATTCTAAAACCCGACTTGCTGCACGCATGCATGTCACTTTGTCTCCCTGCTTCTCCTCGCATTCTGAGTGAGCAATTATTTAATTGTGTGAGGTGTTAATGGCAAAACCAAATCTAAAATGCCATCCACTCCTAAAATCCGCTCATCCATCCATCCATCCATCCACAATCTCTCTCTGTCTCTAGTATTTTGTGAGTGTGTGTGTTTACTTATTCAATAAAATAATGGTGGAGGGTGGGTGGGTGGAAGGAGTGATGTCGGGAGATAGTGCGTTTATTAAATCATTTCATTAATAAAGCACTCCCTCCTCGCTGTCTGTGGTCTCCTCTGGTCTCGTCTTCTGTCACCTTTTCCTCCTCCATCCCATCATCCTCTTTTATTACCCAAAGTAATGTTTAGCGACTAGAGAATCACACAGTAGGAAGTTTGAAGGAGAGAGACGTCGAGTAAGTAAGCAATGTTGGCTCAGGAACCAGTTGCGCATGATGCATTATGATTATGCATGTAGTCGCATTATTGTGCTGCATGGTTGACTTGGTCTTATTTAATAAAAGTTGGACCAAGATGGAAGATACTGCTCCTGCTCTTGGATAATAAAAGTCAGCAGGAGCTCCTTGTAATGCTCACACCTTCTTCCGAGACATCGCTCATGTTTGGAGAGATTTGAATAAAATCTGGAAAGAATGAGACAGAGGAGGAGGAAGGAAGGCAGGAGGACACAAGAAAATCTTGAACGTCTCTATTTTCCTCAAGGATCAAGAAGTTGATGCATCTGCCTCCTTCTCCTCATTCTACTTGGCCGTGTAATGGCAAAACACTGCTCGTGTTTTTGAAAAGTGGAAGCAGCAGCAGATGCTGGAGACCGTGTAATATATTTACAAAATGTGATGCACTAAATGAGATGATCCATCTCCAGACTTTCCAGTGTCGGCCTTTATTAAGCAAGTAACTAATAACGAAAGATCATGAATGAATCAAGGACGACAAAATTAGGCCGACAGCAAGAGCTCAGCTTTGTCGGCAAGTCCACAAGTTTAATTTCACGGGTCAACACGAGCAGTCATAATTAAATGGCTAGAAGAAGATGCATCTTTGCATGTAGGTACATCGACAAGTGACTTCCGTTTCTAAAAAGAGAGAGAGAACGGATTTCATGATTTCATGAAATTTAGGGAAGCTGGACTAAATTTTTACCCTACATATTTCCAACCCTTCAATAACACGTCACGAATCAGAAATTTTTGATCTAATAGTTCCAGATTTTCATAGATTTTAAAAGGTAACCATTAATGTTTCTTAAAAATGGCGTGATTTGCCCTCGTAATAATTGACACAGTCACGGAAAGTGTATCCATTTTTAACCCTTGGAAGCTTAAACAGTTGGTTGATGATTCCTTGATTTATTCAAAATGGTTTGGAAAAAAAGTCGGTCATTTCTTTCTCTAGTGGTACAAACTACTCTGTAATGGATTTGTAAATAGACTCCATAGTTCTACACTTATTACCGTGGGCACCGGGTAAATTTGGGACCCTTACATTATACGAGGCACACCGTCTCTTAAAATAAAAGAGTCATCATCCCAGCATTTAAGAAGCCTGTCCGTCGTTATTATTATTCCCCTCTGACGACTCATATCTATCAATTACTACCAAAAATAATATTCTATTCCCATCCACTTAATTTTTATGCTAATAGTTCCCCCACTCCTAACCAGATAGTGAGACCCGTGCTGTTGCTGCTGTAACTTATCTCCATCTCTTCCTCTGCTATTTAATATTCACCATTTTTAGAAGAAGAAGACGACGACCCACCATTATTAAATTAATGAGACATGGATACGGATCACTGCTCTCGTACTTTTGAGGAGGTGTGTGTGTCTCTATCCATCTCTGTTATTTATTATTCCCACTAAATTATCCGGTATAAAAATAAAATGGAGAAAATTAACGAGCCATTAAATCATTAAGTTATCCATCCATTAATCCTACCCACTTGAATATCAATTCATTCACGATCTCCATCATAATAATAATTCTAGAGCCCGTTCCGTTATCTCCTTATTCTATTACTAAATTCAAGAAATGAGACATTTGGTTTTTAATCTTTCCCTCATAATTACTATAATTATCCTAAATTATTAATTAGCACGTACAACAATTTATTTATCCGAGGCACATTTGCATTCACGAGATGACGAAGGCTTAAAACAATGTCATCCTTGTCATTGTCGGCTTGGAGAGAAACAAAAGGCGACTTGTCCTCCCGGTATTGCAATGCGACGATAAAAGACGATGGTCGCATGGTGTTTAATTGACTCGTCGTAAAAACCGTGACGACATTCCATTCCAAAAAATTGACTAGGAGTGAATTGTCCAATCCATTTGAGCATATTTGCATAGTGTAGAATGAGCTGGGAATGGAATCCAATAATGAAAACTGACCCGTCCATCCATTCAATTTCATCCCATTCGGCATGCAGTTGTTAAATTACTCCTCTCTCAGATGTTGTACAGTAGTTGGTTAGTTAGCAAGTTGGTGATTGATTGGAAATTGAAAACACTGCAGGGAGCCGTGCCACCATAATGCGTACCTGCTGCATACCAAACCCGGCCGGCAATGACCAAATGACCAAAATGATTTGCTACACACATCACACGGCGATTCCAAATAAGACTCTCACACATTTTTACTTATGCAGACACGCCACAGAGATGGAATTGTTAAGGTGTCGGATGGTGGTGTGAGAGAAGAATGCGTGCAAAATGAATAAATGAGAGGACGACGACGACGTCGGGGATAAGGTTCAAGGCTGTGTCTCTCTCAATCCATTCTTCTTATTGAGATATCTTTCTCAGCCAGAATGCATGTGTATGCAGATACTTGCTAAATCAAGTATGAGTAATATTATTGTGCGAAAAATTTTGGCAAAAATTTCAATAAATTAAGCACGAGGAAAAAATGAGTCCATAATAATAATACCAAACCCTAAATAGACAAGGATCATCCACCCCACCACGCCAAAAGGAGATATTGCACACAAGGAGAATGTGGAGGACTTACCTGTGAACAGAAAAAACACACGAATTAGTTAATTGAATAGCTTGCATGCATAAAATAATTTCTTTTATAATTTGCAACTCATTCGTCCTTTGGAACAATCACGATGAACAATATCGAACAATAATAAATACCGACTGAGCAATGCCTAATGGATTAAATGAATGCTGAGTGACGACGATGACACAGAAATATTTATTATGAATATGAATCCGCACATTGGATTATTGTTACGCAATCATGAATTGATCTCTCATCGCCCATGGAAAATTGAAAGTGACAACTTTCCAAGACCAAAATAAGTCATGATTCTTATTTCGACTACTCATCCCCCACATTTGGATTCGGCTGTGCAAAGGTTTGATTATTTATTTGATTTGTTCTCCCCTTTGTCTTTTAGACCAGGTTTTGTGTATTTCTTGTTTCTGAAAGAAAACGAAACTGGTCTAATCTGAGGGAAAACAACAACCTGCATGCTAATGAGATACATTTAGTGTTGGTCGGTGGAACAATAACACGTCCGAGTTGAAGTGAGGGGCAGAAAATTACCCAAATTTTGAAAGACTGGGAGGAAATTACAATTAGAAAATTACACAGGGAAACGAATAAGAATTGAAGCATTGAGAGCACTGGAGTGGATGCACTTAAAATATTGCTTCGATATAATAATGTGTGCAACTTGTGTACATATGCAGCCCTGCGACTACTGGTTAGTTAACGTACCCTCTCCGACGGACTGTGTGACGACCTAACCCATCATTATCATTACGGTCTTCTCCCTTCACAAGAAATGAGAAGAAAAGTAAAACAGATGCAGGAAGAAGAAGAATGAAAAGCTAACAAAATCCAGATGTAAATATTATGCATGCATGCATTTCGATATTTTCAACTCATTTTTCAACCCCACGATTGATTGCTGAAGTAAATAAATCGAAATCGAAACTGAAAAGTGAACCAAGTTCGTGTTTTTAATCAACCCTGACTTTTAATGTACACATGCACATTTCAATCCTACTTTGGTTGTGAATCTCCTGAAAACATGTGGTTCGGACAATCGCCGCACCACACGGCGTCACCACTAATTAGTGATTTAATCGGCGAGATGATGAACTCATGTAGTTGTTGATTTTTATAAAGACGTAATATGAATCTAGAATTAATTGCGGTGTGTACAGTTGTGATAATAAAATACGTAAGTGGAGTAAAAAAAAAATGGGAAGATTGAAATCGAGATGCTTTAAAATGTGCAGGCATTTCCTTTAAACAAACTGGGTTAGGGAAACGAAAAGTGATGTATTAATGAGCTCGGTTGCTCATTAAATGTGATGATAAATTTTTAAAGAAATAAATTCCAAAGTTTTTTTCTTCTCCTTCTGGGAGAGATTTGATCATGTCGGTTTTCATATTCTGGACTTTTACTTTCCTGTCCGGCAAGCTCATTCCGTAAAAACTTTGGAGTACTACTACATATCTGTTAGTAATTACAAAAAGTCGATTCGGCCTGTTGTCTAAATTCCTAAGGAAGCGAGGAGGGAAACGAACGGTTTTCAGCCAGAAAAGCCTCGTCTCTTGTGATGACGAACCAATGCAGGGATAACATTTCTTCTCATTGTCATCGTCAATGTCAACCTCGGACGACGGACAAGAACGTTTACTTCACGGGCCCAACTTTTCAAAAGGAAATGAGAAAAGGGAAAGAAGGCCGGATCGGAGAGGCAAAGCCCGAGCAGCAGCATCTCGTGAGGACCAAGTTCGAGTGGACCCTGATTCAACAAAAGAATGAAACCTCTCAAAAATATTTGCTACCCTCTCAACCCCACAAAAGGACAATGCAGAGCGATGGCTGGATTGGACCATGGACCCAAAAGTGGAGGAAGAATTAGAAAGAGAGAAGACTTTGAGGGAGACGATCTTATTACGAACGACGAAGGTTAGTTGACTGCATATCTACCGAGTCGTGGGTTTTGGTGAAGGTGGAATTCACCCAAAAATTATTGAGCGTTTGGTAACAAATTTCTTGTAAAGGTGGGCATGTGTATTTTAGCATGGTGGTGGTGGGATGTTGTATGTGGAAATAATTTCTTGTGCCACATCACACACCGCACCACTGGGGCAAGTTTAATTCAGTGGGAAGGCTGAGGTGTTAGGTTACACGCTTATTCGTATTTTTCATAAATGCGTGCGAGTGTGAGTAGCCATCAAAATAAATATGGGAGACGACCCTTATTTTTCATCCTCCTCAAGTTGAGAAGATTTTGAACAAGGTAAAGGTGGATGGATGGGTGGATGGTGGATTATTACATCCACGGTGGTTTTTGGTTACTCCTTGTCTCTCTGTTGTGTCCCCTTCGCCCAACAAAAGGGATTTATGTCCGATTATCGTACTCGAGTGGAAACACAACATCCGGAAATGAAGTGGCAGCTGGGTAGATTCTTCTCCTCTACAATGAATATGTATGCGTGTATGTGTTTAAGTTTAAGAATGAAAAATCTACCCAAAATCATGTTCACCTCTTGAGAAAGAAAGAAAAGAAACAAACTAATCCATATTTTGGGTAAACTCAATTTCTAGACTTTTGTCCAGCACCAAATCTGGGCAACACATCTCTGTCGTTCTCCTTCTTCTTCTTTATGTGCCTTATTTCTTTATTCTTTCCGTCATGTGCAAGCCTTTATCCTCCAATTAGTGGGATGGATATACGTAAAAGGAGACCAAAATAAATCCAACTCGCTCACTTTCGTCCTCAGTCAGTCATCCAATCCGAGAGACATTCCTCCCATCCGTCCCCCCACAGAAACACATTTCATTTGAGGGTGGGGTTGCACCACGGCGTTTAGAAATCATTTCGGTTTTCTCTCGTTTTATTACAAAATATTGTCCCCACGGACGGAACGGAACGGATCCGATGGACAATGCACAAAGAGAGGAGGACTCACTACTTGAAACGTACAGGATTATGGATCATCACATCACGCTGTATTGTCCTCTTCTTCTTCTTCTGTCTGTCTGTCTGTCTCTCTCTCTCTGGAATTTCCTCCCCCTTGAGAATCTTCCTTTTGAAATCACATGAAATGAAAACCATGCCTTTGCCGTGTGTTGTTGGTTGGTGCGCGCACGCACCTTTTGATTAAAGACATTCCCCAAATGTCACATCACCAGGTTTTTGGTTGGGATTGTCTCATATTCTATCTTCCAATATGACTGACAACTCTGTCTCTGCCATATCGCTGACTACCTCGACCAGTGGGTGGTTCACGGTTCATGGCAATAATGAACGTCTCTTTATACACTTATTAGAAGAGAGATGAGATGACGTTCTTCTTCTTCTAATCCCAATTAAAGTCATTGAGATCGTCAAGTCTCTCTGACACGACATTCTTCTTCCTCCCATCTTAACTAGCGGGTAGGATTACCTCTGTCTCCTCCGAGGAGGAATATACACACCCCGCCCACACAAAGGCCAGACTACGTACAAACATGCATATTTATTAACTAGCTCCCAAGCTTTGGCATCATAATCATCTCGTAGTCGATGCCTTGCGCCGTTTGTGAGTGTCACCCACGAGAGAAACCAGAGGAGTCAAAGGGCTCAACTTATTAAAGTTCCAGGTCCAATGTAACCGGATACTCAGTTGAACAAGTAACTAGCAACGTCCTAAAAAAAGAAGTCTGTCTCAATTGTGAGACTGTTGGTTGTTAAATACGAAATATCTCAAAAACTCGAGTTTTATTCGTTGCATTGCGTGAATAAAAAAATAAATGTTTGTGTGTGTGCATGTTTGAAATGTAACATCTTCTTTAATTCTTTTCTGGCTACCTCGGCAAACAATGCAGGTGTCTGGGTGCGTATGTACACATTTGAATTTATGAGACCCATTGTCCCCACCCGGTTAAATTTCCATGTCTTTTCCACATTACGACCAGGATGTGCGGAGAGCACTAGTAAATTAATAGCAACGAGATTGGAGGAAACGGGATCAAATAATTTGAATTTTGTACCCATTTCGTCTCATTATTAAAATTCGTAAAGCATTTGCTATCACTGCATATTTGTTGTTTCAGAAGAATGGCAAAAATGCGTGCATGAGAATTGAGACGATTGTGACATAAAACGGAGGCATGTCGTAATCGCATAAATTTCTTGTTTTCTGTTCTTCTGTCAAAAGAAAGTGGGTTGACGTCTCTCGTTGACGTTGACAATAGACGAGTCTTCCTAACCTTATGATTATTATTATTTGGATGTTGTTATTCGCTGAGTTGCGTGTCGCATCCCATTATGATTATGAGGAGCTACTTTTCTTTAAGGGTGCGTTTTAACTGGAGTGAGTTAGTTAACAAGTGAGTGACTGATGTGGTGATAGTAACCCCGATTTATTTTCTAGCACGACGACCAAGATTGAGTTTTTCTTTTTCCCACATGGCCAAGAAGAAGAAGAAAAAATCTGGAAAATTTGATCTGCTCCTTATCCGCTGGTCGTAGAACGACGGACTCTTTGTAACGAAATTACGGATGAATGGAGAAACAAATGGCTCAACTTTCTCGTCACGGGGGGAAATGACTCGATATTGGGATGGAAAAGGATGGCTGGTTTCTACTAATTGACCAACACACAGCTAATCCTTTCCAAGAAATGGGCTCCATTCTCTCTTTATGAGACCTCATGCATTGTCAGCTCGGTTGGGATCATTATTCATCCGGTCGAGTTACAAATAATTGAGGCGTAAATACCAGCCACATTTGCGCCATGTATAGTATGAAAATGCCATCTTGCGCCGAGCATGATGTCATCAAGGGGCGCGACACATGTATGCATAAGGGACAGAATCAAGTAATATCAAACTTTTACGCAACCAGTTAGCAGTTAGTTAACAGTGACGTTAACTAAATTTCATTCAAAAGATGCATCTCATACTCGGGCAGGTTGTTAGGAATGTCTCTTTATGAGTATTTCATCTCTCTATCTGCTCCTGCTGCAGCGAAGCATTTTGGTCTGTAACTAACTTGAATAATAACAATATTCAAGCCTGTAACACACTCCGCGATGGAGACGACGACCAAGTATTGCTGAACGAGGCTGAGCATACAAGAAGAGAGAACCTCGTCACAAAACGGCTTGACAGGTAATTGCCATCGCCATCACGGATCAACCCAACCCAAAGGAATTCTCAAGTTTCAAACAGTGGAATTTAGCTTATGTAGAATACGGAGTGAGGAGAGTGAGGGGATGAAATGCCGAGAAATCACATTTAATTTCCAGATTCAAATGAATCCCGAGTTTCCATTCCTTGTCTTGATGGACAGACATTTACAACAACTACTTGGTGGTTGGTTTGGTTTGGGTGAATTCGTACATATTTTAGCCTCCAGCACTTTCACACCTTTATCCTTCATCTCCGTCTACTTTCCTCATATTTCATTTTCTCATTCTCCAGAACAAATGTCAAGGAGGGAATTATTATTAAATAAGGTAAGCCACACACACACACATGTTCAACAAATTATGACCCTCGTGGTACACCCAACTTCTTACGTTCTTAAGTAAGCGACAACCCCACCGAGTTGCGATTCAAGCTACCCCCAAAAACCCCTCCGGTGGTTCTATGTATTTTCCAAACACTTTTTTCCCAATGAGTGATATGCATCTCATTACGTGTAATAGCTGCAATGGCCGAGTAAAATTTTGTGGATGGGAGGAGGAGGGTCCAACTTTTTCCTCTCTGGAGGAGAAAAGAGCTCTCTCGAGTGATAAAGTGCCACTTGAATTGAAAAGAAGAAGGTCTCCTTTTGTGTCAGTCAGTCCTCATCCGCAGGAGAAGTCAGTGTCAGCAGTATACGCGAACGAGATAGTGGTCGTCGTATAGAGCTGGACGAGTGAATGAGGGTATAGCGTCTAATTGAATTCATGGCTTGGTCATAGTCCTCCTCCCCCTCCCCTCCCTCTCTTCAAATGGTCTCCGACAAACCAAAAACTCATGTCAGTCTCTCATATAGCCAACAAACTGTCTCTCCAACGGAATCTATACGGACGGATACGTTCCAACGTATGGACTCCTCAGCCAGCGAGCAAGGGTGTTTAAACGTTAATAATACTCAATGGTCCTCCACATCTGAAGAAGAGGGAGGAGGAGGTGGACCTTTTTTCTCGTCAAGTCCTTAATTGTTTCCCTATTCACAGAATACGCACCAGAAGAAAATGAAGGTGAAGAAGAAGTGACCCAAACCAAAGCGAAAAGTCTTTGTACCGATTTTACACAATTTTTTGACACACATAGTTTTTAAGCGGGGCATGAGTTGGACATGTATCTACATCCATATATGTGAAGCATGTACATGTGTATAATATCTGTGAGGAGTAAAAATTTGTTTGCCATCGTAATAATGTTCTCGCAATAAGTACTCGTGGATTGGATTGGATGTAAAAAATGGAAAGAGTTGGAACAAGGGAAACATAAATCAAATGTCTGGTTCGTTCAGTTAGATAGAACCAAAACCTAGCCAACTAACCAACCAACGAGCATACGAGAGAATAAGAAGGCTCCATTCTTCTGTTCCTTGCTCCTTAGCCAAACTAAACCAAGACGACCAAGACGACGAAACACCGAAGAAACCAAACCAAACTAAAACCACCGACAAAAAATAGCATCTCCAATTTTCTCTCAGAGGATGAAAGAATCATTCACAAATTCTGAGAAGTATATAAAAGATAACTATCAATATTCCGAAATATACAAGGAACTGCTTATTACGGGAAAAATAAGTGATATGAAATTTTAAAAACTTTATTCCATACTATTCCTAAATGCATTTTCTTACTAAAAATTCTACCAAATTTTGATATCTCTACTTGCAATCCTGATAAAAATTATGCATTAATAAAATAATCCATAACTTCCAGGCAGCTTATAAAAGTGCACATTTTATATGCAAGCCTCCCCCCGGTCTTGTATTCCGTATAGCTCAGCCTTCTTGGTTCGGCTCTTCATTATTCATTATCTTTTTGACTTTGAGTTGCACTCTTTAAAAACTTTTCATTTCATTTGGTTCCTTGTAATGGATTTTGAATATATGTTCGGTCTGAATTTACATCTCATCTCGCATCCCATCCTTGCACACCTTATTACGAGAACGAGCAGTCGACTTGGCTGTCGGACCGACCACTTCTTCATCTTCCATTTCCATTCGTTTCGTTTCCCATCCTCCTCCTCCTCCTCTTCTGCCTCGTACATATTCCATTCCCAAAGGTGACAAGTGAGAGACAAAGTTAAACGAATCATGTATTTATGAGCATTTGTCTCTCACTCATTGTTTCACATCCTCTCTTTCTCCACTCGAACGAAATGTTATAAATTATGGTTTCTCTTACTTAAGCGGAAAATAACAATAAAAGTTTAAACCAATTTTTTAAGAGTTTTTATCCCCACCACGATTACCAGCACCATGCTTGGCGACCTCCCCCAAGACAGAGAATAAGGACAAGAATGAGGGTGGTGGTTGTGGTGGGTTGGTTGGTTGGTGGATATGTAACAACAATGGAACGGAATGGGAGAGCAGAAGAGAATCTTTTTGACAACGGATAGCTAGAAGAGACGTGTACAACAATCAATACCTTCTTGTCCTATATCCCTCCCAGCATAAGCCTCACCTCAACAATGGAGACTAACTAACTAACATGCCATAAAATGCAACATTACCCAAGTAATAATCAACAATCAACAAGAATGGGAACAAATTAAGGCGAGGGAATATTAAAGAGGAAGAGAAACAGTATCGGGAGGTCTAGATAGATCAGGAGAGAAAAGAATCAGGAGATCTTTATACCCCATCTTGATCCATGGGTGGCTCATCATCATCGTACTTATTCAACAATTGAATGACATTGATTATTATTCCGAATCGTAATAATAACGATGATGATGATGATGGTAACATCGAGCACATTCAATGGTTGACCTTACATGAGTCCAGTTCAGAACCCCGGAGAGGACCAGGAAATCACTCATATTGATTCCTTATCAATCCATACACACATCTACATCACTGTCCTGTCCCCACCAGTTTTGGTAAAAATTTGACATTTTGAAATTCGACAAGAATTTATCAAGCTCCTATCTCTTCCCAATTCATCATCTATTAACAACTCGGACCTAAAATGATTACTCTCCCGTCGAAATACTTGTGTCCGTACTAATCCGGTCCTACGCCCTGTCACCAATGTGTGTTGGCATTCCATGCGAAGAGCCCCAATTTATTTATTTGTCGTTCTCTTCTACAGCAGCCTCACATAATCTTACGTAACCCAACTATATAACTTATTATTATTCTTTTCTCTCCGTTCCTAATCACTCTTCCCATCTCTGTTTCCATTTCGTCGTCTTGGCCGCCTCTCGTCCCCAAGAAGAAGAAGGAGACAGGCCTCCTCTATCCATAAGGAGGCGATAAGATCACCTCATGAATCTTGGCCCACTACTTCCCCACCGAGCAGGGGACAAAGCGAAGAAAAATGATATTTACTAATCAACCACGTCGTCCCTATAACTTTGACCATCATCATATCATACCACCCACGTTTGTGAGGTACATGAATCTCTGGTAATTTATGAAATAGAATTAATTAATTAAATTAAAACTTCTCCTCTACATACATATCAAAGTACATACAAAATAGTACACATGTATGTCCACAGGTCGGGTGGGGTTAGAGTCTCCTCTCTCTCTTATGCACTTCCCTCATTGCAATCAGATCAGATCACATTCATATTAACTATCTATTTAGCCATCTATCTTCTCCCATGTAATCGGCATAATCTACCAAATAAATTTAATAAATGAGTCCAACCGAACCGACCCGTGGAATTGATGTCGTCGTCGTCTTCTTGGCCGTCCACTCATTTTTTAACTTGAGCTTAATTATTTGAAACAATTACGAAAAGGAAGAAAAAGGAGAACAGGACGACCACGACTGAAACCAGGGTGAGTGGTAGTACGACGTATGTATGTACATATAGATGCTCATACGAGGACAAGAGTGGTTTTTGTGTACCTCTCTTCTTGTTCGTACATGCCTTTTGTTACGTAACATGACCAAGAAACGACACAACATGAACACGAAGAACCAGGATGACATTTTTTAAAGGAAAAAACTAGAGGAAGTTATCACCCATGGGATCAGCAAAAGCAGCAAGGTAAGAGAGAGATGGGATCTTTGTCAGGTAGGATAAATACCACAAGCAGAAGGAAAACCACGTGAATGTGGCTCCCACCGCTATACAAACACAAATATGAGAGAGATGAAATAGTGGACCCTTAATAATAATAAAGTATTAAAAAAGTGGCCCTGGTATAGTGGCACAGTGTGGATGGCCAGTTGACAGTTTAGGAAAGAGAGATGGATTTTTTTAAACTTTATTTTTTATGGCGTTTGTGCCCGTCCGCGTCGCTTGTCGTTCGTCGTCTTCGTCGTCAGACTGTTCTGGACTCCCAAGACTAGAGAAGTGTTCTAACAACGTACTTACAAAAAAAAAACTGGGATATCGGTGAGAAATGTCACCACGAGGAGACACGATGTCGATGTGTTTGTAATAATAATCATAATAATATTTGGAATAATAATGTTCAAAAATGATGGGCACAGAGTATGAAATAAACCGTTGCGGCACGGATTTATGGTAGCACAAGAGTAAAACTTCATGTCCAAACCCACCTACATATTCGCCTTCATATTACGTGATGATGGGTACACTTAATAAATAATCGAAACGTCAATTAATGACACTGGATGGACATAATCTATTTGGACCCATACAAGACGTCCACCTACGACGAGTACTGTCAGCCTAAAAACCATAGACTGGAGAGGAGAAAAGCTTAAATTTTCCATCACTTCTTCTCACCAAAAGGAGACTAGTTGACGACGACAACGACATGCTCACTTTCTTTCGCCACTCTATGTGCTCGCCATGCCAATTTATCTTCACCTTTATCATGCACTTCATCTACAGAAATTTGGCAGGGTTTCAAAAAACAGAGAGGCAGAGATAACCCAACCACCAGCACCAAAGCTTCAAAAAACTATGTATATCTTCATCCTTATGCACTCTGCCTGCGTATGTGTACCAAATATTTGGCTGGTTATTGGTTGCATATGTATGCATGGGTTTTTTAGATGATGGCAAATGTATACACGCAGGTTAAAAGGTCTACCCAACGCAATGCAAGATCGTCATACACATTTTGAATATTTAATGCAGACAGAATTTAAAGCATTATTATTTCTTCAATTTCGGAGGAGGTTTTTATTCCATCACTCAAACAGTATGAAACCCCACCTTTCTTAAAGTCGTAGTAAATGTAAAGTAAAGGTCAACTTTTTTTATTTTTGCTAATTATTCAAACAAATTTATTTAAACTTTACAAATTTTTTTTATAAATTTGAGCCAAATTAGTTGAAATGAAGCTGACTTTTGGTACAGGAGAGATAAATGATGTCGTTTCTCGTGTCGCATTTGAGGAGGATATGCAATAATATGCATAAGTATGTGCAGTGATACACCAGACTGGTTCTGTCTTTGGTGGCGTTGGAGAGAGAAGAAAATGTCCCAACATAAATTAGCAAAGTGATAAAATAAAGTAGAAGAAGACAAATATGGGCAACACTGCTGCTGCTGCGAGTATGCATATCAGAGTCATAATTTTTTCAAAGGTGTGAATGCAATTTGTGCACAATTCCACAAATTCATTGTGCAAGATTTGTGTGAGAGATGAGAATCCTTAAAAAAATTCTCTATCTTCTTGCTTTTCTTCTGTGGGGTGACACAATGTACGATTTAAAGTGTATCACACTTTGAAACTTGGCTGACCATTCATCAGGTCGCAACTTTTCCTACTTTTCGTGTTGTTAATGTGGTCGATCGCGGTCACAAAATTGCTCCACCCATCGTCACGCTTACATCTGTGCGTACTTATACGATTGCATGTGGGGATCTGTTTTATGTGATTTTTAAATAAAAACCAATAAGCATCCACAACCAACACGCTGGCAAAGGTACCAATTTAAAGTCGCATACATTACGACACGAGCAACCCCACCCTTCCCAATAATTCTCAGTTTTAATTTTTGCTGTCTTATTTTACGGAAATTAATAGTTTCTCATGCATTCTTTGTTGCATTATATCGCCATCATTTCGTTACATCTTCTATCATCGTTACTCTTTCGTTATCTCTTTATCAACCATCATCCTGAAGCCGGTTTTCCTTCTCTCTCTCTCTCTCCCTATCCTTTCATGAGATGCAAATGACATAAATTTTGCAAAGAGAGAAATTAAATTGTGGACAATTTATTCAGAGATATGTCATCTGATGGCTTCTTTCACTCAAGAATAAATAAATACATAAATTCCAAGCTAAATAACCACAAACATCAACTATTGAACGGCTCATATCAAGTTTCATTCGCAATGGCTCAATTTCTTTGTGGAGGAAAAATCCAACCCTGTGTGCCAAACGTGACACCAACTTTTTCACATAATTCATGTACGATTCAAATATTTAATTATGGTTTACTCTTTTAAAAAATTTGCAATTTTAAATGAGCAAATTTCAAATTCTTTACAAATTAGGAACAGGCTCGGGCTCGTCAAGTCAGGAAGAAGACGTGTCTGCATGTTGTGTGTACAACATACTCATGCCTGCAGTCATTGTAGGAAATTGTTGTCATAAATAAAACACAGCAAGTAAATTTCTCTAACCTGATAAAATCTAAACCAGTCAATATGTTGATAAGACGATTGATAAATAAGTTTTTCGTCACCTATCGACGACGACGAGATTTGAATGTGTGCATGAGTTTCCTTTTATTTTATTCTGAATTATAATCCAGACTGAAAATATGTAAATATGTGACGATTGAGAAGCAGTAATCGCAATTTAAAAACTTTTTTTTCAACTACGATCTCTCTCTCTACTAATTTCCTAAGATACGAATCTTTTCTCCAATAAATCCCCCCAACAAAAAACACTATCTTCGAAATGTTCGAAGCAAAAAAAAAGTCCAATTCACACTTTGACATACAACGAATTAAAGTTTGTTACTTTGTGCCTCTCTCTCCGCACAGCAAGAAGGCCACTCTTTTTTTCCTCTAAATTTCTTCAATTTCTGAGAACAATGTAGAATTTGGAAGCAATTGTGTGCCGTGTGTGCCCAGCAATAGGGGAAATGTTTCATTCCTCTCGCTGCTATTTACTCCCCATGGACAGATATTCCCTACTGGCTTGGCATTCTGCTATGTTTCCCATTTACTTATGCGCCACTACTACTCCTAGAGCATTTCTGCACATTCATTTCGCACTAACAAGATGATGACAACAACAGCAGGATGATAATGACGGCGACGGTGATGAAATAATGAGAATACAACAATATGTCTCATCCACTCAATTTAATCGTCACACTTGAGTAGCAATCAGGACAAAAAAGAGGAGAAAAATGTGTCTAAACCCTCAAGAAATGCCTACCCCAATAAAAAGTATGGACACCTGAGTAAGCAAAATATGGGTAGAGCTCGTTATATTCTCCCAAAAATAGGGAGATCACGGTATTGACGACGCTGAATTTTCTTTGATTTTAGTCCAAACAAATTAGAATCTAGGTGGCGAGGTGAGAAGTTGCTAATGTAATGGATTTTTCGTCAGGCATTCCTATTTATCACAATAAGAAGAGAGGAGAAGTAAGAAAAGTTCTGATTTTACACCTACTTTTGCCACGACACTTTATTTTATTGTGGGAAGCACACTAATAAAATATCGATTAGCACCTCGTATCCTCATATTTTATCTCCTCCTCGTTCCCTATGTTGGAAAATTGTGTCCTCAACGACGCACTGTACGAATATACGTACGTACTCCCATTATTATGAGGAGTATTATAATACTTTATTATTATTATTGTCACTCCATTTGATATATAAAGTAATAAAGTTGGGGGTATTTTTTATACACTCAACAAGTGCTAAACATGTTTGATGGTTTATCATCCTCCTACCTGAGCTACGTAATATGAAAACTTTTCCGAAACATGATTATTTTTCGCTTCCATTAGATTTCGTGGATGGACAAGGTAGAAAATACACAAGATTTCGTACCCGACAGGAAGTTGACTCTACCAAAAGAAGTTTCTTTGCTTGGTAAAAAGGTGTCAAGTGGCCACCTGAACTTTTATTTAATTTCAAGGTGCATTCGACGGACTTCTTAATGCTACTTCTTCTTACGACTACTCGTTGACGTGTAAAAAGGAAAAAAAGGTCAAATATAATTGAATGAGTGAGGGTCTCATATTCTTTTTCAGATTTGGGAAATAGATTTTTTTTGTGGGGATAGAATTGAGTTTCCTAAAAATTTTGGGGGCATGAAAATGTTATGTTGACTGTTGGTTGTGTGCAATTTTTAATTTTTTATATGTAGAGATTGACAAAAATGGGGATGAGGAAGTAGACATGAACCCAGAAAAATTGTCCCCACGAACAAAACAACCACGTTCCAACCACCCAATTATAACCACGTCACATTCCCCAACCCGTCCAAACTAACTAACTAATTGAAAGAAAACAAAGAAGATTCGTCTACTTACATTGGATTGGAAGTGTTCCAATGAACATTGAACACTTTACTAGAGCAGCACATGGAACACATAATAAGGACCAAAGTTTGGACCAACATCACAGAAAATAATTTGTACGAGAGCACAAAAACTCCACCACTCCTCCTCCTACTACTCATCATTGTACTGCTGCTCCCACCACCTCTGATCGATGAAAACACACCCATTTTCAAAATCTTCTTTTGTGGAGAAGATTTTACACTGGCGAAATTCACTTGAAAAATATAACGATTTATAACGACACGGAAAGAGGATTGATCGACACACTTTAATCGGGTGCGAGTTGTTTTTAGGAATGGTGACGAATTTTATAAATCTGTAAAACCAACGACGACGTCGAGTCCAGACGACCAAGTATGAAAACCATCTTTCACTATCATTGTCTCATGGAATCTTCTGGTTCCCATATTTGATGACGAACAATTAACAAACTCTTAGACAAAATTTTAGCTATTTTTAACTCTTAGACATGACCCCTGAGGAGTGTTTTTGGCTGTTTTCTATAGTCTGGATATAGGGAGAGACCCTTTAACTTTACGTCGTCATGATTATCCCCATTGTGACGGCATGGCGCCTGGGCTGGGTTGTAGCAGTTGTGTTACCACCGCACTCATGACTTTATTTATATTGCTTATGGATGGACGGACACGTTGTTGTTCTCGACACGGAAAAATAATCCAATCGGGTCACTTATTTATTATGAGTGCCACGACACAATGTCGCGTCAGTCACTTTACATGGTGTCACCCGTAAGTAAGCGGTTGGGTTACCCGGGTCGGATTAGTTGGAGGAGAAGAAGATCAATTCTTCTATTGCACGGGTATCAGCTTCCGGTTACCCACTTTCATTCTCTCTCTCTCACTATCTGTCAAGATGTCATAATCCGAGATCCTAGAAATCACACTGGAACGAGGGATGATCACACCACGACGACTTTCGTTTCGTAAAACGGAATGTTGTGTTAACTGCGTGCGTGTAAATCGCAAGGCTACGGTCGTGAATCTGATCCGTCTAGTCTGAGACTGTTTGAACGACTGACGATCAAGACAAAGCCTGCAGGGTTGCATAGCCCGTTTGATGTCTTTAACCATCGTCGTCAGTGGTACAGCATGCAACGCTAGATTTTATTTCTTACTTCTTCTCACAACATTATCATCACCAATACCAACCACCACTTACTTAACGTGCTCCTCAGTTAGTACAGTGTGGATCGAGAAGTTAAGTATAAAGTGGATTGTGGAGTGGATGGAGTGAGAAACCCGTGGCCACTCTTGGCGTATTGTATATTATTCGGGTTAAACATTGGAGAGAGGATAATAAGGAATGCCTGCCTGCTTTTCGAAATACATACCAAACGCTTAGCGTGGATCCTAGGCAAGAGGGGGATTCATACCGAGTGGGGCGAAATTTCAAAAATTGGGGGCATGGGGGAGACAGAATTTGGAAATTTTTGACCGATTTTGTCTCAAGCGTTCCTCGGGGGTCGTGTTATGTGCAAATGTCCACGTAATTGCATGGTGCTCTCACTAAAAGAGATAGACATGCCAGGGTGAGTAGTGTGGGATAGCCTGGGAGAAAAATGCTTTTATTATTATCAACCAGTTTAAACCCAGCATCGTCCAAGTCAGTCTTCTAATAAGAAGAGTGAAGTGATATGAGGTAAGCACAGGCAAGATAATAATGTGAAAGTGTCAGGGGCTAACCTCAGATTTCGACGGGATCAATTTTAATTTGTCCGGTGTCTAAAATAAACTGACGCGTATTTGTGTATTTTTATTAATGCGATAATTTTACCCCGTGGCGAAATTTTAAAATTATTTTCAGCCAAATTTTTGCACGATTTTAAAGTCTAAAGCATGTATGTTCAGAATTACGTTATTAAATTTTAGAAAATGTTTTTTTTTTAATTTGATATATTTTTGCCGTGAAAAATCCCGAGCTTCAGTAAAAGTTCCAATTTTCAAAATTCACTGAGCATAAATGTTTTAGATTTTTTTGAAATCACGCCTAAGGGTCAAATTCACGTATTAAGAAAAATGCAAAAAATTCGGTCTGTTCATTTTTGTCACTGAGCAAATAAAAATTGGTCCTGTGGAAATCTGAGGTTAGCCGCTGACACCTTTGCATTGCACGTAACAATACCTTTTCTTCCTTCCTTACGTACATACGTATACTCCTCCGGGTTAAAAGGAAAAGGCCGATCGAGAAATCACGGAATGATGGGATTTTATTCGGAATAAAAGTTCGAGGATGTTTCCCATTGTTTTGTTACAGGAAGAATGGCGATTTTGCCCCATATTCTCCTTATGGTTTAGCATTTACTTACAAGTTTTTGAGAAATTTTTAACTTTTCTGAAAAGAGCAGTTGCATCATCACATTTTGATTGCGTGCTCAATGAACTGACCGAGTGCGAAGAGGAATGGTTATCCAATGAATAATATAATAGGCACATGGCTATTCGTGCATGCATTTTTTCCCGACTTGTCAAGCATCCCTCATCCCAAACTTCCTTGTACTCCCCCACCTCTCCTTAAATGCTCTGGTCAGCTTAAGTTTTATAGGAGTCGCATTTATTATGATTATTACGCGTTATATGCGCAGTTACCATCTCATTATAGCCTTTGCCTTTGGTCTCTATCATCATGACCATTGCACAGCGTTAATCCCATCCACCTTCTCCATTCGACTTACTTAAGGAGTGCGTAATGAATTTCTTGCCTGGAGTGGGCTCTCTTTGACGTTATGCGTTTCTTGTTGCACTTTAGTGGTCTTACCTGGTCCGTCATTTTCTTATCTTCTCCACAACACCAAAACACCACCTCCACCACTCGAGAGAGTGAACAAGACTGAAAAAAGAGGTACTTTGCCCAGCTCAACATCACTACAAACATGGAGTGGGATGAAAGCGAAATATTTTCTTAGATTAGATTACACTGCTTTTTCTTCTCTCAACTCGAGGTTTTTCTCGTACATATGCACGTCCAGAGATGTTGGTCTTAATGTGGAACGACATTTTCAGCATCAATTTTCCTCCAATAACTTCCAATTTTCGAAAACATTTTACGCACTTCCGACCGAAAACTTTCAAAATCTGGGTGCATTTTTGTTTCGCGAGGTATATGAATGATCCGAGAAGAGGTGAAGAACAAAGGGATGCGAGTAAGGGCTCAAGGACCCTGAAACCTCCTGAAGAAACCTCCACCACGCAGTACCATACCTGAGAGTGGAATATCCCTTATCGAGATCCTCACTCACTCACTCGCTGGCTTGCTTATTAAGTACCTTTGGCTTTCGAGGGGTTCTCATTCTCTTATTCTTCTCAGGCAGGGTAGGGTAGAGAGTAAATACGAGCAAGGGTCCAAGTCATTCACTCACCTTCCAAATTTATTTATGCCACCAGCAGACTACCACTTCACACGCTCTTGAATTAAAGGAATTAGCAGCAGGGACGCAGGCAGCGGAAAGGTTTCGAGTTTTTAAAAGAAACAAGTTTTCTCTCTTTAGTTTGGCGTTCAATGTCTCCACCAATTAGTTGGGATTTCCCTTTTCTAATAATTCCAACCCATGGGAGAGGATATATCGTAGCCAAAGTCAACCTGGATGAAGAGAGCGAGATGTGGATGTGGAACCCCATGGAACACAACGACCCTTAAAAAGGATGACCGTAACCTCACAATTAAAATAAGTAGCACTTCTCGGCCGCCCGTCGAAACCATTTTGGCTCAAAAAATCCTTAAAAATAGCAGCTTAAGGAATATAATTACTAATTCCACCAATTAAGAGATGAGCGGATTTTTACAAAAATATAATAAATCCTTTAAAAATTCTTTCACACAATTATTAGGCACGTATTTATAAAAAAATGTAAAAAAAACTGCGGCCAACAAATATGTAATTATTAGATGAACCGTTTTGTTGCATTTCTGTCTTTTTTTCTCTTACAACATACTTTCCTCTCTTTCCCCTCATACTTTCCCGATATTAATCAGCAATAAATAAATAGTCAGAATTTTTACCCTTTTTCTCTGAATTCTATTTCCCACAACGAGAGACAAATTAATTAAGCCCCGTCTCCAATAAATCGTCTTTATACTTTACTCACTTTCGTGTGAGAAGTGCGCCATAATAATTAGCATTTCTCGCAATAAATTCAATTACAAGTTACGACTTTAATAAAGTGAGTGAGCGAGTGAGTGAGTGAGTGAGTGAATAGCTTCTTGTTATAAATTATAAGAAATGCATCCCAATAAAAAAACGAGAAACCCGTTATTGGGATATATAATACATACTTGCACACAATCTACGCAGGACAAGTCGGGTCGGGTTAAATTAAACTCAAGGCAGCTGCAGAGTGGAGTGGTCATAAAATAAAATAAAATAATTATCAAGTATCATCGTCATGAGCGTTTTATCCGAGAGAGAGACCAAACCAAGTCAGAGGAAAAGGAGACGTGGAAGAAGAAAGAGCATTCATCACGACGACGAACTCATTCTTGATTCCTTAAGAGAGAGAGATGACGACTGACTAATTAATTTATTGTCTCTCATCCATCCGGCCAGAGCAGCGGTGGTGGTGGGGATGCATTAAAGATGAGAGAAAGAAATATATGAGGACTACTCAATAAAACAAATATGGGATGTGTACACACGGATGGATTGATAAAATTTCACGTATGTCTCATACCACTTGTCGAGCTGCTGCACTTGTACTTCAATAAAGGAAATTGGATTGGAGGTAGTTGCTGTGTAGTTGGTTGCTGTGTAAATTTACCAAGTTTTCGGGGTGACTGGCTGAGCATATACTCAGAAGAAGGAGAGAAGTGCAGTATGCAATAAAATATTAATGAGATGTAAAACCAACTGGGTAACAATCTTGGGATATGTATGCATGTAAAACAGGAGTTCCCGATCATGTTGATTAGACGCTGAGTGAGAGACAGTTGATGAAGAGATGGGCATACACTTCTTAATTGATGAGCTATTTTAAAGCCACTAAATTAAATTAATAGTTAGTTATACCGACTCGAAATGATGACTAATTTTAAACTTTAAAACAACGCATGATTTAAGAATAGATCGTTTTTTTAAGAAGAAAGAAACTTGAGACGTTGAATTTTCGTGTTTTAAATATGCATAAATATTCACCAAATTACGAGCCGGTTGAAAAAGCAAAAAATAAATTGTCCCACTTTAACATTTGTGCAGATTACGTACCTAATTTGATTAGACTTGGAGAGAATTCTATATTATTGTCTCTCCTTATCCAATTGATAGTCAGAAGTTCAACTCGACTCTTCAAAATCTTTTCTCTATCAATCATTAAACTCGCATACATTGTATGGTGTTTGAATGTTTGTGGAGTGGATACATATTTATCGACTTCGTCAACAACTTTAGAAGTCAATTCCCAACTTATTGTCGTTTTCGACCGTTGTTGTTGTTGTTAATATACTCGCAATTCTGCAACTAAATTCTGCAACTAAACTTTTTATTATCGTCATCTCACTCCCGTCTGTAGTGCTGAAAGTGAGTCCGAGTCAACCCCATTTCCTAAACCTGAGACTTTGTAGTCGAAAGTATTGGACTGGGAATGGTCGTATTTTCTTGACCATCTATTCTTGTCATAGTTCAGTACAAAATTTCAAACTGTACCAAATTCCCAGCAACAAACTATACCCAGAAATATTAAATTTTCAGAATTTTACTTGCGTAAAAACGAATCAAGTCGATTAAAATCCGCCATTTTTGTCTGTCGAATTTTCCTCGAATCGACTCACCTTCAGCACTACTCCCCGTCCATCAGTATCTGCTAAAAACTCATTAACACTAAATCATTCTTCACAGTTTTAACTCTTAGTTAACCCAACAACTATTACTACCAGTAAACCGAACTGAGCAGGCAACAACAGTAGTTAAATACTTGTCTTGTCTTATATCTCGTCATCAAGTCTTGGTCTCGGTCGTAGTGGTTCTTCTGAATAAGCTGGTTGGCGTTGTGAGTTCATTAGTATGCTCCCCATCCACACGACACCTTCAGAAGAGATATTCTGCACAATTGACTCTCATTCATTAACTTATTCGCGTACAGACTTTGTAGCAAGTCGAGAATATCATGCAGTTTCCATCCATCCATCCATCAACCGATGAGAAGTAGGAAGGTGAAGGGTAACTAACTTGTCACCTCACCAACAATAAAAATTCTATTCAATTTGCACTAACAAGGGGACAAATGACTTTTTAAACAAAATCAAAATTTCAACGGAAATTATGACACATAATTCGATTCTTGCGTATGCATAAATATCTACGTCTACGCGATAAAAATGGGAAGGAATGCCACCTTCGTGTTATTATCCGTTTTTATGATGATACATTCAACCTCGTTGAACGGTAAACGTTGTTAGCTTTCTCATTTAACTATTTGATATACAAGATTTTTATCTTGATCAATTAAATCCTGTCCCCTTCTTCTTCTTCTCCTCCTCATCACATCCCATAATAGGAGCATGTGTTTTAAAAAGTGTTTCGTTTTTTTGTAATTTTAATCTGAACCCAACCCGTCAACACCTCGCTCACTCTTTATGCTCGTCCATTAGCCGACCCACAAGCCACTATTTTAGATGGACATGAAGATATAGTGTACAAAAGTCAATCAATCCTATCCTCTCTCTCTCTCTCCTTGTCCGTAATTGTGATGCGTCTTAAGCATTTCAACATGAATTGTTGTGTTGTATCGTATTGTTATTCGTCTCCGCTCTAAAAGGGATAGAGTTAAAACAAAGAGGAAAAAAATCGGAATTTCGATTGAACCAGAACAAAATCTCATCAATCACAAGAGTAAAAGAAATGAAGAACAATGGATTGGATTGGATGATGCCGTCGTCGTCGTCGTCCGGCAAAGTTATGATAGCCTGATATGATATGATATGATACCACCACCATCTCGGAACCTTATCTTATTCTTCATATCTCAAGAGATACCACTCGGCCTAATTGTAACTATGTATTAACCAAAGCGAAGGCGACAAAGCCGAGCTAAAAGGCTCTCCTAGTCTGATTTTCGCATTATTATGATTGTTCTCCTCGAACCTAATTCGAATGGTAAGTAAGTATACATTGTTGTATGCATGTGCACCATTGTTGGTCGGTGGTGGCATACTTCTCGTCAACAATTCTCAATAAAATTAACCAGAATTCTTGGATGGATGGATGGATCGGGAGATGAAGGCAGAAGGGCTGGCTGGCTCTATAACGCGAGGGTCGAGAAGAACGTCGAGGGATGAAAAGAAGGAGATGATGCCCTTTCCACGACCTTTCTTTCTTGGGAATTTTTCCAGCCAGGAATGCATATTGTTACGTTCATCATCATCTATCCATCTCGATCTGATAACTTACTCACTTTCTTCTGAAAGGTATATTTTACAGAATTAATTTTTATTATCGGCCCAGCAGCATCCCCCACATTATAGAATTAAGAGACTTCATGGATGGATGGTTGGATGGATGGATGGATGGATGATCATGCGAGGTATGGAAATGATGCATGTAAAGAGAGAGATGATCTTAAAATATTTAATGAATCCGTGCATACACCGTTTTTCACAAGACTTTTTCACGTTTGATGGATCAAGATTAAAACGGATCAAGACAAGAATTCATGGCGGAGCATGTAATATTGTTAAGGCAAAGGGATGATTAAGTTTAGCCCCTAATTTAAAAATAGTTCTCATGATCTTGCGATCGGCCGTGTCAGACAGACGAGGTTTTTTATGAGAAAGAGGAAGATATGGATATCAGTTAAGAAGAGAATGGAACATGATGCAGATTATTGTTTTAGGAGAAGACTTTTAAATTTTAAAGGGTTAGATTTCTCGATTTCCTTATAAAAAAACTTTGCGGTTGGTGCCGTATGGATTTTTGTAGCTTTTTTGGGAGCATGAATAATTTAGATGCATGTGTTCTTCTAAATATGTGGAGAGACACCTGCAAAAATGGAGTTCTTTTCATATCATGTGACAGCTCCCCAAATTTGGTAACGTCACTTATCGACACTTTGTTTAATACTATACACGTGTAACAACAGTTAACTTCTAGTTATTATTAGTCGTCGAGGTGAAAGTGGGTATACAAACATAGGTTTCCGTTGCGGTTAATACTCTGCACCTGCACACGAACTCGACTAAAATACACAAACCGCAAGAAGGTGAAACTCCTTTTATGACAAGTAAATCACTCCTTTTCCCCACAAGTCACGAAACTCTTTGGAGTAATTAAGAGTACAAAAATACAAAAATACCAACCAATTAACCCACCGAAATTCTTCTCTAGGAGATTAAACGTATCCCTTAATTGGAAGAAAAGTAGTAGTAAATACGTACGCAGTAGTGGACCAAGTGAAACTATTTTCCCCGATGATACTTATTATGTCAGACCTCTGCATTTAAAAAGAATCATCATCCCAGCACATTCCTTGACTCTATTTTATTTTTATTTTGTTGTTGGTTGTTGTTGTCTCCAGAAATTAAATGAGCACACACATCGCTGCTGCCCAGAAAAACAAGATCAAATTAAGAGATACGACTCCTACTCCTTCCTCTTTCGTCACATTCACATTCCTGCCATCTTCTTTCCCCACATGGACCAAATTCTCACCAAATTCCTCAAAAACGATTCAATTTATTTGCTTGACAGGAATTTTAAAAAGAATATCAACCAAGAATTCTTATCAGCATCGTCCCACGATGAGGCAGCCCTGTCATCAAGTCCCCTTCGTCCCGGTATGTGCAAAGTTAAATGTGGGGCTTCACATGGTTTGGTTATTGTCCTTGTCACAGAAGAAGAAAGATGACGGGGACGATTATGATTCTATATATGCATCATCCCTGTTGCCTGCCCACATATTTACCTTGCTACTTTTCCAGCTAATTTGATCTCATCTTTGATAACGTGACAACATTAAGTCAGTCAGTCCAATCCGGTATTGTTCTCCATTCCACCGAGGTTGCAATCCACGAGGAATGCATCGCTCTAGGATTCTGTTGACCGGAGGAGCTGCCTGCTCGATCGTCCCGACCCCACCGACATGATGATGGGGCTCATTACCTCGCTCACCAGGGGCCCATAGCTCAACCCTTTACCTTCCTCGAGCCGAAACAATAATATCAGAAGAAAATAAAATAAAAGGACCCGACCCGAGCGCATATGGCAGGACGGTACCCTTTTATTTTTATTTATTTTACACACTCCATCCACGATTGGATAAACCACCGTGATGATCACTACTACTTATCAGACTGGGAAAAGAGAAACAACATTCCTTGTTCCGAGTCGTTCTTATCGTACCATTGCCCTTAATTCGTTTTACGCGAAAGGAGAAGGAGGATAGGTCACCATCGCTGCATCTTCATCTTCGCCGAGAGGAGAGATGAATCCAAAACGTAAAGTGCCGATGTCACTCTCATCTCAATAAGTGGAAGTAAAAGAAGAATTCCATTCCATACATACATAATACGTGCATTGAGTGAAATTAAAATACCTGATGCCATGTACGACTGCTGGCTTGAGTGAGTCGAGTTCTTGATTGTCCAACAAATCAATTGACTCGTTACCGGTACAGCTTTATCCCAATCGGTCCATTTGTATCGTGTATGGTCATCATCATTCATATTATCGTAGAATTGAGTATTTCTTCACACTCACAATTTGTGAGAAGAACAGATTGGAGAAGGAGGAGGAGGAGGAGGAATGCAATAATTTCTTTCACGTCCTCTCGTCGTCATTTTCGACTACATCCCCTTCAATTAGTTTGTATTCTTGTAAACATTTTCTTTTATGTCAAACCTTTCAATCTGCATTCACTTATGTTTTTTGGTCACTTATTCTAATCCAATGACTCACCCAGATCTATTTAGAGAGAGAGAGAGAGAGAGATAGAGCTGAGAGATAACGTGTATGCATGTACCTCACTAATTTATTCGTATTCTTAAGAAATAATTCCTCCTATAAAATTTTAAGACTGTTACGAAGAAGATGACGCCACATAAAACGTTGGACAAATAACAATGGGACTAAAAGTGACGATATATGAAAAGAATGTGGTGCACACGAGTAATGTTATCAAGTCAAGAAATGGACGTTATGTATTATGACACAGTTGCAAATTACGTGTTATTATATTATGCAGTGACCTGTGTACGGTTCCTCCTCCTCCCTCCTCTTCCTAAATACAATTAAGCGGGCGAGGAATGCTCGTAAAATATGTTTCATTTCGACCATAAAAGTTATCCAAGTCGTTATAAATTTCGAGGTGGACAACATTTATGGAGCAGAATTTGCACATGGACGATTTATTTATATTTTTACCTTTTAAGCCGGTCATGAAATGAGGTGAGGTAATTTTTGGCATAAAAGAAGAGACGAGGAATTTCACATTTTGCAAATTCAATATAAATCAAAATTCTCATTACATTTCATTAGTGGAAGTGGCAAAAGTCTCGTAAAAAATATTATTTGGTGATAAAATCGAACCCACGAATCGAGGAACATTTATAATTTTACGAGATTTCTACATCTTCTTGTGACGAGGAGTAAATTGGATTTCAAGAAGTTGTGGTCGAGGTAAAAATTTCAAAAGTTAAAAAAATCCTAAATCAATCCACCTAAAGAAAAGTGAGTGCCGCCGCTATGCCGTGGACTGCATAAGCATGTATGAAATGCTACCCTGCCGCTGGACTGGTCTGCTAGTTGATCCCTCTCATTTCTATAAATTATGACCGATAAAAATAAAATAATCATGAGAAATGTTGGACTGGATTGGACCTGGTTTCTTCAAACTCCTTCTTTTTAACTCCTTTTTATTCGTCTTTTATTCTCAGTATCTAATTTCAAATGCGTTCTACTTAACGTTTCATTCCACCATCGCCGTCAGCATCAAAGGTTTCAATACTGCGTTGTTTTCGATGTTGGATTACATTCCACTAGCACCATCAGTTTTTTATTCCTTGTTCTAACCCAGCAACCCAGGAACAACAAGGACGACGTCAATATCTTTAACCTTTACACACACCGACCGACCAGCCACCATTCCAGCAGACCCTAACACACATCGCAGTGATGCATATAATTATGAAACCTACCACAAAACTCAATAAATTTGGACTATTTCATTATTTAATGAAATAGTCAACCTCTCACCTCATATTTCACGCTTGCATTTTTCTCTCCTCTTCTACGAACATTAATGGAAATTTCCATTGGAAAACGACTCCTTAAAAAAACGTTTGCTCAAAACATAAACGTTTCTTCTTTCTCGCAATATTTGCACGGTTGCAAGTAGTATAAATAAATAAATGCAAATGCAAGCACAAATATTTAACCCATTTGAAAATTCAAAAAGTATTATTGTGTTCACATTTCTTATTAAGGCGAAAGAATGTAAATATATGTATGCATTTTGCCAACTTATTATTTGTCATGTCAAAGGAACGAACTCTGCATCATGTTGATTTTGCAAATATCACAACCATCCACACATATCTATGCACTGTGCAAATAAGTACACATTTCCAACTGCAAATTAAATGCTGCTGGTGGTGGTGGCATTGTAATAATTAAGAATTACGAATTAACAAACAACTTACTCTTTATATAGCAATGTCAAAGTGGTGAGTAATAATAATCCCATTGTATTGAAATTGCACGTAGAGACCGAGAAGTCAAGAAGAGAGGAGTGGATTATTTGTTGATTTAGTTAGTTAGCATAGAGTGAGTGAGGTACTTTTTTCTCTCTCCTTTGATAATGACAGATAACAACATTTACAAATAACAACCGCACAATTTTTTTAGCGAAGACAGACAAATGATAATAACATCTTCTTCACCTTTGTACATCCCTCCACCTACGAGAACGGCATGGTGAATTAAGTGCACAATATGATTGAGAGATCCGTAATAATAAATTAAGAGAGAGAGAGAGAGGTACATTCTTAATTTATATGTCTACTACGTACGTTTGTTCCTAATTCTTCGTCAGGATGACCACAATTTCATGACTCATTTACATTCTGATTTCTGTCTTAATGAGTGAATTGATTATTGAGCTAGCTTTCAATAATTAAGGTCGCGTTGGAAAATTGTCGTAAATAAATGTCAAAGCTAATTTTGGTAAATGCGTTGTAAGAAAACTGTTCCTATCTCCTCCTCAAAAAGCCGCATTGGAAGTTGGCCTTCTTCTCTCTGCTCGGCTAGGTTTTTATTGGTTCCTTTTAACAAAAAATGTATAGCAAGAAGAAGGGCAAAACATTTTAGAAGAGACGCAACACAGCGGTTAAGAAGATGGTCGATGCCATCTTGGCTTGAGTCGTTCAACTCGAACAAGTCTGACGAAGAAAAATGCCTTGAGGGTACACACACACGAACGAAGAACGGCATATGCACAAGTTACCAAACATGACGATCCTTTCACAAGGTTCGAATAATGGGAAAATAATACGAGAAGAAAAAAAAATGCTCATCGTCGTGATATGCTTTCATCGTGATTCATTCTTCAAGGGGTTGACTCTTCTTTATGAGAAACATGATGATGACCAAGAAATGATGGAGACTTACCTGAAAATCAGAAAAGAAAAAAAAATTGTTAAGAACATTTTATGGGATTTATGCAGAAATGTTTATTTTGCATATTTCTAAGAACTGGATAAATTCTGTAATAATTTATCCTTGCGGACAAGTAGAGTTTGACCCTCATTTTTATGAACGTAAAAGCAGTAACCATCCATCCATCCATCCACCACGGCTTCAAAATCGTACTGCCCCTCATGCTCCATAAATTTATTTGACGCCTCGTAAAAAGAGAACTTGTTCATCGTTCCAAAAACTGAGTCAGTCAAACTTACTCTCTTCTTCTTCTTGAAGAGGAGTTTTGGGATGGATGGATGTGATAGTAGGAGAGCGATGATGTTAACAACCGTGTCAAAAGAAACTGTCATCTCGTCATCAACCCATCCATGTATGAACCATCAAATGGCATCACATCATGCACGAAATATCTTGATTATCATCTCCTCCATCAAAATGACAAGTGTCATCGTCGTCATCTCCATAGTTTTGCGAAACTCTTCAACTTTCTCCTCCGTCAATTAACGTGTCTCCTCCTCCTCTTTCTTTCGTTCGTGGGAGTAGAGAAAGAGAGAGAGGAAAGATGAGATTCCCTGTGATTTCTTCACTCGTGAATCGTGAATGATATGATTTGTGGGAATGACTCAATTTTATTTTATTTCATTTCATTTTATGGGGGAATGCGGAAAACGGGAGTGAAGTTTAGTCGGAATCTGGGCAAGCAGGGGAAGGAGGAGGGAGCGTACTCCTTTTATTTTATTGCATTAGCCCCCAAACAGCTTTCTTTCCGATGGGATTGCATACGTATGTAGGAACAAGACGGGGTTCCTCCTTCTTCTACTTGAGGAGAGATAAGCCAAACTTATCTCACTAAAGTGGGTGGTGATGGGAAAGGTGGTGGCTGGTGCTGGTCGGTATGAGATTTCGTCACGTAGTATGAGTCAATGGCACACTTGCTTTCTCTTCGCCTAACTCCACCAGCCAGCCAGCAAGGAAGAGAGAGCAGGGGATCAAATACGCTCTTCCAACTCGTCGTTACTCATTCATGGCTATAGAGCAGCTTTTCTTCCCAGGGTGAAACTGGTCCTCCGAAGATGTGCGTGTGAAGATGAAGATGCAAAATCCGACAGGATGAGAAAGCCTTATGTCACAACAGGTGACTCAAAAACTAAGCATTATAGATTGTCGTCATGATATAACTGGCCCCTCGCTCTCTCTTTCTCCTTGGCTAAAAAGCACTTGAGACAATGACATCTGTGAAGTTATTCCGTTGTGAAACTTATGCCAAGGTGAATAAGATAAGGGCAAAAAGTTCGACCCTGGAATAAACACACAACAGCTCCCTCCGTTCCCAGAAGCACGACCAAAAGAACGGATCCGGAAATCAGTTATATTTACGATATCATTTCTTTCCTTCTTTTCCCCGAAATATGCTGCTCTCTCATCATCCTGTTCTTCGATCCCTGTCTCAATAATTGTTCCAGTGGTCTGTTCATTGCACCAGGATCAGGAAACAGGCTCCATTAACTACTGTACGAACCATTCATCCATACCGTCCACGTATGCAGAAGGCGAGAGTAAAAGTGCAAGCGAGAATCCACCGGGTAAAAGTGAAGGAAGGGGGATGCTCCGAAATCAATCAGGAGCCATCAACCCCCTCCACCTAGTAACAGATATTACTCGCGTATCCATCCAATTCAAGCCACCCTGGCCTCGTATAAATAATTCTCTTTCTCTGGAAAGAAATCATATTCAATTCCTTCCTTCCTTTCCCAGATTCCGTCCGCCATTCTCTCAGATTATATTTCAAATCATCATCACAAGGAACCTCAAAACCTGGGCGAAATATTTGGAAATGTGTCCCCTGCCTGCTCTCGGCTTAGCTCAGCTTACATATTCTTATAACTTGCTCCTTTTCCATACTTTTCTTATGCTAACCTTCTCCTCACATTTCACTTTAGCCCCTTTGGTTTTGGGTTCACTTGGGTGGAAAATCCAGGCTTATTTATATCATCGTCCTCGTCGAACCCTCCTCGCTAACTTTATCCATGCGGGATGAATCTTTTCCGAGGAGCACATTGGTATTAATATTTCTGTTTTCATGATAAGATTTACATTATGATTATTCGAATCGGATCCTTCTTCCTGCTCGGCGGGAGGAGGAGAAGAAGCAGATGGATGCGTATACGTACGAGATAGATATCTACGTGCTATTTTATTTAGTGGGGAGAGTTAACAACAACCAGCTACCTAATTATTCCGCACTACTTTCTCCTTACTTTTCGTTATGATGATGGTCCTCGTCCTGCTACTGCTCGTTTAGCATAATATCAATAACAGTTAGATCGTCAATTGCAAAACTCCTCGGCATATCCGTGCGTCTAAACGAACCGCTCTCGAGCCGCTGCTTGGTTCAGTTTTATATATTTTATTGCTTTTGGACTCCTAAAATGGTGCGGGTGGCCAGCTGGGGATAATTTCTAAACCGTCGTCGTCGTGTTCGCTCTCCACTTGGCAGGAGGAACACGGTAGGAGCAGTACAACCTCACATTTGAATAGTTGGACGAGATCCAAACCTCGTTAAGAGCAGCAGTAGCCAAACTTGTCGATTTTATCCGAGTTTCGACTTGTTTTACAATATTTTTGAGAGGGTGATTTCTCCTTAAATTTGACAATTTCACCAAACATGGAACCTGCCAAGAGAACCCAGCTATCTGTTATCCATATTGCTCCATAATGTGAAACACTGCACGAGGACTCTTCACATAGGACAGCAATCCAAACAAAGTGGTCGGGGTGGAGGTGTTATCAGAAGAAAACATGCGGATGAGGAACGTGTCGACTCGCATGTTATCTTAGCTTAGCAAATATTTGCATTTCTCGTATACGACGACGACGACGAGTCATCTTTTCTTCCTCGGATGCTTTCACTTTGACACTACTACTCACTCCACGGCATGGACGATGCTGCTGACTGCGACGCATTAACAGAGTGAAAGTAGTAGCGACCCGTTTCAATGGTTACCTTGTGCTTACTACATCTTAAAAAGTCTGACATGAGGAATTTATGGGAAATTGTAGGCGTCCATGTGCCTCACACTTCCGGCTGAAACCCATCCGACTTAATACGCCGATTCATTTCCTGGCGCGGCACTCTTAAAACCAATCTTAACAGCGACCCCCTCTGTCTCTCGGTTCATTTAGCGCTGTCCCGGCTTTAAAATCTTGCTCTCAATAACCTCATCAAACTTATTATTCCCATTACATTATTTTGAAATGCACTCCATTACCATGCCTCCCCTTGCAAGAATTACCCTGCGTTTGCACTTCTCGTTGCCATTCATTGGATTGTCTTTGGATTTGCATTGGGTGGGAGGAGGGCGAAGACGATGACGACGACGAGGCTGCTCTAACTGGAGACAAGATTCACTTTTCATCCTTAGTCAATAAGCAAGCCTACTTACTTCCTCGTGGATAGGAAGGAAAACAAACCAAAGTCAGTAAACAAATAAACAAAGGAGCGACCATTCCAGTCGACGCACTTCCGGGTGGGAGAATACGAGTGTAAAGCCACGAGTGGGAAGAGGAAAGCATTTACATTTACGCATTTACGTCTCCACGAGTGCAATAAGTCCTGAGAGAGAGCAAGCTCTTATTTACTTGTCCAGATGTCAAATCACTTTCTCCCACCAACCAACCAACCAACCAACCAACATCATTCCCCAAATCCTTACTCCTCTCTCCTTTTATTCACCGCATGCATGCCTCTGTTTGCATTCAAATTCGGATTTCTACCGTAATTAATTAATTTGCTGCTGTTTCAGGAGAAAGTTCACTTTCACTAAGTTTCACCAAGCTTAACAAATCAGCCACAGATCCCTCCTCCATATTGTATTCTGTCATTTATTAGTTTGCGATGCATTAGCGTCTCTGGGTGACATTGTGCTAAATTTATGAACCACGAAAGACGATATACCACATCCACCACCACCGCCAGACCGACCTATCCAGAGCAGAATTGTCAATCATGTCTTACTCATGTCTCCCCCCTCCCAAAAGTGTAACTGTATCCCGACCGACTGAGCGACCGACCGAGAGACCGACCAACCAATAGCAATTACTAAAACTAATAATAACATAACGGTTTCATCTTTCTCTTCTTGGCCGTAATAAGAAATCATACTTTCTTCTTTCTCCCATTGTACACCCACGTCGCTCCTCGTTGTCATCGTTCTGACAGCCAAAAACTCACCCACCAACAGCCACTCTGTCACTCAAAAACTTATGGGACAAGAAAGCTAATAAATTTTTACTTCCTTTTTGGCTGGAAGAATCAATAAGTCGGGCGGGTGGGCGGAGGGACAAGAATTTCATTATCTTTTCACAAGTTAAAAGTTGTGACCGCGTGTCACTCCTTTACAAAAGTCGACCCTTGACTCTCTCCTCCTCGGGCGAGAAGGTGGGTTCAAAAAGCTAAAATATTGACCACCTCATTGTCAACGGCAGGCAGAGAGTCACATCACAAGACATGAAAGAGTCCTTCTTATTATACTCGTCGCCTTGTATATTCTATTCCATTGTTCTCCCATTTACGCGTAATGGGCAAAGTTTGGCGAGACGTGGGAAATAATATATATTGGGTGATTATTATCTCACTTTCACTACTCAATGGGACACAAACTTTCTGGGAGGAAAAGTCAGCTCAGAACCACCACCACCACCGCCATCACGGCGAAAGGATTCTGATTCAGAGTGAAAGAAGAAGAAGAAGAAAGAAAAGTGAAAAGCCAACCGGTCTCATAACACGGATAACAACAGGACTCGTTTGCTCCTCGTTCTGGGAGGAATAAGTGGAACGAGGCGAATGTGAAGGCAGTTGACGAGGGCGTTATTCGAGAGGAATCGGATCATCGCACAATTTTAGGTAATTTTGCTACCCGTCAGTCTCTTCTCGTTACATCATTTTTAATCTATCAAATTTGGAAACTTAACATTTCGACGGAATGATTACGTACGTACATATTTCCCCGTCATTTATAATTCAGTTGTCCACTTGTCTCAACTAAATATCGAAGAAACCACCGCCCTTTCTCTTCTTCCTAGCCGTGTTTATCAAAATTATTGAAACTATACTTACCTCAAATTAAATAATTTGATCAACTATATAGGGAATAAGTAGAAATAAATGGATAAAGACATTTCCAGCTTAATGATAAGTGACGTGGTTTGATGGGCACGAACAACCCGGTCCACGCTGCTATCATGACACGTCCCAAATCATTTATTCATTCAATAATCATCATTCAATCAATCAATACTTGTCATATTCGGCTTCTTTCTTCTTTCCCATTTCAACGTCACCCCCGGAACTACTTTCCGTAAGTGTTGCGTTATAAATACCCACAAAATTCGAACGTCACTTTACTTCACCTTATGTATTCATTTCCCCACCTATCTCGAAGTAACTGCTGCTATTATTAGCACCAACGACTTACATAACGTTTTTTTCAACGTGCCTTGTTGTTATCAACTCCCTCCACATTTTGGGAGGAGGAGGAAAAAAGTAAACAACTTAAAATTCGAGTAACAAATAATCAATTTTCCATTCCAAGCCGACCTCCGCCTCGTTGACATCCCTTCGTTCATGTCTCTGCTGAACTGACAATTATTAATACCTTATTCCTCCACTACGCATTTCAATTCAATTTCAGCCAGACTGTGTCACTTTCTCTCCCAAAAAAAAAAATGAATAAGTCATAGGCATCGGGTGCATCTGCCTGCCCGTCGGGCTACCCACTACCTTTTGACTCGTGTAAAAATCATGAATTTTGGATATCTCTCTCCTCACTCGGTCTATGGACGTGTTGTTTACGTACATACATAGATTCCCTGTTTATCTCACCTTCTCCTCCCCATTGTGTTGTTATCACATTATTTCTAAGAATATTATTTGTCTTTCTTTTCTTCTCCTTCATACTTATTTTTGAGATGATGAATGCAAAATTCGATTTTTTTACTTGACAGAAGACAGATGAAAAACATGAAGAATACGAGATTAAATTCCTACCTTCTTATCAAGAGTCGATATCATAGATGCATCAATCTCTCTCCCAGACAGAAATGAGATTTGCAAATAAGTCGATTCCAAATTGGTGTCACTGACTAACAACAACGTCAAGGCTGTACTTTCAGCTTTTTCCCGACTTTTGTATAAATCTGCTCTGCTATTTTGTTGCACAATAGGAATTTGAAAGTATAATTATTACGTAAGCAGATAACATTAGCATTTTCGTCTATCCCACATGGAAACAAGCTGGACTGGTCTGGTTCCCACGCATGCATGCACCCATGAATTCGTCCATATCCACTCACTCACTCATGCACCAAGTTGGACTCGAGATATTAAGTAAGATGTCGACTTTACATTTTGAGCATTAATAAATCAAGATCTCTGGCCACCCAGGGGCAGAGGTACGCATAATCAGTCTGTACTTACGCTATCATCGCCCACTAGCCGACTTCCCCCTCCGAACGTATGTACCTCCATCTCAGTCATTAATCTAATCCTCTCCAAGAGAAATTATGTCATCGGTTGCAAAGTCGGAATAAAATATAATGACATGACCACTTTAATTAACCAACAAGCAGGTGGGTGGTGGATTGGATTGGAGTCCAGGTCAGGCCAGATTTTTATCAGGCTTATCCGTTTCGAAATGAGTTCACATTATTATTCTTTCTTTATTTCATGTCGTGTTTCCTATGTTTGAACAGGAGTTTGACATGATCAATAAATAAGGTCGTAAATAAAGAATAAGTTGCACGCCGGGGTGGGTGCCGTTGTTAAATATAACGAAGGAACGAACGAACGAATAACCACTTTTGTGACCAAGATTAGACTGGAATGTTGTGACAAATGCAAAGTCTGACAAAACCAGGACTATCGCAAGTAGTCCTATTTGGCATCATCACTAATTAATAATAGACCACCAACAACCCACGCTGGCAGAGAATCAAACGTAAGCCTTTTCAAACGGAGAAGAATACACGAATTAATTTATAAATGTCAAACTTTTGTTTTTGATCAACATTTAACAACTTCAACCCGTCAGGCCTCAACCCGGATTAGAAAATGATACCGACCGACCGACTCTACTCTAACAACCAGCGGCATTTAGCTGATTGAATTCTAAAACGATGATTTCATATCGTACAAACTCTTCCATCTTTATCCACTTCCGGTATGTTATGCAAAATAATATATACGATCCAATTTGGACCATGATGGGTCAGTAATGGCCAAAGTCATGCAACCCATGATTTAAATCTGACACTTTTCCTTCCTCCACTTCCTTCCTCACGCTTTTACGAGAATTGTAGAATATGTAAAAGAGACTTTTTTTCGCGTGTGTGTATGTGCGAACTCATCTTTTTTCCCTTTCCTCCTGATGGAAATTAATGACGGCGGCCCGTGCTGCTCATCTCTCTGTGAAGATGAGTGAATAACACATTGTGTAGGTGGGACAAGTCAAAAGAGTGAGAATCTCATCTCACTCTCCTCTCTCTTTCTCCAACTTCAAACAAAATGTAATCTAATCTTTCTCTTTTTCGAAGGAAATGGATATGGAATGAATGCGATCCTGCCGAATAAATCGATCCCTTCCTCTCTCTGTTTTTTTTACACGCGGGGATAAGAAGAAGAAGAGGAAGGAGTAGGAAAAGTCGAAAACGGGGACAGCAATATATTTCCGTCGTATCTGATGACATACATACATCCACCAACCAACCAACCAACCACCACCACCTTTGCACCGTATAGAGATGGATATACCTTCCGAGCTCAATTTACGATCAACTTTCACCACTTTTTATTTACAAGAGCATAGAAAAAAACTTATTTCTTAGAAGGGAAACGTTTTAAGAAATGGGATGACCAGTATGAAATGACTGTATGATTTGGTGGCGGTGGTGGTGGTGAATTGTTGCATGTGTATGCGTGAGTAGGGGCGGAACGTAGTTTCTTCCCGTTTTTAATGAAAGTCGGCAGCCAAGGGGAGAGGAGGTAACTCAGCAGGAGGACAAAGCCAAGGTGGATTTCTCCGGATATGAGAAACATTTCGTTCGACACGCTCTCACTTCGTGGGACAACTAGCAGAGGAGGAGACGAAGACGAGGAAGAAAAGACGAACGGACAGGGATTCAGCAGCAACCAGGATGCAAAATCCATTATATGGAAAGAGAGAGGATCGTGCACAACGAATGAGCACAACGGAGGAGCGATGCTGCTGCTGCTGCTCATCCCGTTTCATAATGGTAAATAATGTATTAATACGTCTTAATAAATGGAGACTTTGTATCCCAAATGTTGGTTGGTTGGTTAGCTTGTTAACTTTCCTATTAAACGATTCTGCTCAGGGTGTGAGAGAGGAAGTGGTCGGAATGGAATAATAATTGATGGGGAAAGTTATATATTTTAGTATGCCAGGATTATTTCCATACTTAATGCTCGTGTGTGTGTATACACGGCTCAAAATAGTGCTTGGTGCGAGAATGTGACTTGACTCAAGTTGGAGTGATTTAGAGAAAAGGCGAGCACGAAGGAAACGAATAGGAATATAAGGATCACACATTATCCCGCATGCCTTCCTCCTCCACTCGCCTTTTGCTTTCTCTTTTTCCTCAGCTTGGGAAAATATGGACAAAAAAGCTCAGCCCGTCTTGGATAAAACTGCAACCACTGCAGCTCCATCCCAACCGCACACACACACTGCTGCATTTACTACACTCGTCTCGACGTAGGAGTGTTGGCTGCGTAACCGTAAAGTGAAAGTTGACTGACATCCCTTCCTCAGTCCTCCAGCTGGATGGCGACGAGGACATATTGCCTCGGATACAGTGCGCCTCTCCTCGTTTTCAAAAATATTTTGGCTTCACTTTCCCAAAAAAAAGTGAAAATCTGCAAATTGTTCGGTCCTGATTCTTTCCTTTTGTGTCCTCATTCTGCCTTGGCTCGCAAAGCTAAATGATGTGAGAGTAAGAAGAAGAAGAAGAAGACTCCTCTCGGCACTATGCTAAAGGCACGTCATGTAGTACGGAATCTCCAACAAGATTTCCACTTGGATTGGCAAAGATCGATAATCCACGGACCATTTGACATGACGTGAGAAAAATTGGCCACTCAAGACCCCAGCCAAGAAGGAGGAGGAAGAGATGAGTTCGCGTTGCCTGAGTCAGCCCGCGAAAGGGGGCTGCATTCATTACGTGGTTTTCTTATAAAAGCCAATAATCACTCGAGCGATTTTGCACATGAAACGAAATAACTTTGTTTGTCACATGATTACACACATGACCGCAGCGACGATATGTCCCTCATCCCACCAAAGTCTCCCGGGAATAATCGGCATAATATTCTCATCTTGTTCAATCTCATCTCTTTTCCTGTCCACACTCCAACTTTCTCTTTTGTCAGTGGAAGACTGAGTGGAGGAGGGAAAGCATCCCAGTCAGCTTTCTCTCTGAATGTATGGCTTGGGTGCCGCATTCCATTCCATTACATGAATCACATCACATCACAATCCCTCAATAATCCGGATGCAAGCAACATTGCCTCATCTCATCTCAATTTCTATCTCTCTCTCTCTCGTTTGAATCAGGTGTTCTCCTCCTCCTCCTCCTCCTGCGAGTACTTTTCCTTCTAAAATAAATCCACTTTCACCACCACCACCAGAAAATGCTCGCCTGCCCGCCTAACTCCCACCAGATTTCATTAGAGAAAAACAAAATTTAATCCGGAAAGAGTTGCATATCGTTTAGAGGGAAAGCAGGCTGAAGCTAGTGGAGTAAGAGTAAATGTGATCTGTGATCTTTCTTCCTTTCTCTCTCTCTCTCTTTGGCTGTGTGTGGAAAGAAAGAGAGGAAACCGGAGAGAAAGAGAAAGTAAATCCACATTCAAATCCCAAAGCAAACCTTCATTACCCTACTTTCCCTCCCTTGCTTTCTCCTCTTTTTGAATAAATCTGAAACAACTCGAGGCCAGGGAAGTAAGCTCGTCGTCGACGGACAGACTTGGGCCAAAATTGGAATGGGGATAATAATTCTTTGTACGGGGAGGGCATGAATTTTTAAAAAACTTACCCAAATTTCGAGAATTACATATTACGCGCTCTTCATAATGGGGAAGACTAAGGAGGGAATGATGATGATGGTGAAGGAAAATTTATCAAAAGACCGGAAATTACGTGTCACTACCAACCGGACAAACAAAACGGAGGAGTTGAATACTAAACTGGTCACCAACCACGCATCCATAGCCACCCACCCACTCGCACCCAACATCATCAAAGCCTGGGTTGGAATGCTAATGTTTATGTATGTGTGTCGAGTTGCATTTCTACTCTGGCGACGAGAATCAGAGCGATTCCGCCTTAAAATATAGGAGAAGAAAATGGTCCAAAATTGTAAAATCATTTCCATTCCTTTCTGATGAGAGAAACCTTTCGAAATGATGATGCCGTAATGGGAGAGCATCATCATGAAGCATTTAGTTTTCCAGTCGATAAACCAAATTAATCTGGATCCCCAAATTAAGGACCTGCTCATTCGTTCCTGCTTTTCTTTCTGCCTGCTTGTTTTACTTCATCCGCCGGAATTGCATGCAACGCAGGAGAGGAAAAGTAGCGTAATGAAACGAGTATTTTATTACGAACTGATTTCACCAATCGATATTTAAACGAAATTCTTTGTTTTATCCTCGCTGGAAAATAAATCCACTCGAAAAAATAAACTGGGAAAAATACCCCGGGGGAATTACCCCCTCCTCCTCCGCCTCCGCCTCCTCCTCAGCCAAAAAGCAACCTCCGCACTTCCACATACATCCAAACGCGAGATGAAACAACCATAACTCACAATTTGAACAAATGAACAAATTCCCGAGTGACCAATGAGGCACAAATGAGACTCAGATTGTCCCACTTTCACCACCACACAAACCAGCGGAAAGCAGGAAGAATCATCATTTTGCAAAATCTACTGACCTAAAAAATCGACCGTCATCAAAGCATGATTTCTTTCTTTGCATCATATTTCTTCCTTTGAAGAAGCATGTATGCCCCTCAACGGGCACATGCACCGTTTGCTATACTTTCATAGTTCAGGTCGTAACTGTCTTCCTAATTTAATTCACTTGTTCGATATGAGAAAGTAGCAGGAGAGCTGGAATAAGGGGACGGAGGAAGAGAATAAAGCAATTAGAGAGAAAGTTGACAAAGTATGACGAGATAAATTGCTACCTTTCCCCCACAACAAGTTCGTTCCAAGGCATGTACATACCTACATCCATAGCAGTCCTACGTACGTAGTTGTCAGGCAGGTAATAGGAGCAGTAATAGTTGGCAATAATAAATAGTTTGTCTCTGTATATATACTTTATGTTCAGTTAACTTGAGTGAAAGTATGTGTCTCCGATAATAATATCGTTCATTTGGTCGTTATCATCATCATCGTCATCATGATAAGAAAACTTTTGATTTTGATTGCTCCCATTACACCCAATTTATGGCGATTCATGCCGAGGGTGTGTTACTCACTCGCCCCATGTGAAGACTAATACGGGACGAATATATACATCACCAGAAAACTAGGCTACTTTCTCTCCATGTCATTATTTACTGGCGTCAGTATAACACGTATTGTCCGTCCCAACTAAAATGTAGACATCATCACGACACACCATCACTTTAAAAGTGGTGGTACATACAAATAAATTTCGAAATATGTGTATAGCCCAGATTTGAGGGAAACATGGCCAGAGGGGAAATTGTACACCTAAAAACGTTCACGTCCTGTCAACCTGATCGTCTTCATTCATGACATGCTGACTTATGTGTGTGGCACTAATGAGTCCAACCGAGTGAGAGAAGAAAGAAAGAAATGGAGCAAAATCCAACCAACCGACTGAAAATAAAACTGTGGCACACACGCAACCAAACCAAACAAACCTTCCTCGTCGTCGTCCTCATTACTACTCAAGAAGAACGACAACAACGATGCCTGTAATCTAAACTGTCTCTCTTCACATTCCTATTTCCACTCAAACTTAATCAAAATGAGGCAAGGAATGCTTTCTTCACTTCTTGATTTTAAATTAAATCTTTTAAAATGTCTCCGTCTCGCACTCTCTCTTCGTGCCAGGTTGCCATTCAAATTCAATTATTAAAGGGGGCCTGGTAGCCTGGATGTGTGTAGTGAAATTGAAAACGATAAATTTTTATATTCCGCTCAACCCCAGCTCCCAGTACGGACGGAGGAATGGCGAGGTGAATTATTATGGGACGACCAGAGACCGACCTGAACTATGGCACCTTGCCTTTAATGAGACTCATTTACACGAAAGACGGATCGATTAGGGAACAAAAACAAGAATTTCCTTGTTATTGTGTACGAGAGGAGAAAGTTGTGTGTAGTCGAGTAGGCTCTGCTGCTTTGCATTGCATGACAATTACCAATATGATTTCCCTCATTGATTTACCTTACTTGCTTGCCCGGGCTGCAATCAGGTTCGGATACTAATGAAGATAAGGTCTTTGGCTGGCTCTAAATATGTAGCTGGACAAAAATCCTGCTTCTTTGTCGTCAACGTGTCGAGAGACGAGAGGGGAGGGTTTCTATTCACTCGAGAGAAAATTTTGAAAAAATAACAACGGATAAAGTGATAGCTTGGAAACACTGTCCTGGCATTTTTAGTGGGATCAATATTTCCGAAAACACAATTTTCATGGAATAAGGCCATTGGTCAATATTTTTGTTGGTTCTTGGATTTAATGGAAAATCCGAACCGTCTGTTTTATGTATTCCAGGTTACGAAACACAGCTTCTTCTTTTACCATTTACCTACCTACGCGTTTTCCATGTTTTTTTTGTTGGGCATCACGAGGACAACAACAAAGAGAGCGAAGAAAATTTATTTAGGTCGCTATCATTTTTCTGTCAACATTCCTTCCATTTCCGATTTGATTCGTGATCTGATATTTTTATTTACTTCTCCCGATCCCTTTATTTACTCAAGGAAATGTTGTCCGTCTCACCGAGGAGGAAACGCGTAGGTAGCCAACCAACCCTCCTGTTGTTGTTGTCTCGATATCGAATCTATTTTTACAGGAGAAATTTCCCTTCGTGAATTGTGAGCCTTAAAATCGAACTGCGAGAGGAGGATGGCAGGCACGTCCTCATTTAATTGACGAAATATGATGACGACGACATTATATTTTTCGTCTTGCCTGAATCCGCACTGCTGGCTGGCACATGTATGTGGAAAGGTCATTAGTTATTGAGGGGGGTATTACATACATGACTATATGGGTCCACTATACTCTTCGATTTACAGTTTATTCATTGCGGCGGAGTCGGAGTGGAATGCAAATGCTTAATTAAAACTAATGTTCCAGGTCCAGTCCAGTCTCCATAAAGAATATTGTACGATTCCTCCCTATGCATGCACAATCAGGAAATAGCTGTCATTAAGTCCCCACCATTCGGCAATTAGCCAGCCACCATCACACCACTGCCACCTGCGGTCACATCCGGGTGGCGTATACGGCATAAGTAGTTACGAGTCCTTGCCCCTTAATTTTTTTCCCTATGGCATTGCTTGAAATGGGACTTTACTCACACGGACTAAATGTGAAGAAGCAAGGGGAATGAGGAATTAATTTATTGGTCGTGTCGTACATATATGTTGCAGCTGATTTTTTGAGCCAACTTTCCTTCTTGTAAGCATCACACTTATAAAAAATGGGTTGATGTGGTTTTTGGGGGATAAATCGTAGGGAAATGTCAAAGCTGACCCATTTTCATTAATGCCAGTCCATTACCCGACCGACCACACCGACCAACCATACGGGCAGAGAGAGAAAGAGATGGACATATGCTGGTCTGGTTTGGCTTGGCTGACTGCAACTGTTTCTTGCTTGGTGTGTATGTATAACTTGGCCAACCAGCGACGACGACGACGACGACCCAGCCAGCAGTGTGCCATGCAGTTAATGTTTTCTAATTGCGGCAGTGTGACACCCCATAAAATAAAATGGAGTAGAGTAAAAATGTTGGTGGATAGGAGACGATTCTTCCCACGGGACGACGGACAGATAGTGAAAGTTGTAGACAGCAGTAGGAGCAATAGTTTGGTGTGGTTTATGGCTTATAAGTTTCCGTTGGACTAAATCACAACCATTAATTTCCATCCATACCACTACCAGCTACCTTCAGCACCATCACCACCATTGATTTTGCCATTGTCCATCCATCCGTGTTAGGAAACGAGGACTTTCTCCAATGTGTAAAACATATTTGCTTTCTCTCCCGCGTTTATTTTCTGGGGACGAGAAATTTTTCAGCTTTTAAGCGGAGAAAAAGTTCATAATCCGGGAGGAGGAGGAGAAAATAATGCTGACCATGCAGTCACTTTTTGTGCAGAAATAGTAGAACGAAACCCCAACTGACCCACCCAAAGGACAGCCTCCTCCTAATGAGTTTATGGTAGTGTTGATGGTCTGGTGGTGGATGTTGATTCGTTGCCAGTAATTGAGTAAGTTGGCTGCAGACCAGACCACTCTTTAAAATAATTAGGGACGAGAGAAAGTAAGTAATGAACGTCTCGGGGAACAGATAATGAAGGAGAGAAGAAGACAGTTAACATGTGATGTCTGGATTGAATTTCAATTTATAAAGACAACAACACGCCCATCATTTCGGAAGACAAAAGAAGATTCTTAAGTTTCACGGCACACAAGTATTTACTAATTGGTTGAAAATGGTGATCAATTAATTAACATGTTGAGAACTAAGCAAGTCCATTATATTACTTCTAAATTCTGCTGTAGGGAAGTGAAAGTTAAGCATACACATGTTTACCCACACATTAAATGGACGGTGACGAAGAATATGTAATCAAGTCTTCCTTCCTACGCCTTCTTTTAATTCTATACTTTTAACAAAAGTAAAAGTAAAGGATTCTCGGAAATTTCCTGTGAAATTAGAAACTGCCGATAGTATTACAGTGATTTGATATGGACGGAATCTCTGCCTTTCGTACTGTTTGATGCCCTGCTTTTGCTTTTGCTTTCCTGCTGGAGGAAGGAGAAAGCAGGAAACTTTCTCCACTCGATTCTCATAATTCGTAATTAAATCTCCATAATTTACAGAGTCTACAAACTTTGCCAACTTTTCCTCCTCATTTCCTCCAGCCATTTGGGCTTTCTCTTCTTACTTTCACTCCTCGTAGGTAGTCTTATAGGCATTAACTTTTTCTTTGCCAGCAGTTACTTCTCCGCCTCCTCCTCCACCTGGATCTTCTTCTTCTTCCTTACTTCTAAATAAATCCGATCAACTCTTCTCTCACTCTAAATCCCTCCTGCTTCTTGTTCCCTTGCATGCTTTCTCTTAATTTTTACCCCATTTTCCAGCCATGCTTTCTCCCGAAATATGTACGTCGCACCAACTTCCACATCTCATTATGAAATTGGGCCAGTAACTAATTGCAATTTTCATCCGTCTTACCAACCAACCACACATGATAAGTAATGCTGCCAGATAAAGCACATAGTCGGGGTTGGGTAAGAGAAAAGGGTATAAGTCGTTATCACCGTCATCATCACCACGACCACTTCAAGAGGGCAGGAAGAGAAAGCACTTACCTGAAAACAACAAAAAGAAATCACGGAATTAGTACAACTTTCTCTCACTTTCTTTCCATCCTGTTCCTGTCGTGGTAATAAATCCAGTCTCTACATACGGGCTTTTCCTCTCTAAACGAAAAACGCAACCAAATCCCACCAGGGAAGTGTTGGACACTGTCCGGTGAACATGTGGACCACATCGAAAAATTCACCCTTCTGTTCTTCCTTTCACTCCGTTAACCGAGCAAACCAAAACCACATCAACGCACCAAACCGTGTCCAGTCTACGATCACGACCACTTTCACTTTCTCTCTCTCGGAAATCTGTGCAGAGTATGCAGGTCCGTTGTAAAAATAGAAATAATCCACGTCACCACCAAGGTTGAAACCCTTTAGAGAGGAAAAAAACTCTTACCAGCCCATTTCACCTTTCTTCTTCCTCCTCCTCGGAGTACGTACCACTTGATTTTTCTTCGTTAGAGTCCAATCTGTCCATGTAGGTTGGTAGGTGGAGGAAAAAGTGTATAATAATTGAAATTCTCTCTCTCAGCTAGGAGCAAAAACCAGCCTACCATCTGATATTCTAATAGTATGCATGCATCCATTTTGCATGCGATTCTCAGAATTGAATCCCTTCCGAGAGACTAGACTAGCCCTGCCAACTACCAACCAACCTGGTCTGAGGGAACATATCTTTTGCCACTGCTGCTGCTGGGCTTGTGCATAATTCAGGAGGAGAAAGGACTCTCGCCAAATGTCACTCTGGGGTAATTCCACATCCACCAGGAGAGACTCATCGTATTTCAAAAACAGAGAGAGAGAGAGAGCAGCATTTTATTTTTCCATGGGTGGGACACATCCTCCTCCCACCCACGGTCGGTTGTTGCTAGTACAAACAACGTGCCAATTAATTGTTGGGCTGCTTTCTCCAAATTTACGATGGACAGAAACCTCCACCTCTCTCTCTCTCTCTGTCTCAGCAGAGGAGAGCGGGATGCAGTGGAGTGCAATGAATTAAAACGGCTCGGTTTTACTTTAGTTGTGTTGCTACCCTGGTTGTTTGTTCCTGCCATTTCCAGCCCAGACATTGCTACTCCAAGAAGAGTTCCAGTTCCAGCAATTAAACACGTGCTTTCTCTCTCTCTCTCTCGGCTGGACCAGGTTTGCAGACACAGAAAGCTGTTTATTCTCCATCTTCAACTACTGCCAACTCTAAAACCATAACCACCAACCTTACCTGTGCCCGTGCTGTGCGATACCTGGACCGGGCTGGGTGGATCGTTGGAAGAACGAGTAGATTATTGTGACTCAATCACGGCCAAACAAATGGGAATGGGATTGAGTTAGCTTGTGGGGTGCGCTCAGACGTCTCGTCAAGCACGGATGGACAACAATCGGCCATTTATTATATCTTGGACAAACGGTGCCCTTTAAATTGACAATATTTCTACACGTACAGCAAAATAAATGATGCGGGAAGAAGTGTACGACCAATTTTATAACACATGCTACCCACCGTTTCTCTACCTGACGTAGCAATAAAACAAGACGGGCATACATATCTATCTGAAAAAGTAAAAGTGTCCCCACGGAATCTGGCCTTGTTTATACTGCTGAAAGGCCAAGCTTATTTTACTTCCTGGTATGTAACACGTGTCCAACTTTGACCTGGGAAAGGCACACGGCCAACGATCCTCTTGTGGTGAGAACCTTGCTCCGGTTTTGAATTTCATCAGTGCAGTTGGAAGGTGGTGGTGGTGTACTCATATTAATGGTCAGTCAGTCATCCCACCACACATTTCGTGTGCTCTGAAGGATGTCCGTAATCATGAACATAACCCCGCTATTCCGCTCGTAAATTATCTACGCAAAACAAATAAAGATATTGATGCGCTCCTCTGATGTCATCATATTTAACGAGTTGTGGTCTCATTGTTTTGTTCCCCGTTTTTGTACGAGGTATAAATTCCGGGAGAAATTACAGCCGAAAATGTAGAAAGGATTCATTCCTCGTTCAAGTGGATGGAGTAAAACAATGGGTTGCATGGTTTCGAATAATGGATTGAGATGGATCCCCACTATCATTACAAACGTACATTTCATGGCGACATAAGCACGATATAATGTGTATCACAAAGAACACAGGGACGAGAACACAAAGGGAGAAAGGACGACGAGTAATTGCTGCTGCTGTGTGTGCCACTATGCAGAAACATTAATCCTGGTGCATGCTCACGACTCACATGTCACTCGTAATGTCATGTCACATATGCTATTAAATCCGAAATCCACCACCGCTACCACTACCGCTTCTTGTGGGGACTTTAATATTTTTTTTTGATCCTGGACATGCAATAAAGAGGAGCAGTAAAATCTTGAAAAGACTGCTCAAGTGGAGAGAATTGTTTAAGTGGATGGAAAACGAGAGAGGTAGGAAAAATTGGAGTGAAATCTCCTCTTTACTTTTCCTTTCACTACTCTCCAATCGGGGAAAGGTAATCACATCTAAAATTCATATCCATCCACAACAAGTTTGTCTCTATCTCTCTTTCACGAATGCTTTCAAGAATTTGGCAATTTCTCTCTCTCTCTGAACGTTCCCACATTTTCATAATATTCCACTTTCTACATCAATAATAATAGCACCTCCGCATAGTCGTCGTAGTCGTGGTGGTCGTCCCTGAGAGCAGAAATCGGGATCAAGGCTCGAATTGATGAGTATTCATATTCATGCCAAACGGGAGACCACATCCATACGTGCGGATCTTTAATTTCGCCAGCTTATTACACTTCACTCCGAGGAAGTAAGAACATCACCGTCAAGAAGGACAAGGAGAGAGGACGAGTGTGTGTCGTTCCTATTAAAGGCGAGACAGCAGGCGTGGCAGTGGTGGTGGTGGTGGTGGCGATACTTGTGTGTTGGGGGGGGGACCCATCACATCACCATTGTCTTTCTTTCCTTCTTTCTCCTTGGATAGCTATCTGGGAATAATGAGCTCCTCTGGATGACTGGTTTTCCTATCCGTATAATTTTGGTGGGTGCACAGTACGAGATATCCCATCATCGTCATCATCATTAATTCACAATTACGCTCCCGTGACTTAAAACAAAAGGTTTCTTCTTACTAGGAGAGAGAGAGAGAGGCATTCGATAAGTGGGGGGAAGGAGGGAGGGAGGGTGGATGGTATGCATTACGTACCACTCACTCACTTCCGTCATTCTCATTTCACAATACACATTTATAATCTACTAAACACTGACTACATGGGAGCCAAGTGGTGAGAGGGGAGCGTGATACGTATGCCCTCTCAGCAGCAGAGAAGAAGAAATCTAATATAATTGCAGTTTGGGGATGAGTCAATCAAAAATTTGAGCACGTGCACCCACCACAGTCGAAGATGGACATTGACTCAATTGGGGAGAATTTATGATGATACGATGATGAGATGACGATGCTCTCGAGCAGGGAAACTTACAAGCCTTGTTTTCTGCCCCTTTGTTAGGCAGATATTTTACAATTTATATTATGTACCGGAATAGTAATTACGCTTTCGAATCGGTGAGGAGGACTCGTCGGTCGGGTGACGATGATGCCATGCAGAGGGAATCTTTCCTCACAATGTTCCTGGTGAAATGATGTAATGCAACGTGTGTGTATGTGTTTGATATTTTAGCCACCAAACCAAACCACCATCCACCAACCAACCAGCCAACCCTAATACATTCATTTCATTATTACACTTTGTGTTCCTCCTCGACGTCGAGGTCGTCATTCTTCACAGGAAGTGAAGGGGGGAGCTGGAGAGAGCTTGTTTGGGTGCTGGTGCAAGAGTTAACGACCATTTTATTTAAAACAGATTCGATTTTGTCTTAAATTAAAAATCAAGCTTTCATTCTGAGCGGCCTGGTTGGTTTTATTACCACTAATAGAACACAGCCCGTAGAACTTCTAGCTCCAGACTTTCCTCTCTCTTGTTGTTGTAGATCATGTGCCGTTGGGCTAAATACGCACACACACCACCCTAAATGGTGGAGATACACTGATCTATCTGCACTTCAACTCGCTCAACCTCCTCGTCTCCTTATTATTAGTTGGGGGCTCGGATCAGGGTAAAAGTAATCCTCTTAAATGAGGAATGCACTTTCCTCGTTGGAAGCAAAACATCACAAGTTACGAGATAGGAGACGCACCCGTCGAGCGTCCTTACGTTGGACGATACGATATAGATGAAGCACGACCAAATCAACTAATCTTTCCTCCCATCAGTGGATTGACCAGCCGGGTAAGTAGGATCATGGACCATGTGTGTGTACTATTTACTATACGCATCACATCGTCGTCTGCTGCACTACTAAATCTTTTTGGTCTTGACCCCAAAGAAGATTATAGGATGGGATCCATTCCACTAATTAAAAATATCTGTATGGATCAGCTTAAAAACTCTCACGAGTGGAAATCAGATGCGCGAATTGTATCGCGACTACTAATTAATCTCCTATAATTAGCTCAAGTTGGTTACATATTCATTAATTACGAGGGTGCATAGGAGTTTGCAATGCGTATTGGATGATGATCCTGGCGTTTGGAGTAATCTAAGTGAAAGTAGATCTTTCTCCCTCTCTTCTCTCTCGCGGTATTTGACGAAGGTTTGGATTTGTGGTGCGGTTGAATACTCAAGTACTGCACCTACTACTACACGTAATTCCACTTTGCTTTCACCTGCACCCAGCCCAATAGAAGTAGTAGCAGCAGGAGCAGCAAGAGTATAGAAATAGGTTGACTGAGGATTGGATTGGATGAGATAATGTAATGCTTAGCCCTGTTCCACTCTCTCTCGCCCTTTTCATTTATTGAGTGGTTTGCTATTTATTTACTCTGCCCCTGTTGGGACAAGCAAACTGCTGCTACATAAGACCACTCCCTCCTCCTATTCCCATCACAGAGTAAACGGACCGGATATATGTGTAGGTACATGCACCGAGCTGAAGGTGGGTGAGTCTTGGGAAAGTTTTTCTTAATTTTAGCCCCTCACTCTCTCTCTCTCTTAGCACGGATCTCAATCACACTGGCGAGTGTAAAATTAAGCGTTTTACAAATCAAATCCATCCTGCTCGCAGTCAGGAACCCTCGCTCTCGTCGTCCTCGTCCTCGTCCTCGTCGTAGTCGTCGACGTTCACGGGAGTAAATCTCAATTAAGGTGAACAACCAACAACAACTGACCACTCGATGTATGTGGTTGTTTCCTTCTTGGTAAATTAAGCTAATCACTGCTCCACGCTTGCTTTTCCTTGTAGTCCTTGTTCCATGTTGTGGGTTTATTCCGTGGTGCATGTGGTGCTGTTGTTATCAACTAATAATTCACATAAGTCACCTTATCTCACGTGCAAATCGGTGACTCTGAGCTGGATGTGTCAATCTTTCATGTGAAGGGAGGCATAGTTTCATGCCTGTAACTCTCGACGAGTCAAGTCAAACTCGGCACATTTATACTTTAAAATTTATGGGGGAGCGATAAGAAGTCGCGATAGTGTCATCTTGAAAAGTGATACCGTTCTTTCACCCCTATTGAAAAATTACATGGTGAATAAATTGCACCAAAGTGAGGAGTTAGCTTTGGGACATGTCACTTTCTCTCTAGATCCACAATTATAAGCAATTTTCCAATCGTTTAAAAATCAAATATGCATGGGAACAAGACACCCCTCTGTTTTTTCCACCTGGCCAAATATAAATATAAAATCTACTGATTGCGCCCCCAGCCCAGCCCACATATGTAATTTACGTCGGCGTCCTCTCCAATTTAGAGTTGGATTAGTGGCAAGGAAATAATAGGTTTCTCTCACCATGGAAGGAACCGCAGCTACAAAAAGTACCACACTTCTTACTCCGCGATGATAATGCAATACATAATGTCGCAACAGTTTATTTTCCTTTTACTCCTAATGCACACATGCACAAGGAACACAACACACTTTCTCGGCCCAGTCAGCCCCACCATTTCTTTACTCGCTGGAATCGTGGTGCAGCAACCTGTAATTTGCAACATGCAACCTTCCCATAACAACTCCACTCTTAAATCAGCACTATTAACGCTCTCTCTAATTTTGGACAAGTGTTTTTGTAACCTGGAGAAAGTTGTGGTGGTGGCGGTGGCGGCGGCAGTGGTGATTTTCTTGGGTACAAAATTCCTCGCCAAAATTTCTAAAAAATCGATACATTTTCCAGCCAAACGTATCAAATTTTTATGAAAGTAGGTACATATTTATTAGCAGCAGAAATATATATTAGTCCACCTCCTCCTCCTCCTCCTCCCGACAAAGTTGAATATGAATATTCATCCAAGGTTTGTTCCCAGAACGTGAATTGAATCTAAATGAAGGTGCGACACCCGACTTGTTTCACTCAAAAGTAATGAATATTTTAAACACGACGAGGAGAAGAAGGTATGTCGTAGAAGAAGAATAAACTCTCTCCGAGGACAAGATTCACTTTTACTCTCACCTGCCTTGTTTCTCGACAAATTAATTCATCCCGCTCTCCCTCCGCCCACAATTCTTTGCAAGATTCCTGCCTAAGAAAGAAGTCGCTATGATTGTGTAGGGACGGAAAATAATGAAACTTATTTGTACGGGGAATCATCATCTCTCGTAATCTAAATCCGCTGGGGTTTAATTATTTATTTAATCTCGAACTCCTGATTGTTGTTTTTCCTCTCTCGAATCAATCCGGGATGACAAGTCGACACAAATCTTGGTGCTGAATGAGAATGGCAATCATCATGAAGTGAAAGGACAACATCATCCTGCTCTTTCTTCCATTATTATTACTGCTACCACATACTTCTTGCTACTGCGGTGGGACGTAGTCTTCTGGCGGTTGGTTGGTTTTCTCTTTACAAATAGCGGGAGGTATTACGGAAGGGTAGAGTTCGTGAACCGTACACAGTCGTCGTAGTCGTCATCTTCTTCTTTTCTTCTTTCTTTTGTGCTTAGTACTTGATGGAAGCAATAAATTTGATGTGATCTCAAAACGTCCAAAACACTTTTCCCTCAAAAAAATTATTAATAACCTTTCCAACCCAGGAAGCAAACATGAAAACATGCCGGGCTGCCTATCCACCTCTCATTTGTTAATCCATCTTAAACTATGACGGCACTTTTATCCTCAGAGTGAGTGGAGGAGGAAGAAGTGGTGCGCACTTATCCACGTCACCCGGGAGGGAAAGCATTTTATTAAAGGAGAGAAAATATGAGGAAAAGAACCTTCCTAATTTCAGACCAGTCATTATTCCCACCATTACGCGCATTGGTGGATAGCTTCATTAGACTGATTGCTTAAGAAAAGGAACTCATTTAGGGAAAGTGGTCCTGGTGAAAGTGACACTTCATTTTTAACAATGTAAGAAATATGGGCAGAAATCTAGGGAAAAGTGAATTCAAGAAATTTAAATGGAAACATAAATCATTTCCAGAAGAAGCCATTTATTCATTAGAACCACAAAAAGAAAACCACTTTTCCTCATTGTTTGGTAACAATTCGACTTTTCTTTGCGGTTTGTTAGCAGCAGTTTTGTTGTTGTTCGACATTGGGCCGAAAGATCGAGTTGTGAGAGGGGAAAAATGTGCTTATAGTGTAAAATGAGAGAATAATCAATTTTGCTACTTGAATTACGAAAGTTGCCTTGGACTCGATTATGATTTGGCTCAATCATCGTCTCCTTTTTTCGCTACTATTCATGAATTCGCAACACCTCGGAAATAAATAAAATCCAGATTTCTAAGCGACGTGAAAACTTATTACAAATCCGAAAATCCCAATTTTTAGTCAATAAGCAACTCAGCAGTTTTGACAACTTTTTTCTCTCCTTTTCCCTTTGATTGTGGGAAAAGTGAGTGAAAACATGGTTTACTTTGGCCCTGTGTGAAATATGGGGGAAGTAAACAAGGAAAAGTAATAGCTGTTCTTTATTACGGATAGAAAGGCAATTCAGCAACATTTTCCTTTAATTACGGCCCAACTTGCTTTTCTCTTTTCTCCCCGTAAAATCAATATGCTTCCCTGCATCCATCCATCAGTTAACGGGATGAATGATCGTGAGGAATCTATTTATAAGAGAGCCAAATTCCCCATTTCTGCCCTTTTTCTATACAAACAAACACATTTTGAGTGACTTATTTCAAGTTTATTCATTCAATTTGGCCCTATTTGTTGCCCTTATTCTGTGTAAAAGTGTAAAAGTTGAGTGAGTGAAAGGCGTCATAATTTAATATGGTTGAGAGCGAGAGAGACACACACACACAAACTTGTTTCCACAAAGTTTGACTCGCTTAAAGACCCAGAATCATCATCATCATCGCCTACCCGAAACAAACTTTGGCTAGAATTTAATGCAGACGAGAAGAAACCTCAAAGTTGGCAAGTTTGGCTCCTCACGGATGAGGAAACGTGCTTCATAATGTTTATGCAAATGTCGCAAAATTTTCCCTGTTGTCCTTAAATTTCTCATGCATTTTTATACTAATTGGATAACAAGAGACTCTTGTTGTTCTTGACAAATACAACTGGTTACCAGCATCCGCACTCGTGGTTCGTTTAATGGTGGTGTACGAGCCATCAAATTAAAAAAATAGTGGTGGATATGGACCCACACGTAACCCGCAGGAGTACTTTCTCCCCGCAAACAATCCAACTTCTAACAAGCATCATAGGTCGTCCAGTGCATGGACAAAAGTATAAGATTGACGAGGAGGAGGAGGCGGTTGGCGGCAGTGCAAAAATTTAGACTGACATCCCGATAAACAACTAACCGACAAAGTTTAAAGAAAGCCTTTCACCACCAGGACGACGACGACGACGACGATCACAATCACCCGCATACTTTCTGTCTCCTCATCCTCCTCCTCAGATAAAATGAAGAATGCTGAAAATTTATTATTGGACTTTTGCTTTCTCTCCACACCACCATTTCATAGCCCAGCTTTTGGTGGGTGGGCGAATCGATAAAAAAGTTTGGCATTGTTTTAACTCCTCTTCTTCCTACTATAGAAATCTAACCAGCCACCCATAATGCCGCCGTAATCATAGTTTCCCTCCTGCCACTGCTTCTCCTGCTGGTTGGTGAGAATCTCTTCTTGCTTCCTTTATCCGGACTCGCTTAGAAGTGATTATCGATCCATTACCTTATCTGGTCTCCTTTCATGCGACTCTTTTCCGCTAATTTAATGCAAACATGGTTCGTCTCATATTCTCCTCGTTCTTTCTCTCTCTCTGTGAAGGCATCCTTCTTCTAAACCCGTCATAATCTCATGGTTACCTTTCATGTCGTCCCATCTTTTCTCATTTTATCTTCCTGTCATCCCACTTTTCTCGTCCCGGGAGGAATTTGCATATTGCACTTCTTCCTCATACCAAAACCGTAGTAAGACGGGTGTAATAAATACATACAGATATACATGTTTACGCCCCTAATTCTTCCAACTGGAGCAAATATCTGTACACACAGCTTTAACTCAAAGGGACGAAACAAACGGAAATTTTCCCATGTTCTGCCACGTACGTTAAGATGTTGGATATGGGACAACATATTCTTGACTTTGTGTCATGTGTGCAAGGAGAAAGTCGTCGTGTGACACGAAATTGTCTCCACATCACATGGAAAGTACATGGATGGAGGTCCTCTTCCTTGTATATAAATGGACGTATGTATATGTTCATACGAGGACTTTCTCCTCCTCCACTTCAATCCCATTATTATTGCATACACTGCACACAAAGAGTGAGCGAACGTGTACTTATCTCCTGGCCACAGTCACCACTTACTTTCTCCACTTTCTCTTTCATCCCATCATCCCAGACTCGACTGCCCATAACATTAAGGGGCACATGGGCACATGCATATCCATATAAGAAACACTGTATCCATCTCTGCGTCGTCCTCCTCTTTATAAAAATGAGCAATTGATTTCTTTCCCAACTTCCAGCAAACTCTTTCGCTTTTCTTTGGCATTTCTTTCTCCTCTTTCAATTACACTGTCCCATATTTTAGTAGAAAACCGGTCAATTCTCCCCCCTATCAAGACTTCGTATCTCTTCTTTCCAAATTATAAGTCCACATAAATCAAACCCTCGACCACATTCTCGACAACAAGAGAGAGAGAGAGAGCGACCACCACCACCATTTCATCCGTGTGCCGATCCCTCCTTCAAATTTGCATTTATATGTCACCCATCCACATCCACATCCACCACCCACCCTCAACCAAACCAAACCAAACCAAACCACAAAAGGAATGAAATAAAGTAAAAAGAAAGTAACGCAGGCCATCATCATCATCCACCAGGCTCGTTTTTTGTCTTTGTAGAAAATTCACACAAAATTATTCACAAAACTTTCTCCAGCAACCACCAACCAGGGCACCTTTATCATCGAAATGGAGCCTAATGCTGCTGCTGCTACGAGGACGAGGACGACTACGGGGAGAGGTGTGTATGGAGTTGGCTTTGGTGGGTATGACGGTGAGTGAGCCTCTACTTTCTTCTAATGGAATGCAATATGACACGAGATGAGGACGGGTGCGGGAAAAGATGGGAAAGGGAAACCATTCTCACTTTATTTTATTTTACTTTCACCCTCCACACATCCAACCAACTAACCAGCCAGCAGACCATACCTGCCTTATTATTCTTTTCTTGCTATTTTCCCTCCTCTTAAAAACCATGATCTCATCCAATTTCATTAAATGAGCAAACTAAAAAGCCACCGGGATTGTTCACTCTCTTGTCTTTTCGTTAGCCAGCCACTCATTTTTTATTGGGTTTGGAATCATAAAAGTCGGTAAAGAAATTTAAATGGTACTAAAACCAAAGGATGTAGGGTAAAGTTTGTAATTTTTGAAGTTGTCTCATTCCCTGGATTTTGAAATTGCTGAAATATGTGCAATATAGTTATTCCGCTGGAGAGGATGACTAACTTTAACTAGGATGGAGAACCAGCCCGGTTTCGTAATACACAAAATGCATAACTTGATTCTTTTTTCTCTCGCCTGGAATCCCGGCATGATATCAGAGCTATTAGTAAGTGTACGAGGGTGGCTGGAACGACCGGGTGGTATGTTAAGTGGAGAAAAAGTGAGCAAGTAAAATTTTGCAGGGAGATGGCAGAAAAAAAATAAAATGAATGGATTCCATTAGTTTCCTTCCAACTACTCAGCATGGCATGTACGAAACAACAACGAAGTGTGTACGCATAAGTAAGGATCGGATCATTCATAAATTATGTCCCCTCCATAATCCCGTCATTCCTCTTTTAGCAAATCTCTATCCAAAGCTCTAGAAAAAATTAGGAACAAAAATTTGTTTCAAAACCTTGAAAAAATTTCCTGAAATTCTTTCTTTCCCATCCCGATTAAATAAATCTGTCTACTTTTTCAACCCTAGATTCGGATCAGGATTGAAATAAGTGATTGAAAACACGTGTTTCTGTTCTTTTCAGCTCTTTTCTCTTTTTTATCTTCCTTCAACTCCAGCTAACCCATATAACATACTTACGTACACACACACACACACGCGGAAAAAGAATGAACTTTGTTGCACAAGTTGGCTGGCAGCAGGAAATGAAAAACGAATTCTACAGGAAATTAAATTACATTAAGAAATTAAATCAACCAGGAGAAAAATGTTTGTACTTAATTTACTACTCCCCGAGTAAGAAGGCTGTGGAGGAGCATCTAATTAAATTAACTTTAGCTGAGCTGGGAGAATGAAAGAAAATCAAAACATGGTCGTCACATCCAGACCAAAGCTGTGTATAAGCTCCTCGAAAAGGTTACGGGTGGTGGATGACGGAATGACGCAACATTTTGAAATTAAAGCAGATGAAACGACTGGAAAATAGGAGAAGGCGACGCCGCCGACGAAGCTATTTTCTTGGCGTGGGCGTCGTAAATACCACTCTTGCAGAGTGACCGATCAGCCGTGTAGCACAGTGTCGACTTGTCTACCAAGTCAGACGTCTGTGCATGAGAAGCAGTGTCTTTTACGTGAAAATTTCAAATGCAACGACACGAACACCTCCTTCTGTTCTGTTGCCTTTGGTTTGGGACGACCTCAAATAAAATAAAGTGGTGGCGGTATACGAATGAGTCATTCGGAATAAGTAAGTGATTCGTAAATGTCTCGAGGGTAGAATGGAAAAAATAGGGAATTTATAAAGAACGAGAAGAAGGGGGACCTTTATTCTGTCTCATGACACAAGCATTTTTGCCTTCAATTGGGTAATATCTATGGAGGAGTTAAGTGAGAGGCCAGATTCCAAAACAAGTCTTGGCGAGTTTGTCACATTTAGAAAAAATATTTGGAATTGAGTCAAATACTGCATCCCTCTCTCTCTCTCTCTCGCTCAGAGTGAAAATGGAAGTTTGACACGAGTTGTCAATCAAGTAATCCATCCATTCTACTTTGTAAGGTTTCTTTCGGGTGGAAATTTCCACAAATTATGGAGAGAATGACAATGTAAATATGCTGTATAGGATAATGCTCGACTTGATGTGGGGATTATGCCTCGAGGATATTTATTAGGCTAAGAGCAGTTTAGTTTATAGTTTGCCGAAAAGTGAAGTGAGCAGAGGAGAAGAATTGCTCCTTTTAATGGCATCTTGCTGTTTAAAGTTTAAGTTTTGGGATTTTAGCCCGGAATCCAAATACCAACCGCGACACTACAACAAAACCAAACCACCCACCACCACATGGACCCTGGAGCATTGTTTTTCACAGTTGGAGGAACATAATGCTGAGATGAAATGTGAACCGTCGTCGTCGTCGAGTGAACCAATAGCTGCGGGCTTTTTGGGAAAAATAATGACAAATTAATCCTTTTCTCAGTCCAGCTCACTCTCTCTGCCCATCGGGGGAAGAGTGAAAGAAGAGAGAGAGAGAGGAGTCAATTAGTAGTTCATGTTGCTTCAGTCTTCTCTTTTAGTAGTAAGTAAGTAGATCTCTGGTGAATAGTACACACAAAAAGTCAACAATCCGTCAAAGAAGGAGGAAGGAGAGGAAAGGGTGAGATGACATTTCCTCCTCCGCTACTCCAGGATATAGGAGAACCAAGCAATTCATATAATAATACTAGAAAACCTGGTGAAAGTCAAGTCAAAGTTCAGATAAATTTATGATGATAGCCGTATATACTTTTTTTAGTGGAGAAAGTCAACATTAATATCAACTCAGTTTTTCTTTTCCATCCCGCGCTGGTATCCTTCCCATGCTATTAGTATGGTAGGGATACGAAGCGGGAATCAAATTTTTGGTAAAGTAATTCTGAGTCAGTATTATCCATTCCCCCTCCTTCCGAACTGCTGCTACTCGTTCCGCGAATTTTGTGTAACTCTAAACTCACTCTTTTTCTCGTCTTTGTATTATTTCATTTTTTGTTTAAAAAGTAGATAAATACCGAGAGTATCCGTAATTGGGTAAAAATCCGTAAAAATCTTTCCAAATTGGGTATAGAAATCACGGCTTCGCTCTCTCTCTCTCCCTCTAAAAAAAAGAAAAGCTGACTAATGAGAAAACTTTGGAGAACAAGTTCTCCTCCTCCGAAGCTAAGCGGCTTTCCCCATCGTTTCCTTTCAAAAACTAACTTGCACTAGTTTCACTTTTCCGTAAAAATAACAGTTGAGTCGAGTAGTTGACCTTTTTGTTTCCTATTTTCCTCCACAAGTTAGTTCCAAAGAATCTGGTCCACTTTAAAATAAATAAATTTCCATGCTGCTATCTCCCGGAATCGATTAAGTTAAGTGTGAGAGGAAGGAAAAGTAAAAAAAAGTCACCATGAAAACTAACAAAAGTACGGAGATGGAGAAAGCAAGTGATGAAAGGCAAATGTAAGGATGGTGTAGAATTTTAATACAAATAAGAACAAGTGGCAGTGTATCGCGGACACAGAACTCCATTAAATTTCCATTCAGATTCCAATCTCTAAATAAAAACCACACACACACATTTTCCTTGTGTCCAGTGTTTGTGTATTCTCCCCTCAGAAGAGGAAGAAGAAGGAGAAGAAAATTCCTTACATTATATTCCTCGCCGACCTATGGAAAACTTTCTTTTCTTTTTCGTCAACCTCTCGTTCCGTCATTTCCCTCGTCTTGGGCAATGCAACGCCCAGTCCGACCTAGCAAAGAGATGATGATCTTTCTCCAAAATGTCACAAATTGAGGAGAATATAGTAGCCGAGAAGAAGCGATACGGGTTTGTCTAGAAGGCTACATTTCCATATAGATGGACCAGCACGCTACTGATGCACCCGTCGACATTTGTATGGATGACTTGCCCTCCTTATTCCTTCTCGACTTCATTTTTCGTATATGTGTCCATCCAGAGGTCAAGTGGATGAGGAGGCGGAGGGAAGAAAGAAATAGTTGTTTTTGGTGAGTGCAGCATTGTGCACACACGCTTTTTATCGTCCCTCTTTAGTCGTAATTCAGAATAAATACGAACCACCAGATATTGCATTATTACACGGAAATTGCGTAAAATGCTGTGTAGTTTTCTCGGATGGCTGTTCATATATCTGCGTACGACGTATGCGTAGCTTTCCTCCCCTGGCAGGAATAAAGTGGTATAGTCGTCTCGCCAGGAATGAATGCACTTTCCTTAAAAACTTACTTTACCTTTTTTACTTTTTTTTCCTCCGTCTCGTTCCCACAGGAAGGAGAAGAGGAGGAGGATTAGGCTGACGGGACGGAGGAGGAATAAAATGCCACGAGAGAAAGTGAGACGGACGGAGATTGATGGTTTGTCGGGTGGATGGCTAGTTCTCTGGTGGACTGAAGGTCTCTCTCTCCTTTCTCTCTCTGGTCGAAATGTCCATAGTGGAAATATGTATTTACATACCTTTCCATATCGTAGAAAGCGAGCCAGAGAAAGAAGTTAGAATGACAAAATGGACCAAAATCACATTTCCGGATAGGATAAATGACCAGAGCAGAGAGAAAGTGAACTCCAAAAAAATTCTCCTTGCCTCACTAAAAGCTGTACCTTTCCCATCCCGTCAATCGCAGCAGTCATCAATAATTTGTAACAAATTTGTTTAAAAAGGAATTGTGAGCCCGTTACTCTCAGAAATCGAACATTTCCCAAAAAAGTGGACAGATTTGCATGTGAATACGAAGGGTATTCGGGTCTGCTTTCACTTAACTTTTTTTAAGAGCGACAGCACCACAAGCAGGTGAAAACCTTCTTTATTCTGGGTTCATTCATAAATAATCCTGTCATGGAGAGGAAAACCATGTCGTGATGGCAGTTGCATAATAATATCGCATCACATCACCATCCATCCATCCATCCATCCATCCATCCATCCATCCATCCACCACTTACGTACCACATACAAGATTGGGTACGAACTAGCACTTGAATTTTTTTTACGAAGAAACCTTATTCAATTTTGTGTGTCGCCGTGTGTCCTGTCTTGTCCTGTCTTATGCTAAAAATGAGTAAAGTGCAACAGCAAGCAGCTCACAAGCCACAACCAACCACAAAATTCCCTTCCGGTTCACTTTCACTGGAGGACATGGCTGGCTGAATTATTATTCAGCATGAATATAAATTGCGACTTTGACTTTTACCAAGGAATTTCAGGTCTTTCATTTCGTGCAAAAAATATTTACCCATGCATAGAGAAAAAATATGTAGAGGAAAAAAAACCGTTAATGTTGTTGACAAACATTTTATGGACGAAAAAACGGGTTGATATTAAATTTTAACCTGATTTCTCCCGAGATTTGGGACGAACAAGTGAGCGTGATAAACGCGTAATGGTCGTTACATGTTTGTCACCACCACTCTAATAATTATCCGGGCATTACCCGACTGGTGGGAGAAAGGTATCTCCTGAACCACCACCACCGTCGTCGTCTTATAGATGCTTCCATCTCAATCTTAATTGATATTTGAACACGGGGAGGGAAAAGAAAACAAGAAAATTGACTCAAGCCTCTCAAATTGCTCTCTCAATCTATTTATCGATCTCTCTTTTTCCCAGGAATAAATGGAATCAATCAATATCTATCCAATCTATAATTGATACTTGGATGGGATCCACCAACAAATGCATGAGAACTTTGGTTGATGAGGGTGGTTTGGTTTGGCAGTGTTGTGGCTGCTGCTGCTGGTGCGACATCCGCCCATCCATCCATCCACCTGCTCTTCTTCTTCTTCCATTTCGGCCAATTCAATTCGTCAGAAAGTAATTCAATAATGCGATGACATCCCCCATCCAACTCTGCTTTCTTATTCCATTTGAAGTGCGAATAAGTGAGGGTATCACTTCACAAAGAAATTTATAACGAATTAAATCAATATTTTGGAGGAATCGATTGAGTTCTTAATCTTGTTCGCATAACAGCAACAATTTATATATTATCGAATTTGAAGAAGTCGAGCTAATTTTCTGGTCCGTAGAATTATCAGTGTTCATTCCTTGAGCTGTTGCATTAAGGGAAAATTATATTATGAAATATGACGCACAATAATCCATATTCGAGAGTACACCACACTTTGCCACTATTTACCACCATACATAATTCCATCTTCTTGACTAATTTGATGCTGACTTGACGTATTTTTTGCTACGTGTCGTCCTCTCCCCTAATTTGTCACGTCAGTCAGTCAAACTAGCCACGAATCAATCAATCACTCTCCCTGACTGATCACTGTCGCGGTCCGTCGTACTTTTTTTTACGTCTCACTCATAAAAAACTTTGTTTCGTACAATTGGGGACGAATATAGATAGGTATCATTGCGTATAGTAAATGCATGTACCTCTGGCTGAGTGATTCTCTCCTGCTGCGAGTGGCTGAGTCACCACGAGAAAAAATTTGAAATCTATCCTAACAACCACATCCATCTATGAAGCATCACCCCTCAATTAAGTGACGAAGAAGTCAGTCATCATTGTAATAATTTGCACAAATTTTATTCTTCTTCTTCTCCTTTTTCTCCCTCGTCTCTCGTGAAATAAATTGTTATGAATTTTATACTTAACAAGATTCCGGAAATTGAAGGCAGCAAAATTGTGGATCATTAAATTATGGATCCAACCATGAAACCAAACCGCAAAACCGCTCGAGGCAGGGAGGAATATATATGTACAACGTTGGGTATGAACTGCCACAAATTCTCACCTGGTTTCTGGCCTCCAATCCTAATATTATTACTGACAGGGAGATGGGAGAGAGAGATACAAAAGTGTAGGATAACATTCACCACCAGCTTCTCATCCTTGTTACTTTTCGCTACTTTTTTGCGAAACTTGGCCTGCAATAGTTATTTCATCCCTGCTGCTTTATACTTTAAATTGACTCGTGGACAATTTAGCTCAATTTTCTCCCCCAAACTTTTCCTGGCAACCAATCTCTCACCTGCCAATTTAGGGAGAAAGTTAAACTTCAAATTAGACCGTGGCAGGTGGTGGTCGTGTATATCTATATATACACCTTTCTCTTTCAGTTAAGCCACCAAAATTGTGTCTCTTTCTACTTCTTGCTCGTTATTTTCTGGTTAAAAGACCAGATTAGTTGGTCTTATCTAGCTGCATACTTTAGGGAAAGGGCGAGGGCTGGTTTGTACACACGTATGTAACTCTATCTCCAATAAAAACGCATTGGACATTACTTTGAATTGAGGATGTACGTAATGTTTTGAAAATAAACGCGATTATGTGCTCCCCACCGAAAATAGAAATTTTGTCTCACACTGTTGTGCTTTATTTCAATTAAGCCTCACGGTCGACATTTAGACAGGTGAGTGAACGAGGTGGATGACTAAACCGAAAATTTCTCATAAATACTTAAACCATTCATCCACCTTATTCCTAATGCTCACTTTAGGAGGAATAATATTGATCACATTTCAGGTTAGTTCGATATCGTTCCCGTGTGTGGTTCGTTGTTCGTTCCGGTGTAAATTGATTCATTATTTCAGTCTGAATTATTAAGCAAAATATTTACCTTTCTGGGCCCATCTCAACTCAACTACGGGGAAGAAGTTACTCTTTTCGTATTTCATCAACAAGACGAGGAGAGGATGGCATAATAAAAAAACATCAAAAAATATGCCCAAACTCACTCGGCACATGTTTACTTTACTTTCTCTTTTCTCCTGCCCTTATGATTTCCCTCTATTCATCTCCCACCCATTAATTCCAAACCATTAGACATGCGGATATGGATGGACGTGTGTCCATGGAGGTGGACGCGCTCACTGCATTTGTGTTTTTTATTACTATTATTACAACAAGCTAGTAATATCAATCTGATTATTATTACAATAAAGAGCAACAAGACATGAGTGAAACAGTGGTCGCAGAGCTGTTACATGTAGAACGGAACGTATATAAACAGATTTCGAGAAACCTTACATACAAATTGGGAAAGGTGAGATTTCTACTTTGTCCTCCATAATTGTGTAAAAAAGTCATGTATATTTTGTGCGTTCACATTTATCATCATGATTTCACACACTGACTAACCAAATCGAGTAACCAGACCGAATGGACATGTTCTTCCGTGTCATCCACCAAAGCCTAAGGAGAAACATACTCTTTTTACGGGAACTTAATGGAAAACTGAAACGTTGGCAGGACAATATACCGTGGCGTATTGTCCTTTTGTGACAATATTCCTGAGTGAAACACCAACCAAGACCATCATGACATGTTGTCCCAACCAGTAGTACTACATACATAGTAGTGCCATGTACCATACAAAAGTCAGCCAGGGTGGTCTCCCAGTCTGGTCTTCTCTCACAAAAGTAAAGTTCCATTCCACCAGCAACGACGACAAATATATACACAAACACACATTCATACATTTTTATTATGTAATATTCTGTGGTGGTAAAACGGTCAAAACTAGCGTTGTTCAGTTCAAAGTAAAAAAGATCCTGTTAACTCTGTGTGCATGACATTATTGTATGCACACACGACGACCCATAGCACCTCGCCGTTTCTTTAACTCTCTCTCACTACGTGCATGATGCATATAGTATTACACAAATATTTGCACAGGTATGTAGGGAGAAAAAGAGAGACGAAATTGGCGACTTGCAAGCACGAGGATGGCATAAACTAAACATTCCTCTCGTTCTTCTTTCTCTTTCCAAGTATTCATCCATGCCTCCCAATTGCTTATATTTTCCTTAAAAAGAAGGACAACTTAACTCGAATTATTTCTTCCCCTCTCACCATGACTAACTCAGTCATAATTCATTTTATGAGTGGATTGGATACAGAGACAGAGACAGACATACAGACACACGGCTACTTTATATATACCAACATGTGTCTGTCTCACTAGTTTCTTAGTTTTTTCCCTTCCTGTCAACTGGTAACAGTCCCTCAGCAATATTTACTCATAACGGAGTCAGAGTCGTATTCGCGTGTCCATGTCAAAAATCTTACTATATTTATGCACATACACCGTCTCTGTCATAATGTCACGTATAGTGTTTCAAGCAGCCACCTTATTGGCAACTTTGCTGCTAAAATATCACAAACCAGACAGAAAATTGGAGACAATTTGAAATTTTCAGAGTAGAAAACTCTCGTCAACTTTTACGAGCTCTGTGAACATGTATGCACAAAAAATGAAACGTCCTAAAAAAGGAGGAAGAAAAATGAACAACTCAAAAATAAAAAGGATGACAAATGGGTCTTGAACTTAATGTGATGTAACGACGAAATGAAAAGCCAAGTGTTTTGGACCCGTAAAAAAATGGGATGCGTTGAAAATTCAGATATTCAAATAGTCACCGGAGAATAGATACATACGTGCATTTCAGTGAAGAGTTATTTTTTGTGGGCAAAAAAACTCTCCACATTTTTGAGTGGATGGATGCATGATGATCATAATACAACCCGGATTTCTGCAAGATTTCTGAATTATTTTATGACTCACCAACCGCATCACACCACTAGCAAACTGTGGATGAGAATCCTTCTTGGGACAATGGACGAAAGGAATAAAAAGTAGAAAAAATGTAGTACTTACATTGGATTTGTAGCATTCCAGTAAATGTCGGGAAGACGAGAGCATCCCGTCTCCTGCAGGGAGTCGAACACGTAAAGAAGTAATGTTAACAGGATGAAATACAATGCCATTGCACTCATTGTAGATAATTTTTCTGTGGTGTGACAAGTACCACGACGGGTTGAATTAATAAATGGGCGAGATAAGATCAGGTCATTGATCACTTATCGTCAAACACGTGAGACGTCGATAAGGTTTGGATTACTTGTTAAGACAGCAGCACTTCCGGTAGAAGATGAATTTAAATAAGTAACTATTTTCACTTGGTAACGTCCTTTCTGTATGTGCCACGTGGCTTATTTGTCAATTTGAATGAAAATTAGGACTGGAATAATAATAACACACGAGTCTTTCATTTCCAAGAAGAAGGAGACGTGATGATTGATTAAAATTAAATAAGAAGTTGATTAATCTTGTCCAGATTAAAGTGACGTTGTTTTTTTGGGCACGTTATTTATAAAGTCTGGATGTCGCCTGGGGGCGACTTTCTCCGGCGTGTGCTGCTCGACTCCCAACTTCCTTCCTTTTGGATTTGATTGATTAATTGCTGCAATCAGGGGAAAAAATCAATAATTATAGAGTTGCAAAAAATAACAAGTTTCTAAACTGAAATAATACACGAGTTGCCACGGGTCGGATGATTATGACATTTGACTCGCTCTTTCCCTTTAGCGTCACAGGAGTCAATCAGATTTATCTATTCAATCCTTCCAACTAACTTTTTCCTTCTCTCTCTCTCACTCACACATTCACTCTCTCTCTCATTCTCTCTCCTAAAAAAACTTTTTGGAAAAGAAGAACAAACTTTTATTTTATTTTGATGGATCCAAAATCCAAGCAAAATCCAGCCTGAAAACTTTTCTCACATGTTTCCTCCAAATAAATAAATATACTGTAAATACATTATGTGTCGAATAAAATAAAACGGTGCGGTGGTGATTTTGGAAACGGTGTTCTTTTTTTCACTCTCTGAACAACATATTACGAAAACATCCATACATAACTGCAACTTGAACTATTCAACTATTCCAATCATCAGATATGTGTGGCAGTCAATTATAAACGAGAGTAAAGAAAGTTGAGAGTGAGTGAGTCTTCTCTCCAAAAAGTGAACCATGCATCGTTCGAAATTGTGACCGCATAAAACTTTCGAACCCCCGTCCATTCTTGTTGGCATTATTATTACGGCAGCATATTTGGCCCACCCTGTGTCCCACCAGAAAAAGATATCATTTCTATATTACGCTCCATCCAGCTTTCGAAATCAAACCAAAACTTTGCCTGCCTTTTCTTCGTTTAGTGAATGTAGCCAGATAAAATAAAATACGATAAAGTGGCTTCGTTTAGGATTTATATAACGCTGCATTGTAGTCGACTAACAGCTCCTCTTCAGAAGAAGAAGAATAATAATAAGAGAGAAAGTCAAGTTACTTCTTCTTCTTCTCCTTAAAGTGAGTTTGAGTCGTCACATACGAGAAGTTGCAAGTAGTACGAGTTATTATTGTGGTCTCCCCGTAATAATGAGATTCACGAGGAAAAAAGAAACTATATAAATTTCCCAATTTTCTCCAAATTACGAAGAAAAAAAATTGTGTGTAGGTAGGAGTCTAGAAAAAAAAATGAGAATCTGTTCAATTGCTCTTACGTACCTTTGGATGTGATGTGACGGTCTGAAATTATGATGTGTTTTGTGTCCTTTTTGCTGCCTATTGAAGCATGGATTTCAAAGAGGAAGAGAAAGTGAGTCGTCGTCGTACTTTCTTCTCAAATCTGTAGTAGAACTAGCTTTCTCTTTATTCATTATTTTCACTCTTCACTACGACGATAAAGTTTAGAGAATCCAGAAGTCAATTTCTGTTCGCGTGTTTTTGGATGGTTCAACTTTTTCCTCTCTGTTTACTCAGAGAGACACACATAAACACACAACTTATTCACTGAGTCGTAACATTTATTGTTGTTTTCTCTGTGAAATTTGTTCACTTTATTTTACTCTTTAGTCTCAAACTTTTGTCTACTTCCACAACGGCCCCATAGTAATCCTGATCATCGCAGGATTTCTTTCCATGTCGTAGCTCGTCCTTTCCGGTAAAATAGGCATTTTAATGAAATATATTCCCTAATTGTTTATTTATAGAGATGAATCGATCACTGTTTTATTTGTAAGTCCTGTTTTTGTAAACTGAATAAAGATCTGCATAAAATCCGAGTCACTCGATCCAATTTCGTTCCATTTATTGTGCTCCTTGTTGACGTGCTTGGCTATTTTTTAATATGACACTTATCTGCTGCTGGGGCTTGTTAATGGTAGTTGCACTTTAGAGAGATTTGTGTAATTTTTCATACAGGCTACGCACTCGTGCACCCGTTCACTGTTTGTTGATGATGAGTTGCCTGTGCAAACTGCAGCTTCTCTTCTCCTCTGAAATACGTTACTTACTTGCGTCTCACTTTATTCAGGGAGGAATATTTTACTTAACAAATGAATGAAGTAGTAAATGAATGATGTCAACTGTTGAGATATTTTATTATTTCGAGACAATTGTTTGCACACAAACTTCTCGTTGAAAAAGCGTCGATTGAACTGGGAAATTCCTCTCGGCCTATAATATTTAGAAGTGCAGAGATGCAGCTGTTATTCTACTCTGGATTTAATTCCGTTCGAAAAGGGTAGGAGAAGAAGAAGAAGAATTCAAAATGTGTCTTGAAAAGAGTGGTGGCTGTAAAAATGTGTATCCTTATTATGCGTACATATAATAAGTAAGTCGACCGGGTTGTAGGAAAAGTTTGGTGGATTGGATGGCGAAGAAGAAGAAGAAGGAGCAGGTTTTTTGTTCCTGTGTCTCGACTCTCGCCTGTTCTGGAGATCCTCACTTTTTGTATTCCCTTAAACTTAATAAAAGCCTTAAGGTGAGTCAGGTTTTAGGTAGGAGAGAAGGTATCAAGCGGTTAAAATTATATGTTTTACGACTACTTTACTCGTATACAGATGCTGAGTATTACCGACGTGGGTTGGAAGTTGTTACTTAAATTTGGCCAGATATTTGGGTACTTGTCCCGTAATGGGAGTAATATTTAGGAGGTGAGCAGTGGTGGAAATTTGTGAGATTGAGTTGGAGTTGCACTTTATTAAGACTTTTACTTATGGGATGACGGAGCCGTGTGAAATACGCTCCTCACTCTGCCAACTGCAAACGAGAACTGTTTTGGTTTTGCATAGGTCGCTCTTATCTTGGCGAATGCAAGAGTGAGTGTAACAAACCGTGGTCTTCTCCTCGGTTACAGGTTCGGGCGAATGGATCGGGTCGGGACGAGAGAAATCTCCCGAATTCGGAGTTACAGATCCCGCATAACTTTTGGGAGAGAGTTAGCAGCCAAGCTAAGCTGCACAAGCTAACAGCTTTGCATGGTGTGGGATGCATGGTATGCACATTGGTTTCTTCAGGGGACATTTAGTTGGGGAAATATATTCGAAATTTTAAAATATATTTATTAGGAATTTTGGACCAATTAAAAAAATAATGATAAAGAGTTGTAATTCTTTGTATTAACCTACATATTTGCAAAGGAGTGATGCTGCATGGGAACGATTATCTGGAAAGCTGGGTAAAATAATCCCGGATGCTATTCCCGGTATTTATTATCACTGCGGAAATGGAGAAATAATTTATGCAAATTTTCAAAGCGTTATCATTACGCGTTCCCTTGTGTGGTCGTGATTTCGTTTTTAGTAAAACTGAAACATTTTGACTAATAAAGTTGTGACAATTTTCCGAATCGTAATGTGCACGAAGGAGGAGGGAGAGTAATCTGAAATCTAAACTGCATATGCAACTCTATCAACTAATCCATGCATGCATAGTAAGTAGTATTTAGCGTTTGGCTCAGTTTGGTCGTCTGGATGGACTGAAGGGGTCGGTCCATGTACGGGATGGTTCAGTAGTAGATGAAAACTTGGCGTAATAAAGCTGCTGCATGTTTTGTTGATCTGCCATTATTTTCTCAGTTTCAGAATCATACATGCATCTCTTCTACAATGTCCTTTACTGGCTAAATAACTGGTACATACGACGCCACCGACCTAATCTGGATAGGGAAATGCGGTTGCAATTCAACAAAGGCAAATCCCATCCCGTATGCATGCACGTATTAAAGTACGTACATACAGAACCACTGTGTCTACATAAAGAGTGTACATTTCATTATAATGGGTTCATGATTCCAGCGTAATATGGGTGTACACAGCACCACACTCACTTTCATTTAGTCCCGTATTTGTCAAACTTTTGGACAAAATGCATCTTGGTCTTGCAGATGAAAAAAGAGTTGAAATTGTGCAGTAGTCCAATCCCATAAAAAGAGAGAAATTGAATCTCTCTGTTTAAAAATTTTAAAACAAAATTCCCATTTTTTACGACATATAAGTTTTTATACATCGAAAGGGTTTATTATTTCTCGTTATGAAGAGTCCGTGTAAAATCACTCCCTTTATTTGTAGCGGAGCCGTACTAATGGGAATCAAATCCATTATGAATGAGATTAACCCATATGTTTCCATCTTGTCCTGACAATTAGAATGATTCCGTCAGCCCAATCCACAATTATTCCAGTTCTGTTCTGGTCGCATGATCATCATTGCTTGCATTGCATCCTTCACGCTTAAAACCAGAGACTTTCGATGCTCAATGGTTAGTTCGTAGAGGGGATGATGCAGTTGAAGAGAGATGAATACATCATTCATTTCATGACCCACACAGTACCCACGCCACCACCAAAGCCATACCACCATCTCGACATCGTCATGTTATGAATGCACATACAAATGTAGGAACATCTCTGCATTTAATCGTCCCCTTTTTCTCTGGTCCATCCATCCGTGAGCAGATGCAGATGGTCGAGCATCATCATCATTGCGAGTGAGAATCTACTTGTGTGTGTAGTTTACATCATCGAAAACGTGTTAATTCATCCCTTCATGCAATGCACAACTTATTACGCGTTACTCTTTGTCCAGAAGGGAAGGGAAAATGTAACGCTTTACTTTTTTTTTTAGTTTTAAACAGGAACACGTGTTTCATCTCGTACAGTTTTATTTTATGACGGATTTCCGTATCTGCTATTGGTCTCGTGTGTATTACGTGAGTGACACAAGTGGAATTAGGTTGGATGGTTTATTTTTGCAGCGTCCATTACTAGCAGTTAATGGTCAATGTTAACACATGTCAGGGGTTGTCGTTGGCGTTAACCTAGTTGTTTTATGGGGTCACTTATATTATTATGTTGGGAGAAAGGACGGGACGGAAGGAGGGTGAGTGAGTAGTGGCCAGCAGGCAAAATTAGTTACGAGCTGTAAACGCATGTGGGTTCTGTTCGTGGTGATGTTTAATAGTTTCAGTGCTTTTGAGGTGGTGTTTTGATACCAGCAGCAGAAACCAGGTTGAAAAGGTGATGATGATTGATATGAATTATGAATGATGGTCAGGTATGGACTCGAGTAGAAGAATTGATCCTCCCTAAAGGTATTTTTATATGCGTGCATTACAAAATAGGAATTCTTCAGTCTTTCTCATTGAATAAAATGTCAATTATTTTCAACAAGTTCAGGTTGGTTTAAACAAATTCTAGTCAATTTCACAAGTGTGTTCTTCTACGTATTTGGTTGCATAACACCCTTAACTCGATGTTCTACTATGTATGAACAAATCAGTAGCAAACCAATAATTAGTTCATTTCTGTAAGTATGTAGTTTCACAGAAAATTGCGTATAAAGCATTACGCTGGGCAAACTGTGATAATTATTATCAAGGGGAAAAGTAGAATAATAATGCTTCAAGTGGTTCATTACGTTCGTCAAAAGCTTCTTTCTTCAAACTATTAAACTTCCTCCATCAAAAAGCCTTGATAACGTGCACACCAGTATTATACGTGAATACTTATGAAGATACGTACTTACGTAGATACGTATATTCATACAAATAAGTTAGCAAATTTAAACCTTCTCAAAACTTATGTTAACTTTAGGGGCCACTTACTTAATTTTTAATAATGTTTCCTGAAAAGCCTTACGTACACATAAAGCACAGAGTCCACCCACATTGACTCGTTGCGACTTTACTTTCCCGATTTCCAATCTCTCCGAGAGAAAGTGGAGTACAGTACAAAGTGGAATTATAAAAGTTTCATCTCTGCAATAGGATAAAGTACTTACCACGAGTCTGTTTTTGCTTATTGAAATGTTCTTCCCTTTTTCTTGCTCTCCGAACCCTTCTCCCTCAATGTGATAATTAATGATTTAGATTTTAGGGAAATGACTCCGAGTCTGACTAATCGAGAGAAGATGCCTTTGATTTGAGATTGGGCACGAAAAGCGGAGGAAATCCGAAGCTGCTTAGCAAATACTTACTTCAAGTTTTGGTCCCAAGTACTTACGTATTACTTGCCAACTATGCAAAGGCTACCTCATCATATAATACGTAATCAATGCATTTTATCATGCTCTTCTCCATCCAAGTTATGCTTGCTCGACGGTTTGCATTCATTTCGTTAGCGAGGGGCGAATGAGTAATGATTGAAATGTTCAACTTGTAATTCAACAGAAAAACATTTATTGATTTTCTTCTAATCATTCTAAACCAAATTAATAACAAACCTGATGAATTTTTGTGGTATTGCCAAATAATCTTTGGGTAATGTATCGATACCCGAGGTTGTCATACAACCAGTACAAGATTCTCATAAAACTATCAAATATCGCCCTCAACATACTCCTTGAACTGTTGTACATCACGGAGAGGGCACTCACGTCCTTGGACACGACAGAATTAATTGGTGGGGCTAGACCATGGTTGCTGTAAAAATACATTTCCCTTGATCCACCTGTATTGAAGGAATAAATTCGGCCAAACGTCAGCCCCCAAGCGAAAAAAATCATCATTAAGATGAAGACTAACGCCCAAAAGGCTGACCGGCTTGGCAAATGAATATGACAACGTTCCCCCCTGAAGGGATGCGCATCTGAAAAGAAGATGTGTGACGTTTTGTACGACTCTTCTTCGTCGTCGTCTTCTTCTTCTTCTTCTTCTTTTTCCTCCTCCTCCTCCTCCTCCTCTTCGATCTCATCATATTCCACTTCTGGAGCGAAGGTTACTCGACGGTAGGGCTTGAGTGGGCATGGTGGTGGTGGTGGTGGTACTGGTTCCACAGGAGTCGCAGGCTTATTGTTTTTATTAATGCCCCTCTGCACAATTGCTGAATATATTGCAGTAATGTTGGCACTGGAAGCAATCGGCATCTGTATATCCTCGATAAGAAAACGATCATCCCTCTCAGTCCTAGTACAAATTCAGAGGTAATTTATTTAGTATTGAGAATTCATAGTTCGACTGAGGAGGGGAGCTTGCGAGGTTGATAATAACAGATCTTGATGCCCTTTGGATATGTGGTAGGGACCCATGAGTGTACTAAAACCCTGAAGTGGTTTGACTCCATGGCCACATTTACGCCCGGCACACCCACTCAAAAATGCCCAAAAAACGCTTTCACTCCAGTTTTCACTCACTCAAATCCACGTCAAAAATCCAATTTTACTCGGATTTTGAAATTTCTTTCACCAATATACTCCCAGATAGTTTCTTTCTTCAATCCAATATCAAACTCAATTTTTTCGAAATTTTTAGTATTTTTAAAATTTAAATTTCTGAATGAGCATTGTTGTAGCAATCAACAAGGCAAATTATGCCTGCGAAATAATAATCAGCAAAATTGAGTTTGATATTGGATTGAAGAAAGCAACTATCGGGGAGTATATTGGTGAAAGAAATTTCAAAATCCGAGTAAAATTGGATTTTTGACGTGGATTTGAGTGAGTGAAAACTGGAGTGAAAGCGTTTTTTGGGCATTTTTGAGTGGGTGTGCCGGGCGTAAATGTGGCCATGGAGTCAAACCACTTCAGGGTTTTAGTACACTCATGGGTCCCTACCACATATCCAAAGGGCATCAAGATCTGTTATTATCAACCTCGCAAGCTCCCCTCCTGAGATTTGAAGTACAGTACTCACTTTTCATTTGGGTGATAAACTCCAAACTTCGCAATTTGTTCCAACGATGTTCCGCAACGAGCTCGATACTTAAATTTGTATGTATTCGGACCATCAGCGGGCGTTATTGTCTCAAGTAACTTAACATCATGTCCTTGCAACGGGGGCTGTGAATTAAAAAAAAAACTTTTAGCACATAGAACTAATTGTTAGCTAAACCCCATCTAAATAATGTCAGTTATTAGGTTTAAAGAATTACCAAGAAAGAAATCCTGATGAGGGTCAGGTCAGCGTCGTCACAATCGTAGTTTAACAAACTGAGTCTGTGAGCGTGTGTGGTTTCGACGCGTTTTACGGTGCCCACTGCGATCAAGACGTCGTTGTATCGAATACACGCTTTTAGGATTTCTCGAAGACTCCCACCAGCGACCAGCGTTATTGGGGTGCATCTTTGCAAAAAAAATACGTACGAATTAAATATCAAGTTAAAAATCCAATTCGATTGGGACAATTAGGCTAATCATGCTTGTATTTATTGGTTTACCTAAAGTTGATGAGATCTTTATCCATCGAGAACTCTGAGACTTGTGCCCCTTGCAACAATTGGGATGAGGGTAGTTCGGTTGCTTTAGGACATTTTTCGCAGTCGATGCGCACCTTTATCGAAAATTTAAAAATTTGTAGTTTAATTGCATCGAGTTTAAAAAAAATTATTATCCTCCTTACCATTGTCATATTATCGGAGAGGTTAACTAACGAGTCAAAGTCTACACTGAATGTTCCAAACCCCTCGCGAAGGATAGGCCAGATGTTGCACTTTACAACATCTTCACCGGGTTTCATATCCTTAAGAAAACTTAACTTGTCCGTAACTCTGGGTTCCCAAATTGTGTGCAATGTCCAATTGGAGGACTGTTCTCCCCAGGTGAACCCCTTTTCGACGAGATAGCCGTATAACATGTCAGAGGTCAGTTCAGGGATGCCAAGCCCCGAGAGGTTGGTATATTTATTTTTTTCCCACATTTCAAAAAATGGCTTTCCTGCAGTCCGTCGAAGTCAGAACTAAATTCTAGTTCTTTGCCAAGTGATGGAACTGTTCAGAAATGGGTGGATTGAAATGTTTCATTACAGGATGCGAGATTCGGTGACAAACTCAAAGGCTGAGATAGATACATAAATATCCCATACAAATGATATTATCTTTCGTATGGAATTTTGGTGTAGTTCTAACAAATTCAGAATCAATCCACCCATTGATATTTGCCTGGCTTGACCATTGGAAAGGTAAATCCTCTGTAGAAATATTTTATTCAAAGTTACTGATAACATTGTACACTTCAAATGGAGTCTTTCAATGTACATGAATTTTTTGAAGACACTTTGCATAGTTGAGCACTCTTACATTCAATAAAATGAAGCCAAGCAAGTGAGTATTATGCTTCCATTAAAATTATTTTCGTTTTCAATAATGTTTTCAATATTGCAGTCATGAGGAGTATTTATTCCTATGTAAATTCTTTTAGAGTTGGATAAGGTTCGGATGCAAATTCGGCAGAAAAATGAGAAATGTGTCTCACCCAGAACTTTCATGAGTCATGAGATTGAGATGAGATTCGGATGCCAAAAACTGCTCGTCTCATGTTTCTCAAGTTCTGAAATTCGGGTATTTTTCCTCTCAGATTCGACCATTCGGCTAATTTCGCTCACTCAATAACAGAACGCATCACACGGAGGCATTTCCTCAGTCAGTTGTTTTTTCAACCGTCATTAGTTAATCATCATTAATTAAATATTTTGATATTTAAATCCGTATCACCTGATCAACCTTTTGTACATTTTAAATCACAAAGGAACAACGAACATAGAAATTTATAAACTAGAGATTTTATATCCTCGTGTTTTTTATCTTCTTAAAGTCAGAAATTGTAATAATATTTAGTATTTGAAGCTCAAACTATCTCTAGGTAGTTTAACCTATTGATTCGTCATCCCTCAAAATAAAGGGTAACGACAATGGAGAAGTTATTGGTTTTGTTAGCGTTTTGGAATTTAAACAATTAAATTGTGGCCTTTTATCGTGTCTTTTGTCTCCATCATCCTTCGTTGGTTGCATTACTTTTACTACATACTTGGTGAGTGAGTCATTCAAATTCTTGGCGATTGACCAAGTTTATTGTATATTCTGGATTTTAATTGCCCTTTGTGTTATGTTAGTAGAAGCCAAGTTTCAAAGCAAATCAGAATCATTCCAAATCCAGCATCATCATTAATTGTGGACTTTCGGTGTGTTTCGATTGAGTATGTAACTGACGTACTCTGTTGGACGACTCATTGGAGAATATTTGACGACTACATTTAAAAAACGATTGACAGATTGCTAAAATTTCGCCTTTTAAAAGATGACGTTTGATCCAAGCGACCGGCGCTGGTATTTAAGTATTCCTTTATCTACTAGATCTCACTGAATGCACAATATCTTTGGTTTGACATAATTACTTAATTTAGTTGGTACTTTGGCCCAATCTCACGCCAAGATGCGACAGATTTACTCATGTCAGAAGGGGACGGTGGTGTTTTTCTAGTTCGTGACTCTTCCTCAATTCCAGGCGACTATGTGCTTTGTGTCAAGTAAGAAGTTATATACTTTCTAATTTTCCACAAAAATTGTAATTTCAATCTAATCACAGGGAGGACTGTAAAGTATGTCATTATATAATCAACAAAGTGACAGAGGATGGAACGAATAAGTATCGAATTGGTGATCGTTGTTTTCCCGATCTACCAGCGCTACTTTCGTTCTATAAATTACACTATCTTGACACAACGCCACTAGTTAGACCAGCCACACGAAAATTGGAAAAGGTCGTTGCGAAGCATGACTTTGATGGGAATGTAAGGAAAATTATGCAATTTAATAATCAAATCAGTTATTAATATATTATTCAATGACGATGATTTCGCAGGATCCAGAGGACCTTCCCTTCAAAAGAGGCGAAGTTCTTACAGTAATCAGGAAGGATGAAGAACAGTGGTGGACGGCGAGAAACGCATTAGGTCGTGTAGGCGCTATTCCTGTTCCCTATGTCAAACCTGTGCGTAGTTTAGCATTAATTATTAAATGAATATGCTATAAATTAGCCAATTGATACTTATTCCTTCTTATAGCATCCACAAAATGAGGAAAGACTAGACGGCGGCCCTACTACACCTATTGGTAATAATACATCTTCAACCACTGGGAACAATAATACTGTGGCGACGACTGGCAATAATTCCACTTTCGATGTATCGTCTTCACCCCTCCCAACACTCCCCAATAATACAGTGGATCACTTAAGCAATAATCATCATTCCAATACTTCTCCGAGGAGACCTTTCCCAGAGGTAAGGGAAGCCTAGCTACTTAATATCTTGTTTTGGAATTTATATTATAGTGCGTTTGGTTCTAATTTCTAGCCGAATCAGGACCCATTCGCTCGAGTAAAGCAAGCCCGTGTTCCTAACGCGTACGACGATACGGCACTAAAATTAGAAGTTGGCGATATAATTAAAGTGACAAAGATAAATATTAGCGGACAATGGGAAGGTCAAATTGTCCTTCAAGGTGGAAAAACTGGACGAGTAAGTGAATAATCTTAATTTGCTGTTAGTTTGTAGAGCTGAAATCAGAATTTTGTCACTTTTACAGAAGGGACACTTTCCCTTTACTCACGTGGAACTTGTCAAGTACGACCCTGTCACCCATACGGTGACAAGTGACGACAACTCTATCCAAAATACAGACTGATGATATAACATGACATAACCGGAGAATAAGAACACATAAGCGCCTCATCATCGTCATCATCCTCCTCCTCCAGTTCGCTAGTCAATACAAGCACACAACCAAGTTACATAACTTTATCGACATACAAGAAAGCTCTTATTACTTAAATTGCATCCTTGCTATTTCTGATCTTCAAATAGTGGATGAAAACAACGCCATTCCTTGTTAAAACCTAGGCGTAATTAAGGTTTTTAAATGATAATCTACACCCTTAGTATAGGATTAATAAAAAATATATGTTGTACAAAAGTTAAGAAACTATTAGTTCTGTTAATTAAAGAAACAATGTCATTCTTCCTTAAATGAATTCGTTAATGTGTGTTCTACTAGTTCCAGATAAGGCATTTATATATGCATCGAGTTTCAAGTGCAAGATTAAATAAATAATAAAATGAAAAACTTAACAATGCAATATTTTATGTGGCACATTTGTTGCAAGACTCTTTATTATGTGTTGACTACTATTTAAAAAATTTAGCAGTAATAAATATGTGAACACATAATATGAGAACAATTACCAAATTCTAAGGCACCGTCATTCTAAGCTTAGGAATTGGTAATTTTTAATTTAAAAACTTACACAAATAAAAAATAATAATGTAATGTAAACTGATCGGTTCAAAAAAAAATGCGTCCGAGATTCTGTAGGAAAGGGGAAGGTGTGTGTGTCGTCGCCCAACGACTCGTTTTTTAGTTCACTCGTCGAGACGACCCAGTACTGCAACCCGGAGAGGACCCTGATCGTGGCGTTGCTAGTTTCAAACTCTGTTCGTAATATTTTTTCGCATACTCCAAATGTCTTTGTTTGATCTCGCTTCCTGAAATTGACAAGATGACATGATTGTTCATCAATTCCCATGTGTGCTAATGCATCGCAAAAGCTGCAATAACTTGGAATCATGACATGTACATACTTGTTTCTAGACCTTGAGGCTTATCTTTCCCACTGTGGTCCTCTTGCCGCATCTTATCTTTCGTCCCTATCGGCGCCGTTATGCCATTGTCCATGTGGTCGTCAAACTCTCTTTTTGTGGATGTCTTCTGGACCGTGTAACTGGGGGACGGTGAGGTTTGGACTATTGGAGTTGGTGGTAGGGAATCTATTTCGAGACGCTCTGCCATTCTAATCTGGACTGCCTCCACCCACTCACGTGTATAATTATTAACAGACATGGCACTACAATTGGAAAACTGGAAATTGGAGACTCCAACCCTCAAACAAACTTATTTCAGCGAACTTGGCTTGTAAAACAAAAATGAACCAAAGCTGCATTTATGTAAAGTATAAATGTAGTGTGATAAAACAGACAAAGCTATCACTATCGCACTACAACCGACCGTGAATCAGTATGAATGAAATGACTCTATCAGTCTAAGAATAAGTGGTTTGGAGTTGTAGATTCGCAGCTTTAAGAATTAATTCTTTCCGAGCTGTAAAATCAGATTTTCTAATCCTGAAAGCTCTAGACTGTATGTGTCCGACCACAGAAGTGGATGCATCGGAAAGTAGCATAGTAGATGTAGATACACAGATCAACAGGAAATAAGGTTAACTATATAGTTTTATTATTTTATGTTCCTCGTATTAGTAGAATACTTAGACATTAGAAGTATGAGATATATGCTTTATCGTACCCAGCTTTATGGATACTTATCAATAGTAAAAATCAAGATATGCCAAACCTAACAAATTCATATTAGTTCACTATCAAACTCTGAAAGTGTATTGTAGATAACATATTCCATAATCGCTCTCCAAAACTTTACATATTTTGTAACACAAGTTATCTAAACTTAAAACTTACATGGAAATAATAATACAGTAAAGTACAAGTACATTTTAATATAGAATAATAAGGGATATTATCATGTCTTAATTTGAGGTAAAAATTAAGGTACACATTACACTCTGTAACGTAAACACAGAGGGTAAATTTTATAGTTAATTGTTATTAATGACGACAATCTCACAACTTCCGGTATCTTGAAATTCTTTTAATAAACTTCCATCCGACCATTCTGATACCTGGTTGGATACAACGATCTTTTTAAGATAACAATTAGGAGCTGAATTACAATTATAATCTAGAGCGAGGAGTTGTTGCCAAAATTCTTCCATATTTGAAATAAGAGCACCCCTCGTGTCTAACTCTGTGACTTGATGCTTTAAAATAAACTCTTGCAAATTGTTCCAGTTCGCGACACGAATGTTGGAGAGAGACAGCTTGGACCACTGAAATTAGCAGAATGAAACGATAAGCGGAAAGATTCTACTATTGGACTCTAATTAATTACATGTCTGCACTACTAACCAATCCTGACTCATCAACCGCACTTTTCCATAATTGAGATACCTCCCTAGCACGAATCTTGTCTGCTAAGGGAAGCCTGGTCAACACATTGACAACTCCTTTCTTTTGCACAGCCTCGAGATCTAATCCGGCTGAATTTACTTGGGATAAGTCCGTTTCTATAGCGGATTCGCCCTCCGCCGAACTGGTGCTGGTATTATTAGCTGCTGTCTCGGACACCTCGAGATGGGCGTTAAGTCGAGCCTCCTCAGAACTGTTAATGTCATCCCCGTCCACTTCAGAAGACTAGAAATAAATCCAAATTTCGTTACGTTCGTAATTCAGAAAGTTGTCAACAATTAGAGTGGAAACAATTTTTCACAAACCTCTTCTGATGCTGGCAAGGTCAAATGAGCTTTCCTAAGCGCAAACACTGCATCGGGTCTTAAATTTTGAGCGGCGCTAGAATTTTTAGGAAGGGCCAAATACTTTTTCTGATTGATTGTAACAACGCTCTGTGCAAAACGTTGGAATTGTCCACTATTTTGTGACACAGTAACGCCACTGTTACCCAATCCGGTTACAAGTCCGCTGAGCACGGAAGGCCTTGGGATAACACGCCCCTCACCGTCCAGTCTAAAAATGCGAGAGTTACCAAGACCAGGAAGCCGGACACCAGGACCTAATAGAAAAATGCGTTAGAAAAAATCCTCAATCTGCGAAAATTAGCTCAATTAACAAATAAATAATTATTATTTTACTTGGCGCACGGGGTCTGGGTGCGAGTCCACCCCTCTTGAGCAAATTCATCACCATTTGAGGACGACCTGCTCCGCCACCACGTGGTCCCCCCCCACGCATTTGTCCTAACATCATTCCTGGTTTACCACGCATTCCTGACCCGCGAATGTAACCCGCAGAAGATGGGGTTGATAAAGGTTGGAGCATTGGCACGACCGGATGCTGTCCACCTCGCCCACCCCCTCGTGGAATCGAAATTGGAGTTATGGTAACTGAGCCTCTTGTCATATTCGGTCCTGTAGCCATACCCATCGCACCAGGGGGTCTGCCTCGCCCGCGACGTTGACCCATCATTGGCATCCCTTCATAAACCCATTAAAAAAATTTTGTTATCAAGATAAAAAAAATATGAGTACGAAAAATATCAAACTTTTAACTTGCGAGTTCAGTTGACCTTACTGACCTTGTCTAATCAGTTCAGGTGGATTAATTCCACGAAACATTTGTGGCATCACACCGCCTCTTCTGAATCCTGGTTGTCCAGGCATCTGTGGCCTCTGTCCAGGGAGCAACATAGGTATTTTGGGCATTAATCGTCGCACACCTGGCGGTGCTCCGCGTGGGAACCTTTCCCCTCGAATCATACTACCACCCCTTCCACCGGGCGCCGACGAGTTGCTATTTAACTGAATAAGTCCTGGTGGTTCGGACCGTTTTACTATTCTCATGCCTCCCTTACTAGCTAGAACGACGCGTGACTGTTGTTTCTGCATGGGGGAGGAGGTAGCGGATCCACTACCAACGGAGGAGGAGGAATCACCCTCACAATTCTATGAGCAAGAAATAAAAATAGTAGACGGTACTCCAAATTAAATAACGAAGTAATCAACAAATTATTCCAGCATGCTTACCGAACAGAAAAAGTTGCGGTATGGCTGATTTGGGAGACCGAGGCATCCCGGATGGTACAAGCAGAGGCAGCGTTTGCACTGCAACGTGGGAACTTCTCCCGTCATCCCAGGACAACGGATGGAACACGGGAGCAGTTCTGTCTTATTGTTTCCTTCTTCACCATGGTCATAGGAGATGTCACCTTCATATCCGTCCGAGTCGACGGAACTCACAGCAGGGCTATATTCCATTCTAAGATCAAGTATTACAATAGGTTTAAAAATAAAATTTCTAGTCCTCCTAAACTGTGTCACAAATACTTAACTAAGAATTACAAGATGCAAGCAAATCATAAACTACATGTTACAATTAGCAAATGTTTACATTAATTCATGTTAGTTCCAGGTGAAATCCAGCAAATGAAATCGCAAACCTACCGCAGCCAAGCAGAGTAAGCTAAGTGCATTAATTTCAATAAATATAGCCCAAACACACCCTCATAGAAGGGTATAATGAATGAAATAACAAAAATAATTGATGAAACCCCATTAATTAAGAGTTAACTAATGATATTTGAAGTTCTACAAATATCAAAAACAATAAACTACATTAGCCCCAGCACATTAACCACAGCTTGGTGATATAAAATTAGTACTAACAAATTTCACCAGAAGATAAGCTAACTAACATTATTGAATTTACATCAGCATTTATAACTACTAATTAGAGTAAGTTAGTAAATAATTAAATAAATTAAGTTAAAAAAAGGTAGCAGCAGCAGCAGCATAACCTCAGCACACGGGAAATTTATTTCATTAGTAGGGTTTTATCAACAAACAAAAATTCAAAATATTGGAAAACAAAAACAAATTGGGCCAAACAGAACATTGATTGACAGTTGCAGGGTAAGATTATAGAGCAAATTGAGGGAAGACACAATAGTAACAAATCGGGGTAATGTTAAAGTAAAAACTGTTTATACATGATAACAAACATGACAGCCGTGCATTATATATATTCTCTGAAATACAACCACTTTTCGCAGTTCTCACTACTCACCCATCAGAATAATTTGAGAATTGAGCACCCTGAGTGAGCGCAGAGATTCCAAACATTGGACCATCATCCCTCTGTTGCTGTTGTTGGCGAAACTGCTGTTGGACACCTGTACCACGTCCTCGCCCTCTTTGTGGACTCGAGACGTATGTAACCTGTTGGTGAAGTTGTAGTTGGGGAGTCTGTGGAGATCCAGTGAGAGAATTAGATTTCGGAGGGCGACCTCGTCTTGCGCGAAACTCTTGAAGCATTTGCTCCCCTGTCTTCTCCTCCTCCATTTCGATACCTCGATACTTGGGGTGGAGCATCCCCATTTCCATACCACCGCTAGAGTAGTTATCACTGTAAAGAGAGTTGATTGCTTTCCCTGATTTTTTTCTACTCTCTTTTTTGAATAAACTACTAAAACTAAAATGCACTCACTTATCCTTATCCTGTGCCTTTTGACTCATCTTGGCTCGTTTAGACACTTCAGGGATAAACTCGGCAGTAGCATAGCGCTTCGGAGGTTGGATTGAACGACGCCCTCCTCTCCCTTTAGCTACAACACTCTCTAGGTCAGACTCGGCTGATTCAAATGGAGTTTCGAGAAGTCCTCCATTCAGGGCTGTATTAGGAATTAGTTCTTCATCATCTTCCTCCATATTATCACCCTGCATAAACAACAAAAGAGAATATTAATTCAAAACTGTTAGTTAATCACAATTAAATTATTATGGTCAGCATAGTTCGTATTTTCACTGAGTCTAATGAATGAATTTTGATTTTGAATTACAAAATATTTTTGTAAGTACGGGAGCAAAAATATCAATACCTTCTTGTTATTTCCCTGTTGGTTCTTGATAGGGTTAAGCCCCCTTCCACCCTGTGCGGCTCGCACACTTTCTGACTCTGGATCATAGCTGACGCGAGCCTTAGCGAATGAAAAATTTTCCGTCGACATATTCAACCCCTGGTGCTTGTTTACTGTATTTAATATAAAAATCAAAAACATATTAACAGATTAGCATAACTGGATATGGACGGGCGACTAATGACGCCAGACAAACACACACAGGCGCTCATCCATCGTATATTGGGTACATTACGTACAATAAAGTGCGACTTGTTTAGATGATCGATATTTAACGCCTTGGGGCGAAAAGTAGTACACGTCACCCAGTTTTTTGGAGGCGCCTCCACCGTGGGAGCGGATCACAATTTCGCGTTTCCACCCTAATTACATTACATATTTTATAGTTAAGTATATCTGAATCAGTATCGTTTGGGTAATAATGAGTAGGAATTGGGAAAAAATAATTATCAGTGATTAGGCTGCAAGCTATTTATGTGTGCTTCATGCTTGTAATATTTATCAATTGTCGTACCCGAAACGAGAATAAAACAAACTGATACAAAAATTAACAAAACTTTGTACACCGGCGAATTGGACAATGTTCATTATATTAATTACTACTAGCATGCGGTTACGTTTTATATGCTAGAGTGGACACTAGAAACACAATATAGTTGCAAGTAGGATGAGGAAGGCGGTCAAGATTTATCGCTTAACATCACATTGCTCACCATGCGTGAATGGGACCATCAGCTTTTCCAACTTTTCTGCTGAAAATGCCTTCTCGGCTGGAGTGATTTGCTTCTCCATTTGAATCGATTCTGGAGACTTTTTAGTTTTCTGCCAACCAGCAGCAGCTGCCTTACTGATAGAACTCTGTGCTTGAGGGGCGCTTTCTACAGAAACAAGAGGTTCTGATGGATCCATGATTCGCAGCCGGATTTCAGGACCACCAGTTTTCAAAGACAATCGAGATGTTGGAATAGCCACTGGTTCAGAAAATCCTCGCAGAACATCTTCATTCGATTTGTAAACAGCTCTCTCGACCTCCTGAACAAATTTAGACAGACCGGAATTATAATTACAGCTTGAAAGACAGTTCAACACATTTTAAATGAATTTATACCGTACCTGCACAATTTCAAATAAAATTCCACTTTGAGAATCAACCAGAGGAAAAAAGTAATCCTGATACGTCGTGGAGAACCCTCTCATTGGGATTTTGATATTGGCTTCCGATTCGAATCCAAGAGAAGGGTCATAAAGAGACTCGCTATCAGGAAGTAGCATATGCATCATAGCCATCTCTTCCGAGTCATCAGGAGGAACTTCTCCAGAAGATTCTTCAATAGAAAGCACAAAACAATTATGTTTATTTAGTTCAGCATGCGCACGTCCTATAATTTACCTGCATTGTCCCCCGCGACAATTAATCCCCCTTCCTCAAGACCTCCTTCGTCCCCATCTCCATCGTTGGTGAAAAACTGCTGTTCCTCAGTCTCGTCTTCTACTTCTTCCCCATCCTCAACAAATCCGACACCATCTCCTTCGCCTTGGTCAAAACTTTCTTGGTGATTCGCTTCAAGAAATCGACCTGGTGTTCCATCTTGAATAGGTGAGGCCATCTCTCCCTCCTCAGGAATCATCTCCTCGTCATCATGAAACATATTTTCATCCTAAAATGAAACCATTTATTAAACGAGTTAGTTTACATAAAAAACACAAGACAACAAAAAAAAACAGAAAAAATCTACCCCTTCAATTTGAGATTCATCTTCTACTTCCTCCTCCTCCTCTCCCATCTCCTGGTTTCCATCGTCGCCATCTTGGTCAACCGGGCAGTTGGCCTCGTCATCCATTATCAGAGGTAAGGAGACTTTCCAGTTTTTTTGAACGTTAACTAGGTAAAAGAAATTCAATTCATTAGCATTATTGATTACGCTAAATAATAATGCTGGATTAAAATTTTGATTTAATTACGCAAATAAATGACTCGGGTTTTGCAGATTTCTTATTTCTTCCACCTCCCTTCTATACTACCATCAGTTAGTTTAGAGTTGACTAATTAAATTAAACAAGTTCACCGCCTAATTCCCTCTGCCTTCCTCGTCTCGTCAGAAAAGGATTCGCTCGATGTTAAACACTTCCTCTAAAACTCCGCAGTATGCAGTAATGATAATTAACGGAGATATCTGCAACAACAAAGAAAACAAACTCAATTAATGTCTTCCAACGCGAATTGTTTATCAAAATCTCGTAATTAATATTTACTATTATTAAAACATGCAAAATATAATGCTACCATTTCTTATCATATCATGGTTATCATTCAACTTGCTACCTTTCTCGAGTTTAGCATAATTAAACTTTCAAAACAAATTACGAACCCCAAAACGCTAATTATGTCATGTTGCTTACATTTTACGCTTTCTTATTGAAACCTCATAATCACCCCACCTTAAACTCCAACCCTTCTCTCAAAGTTTTTAAATCTTGACCTCATCTTATTTTACAAATGCAATCATTCAAAACCGGCTTAAATAACCTTTCCCCATCGCGTCGCCAACTCTTACCCCCTCCAAACAAGTGACATCATGTCTGGGACGAAACAAAGGGTAATAAATAATAACGCGCAAATGAACTCGAGCCCTCTCTAAAAATCACCAGCCCAATAAATTCCTTCAACTTGGCGACCTTTTCTCGTCGCCGCCACCTCCGTTATCTTCCCCACGGTACAAGCGCTTGACGGAGACGAGACTTGGGAACAATTTGTATTACCTCTGCTTATCTGCGCCGCGCTCGGACGAGGAAAAAATAGGCTTTGTCGTCGTCCGCCGTAACGTGTTGTTGGTTGGTGTTCTCTCTCCTGTTCTTATTCTCCACTGGCCTGGTGCTTGCTGGCTGATGCAGGCAGGCGACGGTGGTGGTGGTGAAAAGAAAAGCGGACGAGTTTTCGTGAGCGGTTGATTGGAACTGAGGCAATAATTTCCAGCTCGCTCGCTCGCTCTGCCTCATGAAGGTCGAATCGGGCGTCCAATCCCGAGAGCTTCCAACCTCACCAATTTCGTGTGGGGGGCACAAATTTCGAAAATTATGAGATTTCCGTAAATTTGGAAACCGGTAAAAGCTATCGGTGTTCTTGTGAGGGGACGTAGTATGTGAAAGAGAACGGAGAAAAGAGGCGGGCAGGGGCGTACGTGTTCAAGGGAAAAGTCTGGAAATGTATAAATTGAGAAAATTTTTAATTATTTTTGTTTAGTTTTTAAGAGTGGGGTAGTTATTAGGAGACTGGATGGCTGGTTTTGTGGAGTTTGATGGTACGAGGTAAAGAATGAGTACGATTATTGTCTGGAGAGGTATAGTTTAGCAATAAGGAAAGTTTCATGGTTTTTTGCATGTTCTCATCTCATCTTTTGTCGCGCTGAATAAAAGGAAAATGCGAATAAGTCGTCAGTGGTTATCAGGAGATAGTCATTTGCTCGGTTCATCAATGTTTTTCATGAAATAACTTTACAGATTTCCAGTGTTTTCCTCGGTATTATTGATGTAACGAAAGGTTGAAAACCAGCATTTTTATTGCGAGTTTTTATACCTTTTATTTGTCTTAGGTTATCGCTGCTTTGCATTAAAAATTAAAGTTTAATTTTTCATCTAAACCCAAGCCAATTCAATTAGTTTAATTTATAACCAAATTACAAGATCAATTAGTGGATTTAACAAGAAACAATGTTTTTCAAGCTATGATTGCACTTCGGCCTCAATAAAATGAGATTCCTCTTTTGCAGAGAACACTTTCCTGCGTTTGGGGCAGTCTGTCACGCTGCCGGCCAGCCCAAATTCCCAAACAGTTGCCTCTCTTACGAGCGAGGGATATTCTTCACAACACGAGAGTGCAACCTATTTTTTACGAGTTGCTCATTTTTTTAATTTGTGACGAAATGATGAATTAATTTAATTGACTAATTAACCAATTAGTACACACAAGTTCCGATACAATCGGGTATTTCATATTATAAAAATGGTGTTTCTACATTTCCCCTCTAATCACACGGATGAGGAGCTCATGTTACAGGCGAAATACTCTAAATTAAGAAAAAAGGTAAATTATATAAATAGTGTTGAAGTAATGTGACTTAATTAGCTAGGCTATTAACTGTGTGACTCACTTTACTTAACCCCATTTAGAAAAAGGCCCTCGAACAGATGAGAGTACCAAAAGTTGAACCAGAGAAAATCAACCCTTTAAAACGTCCTCTCGATCCCAAAGATGCGAAAGAACTAGCCCGTAAATTAATAATGTCGGGGAAAGTTGCCCTCCCACAAAAAATTGGGGATGAGAAGAAGACAGTGTTTAAACGGCCTCGTACTCTGGAACGTAAAATACTTGCGACGGGACGATCTGAAGGTCACGGGGGTTTCACGCCTGGATACAACACCAATTTTCAGACTGACTATCAGTTTGAACCTTTTACCCCAGCCCCAGACACTATGCTGACGCCACCGTTATCGTTATCACCAACTACCTCGTCACCTAATTCACTCAGTCCGGGTACGCTAAGGTTCCCATCTGCTCTACCTTTATCGCCAAGTGGGAGTAGTTTAAGTTCCAATTCCCCCTCGCCCACAAAAAGGATCAAGTCATCAGGAGGTAACAAGTCTATGAAGGAGATGGTAGACTCTTCGTCATCGCCGTATCATAATGGGGATAGAAAGTAAGAGAAATAGTAATTTTGAATTGAGCGATAATCATTGAGTAATATACTGAGTAATTAATGAACGTTTTCTCATTTTTAGCACATCCCAGTCTAAAAACAACCTCAACAAGCCAAAGCGTGGTCCCACCATTTATGTTCAAGCGCACAATATCACGGACGAACTCCTTAGAACTCAGTTTATAAAGTTTGGCAAGATCATCAACGTAAAGTTGAACAATCCTACTGTCGGGTTTGTAACGTTTGATAAGGTGGAGTGTGCCGAGCTTGCTGTGCAGGAGGTAACACAAATTATAATAACAACCGAACTGCCTTTATAACTATTTAATTTTTAATTTACAACATTCACATTTAAAGTTGCATATCTTGTCTAATTTTAGATGAATGGTTCTTCCGTTGACGATGTGTCCTATGACGTCCAATTTGCACGACGTCAACCCAACATTAATCAACTAATTAATGACGCACCTGCCTCCGCGACATGGACGGCCATTGCGACGAGTAACTCACAAAAGAGTAATCACCAAGATAGGAGACAACAAGTTGTGTACGAAGACACGATGGAGTGCTAAAACTTACTACATATATAATTCATTGACACAATTATAACTCGAACATATAACTTTCTTATGTAATATTAATCATATGTGACTGATATTAGGTTACTTAATCATAGACGACATAACCAATCCTAGTTGAACTACGTATGTATGTATACATAGGTGTAATTATTATACTAATATAGCTAGCCGGCTATTAAGCCAGTTAGATGACTCAAAAAAGTTGAGAAAAATGTAATTATAGATTTGCCTTTAGGAATTTAAAAAATATGTAATTCATCCTATTCGAGGAAAGTCACTATTGTCCTTGGTGTGGTTGTATTTTATACATATTTGTGAAAGTGAACAAGTTAGATCTCTGCATAGCTGATACATACATTTATTTGTACTACTGTGGGACACCAATATAATACCTATAATTAACCTTAAGTATTTAAATCAATGACGATGTTTAACACGATTCGTATAAATATGCATTTACAGAAACCGAATTTTACGGTCGTGTTTACTGAATTCTATGAAAAACCTGATTAAAAGATATTCAATTCATGTAATTTAATATGCATTTTGTTACTAATTATCATTCTATTATCCAATCCAATCTTTATTCTCTCACACACACCAGATTTAAGCTTTTCCTTGCATATTGACCTAGCTGGGAGGAATACGAGCAAACTTGACTTTGGACTAAAAATGACCTCCTAAAACAATGAGATTTAGACAACCCTGCATTGTCTAAATCTCACGATCAGTCAGTCAACATGGCTTTCATTCGATCGTCATATGATAAAAAAACTTGCAACACGCCAGGGAAATCGACCCATCGAATCACACACTTGCTGATTGACTTGGTCGAATGCGTGACACGCTGTTTAATAATTACTGTGAAAGTATAACTTGCCTGTATTTGGCATAAAATGCACACACATTTGGTTGTTTGTGAGAGTGCGATTAAGTAACTTTGTCTCAACCTTGTTGTATATTTGTCAGCCATGCAATCCATCTTGAAACCTGTGTATTATGCATTTCATGGCTTTCTTCTCGTCTGGAACTGTACCGGACATTGCGCATCCTGCTTCTCGTTATTCAAAAGCGAGTTAATAAGTGAGTGTAACATTCGCCTTATGCTGTTGCCATTTCCCCGTTTTTTTGGTGTCAATGTCGCAAATGAGGTAGGTAGACAACACCACGGAGAGACCGGACTATCTCTCAGAACAGAACTCATCCACTTTCTCCAGTGGTGGGACGTCGAGTGGAGTGACGAGGAATTTCTCTCCTGGTCTGCCCACGTTACTACTTATTAAACACGATATTCATATTTGGTAAAATAGTGGTAGTGCCCAGAAGAATGGCTGATGGTGAAATGAAGCAGCCAGAACCAAGTTGACACTTTTTTTTACAAAAGAACGATCATGGCGGCGTCGTCCTCCATGGTGGGGATGAAGGAATGGTCGGAAACACTAGTGCGAGAGCTTAATCAAGAAATTCATGGACTTAGAGCAGAAAACTCGGGTATGAAGATCTCTTACATTACATTATATTCGTAACATATTAAAGAAAAGTCTCATGTTTTTGCATTTCAAATTTGTAACTTTTCAGAACTGAAATTTCACTTATATCTTCATTTTCCTGAACTCGTCGTGAAAGGGAAAGGTCGAGCCCTTCCGGCGTCAGAGTACAGCTCACGGGGACCAATTATAAACCATTACCGTCCCGAGACGAGGGACGTCGCAACCTCCACATCGCCCAGTAAAGGTCGATCGTCGGATTGCAGTCAGTGTAAAAAAGCTGCCGCATCCGCAAAAAGAGTACTTTTTCAGAATTAAAAACAAAAATAAATAATAAGATCTTAAACCGGGCACAAGAAAATATAATTATGCAACATTTCTGCAGAATGAATCAGAGCAGCGGATTCACCTCCACGAGTTGGAGAAAGCGGAAAAGCTCATCTCAAAACTGAAATGGATACAGGTGAACCAAGAGGAAAAGTTAGTTTTGCAGAGAATGAAGGTGCAAGAATTGCAGGTGGGTCTCATTGTGTCCTGCTTTGATTACTTACTTTTTGTTGCGTGTCATAATAATAATAATAAATTAAGTAATGCATCAAAGGAAGAGTTGAACTTGCATCAAGTTCATTCCTTGTCACACATTCTGCTTTATTCAGTTTTGAATATGCAGTCATCAATCATCCGTTCAGGGTTTGGGTTACTCGGTGGTATCGATTTATTGGGAGTTTTTGAGAGTTCGAATCGATCAAACTCACTTAAACCAGGCATGAAATAAATATGTGAGTGTGATGTAGTAAAACTCAATGTCGCCATACTCAATTTGGGAATGAAATGAACCACACACACAACGACGCTAGTCATAGTCATTGCCAAATGCCAAACCAATACGGCCCTCGGATTGACCGTCAGACGAGAGAGAGAGAGATAGAGAAAGAGAGATAGCATTATTATTATTGTGTTGCTTTCCCCACTACTTTCTCCACTTTTCGTGCTCACCCGAGGGACGTGAGGTAATGGATTTGTGCATAGTTACAGCACGAGTTATTAGGATGACAATTTTCTTTCTGGTCGATAGTGTAAAATGGTTTTGCACACCAATTAACTATGCATACACGTACATTTTGCATTGAACCGTTTTCAATTTAAATAATTGATACGTGCTGAGACCTTCTTGCTGAAATTTGTGGCTTATACTGACATGCATACTGATGGAATAAATGCGACAATGACTAAATTATTTGTGTCTGACTACATTTTTTTGATGCGTATGTATCTACATAGAAGGAGATCCAGCACTTAAAATCGAACGGACTCGAGATATTCTCCCTCCAGGTAGAATCTTAGAAACGTTAAATTTTAAAAAGTGTAATAAATACATGTCTCTTTCTATGCAGATCCACCCACCCTTATCCTCGAGCAGTAGTTCTAGTACACCACCCACCCCAGCAGCGTCAAGCGAGATGATGCTGCCTGGTCGGCATACTGGAGGGACTGACAATTCCACCCCCACCAACACTCCGCCCACTCGACGGAGACACAACTCTTCTTCCTCGCTAACTCAACGGCGATCATCGTCATCCTCTCATCACGTCCCGTCCGCTTTGCCGGACGATTACAAAGAATCCGTCGCCACCCTTCCACCCATCGGAGTGCAAGATTTGCTCACAAAATTGACCACGATCTCGTTGCGGGATTCCAAATTGCCACGTTTCAAGGCGCCGCCACTCCCGATTCCAGGATCGACTAATGTCACACCGGCGACTTTAGTTTCTAGCAAAAAAAATAATAATGATTTGCATAGCCACCCTCCTTCAAATTCCATGCAACCTTTGAAGGCAGGCTTGTTCAGACACGAGTCGCATGTCACGTAACTCAATGCTAATTTAAGAATTGATCCAGAAATTTTCCAATAAATTTGTTAATTGCTGATTTTCCAAGGTATGAACATTTGAATTATTACTGAATATCATGAATTTTTAATTATAATAAGTTTATGTCGACAATGAGACTTGATAAGGGTCGTAATAAGTAAGTTGGCAAATCTAGAACAGGAAATTAAACCGTGTTGTGATGAACTATTGATATTATGGAGTGACAGCCGAATAATGTGTCATAGTTTTCAGGCAATGGGCTGGAAGTTTAGTGACTTGGCTGAATTGTTAATTTTGTGGTGGTATATGCACACATTATTATAATCTGAGGATGAGTAAGGAAGAGAACGTGAATATGAGACGCAGACATTTTGGAAAGGCAAGGCAGAGAGAGAAAGCTACAATTATGTGGAGGTATTTATATCACCTTTGCCTGAAAGGGCTACATATTGGAAACGCCGAAACTGTTTGCCTGAACTTTGCATATGGTTCTATGAGGAGTAATGCGTATTTAATTTGGAGTTATGGGCCAAATAGCAAAATTTGCGACAAGAACTACTTGAGATATTAATGAGTTATACATACGCAGTTATACATTTACCATTTTTTATAAATTCTCATCGTCTAAATGGTACGAGACCCTGAATTTCACCAAAGGTAACACCGTCATTAAATGTAATTGATAATCCGCTTAAATCCCATGCACCGAGTGCATACAACCTTTCCGAACGTCAGGTATTGGAAGCAACCAACCATCGATGACTGCACACGTTTGCTATTGTGTTATGCAACCATATCATCGTCGACATGTTCGGCCTTGTACATGATGTTGATGTTGATTGGCAGGAAAAGTGGGGAACACATGTCTCAGAATGTCTGCATTAGTCCTCCGTTTACTTTAAAGTTTAAGAGAGATCAACTATCCGGTTAGGTTAAGCTATGCAAACCATACGACGACGTATCGTCATCATCCTCATCGCATAATCGCAATAATATGCATACTACGACATGTGTGTGCAGTAGTATTTCGGCAGGTCACAACTTTTACTACATCAAAAAAGCATGGATGCAGTCACACCCACCAACCCACTCCCAACTTACCAAACAAATAAACATGCAACCACCACCACCGCCACGATCACCAGCGTTCCTTAAATCCTTACAAACAAAGGTGGTTCACATTTTCCTACCGAATAACGAAGCCATTCATACTTTCACTACTCGGGATAAAAAAGCCTCGTCTTTGTTTCAATTTCTCTTCACGATTCTACAATCCCCTCCTTCCTGGAGTAATAGGAAAGGCGATTTATTCCCCAAATTGATTGTGTGTTTGTACTCGTGTGTGTGCATACATGTACGACGACGTCGTGGTTCTCATATATCCTCTCGTCGGTCGAGGTCGAGCGATTTTTGGGCGTTTTGGCACATGGGAGTTTCCACATTTGTACAATCGTCGTCCTCACTCTGCAATAAGACATGGCACATTATGCTAGGTAGTTAACGTTGGTGGTGATGCAATCCTTTTTCCCTTTAGGTATGGTTCGAATTCGGAAAAGCAGGAGGAAAAGAAGACAGTGCCATTACTACGACTATGGTAATACAACTATATGAACAAGTCTAAAAAAACATATCATGATGATTTCTTACTTTTCTCGATATCCATAAACCTCGTCGTTATCCGGGTGGAGGGAGCGAGATGGGAGGCAAGGCGACCAGGGTGGATGGTGTGACGCTCGAGGTGCTCGCTACCGTGGGGGATATCATAAGTAAGGAGGCATATCACCAATCCGAGAAAATAAGAGAGAGACAAGACATGCAGAATTATAAGAGAAGCATTTTCTCTTCATCTTCTTCTCCTACTCGATCTGCAAACCAGAAACGGGAAGAGAAACGTAACTCAACTATGTGTTCTGTTGTACCCCGATACGAATACGACCCGGATGGATGGATGGTAAGTAAGTAAGTAAGAAGCAAGTACCAAGCAAGACATTTCAACGGGACATCTCCTCACAGTTTACTTGGTTTTGTACATCAAACCAAGCCAAGATAAGCAGCAAGGCAGGTATCAAATGCAGCAGAGCTCCTCCGTAGGTGGTTTGCGTTTGCCTAGTCGCACCCACACCCTCCCACCCATCCCTCACGTACACCGGCCCAAGTTCCACCACCACCTGGAAACCTGTTGCGAAAGTAAACTTTAGAAAGACTTTGCAAAAAAAGGCTACAAAAAACCGTCATCTGAACAAGGAATATTATGGAATTAGTACAATATTCATTACCCGAATGACAATTGAGCTTTAAGAATTTATCTGTGATTTGATACGTTCGTTCGTTGGTTGTTTGTGGTGTGGTGAGGTGAATTGTGGATTTTGTTGTTGTGGTCTCAAAATTAGTATTACATATTCGATTATATACCAATTACTGGGGTATATTGTGGTTCAGTTATTATTTGTATCGCGTTTGAGACCGAATTAATACCTAAATACGTACCCAGTTTCATCGGCTAATTATTGAAGAAATGTGTTCTGCAACTTTGGAATAAAGTAAACTGTCTCAGGAAAATAATACATAATCAAAATTTTCATTGTGAAGAAAATGAATGTTGTTATACGCATCAGAAGACGAGATGTTACAAATGTTGTGGTGTTCGGCGTGTAGTAAAAATTTTAAAATTTGCATCCCATGGTGGTGATTTTAAGTTGTTTCGTAATTTATTGTGAATACTATCGTGTCTCGAAACTGGTCACGTTATCAAAACCGTAAGTTTGGTGATGATGTGTCGTTTAAAAGTCATTATCATATCCGTGGTGGGACATATGTACATGGACAACAACGCCACTACATATACATAATTGCTCCTAGTAGTAAAGTGCCGTTCGTTGGTAGTTGTACGTAGCGTGGATCCCTGGATATTCTGTCCGGATCAATCCACACAAATCTCAAAAAAAAGCTCAAAACTTTCGTCAGAAACGGTGAAGCTGAATATCCAGAAGATAGGACCAATCGAAAACAAATATCCAGGGTCAAGCCGAAGTCCAATGTTATGTCCTCATGGGAGTAATTGCCACACCGGAGTTGGTCATGACCCGCAACCGTAAGTATTTTGTTAAGTGGTCACCAGTTTTTGGTGGCAGGAAAAAAAGACGCTACGTCCAGAGAGACATGATAATAATGATTTTCCCCCCATGACGTGCGGCGGGTGTGGAAAGTTGGAGTGTGGCCAGTGCCACAGGACATTGTCCGTGGTAGCGTCTTTCTTTCTCCGCGTTAATTAGTGTGAGGGACACCCCTTCCATTAATTGATGCACTAATTAATTCTTAAAAAATAATGCATGCATTATTTTTCACTGACCCCTTCTGCGGATAATTTGGGACCAGCTGTACAACATGATCGGGTGGGTGGGAGGTGCGGGTTGGGACAAAGGAGATTGATTAAGAGATTGAGCTAATATGCACTGATATCAACTCATCATCAAGAACATCGCATAGTATATTTGAGGAGTTTATTAGGAAATGAATTGCAGCACAGCGTCGGTGTCGGTCTCTTTTTCTTCTTGTTATTGGATCATCTTTTCGGTTAAAGTACAACACACGACACACTCCACACGTCTTTATGCCATGCCATGCACGCCACGCTCAAAATAACTCGATCCATCCATCCATGAATCTCTTCCACCACCCTTTTCACTCTACCATTGCATTGTATCGCTCAGCTAGCTGTGATCCTACTGCCATTGAATTGCGACCGTGGGGTCGTCCATTCTGTCCAGGTTTTTAAAAAATCACCCCCACAACCACAACTCTTATTTTCCTTGAACTTGTCGATATGAATTTGTCGATAAGTAAATATGCTTCTGCTGAAATTAAGAACTCAAATTTTCAGAGAATCAAAAGATACTAAAAGAACTCTGCGGTTCGACTTTGTCTGCTTCTTTTTCTTGGAATTCTGTTGCCCCGAAGTAATTGTAAACATTGTATGAACAACTTTTGAGAGGAGAGACAGGAAACGTTATAGACAAAATTTCTGAGAAATTGCTTCATATACTTAAAAAAATCTGAATTCTCAGACCACTCAAAAAAAGAAATATGGTTGGATGAATATGTGGATTCAAACACGTATTGATTGCTAACCGAGCGTGATGATAAACGACGATGGTAAAAAGAGGTTGTGTCGTCGTTATCATCGCTTTTTTTAATTCTCAGTTAAATAGACTTGCATCACAAAATTGACAGGTCAATTGACAAGTCTTTTGTTTCTTGGATTTGCTTTCTTTCTCCATTTTCTGGTCGTTTGGCCACTCACTTGCACTTATCTGCGAGGCTACCGTAGCGGTTTCTCCCTTCTTCAGAACGAGAACAAGTAGTTGCTCTTGGCAGGGAGCCATCGCCATACCACGAAACGATAGAGAACAAGATGCGATGCCCCTCTCTTCGCCTATAGCGTGTGTGCGTCACTGCCACCACTATCCACGTACCTCTACGAGTACAACAAGTACAAACTCTGGTCACCGTGTTAAAAGTAACAAGAAATTCGCCAATTTAGCAAATGAAGGAGGAGAATTCGACGTCAAGAAGGGTGAAAGCAGGAGGAGAAAGTCTGACAAAAAAGTGAAAGTAGTAAAAACAGGAAATTGATGCAAAATTGATGCGAGTGATGACCACCCAATATTCGAATTCGTAATCTGGTCCTGTCAGAATGTCAGAGAAAATTGTCAGAGAAAATTTGGTGGTGACAACTTTTGTGCGCACGGAATTTGACCAGTGCAATTACAACGCTACTTAAATCGCTCTACTCCCTGTCAATTAAAAGTGTCAGAACGTTGATAGCTTCTTCTCCTCCTCTTCCTCCTCCGCCTCCTCATCTCTTCTCAATAAGCTATCCATGATTGATGGGGATGCAGCATTATCATCATCGTCATCATCGCGATGCGGCTTGCTTCCAGCTACGCTCTGGGGTTCGGGGGTCGGTTTGTATGGGAGCGAGCGAGAGGAACAAGACGGATACAAGCCGAATAAGCAGTGAGAAATGTATCTTTCGAATAACTGCTTTCGGGGGGATGCACCAGGGTAAAGAAGAAGATATGAAGTTATACTGTGTGCCACCACTTTTTTGCCGATGGGTTCGGGACTCTGCTAAAATTAGTCACTCCACCTCAGTCACCTCACCGACGACTCAGCCAACATCACTACGACACCATACAGCACCACGCCACGCCACAGTGTGTGTGTGTATGTATGTATGTGTAAAAGACTGTAGTGTGGCAAGTGTTCCTCAAGTATTGCACCTCTCTCTCTCTCTCCCTCTCCCTCTCTCTATCCATCTTTTAGTATCAGTTTTGTCCTCTTGGTCGGTCTCTCTCATTTCCGGAAAGGAATAATCAAGGGACCGTTGACTATCCAAGAATAAGAATGTGGTCGTGGCGGTGAAAAAGAGGGGGAGGACGACAGATCAGTCAGTTGAAAGTGTGCGTCTGTGCGTAACTGTCGATCAGTGGATGGATACTATGGCCACGGTCTATGAATGATGATACTCCACTGGTCACGAGAAAAGTGATGTGACTATAAAGTGACCACTTTGACAGCTGCTGTACTGCTGGGATGATGTTAATCCCGGTGGTTGGAATAAAGACTAAGAGTTGAGAGTGCGTGGTACAAAAGGAAGGAAAGAAGTACCGCCGCCACTGCTGTCACCATGGAGCGGAAGAGATCGACTAGTCGGTCCCCTTCTCTCTCGAGGAGACCCTCCTTCAAGGAGAAGAAGGGAGTGACCCTCCTCGCCAAGAAGAAGAAGGGGACGGGACCCTCTGGGAAGAAGGAGAGGTGGCTCCTCACCCGCAAAACGTGGCGGTACATGACCGACGCGGTGGGAAATTTGTTACCCGAGTACCGAACAGGGAGTCATCATCACGGAGGTCATGGTGCCAATGCACCTACAACAACGACTCCGACCGCGAGTGGGTCTGGTTCTGGGTCTGGTGCGACGAGTAGGAGGGGATCGGGCTTGTTTCAGGGTGGTGGTGGTAGTGGTAGTGGTGGTGGTGGAAATAAGGGGACCGCATCCCCACCACCGGGTCAGTTACAGCCCCACCAGTTGCAGCAGTGGACAATGCAACAGCAGCAATGGGTGAGTAAATATGTACAGAATTTTCTTCAGTTCTTGTGTAAATGCATTGCCGTGTCAAATTTAGCTCTTAAAAAATAAAAAAAAACTTGTCTCTACCCATCATTGTTTTACTCCAACAGGTCCAACAGCATAGTTCCACGACGACCTTCTCCACCGGAACGACTCCATCCGTCTCAACCACATCCGGGTCCAACCAACCTCAACAACCAAAGTCTAAACCCACGTCCCCCACTTCGGGCAACTTTCCTTCCTGGGTGCCATGTTCATTTCCATCCCACAGACCTGGGGTCACACCCACGGGACCAGGACCTGGTGGTCAACAGCATCTAGTTCATCACAGAACGGGTCAAATATTGGGACCGGTGAATAAATATATTAATCCGGCCGTAGACCCGGAAGATTTAGTTCAGGTGGAGCAACATTTCCAGGTAAATGTCATATCTTACAAATCTCTACGAGTAATTTAACTGCATGTAAACACCTCTTACAACTTTCTTCTTTCTTTGATAGGACGTGTGCACCAAAGAGAAGAAATTCCTCCTGTGGACGAGAAACAAACCGAAAGCCCTCTCCGGTCCGGCCCTACGCGACTTGAAAGAGAAAGAAAAACGTGACGAGGCTGCTTTAGCTGCAGCCGCAGCAGCAGCATCCCCTCCGAAAAAGCTCCTCCTCCCCGACTACTTTTCACCCGATGAGTTTGAAGAGGACGAGGAAGACTATGACGAGTATGGTGCCGAGGATGAAGAACAAATCACTGTGTGTGAGCGTCGAAAAAGCTCCACGGCCTCAAGTACAATTTCCATCATTGGTGGTCAACCGGGCACCTCGTCCTCGTTTTTCCGTCCCCTTTCATCCTTCGGTCAACCGCAGCATGCATCCTCCTCTCACTCGGAGACGAGCTACTCGATGGTCGGGGGTGGGCCGGGCGAGGCGCAGAGAGTTGTGCGGCACACGGGGATTCAGACAGACCCGTTTCCAGAAGAGTTGCTCATCCGGCTAAGGCTTCAAGCGGTGCATGACGAGAGGCAAAAGCAGATCCAGGCGATGCAGATCCAGCTGCAGAGACAGCATCATGGAGGTCAAGGACAACAGCTGCATCATCACCAAGGTGGTGATCATGGTGACATGGGGGGAAATGCCGGTAGTGGTGGAGATGCCACAGCAGGTGGGCATATGACCACGGGGATGGGACCATGGTACGGTGGTGCTGGTGGGGTTGGCTCCTTCGGGTCTAGCGGCACTAGTGGAGGTGGTGGTGGTAGTGGAACAGGAGGAGGAGGAGGAGGCACTGGGACACAATATTCTGGTGGAGGAGGTTTGATGGGTTTGCATGGACCACAATACCAATCAGGCGGACCTAGCGGAGGTACTAATAACTGTTTCTTATTATGGAATTGAGAACGAAATTTCAACAATATTTTCATTTCTGTCCCATTTTAGTACATCATCACTCCGGAATGGGCGCTGGTCATGGCAGTGGTGGCGCTGGTTCTGGTGTGAATCTGCGCTCCGTGTCCCTCTCTACCAGCCCCGGTGGGGGTTTGAAGGAAACTGTGATACCCATCAATACGGCCAATCTGACGAGTGCTAGCTATGGTCACTCTACGGATCAAGGCGGCGGTGCTGGTGGGGCAGGGCTTCGAAGTCAGAGTGGATCTGGGCGTGAGTCTGAGGAGAAAATGTTGGAGTATGGCGGAGGGAAAACTGGTGGTGCTGGTGCCCCTGACTCTACTGACAAGAAGAGCGAAGAATCTGGATACTCGTCATCAATTTCGGATACAGTCATGAAATACCTTCGCATCATGCGCAAGAATTCCAAGGCGGATAACAAAGAGACGATCGACAAGTTCAAAACGGTCAACTATGATCGCTCCTTGAGATACATCAAGAGTAAAAATGTGACCGTGGAGGAAGCATTGGAGCACGAAAAGAACAAAGCTTTAGGCTTAAGTGGCAAGGGCAGTGGTGGTGCGGGTGATGAGCAACCAGTCAGTGACTCCACAGCTCAACAAGGTCAAAGTCCTGGTCAACCCAATCAGCAGCAACAACCGGGGACGACAAGTAAACCTTCTGCTGCATCGCCAAGTGCAGGCAGCGGATCAACGGGACAAACCTCAGCCCCACTTTCACCAACCGCACCAAAGGAAAAGGCAGGAGGGACAAAAGTGAAGCAGAAAAAGCAGCAACAATCACAACAGCCTCCGCTTTCTCCGACATCTTCGTCCTCACCCCCACCACCACAACAACACCAAACTCCAGCTGGTCAGGAAAGTGGTCAGGATCTCATAACCGGGATCGTCCATCAAGGAGGAACATCTGCTGCTGCCACTTCCGGTGGTGCCAGTGGGGTTCGTTCGTTACCTCATTTAGGGTCACCCCCACCAACAAGTCCGTTGGAGGATGGGAGTGGCAGTGAGGTCGAAGTGGCGACACCAACAAATACGACGGACAAGAAAAAGGGCACTCTTGGGAAGAAAAATACTGTCAAAAAGAAAGTTGTTGGTGCAGTGAGTGGAAAGAGTGAGAGTGGAAAAGTGGCAGCGACAAATCTCGCCACCGAAGCCACAGTGAGAGGCCAGCAAAAGCAAAATGCTAGCTTATCATCATCCTCCTCCCCACAAGTAGGACTGGCCTCAACATCCTCTTCCGGAGGCATCATTGATATGGGGAAAGGTACACTGGGGCAAGTTGAGAAACTGGCAAGTCCATCATCCATGGCTGTTGATACGACTGGAGCAAACTCTCCCGTGTCGAATGCAACGACAGCGATAACACCAAATCAGGCAGCCGGTACAACAGTGGGCGGAGGAGGTGGTGTCATCCGCCACCTACGAGTGACCTCACCTCCGAAAGAGGTAGGCATCCAAGCGGGTGAAAGTTTGATTAAATATTTGCGAAAGCTATCCGACTTCTCGTCCCCCTCCGAATCCCCGGCAGAACTGGCCTCACTTTCTCCCCGGCTTTCCATCGCGACATCGGAGGGAGCCGAATGGTACATGCACCACGCCCAGTATCACCACAGCACAACTTCGTCCGGCATCCCCACCACGAGTCGGAGCAGTTTCGACGCCTTTGACCTCTACTCGGTCGGAGGTGGCGATTCCTCCGCGTCAACGTCGGAATGGGAGGACGCTTGGGTGCAACAACTATTGCAATATCAGCAATTATTCCAGCAGCAACAAGGCTGCGGAGGACAGCAGCAGCAGATAATGCCAGAATCGTCCACCTTGCTCAGTCCACCACAGGGAGTGGGAGGAGGGGGAAAAGGTGGACTTTCGCCAATTCCAGCGTCAGCGACTGGGTCCTCAGGTTGGTGTTACTTCTTTGGCTTGGTTTAGTGAGTGTGGTTAGTGTGCAAATTTTGCCGTTCTTTTCTTAGGATCCTCTGGCTCTGGTAGTGGTGGTGGGGGTGCATCATCAACTTCTTACTCTCCAAGGACACAGCACCACCAACTGAACGTCAAAATCTGCCCCTCTTCTGCTCCCCCTGCATCGGGATCCACACCTTCGACGCCTGGGGGAGGATCTGGTTCTTCCATCATGTCCTCGTCTCACGGAGAAAGAGGAGGAGGCAGCAGTGGTGGCGGTGGTCTCATGAAATCATTCTTCTCTTCATCCCCATTCTCATCATCGTTCGGGTTTAGAAGTTCCTCGAGCAAAAAACCATCCTCGACAAGTTCCCTTGGTCAGGGTGGCTCGGGTGGTGGCGGGTCTACCGTGACGACGTCCAACTCCGCCTCGTCCGTACTGGGTCGAGGTGGAGGATTATTAGGGTTGCCTCCGACCACATCATCCTCTCCAAATCTTCTTAGTCTCGTCCATTCCACGTCGTCAGGGTCGCATAGTCATGCTCACAGTGGTGGTCATTCATCTTCCAGTGGTCACGGCTTTTTCAGGAGTTCTGACCGCGACCTGAGAATAGGTTTAGGTGGTAGTGGTGGGGGTGGTGGTGGTGGTTCTACGAGCTGGGCTGGGGGTATGCTGAGCCGGGTTGGGTCAGGATCTAGGTCTCGATCGGGTGGTGGTGATGGTGGGAGCGGGGGTTTGGGGTCATCCTTTGGATTTGGGTCGAAAGTTCCGCAGAAGGGCGAAATGAATCTGCCCCTCGTAGATAACTCTAACCCACTTTCTCCTCCTTCTTCTTCTTCCTCTAATCCAGTGATGCAGAAGTCCAAGTCTTCCTCCAGTGTGGGGGGAGGCGGTGGCGGCGGCGGTGCGGGGACCGGAGGAGGCGGTGGACGAGGACTTATCTCAAAGAGCTCCAGAATTTTCAAGTCCAGATCTAAAAGTACGACGAGAGCGAATACGAGCTCAAGCGGGTCTGCGCCATGTTCCTGGGCTCCGCAGGTGGGTGACCAAGCATTGCATAACATCATAATTTATCATCTCATATTTGTTAGTCCAACTTGTGCCAATGTATGTGCAGGGAAAATGTCGCTGGCGATCCCCCTCTGGAAAGACGATCACCCTCGAATCCACCAACGCCCTGGCCCTCTCCGAACTGGAACGCTCCACTCTGGTCGAGGTGGCTTTGGAGAAGTTGAAATCCATAAATCTCGGCGTGGAGGTGAAGCTTCCCAAGGAGAAGGCTGCTTCCGGGGCAACCACGAAGAAACGGCGTCCCTACCTCTTGAAGAAGAAGGCTCTCTCCACGGGTTTCTTCGAAGGGGGCAAACGGGACGAGAAAGGTAAGGCCATCCTGATTTCACAGTCATCTAGTCATCATCCGTCCGGGTTTGTGTGTTGTGTTTTCGCTTCTTTTTCCATGTTATATTTTTTCTGGCTGGGGGCCAACGATTACACACTTTTTGCCTATTTTTACCTGCCCACCGCACGTCCACCATGACCAATTGTTTACTCCGAGCCGCAGTAATGTGTCTCGTGAGTGGAAACAACGTAGATGCCGAGGAATTGGGGCGGCGCTGCCCGTCATCATAAACATCCACTCATCATTCCTTCCTCCACTTCGACGTATGTATCCATCCATTTCATAAGTTATGTTACTTTCTTACCTGGTTTCTGTTTACTTTACACTTTTACAACCACCACATTTTTTTACGGGCTTCATTTTTTACCCGGATTTCGCAAGTGTGTTGAAGCGAAGAGAGAGAGAGAGAGAGACGGCTTGCTGCTTCGTTGGAGGGGAAGAATCTTTATTTTTGCTACTAAAATTCTACTAATACACTCGAGTTTTTTGATGATGATGACCCTTGCCATTTCATGGCATGGAAATTAGCCTTGTGTTGTTGTGGCGTAGCTGATGGTTCTCTGTTCTGTTACGTGGTCCTATTTTTACTCCAGTATTACTACTCCTTTTATCTATGCCAGACTGAGAAGAGGAGATGATGATGATCATGTGGCACTAAATTATTATGGGTTTCGAGTCAATGTCATTTTTTTCGTATTTTTGTACGCCCAAATCATTCCATTTGTAGGAAAAGATGTTCATTCTAAATATACGGCTTATTAGTGGAATTAGCTTTTTGGGCAGAGAGAGAGCAAGAGAGCTGCCTTCCACTCATCTTCAGTGACATCGATGACTTACATGTGTACGTAGATAAAAGGAGGAGGAGAAGGAGGAGGAGGAGAAAGAAGGCATAAAAATTTTTGCCAACTTTCACCTCAAATAACAACCGCAATGGCCTCCGTGGCAATTTCCACTTTCGCAGAATCCTGTCCCATGATGCATCCTGCTCTGGTGCGGCATGCACACTTCTCATTATTTGTCCAAATGAAATCCCCAATTAACTCTGAGAGAGAGGAGAGAACGTTAGCATGAAGCTCTCGAGAGCGTTTTATGAATATGTACACGTACGAATAATATGTGACAAAATAACAACCTTGCTCCGAGTAGTGTTCTGTTCTCTCCTGTGCATTCATAAGTATGCAAAAAACATGAAGCAGAGTCTGTCTGTCGAGTTGCTTGGTTTGGTTTGTGAGGAGAAGATGTGCTTTAAAAAATTGAAGTGGATGCCGGATTCGCTCGCAATGTTGGAAAGACAAAAGGGCTAAAAATACGGGACCCGAGTCTATTTTTGAGACTGCAGTTCGAATGCAGTTCATTCCGCGCATTCCTCACGAATGGGCGACGCGCTTATGGTTGATGATCGCAATAAGGATGGGAAAAAGTGGCGGTGCTGATGGTGGCACACGGCATAAAGTTTAAACGGAAAGTAATCACCAAAAGTTTGGATGGAAAAGTCAATGTCAAATGTCACTCACTCACTACTCGTGTTTCTCTTCAGCTTTGTTCACCAGTTATTTATTCATTCCCCGATGATATGATATGGTGGCGAAGAATGAATGCCAGGAGGAGCATCCAGGCAGCTAGATTGGGTCGTTGGCGTCATGTGACGGCAGTCGTGACGACGGAAGTATGTTCATACATGCACTGTTGTACTTACCAGCAGAACTATACATACATACGTGGATGTATTGTAGGAATGCATCCTTTCTAACGGCAAGGCCATGATTGTGTGTGCCATGTACTTGTTGACGGTGTTGTTGTGGTTGATAATAGATTAAGAGGTCTGTCATACATAAATACTTTGATGTAATCCGGCATGAGTGACGCAAGGCAGAGAGGTCACAAGAATGTACTTAGGCATAATTTTACTGGTCTCCCACAGAGTCGAGCGGTGGGAGTGGGATGGTTTTCGGGATCTCGTTGTCCACATGTGTCGCCAATGACCGGTTGCGCCAAGGAGTTCAGGGAGGAGCAGGAGGAGGAAGTGGCGGAGGGTCTACAGCTACCCAACCTCCTCAAGCAGCAACTGCGACCACGACGACCACCACGACCCAAGGAAGCACGCCCTATTATAGGAAAAGATCTCAAAATGGGAGTAGAAACAGCGTCGCGGATGTTCAGATGGGTCGTGAAGATAAGGTAACACAATAATTAAATTAGGTAGAAATTAGTGAGAAATGCATTGGTTTTGATTAAAATTTTATAATTGGGATTTGAAACAGGGTTCGACGGAGAGTTTGTTATTTTGGGGAAAGCGTGGCAGTGTCGCAGCCGTTGAGACCATTCCAGCCGCGGTGGGACAGCCTCCTTCCATGGTGAGAGAAGAAAGGTCAATGTGCCCAATAGAGCACAATTAGTACATGTTTTTGCATAACGTAGGACATACTGCAACCCCCACTCCCCTCAGTTCCATCCATTGTTACGGCTTGCGTGCAGCATTTGGAGAACTATGGGCTTCATACCACAGGAATTTTCAGGGTGTCCACGTCACTCAAACGGATTCGACAGGTTAATCAATCCGGAGCTTACTTATAAATGAACTTAATTTACTTATTTATGTCCATAATGTTCTAGTTGAGGGAAGAGATTGACGGGGGGAAAGATGTGGAATTTGGTGAAGAGCACAGTCCTCACGACGTGGCTGCCTTGTTGAAAGAATTTCTCCGCGACCTGCCAGACCCACTCCTCTCACGGGAACTGTACCAACCTTTTCTTAAAACACAGAGTAAGGAGAAATGCATTAATTTGTAGTTTCTATTTCTTGCCAACCATGTCTCATTTCCCATTTTAAACTATTTTGCGCTATGCTTTCTCCAGAAATACGAAACCGTAAACAACAACTTGAAGCAGTCCAACACCTCGTCCAATTACTTCCTGCCGCAAATCGCGACACGCTGGCATCTCTCCTCGCCTTTTTCGCCAAGGTTGTCGCCAACGCGGGCGAGACGAGAAGCTCGGGTGGAGAGCTACTGCCTGGAAACAAGATGGAGGGCTACTCCCTAGCCACGCTGATCGCCCCAAACATCCTCCCGTGTATGGAAGGAGGTGGAACGGCGGGGTCTGGGGACCACACCCTCACGAAAGAGAGGAGAGAGTCCATCGACGTGGTCAACTACATGATCTCCAATTACACCCAGTTGTTCGAAATCTCGCCCGAACTGCTTCACGATGTTTATCTCCATCTGATGGACACTCAGCCGGAAGCGGTGGAAGGACTTTTAAAAATCAAGAGTGGATTTGTAGACGAGTAAGTGCAAAAATAATAAATAAAACCATTCCTTGGATTATGTCATCTTATGTCCCATTTCCAGTGCTAATGACGAAATGGAGACGAGTTCCGTGTTCGAGGGGAGTGAATGCGGTGACCTGCCGGAGGGGGAAGAAGTCCAGACACCACAACCACAACAGCGTGTCTTTCGGAGACGGGAGGATATATTGCATGAAGGGGCAGCACACGGGGGACCAATTTCAGGGCACTCTCACCATACGAGTCAACCAGCAACAGCAGCAGCAGAGCCGAGTGGAAGGTGTGGATGACAAAGTTACGTTAATTAGAAACTGACTAATTTTTGCCTCAGGTTGAGAGGAAGTGATCGAGTTCGTGGGAGAAGAGACAGCTCTCGAGATCGATCAGGAGGTGCGGCAGTTTCGGATCAGGAGAAAGGGGGTCAAAGTGGGGCAGAAAGTGACACCTCCAGTACAAAATCCAGTTCGAGATGGTTCCGTAGAACGAGGCCAGATAAGACGAGAACTTCCAGTGATTCAGGTAACAGATTAACCATCCTCATAACTTTGCAGTCAAAGCATTAACAAATTTCATGACAAATTAAAGGAAGCGAGAAAGTGAAATGTTTCACCAGCGGAGGGATTGCCACTGCCCATCCCACTCAGAAAAGTGGTCTGGAATCGAAACGAGCCAATTCTCTAGATTCCGTCAACATGAAGGAGTCTTGTAGTCAAGGCGGAGGTGGTGGGAGTAGCGACGTCACTGGAGGAGCCACATCCCAAAAGGAAAAGAGTAATTCCGACCAAAGTTTAAAAGTTCCAGAAAATTTGAATAGACGGCAAAGCTCTCCGGTTTTGGAGAGTGCGGGTGTAATCACGGCGTCCTTGAAGGTAAGGGTAAGCAAGCAGTGGGGTCGAAAAGATGGCAAATGTACTAAAGAGATGACACAATTTTAGATCCCAGTCCCTGTCCCGCTGAACATTGACGACACCGACATTCCATTTATCGAGGAGGACCATCAGCACCACCACTCTCACTACTCGTCCACACGACAACACCCAATAGTTCCTGCGGCATCGAGTACAGCTCGAAGTAGAGGACGTTCTGCGTCTACGGATTCCTCTGCTCCAATAAAATCGCCGCAATCAAGCCACACTACGACGCCAATTAGTGAGAATTCCTACTAAATTTTTTATTCTTCTATTCAATCTGAATTTACCCATTTTATAAATAGGTTCCCCAGGTAGGCAACCCTCCTCCGAGGTGTCGTCTCCCCTCGGCTTCTCACCCCCCGGCTCGCCTCCCTATGACACATTCCCATATGAAGAGATGACTGCCCGCATCCTCCTCGGCGGTACTGCCGGAACTGACCAGGTCACAGCTTCGACATCCACGTCCACCACCATGACCAGTTCGGTGGACAAGGTGGTTCCGGCCAAGGTGGTCACGTCGTTGTATCTCCAGCCCGCCGCCAATACACCAAATGCCAATAGTAGTAATAGCGGAGGAGGAAATTCTGGAGGACCATCATGCCAAACGGCCACCGCGTCGGTTTATATCCCGGGCGTAGCATCGGGTATAGTAACTGCCAGTTAGTTTGAATTATATTGTCAAATTATCCATCATTCATGACGTTGTCTTTATTTCTAGATGGCAAAACCCATGGCAAAGAAACAACTCGCCACCTCGGAATCCTTTCTACAACCCCATCCTCCGGGTCAGCTATCGGTGGTTTGATAAAATCCAAAACAGCAGATTTTGAAAAACTGTCTAAATCCACCGCCAACTCGCCCACATCTTCCACGGCTACCTTGACGTACTCAATAGCTCCCAAAATGAGGCTCCGTTCCCAAGAGAACATTGTCCTCAAACAGCAATTCCTCCTTCGACAGCAGCAACTCCAGCAACAGCACCCCCATTATGCACACCCTTCACAGGAGGAGGGACGGAGGCGCGACGCGTCAAACACGCCCACGCCTCCCCCTCAAACGACTTCTGGACACGAAGCTAATCATAAATCGACCACCGTCAGGTCACCTTCTGTCAAGGATATGACGACGACAGAGCAGCAGCAGCAGCATGGGTCACCAACACATTCGCCTACATCCAAGTATGAAAAGTTCATGACTCAAAGTGTCACAAATTTGCTAATCAATCCTGTTTAATAGATCCTCACCCGGATCGCGTGGTCTAACCCGTCGTCGTCAACCCCTCACTGGGTCCGCTTCGTCCTCCGCTATCATCCCCTCATCATCCCACCACTCGTCGTCGTCCTTGACGTCCTCCGACCACCACCGACCTCACCACGGGTCAAGGCATCCACCCACCGTGACAGAGCCACAGACCGTTCCCACTCCGGCCGGAAGTAGTGGAGGTGGCTCACCGTCACGTTGGAAAAGGTCTGAAATAATTGCGAGTCGGCATGACGATTCGCCATCGGACCACGGAAGTGGTGGTGGGAGTTCCCGTTCGATCGGCGGTGGAGGTGGGGGTACACCGGAGACGTTTCTATGACGTCGCCGCACTTGCGATATCATTGCCGTCGTCAAAATCATAATTAATAATAATAATAATCATAGTAGTTTTGCTTCCATTATGATGATCCATTTTTATTCAGATTTTTACGCTTCAGATTATTCTTGTAAAAAATTAATTTTATTATTACGACTAAACTCGATATATCTTATTATTTCATGCTGACCTTCTTACTTTACTTACTTAAAATACTTCTAGTTTGGCTCCTGTAATTATTATTATTTTAGCAATTATTTTAGCAATTATTTTGCATGGTGCTATTTAAATATGAAAAAATATGTGTGCTAGAGAAAAAGTGAGATTTAAGATTAAAATAAGAACTCGGTCCACGTGGATTGACGCCACCGACAGGATTTTGTGACCATCGCCGCGTTGTTGTATTTATTTTGAGACCATTTTTATTATGTTCCGTTTCTCCGTTACTATTTTTTGGCTATTAAGCTTATCATTATGTACACTATGCTGGTAAACTACATATTATACGGTGCAGCATGCAGCTACGTAAACTGACAATTTTATTAACTCACAAAATAAAAGGAATGAATAAGTATAACATTTTTCGTGGTTGTTGTACTAATTCTAAATAGTTCATCCTAATAATCTTAGACTCGACGCACGCATTGTTTAACATTTAATAACAACAACAGAGATTCACTATTCAACAATTTGTTATTTGTGGCGAAAGTGAAAATTTTACAAGACGGTGAATTTGTTGGGAAACAAGAATGAATAAATAATTGCGGAACGATTCGATGGGTGGGAAAGTTCAGGAGAGACGTGATTATGTACTTCAATTGCATGTTTAGAATAAACTAAATACTTAAATGTTATTATGCCAATTATTTTTAAAGGGTGTGTCACGCAATAAAAGGTTTATTTGTATACCAGCTGGTAGAGTTGCATAGGTTATTTATTTGTTCTGCATTTAAATATTTCTGAGAATAAGAAGATTCCCAATAATAACTATCAGAACCAAGAATTGTGCAGTGGTGTGTGTTACCAGTTGAACTTGGCGCTTGATTACACACGTGTCTCACATTGTCCAAGCTTAGGTCACCTAGCGCCAGTTGGGTCACTATGTTACATTTTTCGTTTCTAGAGGGCGTTTTTCGCTAAAGTGTCAAAACGTTGACGAACACGAAAACAACGAAACACACCCTTTGGATCTGCCGAGACTTGATCAAATGAACAGGCACACCCCCTAAACTTGACACTTTACCTGTGACCTGGGCACACCCACTATACTTGAACTGTGACCTGGGCACACCCGCTACACTTGACCTGTGACCTGAGCACACCCATTACACTTCACCTGTAACCTGGGCACATCCACTGTACTTGACACTTGACCTGTGACATGGGCACACCACTTGGACTTGACATTTGACCTGTGATCTTGGCACACCCACTAGATTTGACATTTGACCTGTGACCTGGGCACACCCCCTGGACTTGACATTTGACCTGCGACCTGCGTACAATCCCTAAACTTGGCACTTAACGTAGTTGACACTTGACCTGTGACCTGGGCACATCCACTATACTTTACACTTGACCTGTAACCTGGACACACCCACTACACTTGACCTGTGACCTCTGTGCCCCACGGTATAGTTTACACTTGACCTGTGCCTTACTAATTTTAATTACCTACCAGCGCCACCTATCGGATGTTGGCTGTTTTTCAGCGCTAGAGGGCGGGCTTTTGCTTTAAATGCCTAAACGTTCTTAAAACGTTAGAACAATGCCATCAGACCCAAGAATTGTGCAGTGGTGTGTGTGTGTGTGTGTGTGTTACCAGTTGAACTTGGCGCTTGATTACACACGTGTCTCATATTGTCCAAGCTAATGTCACCTAGCGGCAGTTTGGGCACTATGTTGTATTTTTCGTTTCTAGAGGGCGTTTTTCCCTAAAGTGTCAAAACGTTGACGAAAACGAGAACAACGAAACGCACCCTTTGGATCTGCCGAGACTTGATCAAATGAACGGGCACACCCCCTAAACTTGACACTTTACCTGTGACCTGGGCACACCCACTAGATTTGACACTTTACCTGTGACCTGGGCACACCCACTAGATTTGACATTTGACCTGTGACCTGGGAACACCCACTACACTTGACCTGTGACCTGGGCACACCCGCTACACTTTACCTGCGACCTGGGCACACCCCCTAAACTTGACACTTTACCTGTGACCTGGGCACACCCACTAGACTTGACATTTGACCTGTGACCTAGGCACACCCACTAGATTTGACATTTGTCCTGTGACCTGGGAACACCCACTACACTTTACCTGCGACCTGGGCACACCCGCTACACTTTACCTGCGACCTGGGCACACCCCCTAAACTTGACACTTTACCTGTGACCTGGGCACACCCACTAGACTTGACATTTGACCTGTGACCTAGGCACACCCACTAGATTTGACATTTGTCCTGTGACCTGGGAACACCCACTACACTTTACCTGCGACCTGGGCACACCCGCTACACTTTACCTGCGACCTGGGCACACCCCCTAAACTTGACACTTTACCTGTGACCTGGGCACACCCACTAGACTTGACATTTGACCTGTGACCTAGGCACACCCACTAGATTTGACATTTGTCCTGTGACCTGGGAACACCCACTACACTTTACCTGCGACCTGGGCACACCCGCTACACTTTACCTGCGACCTGGGCACACCCCCTAAACTTGACACTTTACCTGTGACCTGGGCACACCCACTAGACTTGACATTTGACCTGTGACCTAGGCACACCCACTAGATTTGACATTTGTCCTGTGACCTGGGAACACCCACTACACTTTACCTGCGACCTGGGCACACCCGCTACACTTTACCTGCGACCTGGGCACACCCCCTAAACTTGACACTTTACCTGTGACCTGGGCACACCCACTAGACTTGACATTTGACCTGTGACCTAGGCACACCCACTAGATTTGACATTTGTCCTGTGACCTGGGAACACCCACTACACTTGACCTGTGACCTGGGCACACCCGCTACACTTTACCTGCGACCTGGGCACACCCCCTAAACTTGACACTTTACCTGTGACCTGGGAACACCCACTACACTTGACCTGTTACCTGGGCACACCGCCTGGCATTGACATTTGACCTGTGACCTTGGCGCACCCACTAGATTTGACCTGTGACCTGGGCACACCCTTTGGACTTGACATTTGACCTGCGTACAATCCCTAAACTTGGCACTAAACGAAGTTGACACTTGACCTGTGACCTGGGCACATCCACTATGTGAGCGTCCATAAATCACGTGATCGATTAGAGGGGGGGAGGGGGTCTGAAATTTGTCACCAAATATCACGGGGGGGGGGCGGGGTAGATGGTCAGATGTCACGTGACATGAGTAAAGTTTTTTTAACTTTTGTATATGCCAATAAATGTCATGAGAGTTATACATAAACTCTCTTGGCATACCACGCGCACGTTATATGAATTTGATTTTCATTTTGGATATTTGGAAACTTGCTTCGACTTAAATTCTTATGTCCGACTGGCGTATTAAATAGTTATTTACACATGTGTGTAGTGTAGCTCTAATTTGATTAATGAGTTAAAAATATTGTTATGCCGGACAACATGATTTAATTTGAGCATCATATTCTGTCACGTGACCGGTGGGGGGGGGTAGCGAAATTATCACCACCGGTCACCAAGGGAGGGGGAGGGGGTCAAAATTGTCCAAGAATCGATCACATGATTTATGGACGCTCCCTATACTTGACCTGTGACCTCTGTGCCCCACTGTATAATGGACACTTGACCTGTGCCTTACTAATTTTAATTACCTACCAGCGCCACCTATCGGATGTTGGCTGTTTTTCAGCGCTAGAAGGCGGGCTTTTGCTTAAAGTGCCTAAACGTTCTTAAAACGTTAGAACAATGGCATTCTTTAGAGTTGTGACCAAACGTTTTTCGTGGTCACAACCGTTATAGTCGTAACCTAACGTTTTTCGTGGTCACAACTTTTAAAGTCGTGACTGAACGTTTTTCGTGGTCACAACCTTTAGAGTCGTGACCTAACGTTTTTCGAGGTCACCCCCTTTAGAGTCGTGACCTAATGTTTTTCGTGGTCAACCCCTTTAGAGTCGTAACGGAACGTTTTTTGTGGTTACCCGCTTTAGAGTCGTGACCTAACGTTTTTCGTGGCCACCCCCTTTAGAGTCGTGACCTAACGTTTTTCGTGGCCACCCCCCTTAGAGTCGTAACTGAACGTTTTTCGTGGTTACCCGCTTTAGAGTCGTGACCTAACGTTTTCCGTGGCCACCCCCTTTAGAGTCGTAACTGAACGTTTTTCGTGGTTACCCGCTTTAGAGTCGTGATCTAACGTTTTTCGTGGCCACCCCCTTTAGAGTCCTGACCTAATGTTTTTCGTGGTCACCCTCTTAAGGGTCGTAACTAAACGAATTTCGTGGTCACACCCACAGAGTCGTGACTGAACGTTTTTCGTGGTTACCCCCTTTAGAGTCGTGACTGAACGAATATCTTGGTCACAACCATAGAGTCGTGACAGCACGTTTTACGTTGTCACACCAATAGAGTTGTGAACTCTATTATTAAACATCGTGCTATGAAACGTAACAATCAAGTCCACGCTCCTTTGCTCTGTGTGAAGGTAAATGTGTAACAATTATTCAGCAGGAATTTGTATCGCTAAACTAAATGAAATCGTTTTGCTTAGAGCCCGCATTGCGGGCTTAAGAGACTAGTCTGCATATAAAACGAAATCACAAATGTACTAAAATTTGTACCCACCAACTTTTTGATGAAATAATTAAGATGTCAAAGTGTCAAACACAAATCCTATTTTAAGCGAAACGAATGTGAGTCAAGAACGTCAAACGTGGAGATAACTTCAGGACGAAGATGATGATACCATTGCATTACTGGAGGGCAGACGAGGTCAGATAAGCCACTGCTCATGGATTAGTATGTAATTATTTTGCGTAATATTTAATGATGCAATATATTAGTAGAAGAACTGGAAGGAAGCAAAAAGTTGTTTGACTTTAGTTTACTCAATTTACGTGGAGAGTGAGGCTGTGCTTGTGCTCAATCAAGGGGTCGATTTTGGACAGCAAATTTTCTACCGTGTGAAATTGTAAGTCGTCATAATATTCAATCAAAAATATATATAAACATTTAAAGGCTTATCAGTAAATCTTTAACGTTAAGAAAATATATAGAAAAAATTTTAGGATTGAAAAATTGACCAAATCGTCTCAGATTTCCAGATTTTTAACTTAATTAATTACGTAATAAGTTGTGACGTATCATTTTTTCCCATTTAAATGCCTATCCTTTGTTAATTCTCAAGTGAGTGCAACTCAATTTAGATGGAAATTTTCGAATGAGTCTGTTTTCCATAAAATTGACAAGATTACACTATCTGAATGCATGTACGTACACCATGGAGATAGAGATGATGGGTGTGTGTCTGATATCTCGTCTCACATGTTGGGCAGTAATGAAATCAAGTTGGTCATATGTGTGTATTACTTGATTATTTATATTGCATTATCTCACAGACAAGGTGAAGGTCGTCCTGATTCCTTCACCGTGTAACGCAGACAGCCTTACCGTATTATCCACACGTATCCAATATATGTAACTCACATAGAAATGCTCTTGTCCACTTCTGCTCGGTATTGTCACAAGTTGTCATCTGTCCTCCTCCGTCATCTCCACTCCAGCAGAAACATGTCGAGTTCTTCCCTTCTCATTTCCAATCCGAAATATTCCTTCCTCAAAAATGACCTCGGACTTGAGGAGGTCAACCCGGGTGTTTATGATGGACAATGGAAAGGTTCTGGACAAGTGAGTAGAGTTAAATTCAGATTAATTATTAATTAGAATTAAAGTATGATTGATTATTATTACGTGCACCTCTCATAGGTGATTACATCCATCTGTCCGGCAAACGGTCTTCCCATCGCCTCTGTAACGCAAGGTACCGTTTCTGACTATAATGCCGCCGTCTCTGCTGCTTCTAAAGCTTGGGAGGAATGGGTCGACATCCCGGCGCCAAAACGTGGCGAAATTGTGAGACAAATCGGGGATGCTCTCCGTCTCAAGTTGGAACCACTGGGAAAACTTGTGGCGTTGGAGATGGGGAAAATTCTACCAGAAGGGATCGGTGAAGTTCAGGAATATGTCGACATTTGCGATTATGCCACCGGCTTGAGTCGCATGTTGGAGGGGAAGTTGATTCCCTCTGAGAGACCAGGACACGTTCTCATGGAGGCGTGGAATCCTCTCGGGGTTGTCGGAATTATCTCAGCGTTCAACTTCCCGGTGGCCGTATTCGGATGGAATAATGCGATTGCAATGGTTAACTATTAATAATTATGATATTATATAATTTCAGTTTGTAGAAATTTTATAATTATTTTGTTTTTCCAGGTCTGTGGAAACACCATGGTTTGGAAGGGTGCTCCCACAACGTCCCTCTGCTCCGTGGCGACGACAAAGATTGTGGCATCCGTTCTGGAAAAGAACAACTTGCCAGGTGCGATCTGTTCCTTGGTGTGTGGCGGGGCCGATATCGGTTCAGCCATGGCAGATGATAAGCGAGTTCCACTCGTATCCTTCACTGGTAGTACACAAGTCGGTGGAAAGGTAAATTTAAAAAAAGAACATGTTTTATAGAAATTTTATCAAAATGGTTTGATAACCTAATATCACTTTTGTCCAGGTGGGTGTCGCAGTTCAATCTCGTTTCGGCAAGAGTCTCCTTGAACTCGGAGGAAACAACGCGATCATCGTGGCAGCCGATGCTGACTTGGATATGGTTGTTCGAGCTGCGGTATTCGCTTGTGCTGGTACAGCTGGACAGCGCTGCACCACCACGAGACGCCTCATCCTCCATGAGCAGGTGCATGACGAAGTTGTGACAAGACTGGTGAAGGCGTACGAACAACTGGTTCCCAGGACTGGAGATCCTCTCGAAACTGGGACACTCCTCGGACCGATGCACTCCACCGTCGGGATCGACAACTACAAGGCCACCTTAGAAGAGGTATCGTAAACTAGATAAATTACATGCATTTAACTCTCTGAACCTACTGTATAAATATCATTTAAAATCCAACAGGTCAAGAAGTTGGGGGGCAAGATTGCGTTTGGTGGAAAAGTGAGTATAATAAATAGAAAACATTTGATTTAAATAGTTCGCATTTTTTGACAAGGTTATAACGACTCTTTTTTTATTTCAAGGTAATGCAGCGTGCTGGAAATTACGTCGAACCAACCATTGTGACCGGACTCCCGACAAATTCTCCTGTCGTACTCCGCGAGACTTTTGCTCCAATTGTGTACGCTCTAAAAGTTAAGGATGTCGATGAAGCAATCAAAGCGAACAACAATGTCGAGCAGGGTCTTTCTTCCTCCATATTTACACAGAATATCGGACATATTTTCCAGGTGCAAAAATCACTATGTTTAACTCTAGAAATTAACTACTAAATTCTCATAAGTCAGTTTTTAATCGTTCATTTGATAACAGTGGCTGGGACCCAAAGGTTCTGACTGTGGCATCGTAAATGTTAACATTCCAACGAACGGGGCTGAAATTGGGGGAGCTTTTGGAGGTGAAAAGGCCACGGGAGGAGGACGCGAATCAGGCTCAGATTCTTGGAAGCAATACATGCGTCGCTCCACGATAACCATAAATTATACGAAGGAGCTTCCACTCGCACAAGGAATTAAATTTGAGTAATAATTAATAATTGCGAATCAGATTGTTTGAACAAAATTAGAAATTTCAGAAGAAAAATTTATTACATTCAAGTGCACAATAATAAAAATGTGGTTTTTTCAAGTTTGTTCAATTTATTTGTTAAGTAGAAGTTTTATTATGAGGGAATTTAATAAGAAGTGGTAATTTGTTTATAGAGCGTCTACTGGTAATTTTGTCTTTTTGGCGTCAAGTACGCCTGAGGGTTATTCCGCTATTCCGTTATTTGGGGGTCGTATCCTGGGCGGGGTTCAGCGTCGTTCTGCTGGTAAGCAGACGATTCTTGTGCTGGATTTTGATTGAGAGATTCTGGATTATATGGTTCATTGGTCACTGGGGTGCTGTATGACGGCGTCGCCTCCGCTGTGTAAGACGAGTCGGAAGGTGAAACGGGGGCATAGGCAGGAAGTGGAGTAGGTTCTGGTACATAAGAGTCCGGTGTAGTTTGAGGAGCCTCGTAGGGTGACGTAGAAATATATTCGGGAACGGCAGTGGACGACTCGGTTGATAAAACGTAAGACGCCTCTTTGGTTTCGACTTGTGGCGTATACGGAGCAGCAGAATAAGGGTTATCTGCCGCATGAGGAGCAAGATAAGGAGATTCTGTTCCTTGATATTGTATATAAGGCGAAGCTGTCACTTGGTTTGCCTTGTAAGGCGACTCTGTCTCTTTGGGTACCGTGTACGACGCGTCGATTTCCGTGGGAGCGGCGTAATTTGAATCAGTCACTTGGGGTGTGGCGTAAGTCGAATCTGTTTCTTGAGGAGCAGCGTAAGTCAAATCTACTTGCTGGGGGGCGGCGTAAGTCGAATCTGTTGTGGCGTAAGGAGAATCTGTCTCTTTGGGTGCGGTGTACGACGAGTCGATTTCTTGGGGAGCGGCGTATGTCGAATCTGCCTCTTTGGGTACCGTATCAGACAAGTCTACTTCCTGGGGAGCGGCGTATGTCGAATCTGTCGTGGCGTAAGGCGACTCTATCTCTTTGGGTGCCCTGTAGGACGAGTCGATTTCTTGGGTAGCGGCGTATGTCGCTGTTGCTTGGGGAACGGCGTAAGTCGAATCTGTTGCTTGGGGAGCGGCGTAAGTCGAATCTATCTCTTTGGGTGCCGTGTACGACGAGTCGATTTCTTGGGGAGCGGCGTATGTCGAATCTGTCGTGGCGTAAGGCGACTCTGTCTCTTCGGGTGCCTTGTAAGTCGAGTCTATTTCCTGGGGAGCGGCGTAATTCGAATCTGTTGTGGCGTAAGGAGAATCTGTCTCTTTGGGTGCGGTGTACGACGAGTCGATTTCTTGGGGAGCGGCATATGTCGAATCTGTCTCTTTGAGTGCCGTGTACGACGAGTCGATTTCTTGGGGAGCGGCATATGTCGAATCTGTCTCTTTGGGTGCGGTGTACGACGAGTCGATTTCTTGGGGAGCGGCATATGTCGAATCTGTCTCTTTGGGTGCGGTGTACGACGAGTCGATTTCTTGGGGAGCGGCGTATGTCGAATCTGCATCTTTGGGTACCGTATAAGACAAGTCTACTTCCTGAGGAGCGGCGTATGTCGAATCTGTCGTGGCGTAAGGCGACTCTATCTCTTTGGGTGCCCTGTAGGACGAGTCGATTTCTTGGGTAGCGGCGTATGTCGCTGTTGTTTGGGGAACGGCGTAAGTCGAATCTATCTCTTTGGGTGCCGTGTACGACGAGTCGATTTCTTGGGGAGCGGCGTAATTCGAATCTGTTGTGGCGTAAGGAGAATCTGTCTCTTTGGGTGCGGTGTACGACGAGTCGATTTCTTGGGGAGCGCCATATGTCGAATCTGTCTCTTTGGGTGCGGTGTACGACGAGTCGATTTCTTGGGGAGCGCCATATGTCGAATCTGTCTCTTTGGGTGCGGTGTACGACGAGTCGATTTCTTGGGGAGCGGCGTATGTCGAATCTGTCGTGGCGTAAGGCGACTCTGTCTCTTTGGGTGCCCTGTAAGACGAGTCTATTTCCTGGGGAGCGGCGTAATTCGAATCGGTCGCTTGGTGTGAGGCGTAAGTCGAATCTGTCTCTTTGGGTGCCGTATACGAGGAGTCGATTTCCTCGGGAGCCGCGTAAGTCGAATCGGTCACTTGGGGAGCGACGTAAGACGAGTCGATTTCCTGGGGAGCGGCGTAAGTCGAATCCGTCACTTGGGGTGTGGCGTAAGTCGAATCTGTTGCTTGAGGAGCAGCGTAGGCCAAATCTACTTGCTGGGGGGCGGCGTAAGTCGGATCTGTTGTGGCGTAAGGAGAACCTGTCGCGGTGTAAGGCGACTCTGTCTCTTTGGGTGCCGTGTACGACGAGTCTATTTCCTGGGGAGCGGAGTAAGACGAATCTGTGTCTTTGGGTGTGGCGTAGTTCGAATCTGTCGCTTCCTGAGCGGTGTAAGGCGAATCGATCGCTTTGGAATTGGCATATGGAGATTCAGAATCTATAGCCCTAGGAGCTAAATAAGAAGATTCTGGTCCCTGATATTTTGCATACGGCAAATCTGTTGTTTGAGGAACGGTGTAAGGCGCATCAGTGCTTTGTTGATACGATTCATCCTTGAGAGGAGCAGAATTTTTGTCCGTTATTGCAATATAGTACGGCTCAGTAGGTTTCGCCACGTATGGTGAGTCGGTGGGTTGAAGAACATATAATGACGCCATGGTGGTTGAAGGTTGGTAAGTGTCCGCACTTATCGAATATGTGGGCGAGGTCTCTACCGCACCGGAAGTATCACCACCCACACTACTTGGTTGAGGATAAATGACTTTTCCATCGTCCACTAACGCATCATCGACCGAACCTCGTGGTTTGTAGTACTCACCACTTTCGTCCCCCTGTTTGTTGCTTGACGGAGCTTGAGTTGCCGGAGAGCCATATCCGCTCGGATAATAATTGTCAGCCTCCTCTTCCTGTTCAGCGTAAGGTGAAGTCTCAGTGGTGGTGGCCACCTAAAAATATCAAATTAAAAAAGAAGCACAAAGCTATGAAAATATTCCATATAAAATTTACTTTCATTCAAGCTTACATCATTTTTTTGGCCAAACTTTTCTCTCAACTTTTCCTTCACGAGTTCCTTAATCTGATTTTGCATTTCGGGAGATAGCTGGTCCATTCCAGAGGAGGAGAACACCAAACCATCATCCGTTTGTGTCGAGGCGTCATCAAAACGTGTGGGTATGGTATGAACAACCTGAAAGTGAAGGTTAACCAAGAATAAACTCACCCCATTTTACAAAACCTAAAAAAAAGCGCATGATTATGTATTTCACCTTGTGTGTTGTCGTAGTTTTCACAACTTTGTTCCCCCCAGCGTCCACATAAGTCTCCGTTTTACGAGTGGTTCCTGGTTTCAAGTTAGCAAAGTCCCCCATCCCTTCGATAAGTCGGTCCAGTGCTGCATTTGGATATGGCACGGGTGAAGGAGTGGTCGTCGTGGTGGGCTCAGAGCAACCTTAATCGAAATAGCCATCGTTATTCCATTAATTAATTTCTCATGAAAAATTAACCATGAAAGTTTCCTATGTATTCACTCACCCAACCGGCCCGTCCAGACACAAGCCCCTCTTTGAAACTGGGATGGAAATGGACATCTGAATGGATAAGATCTCCCCCTCCGGCAGAGGAAAAAAGTGTGACAGTCCGCCTCGTTTGGGTGGAACCCATCCCCCAGGACCCCACAATCCGGAGTGGTCGACTGGAACTGGGGAAACAGAAGGGAACTCAGTCTTCTGAGACGGGGAGTCAGGGCTGCACAATATTCATGAAAAACTTTCATTTTACAACACCGTCTCAATTTCCCAAGACTATCAAATATCTCAATTTTTATCAAATGATGCATGATACTTACGAGATGAATGAATCCCATGCTCATAAAACACGAGAACAAAGACGAGGGCCACACCCAATCTCGATCCCGAACGTCCCATTCGGAACTCTTGCTCAGTTCTTCACACGATTATGTCCTTTACTTTCCACCCAAATTTCTATTATCTTGACCAAATTATGAAACCTTTATGACCGAGACACCACTCACTTTAACGTGCCAACTCTCTTAGCTTTAGCTTCGATCAACTCGTCTCAGGGTTTCAATCCAGTAATGCGAGAAGATTCAAAATATTTGTCAAGATGCACACTGTGTTTCAGGCAAGAATTAACTCGAGAATGGCTTCAATTTCACTTGGGGCTTAACTTCTAATAAAAAGTGTCGCATTTCAACTATATGTCGTGTTTGCATATTTGTTACTAATAAATGTTGGTCTTGGTATGTGAGATAAAAATTACAGAAAATAAAATGCCCGACTTAAACATAAACATCATGTATTCGTCATCAATAATATCATTTTACATTCCTTGAATGCCTTCCTGTACAACGAGACGAGACGGATCTGATTTTAACCTTGTCAAACGTTTTCATTGCACATTTTTTAAATTAAGAAACTCGAGGTTTTATTCATGGGGACGGTTTTAAGTAGTCAATCACCATGCATATGTATGCAATCTAAGATTTATTGATACTAGTAAATGTCTGCAAAAATGTCATGCATAATTACCACTTGAAACAACGTGTACGTTTGTTTTTCGAGCTTGAAAAGATATTAACTGATTCATATCCTGAGGAATTTAACAATTGCGTACAACATTGTAGAATTACTGTGACTTATTATGTGCGTGCTTTCCAATTACCTTCCAAGAACACCACTAATGTGCAGAATATATGCTTATTTTGCTGAATTTGACGATCTCGTCTGTCATTTTTCTACGAAGCAGACAAGGTTAATACTTCAAATTAAACTGTGAATTAATGACATGCAACTTGCAATATGAATAACGAACGCTACGGGTTTTGGGACAATATTATTGTCAGGAAAGCAATACGTAAGAAACAATAAATTTTGTTTTTGCATAGCAAAATTTGGAACGACATAATAGTAGGGTGACGTTTTTTAGTGATTAAAACCAAGCCAATAACTCTCTATTAACATATTGATCTGAATTACACGATCTTGCAAGTTCTAAAATGCCGATTTTGCTCTTCTAATTTTGTGTAATTCACGAGAAAAAAATTCACCAGCAAAATGACTTGGTACTTAATGAATAGACTTTGTAAAGAATTGCATGCCGCATTTTATTGTATATTGTCAATTCACACGAATTTATTGGTAGGTATTAGTATCAATTGAGAAAAGGTATCCGTTAGTCCTAATACAGTCAGCAATGTTAGGATAAGAATTTGCATATTTAAGAAAGGCTTGTAAATTGTAAAAATAAATTTTACCCATAAACTGCATTGTATCCCATGGGAGCAGCGTTAGGGCAAGTACCGATTGCACTGCAATTGTTCTGACAGAAGCAGGTTGGGAACAAGAGCGTCGGGAGACACGGACAACCGACCAAATTTGTAGAGGTCATGGTATCATTAAAATACTTCCAAGAGTAGTAGTGGTCACATGTGCCTAAAGAGGTATTGCAAAAATGAGATTGGCAAACGCAAAAATTAGTCTATATCAAAAGTTATATATATTGTTACGTAGTGGATCTGACGGGGACAAGTTTGCACACCCGGGTTGACTAGAACCTCCATTCACAAAAACGTCAATGTTACCAGAGTTTGTTCGGGAGTCGCCCAATCCACCACGACCCGTGTGATAAATGTCAACCCAACCCGCGTTAGTTTTGTAAATCATGTCACTATCTGAAAGTGACAAGTAATAAAGCGGCCCAGCAGGGTCCAAGCCAGTAATTCGGTTTATCGTTTGGTTGTACAACGTCTTGCTGGAAGAACCAGCACAACCACCTATTCGATGGACAAAATCGTATGAATAAATTTAAAATCATGAGCCCATTCACTACGAAAATACCGATGTGGGATCCCAAACTGTGCCCGATAATCCATACTTGCGACTGCGAAATCCCCTTTTTAAGACTTAAGAATTGAATAAATTCAGCCACCCTTTTTCCCACTGGTGGAACGTTGAGCAACACGATTGGGTACATCGTGGTGGCAAGAAGGGCACTGAGGTCAAGGAGACCCGTGTCACCTCCCGATAGTGCACCCCAGTCCACAATTATGACATTTTTCGTGCCAGGTTTTGACAAAAATGCTAACATTTGAAACACCTGTATCAATATTAATTACGATTTTAATTAGTTATGTTTCCCATACTCGCTTTAAGATTTTGGGTCATCAGTGAGTTTGTAGAATTAGAGAGAAAGCCATCAATCAGAATAATAGTGGGAACATTAGGAATAAGATTGGAAGCTTCCAAAGAATCCGAATCGTTGTAAACTATTTCAAATGGATTATTCGTTGTTCTGTTGGTGAATCAAACCAAAAATAGAAAAATTGTTTAACAGTACTGTCTACATTACTTTCTACATAAGAATTGGAAGGTTTCTACAAACTCACGGATAATATACAAATCTGATCAGATTGACATCGGTGGATGGCAACAATTCCGGAGCAAGTGTGGTTTGTGCTATTGCCATACAAGCCAAAAAGAGGGTTGATGCCAAATAAAGGTGAAATTTCGCCATATTGTTTGTGGCGTTGCGTTGTTTTAGGTGCTTCGACCGGACGAAGTACTACGACGGATTTCTATATGACCTCTGTGATGACTTGGGAAATGCTTTTTATAAAGAAGTAAGTATTCTTATCATTGTATATGAATGATGTAAAGGTAATGCAAGTATTCATTTATGGTGTGTTGTATAACCGGATTAAATGTCTATTAAAAGGCCAATGTCAATGCAAAGTACATAATTCCAGATTTTGTACAGGTTATGCATATACGTATGTACATAATGTGGACTTTATTATTTCCACCCTGCATGAGCATGATGAGGGGGTAACGTTTTATAATGCATTATAAGTTTCAAAATACTGGGTTGATAAGCTTCATGATTCTCTGCATAGTTTTAGTCCTGCGTATTTGGCTAATCTTTAGTCCAGTCAATGCGCTTAAAATTGTACGATGTGTACATTTTTACACGTGTCTGTCGTAAAACATGAAGTTTTTAGTGTTAGTGGACAAAGACAATTAATAAATGTGATATCATACTGATACTATGTCAATTAACGGTATTACAATCTCGAGTACTTGCTTATGTTAGTACATGCTCAATATGTACATCAAATCCATATTTAAAATGGTACTTATCTATACGTACATACATACGTATGCTAAACGTAGCTGTTTTCTTAAGTTTTTAATTGACGCCAATAACAAATTTATCATACGAAACTAATTCTTATTCAATTTCCAAATTATTATTTTGAAAAAGTTATCTGATGATGGTTCAAGTATAGCATTGAAAGCATTCTAATAAATCTGCTTTCTCCTACAACTATGCCTTCCGAAATAGTTTAAATAATTAAGACTGTCCTGTGGCATTGTTTTAGTTTTGCATGGAGGTTTTATTTATTTTGGCATAAACAAGAAAAGGTTAGGAGAATTTAACAAATTATACAAAATCCTAGTCAGAAAGTAATAAAGTAAATATGCAAAGCATACAGTTGGATATCAAACCATTAGTAAATTTGGAAAATAAAAACATTATCATTAACAAGTACTAAAAACAAACGCTTTTTAGTTTTACTTTAATTTTTCAATGGAATAATTGGGGTTGGAAAGATCAGTTTCACGAGGGGATTCTTACACTCGATCAAACATGTTGTAAGCATCTTGTCCATACACACGATCCAAGCATAAATTAAGTTATCCACAGTTTTGAGGAACACCGTAAGCTCTTGTTCCTCTGTAAACTTTTCAACATAGTGATACACCTCGTCTTCACTTACACCGGGGAGTATTTCGATTGGGATTGAGACTTTAAGAGCAAACGCTTTGTCCTTGCAAAAGTAAGATGGGAGGGGTTTTATCATTGCAGAAGTAATGACATCATAATTTCCATAATCCAGAAAAACGACTTTGTACGCGTCTTTGTCTGGACAAGCCTCCAAAATTTTAGCTCTATAGTAGCGTAAATCATCTTCAATGTTTTGCCTGGCCGCGACGTAAGTTCCACTGATCAGAGATGAAGGATCCAGTTGAGGGACATTTTTCCAGTTGTTCAAAAATTGGGTCAGTTCTTCACTTACTCCATCCGCTCGATGGTCGTCACCTTCGAGCTGAATGCAAATTGAGTTATAATTTTCTATGAAAGACACAACTCCTTCATATTGAACTCCCGAAATGTATGCTGAGGGTCCACTAAATAATTCCTTCGCAAGATCCTGGTCGATCATTGGAAATTCATGGTCAACGTTTGTATAGTACTCGCAGAGGTTTGGCTTTCTTAGGCCAAAACCGTCAAGAAGTGGCGTCCCTTCTTCTGAAGCGAGGGTCACTACACACCTGGAAGGAGAGAGACGAGTATAAAGGTTAAAACGCAGTTTAAATAAAATAAATAAATCTCTACTTCCTTATCTTACTTTCGAATTTCTCGGGGATCAACGTCATCAATGAAATTTACATGACTAATGTAGCATTCCAGATTTTTTTCAATAATCAACTCTATCAATTTGCCGTTAGTTTCATCTGAAGGAAGTTTGCTCGGGTCCGCTGCCAATAGTTCAATTAAATAGCAGGGTGTGGCTGCTTCAGGAATCTCAACGAGTTCATTCGGAATTTTGAGCATCTAGAACATAATTTGTGACGATTTAATGGGGCATGAACTATGACATCAGTCAGAGTTATTAGAGTTTCTACCATTAAAACTTACGTCTTTTTCCTGAACATTGACAAAATCACCATAATCTACCAGTTTCACCAAGTATCCAACTGTCGACTTTTGAATAATTGTAGCTCGATAATCCATTCTATCCTCGCCATACGCAACAAGAACAGCATCGCCAATATCCTTTGAAAAGTCCTTCGCCTTTTAGAAAAGTACACATTATTAATAACACAAATTTAATTGAGTGATAAGAAAGTACAAATAACTTTACGTTTGTACAATGCGGTCTTCACTTCGCAGTGACTAGAGAGTAATATTACTTACCTCATTGGAAGTAGAGTCATACTTCAACAATCCAGCATCAACAGCTTCCATTATAGATGGATGCAGCTGAAGATGAACTTTGAAATTCGATCCCACTTTTGAAACCTTTGTCCCAAAGACTCCGATTTTCTGTCCAATCCAATCACTGTAATCATATCGAGGATACTTTCCAAGCATTTGTGGCCCTAAATTATGTAAAATAAATTACAATATATTAATATCTAATCCAATAGTAATATCGCACGATCTGATTTATTAGCTAATTAACTGAAGTCAATCAATACTATGTTAATGAATTGGAAATGAAAATATTTTACCTTCATCATTGGTGGCATGAGTACTCAGCGGAACAAAATCAGCTAAACCCAAATTCATAACCATTTCGAATCCAACATCCTTCTTGTCACACGTGAGCCAAACTTCAGAGACTCCACGGTCAATTAGAGAAATTGAGAACACGGATGTATTCTTCCCTTGGAACAGCGACTTGTAGTCATACTTTTTCCACTTTTCCTTTTCCTCAAATGGGACAACTTGAGCAAGTCGGCACATTAGCGAAAGCTTCGGAAGTCGCAAAAGTTCAGTTGACGACGGATATATGGAATCAGCCGAAACCAAAATATCCACTCCTGAATCCACCATATACACGTTCACGCCCTTCTCGTCAACTAAATTGACCTCTGCTCGGCGAAACTTGCTATGAAATATACAAAAATAGATTTATTATTTTATCGTAATCGTATGCTTATTAGCAATGACATAAATCCCATTCATTATCATATCATACCCATCCTCAAATTTGACAGTTACAGGAAGTCCGTCCTTCAGACAAGCAACGTCAACCGGTGCACAACCGGCAATGTTGTGCAAATGAAGATCCATTGCCTCCTTAATCTGCCTTTGAATCACCACGGAAGTCTGATCCATCACGATGATTGAAAAATTGTCTGGGCTAATAGCACTCAGCAATTTGTACGAGTACTTCCTATTGATCATCAATGGACGATCCGGATAGCACCATTCGTCCTTAAGAGTATCCAAATCCTTATCAAGCAACATCTCGGCGTAATCAGTCGTCGTACTTGTTCCTACAACAAGAAAGAAAAGAAACGGCGATATTTAACTCTAGTTACAAATTTAACTCTAGTTACTTTACCTTTTGACCTACCTACACGTATTATTTTCTTCCTTTCCCTAGCAAACCTTCCTACAAGTTTTATGTTCCTTCAATTTTTTGTCGACAGGCTCGTAAAAAGATAACTAACGCTTCGATATCAATTTTTTTTTACTAGAGGCAGTTTTCTTCTTCGGTGAGGAGAAAAGACCAAAATGGAGACTAACTTTGAGTTGGCGAAGAGTGAGGAGGCGAAGAAGATGCAGTTGGCATGTAGATTATTACAAAAATGATCACAAGGTGGCAGATGCAGTGATGGGACGCTCTGATTGACAAGAGTTACATGAATTTATGCCAACTTCTAATTTATTCATACTAATCCAGCCTTATATTTGTAGCTTAATAATTTTATGTATTATTTCAACATAATTAATTGGTCATGTGCCCCTTCTCACGATGTTCCAATCGAAAAACTGACCTCAGATTCGATATCAGCGACCCAAAAACTATAAGAATCGACATTTACCCAACGCGGACGACGTCGAAATAATTAATTGAATTATTCGTAAACAATTGTAAACACGTGAGATAAGCCGCTATAACTTATAGCGGCTTATCTCACGTGTTATAGCCTATGACATATGTATGTGTGATACCTACGTGTGTGTGATAAGTAGCTATACGCATAGCTATGACACATGTGTAGGTATACGTGTGTATGTAAGTAGTGTGATAAGCGGTTATGCGCAAGTCACCGTATAACACGTGTGGGTATGCCTGTGACTATAACATAGATAGGTATGGCAGGACTTTCACCACTTTCACCGCCCACCAAAGGGTATAAAAGGAGCTGCGTGTGAATTTTTTGTCAGTCTGCGGGCGGAGCTCGCGGGGGACGGACATGTCCCTGGGTGAGCTCCCCATTGCAGCTGCGCCCTTGGGCCGCCCTGCCTCTCTGGGGAGTCGGGCCCACCACTGGCTTCGGCCGGTGATCCGACTCTCTTCCCGTTGGAGGGGTGGTCCGGGGGAGCAACGCTGTAAGGGGAGAGCCTTACGGGAAGTCCCCCTCCAACACTCCGCCCACTAAGCAGACTCACCGGGTGGGGAGCCGGCGGGGCTTGCCAAAATGCGTGGTGGCGCTAGGCAAGTGAGGGGGGCTCTCTACCTCCAACCCTTGGGCGACCGGGCTCTTTAGCTTGCACTCCCCTTGGGGCTGGCCGGGTTCCCGAGTTCGAAGCCTTAATGGGGGCCGATTTACGGGTGCGCTCCCACCTCGTAAGGCGAGGGTAAGACGAGCCCCCATGGGGAACGCGGTTGCAGAGGCGGCGACGTGGGCAGGGTTTTCTCGGTCGGCGGGAGGTAGACGTCCGCGGACGCCTTCGGGCGCGAGTGGGGGCCCGCCCGCGTGGAGCACGAAGGGAGCGACGTCCTCGTCGTGTGCTCTGGAAACGCCCTTCTCAGGGCGGCCAACAGCTCCCCACCTGTAATGTAGGCATGGCGACAAATTTCGTCGCCATGCCATAATTGTATTTAATGGCATCATTCATTTTCTCCATGTTATTAGCATACCCCGGACAAATATTTTTTTATCCTACCCTACTCGTGTTGAGCTCAACATGAGTAGGGTAGGATAAAAAAATATTTTTCCGGGGTATGGTTATTAGGTAGGTTGCGAGTTAGCGGAAGTTCACGTAAACGCTAACGTAAACGTAAAATTTTGCTTCCCGCCACTGTTCGGCGGCGCCCATTTAAGGTTTACGTGAATTTTCTTTACGTTCACGTTATTTTGGACGTTAAATCAGCCCATTTAGCGTTCGTTTAACGTAACCACCCACGATTTACGTAAAGTTTTTTCACCATGCAAATTTAAGAAAAATGAACAACAGGCATGTATTTTTTGCGTTAATTATTGATAAATGCATTAAATATATGCTTATAATTAATTGAAGTGATATATAACTAATTGTGAAGCATTAAAACAAAAAGTAAACTGATAATTTCTCATCAAAGGATTAAAAAATGACGAGGCTTTAAGTTAAACTAACTAAATAAATCTTCTGTTGCTTCTGTAGCAGTTTGCAAATTAAGAAATTAATTAGTAATTATGTAATTTATTATAGTATTATTTATTAAAACAACGTCAAGCTTGGATGGAGGAAAGGAAGTATGGAAAGTGAATGATGTTACACAAAATGAAGAGCTGAAATAACAAAAGCATTATTTGGATTAATTAGAAACAAGTAAATTTATTGTTTATACAATACAGAAATAAAGCCTTAGTACATGGCATCTAGATTTTCTTATACACACAATTTCATGGAAAATATAAATAATGCTCAAGATCTGGCATTGCTTCACAAAAGTTATCCGAAGTTTGGCTGCCGTGATGAAAAATCCGTGACTGCAATGAGTAGGAGGAAAAGTTACATCAAGTCGACGTATCTGTGAATGAAATAATTAACTGATTTAGTAAATTGACTTGCTCTAGATTGATAAAATATGGTCCCCTTACCTGTTGGGATATGCAATCCTTAGAGTAATGCACAAAGGGTCTCCGCCGACAAGCAATCGCGCCCCGAAGTTTAACGGCGCATTTAGGTTTCAAACTTATTTTGCAAAAGCGAAAGTTAAGGAAAAAGAACTCGTTCATCATTGAGTTTAATTTAAAAATTTTAATTCTTTTAATTGATTAATTTTAATTATTTGAAGGAAGAATGTCCTCTATTTCGAAGTCGGTCAATTCAGAGAGTAAATTTACTATTTGTTTTGAAAACACTGGCATTTCAAGCTAGTTTATAATAAGATAAATTAAATAATTACAATAAGCAAAATATTGCATGAAGAATGTAAACAAACCATTAAATTCAGCGCACACGTTTACGTTCACGTTAATTCGCACACGCAAAATTCGTACACCCCGTAAACGTAAACGTTAACGCCAAATTTTACGTTTACGTTAGCGTTTACGTGAACTCCCGCTAACTCGCAACCTACCTATTTACAAGTATGATCACAAGCTAAACATTTACATAAGATCATTACTCTAGGCGTAATAAACTGCTTTCATGGAATATAATACAATAATCCTCGTTTCGATGGTAGATTATGGTGCATTAAGAGGAAAGCCAGTTTTGCATAAGAAATACGTATGTATGTATGTACACACATTTTAATGCCCAGCCTCATAGTCCCCTCGGAAGCGTAATTCAATACCTTGAATATTCATATATTGGAACTTAAATATATATTTGTGTAAATTATTAATTTGTATATTTGAACATGCATTAGGAATTATCCTAAAAAGTAAATTATTGCATAACATCTCGTCTCTTGTAGATTCTAGTCTGAATTTTAGACTAGAAAAACGACATTTGCTTCCCATTTAAATGGGCTAAATTTAGAAATATATATTCTTCTTATGCATATGTCAGGAACATGAAGATCAAGCTATACGTGCATACTTTGAAAGGTATACAAACGCACATACGTTCAATGGTATTGTAAAGTTAATCTCACAAAGTATTACAATCATATATTTAGAAATTATAATAATTTGTATTCAAAATGGCTAATACTGCTAGCTACCACCCTCTGCTAAATTGTTTGGTAAAATATTAAACAAAACGCCATTCCTCAGTATTTTTTAAAAAATAAATGACTTGAGTCTTTAAAATATTTTTCTTGCGTGTGTGACAGGTAACTCGAAATATTTTGAAACATGTTGACCGTTCCTTGAGGAAGCACCTTCGTCTTGTTTGTTCTCACTGGAATCAAGTTATTGCAACTTCATATCTCGGGAAGGATTGTGTTCTCCTTCTGGACGACGTCAATCTGGAGGAATTTATAAATTATATTGGCACATCGATGCTACCAGAGTCACAGTTTGAAAATATACGAATAAAAATTAACAGCTCATTCTCATTGGAACCTAATGTTCAAATCGTTGACGATTTTTGGCAAACTGCAAAATTTATGCGTTTTCTGTCGATGGAAATTACGACACTGTTTGCAAAGGAAAGACTTGAAAATCTCATTTTATATAATTTACCTAATTTGCAAAGTCTCAAAATCACGATTACAAAATTTTGGGACTATTGTGATGTGAACAATGACAATTGCAGAAAAATTTCGAGACCTGGCAATAAAATTTCTCCCAATTACAACCTAACCAAATTCAGCTACATAGATTTAACTTCAGTTGAAATACTTGGCTTCCAAGCCACAGAAATAAACGAATTTGATTTTCCAATAGAATTTTATGATTTTTTTAAACGGTACCCAAGAGTAAATGTAAGCAATTAATGAGCATTATATCGTCATGTAATAATAGAAACGCTTACAATAAATAAATTCCTATGTGATTACTTCTTTTCAGAGCCTAAGTTTCATAGGACTGTCTACTCGAGATGTTAGCAAACTTGCCGATTTTCTACAGACTTTGCAACAAGAGAAAGTTCACCTGAATTTGGAAATACTGGAGATTTTAGACGAGTATGCTACACATTTATTTCGTCAAAATAGTTCAAATTTCAACTGCATTTTTTCTTCGAATAGAAATATGTGTGCAACCGCACCCAACGATGACCACATAAAATCATTTTCTAAACTTGCAACGTCCCACTTTGAAAAATTGTCGCAACTTCATCTCGAGCTGACCCCTGAATTGGATCTCGTCCTACTTTATGAACTTTTAAGAAAGTTGAGAATATCATTGAAAATCTTGAAACTTCGACGGTTTCCACTAATGCATGATATGACCCCGATCACATTTACAAATACAAATTTATCTAATGTAACGTTTTTGGAAGTTTCAAATGAACTTGTGGAATCCCTTGATTTTCTTCCCCTAAATTTTCCTAAGTTGCAAACCCTTCACATAATTATGAGAGATTATCGTCATCTTGAGCCTACCTCAGTGATTCAAAATACAGTCATGAATAACTTTCCGGTGCTTAATCACGTGCAAACTCTTTTTATCGAACAACCATTACAATCCGAAGATTGCATTGAACGAATTTGTCACCTGTTTCCCAACTTGATTAGTTTGAAACTGAGAATGAATAACGCAATGATGCACGAATTGTGCAAAAGTAAACCCCAGTGTCTGGAACGACTGCATATCATATCTTGGGATGGACTGACAGACGAAGGTTTCACGGGAATCTCGGATCATTTATTAAGAAATGTGGGGTGGATGGATAACTACGAGGAATATCGTTATCAGGCTTACATTGGCGTTTTAAAATGTTAGTGATTAAAAAGACAATAACAATGATAATTGTATGCATAAGTTTATCGACCTTGTTTTTTATATGTAGCGTTAAACGAACTAATCGTCGAAATGTGGCCAGACTGCTCCAACCGTATTTCCGATGCGTCAGTTTATTTTGGGTTCCTGGATTTACCAAATCTGGCAAATTTTCTTGGAATCAGAACGCAAGTAAGTTTATCATGAATGGAAAGTTCATTTAAAAATATACATCACCATAATACAGAATATTTATTGATGCGTGCACTCAGATTACGTCAACGGCAGCGAAACGTTTCTCAAAATCGGTTCATTGGTGTCTGGAAGAGTGAAAGGTGAAAGGTGAAAGTTGACAACATTTTGCATTTGAGCAGCGTATGAAAACTCCGTGTTTTTGGACAATGACGATATACATTTACCTGCATGCATATTTATTGAAGTACTCGATCTCATTTTAGCGTGCATGAAAACATTTCCCCAATGATATTATAATGTAATACAATGAGGAAAAATAGTCTAGAATCGCAAAATTCTAGGAAATAAATTTATCAAAATGAGTACAAACAATGCTGACTTGTGTACGTTGATGTTATGGAGTTATATATAGATAGTTATATATACGTTTAGCAGATTCTGTACACTCATGTAACGTGCGTAGTATCACTTTTGGTCTAAAAATAGGTACCATCTAGATTATATGGTCACATCAAGTCTTGCGTGTTTCCGGATATGCAAGATTATCGGATCATGATCATGATATATGGGGAAATAATCGATAAAAAACATGGGTTGGATTGCATGACAAATCTTGGTTTGATGCTCTGGACTCTCATAAGGGGTCCCGTTGTACATACGCGTATTTGTAGTGGATCCAGCCAACGTCATTCGCGGTGTATGGTGTGCTATCACATGGAATCCACTCGTTCTACTTGTTGAGTGAAAGCTGAGTCACAGATGATTAAGAAGAATAAACAAGCTGCACATTATTATTACGATTTGGCCCCTCGTCCTTTTTTTCTGTGCTTTTTTCCTCCTATTTACGACGTCATTGGATGGAGTAGAGTGAAAATAATATGTGCTCAGCTATTTGGAAATGAAACGTGTCATTATTATTGGCCTTTTCTGAGGAAAGACATCATCTTGTTGGAATTTGGGAGGACATTTGTTCGAAAATGCAGGCGACCAGTACCTTTTCTCCAGGGACGTCGGTCGCCCCCACGTCCACGATTGAAATAGCTATTTCATGCAGGTAATTTAAGTGTAGTGTAAGGGAATGTAGTATCGGAAAAGGTTTTAAGAAATGTGTTTTGTATGCGTAGGAATTTGATGGACAAGGACATTTTGTCAAAGAGCGATCCAATGTCAGATTTTCATATCCGTTTAAAGTTCCTCAGATTTGACGACCACTAGTCGTATGCCGTACATCGACATTGAGTCGATGGTTTTTTTTGTTCAAAATCGCATCAAATACGATGTACGGCATACAATTTCTGCGGTTGTGGTCGTCAAGTTTGAGGAATTTCAAAAAAATTGAATAATGACGGTCTCAGGTGTGTGATATTTCATCAACCGCTAGGAAGCACTCATTGGGTGGAGTTGATGAGGACGGAGACAATCCAAAACAATTTGTGTCCTGATTTCTTCCAGAAGGTGATATTAAATGACGATTGATTTTATTTAGCGTTTTTTTCGACTAAATTTATATACAATCTTGTTACAGGTGACGATCGAGTATCGTTTTGAGGAGCAGCAGATATTGAAATTCGAAGTGTATGATATAGACAGCCCGAGCCCCAATTTGTCGGAGCATGATTTTCTGGGATTTGCGGAAACCACGGTGGCGGTAAGAAGACGATCACCACGTAAAGTATTTAATTCATAATATGGGCATAATTTTTATACTTTGACCAGTCTATCGTATCATCTGGATCAATGGGATTGTCCCTTCCACTCTTGACCAATGTGCAAGGTCTTCGAAAGGCACAAGGGACTATTATTCTCATTGCTGAGGAATTGTCATCGTTAAAGGATGAGGTACTACTAACCATCTTTTTTGGGATATATTTCATGATGGGAGAAATGCATTCTTTCTTTTCTTGTTATAGGTCACCTTAAAGTTTGGAGGAAACTCACTTGGTGAATTTTCATGCTGCATATTCCCACCCAACGTTTTCTTTACAATCTCCAAAGTTAATGAGGCATCCAAGTATGTTTTGGTACATCGAAGTGAACCAGTTGTCGGGCCGGACCCTACGTGGAAACAGATCACAATCAGCGTGCGTAGCTTGTGAGTACAAATTTTAAGATTGTTCAACCTAGTAGGAATTATTAAAGTCACTAATGGTGCATTCATGTTAAAGATGCAATGGTGACCGGGATCGTGGACTGAAGATTGAATGTTTTCAAGAAAAGTACAATGGTGCTCATAAATTGTTGGGTTCTTACGTCTCCAATCTTAATCATTTGATAAGTCTTGGTTCAGGAGGAGGGATCAAACTTCAACGTGATTCAAAGGTAATAATTCATATGTATGTCAAAATGACAAACCTTGTAAAACCATGAATTCTGATCGACTAATAGATATATGACCTTTCTATATTTTAAGGAAACCAACAGCACATTCCTTGTCTTAGGCTGTCACGTGTCGCAACTTTTCACGTTTGTGGATTACATCCAAAACGGTACAAAGATTCATTGCTGCTTTGCCATCGATTTCACATGTAAGTATTCACATGGAGTCTATTAATTTATAGTTTTGGACTGTTTAGAATAATGCTCAAAAATTTAATAGCTTCCAACGGAGACGCAAGCGACCCCACATCCCTTCATCATTTCTCAGACGGTATTACTCAACCTAACCCATATGAACAAGCTATGCAGAGTGTCGGAGATATTATTCAAGATTATGATAATACCAAAATGTTTCCTGTCTTGGGTTTCGGGTAAGACCAAACTATTTTAAACGCAACATATTTACGTAAATGTCTGTGTACAATAAGTCTATTTACGTATCTACTACCTTTAGGGCAAGAGTACCCCCAAACGGCACCGTATCACATAATTTCAAAATAACTTTGAATGAATCTCCATACTGCTATGGGATTGCAGGTGTTCTTGAAGCTTACAGGTATGTACAATAACATGACTCGTAGAAAATATCCTTGGAATAAAATAAAAAAGTTATCCCGGTTTTTAATACGTATTCTTCAATATTGTGCAGGAATTGTATCAGACTGATTCAGATGTACGGTCCAACCAACTTCAGCCCAGTGATTAATCATATTGCACGAATGGCAGCTAATTCTCGTGGGGGAGACGACTACTATGTATTACTCATTGTCACGGATGGTATTATTACTGATATGCCAAATACGAAAGAGGCCATTGTAAATGCATCTACGCTTCCCCTCTCCATCATCATTGTTGGAGGTATGTAGATGGATTTTTATTGAGAAAATGTTGCATAACGAAAAAATAACTAATAAATCCGTCTATTGAATGTAGTTGGTGGTGCCGATTTTGAAGCTATGGAAGAGCTTGACGGAGACGCCGTTCGCCTCTCGTCCAACGGCCGCTTTGCTGAACGAGACATTGTGCAATTTGTTCCGTATCGAGACGCATACACCTGGATGAATTCAACCGTGGGGCCAGGAACTAGCTCGGCTCCTTTCTACAACGGTTTGTCAAACCCATACGATCAAGGATCCTGGAATCAACAACACAGCACGACTCATAGATTGGCCCAAATCAAATTGGCACAGGAGGTATTACTTTGTCATTATATATACATATACACACTTGACTTATAAACTACCCTCTTTTTGTGATCCACAGGTGTTACAAGAAATACCGGATCAACTAACTGGCTATATGAGAAGCAAGGGGATTCGACCTAAAGCAAAAACGGCTTAAGCCATTATGAATTAAGTCTGTTGAAAACTAGTCTGAAGTAGTCTGAAATCACACCAAATTCGTATTATCGAATAAGCAGCACGGCACATTGTGTACTTTACGAGTTACCCGCAGTACCTTATTTATGGACTTCAAATTAGCTTCAATTTAGCTTCCTGGCCTACCGTGCTTTGATAAAACTATGAATTACCAATGCTTCCTGCACAAATTAATTACAAACATTTCCATTTTTAAGCAAAATTATTCTTCCAAAAACGGAAATTCCCACAAAATATTATCACTTGACACTTGCCTGTTCTTAAACTTTGATGTAGAGCCATTTGAGCTTAAGAAGAAACTTTACATTTATTTCCGTATGGGCCAAATTATTTAACTCAATATAGGGTTAACACAACGTATTAGGTTTTTGGCTCAACATTTCCACATTTCCACTATTTTACCACAAATTATATATGTACATACTACTCAATGTTTATGAATATAACCCAAGGTACAACTTAAACAATTAGTTAAAGGTAATTTATAATCATTATCATTAATTCTTCCAAATGACCAAAAATCAAAAATAAACCACAATTCCTAAAAAACCCTTGAAATATGATGTGCTTTCCATTGCTCAAGAAAATGAGAATGCAATATTTGTGTTATTCGATTTTATTGGAGACATTTTTATTATTATGATATGAGAAGACACACCTCTTTCTCTCTCGTTCTCTGTAAGTACTTGACTGTGTTATTACATATACGTTCCTCTATCAACTATGCACTAATTGTTGTAAGTTTAATTAATTACTTAATCATAATTACTCAATTATAGGATAGGATAAAAATATTTTGCAATTTCTTCATTATTGAAATGCATCTTTGATATTTTGAAATTGTCTTATTGCCAAATCCACGGGAAGATCGAAATTTATGGATGAGAGTTTATCAAGTGATCTGAGCGCATCTTCAAAACCTGTTTGTAATTAATCAACTTTTTAATGTTATTTAACAATTGTTTAATTGACCTATATGTTTGTACTTTATTGACAATTAGTTAATGGTACGTTAGGCACATACCCATTTTGTTGACGTAGCTCCATGGCTGATAATACTGCTCCATTATTTCTTGCGTTCTTACAATTAGACGAATCCAGATTACAAGTTTCTTGCAGCTACAAAAAAAATTATGATTGTTATTTTTGTATACGTACATTTTAATTGTATTTACGTTATTATCAACTTACTTTAACGCTGCACAAATAAAAGCCTTGAAATGAGACTCTGGACTCCTTTTGTAACGACTATGGCTGGATATAATGTTATCGATGGTACTCAGGAGAAGCTGTAAGTAGGCAAAATAAATTTCTTCATCCACGCATTCCATCATATTTACATACTTATAATTTATTCTATTAACCTGTTTATTTGTGATTGCTGTCGACCCAACTATTTCTAATGCGAAACTTTGTGATAATTTCCTGGCCGCGGTGGCATTATACTTTTCCCCGTTTTTAATCGAATAATACTTTAGAATTAAATCCCACGCGGTAAGAAACCCACTCCCTGCTGAACTTCGGGACGAAAAACAGTTTGCTAGGGACAAAAGACCCTGACTCTGGCCCACGTGCATGAGCCCATGCTCCAGCAGATTTCCAAGAGCGGTCGCCAAGTCTTTGCGAACTGCTGAGGTCAGGACTTGATTACAGATGACGGACACGACAGTGGACGTTTCTTCACAGTCGGACGTGTAGTCGCTGTCTGCAGGGAGATCGGACTGCAGAGCCAAATTGTAGACTCGGGCCACTGCCATTTCAAGTGCGGCTCGAAGGTCTCTGAGTAAATAATCAGGGCAAGAAGATGAAATCAGGACTACAAAGATATATCCAAAGCTAAAAATTACCCCCAATGATTGCCTTTTGGACTCTTTTTCAAGGAATTCATATCAAATTGATTACTAGAACAGCCAAACTGAGCTACGGCAAACATTTGGATGAGTGTCAACGCTTTCTTCATCATTTGTACTGTTTTTGTCCGAATCTGTGTAGAAAGCATGTAAGAACAAAGAACTCTATAAATAAATCCATCACAATTATGCTCGTATGCGTGTTTTCACCTCTTCTTCATCTTCATCCCTGTAGTGAGTACACTTTGGTTTTGAATTTGAATTACTCTCCCCACTTTCACTACCACTGCCACTTTTGGAGGATTTGGGACAGTCGCAGGTACAGGTCGCTTCGCCGTGCAAATACTGAATGAAACGTTCTAGGTCAGAGATTTGGGTTTTAAGTTGATCTACCAATTGCTCCTTCATTTTTATAGGGCCGACAAGCTATACAAAGATAAAGTGAGATACGGCTTAACATGTGATATAACAATATCTGAACCTCACCTCATCGATAGCTTGATCAACGTGTGATCTTAAGTCGTCCCCACTGACGCGTCCTAACTCGTCTACGTTGAAGTTTAATTTTTCTCGGAGTTGATCTAGACATGAGGCGAGGAAATGTAACGCTTTTTATGCAAGAACAATTCCAATCGATGAAAAAAACACAATTGTTCTCACCAACAACAATTTTATGATGTTCTAAAAGGACGCTTTGTGGAAGACCAGCATCTCCAGTTTCATACGCATATGATTCTAATTCCTCTAATTGAGTTTTTAATTGTCCAATTAAGTCCTTCTGTTGCTCTTTTTGAAGTTCGATTTTCCCCTTGATATCATCCGGGTGGCAGGATAGATTCATCGTTCCAATGTTCACGGTCGACACGGCGGAGGGGATTCCGCGGAAGGTAAATTCCTCCAGGTCACGAAGCAAGTGCTCTTTCTCCTTTACGGGGGCGGACACAATTTGCTGAATTCGGAATTGAACCTGGACAAGGAAATAAAATTTTGAAAGATGCATATACAGCGCAACTTTAAGGTGAGAATGCCATCCAAATACTTACCTGAGCAAAATGTGTCGTAAGTGCTAACAAAGCGGACGTGAGCTGCTCATGATTTTCCTTCATTTTTCTAATTTCGATCGGATCTGTCAAGTCGTCCTCGCCACTGCTGAATGCAAGGTTTAATTTCAGAAAACATTTATATTTTTTGCAAAACACAATTCAAGCAAAAAATTCGCAGTCACTCACCCAAACTTGGTTGGAGAGCTATTGTCGTACTTGTAGTCGTCATACCTCTCAATGTCAGAGTCATTAGCACCCAAGGGGGCCCATCGTTCTGGTCGAGATTTCGTGCCTTCCCAATCGTTCCATTCTTCCTCCTCCTCCAAATCTCCGTCTTCTTCCGTTGAAATTGCAAGACTTTCCAAATGCAGGGAGGAAGATGATACGACTTTTTCTCCTGGTTCTGAAGTCATGATTTGAGTCGGGTCTCTCTACCAGACAGATCTAGACAGATCTCTCTGCTCAGACTTAATTTTTTGAGCCTTGCTCGCTTACTATACCAGTCTCAAAACTATATTAAAAAACTATACTGGCCAGAACAACCCTCATGAAAACGGTCGTGGGTCCCACTGCGTAGACCAACTTTCTAGCCTATTATCGATTCCGTATTAATTCAAAGCTAGAGATTAATTATAGCGATCCAACTTCCCCCACTCGAAGGGGTCGACTATTTTCAAAACAGGAAGAGAGAAAGCACTGCTGGTAGTGAAACGAGAAGGGTTTAACGAGATGTTCTCCACACGGATGACGGATCACAAATATTGCCAGTTGGACTGAAACCAAGAATAACTTTCACCACTGCCATCACGCACATCTTCTTTCACCACCACGAGAAGAGAGACCATGACCAGAATAATGTTGCAATACTTGCTGGAGAGGAAAAATAGAGCATCACCATGTCATTCCTGAGCTGATGACGTGCTCTGGAGGAAGAAAAGTGTGTGGGAGTTCCAGAGTCGACCAGATGTACGTAAACCTTGCAGCCAATCCCAATCTTTATTTGGAACTATGCTGGTCTGCTAAAACCGTCGTTCGTTCGTTCTTCTCTGGATCGATACCTACATATTTACTATACAGCAAACCTCCAGTTCTATGGGGAAGAATTGAGTTTTCGCCATATATTGTATTTAGATGTTGTACGTAGATAGCTTCCCAACTTTGTTAGCTTAAAGTCAGTTTTCACTCTGAACGTGTCCTTTTTCTGTGTCTCTCAGGAGAACAAAGGCAGAATTTTGATGTCCTTTTAAGTAGTGAATTACTTTCTCTTGTCCTCGAGGGGCATTAAAATACGGGACGGAACATCAATGATCTCCTAACGAATCATTGTAATGCGTCTAAAAATAAATGGCCAACAAGCTTAGTCTTTCGTTATCCTCTTATGTTTGCTGACAGGAAGCCATGTCCGGGAGGAAATTTTCATTCAGGTTTTATCTAGAGTGGAGAGAGGAACGGTGGAAAAACCGCAAAACCAATGGAATAAATTTTAATACTGTCTGATACATATTTCCTTTCTGATACATCCTAATTCCTTTGTGAGAGAGAGTACAAACGTATGAAAATGATTTGGTGTTTTGCATGCATGAAAAAAGTTTGATATTTCCAAACTGTTCATCCCAATACAGAAAGATCGCTCAGAAAAATAAAGTTTTCAGGCATTCATTCATCACATCACATCGACTAAAAAGTTTAGCTTCACAAACAGATCTCTTTTCTCACTCTATTTGAAAAAGAGCTAATAAGACGACGCCTACGACCTATTCACAACAACCAGGCAGTCTAAATGCATACCCCAACTTCCCCTTGTTCCGACCAGACAACAAGAAACAGACAGTGGAAAATAGAGTTTCGCCAAGAACTTATTTCTTGGACGGAATAATTGAAAAATATTAGGAACCAGTCGTATCTAATTAAAGTCCTTGTTTTTCCACCAGTCAATCCATGTCAAGCAGAAGGAAAGACATGCCAGGCAAATACACGGCATGCACAACGTGGAGAAAGTTTAGGTCTACTTTCTCCTTCATTATTAATGATGCTCTTTCTCTCTCGTGAAAGAAGCAGCGATGGCTATCTCAACCTATCCACCAACCAAACCATCCATCCCACTCGACAAAGTACCACAATTTCTCGTCGGGTTCTTCTCTATCTCTCGTCTTCTTTTATTCAGTCGTCTTCTTCCAATAATAATTCTATTCTCAGGTGTTTCAGTTCAAGGTTGACATTTTTTCAGATATTGCCATTTCTTTCTCCCCAGCAGCTTTTTAACTGTACATGCACATTTACATAATAGTATGTAGCATGGGTAAAAGGATACTTAACAAAGTTGCGATAGAGTAGAGTGGTGGATTGAGTTTTTATGCTAATTAATTAATTAACCACTAATTAATAAACGTGTCTAAATACCACAAATAATGGTATAACAATTTGTTTCAAATGAAGAGACAAACGGCCGTCTCACATATAACGACGAACATTAAGATCCTCCACATGTCGGTCGTGATTGTTTTGCTGTGTGTATTTCTTACTATTCAGTGCGTTTTGAATGGTTCACTCGTGTGTGGTAATTCATTTAATAATTCTTTAATAACACATTTGTTGATGTAAAGTACTGGTCGTTGCTGTGTTGTCGTTGCTTTTTCGTGTTTACTGGCAATTTATTTCAATTTTTTTTATAATTTTTTTTCTTCCTTACTTTCTTGTACTTTATGCAGCGTATTCATTCATAGACCCTCGCAGCGTGTTACACGCTACAGAAAACAATGAGACGATTTATGTAGTTCGTGTAGTCTTTACCATCGTTATGATGGCCAATTGCCAAAATCAGAGGCATTGCATTTTGGCTGCGGTCATATTTTTATTTGTCCGAACACGTGCTCTTCTTGCTTGACTAAAAACTCGGGGAAGTTGAGTTGAAAATAAACTTTTTCTTTTTTTCCAAATTAAAGAAATAAAACTCATTAAAACGAAAATACTTGACAAAGAAGTTTTGACAAACAAAAGATCTGAATTCGATTAAAAGCTCCGTATATCAAGTTGAGGAACGAGACAATACTTTTTTGTCTGTGAAAGTTTAGTTATTTATTTTTGAGGAGACAAACTTTTAGTAAAATAGTTTACTAATTATTCTAGGACAAATAATAAGAAAGCGAGTCGTGCTAAGATAAAGAAAAAGAAATGACGACGACGTGTAAAGACTGCGTCGTAGACTTTAACACCCCACCGCCCGAAGGTCTGGCAAAAAATCGGAATTTGGGCCTAGTTGTGGCTGGAGTTATTGGTATTGAATCTGCAAATAATAATGTGTGTAATTTAATTGATGTTTTTTTCGTAAGTTCATCTAATTTAACTAAGATTTGGAAATATGTTATTTTGTTAATTAGGGGGAGGTGCCTTACTTCTCAGTGCAATTTGCGTCCCATTTGTCACACCGGCGCTGCGAAAAATTTGCCTCCCATACGTTCCAGCCACGACGAGTCAGGTGGAAAATGTGATTAAAGCACTGAAAGGGAGGAAGGGGACCCTCGTCGATTTGGGCAGTGGGGATGGCCGCATTGTACTTATTTATAAATTAAACATGTCAAGCGTGCGGGCAAATCAATAATTTCTAATCTGCTTTACATTTGCGTTATTTTCTAGGTCCTTGAAGCTGCTAAGGTGGGATTCAAATCGACAGGGGTGGAATTAAATCCGTGGTTGGTGATGTACTCGAAATTCCAAGCGTTTCGTTCTGGCATCTCCTCCATGGCAAGTTTCCATCGACGTGATATTTGGAAAACAGATTTGAGCAAATTTGACAATGTCGTGATTTTCGGAGTGGATTCAATGGTACTACATCGATTTAAAGATTTGTTTTTTTACTAATGCTAGATTAATGTAGGAATAACTAAAAGTACTAATAATTTTATGTAGATGAAGGATCTGGAGGTCAAATGTAGTCAAGAAATGCACGACAAGAGTGTCATCGCCGCTTGCAGATTCTCCTTTCCAAACAGAATCCCTCATAGTCAAGTTGGTGAAGGAATAGATGCTGTCTGGCTTTATGATAATAGTTTATCAGCACCATTATCAACTAATAGTGATACGCTTATTTCAAATGGTTCTGCAAGTCAGAAAATTATTTCCAACCGAAAAGTTTGACCAGATCGATAATAACGCGAGTATGTAATAATTTATAAGTCTATATATAAAACAACGTATTGATGGTTCTTTATTGACAACTTATTTATATAATAATAGTCGTTTCACAACAAGTATATAAAAATTTGCCTGTTGTTTATATATATCGTGATCTCAACTGTGGACTAGAGAAAACCTCTGACATAAAAATATGCTACTGAACATAATAAATTATCTATTATCCTTATGCTGAAGTAATCGAGTCTGTTATTCCTTTAAGTTTTTGTTCTAGATATTTAGCACGCTTAATCAGTTTTTCAGACTGACTTAGCTCAGTGTAAGGGATCGTTATAACTATGTAGCCCTCCTTCTCCAACAAGCTTCGATTCAAAACGGTTTGTCCAGTGGGTTCCTTGCAGCCCAGGGTCATGGCTGCATAACCTTCGATAACAAGTGCAGCAGGTTGATAAGGTGTGGTTTTGTTTCGTTTACTCTCCATGTGAGAAACTGGCTCCTTATTTTTGTTCAGCATGCAAATAGCATCTAAAGCAAAATTCATAATTACATTAAAATTTGAATTTGTAATGAAACTTCATGAATACATTTAAAATGGTTGTTTACATACCAGCAAAGACGCCACATGGGAGCTTTTGGTTTAATGTTAAATACTTTTCAGGAGAGAGGAAGCTACTCATCGTGTCTAGTGCGATGCCAGCTAGTTTTTTATCACTGGTACTTAAATTTGTAGAAGCCCATTGAGATTCCGTTTTCTCAGTAAGAAATGGACCTTTGTAACCGGATTTTGCTTGATGTCTTGCCGTAGCGTTAATGTTGAGTAGCTTTATTTTAGATTTACTGCTTTTCAATCCCATATTTTCTAAAATTATAAACAGTAGAATCATATATTCGGGTGGAAAAAAACTTGGCAAAAATAACTTTCGTTGACTGTTTACCAATGCTTGTAATAACTTCCGGAGATAACACAGAAGCCAGGAGTTCATTCGTGTGGGAATTATGAACAAGGAGAGAATGAACAATGTTGATCCATTCGACATGACCAGAGGAAGTCTTTGGTGATAGAACTGCTTTGAAATGTTCGCACAACATTTTTGTATTTTCCGTAGAATGATTTAATACTGCACAAGTAAGTAGCCAAGCAGCACAATCGAAGGGGCGAAGTATTTTTACATGTTGAACCATCCATTCATTCAAAATTCGCATTATTGCTGAAATGAATATAAAAAATATGCACAAATGTAATAGCCACAATAAAACTGCCTGGGTTACTTTTAAATGTGATAACTCGCAACCTGAAAATAGTAAATGAGTCTTGTAAATATATACGTACCTTTATGTTTATATCTAATTTGACCTATACTTGTAACCAATGAACTAATCAAGGCAGGATTTTGTATTGTGGGAACCTCAGGGCAAAGGTTGCTCAGTATATTTTCCATTAAAACCTAAGTCACCCATAGAAAAATATTTAGAGTTGTAAACATGAATAGTATGGCCTTCATATCTGAAAAAAATAAATCCAGACTAACCGGGTCAGCAAAAGTTAGTTCATTTAAAGCATATATCAACTCAATTAGATCTTTGGCACTTGACGAATCGACACATTTTGCAAAGTGAAATGCTAGAGTTCTTAAAAGTGGAGTTGGACGACGTTTCTGGCCAGCGATTGAGACAAATAACTAGAAATCAGAAAATGAGGTTACTAACATTACAATTTTAAAAGCTGTATAAAAACAACCTGCCGCATTTCGGATGGAGTGAAAGTTGGGACCATTTCAACCGCTCTGTCCTCCAGCTTTCCTCGAGTCTCTTCATCCAAAAATTGGAATATTTTGAAACTAGAATTGAAATCTTGTCCAGACACAATTTCAACCCAACGCCTTTGTATGGTGTGAATTGCCAATTCGACAATGTCAATCTTGCTATCGCTTAGAGCGACTGCGTCGGTCGACTTATTTCCTGGAGAAGGTTGAACAATCGTATGGGCAAACATGGCGATAGAACGAATGAGATATCGTATCTGGCATCGACGCATTCCCCACTTCAACTCCATATACAACTTTTGATAGATTTCTGAAGACTCCAAAGCTCCCAGTTTCTGAAGGCCCTGAACATGTATATTAACATGACATATGCATATTGTTAGTCATATAATTAGTCAATCTTTAGATTAGTAATACTTACATGAAGTGCTGCGAAAAGTAAATGTGGGTTATGTGAATAATCCGCTCTTTGAATCAGGTTGCACATCTTGACAAATCTTTCATCCTTCAGCAGCAAGTCAAACTTTGGTGATTTGTCGTTTTCAGACAATTGTCCTAGCCGGTGTAGTATCAAGCAGGCATGTTTCAAAAGGAGGGATTGCCTGGAGGAAATCTAATATAACAACATCGTTAATTAATCCTATTTAACTTTACAAATAGTTCCACTCTCACCTTCAGTAACTCCTCTGCAGAATTACAAGCGTAAATTGTCCCCTGTACAACCGCCGGCAAGTTTGTCGTACTTGAATTGTCCTCTTCGAGAAAAATGTGGTCACCAACCTTTACATCCGTTGATCTCATTCCCTCATTTCGTGCTAAATTGACTACTACTTCTTGTCCCTCCTTAAACTTCAATGTTGTAGCCGACGTAGAAAAACTGCATACTTCCCGTGTCGAATGAAATTCTCGCGACAGTAAGAAATCCTTTCGGCGAAGAGTTTGCACGCGAGGTTGGCGTTGACGCAGGAGACTTAAGGCCGTGGCTGCTCGGGAGTTTCGAAGGAAGCCCCAACAACACCGATGGATAGGTTGGTAATGCATTGCAACTTGTTCTAGGAAACATTCAAATCATTGTAATTAAACAGGATCAGAACTAGTTAATAAAGGTTGATCCTCGGTCATGACAATTTTCCAACCACAATTAATTATTATGGGAAAATGTCACATTTATCCAAAAAAACTCAAGCAAACCATCTCAAACACTTCATTTACACATTAAATGAAAAAAATATTTCTACACGAAATTATACACAAAAGGACACTACCTTTTCTGAGACAATAACAGCCGGAGGTCGTATCGCTACTTGGTCACCAGCACTTGTCGGGTAAAATGTGCAAAAAAGGACGACGAGTTTTTCGCCATGGAATTGGCAAACCCGGTTGATTCTCTGGTGGAAAGAAGAAACATTTACTTGGCCCCAACGTGGGGCCAAGAGAGATGCGATCCAAATCCTTATTGCTGCCGACTGAACTGAATCTCAAAATCTCATAATCCCAAATATCCATTCTGTGATGAGTTTTCTTTATGAAAATTCGCACAAAAGATTTCATACTAATTTAATCAGTGAATACAATGGAATTTTCGTTGGAATATATGCACATACGTAATGGAAAGTGAATGTGTAAAGTAGTTATTTGGAAGAAGTGGCTCAATCGATATCAGGACGGAGTGAGACGAAGCCATTATCATCAATATCAATCTTACACTTTGTATATTTCTCCCCGATGGGTGATCACAATAAATTTGTTTAGCTTGGCATTTTTGCATTGTCCTCCACCAACGAGTCCGACATATTGTGGTGACCCTAAATCCAATCATTCTGTTCTGTAAGTCGGTGGGAGGGGTGTTATTGTTGATCCCGTTGAATGAAATTTTTGCCGTAAAATGCACATAAATAAATGAGTCTTCAATAACAACGGTTTGATCGATAACTTTGATATCCATTATTTTTATTATTTGCCTCTTAAACGCGTACTAACAGAATAATAAGACATGATGATGTAAATTTTGTCCTACGTTTCTTTGAAATTTCCTAATTTTCCAATACGTTTTATAATAATTTTTTTTATATATTTATATCGAGCAAGAACGAACGGTGAGCCCGGTATTAATAGAAAGTCAACGTATTGAGTGTGTATATGTGTGTGTGCGACTGACTATAAAAAATAATATCATGATGATGAATATTTGAAGAAACTAGTATCGCAGAATAATGAAGACTAAACTAAAGTTGTTGTTTTTTTGGCGTAACGCACTAAATACATATTTTAAAGGACATATTATGAAAATTTCCTATGTATGGATATAATAATCTTGGTTGTAAAAGTATCATACTTAAATGGCAATCAGAGTTAAAAGCACTTTTACTTTATATTTAAATATCATAATAAGGTAGTGTAATATCATTCATTTTTTGTTATATTGTTGAACTCTTTAAATTGAAGTAGTTATTTAGTAGATAGGAATGGATTGGATTCAGATAATATCTAATCGGTGTGTGAATGTTGCAGTATATACCTAATAATATCATCACCACCGTTAAATCGCTGTTAAAGTTTCTTTCTTTGGAACTTGCCGTTTTTTTTGAAATATCAACCAGGATATTGCAAACAATTAATTACGTATTTTAATAATAATAGCAGCCATTCGTTGCCGAGATTCGAGTGTCGCCCATCCCCGAAGGAGGAGGAAGCCTTCTCGCCTTATTATGCTTATGCAGCCCCATTATCCACCTCCTCCTCAGTGATTGTGGAACATTTCTTCTCCTCAATGTCCATACTGTTTGAGGTACTAAGTGCTAACCTTTGCATCTTATGAACCATAGCGATAGCATGCATTAGTTGCTGAAAGTGGAAAAGAAAACAAGATTATAAATATAGTTTTTTAATGAGTTTTTTTTTTACATTAATGGGAAATGCCTCTCACCCTCCATCGGGACTTTGCAAAATTTTTCTTAAGCTGCTCCGACACAGTTCCGTGAATGTTTTTATTGGCCGCATTTCCACATATCCTGTACAAATCAGAGTTCATAAATGCGACATTTTCCACACGAGGGAAAAAAAGGTCAAATAGTTCAAAGGCACGTTTCCATCATAAAATGGAAACAATAACAAATCGATATGCGTGTCATTACCATGGATGTTGTAGAGCTTGACTGCAGGTAAATCGTTTGTCTGTATCGACGCACATTAGCATACGAATAAAGTCTTTCGCTGAGTCGCTTATCTCATCCCAGTACGGAGAATCAAACTCAAATTCCCCTAAAAGAGGCAAATCCCATGATAAATATAATGAATTTAAAACAGTATATACATCTCTAGCCAACACGGAGCGTAGCATAAGTAAGTATTCAGTACTCTTTACTCGTAGTTAGTAGTAGGAAAACTAGACTGAATTGTATACCTTTTAAAATCTGAGCAAATAGATTTGCATCGTTTTCATCGTAGAAAGGAGGATACCTGGAAAAGGATCATATTTTTGCGTATTGTATGTATTTATGCTCATCGTGTGAATAGAAACTATATCACATTACCCACAAAGGAGAATGTACGAGATTACACCTATGCTCCAAACGTCGACCGCCTTTCCATACGGCTTTTGCGCCAACACCTCTGGAGCTGAAATGGAAATTTGTTGGATTTAATTCTGGAAGTTCGCCCCAGTCAGCCAGCCAGCCGTGTGACCAAGCGAAGAAGATGATCGAAATACTGACCGACGTATCCTGGTGTTCCACACGCGGTGGCCATGATACCAGAATCCTCCATTTTTGATAGACCAAAGTCACTGATCATTATTTTGCTGTCCTCGTCCGAACAGTAGTACAATAAATTCTCGGGCTGAAATCACAATAGAATTTCAGTACTACTGCGGAATACGTTATTATTATCCCAAAACATGCACGCTTTCCAAGGCTGTTACACACATACATCAGAACGACATCAGATCACCAACCAACTACTTGACTACAGAGTTGATATTGAAATAATAAAACCACATCAGTTTCGGAGCAGTAAAGTGAATTGCGACTGGATCATGGGAAAGTTTGAACCATTTTTCACTCTCGTCTAACAACCACCAAAACCCACAGAAGTCCTGGTGGAAAAGCGAGGTGGAAAGTGGGCGTTTGATGTCAATCAAAGTAGTCTCAATTTTGCACAATGCACATTCAGAGCTAGTGAACACTAGAGCTCGTGCTAATAAAGGTATTACATATATGCTGTAAAATTTTACTCAAGGCATTGTGAACCGATGGCAGAGAAAGCAAAGTGAAGCGAAGCAATGGTACATATACAATCACGGCGTCGGCGGTATCCATTCATGTATTTACCTTTAGGTCACGGTGCACCACGCCTTGATCATGCATGTATTCCACAGCCGCTAGCACCTGTTTTATCAAGTCGGCTGCGTCTTTCTCAGTATAAGACCCCTTCTCCACGATCCGGTCGAACAGCTCGCCCCCAGTCACTCTGTATCAACACAAATTCGAATCATGCCCACCCAATTCTCGTGAAATGATCAAATGTCAGAGGATGAAACAATTAGGGAGAATTTATCTACAAATCTTGGAGAGGCCGACTACTAATTGCACACTGCTGGACACCGTGTGCAAAATATATGCGTGCAAAGACTTTCTCCGTTGTACAAAAACATGGAAATTTAAAATAATGGAGATAATGGAAAGAAACACTTACAATTCCATGACCAAATAGACCCTAGTTTTATCTTCGTACGTATCCAACAGCTGCACTATATTGGGATGCGTCAGTCTGGAATTTAATAGAAAAACATACATAGTGATTTTTTTTATAATTAAAAAAAGAAAATGATTTTTCAGAGTAAATCACGCCATAGCAAAATTGCTCAAAGTTAATAACTTTTATGATTACATATTACATCTCATTTTCATATTTCTCTTCATCCCACAAATGTGACCTACTTACAACATATTTGATATTACTACTGCGTAATAGGAAATCTGCACTTTAAACGACTTCACTTCCGCGACCCGTGCAAGAAGAGCCCAATTATAAAGTATTTTCACTTGCGTCGCCCACAACACCTTCTGCTTATTCCTACTACGTATGTACGTCCTATGTGAGTACCTACCTACCCCTCCTTATTAGCAATATATATATATATATGAGGGAAAGTTATTTCCCAAAAAGCTTATTTCCAGGATTAAATCAACAAAGTAATGAACCACCACCACCACCGTCACCACGACGGACCGAATTGAAACAACTTTCTCCTCCTCCTCCTCCTTTTCCGTCTGTAATCACAAAATTCATCTCGCAGAGTTGCGGTTTCGTAACGTTCGTGATAGGCCACACCACGCCACGACAATACAACATCTACGCCATGCAACTTCAGACCGAGCAGTTTCACAAGTAAAACAAGTAACAGTGCAACACTGGCAATAACTAGTTCCAATTCCTACCGGGATAAGGAGTAAAATAGCGAATTAAAACTAATGTTTATGTCGCCCATGTCGATGGATGGATGGAAGAGTGGCATAGGAGCAGTTAGCAGTAGGATCGCCTCCTTTTCTCCAAGTAACAAGTAGACCAAGACTCTCCCAGGATAATTTCGCCAAGAAGAATGCAATCGATAAATAATGATATACTTGTTCAAACAAACAAATGTGCTGATGTGGTACGAAACTCCCAAGTGACTACAGCAGCAACATACAACTCTCTCTCTCTCTTTCTCCACTAATAAAACGTAACCCATTACTATAGCCCTGACCCGTCTGACATGAAATCGGTCTGTCTTTCCTACATGGTTACCTCGAAGCCACGCAGGCAATAAATAAAGAGTTTATGGTGCCTTAAGTACGTCATTTGCCTCGTAATAAGGTTCGAGTTCTTTCTCCAAACTGTGTACAAGTACATGAGAGATTGAGTGAGAAAGTCTAAAAAAAGGGAAATAATGAAATGAGTTGTCCAACTTTATACTCACTTTACTACTGCTCAAAACTGCATGAATTCGAATTCATAAATTTCCTTCCCCATAAAAGAAAAATGATTCAAGTTGTTGATACGACGACGAAGGGCTAAGCGACTGACAAGTGAGTGGAGGGATTGCCAGGAAGGTGACGACAATAAAAAGGAGAGACCTCGTCCAAATTTAAGGCATCCAATCTTAAAGCCATAAAAGCTGCTACCTATTTACATATTTCCTTTTCTTCTCCTTCTTCTTTAGGGAATGGAATGGATGAATGTGTAGTAGTGTTCAAATAAATGTAATTAAATAAGTTACGATACAACACATAATACTAGACGGGTGCAAAATGTAGTAGAGATTTTGACAATGGATTCATCAGGATGAAAGAGTTGCATGCATTACATTTAACGTGGATGGATGGATCATGTATCCTCTGTCTGCCAGTGAGTCCAATCAAGTCGTGAATGTAGTTAACGACCGGAGGGATGAAAGAGGAGATCCGTTAAAAATTAACAGACACACTGTCCTTGTCAATTATATGTTCTTACTACTAAGCACGACACATGAGCTCTGATTATTTGACATCTATCGTCGTCAATCCATCCATCCTTCCCTCCCAGACGGATTAATTAAGATGGAAGGATACATGATTCACAGAAATGTGTAATGTTTTTGCTGGACGGGCTCTAGTTTAACCCAGATATCAAGGCCAAAGAGGATGACATGGCGACGCTGATGGTTATGAAACATTTTACATCCAATCTCTGTCCTCCATTACTGTCAAAGTGAGCTCTTTGAAGACAAATAATTTTGTTATCCACAAAACCGGAAAAGTTTGACGCAAGACGAAAAATATTTGTCCCGAGTACAATAGCTACTACTGTTTCCGTTGGTTGGCAATGTGATGTGTACATATTTTCGAGAAAATTGAATTGATTGTGACCACCAAGTCTTGAAAGGCATCACAAATGATTGAATCCAATGACTGTCAACTGCAACACATGTATTCAACGCATATCTAGGGAGGGAACAATCACGATGGCGGAGGCAGCAGCTTCAGATTCCGGAAAACTGTTTACCAAGTGTTTCTTAGTTATTTTCGACTTTCATCTTTCGCATACAATGCCCACCACGCTTTCGTCGTGGTGAGCTCGAAGACGACATCACAAAGCTACATGTTCAACGTCGAGAGAGGATTGGGACAATTGTAACTCATTATTATATACATGGGTCACCTTTGTGTCTATGTTCCCCAAATATTGGATGGAGGAAGTAGTTGTTACTGCTGCCTTCAACTTACTTATTCTCAAGAATAAGCTGCTGCTGGTACTGGTGGTGGAGCGGAGAGAAAGCTGGAGAAATTTCCGAAGGCCAGGAAAGAGTGTGAGTGAAGCTAAAGAAGAGGAAATAGATCTCTCTCTCTCTCTCCCTCCCTCTTGTTGGAAAGTTGGCTTTCATACATGACTGAGCAATAGGACGACTGATAATTATAAGAGCACACAGCAAATAAGAGACGTCGACTTTCACCCAAACAATTTGAGAAGTTGGGAAGCCTAAACTTGATCGAAACAATGATTGACCTAAATCACTGAAGCTTAGTTACAGTTTGCTCTTGCAATGCGGAGGATGATGAGGAGTAGTTGTACTGTTTATTGTTGGAGATAATTGGAGTTATTTTAACAGTCGTTAGGTAGATCTCAGTCTATCTCTCTCTTTGTATGTCGTATATTACAGGCATACGTAAATATACTGACTTCTGAGAGATTACTGATTATGGAGTGATTTTAAACTCCTGACTTTGAAACGATTTACTCACCCGGAGTTAAAAAGTGTGCAAATACAGTTGTTCGATACCAATCATCACTTCCGCCAACACTTATTTGCAAAACTTGAGGTAAATGTTGAAACGTAGTAGTGTTGGTGGTGAAAGTTCATGCAGTCACATTCAGTCAGTCCGTCAGTAGAGGAAGCAATTAATATGATTTAATAGAGTAAACTTTGAGCAGGAATGAATAATATCTACGAGTCTTAATTTTCAGCATCTCCTTCGACAACCAGCCAGCAGCACATCCTTCCTTCCTCTCTCCTCATGTGATTAAAAGGATTTCTGGTTATCATTCTCCCACATAATTAACCAACAAATAGACAACTAGCACGCACAGCACATTGAATTGCTTTGCCAACCAACCAACCAACCAACTAATGGAATTGGGTGGATCGCCTCATACAATGTGCATGTCAATGGGAAGAAGAACACTTTGAGAATCTATCACTTCCTGGCTTGATGATGGTGATGATGACGGCCCACTCTCACCTCTGTCAGAGATACGAGGAAGGGAGAGATAGAGAGAGGTGGTAGACTACCTGAGACCTGGGACTTATCCACCCACCTGACTATACTCCTTTTATATTTTCTGGTTACGACGTAAGTATGCTTTTCACTATTGAAAGACGGAGAAGATGGTTAATTTAAGGCATGATGATGAGACTGACTATAATGTGGATGCTACCATGCATGCCATCAGTTCATGATTCCTTGTCCCGACCTGACTGAATTCCCCTAGCTTTGATATCATATATTGCGGAGGTAGATATGTCGCAGACTTGGAATATTGGACGGACTGAATTTGGATCCACACACTAAGAATTGTAGAAATGAAGCGTGTAGAAGAGAAAATGCGCCCACTATCTATCTCACATAATCCAGCACCAGTTTCTCTCCCCTCTCTCTCTCTCTTACTCTCTAGTACACTGCAGTTTGAGCTGCTTTCTCCTCTGCCACTCGGATTTTCTACTCGTCTCGCATTTGGCACACTTTCCCAACATTCTTCTTCTTCCTCCCATCTATTCCCATATTCACAGGCAGCAGCAGAGGCCTACTTACTTCTTCTTTCCTCAGTTTAGCAGCCGGAGCAGCAGCAGCACACATTCATCCGGATCTTAAGAGTCGTCGTCCCAGATTCTGAACTATGGGCACAACTAACCAACCAACCGTGCCACCCATGCCGCATTGTACCGAACAGTGCACAACTTATGCCCGAAGAAAGCAAACATTCGGGACCGACAGAACAAAAGAATGAGAATCGGGCCTCCTACCCACACGACTAGTCAACAATCCAGTAAATATAACAAGAGTTGATAAGCTGCTTTCCTTGCGAAACACTTGAAATTAAAAAGACAGGATTTTTCAATATTCTTCGCCCATCTACTTGTATACCCTCTTGATCCTCCTCATACAACTAGGAAGCAAAATCTAAAGTCCAAACAAAGCGAAGCAAATATGTATGCATGTTGTTGACATTGCCATCAACCATTAGACCTACAAAATGGGTATGCATACACTCATCTCATCCGCTCTCCCGGCCAACACGATGCGGAGAATCATTATTTTTATACTTGCATGGTGTTGCATGCCCATTATCGATCAACAAAGCCAGCTTAGTAATAAAAAGGCTGCATCATTTGCTTATTACACATACATAACACATCCTTCTTGATGATACTTCCACCACCACTTATACTTTCTCTCTCTCTCAGAAAACTAAGTGGCACGATACTTTTTCTCTCTCTCTCTCTAGTGCTCTGAATCGAATCACGACGACATTGCTTTGACACACTCCGTTGTACAGGAATGATACAGACATAGGAAATATATTGGGGAATTTGATCGAGGAAGGAAGTAGAGGAGACGGCAGAGTGTTTCCATCTCGCCACGTAGCCACAGTTGGTGGTGTGTGGACTATGGACTATAAATAGTGGACAGACAGATGTTAAATTGTGAAGGAGATGATTTGATTCACATGTACATGACGACAACGATGATATAAGGACATAATCCTTCTCATCGCTATTTAGCACAATGTTCAACTACTGTGACATAATAATAATGGCCACCACATTTCACTCACTCGCCCAACTTTCACCAGCAAACGTTGATTATAATTGTTGTTTTGTGTGTTTGTGAGTGAGTGAAATTCACAATATGCTGCCAGGAGAAACTGAATGTTATATAACCTACGCCCACACATGACTACGTACGATGTACAAAGTGCTACCTGAAAATTATACAAATACGTGTAAGTTTGAAGAAGAGGCCATAGCAAATTTTGGGTAAGCAGCCGAGTCGCACATAAATAAATATGATGTAGCTTTGTAAATACACTGACTGGGTGGCTGGGATTTGGTGGAGAGGCGGAGAAAATAATTTAGCTGTGCAGGGCTCAGGCGGATCAGAAAAAGTCAAAAGGGAAAAAGAAAGCGGAGAAAGAAAATGATGATGTATCGCACGATGAGGAGGTGGTGGATGGATGGAGGTGGCGATTATGATGATATTTTGTGTGGTATGGTTTTCGGGAATGAATGACTTTTGGCCAGAGGACGAGGACGAGGTCGTCAAAGCATGTGTAGAGAGAAAGTAATAATTCCGCACCACCTGATATGACAGAAACGTGAAGAAGCTCAACCCTACTAACTACTACTCCTACTACACTACTACTTACTATTACTGCAAGTGCTGGTTATATATATACACACACATGGCATAGACATACATGCACCAAATGGTCAAATGGGCCTTGTTAATCATGACCAAGTGTAATTTTCACATCAATCTGTCAAACTTATTTAGTTCGCAGTGGTGCCGGTGGTGAATGATGATACCCAACTATATGAGGCAGATAATGTCAACGTGTGTGTCGTATAGAGGGTATCGTGAAATGAGACACGAGGGATGAGACAGTAGTAGTAGTAATAGTAGTCAATACTCTGTGAGATCAGATACGGGGAAAAGTTGGCAAACAAATGCACAACTCCAAATGAACAAATGAAATGAGGGAGAAAATGTAGAGAGATGAAAATTGAAGGATTGAGGAGGAGATGAGACAAAAAGTTTTGACACAACCAACTTTGTCTTCCTTCTAATATTTACATGATGCAGTTACGTGCATGTACCGCGTACGGGTAACTTTGAGACTCGATGAAGATCAAGAGAAAGCGAGAGAGATTTCGCTGGTGGTGGTCCTCGTCGTGGGTGGAATAATGTAATAATGCAGATTTGTGGTCGTGCTAAAAAGTGAAAGTTGAAAAGAAAGGTTTAACCGAAAAGTCTTTCCCTTACCTTCGCAGGACTTTGATTTCATTTTCGAGGGAGTCTTCCTTCCCCTTGAGTGCCTTCTTGTCGATGATCTTTATGGCGTACATAACACTGGGGTCTTCTTTACTCTGGGCGAGCCGAACTTGAGAAAACGCCCCCCTGGAGAGAGGTCAGAGTATTTAAGGGTTGTCTGAACATAGACCAATTTTATGTAAGGTGATCATTCGTGAGTGAAAGTGTGGGAGGCTGTGTGCCATACAGACCGTAGTAGTGACACAAAGGATTTAGAAAGCTCTCAGGAAGTAATTCGATCCTGCCACTGTCTCCTGGTGTCAGTGTCACTTACTCATATCCCACCATCATCACTGGAAAAATATTGCAAATTCTTATAAATAATGTCTTACGTTCCGAGGACATCCTTCATTTCGAACTTGTCTTCTAGCTGGGGCTTTTCTGGGTCCTTGCCCTCTTTCTTGGCCTTCTTGGTAGAGTCTTTTTTTCCAAAAAGCGGCATCATCGAGAAATGCCGAATTAAATATTTAACTATTCCCCTCGCGTGACAAACGTTGACTGAACTCGAGAAGCTGGCTGTACGGACTATCAGGTGGAAATGTGGAAATGGAGGGTCCAGTCTCACCCCAACCAGCAGCACCAGCCACCACCGCCGTCCGCGTCGTCTCAATCTTACTCAAACTTTCAACCCCCGTGGGACCATCCACGCCCACAACGACGACACAGACCGCTCCTCCCGTGGCGACGTTTCCGACCTTGGCGACAGGCTGGCAGTGGGTGCGGTGGAGAAAATCTGGCTGAAACGAGTGTGGACGACCCTCTCTCAACCAGCCCCGGTGGCCCATTCTCTTCAAAACTCACAAGCAAGACTCGATGATTATGCAATTTCCCGCTTAGGTTCAAGAAGCCTCTTCCAGAAACCGTGCCTTCAGTCAGGAGAAGAAGTTGCCGTACAAGAAGTTTCGAGCCGAGACACCATGGCTCTACCGCGTCGAATTATCAAGGTAAGTCTTTAATTTCTGTGGGCCGAGGGTGCTGACGTGGTGGGTAAGTGGGGGGATGAGGAGGAAAAAGCATGCGTTTCGTGGTGGGGGAGGGGGATTAGAGGATGGATGGCGGAAAGAGAGGGGGGGAATTGATGGCCCAAAGGGGTGGATATTGGATATTTGTAGGGTTGGGTAGTTAAGTTAAGTAAGGGTGATTGGGGGGAGGGGAGGGGGTGGTCACGCCCAAAAATCGGGTTAGAGTTTTCAGCATTTAAAAAAATGAACTTGGTTTTTTGAGTATTTGAACCATGGATGAACAGTCATCAAAAGTGGAAGTAGATTTTTACTTTGTAATAATTTGGATAATTTGACAAAAGGTGGCATATTCTACATTAAATATTCTTATTCATCAATGATTAGGTTACTTGGATTTTGCATTATGTCACGGTGATAAATCGGCATCTTACGTCATATTATTTATTATATTATCCAGGAAACTCAACGCCTCATGGCGGAACCAGTTCCGGGAATAAGTGCCGTCCCCGATGACAGCAACGCGCGTTACTTCCACGTCGTGGTCACAGGACCAGAAGGATCTCCGTTCGAAGGTGGCGTTTTTAAGCTAGAACTGTTCTTACCTGAAGGTAAGTCAAGAAAAGATGTAGAATAGTTCATTGACAATTGATAGACGGCAAAACTAATCATGGTTCAAAGCTCCACTGAAATTTGCGGGATTGTGTAATAAACATGTTTGGACCTGTTTGTTTTGGGCAGTGTCGTTTGTGTGTGTGTCGTTTGTTGGTTTCAGGCGAGCTGCAGAACGTTTTTTCGTCACTTCACTTGTTTCCCTCAACTCGACAACAGCAGTCTCAGGTAAGTTGTCAAAATTTAGTTATTTTGATCTAATTTAGTTGAAGTCTTTATTTATTACTGTTTAGTTTGTAATGTAATTGACAGGTTTTGTTAACCACAACAATGGCTTTGAACCAGCTTTTCAACCCGCTCAACCCTGTCGCCCAATTATTGGCTCAATTACGCCAAAATCCTCCACCCCCTCTCCCTCAACTCGACACGATTTGGGAGTGGGACGATTTAACGGGGGCTCCCATTTTTCCCGACCCAAACAATGGTAACATTTATTTGTTATTATCATTATAATACAATACAATAATCTGATAATGATGATTTCAACATTCTTGTGTGTTTCAGTCTGGAAACGCTTCCTCCCGTCTACTCTCCGGGATCGACGTTTTGCGTCAACGCCAGTTGGAGCGGCTTTTGTAGCTGGGATGGAAGGGAATTTGCAGACATTTGATGTGCATTGTGGGGCCAATCGGTGTCCGACCAACACAGCCATGATAGCCCTTTTCCGGATGATTCTGCAGGAGGACATCAAGAAAATAAATGTCACCCGAGTTGGCCCCAGCCTAACCATCACCAAAACAGTTAACCCGCTAATGGATTACGATGCAATTTATCCACTCCAGGCATTGAGGACAGAGGGCAGACTAGTGGATGGTATGCGCTATCGACTTGGATGGCGATCAGTTGATGCGAGATCCCTTCACCCACTTCAATTTTTTCCACCGACCCGAGGATCGTCGATATGCCTTTATCGAGGGGGGATTCGCCAGCACATATCAACGACGTGGCCATGAATATTTCTTTGCAATGCAATGTGGGGGTTTTGTATACAATGCCGCGAATTTCAGTGGGGCTTTGAACCATTATTAGTTTCGCCATTCGCCGTCTACTATTTTTAATGAAATAATATTCTATTCAATTTTTACTATCCTTTATTTTTTTCTTCTTACCTGAAGACTATCCCATGTCAGCCCCAAAGGTTCGTTTTATTACGAAAATCTACCATCCGAATATTGACAAGTTGGGTAGAATCTGCTTGGACATTTTAAAAGGTATCTAGTTAATTCCATCTGCTTATTCTCGCCTATCAGCCTTACTTACTCTATTAATTATAACCAATTGAGATAATTGCTTAATTATGGTAATTCTACTAGACAAATGGAGTCCTGCCCTTCAGATTCGAACTGTGTTGCTGTCTATTCAGGCGTTGTTGAGTGCTCCGAATCCGGACGACCCTCTGGCCAACGATGTCGCCGAACTCTGGAAGATGAACGAGCAGGAGGCTATACGAAACGCTAGAGAGTGGACAAGAATGTATGCTCTGGGCAACTAATACTGGCTTCACGAATAGGTTTATTAATACGCAATCTGACTTGTTTTTCATGTACTTTCTTATTCATCTGATTCATCACCATCATACTGAAAAAATTCAACGGTTGTAAACATATAAACTTCATTCATGTATGGTCAAATTTAGTGTACCACCACCATCATTTCACTGATTATATAAGAATAACTTATCTTAAACTGCAAAAAAATCTTTACTTTTAAAACGGTCTGGAGCCTGAGGGCCAACCTAATTTGTAGCAAATTTCACCGAATAAATTGTTTGTTTGTCCAAGTAATATCGATTTCTAAGGTGTCGTCCTCAATGACATTTATATTATTGGTTGGTGAGTTGGTTAATAAGTTATATTCTTCTTCGGGTTAAGGAAACTTTTATAGCTAAGTAAAATTTATATTGATCTTGAAGCAATACATGAGATTGCTTTATATTCAACTTTTTCTGAGTGAGAAACTACTACAAGAATTATGTAACTTCTTCATGATTTTCCTAATAATTACTTAATTATTACAATTAGTTAGCGCATTAGACTTTTTATAAGAAACGCCTGATGTTTGACCATTATAATTTGAATAAGCAAAGTATGTGAAACAGTGCCGATAAACTTTAAGATGCTACTGCTGCATACATATTTCACCTAATAATGTTAGTTATTTTACATATTTCACTTATTGTGATCAGTAAGTACTGTGTTGAATATTATTACCAACTTTTTTTTTCGAGCCGTTATTATGTAATGTTTTCTCAACTGACTGATCATTTCATTTATTACGTATTTAGAGAGAGTGAGTATCTAGGAATAATAATATTCATCATCATCTTCTTAATTGTTTGTTTGTTAATCTTGGTTCATTCTGAGCTTAACTTGCAAAAAACTTTAAGTATAATAGAAGAATTTAATGTCGTCTTATTGCTTTCCATTTTTCCAAACAAGAAGAACAAAGGTCAGTTTTATTAAGGACAGGGACAAGAGGACGATTGGTTTGTTGGCTCATAATAATTAAAAACTATAGATGATATGATACAAGGAATAATGCGCGATTATTCCAATCAACATAATAACCTTAAGAACAAGATTACTGATACAGCGAGCGAGATCGAAACAGAGAGGCAGTGCCTAGCCTAAGTTTAGTATTATTATAGATGATGATGATGATCAACTAAATATATAAGCTAAGATATATCCAACAAGGGGAGGGCGATCCAGAATTCAGGAGGGCGTCATTCCCATGCTCTTCGGAAACTTTTGAAATTTGCAATAGTTCGTAGTATAGATTATAAAGAGTGAAAGAGGAGAGAAGATTGATTCCTTAATAATTCTGGATCACCTCCCACTGAAAAACAATATCTTCTACGACATTTGACTCCAAATGTGTGCGAAGTTATGATACGCGTACGGTACTATTTTGCTCCCAAAAAATAAAAAAGTGTTTAATATTGGACCTGTTTAATTGACTTGTAATGACTTCATTTAAAACCATAACTGTAGGAATCAATCTGCATTCTACATCACAATTCATTTTGGGACTAAGACTTTTATTCTGGTACATTGGTCATATCATGAATGAATAATATTATGTATCATGTTTTTAAATCTACGTACAAACCACTGCACTTTAGAATATTTAAGACAAAATAAGTTCGAAAGCAAAAAATATTGAGTCGTTTCGATTATTTAAGGCCACTGCCCCAACAACAACAGTCATCATTTTCTTGATCATTGCGTTGGAGAAAACTTGTTGGGAATAAGGATTCCTAGAAGCAATACAAAGCCAGGTTAGAACACGTTAGAAAACGGTCATCGAAATAAATCGACAACGCTCCATCATCATTTAAATTTTGACTACTAAAGTAAATACGTCGTTTTTACTGAAATAAACTTACGTGAATCCATTTCGCGAATAAGTGGAACTGTATAAGCTACACACTCATCCCAACCGGGCTTTCTCCAAGCCGCTTCTCGAGTGATTTTCCTAGTTTGCAAATCCTTGTAACCTGCAAAAGCACAATCATAATTAATCATAATTAAATACAGCAGCTTAAATAGTAGAGCTGGTATAACCAGCCTGGTTATCGTGATCAAGTCTTCTTACACCAAATATGATGCACATTGTACAACCGTCCAATCTGGGAGAACAATCCGGTGAAAGCCTCCTCATTATGCTGTCGGAAATTGATAGCTCTCGCCCAATTATTCCCCCATTCGATCATCGTTCCCGGCTTGAGAATATAGCTTCGGATTTCGTAAATGTTGTTACCATCCCTTTTAGCGATCTGTGGCCAGTAGCTGAACTATATGGGAAAAATTATCGTATTGTTCAATAAATTAAATGAGCAATACATTTTTAGCCATAGTTTTTTTACTTATCATCCCCTTACCGTGAGAAGGAACTGGTTATGACGTCTTCGGACATAGTGCAAACGTTCATCTAAGAGTCTCTTGTGATCCTACAGAATAATAAGTAAAGTATATGCACACATGACAAACATACGAATAGCGTCCAACTTATTTCTTATTACCGGATTCTCCTTCATTGTCAACTTTGCCGTATCCACGCCGGTATATCCTCCCGTGTACTTCCACATATGAATGACTTGGTCCTGGTCGCCAATTCCGACCGTCCAGCTCGCCATTAGTTCTCCAACTTTGAGTTGATTGACCACTTCCACATGTTTGCCACTGGAGAGAACAATATTGTGACGACGAGACTCGAAATTGGAATACAACTTACTAGTTGTCCAAATATTGTTCGAGATATGCGGGCTTCACGTCGTGGGTTTGCAGCTCATAGATCACCTCCTTGTCCGACAGCATCGTGGAATGAGACTCTTTCGTCGGCTCGATCTTCCTCACAAACAGTTTGCTCAGAAATCCTTCCCCTCCAGGGACATCGAATCGGGGTGCGGACACACTGACGCCCCTGGAATGAGTTAAATAAAGCAATTAGCTAATCAAATCTACGCATATATTACTTATAACAATCATCATCCCTTAGTTCACAGACCTTCTAAAAGAGCTCAGCATTGGGGTGTGGACCAATCGGGTTCCAAAATATTTGCAAATTCGACAACTCACAGCCATTTTTCTTTATCAAAAAGGTCTACTTTCTCTTCACCACTAGTTTAGCTGCTACACTTGAGATACAATATAAATGAGAATGAGGAAGGTGTGTGTGTGAGTTTATTTAGCTGGGATACATTAATTTAATGTTATATTAAACCCGATGATAATGATGCTGGTAAAGAGGATATGTATGATGGATGATGGCCAGTACGAGAAGAAAGAATAGCCAAGGATTGCCAATTCTACATACAATGCCAATCAACCAATGTAATAACTGGACTGTGTTAACTATAATAATAACCCACTGACTGAAGAGTGGAGTATATGGACTAATTATGAATGTTGCAATGTGTGATGGCAACTAACTGGGCGATTCGACTTGTAAAATGTTCTTGTGTTTAAGAAGAAGATGGTGATGTGATGACGATGAAGTCGTCATTTGGTTCTTCGTCTTTGGGGCTCAAAGAAATCATCATCGAGTTGCTGGCAACAAGATTTTGAGCACGAAACATTTCTCCGATGAGAGACCTTTGCACCGCTGACACTCCTGAGAAACTAACAACATTGAATAAGGTGCAAGTCTAAATGTTATCTTGGATTGGGTATCATCAGTGGTAATCGAGATGTGATTGATATAAATACGCTAACCTAATTCCACTTTTCACTTTTAACTTTCTACCCAAAAATTCACCCCGATTATATAATTCACAAAATCCAAAACGAATCTCACGTTGTCCGTCCCAGTTTAATCATAATCAGTCATTATCATTATCACTGATCAGGTAATAAAAGAACAGCACTACAACAGTATGGAATGTAAATATAATTGCATGCAGTTTAAAATTGGTTTATTGAATAGAAAGAATCAGAAATCAGAAATAATGCGTTTCCCATCCAAATCTATTGGGTTGGTCGGCATCCATCGCCACCACCGGTCTCACCCCACCTTATGTCGGCGACTGCTGGAAGAACAACGTGCAGGATTTGCTAGTGTAGCAGCTGTTAAAGGAGAGGCCTCGACAACTTCGTCATCATCAGATATCAATAAAATTGCTCCTAGTCCACTCCCAACTTATTACTTTCAGAAATCACTCCCACGACTGCCAATCCCCAAACTGGAGTTGACGTGTCAACGCTACTTGGAAGCTTTGAAACCCCTCATCACGCCGGAACAGTTGAGCAGGACAGAAAAATTGTTGTCAAACTTTCAAAATGGTGTTGGAAACAGTGAGTGGGACATGCTTATTTATTTGCGTATTAGTATTCTTGCTATTAATTACATGATCGTCTTTATGGTAAAGTTGTATTTATTTTATTGTACTACAGAGCTGCATAGAGAGCTCATGCAGAAGGACAAGGTGCTTAAACAGACGAGCTACATATCTGGACCATGGTTCGAAATGTATCTCAAGGATCGGAATCCATTGCCAATCAATACTAATCCAGGATTGGTATTTGTTGAGGATGATGGTATCATGATTCGACTCCCAAAGTCTAAATGGCAATTGACGAGGACAACAAACCTGTTAATTTCGTCCTTGAGGTAGGTGGGTCAGTAAATTATAAAACTTGAAACGAGTTTTGAGAATTTGTTCGAAAATATGTAAGTACGAAGTAAATTCAATTTTTTAAAGGTTCATGAAAGCTTTGGACAAGGAAATTTTAGAGCCTGAAGTTTACCACATGAATCCAAAGAAGAGCGATACCCAGGCGTACCGTAGAGTTATGAAAATGATACCTACTGCCTTTGCAACGTACGGGTCCTATATTTACAAGGTTGATTATTAATATATTTCTATAATTCTGTAATACAAATTAAGGTTTTGATGAATTTATGCAAAGGCATTTCCCTTGGACATGTCACAATTTCCCAGCTTGTTTAGGTCCACAAGAATACCACAGGTTGGGATTGACAAAATTCAAAAAGCTGACAAAACTGTGAGACATATTGTAGTCATGCGAAAGGGGCATTTTTATTCAATGAACTGTTTAGATCCTGATGGTGAGTGATTACGTATTCGAAATTGCTCTTAATTTCTCAACTAAAGTTGTTAATCTTTTTATTTAGGCAACATCCTGCCGGCTCAGGAATTGATGGGGTCATTAGAATCCATTTTAGCTGATAATATTGACCAGTCACCACATCCTATTGGAATAATGACCACTGAAAATAGAGATAAGTGGGCCACCTTCAGGGATAAAATGATCAGCAAAAGTTCAAGGAATCAAAAATTTTTTAAAGAAGTTGATTCTGCTCTGTTTGTTCTTTCCTTGGATGACGATAATCTTGGAGAAGATCCTGTCACAGTGATTCGACAATACCTCCACTCAGGGACAGGGACAAACAGGTGCAACAAAAAATAATTAAAACTAAACGTTACTATATTTTAATATATATATATCAATTATACATTACTAAATTTATTTGTAGATGGTTCGATAAATCATTTAACTTGATTACGACCAAGGATGGATGGGCAGGATTAAATTTTGAGCATGCTTGGGGCGACGGAGTTGCTGTGATGCGGTTTTTTAATGATATTGATCGAGAAAGTAAAGCTCGTCAGTGGTCGACTGATTTACAACCAAAGAGTCCTATGCTAAAACCAGTAAGATTAGGTAATAGGATAACACAGGGTTTCATATAAAAAATATTCGGAATTGTTAAGTGGCATTATTTGTTTTATAGTTGTGGAAGTAGATGACGAGTGTAACGCATCTCTGACCCAGGCAAAACAACGTTTCGATTCGCATGTCGGATCCTTAGATATTCATCCATTTATTCTGGAAAAGTATGGGAAGAAGGCATGCAAGAAATGGGGAATAAGTCCAGATTCACTGATGCAACTAGGATTTCAAGTAATGTTAAAAGTTGAAATATTCTTGGTTGTTGGGAAGCAATTAAATTAATAAGTTTCTATATTCAGGTAGCTTATCAGCGAATGTCATCTAAAACTGCCACCACGTACGAATCCTGTAGTACTTCTGCCTTCAAACATGGGAGAACCGAAGCTATTCGTCCTGCCACATTGTTGACCAAGGAAGTCAGTGAAGCTATGAACAAGAGTGACTGGTCCAGCAAGAAATCTCATTTACGAGAATTGATCAAAAAGTGTTCAGAGAAGCATGGCCAGCTAACAAAGGATGCAGCTATGGGTGAGAAATACTTATACATATATTTATTTTAAATCTCGTCATTTGGTACTAACTTTCATATAAATCAGGACAAGGATTTGATAGACATCTTTTCGCAATGAAAAACCTCTGCATGTCCCGCAATGAGAAGCTGCACGATATCTACTCGGATGAAGCATATCAAATAATTAATCACAATATATTGTCGACTTCGACACTCTCTAGTCCAGCTGTAAGAATTGGGGGGTTTGGACCTGTTGTTGAAAATGGATTTGGCATTGCGTATGTGACAAATTATCGATGTCATCAATAAGTTTAGTCTAATTTTACATTGTTAATATTCCAGATATCAAATATGGGACACAGGGTTGGGGTGTGTAGTTGCAACTTACAAAAATCAACAAGACGGTTCCGCGTTCACAAAATCGTGCGAATCGACGTTCAATGATATTCATTCGCTTATGTTTTCGTAATCAGTTTAGTTGAACTGATTAGTGGTGCTCGGGTAAGAACATGCTAGATATTTTTTTTTGGTTGAAGTATTTCTATGTATGATAAGATATATTAAACGACGCAATTGAAAATAAATCGCATTTCGTAGTTTATTCCTATTTTCCGTTTCATCGCGTCCTCCAATTTCCTGGAATCATTGGTCCAACCAAGCTTTGTTGTAGATTGGTGATCCTACTTAAGAACTCGTACTTAATGCATACAATATACACACAATACGGATTACTGATCTACACAGTTGGTTGAAAATCAATCTACAAATCAACAATGAGATTCCTTCCAGAATTTGAATGTATCATAAACCATAAAACATTATCTTTAATTTAATTTTTTGTTATTATTGCTTAAACAGCATATAAGCAATATCTGCCTTTGGCATTTTTACCAAATTAGACAAATTAACACCATTCTTTATGCATATACATACATGAACTGACCCTGCAACATATGTATAATAATATATGAAAGCTCACTTAATAAGTGAGTAAATACTTAATTACATAACTCAACATCTCATCTTTTTCTCACACAAAGACTTCACAGACAAAACAGACTAATCGTAGCCCACTAATACAAATAAATAACGAAAGAATTTAACACGCTGTATATATCGTATGTATATAAGCATGCACCACTGTTTGAATAATTGCACACACTGCATACGAATGTAAATATGTATCTGAATCAAACAATGCAATCAGGGTAGAGATCACATGCACAAAAGTTTTCTTAAATTCATTCATTCGCCACTTGCTAATTGACGATCTTGAGTGCATAGCACGTTAAGCTACACGTTTTGCTATGAATGCTTCACTGCTTTCATAACAGCGTTATATGTGCATATGCATGTAGCAGATCTCTGAAAATTGTGTGTAACGTATGTAACATAACTGGTTTTTGTTTTTCAAAAAGCAAGTTACTATCGAGTTGTTCCTTCCTTCCTTGTGAATTTTTCTTACCGTCATCTCTTTGATTTTGCATTACAGACACTTATTCTACGTATGAAAATGGTGTAAAGATCTGCACCAAAAAAAAGAATTGCAGTGGATGCAAAAGATTAGTTGGTTGTGTGGCATCTCTTTCGCGTCGGTGGTTGCACTCTTTACTCAACTTTCCACAATTAAGGTGCCACAACCCCACATATCATGGGTTGTAACAGCATAGCTTTCTTATTTATATTCTTTTGAATGTGTATAAATTAAAATTTTGAATATTTCCTGAAAAGGGTAAAAAAAAGTTTAATCGTAAAATAATTGTGAAAAAGTGCGAGTGTTTCAAAATGCCGTCATATCTTTCCATCTTTCTCTACATCTTGGAATATTTGTACGAGAGATTTTTACGTCTTTTAACCGGGGATTTAATAATTGATGAGGAAACGGACCCTTCCACCGTGGTGGGAAAAGTGGCTTTAGTCACGGGAGCGAATTCTGGTCTAGGTAAGTGAAATAATAATTCGAGACGAATTGTAATAGCAAATTGATGTACAAATTTCGATAATTTCTTCAGGAAAGGAAGTCGCCATCGCCCTGGCAGCTCGAGGCTACAAGGTTATCTTGGCCTGTAGAAATCTTACCCTGGGGAAGAGCGTTGTCCAAGAGATTCAGCAGAGGACAAGAGCCTTATCAAGCAACTTGGTACGTAAAGTGATCCATCGGTTCATAGAAATGTATGATCATTTGTTCATCAATCTTTCTAGATCCTGAAAGAACTCGACCTTGCCAATCTATCTTCCGTACGAACTTTTGCCTCCCAAGTGTCCACACAATACCCGAAGCTGACCCTTCTCGTCAACAATGCTGGCGTCTATTTCGACTCTGACGAGCGACAAGTGACCAAGGATGGGTTCGAGGTGCACATGGGGGTCAACCACTTGGGTCACTTCCTCCTCACCAATCTCCTCCTGGACAACCTCAAGGCCGCCGCACCCTCTCGCATCGTCACAGTCACCTCGACCAACCAACTCATCGCGGACTTGCAACTGGACGACCTCATGTTGGAACGAGTGGAAAACTTTGGTTTTCAAAACACGATTCCCTACAACAATTCCAAATTGGCTAATTCCCTCTTCACAAAGGAGTTGGGGAAGAGGTTGGTGGGTTCGGGAGTGACGACGTACTCCGTCTGTCCTGGCCTCGTCGCGACCGACGTGTTTAGAAATTTTACACCGTTCCGAAAATTTTATACCAACCTCAACATTTTGTTGGTGGGGTTGACGGCGAAGCAGGTGACTAAATGAAATGCAATTATTCCTTATTGTTCGAGTTTGAACCTTTATTTAATTTGTCATGCAGGGAGCTGAGACCATCCTTTACTGTGCTCTGGACAAAAACTTGTCCAAAGAGACAGGACAAATCTACCGATTTGGGAAACATTTCAAATCTGCCATGAAAAAGATGGACGGACAAGTGGGGAAAAGTCTGTGGGACATTAGTCTACAACTTGTTGGGCTTAATAAAAAGTAAATGTCGAGTAATAAATGACAAAAGGGAGGAGGCGTGATGAAAGTTGTTGCCCCGTGCGTGCCAACCCAATACGGACATTTCTGCTTATTAAAAAGTATATAATACTCAAATAGCTATGAATTTATTATTTTTATGTAATAAAAATTTTAGAGACCAACTTTTTTTAAAGCTTTCATCTCGTTCCACTTTATTCTGCGGGTTACTAACTATTACACCATTGTATTTCATTGGAAATTTGTACATAAGCACAATTAATTATGTATCTTAATTTCAGAATTGTAGTCACCATTTGATAACAATTTCAAGTCTTATTGCTTCAATTCCATCATTTTCTTATACAGTACAAAATAATAGTACCAGAATTCCTGAGGTACGGCAATGCAATGTGTAATGTAATTTTAATTTGTAATTTACGTAATACGGAGAAGGTGTGGATCAATTACATAAATTTTATGATGAAAACACAGGGAACTACGTAACTAACTACATACATAAATATTAAACTGCGTATAGGATTTCAAAAGTGGTATGTATTCCTTCTTTCCTTTTAAACATGATTATGACACAATTCCATATTAACCATCATACTATTTACACGCAACAAAATTGAGGAGTGTTTAAATTTAACTACCAAGTACCGTCGAATATATAAAATATTAAATTTTGTCGCAATACAGTTTCAAATTCACAGAAGGAAATTAAGGTACAAATTTTACTGGTGGTTGTGCTTGCATTGTTTTTTTGTAATATTCGTTAATAATTTAATGGTAGCACAGGTTCACGGTTTGAATACTAGAAGGATGTTGTTGGCACATTTATCATCATCGACATTATCATAATATTATATCGTGTTGTAGAATACATAATACTTTCACTAAAATATTATAAAATTATATATACCGACAACAGTAAATTGCATGAACAATTTTGGTATTAAAATTTATAGCCCCAACATTACAAACATCACCTCTGCTGCATATAAATGGCTGGATATTATATTATTATGTAGTGTTCTTTTAAGAATCTACTGGCAAAATTTTAGCTAATTGACGTGCCTGTTCCATCATGTAGTTTCAAAACACTCATTATTAGGAAATGTGCAATTTGGTTTCATGGAAAAATACTACATTTTATGCACCATTTTAAATCTTGCGTTCGAAAATTGTACAAAATTGTGTACAAAGACCAATTACGACGAGGCGAGGAGATTGCAGCCTATATTATATGAAAACGTGAGATTATTGACAAACAATTTAATTGTTTTCAGTTTTTGTCTCCGAAGGTCCGCTATTACTGCTACTGCTAAGACTACTACAACTCTTCATGTTGCTACTTTCTGTTCCTACATCGTCACCATCTATTGTGTGCTTCCCATTTAGAAAATCTTCCTCTGAAATCCACGTGTTGGGCAGTGGAGTCACTTCAAGATCAATATACTTCGTCATGAAAATTGCTAAATATCCTCTCGTCTTGGATTTAACTTCTTCGGGAGTGGTGAAAAGTCGTTTATTCACTTCGGCCAGTTTTCCTTCCATGGAGGCTCTAACCAAGAAAGACTTTCCACACTCGGTGTGAATTGTGCAAATAATAGAACTAGCCTGTAGGTTTTGAGAACCGCGTTTACGCTTTCCAGATACTTGATTGCTTAGCCGTTGTGCCTAAACAAATTCAAACCAAATTTGGTATTCGTGTCAGAAATTGACAAACTCCACATCACACTGCAAAGTTAATTATGCATGTGTCAGTTGTAGCTTACCGAGTACTCGACAGATTTTATGACAAAATTGTCCTTGATTAGCGGATGTGTCGAAGCCAAGGTCAAGTAGCATAGGCCATTAGAATGCAAATGAATCTGGTAGTGGCCCCCGATGGCTTTATCTTCGAGAAAGTATCGCTTAAACGCGTCACGAACGTAACATCCCGACGCGATGAAGTCTTCCTCAATGCCCAGCACAGGAGTTGCAGACACCATTTTCATTCAGTTAGAAACAAGAAGGTCCAACTGTATGGATTTTGCACTAATTGTTGTGGTAGTACGGTTTCTGAGAATGGTGGAAATAAAAATAAATAAACAACATATAGTCAATTATAAAAATTTAAATTTACAAAACATCATCATCATGCATTCACACCTCGAAATATTGCATGTTCTTTATCCCCAGCGGCATGCACTCTCTCAAAGTGAGTGAAATCTAATTTTGAGGTTTATTTTTTCTACAACCACCACCTAGCCTACTGCCATCTTAGTTCTTTCCCCTTTTTCACATCTTGTTTTCTCCTGGCCTCTCCTCACTTGTAAACACCAATCAGGTAGAGAAAACACAAGACGAGACACGGCTTTGATTTTTTTAAACCAACGCACTCAAGAGAAAAGAGAGAGAGAGTAGTAATACACGGCGTCCTGAGAGTGATGAGACTCGTAATCTCGAAATCGCAATCCCAAACCCAACGTTTATTCTAGCTACAAATCTCTCAATCTAAATACTTGCTACAACCTGCTCACAAACAAAATGGCTAAAGAAAGCAAAATCCACTTAGCCATGTATTCACTCACGGATCGACCTTTTCTTTTATACTAAATTCAAGGATAGTTGACTCACTCGCTCAATCACTCACCTAATTAACCAACAACAGATGAGGACGAGGATCGATAAGAAGAAAACGGACAGGTTGGGTGGGAGGTATCTTTTTCTTTATGCCGTTGAACTCGAATTACTGCTGGATTTTCCACGAAGTTTTTCCTGTATAGCTACCGATTTTTGGTAACTTGCTATGCGTTTTTGCTCTTTCTATAAAAAAGAAGCATTTATTATTTAATGCAACCACATTTCGCCCCACGTGTATTTTGAGAGTGAAAGAGAGCAACACCTTACCTCTTTCTTCAAACACCGCAACATTGCAAAATGTGCGTCATTACAAGAACCAATAAACCGCTTGAATTTGTTCTAGAAGAAAGAAGACATACTTAAGAATTAGACACACTAAAAATTAGGTTCAAAGTTCATATAAAAATCGTCATATTAATACCTCTTCATAACAGTTCTGCAGTGCTTGAACAAGATCCTTGCAATCGGATGTATCAATGTGAGAAGCGAGGTCAGGATGCATTCAAAATTAGTCCGAATATGAAATTGCCGTAGAAAAAATTTGCCTAGTTTTGTTTATACTTTCCAACTTAGATTAGATACGTGAAGCGTAGAGATTTTGACTTTTGTTGAGCAAGGAAGAGTCACAGTTCTGTTGTGGGATTGAAAACTATTATGTGCTGTTGGGTGGTGGAGGAGGAGGTGGATTGATTTGCAAATTATTTTGAGGACCAGGATTTGCTTTTCATGTGAAGAATCCTTCACGTTGCTGAACTGTAGGTAATTCTACTGGACTTGGGGGAGAAGGGTCACGATATCTAAGAATTTGGACAATAACGTAAGCATTATTAGAAATATATTTTACTCGTCAACTCATCTCACACTCGACTATCTAACATTTACCTATTCGCGATTGAATTTCGATTTGACGTATTTGGCGACGATAATGCGTTTATCGCCACAACTCGACTCTTCTCCGTCACCTCACGAGCTAAATACTGCTGAAGATGGAGAAGATGAAGATCTTCTCGGTCTGCGGAGGCAGAAGAACGTCCACTCGACGAAGATAATGACGATGCACTGGGTTGATGTTGATGGTGGACGGAAGCTTTGAAATAGTCGACCTGTAAAGAAAAGAATATCATAAACTTTAATGGTCAGACTCACCAATTTATACTAAACATTTTTGTCAAGTTTATTAAATTATTTTATATTCGAATTGACACTATGAATTTAATGTTTCACTATTATTTTATCTCACCCTCACCTTTGACCCTCCAATTACAACTCCCTTCTCGTACGGGATAGGGCAGTGTTCACCGATTCCAAAAGCTGGTGGAACAGGGGCACCGAACAAGCGTTCAGATGCTGAAACGTTATTTGTGCTGGAATTGCCCCTCCAAGATGGTCTGTAATTAAAAAAACAAACCATGAGTCAACCTGGCTTAAAATCTAAGAAAATACTTTTCCAGTTATTAAAATTTATACTCGTGTAAAATATAAAAAAATATGAACTATCGAGTCGAGGCAATACCTAAAATGTTGAACAAATTCGCAAATTCTACAATTTGGTTATTCGAATGCTTAGAGTTTCCTTCTCGTTGAACTCTTTAAGTGTAAAACTGAATGAAACCGACTATTCAAATTTTAGAAATTATTTTTCGAAACAATTACAAGACTCGAGAAACTCGTGGTGAGTGAGAGCTAATGCACAAGAATCGGACTAATGCCGGTCCCACCACCAGTCCAGAATTTAGTCTCACTTTCCCTTCGTTTCATTCCAACTTTATCCAAATTGTATGACTTATCAATTGTCACCTTATCGGAAGAAATATTAACTTACTGTGTCGGAGGCAGCACCCCAGCCAAACTCCAGTCGCACAAGGATGTCGCACTGTTACTTGAGGGTCTCCGTTTAATCAGGTTTCCTGACCCTTGACCTTTCTTGACCGAAATAAGTCTTCCCCTTGCCGGAGATGACGGGACACTTGATGCTCCTTGACCCACAGATGAATTACCCCCGCTGGTCAGATGGTGATGATGCCCGTTGACCTGCACGTGGTTCAACACCTTCTTCGGATTCGGATTCGGAGGGAGAACAAGGGGTAGATTTCCACCGTTGGATTTAGAAAGTAGGCGACAAATTCGCTCCGCTTTTAACAGCCGTTTCTTCTCCTCTTCCGGTTCGAGATGTTCACTCTCCTCGGGAATGTATCGCTCCGGAATTTGGATCTTATCCGGAGTTCCAAGAATTCGATCGATGAGGGACTCGTCAAAGTCAAGATCTGCTCCCGAAGCCTGGGATGCTTTCACCACGGGGCGAGGATGAGAATGATGACACATTAGGTCGAAGGGCTCCATGCTCCTCCATATCACATACTGAATCTATCTCCTAAGGTCTGCATATGTGCGTGGGACGTTTATACCTGGCAAGAAGGAAAAACATGAAGAAATTACCAAATTGATGTCTAATTTTGTGTCATGAAATGAAACAATCATGCAAAACTTATGCCAATTTGGTCATGCAATCATTAAATATTAAATGGTCTCGATCTTCTTCTTCTTCTTTAAAAGGTTTTACTTATTTGAGTTGATTTCAATATTGTTCTTCGATCCACTCATTAAAATGGTAGCAACAACATTAGCTACATATGTATCTACCATCTAATGTGCTCTGCATATATACCAATACACGCCACTGATCTGTGTCATGTTGAAGTGGAATGCCCCAGTTTATTTTGTTAATTCGCCTTTGTTTCATGACTCAGAGAGAGGAGACCGTCTGTCTTTTTTTGTTTCTTTGTTCCTTTCCTACAAAAGTGCCAGCCGCAGCAGCAATTACAACAATTGCCATTGTTTGTCCTTCTCGCAGTAAAAAAGGGGGAGCAATCCGCATGTTTATTTAGATGTCGTGTTTGGAGAAAGGCGGAAGTCTTTGGTTGGTGGAGGGTGCTCGATCTTTTTGTGTGTAAAGAAGGGATACGTACGTACACATGGCGTGTGCCGTCGTGAAATGTGTGGTACGACCTTATCTTGCAAGTTATAGTTAACTTGGCAATGCGTGACATGACGGTGATGATGATACCCATTTTTAGGATGCCAATACTTACGATACGCACTGCTTCTGCTGCTACTATTTTACATTTTCCCTTTGCTTGCACAATACAACTAGTAAGTGATAATGCATGAGCGAGTGTTTGCAGATTATTAGGCTTTATTATTTTAACTAGCGTATAGCCCGGCCAAGGCCGGGTTCTAGAGTTCCAGTGGGGGGTGTGCCCAAAGCGAAAAATCCGTCATGCTATACTTTAAATAATTCCCAGTGGAGGCTTCGTCGTACTACATACATACATCAGAGTGAGGGTTTGCCCCAGTCATACTGCATTTTAATTAACCTGGTCACAGTACAATTTGATTTCCCCCTGTGGGAGTAGTTGAATAGCTAATTACTTAAATTCCCGTCGTGTGGGAGTAACTGCATAGCTAACTATTTATATTCCCGCGCTTCACGCTCCCGTTCAGTTCCATAAACCCCAACTTCTATAATTAACGTCAAACTATTGACGGATTCGGATTCAGCGTCAAAAATACATTCGAATTGATATGCGACATCACGGATAAGCCATATTTGGCTGCCACGGTCACGGGAAGGTCACGGGGGCCTCGGAGGTCAAAACCATTAATGGCTTTGGATTCAGCGTCAAAAATACATTCGAATTGATATGCGACATCACGGATAAGCCATATTTGGCTGCCACGGTCACGGGAAGGTCACGGGGGCCTCGGAGGTCAAAACCATTAATGGCTTTGGATTCAGCGTCAAAAATACATTCGAATTGATATGCGACATCACGGATAAGCCATATTTGGCTGCCACGGTCACGGGAAGGTCACGGGGGCCTCGGAGGTCAAAACCATTAATGGCTTTGGATTCAGCGTCAAAAATACATTCGAATTGATATGCGACATCACGGATAAGCCATATTTGGCTGCCACGGTCACGGGAAGGTCACGGGGGCCTCGGAGGTCAAAACCATTAATGGCTTTGGATTCAGCGTCAAAAATACATTCGAATTGATATGCGACATCACGAATAAGCCATATTTGGCTGCCACGGTCACGGGAAGGTCACGGGGGCCTCGCAGGTCAAAACCATTGACGGCGTTGAATTCAGCGTCAAAAATACATTCGAATTGATATGCGACTCGCTGTGGGTGGAGTTTCTCAAACTAAAATAATTAATTAATAGTGTTTATCAAGATTACTTATCATGATAACCACTATTGATGAGTGATGTATGTATGCATACTGCTCACTTACTCAATTTACTTGCACACTGCAAATATACAAAGACATTTAATTTGAGATTGATGGCAAGCGTACGTGAAAGTCACGTGCAGGCGAAGTGAGACTCATGCAGAAAATTCATGCATGCGGTTGCTCCGCGTCCTTCTTTGTCTTCTCTACGGGGCAACTTGCATCGCATCACTCCTCGGTCAGTCAGACAGGCAGCGACTTAACACTAACGCTTTATGGAAGTAGATACATGGATTGAAATCCATTTCGCTGAGAGCTTGTCACGAGTGTGGAATTATTTTGTTTTGTTGTCGACTGACCAGCAATTTGGCAATATTTTTGTTGCAAAATTAAAGCAATTGGGAGAAGAATAGAAATCACCAATTCGATCATGTTAGTTGTAATACAGATCGCCTTCTGTACTCGCAAAAATTGCTCGAATTACTCGTGAATGAGCAGTACATATACATTCAAATATATAAATGCATGGCTTGGTCTACCGCATACCAACTTCGCAGGGGACAACTCTGTCAAGTGTAAGTACATACTTTAGTTTTAGTAGTTGGAGAAAATGCGAGCGAAATTGACATGTTTCTTCACTCTGTTAAATATGCTGGGATAATTTATGTCACTAATTTGCAGAATTGTATAGCGAATCTTGTGTCACCTAGCTCTCCCTGAATTCTGCAAGAACAGCACATTTTCTCCACGCCACCACTTGAACTAAATTACTCAGGACAATTCTATATACGAAAAGACAAAACATTACGTTGCTCTACTTTTGCTCTGAATATGTAAATAGAAGCTTTAACAACTACTTGTTGTGTCCTTGTGTCAACTTGTCCAGCGTTAAATTATATTAACATTGTATTCAACCCAAAATGTAGGTCACTTGACGAAGTTTGCTCATGCAAAATTAAAATCTGAAACTGGCTTAAATCCACTTAAAACCTTCCTTCATAATTTATGCCTTGAATCCTTAATTAGTATCAATCCAAACAAACCTCTCTCTCTCCGTCGTAATATGGACGGTAATGTGATGCCGTTAGTCGTTGCGCGATGTTTCCCTGAAACCACTTAAAAATTGACACGTTGTTCGTTCAGCAACCCGTCCTAGATAACTCTCCCCAAAGCTGGAGAACGTGACCAGTAACTATTCATCTCTAATTATTAAGAATTACCAATTTAGAGAAAAACAGTGTCGGCATAGCGCCATTTGAAATGCATAAATAAAAAACAAAATGCACCATCGCGACTCTGTTCCTTGAGCAAGGCTAAACTTTAAATCAATACCATTTTTGCAGCAAGACAAGGCCTCTTTTCTTCTTGAGGGTGACATGCATTTACGTTACAGATATTCAATTCGGTTTCTTTGTAGTGGAACACTTTTCCAAATCCACTTCCGCTATATTGATTGCCTGACAAGCCTTGGACGAACTGACTAAACCAACTTTTTCGTAGAAAAAAATAGCAGCGTAAACTTGTCCAAAAACTAAAGCGACTAAAGTTTAAACTAATCCTAAGTTTACATGGATAAGAAATGGTGTAAGTGATGATTACAAATGAAGCAAACGCCATTATTATGCACCAAAAAAATCAGGAAGCGTTGCGTACTATGCTTTAAACATTCATCTTCGTATTTCTTAACACTCATTCCGATGAGTCAATGACATCGATTTCCGTGACATTTAAACCCAATAATTAGCTATTTATGATTCCATTTCCTCGTCTTTGGTTGAGTGGCTTAAGTTTTAGTCACCAATCCGTGACAAAAAATTTGGTATGCATCCAATATCTGTCACATTCCATCCCAACTTTTTGATTCAGTTCCAGATTTTTTATGAAAGTTGTAAAGAAAATGGTGTTCTGGAATTTGTAGGGAGAATGATTGAAGACTTAGTTAGCAATACAGCCTGAGCCTTCATAACTTTCTTTCAAAGTCCTGCCCAATGAACGTCAAATTTGGAGCATAATTTGACAGCGGATACCATCTCATGCTCCATTGGACTAATATCAAGTGCACTATCAGACGAATACGGCGTACTTATCAGGTCTATGCTACATAGCTTTTGACGTCAATTATTCTGAGTTTGGGTAAAGTTGACAGATGAGTAAATATGAAATGATGCAAACTTGTGGACTGTGGACCCACTTCGCGAAAATCATAAATTGAAAGTTTGTAATTATAAGTTTGGAGGTAAGTAATTGGATTATCGTTCGATATTTACGAACCAGGTCAGACTATTTCTATAATCTCTGATCACCCTACTTACACACATAACCAAGTGGTTTATGCACGAGTGTTATTTAAGCACCTCAACTTTATGTGCATTCATTTATGCAAATCAAATTTTATTAGCAGACTATATGGATTTTAGACACTCATAATAACAGGCAAACTAATCAATCTGCAGGACTCATGTAATAAAAAAAATCATTAAATCTTAAAATACAAGCCATCATATATTCTAAATTGCGCATGTACATTCATTAAACTGCACACAAAATTGCAGCTGACAGCAGCTCCTCTTATTTTTTCGAAATAGCATTGTCCCCATAAAAATCCAACCGATTTACGCGTGGCACTATAAAACACCATTATCAACACGTTTAACCAACCCACCAAGAAACCGTAAAAATCCTTAAAAACCTTGCAGCTTTTCATACGAAAAACGCAAAAAATACATAAAAACTACCGAAGAGAGGATTCCAGTTTATTTAAAATTGGTCTAGAATTGTAAACAGTAATTTGTCCTCGCCCAATATAAATTGTGCGTCTATCTGTCTGTTATTTCCACGGCTGAAATGCCAACTCAAACTGAGAGAGGAGCAAGATGTAGTAGTTTCATCTCATCGTAAATGACTTTTGACAAGGCACACGGATTCGAGCAATCCCATTTTACAATGACATTAATTGAGTGTCATTCTGTCTGCATTTGCTATCCATCCATCCACCACGATATTATTTACTTACTTTTCCCTTTTGTTGCACTAAAACCCTTTAAAAACACAATCTCTGTTTTTTGTAGGAAACCACAACATTTATTCTGACACTTCTTTTTTTTGGGAAGCACAAATTATTTACATGGAATCCATGATGGCGAAGAAGCATAAATTTTGAGCCGGAGAGTTTCAGACACATTTATCCCCAAACTAACTCAATAATTGATACGTACGCTGTAAATCTATTATTCACCACTTATTTCTCAACTTGCTCTCTTCCCAATTAATTAGAGGCTAATTAATCAAGTGGGTCTCAATTACATGGAATAGTCATTTGCATTGTGTGCAGGGAAATGCGATGTGTTCATGTTTATACTATGCATGAATTTACCTTTTGGAATAATACCGTTTTTGTCATATTATTTACTTACTTTTCAATTATTTCTACATATGCAATTCCTCCTACACGTAAAAAAAGTAAAGGCAGAAATTCTTACACTTTTTTGAGTCAACAATGAAAATCCCAACTCCAAGTTCCGTCAAGTTTTCTTCTGTGTAAACAAGATTTGCACAACCAGCTTCTCAGAACTTGTACATAAAAAGTTATTTTATTGCAACACGAAATCCCTTTAATACTTCTTTCTTTGCAGTACAATAATTCCGACTTTTGAGCACTTTAGAATGTTTCATCAAGCAAAGTAAACCACAAAACTGAGTTATCAGATCAGCACCATCATCACCACCACAGAGTCAGTCAAACAGACAAAGTATTTCAAGTCTTTAGTCGATTTGCAGCAACCTTCTCTTCCCTCCAACTATTTTAAACTGTGGTATTCAAAACTTACAAACTTGATTTTTCCTCTTCTACTTCTATTTTTTATTTATTCTTTGCTTAGCGATTTTGGCACATCGTCACCCTTGCAGTTCACCACGCCACGAGGGAGATATCACTTTTAGCGTTTCATCGCCTTCTCCTTTCTCATTGTTTTGTCGCGTTCTTTCTGTAATGTCACTTCCTTCCTCGCAGTCTTACTTGGTTTTTAGTCGTAAAGTGATCTCTACCTCACTCGTGGGCATCACACGTCCTGCTCTTAATGCCACACACGCACAATTAAGGATGGCAATTTTAGTGGGAACTTATTAAATAGATGACGTATGTAGTTCAAGAAGTGTCAAATTTAAGATATAGTTTCTCGCCTAATAATACGTTGACGACGGCATATGCATCTTTCTCTCTGCTCACCCTTCTCGTTACTGACTTTGGTTTACCTGTCTGTCCATAAGTATTTTACCTGTTTCTCACTATCTACCTATCCATCTACCTTCTTTCCTTATATCACCAAACCACCATCCAACCACCATCCACGTCTATTTGTTTGTGAGCAGGAATACAAGCAAGATGTTGGGAGAAGATGCTGTTTCGTGGGGTTTAAAGAATTTGCCGGAGGTGGTTGGTTGGTTGGTTCCTTTCCTATTATATATTATTTCTCTCTGCCACTTCTGCTCTGGCTGGCATTGCATTATTATTCTCTATTCTACAGACGGCAGAGAATTTCCTACCACAAGTGAGAGAGAGAGAGAGAGAATTCGACATTCGACCGACCGGGGTTCTCCGAAAGTCTTTCTAAACCAAAATTTACCTCGTAAACCCGTAACTAAAGCTGAGAAGAGTGAACTAAAACCTCTCTGGGATTGTCTCCGGCTCTTTAATTTCTTCCACTCCACGCCGTGGTTTCATGTGTTAAGCTCTTTTTTGGTTTGCTTTATGGTGTGTTGTCCTTTTGTTTCCATGTCGGATGGAGGAATAATCTCGGCTTGCTTTTAGTGGGCATTTCCAAGTGTACATAGCGTTTTCTTCCTCCTTTTCGTAGATGCAGCATGGAGATGAAATCACGTTGTGAGATTTGTAAGGAATGCGTGGTGATGGCCGAATTGGTGGTGAGATGGATGGATGGATGGATCCATTCATACGGAACAAGTGAACATTGCAATAAAGGAAAATGGAATGTGCAACACGATTTGCAAACAAAAATTCTATTAAGAAATGAGCTTTTATCAGAAATTGAGAAATTCACGGCATCCTGTTTTGATAAGGATTCCAATCTAAGCCTTCTTCATCAGGATGAGGGAAAAGAGAGACATCGTTAATAAGCAGCCACCAAAAGGTACATATGTACATATGAAATTGCACGTCTTAATCCCGACCTGACAATAATATTGTATGAACATCAATTATGATCAAGTTTTTGATGTTCGATCAGTTGCAGTTTGTATCTCGTGGTGTTTTGTAAATCAAAATCGGGTTTACACTTTAAAAATTGCATTTATGTAAAAACTTGCAAGATGACATCACCACCACCACCACGACCACCACCATCCATCCATTCTGCATACCGACCCACCGAGGCAGGTCAGGCCATTAACACGGTCTTGGTCGTCGTCGTCATCATCATCATCATCGTGATTTTCTTGTTGTGTGTACCATACGTCCGTATTATTCAAGTTCTCTCTCCATCCATGGTGTGCTTCTCGTTGTTGTATTATTGCATGCATCGCATTATTCTGTGAGTGATAAAGTAACCACTTCGACATATAATACTCTCTCACGCGTTGACTCGTTCAAATGAAGGTACTTTAATTTTTGTTACTCTTCTGCATTCATGCATTTACTTAGAAAATCCGCGTGCACGACTAAACCTCAGAGTCCTGTGTGCATATAGCTCGCTCTCGGATGGGTGTACACACGGTAGCAAAGTAAAGATTCATCGTGGAAAAGAAACATGTAAAATATGAAATGAAACCAAGTCACGGATTTCATTGTAATGATTTTAAGTACGGAAAGTGTGCAATGCATGCAAAATCAGGACATAAAAATAAAAATTACTGTCGAAAGGAAAAAAAACCTTCCCGTTAATGGCGAGGAAAGAATGTGGAGGAGATTGCGAAAATCTTTTTTAAATCTTTTCCTTGCGGGGTCGAGGTTACATATTCATGTTAATTTATGTTTTACTTCTTCTTATTATTAGCTAAATACACTTCTTCACCGTGCTGTACACACGTATATTTATTTCTTAATTTCTTGCCGTGATTTATGCACTTTTTGACACGCCACTACGCCAGTGAGAAGAAGAAGGATCCTGAAAGTAGAAGAGAAGAACGGAGAGACAAAGAACTAACTGCGCCTGGTTTTGTTTCGCCAGCTTTTCTTCTTTGCAGGTGTTTTGTTTGTTTCAAATTCAGTTTAATTTGGGGCGGTTGTTGGTGAATTTGGGTGATTTATTGTTTTCAGTTTGTAATCTAGGCGTTTTCTTGGGTGGGTGGAATAATGAAAATGATATACTTCGGCAACACGGCTGATGATAAATTACTGGGGAAAACAGTAAAGTCCACGAACATAAAGTAATCACGATGACAATGGAATAAAACCAGGGTTTGTGTAAGCTTTTAAAAACGGATGATGTAGGCCAATCCACAGATAGAAGGATGGGGCTCAAACCCCCTTGGAAAACGGGTCATGACTTTCACCAGGACAAAATTGTATCTTTTTGTACATATAATTCTGGTACAAAGAGTTAAGTGGTTACATTTCTTGAATGGCACGATCATTTCTATCAAAAATTTCAAGAATAACGAGCAATCTTCACAAAGAAAACATTCCAATTTCGTTTGAAAAACAAAAAAATCTCAAATGTTATCTCCACGTGTCAAAGGGTAAATTTGTTGCAAATTATGATAGTCATCTTTCTAAAGGAATACAGGGAAAAGAAGAGAAAGTTTCTTTTCCGGTTTGAAAGATGGAGCCCGGAGCCCAGTTTTGCTTTCTCTTGGCGATGAAAGATCCGCATGTCTCATTTGCCCACAAACCGTGCAGATACACATTCGCCATCCATCCATTCATCCATCTTATCTCAATCTCAGGCACAATTCGTCGCGAGTAATCTTCAGACCAAGATTAATTCTCGCTAATGATCTTCTTTTACTGTCTGTGCAAGTGTCATTATGTGATTCCAAACACCACCACCCACCCTTTCTTAGGTCTCAACTAAGCCATTAAGAGGTCTCCTTTGTGATAGATAGCTGGTATTTATTGGGTGCGGATGGATACCCACATCAATTGACACACTTGCCCAATACCTAAATCTTTCCAGTTTATGATCCTGTCTTCGTCGTTGATTTGATTAAACTTGTTCGTTTTATATTGATGACAACATTGTCACAGAGAAATGTGTCTTTGATTCATTTTTCAAGTCTCTCTCCATTCCTTATTGCTCGTCATCGTTGAATTCCAAGTGGGCATAGCCAAACAACGAGATGTGCCATACACGAAATATCTGCACGTACACACATATGAACGTACAGTCTTCTCATTGCTTTTTCCACTTGGGACGTGCTTTGTTCCTCTTCAGCTTCTTACAGACCGAGTCGATGTATCGAAATAAAAAATACAATATTTCATCGGAATTTTCACTGTAGCTCTTTCTTGAAAGAGATTTGTGTGACTTTCTCCAAAGAATATGGAATTTTTATCTGAGGAGAAAGTTTTATCTAAAACTTTCTATTTGATGTTTCACAAGGATGGCAATCGTGCCTATTTTGAGACTAAATATTCACATAAAAATTTAGACTACGTAATGCACTAGGAGCGATAATTTTGCATAAAATATTGACGGATGACGCCAATAAATATCTTGTGGCAAAATTGGGTTCTTCATTGCACGTCCCTCACATCAATCCTGATCGACACCTTTCCCTCCAAGTTCACTAGAGCAAAGGAAACACTCGAGATTTTCTCTCCCGTGAAGGAAATTTGTATACAATGATCGTAAACAAAGACTTCATAAATCTCTTTTGTCTTCCACTCTGCTTTCACCATCGGATAAGTTTTGTTCTGCAAAATTAGATTATGAGTCAAAGCCTTTTTTTCTTAGAAATAAATGCGATATTTCATAAATTGACATTTTAGTGAAACTAGAGTCATATAAACAATAATCGTGATCGTGATCACTATCTACTAGATGGGCAAGGGTTATTTTTAATCCACCAGACTTTTAATTGAAATCACATAACTAAATATATTGAAATCGCATAACTTGAATTTCCAGTGCTTTAATTCAATTTAAAAACTGTAAAATTGAAATCTGCCAGACTTTTCTGAATCATACATTTTATTCAATTTGGAAGATTTGCCTTTAGAAATCTTAGAAAAACATGAGCTATTTCTTTGAATTTTTGTATAAACAAATTCTGTCAACAAGTAGGCGGCCTACCGGCCTTAGCAGGGCAGACCCTGAAGGCTCAATATCCCAACAGGAACGGTCACGGCTTCCTCTCTCTGATGTTGAAACCTTTCCAAATTATTGCAATTCCTAGACCGTAGGAAACAACGGTCCCCAGCACCCCTTCTCACTTTTAAAGGAACTAGTTTCCGGTTAATACTCCAGTTAACCTACATAGTTTGTTTAAAGTTGGAACGAGGTCATATGTCGGTGTAGAGCATTATTTTGGAATCTAACGAGAATCTCATATGCTTGAGGCTTACCATTATGTAGCTCACCAGTGGACTCGTTTTCTAAAAGTATTTTCATTTTTCATTGATTGATTCAACTACATATGTACATTATTTGTACTTGGGAATCCTGGAGCTTAGGCCCCATACTTTTGGTTAACAAATTTTGTTTCGAACATTCTTAGAAATCCAATATCCAAATAAAATCAAGTATTCATTACCAGGCTATCATAAATGTATGATTCTACCAAAGTGGTATTGATAAGTAATACGGTGTAACACATAACAGTTCGTTATTAAAGTTTTACCATGTCGGTAGGAAATTATCACAGACCGGTATGATTTTAATACCAAGCGGTAGCAACTTTATAATACCGAGAAATCAATACCAGCACAAGTATACCAGATTTCTGACAGTGAAGTGGTTGCAAAATTCCTTGGTGTCTCCGATTTCTACTACTGTGCACTCCTAAATTATGATTGTATGGTTTACCACTGATTAGAAGAGCAAGGGATACCTGAACAGTAACTATTTTGATAGATTTTTACATATAAATGAATTCATAAGTTATGAAATTCCGTGTCTGATGGATTCAGTTATAGAGGTTGTTTTAAGGCATATAAAGTACTGGAAATTCAAGTTATGGAATTTCAATATATTTAGTTATGTGATTTCAATTAAAAGTCTGGCCCATTAAATGAGACCCGATGGGCAATAAGGAAGAAAAGTGTAGGCGGAGGTAAATACTTAATGTCAATTATATAAGTTCAGGTTAAAGCAGGGTAGAAAACACCTGTATTTAGAGGTTTAGATCGTTTTTAGGACCGAAAAATACGAAACAGTGATAAATCATGACCACGCACGTCTCTGTCCTCTGTCAGATCCAATTTTGGAGAAAATCGCTTACTACACAGAATTAATTCACGTATATTTACCTACTGCAAGTTAGGGAACTGTATAAGTTGAATCTATATTTATTCCGTCATATTTCGGAAGTTGTTTGTTTACGCCATCAAATTCTGGACGTCAACCAGATGTCTGAGTGTAATATGTTTGGCTAATTTTATTTACTAGTTTCTATGCACGACTCGATTCCATGACATTATACATTGTACATATTTAGGAGGGTAACATCTGACTGTGCCAATCCCTGATTTTCATGTCCCTTGGATGTGTTATGTCCGGTGAACGTACATTCTAAAACCTACAGTGCAGACTCCATATAGCCCGAGTCAGGGACAGAGTCCCTGAATCGGTGATCCAGGGACCGTATTGACCGACATAATACACAAACTCCGTGTTTCGGATAGTTTAATGTGTGTTAGATTTTTTATTATTTGGCATCAAATCCCTTAACAACTTGAACTTCCAAACCTGTGTGTGCTATCCAGAAGTGGTTTTTATCCCCCATACCAAATTTCAGATGGAAATAGCAACTTTTAAACATGAACATAAAATAAAACATAAAAACATAAGACATAAAAACGGTATGGGTCAGCCTCAAGGGTCACCCTGGTTGCACTTTGCTCACTTTTTCCTTCAAATTCTTTTGTAGGAAGCCATTAAGTATCACCATGCCGGATTTCATGTTTTCAAAGCAATTTCTAAAAATCGGTATGAGTCACCCCACAGGGTCGTTCCAGATAAAAATTTTACTAATTTCATATCATATTCCTACATTAAGACCCATTAGCAACCTCTCTACCAAATTTCAGCTCGATATGATGATTTTGAAAAATCCGTATGGGTCACCCTATGGGGTCCCTCAAATTGAAAATGTTTCCAACTTGAAGTAATTTTTATCTATTGAGAACCATTAGCAACCTCTGTACCAAATTTCAGCCTTCTACGACAATTTTGAAATTTTGGTGCATAATACCCCACCCACTCCGATGACCCCCATCGGTCAACCACTGGACCGATTTCACCCATCTTCGAACTCGTTTCCTAACTTTGTCCAATGTGCATATGTTAAAAATTTCAAGTCAATCGGTTCAGCCGTTTTGGCTCTATCGTGCCGGGCAGACAGACAGACGGACGGACGGACATGACGGTTCCATAAGCCCTGACTCGGGCTAAAAAGTGGTTTTACTAGCTTTCACTGTTTTCACTCTTTCAAACCTTCATCAAGAATCCAATTTTTGCCGGATTTTGATCGTTTTTGCACTTTCTTAATTCTAGGTATGTAGTTCCTATATAAACTCATCTTTATTTTAAATTCTGATTGTTCTAAAGATGATATAACTTGTGACGAAACAACCAACTGTTAGAATCTAGAAAATGCAAAAATTATGAAAATCCTAGATTGTTTTTAATAAAACTTTATGCCCTGGAATTTGGGACGGGTGCGCCGGGTACAAATGGAGTATTCATCTAATAACACATATGTATGTATCCAAGGGCATCAAATAGTCGCAGATTGACACAGTACGAGGTGTTCGCCCTTAGCAGTGGATACAGTTCTCAGTAGTCGAGTTATAGCAAGTGTCATGTTTTACAATGAGTGTGTATATTCGCGTGGGAGTCGAGTTGGGTGCCTGCCAGTCGGAGAAAGTCTTAAAGTGTTTTCACTTTTGGTAGCATCTTGTGACGTGGGCGACGTATGTTTACAGAGCCGGTCAAACGGTGGATTTCTATGGAAAGCACTTTCCACGCCTGATCTCCCGTAGTTTTGCAATAGGTTTAACGAACTAAAAAAAAATTTTCGTCAATTGTCAAATACTTTCACTTTCACAAGTGTATGATTAACGCTTGAACAATGTTGTCCTTCCAACGGTCTAATATAATTGATAATTAATAGTTAATTAAATTAAATCAAGTTATTACATAAAAGGCAGTAAGAGATCTTCCAGGCCCAACAAATCCTTCCGCCGGCTATGGATTTATGTGTCTTGACTTCTAGTTCCTGTTTTTCCAATTCTCATCTTTTCTTTGCCAGGAGGAAGATCAAAATTCAGATATTGCATTTTTACCAAGAACTGTGTTATGACATTTCTCAAGCTTGACCCAAATGTACATACATATAAATTCCAATTGTGTATATAAAAAGTTGCAAGAACAAAAATCAAAGCATTCATTTGAACAGGATTCCGTACGAAATCAAACGTTCAAATAAATTAAATTTCGGGCGACTCCATTTCGTCAATTATGACAGACTTTCAAATAATTAAAGGGATGCCGTACATGGTAAATTTTGTTTGAGATGAAAATCAAAATTACTCTCATTCTTTGTGACTACCCATTTGGAAAATGGAATCACATACGTAATGCTTTCATCTTTTATCTTACAATCTCATACGGAGCAAATGCCAGAACATTGCGTAGAGAACCCTTTGCTCTTTTTTAAAAGACCAAAACCCATTGTTATCTGATATGCCTTCTTCCAGCGTAATTCATTCCACATACGACAATTTCAAATTTAGACCATGCGTCGTCATCGTCCATTACGGGATGTTACTACGTCTCAAGGGTTAGTAAACGCAAATTAGAACTGAAACCAAAACACTTTTCCAACCTCCAAATTTGTTTTCATTTGCTTTGCAAATTTTGCCACTTTTAACTCTTTCTCTGTAGGATGATCAAAAAACGTAAAAATCCTCACATTAACATCATCCCGGGTGAAACACAATAGTCACACCGTCATCATCTTCAAACAAATTTGAACAAGAGCTCGACATGACCTTTCTTTTATGTGTCTCTTTATGTTATTCTGCCTCAAGTATGTAAATGTAAGGACCAAGTGACATTTAATTACGTCATAAAACCAGCATCTCTCTGCCCCCATCCCCAGCCCTAACTTGCATCATTGTTTAAACACAGTTCAACAACTATGGCCGTCAACCATTATTTAATATTAATTGGTCCACTCACCTAATGTTCCACCCACTCAGAAGCACAGCGTAATGAATAATATCGCAAAGTTTGTCACATTACGGGGCAACTTTCCCCCAAGAAGAAGATCGAGGCCGACAATAAGTAGGTTCATAAGTGTCGTCTCATGTCTGTCATGCGGCGTAATACGGGTGGAGGGGATGAGTGTCACTTTCACTCACACTTAAACCCACACTCTCTCTCCGCCAGTACGGCTAATTCCATGTTAATGGGTGCATAAAGTTAAAACATGCGGAAAAATTAAGAAGGAAGGGACACCTTGTTGAGACGACGTGGTGGCCTTTATTTCCTTCTTCCACGTCATGAACTTAAATATCTAGTGTCAGGCTTACATTCTAGAAGAAGCTTCATTGTTGTTGTGTTTGTGTTACTTCTTCATGGTCGCGTGGTTGTCAAGATTTTAATTGAAATTAATCAAGGTTGAATTCACCCTTTGATGGACAGACTCTTGACAAGTTCTCATAAGTCTCCTTCACAAGTATTATTTTACTGGAAGTCCGTGTCAATAAGCAGCTGCGTGTGTGTATCCTTGTCCTAAGGACGTTGCTCCGCTAAGATTTCGTTGGTCAGTTAAAATAATGAGAATTATTTAATATATCAGCGTCCTACTTGTGTACGTATGTATGTGTTGGGTACACATGTATCGGAGTCCGGCAGCCTGGGGTGGAGGGTGAAAGTCATTATCAGCCTTATTTTTGAAAAGACGGAATGACGTCCGTGCCTATTTATTTCTCCACGACCAACTTTATTACATGCCTCTCGGCCCAGATAGTTGTGGTCTAATCCACTCCTCCTCTCGCCGTCCTTTGTCCTCGTGAAGGTTTATTATGCCTCCAGAAATTTTCAATGCATTCATTCTGGACGAAAAGCAGGGCATAGAGGGAACCCCATTAAATAAGAATCAGGCCTAAAACCACGTATAACGCTGGGAACAAGAATTGACGACTTTCTCCAAATTAATCTCGCTTTGACTCATGTCTTCTCTCCTCCATGGACGACGTATGTACGAACAGATTTATCCTCTCGACTTAGAACGACGACCTTTGATATTTGGTCGCCTGGTCGTCGTCGTGCTTTCTCTTTCGCCCTAAATTGGACAGAGTCTCAGGATGAACGCTAAATCCTGTTTTGAGACACACATATCGTGTGTGAAAAACATTATCTTACTCGCACATGGAACAAGTTTGATATCTTTTGGTTGCATTTTCTAAAAGTTTTTTTTACTTTTTTGATTCGGATTTAGGAAAAAGCTTTTCGGCCGTCAATGTTTTTTGACACAAATGGGATTGAGTTTGAAGAGGGTTTTTTGTTGTTGAAACGTTTTGTCGTCAATGTCTGACCACAGAATTTCAATAGATGTTCACTCCTACGATGTATTTGTGTGTTTGACGTATGTGTAAGTATGCATGTCTCGCTCTCGAGGAGCATGTAGCTTTGATCTCATTTGATCTTGAGGTTACATTTTTATTGGGAATTTCACTTTTTGGATGTTGCACATAAGTTTTAGTTTATTTTTTCGGGTTAAATGATAAGATTGATCTTTTGTAGGGTAAAATACATTCGTAGTCAAGGTCGCTTGCATAAAGGATGCAAGAATTATTATTGTATAACAAACCAGAAATAACTATATTTTTAAACAAAAGTGGATTAAAGTTGTGTAACGCCGTTGAAAAACATGAGATTTAGTTGAAGATAATCCAATTTATTTTATTTTAATCTTTAAAAATTTTCAGATATTTGCGTTTTTTGACTGCGTCTTCCTACATCGTCCTACGTCGCAGAAGGAAATGGTAGTTTTTCTCTAGCTCAAACTTTATTTTGTGGCGTATGGTTAAGAAGAAACCATACGTTGAGAAATGGTCAATCTGATAAATCGGATGTTATTACATCGGTCGAGCTGAAAGCCAGCTCAATATCCGGGATCGAATCCTTCACGCCACTGCTGACGTGCATGTACCCATGCATAGAATCCCAAAGTCTGGTAATTTCTCACCTTATGTACGATTGGGGCCGTATCTTTGGCCAAGATCAGTACTGAAAATTTAACAATAAATCAATTCTAATCTCATTTAGGAGGACCTTGAACCAATGTCAATATTAGTTTTGTTGTACATGCAGAGGTTCCCTAAAAGCACTTTCACTTTTAACGCTTTCTTTTCATTTTACCAAATGTGGAGATCATCAAGTCTTAGCGAATCTTAGCGTCATTCAAGTCGAGCAATAAAATCTTTTTAGCTCTGTTCATAAATATTTTTTTAATAAAAGATGCTTTTTCGTCAATTCACTGAAAAAATTATTTGACTTTAATTCCACCTGAAATTTTGACTTCTGAAAATTCTGAGCCATATGGTTAAGAATTGTCTAATAGTTTTTGATATATTTTATATACGTCCAAATACCACACCACCACTGGTCATGAGCATAATGACTGATCGTGATTCACAACCTGTCATGTCATCATGAATACGCGTCTCACCGCTAATATAAGTAATACTCCGAACAGGAAATAACATTCAACCATAAGTTTGATAAGACTGAACCTTTCGAAAGGGCAACATTTACCTGACAGGAAGATGCATAAGTCGCCTGGGCGTACATATTTGGGGGCTTTGAAGGGATAACAGTTTCCCTAATTTCTTGTCCGCGGCGCCTGGGAGGACTTTACACATGGAATGCTTATCAATTTCAATACCACTCAAACCACAAATGTGACAGCCAAGAATACTCGATCGCTGTATGGGAAACCACACCAAGCATTCTTCACGTCCCTTTCAATCTATTTCTGAAAATGACTGCCAAGATGGAAAGGCTGATGGGGGCACATGCTGCCTCGACAAGAATTCCACGAGGTGAATTCTGCTTAAAAACATCTTTTACAAAAATCTAAAATTTGATTTTAATGAGATCAACATGGTACGAAAATACATGAAAAGATTGTGTGTTCAAACCTGACAAGATTATATCTAATAATCGGAATACACGGAGGTTTAGTGGAAACCCGAAGAAAAGTTTTGACTTTATTATCAACGTTTCCGAGTGTGAGTCTAGACTCATTAATATGTAATCATCAAGATTATATATCCGGTTTAAAAATAAAATGTTTTTTCCCGAAATTTATAATTAATGAACGTTGCATTTAGAAAGAAAAGTCTTAGCAAATTGCACTTAGAAATGATCTAATCCAGTTTGTTTAACCAATTAAAATTCCTAAAAATTTGACACCACGTATATGAAATCTGTACGAGCGAAAAACAATAACAAAATCAAGGGCGACTCATAGGTTTGGCACATTATGCAATGCCAATAATGATGATGTGTAATTTTAGAATGTGCATTTATTTCTTCAACTTCAGTCAGTTGAAATTACGTCCAAGTTACAATTTTGTTACGGAGGTACTTCATGAGAGATTATAGCACAAATTATGAATAAACATGCAAAGCGAAGCATAGCAAATAATAGGTAAAGCAAATATGCAAACTGGTTTTACATTGAATTACTGATTCATAGAAAATGTAACTAATTACTGACTGCATGCTTCTTTACTTACTCAGAATACATCATTGAGAAACATGAGCTATTTAAGTAATTATTCCTCCTTCTTCTCATTGCATCAGCAACAATTCGTCTTCGTGATAATACATTTGGTCCAAAGCAGTCACATACCGTGGGCGTCATCGAGTATCGTTCTAATAATTTTTGGAACGAGGTTTCTTAAATTCGGTACAAACTAAATTTCAATATTTGATACCCGTTGATATTTTTTGTAACATATTTATCTATCAAATTACAGATATATTACGCGACATTCTCCTTGAAACGATGCCATGGGGCCTTCCAACATTCCGATACTATTAGCCGCGTTGTTGACGTTTTGCCTTCTCCAGGCCCAATTATCCCACGCCACCGCATTCAGCAACACCACGAATTATACCTCCGTAAATTCTGTGATATTCGTTCCCGAAAATCTGTCTCGTCGTACCGAATACAACGTAACTTACTCAATATCGAGTGAAGGATCGACGTCTCAGACAAAACAACATGATAACAACAATACTTTGGTCAAGATAACTGACAGCAGCGCCGAACAAAGCCACCATTACGTCGACAATACCGTACCTTCGTACACAATTAGAAATACCACCACGATCCAGCAAGAACACGAGTCAATAAGTAAACCTGGTGAAATAATGACTGCTAATCATCCGCATTCCTCCAACCAAGGGATTGGTAAATACCCGGGTGAAGAAGATGCTACCAAAAACACCCAAGACGAGGAGGAGGATAATGATGATGCCGTGACGATATCTAATTCGGCTTATTACCACGACCACAAAGAGGAAAGTGGAGAAGAAAATAACAACATGTTGATGATTGCCTCTACCAATGTGAGTAGTGGTGAAATTAAGGTCGGCAGTGGTGGTCCCCTCTACGCCGTCAAGTATTCCATCCCTGCCCAAATTTCTAATAATGGGTGTGAAGCTGGAAAAACATTCTCAATTCGGGCGCAGCGTTGTATTTCAACGATACAAAATACTGGGGGTAGTATAGGCTAATGACTTAATCGATTAATTCTTATATTTGTACGTAGGTAACTGATCTAAAATTATGACATTTTTTCCGAGAATTTCATCCTATATTGTATCATTATGTTCAAATCAATCTAAAAATCAACAAAGTAAAAATTTTAATGGAATCTCATCGCGTTGTCCAGTCTTGACATGCGAACAGGCTTCACGACATGGAAATTAATCTTATTAAACATGAAACAAATAAACTACTCAAAAACATGCAATTCTACATATTCATCATGTCAATATTTTTTCTGAAATTCACGTTAAATAAAATGCTCAGTCCAGAATTAAGAGGACTCAGTTGATTAAAGACTCGAGCCGTTCATGTTCAAAATTTCCTGGTAAGAAATCCTGGAAAAAATTTTTACTCGGCAATTTTTATTTTTATAAATTTATTTCAGGTACCCATTCTGATAACCAATCATCATGGTGCAGAGGATAAGTTTACGTTTAGTTCAACTCTTCGGATCTGGGGTCGCCATTTTAGTTCTTCTTCTTCAAATGGACCCTCCAACTGAGGCTGTGCCCTTGAAGGGGTCAGTATTATCTGGTGTCCCTTCACCTTCTCGAATGGAATCTGGCACCTCAACCAGTATCACCTCCACTGGAATGGAGGACAACCCAGATCAGGATGAGGGACATGTTTCATCATCCGAGTCAGAAATTGGTCAAATTCTTGAAACAAACTGCGAAGATGGCATGATCTTCTCCAAGTTGAGACAGACTTGTGTCTCTTCACTGACAAATAGTTCCTACAATATTGGATAAGTAATATTAAATAGGCTCACATCCATTTATAGTTCCTGATCCTTTGTGACTAATAATAACTATTGTCAATTCTGTTAAAATTTTCATGGTGGTCATTGTCACTTCAATTTACGGAATAATAAATAATACATAAATTCATGACCAATAAGTCTACACAATAACGAAGCCATCATAAATTGTTGTTAAATTCAGTTGAACAGATTAAAGCAATACGATCATGCACTATCTGATAAATATCATTCATGATATGATATGAATTAGTTCAATTATCCATTTCAACTAGAAATGCTTCGTCAACTATCATCATCATACTAGACACGACGAAGCAAAATGACTCGTCTCGTGTTGGACGCTCATCTAATCCAATTCCAAGAAGATCTCTCCCCGTTTTTCATGAGGATCTCTTAAAATCCATGAACCGATTCATCTGTCTTTCGACTTCCTTTCTATCTCCTCTTCTTCCTCTGTTTCCCTATAGTTGAAAACCCGTCAAGAAAATTAACAAACAACGACTCCTTCAAAGCAATAGAACATCAGTGCTAAAAGCCCACCAAGTTTTCTCATCCTGTGAACAAGGGCAATTTGTCAGTGTTCCATCTCTTTCATCATCGCTTGGCAAATTAGGTGACTGTCATCCATGTTTCGTTTGCTCTTCTTGTTAAGTTGGACCGAGTTAAGGACGAGACGACAAATGATGTCAGAGGAGGAGAAGAACTAACATTTTCCATATATTTACTCGACAGAAGACAGTGAAATAAACCATGTTCATTCATGAAACCCCAAGGACCAGCTAAAACCAAGCATTTGTATATCTTGTAGAGTTCAATATCCGCCAACTAACTTTCATCTTCCCAGAAATACGCACGCATGTAAAAACGAAACAAGACGAATTACACAACAATTTCATTTCAGTCGCGTTTACTAGTCGGAATTTTCGCCCTACATGAAATCGATCTGGTTCTGGGCGAAAACTTTTCATGAATTGGAAGTATGTAGTAAGGAAATTATAAAAAGCTTCCCAAAAACGGGTGGTGCATGTCTTGCCTGGAGCTAAAAATACGTAAAACTAAATCCACATCGAGCGAGAATAATAAAGTAAGATGAAGAAAACAACAATAACAACAAGCAGATTATAAATGGTCGTCTGGTCTGGTCTGGTGGTTTTGTACGTACGTAAATTTAGGCCGATCTGGTATATTGTATCCATCTGGACGCGACATGATATTCATGGACGGATAAAACTTTCCTACTCGGCAGTGCTTTACAACCCAATACACAACATGTTTATATGGACATTGCTCTTGTTCTTGTGTGCTCATCATGTATCGAAATCTGGGCAACATGGCACAGCACCATTCATTTCGTACAACCAAGCAGAAGGATAAGTTTAAAGAATGAAAGTCGACTTGGTCGGATGGTATTTTGCTTGATTTTACGTTATCCTATATCCTAGGATTATCTTCACTACTTGCCACGATTACATATCTGCTCCTCAAGTAAAGCTATTACTAGGACATATATACAGCAATTCAATAAATGAAGTTAAACCAAATCCAAGTTGTTTCGTTTCGAAAAGCTGTTTGAAACGTGGGCTTCTCCTTCTTCTTGGAATACCAGACTTGTGTGTACAAATATGCTCATTTGGTTAGTGGACTTGGCTGCATCTTCATCTTCTCCACATGCAAATATCTCATGGGGTTGATGATTACTTGAGCTGCAGCACTCGACTCTGACACCAAAAAGACAATTTACGAGTTTTTGGGCTAAACTCGAAAATGCCAGAGTGCAAATGGTGTACTGCCAATAATATTAGTGCAGCTTGTTAAAAGAGTTTTACTTTTCCTGGCTCCAGGATAGTTTACGTCGAGATTTCCGAGAAATGCTGGGTGGTTAGAGTCATAAAATGAATGGAGAGATGGATTTTTCTGGGGTTCATGCATACGTACGGTGTTGAAGCTGCTATGCACGTGACTGATTCATGGAGCACCAGTTAATAAAATAAATTGTGCTTATTAAATTTTGGCTTAATTCTAGAAGATTGAGAAGAATATATATTTATAGTTCTGAGGGCTCATTCTGAGCAAACATGTTTTTGAATTTCAAAATTGGAAAAGTTATGGCGTTTGAAAACCCGTGAGAAATATCAAAATATTCTGGAAAACGCAAAAATGCTCAATTCACAAATAATCCACTTGGTTCAGTCGAAATATGAGTGCAACGCCTGATACCATCGCATTGTTAACTTATCAAAATTAAATAATTGAATTATCGTCATCCTTCCTAAAATTGATAATCAAATTGATCCCCTCTGGTTTAAATATTATCTGCTTGGTGCGGGTCATCAGTGCTCATCTGAACATTTGCATTGCATTCTACAATTTGATAACCAAGTTCTGATTTCAGTGGGATTCATGACGATTAATGAATTGTATGAAGGTACAAACTTGCTCATTTAGCAAAATCAGTATTTGGTTTATTCTAGAAATATGACGAATCACGTCGGGCTAACGAGATGACGACTAACGAGCCATAATCTTCTGACATAATGTGTCGATGTGTCACCAAATTTTAAACCAACCCTAATAGATCTTGACCATGAACATGATACCGAACATGATAAGTACCAGTCTAGGATGTTGTTGGCTGAAAACATATATAATAATTTTCAGCTTTACACTAGATTAGCAGTGTAAATTTGTGTAAATTAACTCCGTCTCCTATTGCAAACGTGTAATTTTACAGATTTAGTCACCATTAACTTTGCACATGTCTATTTTTGCATAACACATATATCCATAAATTCTTCTGGCTGGTTGGTTTTGGTTTTAGCTTTATACGGCTTGTTCGGTGGTGTGGTAATTAAGCGCTATTCCGTCAAGTATGCATTTTTATATGTACATATGTACACACGTATGCATGGTTTTGGCAGTGACCTCATCCACCTATCCAATAACTGCAGCAGCAACAAGTATTATTGCAAGTAGTCGGTGTTCTGGAGGGGAAGACAGAGTTATCAGCACTTACATTACTAATACTTTTTTTACATATCTTATACCACACATTTTATTTCACGTAGCACCACATTTTCACAATTTTGAAGATAGAATACTCCTTCGTCGTCCCCTCAAGAAGATTATTGTTTTGGGAGCGTGCACACCATTATGACCGTCGTCACATAATGTCATTATATAACGTCTTTTAATGTACTACCTCAAAATGGTATATGCCCTCAGCGATCGACATTGCATTGCAGTACATGCTGAGGCGACAAGTAATAATACATATGTAAAACTTGAACCAACTCTTGAGTCTCACCTCGCCTCATCCGTTTTGTTATTGTTGTTTTGTTGCAGTCTACTCGCAGTTAATTTCTTCTGTGTTTGGAATGTGGTGCAAAAAAAACTTGATATTACATGAGCAGCAGCATTATTATGCATAATCCTTTAAAACCTCGGCCCAGCATATACAGATATCTGTAGATGTACGACAGCAAGGGGCACCCCCACACTCACACACCTTTTTTCCCACCCATCTATCTCCCTATTCACCACCGTACGAAGTTTACTTTCTGCTTGGTTACTGCTACCTTCCAAATCTTCAACTTGACTGATTTTAACTATACGCCTGGATTTGTTTTCTGTAACCTTATTGCTTTGATACATCATTTGCCTAGAGTCCAGTGGTTGGTTTGGTCGGTGGTATGTCGTTGTTATTATGCATCGCTCGTAGTGGTACTACATGACATTTTGGTTAGTGCGGTGTGGGGATGTTGGGCTTGGTTCATTTGTAAAATGCTTTGAATCTGGTTTTCCGTACTGCCTGATGCTAAATTTCGATACGTATTAATGTACAGGATCGCCATCATCATCGCGTTGGTTCATCATGAGTGGGTGTTCTGTTCATTCCTTGTCTTCAGTCCTGTTCTAGACGCGCATCGAGAACTTGTTTGGCATAGTTTCGAAACAAAAAGTTCATTTAATTTTTGATTTCCGAATCCGGACACGTTTTTGAAGTAAAACTTTTCTCCCCGTTTACCAAACACACGAGAGAAACACGATGGCGTTGGATAATAAGCAACTTCTTCTCATCATCCTGGCAATCTTCATCCCACCGCTGGCCGTCTTCCTGAAAAAGGAGACGTGCGACATGGACGTCATTATAAACCTCATTCTCACATTGTTCTTCTTCCTCCCCGGAATTATTCATGCGGTTTGGGTCATTCTCAAGTAGAAGAGAAAGGTGAGTGAAACGCGGGGGGACTTTCATGCTCAATGTAAATATGCATCAGGAGAAAATATGCCTTTCTAATGTGCAATATTGCAATTTTTAGATCAAAAACAAACCAAAACACCAAAACCATAACTCAGACCAAAATTTAAATTGCCTTTTACACTACTCCTCAATCGGACAAGATTCCTGCGCAAATATTTATCACAATAAACAACAACGGACTATTTTGACCAGACCAGAATCTCACCTATGCGTCGTGGTCATGACTCTGGGCTTCATAAACAGCAAAATCACATCGCATGTATCACACACCACCAACTCTTCTTGATTTTGGGACTGGTTTTCATCTCCTCAACTCCTCATCATCAACACATTATGCGAAATGAAAAGTATAAATTATGAGAAAAATACTAATCCAGGTCCAACTCCAAGTTATGTAGGTTCAGTTTCAAGTCGAGGATTTATTATACAAGTGCCTTAAAAATTGAGTGGTCCAGTTTCCGAATCTGTATTCCATTTTTTTCCTCTCTTTCACCAAGTTGCTAGCATTTTAGGACTTGTAAAATACTAGGCAGGCATAAAGCCCCCACTTTTTTTCTGAATTACAAATATTTATAGCTAAAGTCTACAGTTTTCTATGAGCTATCTTAATTTTTAATAAAATTTATCAGACAATCACAAAATAATACTGCCATTTACATAAATACATTTTCAACAGAAATTATTGCAATTTAAATTACAAAGTAGTTTTTCAATTGTATTTAAGATTAATAATTAATTAACTTTCTTTAAATGCCATAAGTCTCAATTGTATGTTACTTAAAAGTTACGTCAATGTCACTATTAAAGTTTAATACTGTTATATAATAATTAACTCGTGGTATGTGCTGTGTTCGTAATAGGAGAAATTTTAGCGATTGTCTCATCTTTTTTTTCTCCCATTGCAATTTATTAGTCGGGCCGGATTTCATGCAAAATTTTATCACATGTTGCTGATATAATTTTTAATTATTTTGAGAAGTATGATTACATTGGCCTATTTAATCGTCATCATCCTACACACGTTTAGTTGCTGCCTGGTTATCTTGCAATTTAGATTAAATTATCATAAATACCACAATATCCACATCAAACGAATGTTTTGCTCATTCATTATGGACTAATTATCTTATGAATATTTTAAAGAAAGGCCTTCAACCTGTACGATACGGTTGTACCGTCAGTTTGTGCATGCCTTTGGATATCGTGTTTTTACTATTAGATAGTTGCATCGCATCAGTATGAATTACAGTTTAAGAATTTTCGTAGGACATTAGTTTTTGTATTCGATTATCGTTCATTGTCCGAACGAATCAGAAACTGTCACGCAAAATAACATCCAAAATAACATCTATTCAAGGATCTGAGGAGCATCAGAGAGTAGTGTAAATCTGATCGTATTTACTATCCTTGCTCAGCTTAATTACATCATCATCATCAATAACAATTAAAACGCTACATCTTCCGCTTTATCATTCCCATCATAAATAAATTCTATATTTAATGTTTGCATAACGAGTTGCACATTCCTTCCCAACAAAATTCCAAACATTGCCCAAATAAATAATAAACCGCTGCATCAGACTTTTCATTAATAACTTATTACGTATTACAAGTTATTGTCCCTCCAACAATCAGTGCTTCATCCGTGGTGATAGATAAGCGGAACCTTTCAGCAGCGGTTGCATGCATGGCGTGTGTATTTACATAATCGAGGCATGCTACAAATAAATTTATGCAAAAAAGATGCATGACGATTCTTCTATTAGTGAATGAACAAGGAAACCAACCACTCCGACCGAATGCTGATTAAATGAATATCATTCAAAACCGCCCTGAATTTAGATATTTCACTACGCCATGATTTTATGCATTCCCGCAGCATATTAGGAAATTAGGTTTTTGGAGTGAAGTACGTACTTGTACACGCGGAGAAAATCTTTCATATCCTTTGCGCCTCAACCGTATCGCGCACAGTAGTCGGATTAAATGGCAACTTGTGAATGTGTACTTTTTGGGTGTGTGTCTTTTATGTGTGATACTCCTCCAGTTTTGTAAACCGGATGTCAAAAGTATTTATAAAGTCGCTACACACTTTAGAGCTCCCTTTTCAATTTTGGATGAGCATGAGTGCGTAAGTTTTTGGAGATGCATGCATTTGAGTTGTTGCTGTTGTATGCTACTTTTTTTTATTATACAAAGTTTGTTTGAACATACGAGTAAGGATTCTTTATTAAGGAAGGAATCCTATATAAATAGCGCCCAAATAATTAGTAACATTATTTAACACCTGTTATTCCATACTCAACAACATACTTTTTTATTCACTTTTTTAAATTCACGTTTACATAATAACACCAAGACATCAATATTATTTATGTTTCCTAAGTAGTATTTTTTCCTCTGTGTACTTTTATCCACACTTTTCTTTGATTGTTTGGTCTGGTTATTTTTTTTACTGGGTACAAATGCAAATTTCATTTTTGAACTGTTCTTTTCGATTACACTGTTAAAGTATATATATGTATTTATGTTAGTGTAACAAGTATGCACACAATTTGTCAGCCTAGATATGTAGTTGCAAGTTATGTGTTACTAACTAAAATTATTCACAAAAAAGTTAAAAGTTTTTCTTTTGCACTGAACTGAACAATGAAATCATTACCTAACGAACAATTACACTTACTGGGAAAACTCACTTCATCTCGTTTCACTTTTATCTTCCATTTCCAGCTATACGGCAGTTTTTATGGCAAAAACAAGCTAAAATAAATGCATCGCGTCACAATTCCAACACATTTTTAATGCAAACCTTTACAAACAAATGCAAACATATATCTGCAACACTGGTTTTAGTTCGTACTACAATATATTAATATTTTGACTAAAAATAAGGATAAAAACTATATAACAAAAAAAACAATAACAACTGTACAAAATCCTTTGGTAAAAATGGCATGAATATAAGCAAATTGTGTATAAACTTGAAAAATGTACCAAAATATTAAAATTCTGAATGGTGTCAAAAATTAAAAACATTTCTTTTCTACGCGTGTTTCACATTTTGTGGAAGCAAGCTATAAATGTATACATGAACCCTTTCTTACCAAGAAAAGCCTTCACCAATAAAACATCAAAATCTATTTAGTTAACTAACTACTTTCGAAATCAGGTGCACGTGTTGTTTCTTTTGGACTGGACTGAATTAAAAATCACGGTCGGTGTGGGTTACGTGTAACTAGCTCCATTGATTGATCCATCGTTTCGTTAATTAATTAATTGTTACAATGATAAAAACTAATCAAGGTACTGAATCATACTGACTGGAAAGACGGGTGTAAATTATATCATCAACCGAACAATAACACATAAAAAATTAAAATTGTGATGTTTTGTGTAAAATTTAATAATTGTTTAAAGCCAAAAGTTTTTTTTTCCTGAAATTAATTACATAATGGTTAAATATATAATGATACGGCTCAGCCGTGTTTGTTTGTGCAGACATAGTTACTAATTTTGTCACTGTTTGGAATGTATATGGAATATTATTAGAAATTTGATTGTACATTGATTCCTGTTAAATACTTGACAACTTAAAATTAAAGCCCCTTCCATCACATGTTCTTGTTCATGTATCTTACTTCAATACGTCTTTGTTGTAACCCAATCTGGACCAGACCACTTTTTTCGCTCGAAAATGGAAGGAAATGCATTTATAAAATTGAACTAAACAGTCGAAACTAAAAGTAAACCTGAAATGCCATCGTCATACATAAATCTTCGCCTCGCCTACTTACGGAAATTAATAATAATGATAATGTTCTGTCGAGAGATTAAATCACATTTTTGTACGGACGGTATACGTTATGTTCACCTTGTAAAATACAAACAAAAAATACTACTAAAGAATACGATAGGATTGCATAGTGAAAGCTGCATGGTTTTTTGATTTCTTCATACACGGGGAACAGTGAGACATCCAGAGTTTCATAGTAAGAGAGATTACATCGGGAGACGATGTTCCATTCTAAAACGGCAAACTTCGCAAGTACAATCGCTTTTGCTCAGGCTGTTCTTTCTCCCTTTTCTCCGACTGGCAGGGCTAGGACTTGCTCTTGGCAGGAGAGGCTCATCTGCGGCGGAGAAAGAAGAATTTTGACAATTCAGGTAGCGTGGTTGTTGCTGCTGAACTTGAAGTCGGTCTTTAACTTGTTGTTTCTCATCGTAGTCGGATTCTTCTCTCGTGTTGATAAATTCGGGAGGGGGGCCTCGTTTGAAAATGGGCATGTCTCCTAGAAGGCAAACAAATAATATTGGTGTTACATTAATCCAGATGTGTCGTCATCACCTTAAAATTATGAAGCAAGCCGTACTACTACTACAAATAGTATGACTATTCTCATTTTACCCAGCCAACTTGTAATACCATGCATGCACCCTTCCCAAGAGTTATGAAAGAGGAGAAAGTAAAAAGAAAGTCACAGGATGGTTGACTTACCACAAAACTGGAGGGATCAGGGAGGACGCATAACAAATCACACAAATATAAAACAAAGAGAAATCAGATCCTTCTTAACATCATGAGTCTGTAGTAACAATCAGATCACTAGTTTCTTGAGAGAAAGTTATCGTCTTGAGCAACAACATTTATAAAAAGTAGTTTGTAAAGACACTGGAATGGACGGAGTAGTAAACAGTTGCACATGGACGAAACATTACTAGTAAGACACTTAAGCACATTACAGGGATATTTAGTAGAGTGAAAGTACATATAGTTTTTCTCAGAACACGTGTTGGTTGGGTTGCATTTTATAACATAATAGTTGTAGTAGTTCATTTCATTTCATGGTTTTCTTTGCAAGACACTTTTAGTCATTGACTTGTTGGTATAAGGAAGGAATACGGTGGACATGATTATGCATGTATTTATAAAATGCTTGGTCAAAAAGCGGACGAGATAGATGAGAGAGCATTATTTATGTATGTATCGTGGCATTTAGTTAACATTCAGTTATTTCTCCCCCTCATTCTTCTTCTGATCCCTTCTAGCCACAAGATAAATATGACGACACACATTAGGAAACTGGTCGCCATAACCAAGCTGCCAATTCGTCCAACCACTCCCACCACGACGACACTCAGTATAAGAACTTCCTCTACTTCAGTGTTGTTATTGATATTTCTCTTGTTGAGGACGAAAGGGGCCTTGTTTGGTCATACATCAGTCGAAACGTCCATTGGGGACTGGATCCTTACTTTTTTGACACTGCTAGATCTGGAAAGAGTTGGAGAGGATCCGGCAAAACCTGGATTTGAAAATCCTGTCTCCGAACCTCCCCTACTGCTAGAGGTCTTTTTCAAGCTCGACCTCAGTGGACCAGCCCTACTCAACCCCGTTCCAGACACGAGGGTTGACACGGTTGAGACTGACGAGTAGTCCGACACCGTGGACCCATTCCCCGCCCCATTTACCGTCGACTCGGGGGCGACGTTGTAATGGAGTTGGCACTCCCATTCCATGAGGGTGACGGTAAATCCTTCCCAAATGGCTTCGGAGGTGTTTTGCGAGAGGAACTTCGGCGTCGCGAGGACGATGGGGACTTTTTCTGACCTCTTCTACTCCCCCGTTGTACGTAGATATTATTATTTGAGGGGGTGGAATTGTACTTAAACTTAAGGGTCAAAGGGTGGACATAAGGTGGAAGACCGGAAGTCCGGCTGACAGATATACTACCATTTGATCCGGGATGGCGGCGTCCCCTATTTTCCGGGTCTTCTTCTCCTCCTCCTCCTCCTCGGGAATAGGTTAAGGCCGGGTTTGTAATGACGTTCTTCATCCTAATCGCTTCGGAGGTTGTGTCTACAACGTCATCCGGCTCTCGGCGTGCCGATACGTACTCCCCGATGGTGAGAAGCATCAGAATTGTGGAGAAAACGGCTACCACGATCTGCGAGGAGAGAAAAATAACTCGTCATGAGAATTGAGACACAGCAATCATCATCATCATCACCACAATCATTGGATGATATTCCACGGTGGGTGTCTAACAGATACACACAAATACACAGACCCCAACGGCAAGATATGAAACCCTTATAAGTGGATCTCTCTATAAATTCCTCTCTGGGGATAAATTCCTCTCCGGAGAAAGTGTCCACTAACGAGTAACGAGGAAAGGCAAAGTTGAGTCGAGTAGTCGAAAAAAGCAGAGTGATGAAATTTCCTACACCGCAACACTCCCATCTGCGTCGTCCTTCCCGACTAATTTAACTTTTACAGTGGGGCAAACTTGGAGTCGGAAATCTATCCTGTACATATTTTCACTGCATTCGCTCTTGCAATACTCCAACTTTGATTTATGGAAAGAAGGCGGAATAAATGAGGCATAGCAGCAGCAGTGTTACATTTCTGCGCTGACTTTCTCTCTGGAGTGGAATTCTACATGAGACGGATAAGATTAACAAATTGCACTAGTCCGAGGTTCTCGGCGAGGAAAGGGAACTAGGGTACTTATTCTCGTCTCCTGTCCTCCCACCCACACTAACAAAGTTTCCTCTAATACAAATGACCCCCACGAAATTGAATCAGTTACATCTACGCGTGTACTACGAAATGACACTCATAAAACATAACGGAGAAACGGGAAATCTCTTTCTCCGTCGTCGTCTCAGTGAACCTCATTATAACAATTGTATTACTTTCCTTCCTTCCTTCCGCCCATGTCACCTTTTGAACTTTCTCTTCTTCTTCTTCTAGTTAGTGAAATAATAAATATTGCAGAACTGGCTTAATTTGAAATTTGAATCAATTATGTACTTTTCCATCCCAATTACCTATTATGCTTGACATATTGCGACACATTGTTGCAAAAGTCAGCCCACGGATCAACAACAAGTTCAACAAGCGTACGTATGTGTATCTGATTTCATTTCCCCACGTCTTCCTTCCCCTCTTGCTTTCACTCGTGATCTCATTTGTTGCTTTACTTGCGCTATCCAACTACGAATAATGCTTTTTCCTCATGAAACTAAAGGAGAGATGATCTCTAAAAACCCTGGCTATAAAATTACACACGCTCTCTCTTTCGTTCGCAATTTAAATTCCAGTCCTTCCAACCGAGCCGAATGATAAATTGGAATTAATTAAGTTTAATTGCAACCCACGCCTTCCTTCACACTCATCATGCTCCTGGTCCACTTCCACACTAATTTCATCTTTCCTTTGTGTCACGACCACAAAACTTTATTGTGAAAGTAAACCTTGGGAGGGAAAGTAGTGCCGGATATGTTTCACGACTCTAAATCTAAGTGCTGGGAGGCATTGCAATAATCTCTGATAGATAAATGCACGCAGGAGAGGAGTGATCATTATTATTCCTCGTCCGAGTATAAATTGTGGTCCTAATTTCGCATGTGATATCCTTTCCCGTGTCATATTGTCTTTGCTCACAGGTTGCTGGATGAAACTAATTTGCAGCAAGTTTCAAGGTGGGTGATGGTGCGGTGTCGTTTTTCTTTGATGTGCAATATTATTATGCAGGTGAACCAAATTGCAGTTCTTGTTCTATTTATTCATGGCGTGGTGTCCTTTCCAGAGAGAGAAAGAGAAAATGTGATTTTGTCGGCGGCGGTGAGTCGATAAATAGGATACGAATGATGCACTCGCCAGAATCAGCCACCATCCTCCTGATTCCTTTCAATCCACGGGAACGTCAGAATTCTATTTATCCAACTTTCTTCAGCCTTTGAAAATTTCTAACTAGGAATTTCCATCAAGTTGGATAAGAAGAATACGACAAATTTGTACCTATGATGTATGTACCTTCATTGTAATCTTCTTGCCCTTTACTTTAACTTTATCTCGCCCAATTTCTCACAAATAATATATTTGTTATTCTTTTTAAGGAAAAGTTATCATCAAATATCCAACCCGTTTGATTTTGATTACTCTTTCTTTCTTCACTTTCTTTTAAGAATTAATTTGTATTCATCTCATCCAAAGAAAACTACACGAGCAGACATAACTAATCCCAATTTCAATTTCCGACGTCAACCCTGACTAACGTCATCGGGATGGAAATTCAACAACAAAATAGGATAATGTGTGATGAAAAACAGGATGATTACCCTTAGCCACCTACGGCTTAACTACTTTGGGGTTGATTTTCTTTTCTTCCTCTCAAACGCAAATAATCTTTACTTTCTTCACTTTCCGACGTTTCTCTGTAATTCGACTCGACCAGCCAGACAAGATAATCCACCACAATTCCCCCGAGTATCAATCACACCACCATCATCATCTCAACAAGAAGAAGATTTGTTTGTAATTTTCTTCCCACTTTTAGATTAGACGCCATTACAGGACTCGGAGGAAATAACAACTTATTTCTCAAATACAGTATTGATGATGTCTAGCAAATAAATAAAAATGATTCAATTACATACTCACCTCCATGTAAAAGGAGAAGCCGACCGTGATAATGTACCCATGTTCGAGGACGTCTCCCTGAGTGGCAAACAACCCCGTTGCGCTCCATGTCGTGAGGACTGCAATAAGGAAAGAAACAGGGATCAAATGTCAGTTTTCGTCACGAAAACAAAATTAGATTGGAGCTCAGAAATCGCAAATCTGGATAAATCTTATCTTGAGTCAAAATCACAATTTTTCCCAAGTATTATTTTCCTTACCGGCCACCAAGGAGAGGATAAGCTTTGTGATGAGAATGTTGATCTTATATCTTCGCAGAGACGAGTGTGGACTGCACATGAGAGTCATGTAGAAAATGGAGAATAGGCCGTAAGCTCCAAGAGCAGTCACACCCACGGCCGCACACACCCCAGCTGCGTAAACCTGGACTGTAATGGGCCAGGTAAAAGTTGGGTACATGAGAACAAAAATTGTACTTGGTATAAATGGTAACAAAAATAATTGTGTTCACTTACATCCCGGTTTGAACATAACGATACGATTTCCACACATCTTCCTCCCATAGTCGATATCTTTGCAAATCGTCCATGGTCCGAAATGTCCGGTTTCTTGGACTGCAAATGGAACCGATTAATAAATAATAAACTGACACCCAAATGACACCCTCATTTTGTCCAAACTTACCGACACGATTCCTAAATTGTCCCCAATACGGAACAGCCACGGCCACTGTAGCAATGACGAAACAAGCCGCGGCCAGAATTATCAGGCCCACGGACCCACATCGCATCATCTCGCGCCCCCACAACAACGGTCCGTAGAAAACTTTAATTACTTTTAATTAGTTCGTTTTAAATATAAAAAAACACTTTTCCCTCGTGGGTTGCTTAAAGCTTGGAAAATTCTACTTAAAAATTTGTTTAAAGCTGACATCAACTATCACAGACGATTTCCTTAACTAATTATCAATTATTAACTAAATTAAATTCATCTAACTACAAACTAAACACACCAGCAGCTGCCGGACGTTTCGTTAAGAGCACTTTTTTACATTTAATTTCCGTAAATTGTCATTAAACCAAAAACCACCAATCAACAATTAACCACCTTCACCACCTCCACCAATTTTTAAGGTAAAACTCAACCTCATCTTGCACCATGAACAGTTAAAGTAATAATAAACTTAATGATGGTAACACTTAATAACAATTCCTCACTGGCATTGTCATCACAAATTACGAGCAGTTTAAGTGATTCACATTATCATTTACACACAAATGAGTTTCCTGTACAAAAATTGTGTATATAATTAAATTGTGGATGGAATGTGTCAAATATTTGTTATTTAATAATACTTATTTTTTCTCCCTTTTGTTTTTGAAAACTAAATTAACTAGCACCATAAAATATAATTGAATATTTGTAAATATTTTTATGTTTATATTCTTTTCTACCTGTGTTTTTGCACGTTAAAAATAATAAACTCGTCCTTCGTCACCTTTACGCAGCAACTAGTCTGCAAGTCTCAGCCGTGCATAAGCAAAGCTATAGTTTGCCAATTGGGTTGAAGATTTCCCGTGTAATTGGAGTGCAAACCACGTGACAGGACTATTCATAGAGATTACTTTCTAAAATGCATAATTAATCGAGTAGTTAATTCCGCAATTATTATTCTATGCAAAAGTTTTGACAAATGCGTCGTTCAAGTTACAAGTTTTTTTATAATGGAATGCATATATGCAACGGTAAAACTTTTAATTTAAGAGGACCTGATTTTGTCCCAAAAATGCAAAAAAATGACTCTCCACTGCTCCAAATTTACAAAATATGTCTTCCGTTTTACCTTTACCTACTAAATTTCTACCTTTCTCAGGTTTTATTACGAAATCCGTTCACGCTACGTAAACCATTGTTTGGTTACTTCCACCACAAAACATACCATATTATACATATGTATTCAGGTGGTTTGGTTTGCATTTGGTTGGTTTTGGTAGTTAAGTACATAAGGTGATGATGATGATGATGATATTGGCAACATTTTATACTGCAACGACAACCCAACCACTTGAATAGACAGGTAAAGTAGAAAAAAATTGGATATAAAAAAGGGTAACAACAACAACTTATAGCTGCTTAAGTATAACTGCCCATGCACCTCTGCCAACTGTCATCTCATCCTCATCCTGTCTATTCTCTGCTACCTTCTTATAGTCGTTGCAATAAATGGCATGCAAAATAATCCAGTATTCTCTGGTATACGAACGAAGTGGTCTGGTCCCTCCACTTTTTTTATTGCACGCACTCTTTCCTAGGACAGGAAACAGCAACGCCATGAGATCTGACATGAGAATGAAATGAGGAGGCCCATGCAACACTTTCCCATTGTGCAATGTTGCATACTTGGTCGTGTTATGTAATGGATTACGATTTCTGTGTGTGCATGGGTTGCAAAGTTACGCATGAAAATAATGATAGTAATGCGAGGGGGATGAACTCTGTGTTTAAATTTGAATCGAATGCGTAAATAATTTGGGGGAGGATTGCACGAGTTGCATTTGTTTTTGGTGTGTGTATTTTTTCCATTTTTATTTATGAGATTGTACATAAATCGGTATGAATGAATGAGGTGGTTCCATTTTATGCGAATTTTTTATGCGTTGAGACAAATATTGGGAGAATGAGGGCGGATATGGATGGATGGTCGAAGTGATGTGTGTGGTGTATTGATTGTTCTTATTCATGTAGAGAGATAAGGCCTTATCGGGGATTAGGACGTTGAACTAATTGTCGGTGCTGAGTAAAATAAAAAAGTGGGACGGGCAAGTTTTTATAAATTTGATGCATTTTGGTAAAATAAATTCGAAAAAATGTGTATAACGCGAAGAGGAAAAGACAAAAAATATTTGGAATTTTAAATCAGATTTAGTAATCTTTTTGAAATTAGGTACACGACACTGGTTAGATATGCACCTTATTTAAATTCTGTTCATTTCTCTCTCTCTTTGTCTCTCAAGGAACGATTCGTTTTAAGGTTGCAGTAAAACGAAGCATATTTCGCCCTGTAAGATAACGTCACATTGTGTAGCAGGGACTACACTTTCTTCCTTTGTATCTCCCCCACACTCAAATTGGAATAAGTAGCTGCTACATTTAGGATTTTAGAACCCACGTTGGTTGAGCAACGTCTTTTACATTTTATTTTTGCGTCCCGAGGTAATTTCTCTGGATAATCTTGTGGTTTAAGTGGATTACGTTCTTCTTCCTCCCTCGTCCGTCTGCCCTTCAATCACGGATGTTGTAGGACATGGTGTCGTCTTAGAGATTTGAAAGGAAGTTCGGATCTCATTCTCACGGGACGGCTGAATTTGCATCCATCCATTCCCCATGTACACCACCAGCACTACTTTTTATTATTTACCACAGATTCTACTCCTACTTACGCTTAACTTGGTTGGCAGTAGTGGACGTTACATTGCCCCACAAACGGAACTCTTTTCGAAAATTGGTTGGCAAAGCGTAAGTGGATTTCATTGTAGAATGTCGTTCAAGTAAATGAACCAAAGTCATGTCGTTGTTGTCTCCTCGAACAAAGGTGTACTTTTATGTACACTGAACTACTACATACGTCTGTTGAACATGCATGTCACTCCTCGGCTACGTTAGGAATAGTTTGCGTAACAGAGTGTAAGTGTCGCGCCATGTCGTTCGACCAAAAGTTTATGACCTGTGACCTTTCCCATGTTAGATAATGTCATGCGGCCAACCCATCCAAAACAACGTTAAGCTACACAACCACCACCACCACCAACGCAATTCCTGTCAAGCTACCAGACTCTCCGCAGTCTAGTTTAGAAAACCCGTTATAATTTTTCATTTAAAACAAACAACAATCTTACCCCCAGTTCGCCTCTTAAAGCATTATTATCTTCCTCTTCTCTCCCTTTATGATCCATCCATCGTCGTAGTTGGCTGAATCGTGGTGAAGAGCGAGTGGTCTGGTAAATGATTGATTAGTCGGATGTTGGACGTAATAATGAGAAAAAATAATGTTGCATTATTTCCTCGTCAAGTGAATTGGGTGGAGAGTGCATGGTTAAATGAAGTAGCATAATGTGTATGTGTGTGTGTGGAGGTGAATTAATTTCTTGGTGGAGGTTTACTCGAAATTGATTCCGTGACTGGAATCCAAATTCATGGAAAGATTCTGTGTAAGTAAGAATAGGAATATGGAACGGGGAGCAAAGAGCAAATTTCCGGTGATGTTCAGAAGTATGTATCGTCGTCCTTAAATATATTTGTGATCAGTTATGCGTCCTAAAATTCACTATCCAGCCTGGCATTCATGCATTACCCGATTTATTTAAGTAAGTGGTTTGACTGAGCTGTAGTCTCGAATGCAATTTACCGAGTTGAGCTATTGCCTTCTGTGAATGTCAACCCCGATAAATTTGGACCACATCGCTACTTTAAAGATGGGACTAAAATGGCTGAGAATGTCTCAGGAAAAGATTACGGGATGATGATGACTGCCTACGTACATAAAATGGGAAGATGTCCTTATGGTCACTTAGCAGAAATCGCTTCATATTGTGGGAAATATTGTGTCGTATCGGGTCCGTCATGTGGGCGAGGATGGGATACAACTGCTGTGTGTAGGTTATTGTTTGCTACTTGAAACTCGTCGAGTACTACCAGATTTTACGGTTCGTATTCCAACATCCACGGCTGAAAGTGTTTATCTTATGCATTTGTTTACTTATTGAATACGACGAGTGTAGTTGGCACATTTGTGGGCGAATTTGGTATTTTGATGGGGGTGGTTCTCGCAAAATGACGATATTACTGTATAGATTCTTGCCCTCAAAATAGCAACCGTACATTGTATCCTACATAACCCAGACGCACACATTTTACCGTGGACCTAAATCTGTCATTTCACAATGACCACGAAATTGTATACCTTTTGCTGATGTGGGTCCGTTGTTTGAGTTAAATCATCCGAGCATGAAAGTGTACGATGTAACAACAGGCCTGCTGCCGAGTAGTACATGGAGAACCTTGTTGTACAAATGTCACTCTGGTTGGTGGTGCACTGGTTATGACATGAGTTGTATGTACTAAAATTTGTTGTGGCGTAATAATAATCTCACTCACTGTGACAATTTCTCCAACAGACTGAAGTGTCCGACAAGATCTGCCCACTCCATTTTTGATGATGTAATGGCACTTATGTATATGTATATGACGCAAATATTGCCATGTACTTCCAGCCAGTGAAAGTGGCAAACTTTCCCCAAATAATGCAGCCGTCCAAGTGACAGAAACAGATGAAGTTGTATTCCCGTATTTTTACAAGGATGCCAATTATGCATATGTATTTATGGCTCCGTCACGCCGAGATGACTTTATGCTCCAAGGACGGAATGATAAAAAAAATTGCATTTTTTTCTCTCCAACAACAAGGACAATAATGTTTCGAGAAGGAACGACACGTATCATGAATTTGCATTTAATTTAGAGAAACATTGTCAAACACTCAGTCACACTCAACTACATAGCATTTTAAGCAGTTTAAATAATTAATTTATCTGATAAGTACAGTTTCTGGGAAAATTACAAGGATGAAGGGAAGAAAAGGTGAAAGGTTAAGCAGTTGTTATCTTAATAAATATTCAATTCTTCTTTCGTCGGAATGTAGGAGATTTTGGCTACACGCTAAATTTGTATCTATTTCCCTACCAGGCTACAATTGTTAATTTGTTATCTCTGAAATAATTAACAGGAAGATGTTTCATAAATAGTCCCCGATTGCCCCTCCAACTTGTTCATGCACTTGACTTTGACTGATCTAATTATACAATTAGTTTAACTCTTATCTAAATACATACATCTATCTACGTGTAATTGATTGATCAACTAAAAGTTTTATCCTCTAGAAGTGTAAAACTAGAAGAAGAACATGATGATACGTAATATCTAGCTACTCGTTGGGCAAACAAGTTTAACACTAAGGACTCAGAAAGTCACACTATAGAAAGTTTACAATCTACGTAACTTTAAATAAGTAGCACGTAATTTAATTAACTAATTAATTCGTAGCTACATGGTAAATTTACACATTTTCCATCCTACCCACTACTCTTAACACCCTTCCGCTTTGATGGAGTCGTACATATAGAATACACATACAATAATATAATTAATGTAATGTAATGTAATGAAATACATCATCACCGCACAGGAAGAAAAGTCACAGTCAATTTTGTTTCAAGTTTCACATTTCGCTTACCTAACAAACAATTTACGTTACATTAAATAGTTGATTAGCACCACTTTAAATTTCCATTTTTGATTTTATAATTTATATAGTTTCCAATCTGTTCGAAAAATATGATGATAAAGCTAAGTACGTACGCAGTAGTCGTTAAGTAACAGCACCCCTGGATAAATATACATACATATGTAAGTATTCATATTTTTGGTAAAGTAAAGTAGGAGACTTTCCGTGTGTGGTAGAATCGTCGTAATAATATTCTAGTTGTTGCATGTAAATTTGTTAGTCAATAGATTTTTTTAGGAGCAAGTGTTGTATAATAGTTCTGTTTTTTGGATCTGGTAAAAGTACTCGTATTGTCAGTGGATTGGATTTTGATTTTATTTTTGCATCGTTGGTGGAAAGAGAGAGGAGGCGAGAATGGGGGTGAAAGTTGTGTTTGCAAAGGGCTGGATCTTCGCTCCACTTTCACCACCGTCCTCGCTCCGGTTGACAACAATCACCAACTATATTCTCGATTTCTGGCTATTCAAATTTAAGCAATAAAGAAATTTAGGAAGTTTAAGAAATTTTAATAAAATTTTAAGAACTTTTTTGATTAAAAAAATATAAGAATAAATAATATCACTTTCTCCACCCTATGACATCCCTGATTGTTTAGTCTGAACAGTTTCTATCATCACACTTACTTTCTTTTGCAGGTTTTGCAAAATCCGTGATATTTCTCGGCATAAAATCCATCATATTTTTCGATGTTTTTCACCTTAAAATTTATCGTAACTGTTTGTAAACTGAAATATTGTTCGTTTTAGGTATGTGGTGATGCTGATGATTCATGTGAATCGTGTCGTGCCGTGAGTGTTTATTTTTGCAAGTTTAGATTTCCTAACGAGACGGAAAAATCAATAGAAATAAATAAATTTCCGATAATTGCATACTTATGTCGTCTGAGAAGTGTGTCACATGTCGGAAAAGAACGGGAACGCTTAGGTCTATCAAGTATGTTGAGTAATCATATTTTTTTATCCTAGGCATAAAAGCGCAGGCTGCATCAATAATTAATTACCAGTGACACTTTATGCGTCTATACTAACAATGTTTTGCTGCTGCTGCTGTTGCTCAATTTCTAAGAAGTAAACGAGTAAATAATTTTATGCTAGACGAAGACACGAGAAACGTAATGACCAATTTTTGTGTTATATACATTTTGGTACAAAATTAACGTTTTTTTTGCAAATACTGAGTGCGGTTGCAGATGGTGATTATACACAAATCTCTTACAACTATGTGACTTACGTATATTAACACTTGTTCAAATTATACAAAAAGTTTTAACAGGTTATGATTGCATTTAACTAATTAATTAACTGTGTAGAACAAGGACAACGTATATACACTAATTATAGTAATTGATATATATGTATTTATAACGTGCAGTACGTGAGTGCTGGGTTAACCTAGATTTGGTTTTAAAAAGAAGTAGGCAAGTAAATTAGTCCACTTGTGCCCAACTAATTAACTAATAAGAAATTCATGTCCTTTTCCAGATGAGACTTGTTCCCCTTCCCTTCTTTAAATTCGTTCCTTTTTCAACGTTTGAGTAGTTGTGGGTATAAGAAAGTATATAAAAACATGTGAAAATAAGTAAGTATGGATGGCAAACTATTAAAAATAAGTACTACATATTTAGTATCCTTTCTCTATGAAAAATAATCCAAATTGAGCCAATTTTTTGAATACATGTTTTTGTACACGAATAATAAACCTCTCTATTGTCATAACTCTGGAGTAAAACCATACAATATATATTTTTTCCTACAAAGATGCTTACACAATTTAAGGTAAAATTCTATTTTTTCTTGAAACTGAACCTTTAACATAGAAATGATTCTTATTTTTCTTGTGGTAAAACCGTTGTTTGATGAATGATGATGACGGCAACGGCTTCTCGTCGTGGTGGGTTTTAATCCTCTTCATCCTCCCGACTTATCCCCACTTTTGGAAGATGCCCATCCGCTGGCACTGACAGTTCGTCCCCCACAAGTTGCAACGGCACGCCCCTCCCGAACAGCAATCGTCCTTGCGGTGATCACAACGCCCACCACGTCGGATGCAAGAACGTCTATAAAGATAGATCACAGAAGAGCGTCTAAACAGATAATTAGAAGTGTAAAATGACCCTTTGGGCTCTTTTGTCAAAAGCGAGAAAGCATTCAATCAAGCGAAATGGAGAAGAAGCGAATACTGCGAGCACAATGACGGCGATGATGACGAAAAGTACGATGAGCGAGATGAGGCAAGAAATAGATAAATAAGCAAACAAAGGCCGCGGCAGTGGGACACTTCACCTCGAGGAACAATAATAACGGGCAAGTACAACTACCCAGTCAGTCGCCCCGTATGCTCTCTTTGTATCCAGTAGTGAGCAGTTCTTCTTCTTTAGGCAGAGACACTTGAAGATCTAAAGTGGCTTGAAGAACGAGGCGGAGACAAGTCAATATTGGCCTTTGGTCCACCTCGCAATCTATTCTACCCCTCAAACCACCCGAACCCAATTCTGCAATTGTGGAGAAGTTTGAAAGAAGAAACTTTCACCACAAATCTAGAAACTTATTCCAATCTGGCAACAATTCCCGAACTTTATGCTCTCTCGGTTCCTTCTCCACTTCATAATATTGCTCATACCCAAACACAAATTTACTCTCTGGATAAAGATCAGCGAACTTGAAACGAACAAGTTTGAATAAACTATTGCACAATGTACCAACTCTCTTATGCAAGATAAGGTTTTGTCTTTGTCTGGCTTATGACGTAGTTATTATAATGTGTAACATAAAATTACAAAGCATAATAATGGGAATGGGAACAATGATGATGGTAATCTCGCATGGTCTGAAGTTGACAGGCCAATACCAACCGACATGAAATGAATAGGACAACAAAGAGATCAATTCGTCTCACTTCTTTGTCGTCACGAATTGAATGTACTACTTTCACTGGGGACAAATTTCCATAAAAATGATGAACCACGACTGACAGACGAATTACAAAGACCATATTCCGCTTATTCTGCTTTTTCTTTATCCTCTCTTGAGCCAATTTCCATCCTCAAAAAATTCATTCCCAGATGCTTCTGACCTTTACAATGGGGCAATTTCATAGGACCAATGGTGGATGGACAGCTTAACTTAAATAACTTGACGGGATGGTTGTGCGTAATAAAAAGGACGATATTATTTATTTATTTGGATTAAGTTTCCCAATTTTTACACAATACAGTTCCATCAAGCAGACATAAATTGGATTTATGATGAACAAAATTCCACTTTTTCTGGTCTACTAGACTAAAGTAAACTTTCCCTGTCATTACGTACTGCGTATTTCCATCCATTCTTCAAAAGGTCAATCTCACTCCATTACTTATTGACAAGTCTGTGGGATACGTGATACGATATCCATTGCACCCAATACATCATCATCAAGCCTTATTTTATGGAAAATGTGACCTTTTAGCGAGTCTCAAATATTCAACAAGTCCTCCAACTCTCCAATTATCATCATTATTTACTCACCACTCTCGAATCTGGGCGGATAAGTATTTCTTGTCCTGACGAAATAATTCCTCTCTCCACTCAGCTCAGCTTAGTTAATCACACTCCACGGATGGATGGATGATAACTCATTCATCATTTTATGATCCGACGAGAGCTAATAATTAATTGAGGCATCATTGCCTGATCGCGAGGGTGAAGTGCACATGCTTTGCTTTTCCCTATGTATCTCGTACCTTTCTCTGCCCGTCGTTGTTTTCACTTTTATTACGGCAGCACCCACCAGTCCAATCCAATCTTAATTTATGGATTAATTCTCTTTTATGTTCAAGACCATGCAGTCATTAACAAGGCATAAAATGAGGAGAAACTGGGTAATTCGTTTCCGTCACAGGCTCTACGGATCACGGTTATTCGAAGGCCAACTATACAAAAGAAGTGGAAGTTGGAAGAGTGGATAGTTCCATTATTTTCAATGCGTATCCATTCTCTTGTACTTCATAAAATTGTACATTGATAAAACCATAAAATGAACGGATTGGACTAATTTGGTAAGGACGGAAATCGTTAAAATATGATCATCCTCAGTTCTTGCATGTATCAACGAAATGAAAATTAGGAGATAAAGTATTTGAAACTTGATGAAAAGCTAATGATCAGCGCTGTATAATATATGCACAAGTGTGCATACATAAATTGGGTAGATTCTCATGGGGAACCATTCGTGTACTTACATTCGCACTTCAATTCGTGTCTGCGATAAATTTTACAAAGTGCGAGTGATTAAAGGGATTTAGTAGAAAATAAAGTAGGATTGGTGAAGGTGTGCTCGAAAACAAAGACAGATCGCCTCTGTCTGTTGCTAATCACGTAAATGTCAAGTGGTTGATCAGAGAGACGGGAAAAAGCAGACAATTGCATGGAAACTGGTGCTACTTACTTTCACCCACCTCATCGTTTAACCTTTATTTAGAAGTAACTAAATCTACGCTGTACTTGGCAAAGGTGGCTGAAGTGGTCGTCTCTCGTGCCCTTATTACTCCCATGCAGATGGACCGTGTCTCATCTAATCACACAGAAACACGTTTCTCGGGGAAAGCGGGGCAATGTTTACTTTGGAAATTTCTTATTCCCTTTCAAAATATACGCCACTCTAAAAAATTGGCGATTCGATATTCTACACAGTTTTGGTGGATCACAAATATCGCACTACTTTCACCTGACTTGGCTAATTTTTTGTGAATCCCAAAAAATTACCTCAAAATATGGCAGACGAATAAATCAGAAAACATGTAAGAATGTCCCCTTACTTACTTACAACTTGTGCACTAGCATTTATAAAAAGTGCACAAAAACACAAACCCAGTATATTTCTTTTTCGTATTAACTGCAATACCCAACTTTCTCCATGTTAAACCCACTTTGGACTTAATTTATCGCCTTCGGAATAATAACGGCCAATTTCTTCTTCTTCCTCCAAGACAACCACCCCATGTTGACAATGCACCATTTTTCCCCGTCTTGTTTCTGTTTGTACATATTCCATTTCACTATGAAACGAAGAAACTGTGCAAACCATGAGCAATTCATTTCCTCAGCGCATCACTCCTGTCGACGGGCTAGGGACGCGGAGGGAGCTATACGAGGAAAAACCCCAGAACAAAGAATTTCAGAGATATCAGTAGCAGGATGGGAAAAGAGGACAGATCACTCACTGTTCCGTGATGCCTACGACGCCAATACGCCACACCACCACGCCGCCGCCGCCCACGCGATTATTCGCTCACCCATACGAAACAAATACATGGCTCGCATAATAAATAAATATATATGTGACTACGACCAACCTGGATATGGCCAGGATTTCGTGTGGGTGGTTGCTTGGTCCTGCTCTCTCTCCCTTCGTTTCCATAAAAATTAATGAAACTTTTGCCATTTCGAGTATGGATTTGTTTGTGCAAAAAGTAAGAAGGGTGCACAAACGGGAACGTATATAATTAATTGACTTTGTTGGTTCTTTGTTTCGCCTGATTCTAATGGCTTCACTCTTGGTCACGTATAATATTTCGACATACATATTTATGTACTTCTTGAGAATCGCTTCACTGCTTTGCGACGTAATACTTAAGTAATAATTTTGTGACGACGAAGAATGTAGTACACACATGCATAAAATATGGGAATAAAAATGTACCAACGTAGTGCTTTTGTCGCTATTGGAGGCCAGGTAAAAAATAAATATATTTCATAACGGGCCAGAAATTGGTTTTATTATTATTCTTTACATTCGATCAAGCTGGATTGGTTGGTGCATGTGACTAAAAATTAAATTTGGATGACATACAACATAATATTAACTCAATAACGGTGTATTTTTCCTCTGCTCGATATTCCGTTTCATCTTCAATTCAGAGTTGATTTTGTTTTATTCATTTCATTTTCTACGTGATGAAATCAATTTGAAATTCAGGAGACACATCAAAGGATCCTCCAGCACAGGGTTTTCACTTCATTTCTTATTGTGACGTTCACAAATGTGTGGAGGAAGGTATGCAGGAATAAAATGTGATGGAAATGAAAATGAAAATGGAAGTTGGTGACGTTTCCTGCCCCAGCTATTTTCCTATGGTTCCGTATTGTATGGAATTTTTTGCTAATCAAAATTATTTTGGAAATGTAAAATTTCTGACATTTGTTCTGCACATGGCCGAATATGCGATGGAAGGAATCCTTAAAAAATAAGATTTGGAAAATTCCACACGGACCACGCCGACTTATTAAATCGGGTTTGTTTTGCTCATCTCGTCATGCCAAGAGTTTTATGATGACGCTGGAGTAAACAAGAGTAGGTTGTATGTGACGATAAATGATGAATGAGTTGGACCCATTTTTTACCCGTCCAATAACACCACCACCACCGAAGCTGCTTTTCAGCTCAGCTTATTATAGCTTAGCTGGAGCTCCCTTGAGACGACAATTCCTTCACTTTCACTCATTCCGCTCTTTTTTATATTCGGCTTCAATACAAATTTTGAATGTGAAGGAGAGGATCATCTCGACTTAAATTTGGGACGAGATCAACGAGACGCCTCGAATAATAGCACTGTCCGAATTTTGCTGCCCACTTATCTCTCTCGACCCTGCTCTCTCGTGGTAAAAGTATTGTGTGATAAGTATGATAGGATTTGGATAAGCTGAAAAACCAGGATGAAATATGATGACAGGAATATGATGAAATATGAACAAGTCGTATCAAAATTGTGAATATTTCCTTTACAAAACCTTCTAAAATTTGAGAGAAGAAATTTTGGCACATGTTATACCCACAATTCCCCAGTCAATAGTAGAAAATTCCTACGAAGCGAGAGTAACGCGAAAAAAATTGTGGTGGGTTTCATTACATTTCTCTTTCCCTGTCTTAAAACGAAACCAACTTTCTCCAACTTCAAACGAGACACGAAATAAGAGACGAGTTAGAAAACTCGACCGAAAAGTAGGCATGAAATCCAAACTGACAAGTGTCGACAGTTCCTGGTCAGTTTTTCTGAGAGAAAATGCCCTTTTGCTAGGATTTTGTCGGATTTAATTCCCATTTCACACCCACCCACACACCCAGAAAGAGAGAGACACACACCAGTAAAACCCAAAGGCCAGAGTCAACCTTGCCTGGTAAACAGGAAGGGATAAAATTATGTGAATACGGTTTTCTTCTCGACCCCTTTCGAAAGGTTCCCGTATTTCATTCAGCTCAGATGTGTCCCGGATAAAGTAAACTACGCGGAGGATGAGACCAGCTTTTGGATGATGGGAACTTTTGTGCATGATTTTATGATTTATTTTATTTGTTATGTATGTTGTGGTTCATTTTATTCGCTCTCCTCCTTCCTGTTTGAAGAGTGGGCTTTGATTGTTCGGAATTAATTCTGTATTCATAGTTGACAGTGTGGAAATAATGCAAACAAGAGAGAATCTCAATCCTATCATGGCGAAAGGTTTTTGGGCTCCGTTTTGTCAGTGTCTACTATCCGCCCGACCAAACAAAAGTGTGTTTGTATGCATTCAACACAGATTGAATAAAGTGCGACCACCCTCTTTGATTTGATCATGATTCGCGAGAACATGTATGACAAAAACCTAACCAAACTCTGAACATATCCGGAGTTTGTATAACTAACGAATCAGAAACTACACAATTTTCTCTCACTTAACCAAACAAACCGCACACACACAGAGCTTTTGACTTTGTACAATTCACCACCAAAAATAATGGCATCAACTCGAGTCCTCTTCCACCTAATGCGTACGTACGACTTTCTCTTCCAGGGTGGAACTGAATGACGGGGATGACTCCAATAAATCAATCAATACGTGTACGTGGAGGTCGGTGGGGAACAGATTGGGCTAAATTGGTCCTGTCCATGGGTGTGAAAGAGCAGTTGCTGTCAATTCGATGGCTGATTTTTTTTCTAGATTGTCTTGTTTCTTCTGGAAATAAATAAATTGTGGTTTCTTTCTGACGAGGCAAGCTGTTAGCAAGAGCAGAAGTGCTGCTGGTGTGTGTCGCGGGTGCAGGGAACCCATTAATTTCTTCACAGCAGCAAAACAACAGTTGCCATAACTCGACCAGAGAGATGAACTCGTTACACGTCCCAGCCCCACTTTCTCTTCATCATTTGCTTGATGATAACTCGTTATAGGAACGATATCCACATCCACATCTGTCCCATTAGCTATCCTCACTCACGCGGAAGCCTCATTAACCCCGGTGGTGGTGGTGGGTGCACTCCTCTCCCAGTTATCCGAATGACTAGTTATTAGCGGAATGAGGATGACAAACGCATTTATTTATATCCGCTTGAGATGATACACGGGAAGAGAGATGAAATACCTCAAGTTTTTTAAGAGGGTCGGAATTCTGTGAAATGAAAACAGCGGTGACATCAGACTCGATCTGTCAAGGATTTATTTCAACAGTCAGTCGCAGTATGTAGTCAGTTGACCGTGTGTGTGGACTCGTTACTTTCACCTCTTTGACTCTTGGTTGGCAAATTCTTGGAGAGGACGGCAAAAAATGTAGACATTTCTCTTCTGTTTGTCTACGTACGTCGTACATTCCTCCAGTGTTGTGACGAAATACGTCGAGAAAGGCCAGACTTCCCGTTTTCCTTCCACCCTCGCCGTGGAGCAAGTCAGAAGTGCATGGAGAAAGAACGGCTAAAAGACCATCATCCCATTCTCATCTTATTGGGTAACTCGTAGCAAATTCAGAAATCGCAAACCGAGGGATACAAATAGTGGAACTGGATCGATACTTGAATACAAGTTTGCTCTCTTTTTTTCTATCCAGTTTCTTTTGTCTTTTGGGATTGTGTGGTGGATTAGATTCGAAAAGTAAGAAATTGAAATACAGGAGTAGCTCAGTTAGCAGCTGTGTCGTCTCAGCCGATGGGATATGGCTGAATGAGGGGCAACAGTAATTTGGAAATTTGAATCTCAAAACTGGAAGATATTCGAGGATATTCAGAAATTTGAAGCGAGGAAATGCAGAATAAATAAGCATATTACTTAATATTTAAGGTAAATATTAACTCGTCTTGTTCCATCCTATCGCATAGCTGACCCACTTTATTTTTTAAATTATGACTTTTCGTATTTCGCAAAATCACCGTTACATAAAAATTTTGAAATTTTCAGACAAATTGCTCTTTCTCAAAAGGTACACGTGTAATAAAAAAGCAAAGTAAAACTTTTTCTGTGTGTGCGATGAAATTAATAATCTCCCATCCTAAATCGTTATGTGCGATATGATTTTATCCCTTTTAAGCAAACCCTAACTAACTACTGTTAGTCACACTGCCTTCGAAATAAGCATGACGCGCACTTACAAATTCAAATAACAAAAATTTAACTACAAGAGTAAATAAATAAGTGTCGACATTCATGTTTATATCAACAGTTACAAATATTTCATTGAAAACATAACACTTTGCCAAAAATCCAGTTTCGCAATTCATATACGTAAACGCGAAGAGAAAGTTTACATGTTACATCAGACACTTAACTTTTAATAATCTAGCTTATATTTCATACATCATTTTCCCCGAATTTTTAGCAACTCGGATCCTCCCAACAATTCAGTTTTAAGCCGCTTCAATTTATAATCGGCTTAAAAACTTGGTTAATTTTGACAGACTTGTTAAAATCCCATTTATTCAATGGCACGTTGTTACATGTACGAGTGAGAAACGTGCTAGATACGTTTTCGAAACAAATCCTTTGTTGGATTTCGACATCCCCTTCTTCATCTCCTTCCGTCTCCAACCATGATAAAAGTAGCCGTGAGAGCAGCCGTGCAGTGCCAGCTTTATTGGATTTGATTCACGTTTCCTCGTCGAAAGAGATGGAGGAATATTTGGATCAAGTTCAGCCGTAAAGTGAAAGTACATGTGTACGAATTCTGAGAATATGGACAGAGTGAAAACGACGGCGTCGACAACTGATTCAATTTACTAACTCTCTTGTTTTCATATTTATTCACATTATCCCCAATCCCATTGTATTACTTGCTGGCTTCTTTCCCTCTTTTGAAACAGTTTGCACCTGTGGTTCCACTTATTTATTTTGTCGAAATGACGCAAATTCATGGACACATTTGGATTACCAATGAAAACCCACAGAAACTCTGAGGTAATTGAGCCATTCGTATTGAGAACCTTACATATCGCAATGTTCCGACTCATTGTTTTTGGCTTCTCGCCCTTCGGAATACATGATCTCTAGACTATTGTTTGGTGGGCAAGTTTTCTACAGGGCAACACCATCATCGTCTCGTCTTCGTCGTCGTCGTCCATTACAAAAACGAAGCAGAAAGAAAACGGAGGACAAATGGGAACATCTGGTCTCAATTGGGTGGGTCGACTACTCGACTCTTCTGGGTGACGTCCATCCGTTCCCTGTATTCGGAGGACAAGGAGGAGGAGTGGATTTTCCTCAGTGATTTATATATTTTAAGCCTTCATCCAATTCCATTTCTTCTTTTAGCAATACAAGAGAACGAAAGTCGACTATCGTCCCAGATCCAAGTCGACAAGAAGAAATGGGTGGTGATTTAAAACTACTACTACTTTCACTTGCCTATTTTTCCTCTCCACGTTTTACTGGTATTGCATGCACGAAGGATCAAATCCGCAAATTGCTTCATTTTTTTATGGCAGAGTTAAAGTTCGATCAGATTTTGGTCCGTAATACTTTCACCACCTACGCAATAACCACGACCTTTTTCTTATTATTATCCTTGTCTAGCATAAGAAGAAACAAACCTAGAAGACACGTAACAATTTATTACACAATGCATACATAAGACCCATGCCAAATTTAACTTTTTCCTCCCTCGCCACAATTATTCACGTACAAAGTCGTAGTGGACGTGATGACGACATACATTTTCTCGTAAACTGTTGCTTTCAGCACGATCACGTATCCTCGTTTAATTCAAGTTTATCGTCCGTCACACACGGAGAAAAGGAAAACGGTTCGTTCACCACCGTCAAACTTTTTCATTCAAAACATGCACTAAATAAGTTTCATTATTGATTGGGAAATAATTGATCGCGCATTTCTCCACTGCTTCGTGTCTCTCTCATGCTGTCTGTCTGATTGACATTTTACGATACGTTTGCCATGTACGTACCTGTACACTTTTGTGATTCAATCAAGTCGGCCTGAAGGACGGATGCCATTTAAATACGCGTCATACTTCCATTATTATTAGAAATTGTCACTCACTCACTGTGACAATTGCTCTGTGAAGTTGGCTTCGTCTTCTTGGAAGCTCTGCTCTTCCTGCGTGGTTAATATTTATAATGTGTGATAGCATCAAATAGGCTCATAAATAAAGATGCATCATTCCCTTATTAAATTGAGTAGTGGGCGTGTGCGAGGAGAAATTGAGTGTATGGTTTCTTTCATTAATGGTCTTATTTTCCAGTGCACGGGTATTCTTAGAATTTTATACGAAAGTAAACTTGTGGCAAAAAAGAGGAGAAAGTTGTGCAAATATGTACTATTGTGCTATTTTTGCTATTGTTTACTATCATACCTGTTTTGGTACGAGTGGTGGCTATTTTTTGCAGGACTTGTTTAATTCCAGAGTAAATCCTGGTTTTATAAAGTTTGAGTTTTATTATAGTTTTTGCATTCTTCTTGCTCAGAAATGAGTTCTGTGCACAAAATAATCCTCTCTCTTCTAATTTATGCTCAGTAAATAAATGTAAGGATAAGCTATTGAGAACCTTCTAATTATTCCAGTGTCAGCCTGATTGTGCCCGTGACGCAGTTAAGACACGTCGTTCCGTTACGTATATATGACCGAAATTAAGGTATATTGCGGGAATTATTAATTGTTTAATGTGATATGAGTGGGCGAAATGGCTGCTTTCGGTCTCTCTGCTTATGTGACATTGTTTTCTTAATCCGTGCCCTAATAAAAGCCCAGCAGGGCACGAACCTTTCCATCGTCATTAATTAGTCAGTAGTATTAATATAATATACGAGGAGTTGTCTGCTATGCTATTATGTAGGAGTAGGAACCATTCCTTCTAAATAATAATTATCGCAGATTAGCCCGACGATGTTTTCTCGAACGACTCACCCACCGAGCGAGGCCTGATCTGATTAGCTAAATAGATATTCGGTCCACAAATACGGCGACACAACTTTTGTTATTTTTCTTTTCGCTAAATCCAGGATTGGGAAATAATAATTAGCTCGGAAATAAGGACCAAGTCGAGCATGGCGTTAATGAGATTGAAGTTGAAACCTCTCTAATTCCAAATTGGTGATGCAAGTCGTCCTGCATGCATGGCTGTGTTATATTGTGAAGGTTAAGTCGTGTAAAGGATATCAGCACACAACAAACTGGGCTAAAACTGTTGAAATAGGAGAAGGGTTGGTTGGTGAAGGATTACGACAGGCAGAAGTGTAATCAACACCTGAGCCACACCACTTTCTTCTCTCCATTCAGCAACCAACCAAACCAGCGTAAATGGGGTAATGGACTCAATTAAGTCATTTCCTTCCTTCCTCTCTCCTTTCCTTTCGCGATATTCTGCAATATTCCACAGCCAGCCAAGCAAGCTGCTCATGCAAAATTCATTTATGTAACTTCCTCCACCAGGCAAAAACCTGCTTGACTATGTGATAAACAAAACATTCACTCGCACGTAGGACATTCATTACGATGACGACGACGTCAGTCTTAATATGTCAGGTTCACGTGCTAATTAATTTTTCACCTGCTCGTGTGGTGAAGTTTGACATTGTTTGTGTGAAGACTGTGTCTACTTAAAGGCACAATTTGTTCAAGTGATGGTACGTATGACGCTCTGTTATGTAAGATGGATTCATTGTTGTACGTTTTAACGGCCGGGTGGCCACTAAAGAAAGCCCGTCCTAATTTGGAATGGGAGGGAGGCAAAGAAACGAGAAGAATTAAATAAACAACAGAGTCCGTTAGCAATTTAGTCACTTTTACTTATGTATTTCTTCCCTACGTGCCATTATTCCAGCCAGAGTGAAAGGATGCTTGGCCATAAACAGTAAAAATAAAATGCCAACTACGTTACAGCACAAAGTACAGGGACACAGAAGCTTTGGGCGGAAACCTTTTAGTCAAAAAAGCAAAAGCCTTTTTGATGTCCTTAAATTCCTTTGAATTCCGACCATATTTTCGATCTCACTCCCATTCCTGCAGCATCGCATGTTTGAAAATTCGACGTGTTTTTTTAAGCAATTGTTGTTTCGGCGGAATGATTTCAAAATAGTTTTGTCGGGGGAAGAAAACATGTGAAATCCAATTTGATTACAATGAGGAGGACAGGACACGTAGTCATCGTGTGGATGGGGTATGCCTATGTGCCCTTACTTGACAATCTAACCGCACACATTCCATTCCTTCCGCAACCTTCAACCTGCCGATATGCACGACCACGGCTTGGACAAACATGGAGGTGCATGAGATTGTGAGGGTATAATATACATAATAGCACGAGATGAAATGGACACCAGTCGTCAATCCGATTATTATGCAATGCACGTCGTCCCCTCGGCTCTCTGGCTGCTGGAATAAAATGAGAAACAGCCCAGCAACGACGACTACTGCTGCTGCGAGGTCCTTAAAGTGAAGGAGAGAGAGAGAACAAGTCCTTGAAAAGCAGTGGGTGGTGGAGCTGCAAGACGGCTTTAGAACCAACCGGACTTTCACTCTGCATTTCATCCGAACAAACTGATGCCCTGATCCAGCGAGTCAGGAGGAGAGACGAATAGAATAGAATTAGAATAGGAGCAGCTTTTGGTCTTCTCTGAACTGGCTGGCGGTGGCTTAAAGTTCGCTAAACTTGAGTAAACTAGTGAAGCAATAAGGGAGCCAGAGAAAGTAACATGTAAACACTTTCTACGTTTTTCCTCCCTCATGTCTTCCTCCTTTTACGTCTTTACTTCCATTTACTCTCCTCCATTCACAACTGTTTGCCATTCCATGGAGTCAGCAACTTTGTCAAAGTCAGCCCACACGACGGGAGGATTGGAAATGCTCTACGATACGTAGGTACGTACGCCAGCCATCTAGTCCTCCTGCTTAGCCCGATTGGATTAGCAAAGTAAATTAATTTTTGCCCAGATTTCACCCATTCACTCAGACCTAATGACTAAATGCTTCATGTTAATGAGTAGCCGGGTGACTTAATTTCCTGTACTTAATTTAATCAATTATCCACTCTCGGTTTAATACTCGGAGCGCATTTTGGTACATATCTGCATGCCAAATACGCGCACCAAAGTTTACTGGGTAGAATGAGATTGTGAAATGAAGGAAGTTTTAAGATTGCACACTTTTTTACATAGCGCAAACAGAGACCAAAGAGAAAGCAGTGAGCGATATGCACACATTAAAAAAGAAAGAATTTTACTAAAAAAGGCGAGTAAACTTACTTGTTCATGCTGAGGTAGGGATCCAACGTTAGCTCGCCTCGGTCCGCAGCATCTGAGGGTCCTTCCAGGGGAAAGTCTGAAAAAAAGAGTGAAATAAGTATGTATTTGCATATTGTTTTACAATTCGTGTTTAACCATGGTTTTAATTAAATGCAATTAAAATCTATTTATAACTACGTAATAGCGGTGATGGGGGTGAAAGAAAGGATAAAACAGTGTATATTCTTGGTCACGTACTTGAATATATTTTTGCACTTGTTACATGTATATTCTGAAGTACTTGGTCGCATGTTGGTTATTTTGCATGTCGCAACGCTGGCATTTATTTAAAGTTTACAACATTTCTCCTAGAAAATGATATACTTAGCGCAATCTATACGATTTAAATGATGCCATGAGACGAAAAACATTCTTGGTGAAAGTTTGATTTGCAAAATTGCACTTGCAAAGTTTGATTTGCAAAATTGCCACACTTTATTTTCACACGACTACAAGAAGAACAAGTAGATACACCACTGCATGAAATACCCTGCACTAAAACCTAATAATCCAGAACGGAAAGTATAAAAAAGTATGAAAGAGAAAGTTGTTGGGAATTTGATGCGTCGTTTACATTTTTGTTTGTGCACTTCACGTTCAACTAAATAAAAGTTTGGACAGGCCGTTTCTTTCTTTGCCCTTCTACGTAACTGCCTATTTGCTTTGCTCGATATGAATCTAATAGACAGGCAAAGTTTTATTTGCTCAAGTGTTTCGTAGTGTTCGAAAGGTTGAAATTTTACAAGGAGATTGTAGATTATGCATTTCTAACCATATTCGTTCCCTTGAACTAAAAAAAGTAACTTGTCTCTATCCACATCTCCATTGCCTAATCCACATTTTACCAATTGACAAAAAAAATTCAGAGGGTTTCATAAAAAAACACTTGAGAGAGATGTACTTAAGTCGAGGACTTTGTTCAAGTCGCAGTAAGGACAAGGACAAAACAAGGATTTTTATGTGAACATTTAATAATTTGGCAGCCGCCTCACTTGCACAACACGATCGTAAATGTCGCTACATTATAAAATAATGTGCTTTATGTGGAAAGAAGAAAACGGTTTTTCAGACGCAGAAAAGAACAATGCCGAAATGTTACGAGGATTATAAGAACAATGATCTCCCACTCGTTTCATTTTCTCAAGAATTTCAACATAATTCAGAGAATTAACTATTACGTATTTCTGGTAATAACTTGTTCTTCATGTCATTCACCGAAATGAAAAATACAAAAAAAAGAATACCGTTTCCTCATCTTTTTTTGTACTTTGTGTTGTTTTCGATCATCGAATTGTATCAACACCCACCATCAACCTACATTCGTGTTGACATCATCATCAGAAAACGGTAATAATAGAATTTAAGAACGCACAAGGATAAAAGAAATTGAGATCACGGCATCGTCACGCCATTCAGATCATTATCGACGTATCCCACCCACCTAAAAAAGAATCTGAACATCGTCAGCTCAAGGGAAACGAGATTTTGCTTCCTCCAACAAAATTGGGTTTTCCTAATAACCTCGTCCCACCGGTGATTGAAAACATTTTTCAGTCGCATTTCTTCTCCTTCCAGTCCTAATTTCCTTACTTGTTAATCTCCTGAACCATGTGAGGAAATTATAAATCACTGAGAATAGCAATCACAGCAAATAAGCCATCTTCGAAGATGGCCCTTTGCTGGAAATGATGCTTATTGCAGATGAGCAGCATCAGCCGAAAAGACGTAATAATAAACTCAACTTTAGTCGAAAGTGTGGTGACGCATGCAACAAAGTGCAAAATAAATGACATTTGCCTTCAAATATTCTCACCGAAAATTCTCAACTTTTCTTCTCTCCACGGAGAACGAAGTGAAATTGAAATCTTTGATTAATTGCTGCCTCCAGTTTCGGTATAATAACGTAATTACCACTTTCTAAAGACGCCCCGATTGAATAAATCCAGTCAAAATGTGAGAATTCTTTTCTTTTTCTTTCCCTAATACTAGGAACTTTTCACCACGATTTTCAAATCATAGCGATCTTTCCACACTTTCTTAAAACTTTCTCCTCCTACGACTCCAATATTTTTTTCATTACATTTCGAAATTTAAATTTTGGACTGATTCTCATTATTTAAACAAAGTCGCTCTCCCCAGTGCAGTCGAGTGCAAAAAGTGACTTTACTAGACTAGAAAAGACGACACAGACGGCGACATTGGGACAAAATTGAGTTTTTCTTCCTTCGCATTCCCAAAGAATGAGGCGATGCGAGGCAGATCCGTGCCCACTCCGCAGACGAAGAAAGGCAAATAAATTCCGACTTAAGTCAAGTGATTATATTCGAATGAATTATAAAAGCGCAAGTCGTGAATGCGGTGTGCAAACACAAAGTCTTTAAAGGATTAGAAATTTAGCATGTGGGTGACCTTTAAAGTAAACATAGGAGAGAAAGCTCCTGCTGCAGCGGAGGAGGAGGAGGTGGAGAAAGTGCTTTGAATTCCATGCCAGGTGCGACCAGTCAATGAATAAATGCAAAATTTACCAAAGAAAAAACCTTTCTGGACGATTTCTCCTTTAAATTCAGATTTTTTTTTCGTGCTTTCTCAATATTTGTCTAATAAATCAATACAATCTTTGCATAACAATTTCAAAGTGGAAACAGAATATTAATCTGAAGTGAGTGAGTTGCGACAATGCAAGTATAGGTGGAAATATAACGTAAAATTTGTAATCTATTGGTTCCGGTGGAGATTTATGTATGCCTCCAGCCCAGACAGTCAACGGAGAAGATGCAAGTAAGCAAACAGAATACGGAGCCGAGGTGAAAGCATGCATGTACGTGCGACGAGGTGAACGAGGGAGTGTACATTGTGTCATCATTCTTATCATCGTCGTCATCAGAAATGGTCAGGATAACAGGGTTTCTCGCACTCTTGCAGCGAGATAACGTACATAAAACACGTGTTAAATCAGGTAATTTTGTTCTAGTTTGACCACTTTTCAATTAGGTTTGACTTTTTAGTAATGATTATAGAACTTTGTTAAGAAAAAAGGGCCTACTTAACATAAAAACATGTGTGTTCGGAAAAGGGGTGACTTGGGAACCCTGCAGCACCCGACAGTACACATGAAACAAACATGAAAAGAAGCCCCGAAGGAGCTGCATTTATTTTCTTTGCTTTTTATTTCTTTCTCTCCACTAAACCACACACCCACAAGCGTCGTACATCCGTAGCCTTGTAGTATACTCCTGAAACTGCACTTCATAAGAATTCCGTATAATTTCTGTATAAACCTACTTTTCCTATGCATACTAACCACCGCGACCGGCATTGTGTTTGCCTGTTTTCTTTTTGTACTTTTAAGTAGTCGTAGTAGTAGGTGGTAGGTAGAAAAATGTTAAGGACGAAGTAACCTTCTCCCATTTTTCTCAACCAACACCACGACGACCACGGGTGGAAAGTATCTAGCACGTAAAAACTACCCTCCATCCAGTCTTTCAAAATTCTATGCAATCTGATTAATCCGAATGTATGTATGCATCCGTGTGACATGACATTTTGTATGCCACCGAATTTTCTTGAATGAGACGGAAGGGAAGAGGATTATGATTTGTCGCAACCGAAAGAACGAACGCCTCATCATTTACATACATACCCAATTTCATGATCTGACTGAACACTGCACGATAAATATTGTATAACAAAATCCCGATCGAGTTGTTTTTTTAGTTATATTTGAACTATCTATACGGTATAAAAAATATTTACAATTTCGTGCCCAGATTTACATTTAGAATCGCGGATGAGAGGATTATTCTCATCCTCATCAAATATGCGGACGTGACTTTGTACAAGGAGGAATATTTTGTCTAACAAGAAATTCTCCAATCTGCCAAAGTGATCTGACATTTATGGTTCATCCGAATTAAGTTTTTTTCTACTCCGACTGTGACCACCACCTACAAAAATCGGTTCGAGATCTACTCCCTCAGACTCAGAGAGAGAGAGAGATCATGAAAAAAAGATCAAGAAAACCTGCTGGATGAAAAGGAAATAAAATAATTTGATTGATTGAAGCTTTCTCGTCCAGTATTAATGGGTGGGAAGTGAATGGGGAATCCTGCTCTACTTTTTCTATGAGACAATCACAGCAAAATACGCTTCGTCTCAACGAGTTTGTTTAGATTTTTAGTTTTTTCCTCACTTGTCTGGATTCTAGGTGAAATTTTGTACCGATAAATTGGAAAATGAAGACCTCAACATCCCGATGGATTTGTTTTTCCACTAAAAGAACGACCATGACGATGATGATGACGATGATGAAATTGCACGTCCAAGAAGAACGGAACATGGATGATGAAACTGATGCTCTGGTGGAATTAGTTTAATTGGTTTTGAAAAAATCCAATCTCAATCCTTTCGCCATCCATCGCTGGTGGTACTAGTGGTACTACTTACCGTCGTAGTGCTGCTACTACTACTACTCGTACTACGACTGCTATGCTATCTGTACATATGCACTTGCTATCTCCATCGATCCTCAAGTTTTAAGACAATACTTTCACCAAAAACAAAAAGAAGAAGCTCATCCAATCTTCTCTTCCTTTTCTTTTCATGTTTTTGAGAACTTAACTTAATTCTCGTTCCATTCACTCGACATTCGACGGCAATTTGGAAAACATTTTGGAAAAGTTGATGAAAAACTAACACTTTGTTTGAGTGAAGATAAATACGAATCTATTTTTTTCTCGCCAGGTGAAGTTGTAGTTATTCTGAGACGGAAAAGGAAGAGGAGGAATAACCTGATTTACTTTTATCAAGACACATCAAATCTGAAAACTTTCTCCACATTCATCTCTCAAATGTCAGACTATTAGTGTATCCTATCTCTTTTGGGAAAAATGTGTATTTATTTTCCCACTTCACGCACATCAACTTTGTCACTTGTTCCGCCTAACTTTTCTTGGAGAAAGTTCATTCTCTTCTGAGATGGCTTTAAAAATTTATCAAGAACATTCATCTTGACAGAAATAGGTGTGTGGGTGGGTGTGATTTTCATGCTTTATTCCTGTCTGATAATATTGCCTATCTAACTATTTGTTCATATTAAGTTGAATGTATGCACATGTGTATGCATGCCTAGTGCAGTTATATGTACACACGGGAAATGTGCTTTATGGGGAAAGGTGACGTCTAAACTTAGCCTTAATCAAATATAGAAAATAATAAACGCAAAGGTGTGTCCCCAGCTAATTTACTCGCTCTCAAAATAAGATAATTAATTAAGTAATGGAATTAACTCTGCTGTCTCACAGTCACCCAGCTTGCGACCAACGACCCAAGTGGGGAAACATGGGACGCCAACGACGGGGTAACAATTACTTTCTATCAATTTGGATGAGAAATGCGTATAAATTCCACTTACCATCGGATGCATACCCGTCATACGTGTAGGGTGGAACTCCAACTACGAGCTGGACCATGAGGAAGAATGCCAAAACCCCTCCGACGACGACCATGCTGGTTGTGGTGGTTGGGGTCATTTCGCAGCCTCTCTGCTGAATTGCTTTCTCTAAAAAACGTGGCGTTGCAACTTAAACAGAAAATGTAAGCTTCTTCTCAACTGCTTCCCCTCCACTGCGGCAAAAGAAAGATGAGATGAGGTGATCGTCTTAGTTTTGCGAGTGCTTTTTCTTCAGGTGTCTTCTTCTCCAAAGGAAAGAACAAATACAACTATTAATAACATGAATTAGTACCAGTTTCGATTGGATTGGTTCGAGTAGGAAAAAAGTTTGAGAAAAGTGAGAAACTTAATTTTCTCAAGTTTTCCCAAGATGTAGAAACAAAAATAAAAATAATGTATAAGAATCCTAAAGTTACCTGTGTTTCTTTTGTGGTAACCTTGTTTTTGAAATCGGATAAGCTACCCTGATCGAGTTTCCCTCACTCTGTGTGTCGTCGACTAGTTGATGGAACCTTGTCTCGGTAAATGCCAACTTTCTCTTAGAGAGAGCAAGTTTTATAGCTGGTGGTTGATGGTGGTGGTGGTGGTGAGGATGTAACTTGACGGGACAGTGAGACTGGACTGGGGTAGAAGTTCAGCAGTTTTCTCTTTTTCCTCTCCGCGAGAGAACTTTCCCTGCCGCCTGTACGAGCTTATCGGACTTCTGGCGTGGTTATCCATATGGAGGAGCAGAGACTGGTGGAAGGAATGGGGAAAAGAAAGCTAGGAAAGAAAGGATCGATCCAATCTGCAGTATAAAACCACCACCGTGACCACATTTCCATCACATTTCTCCCCATATGTTACTTTATCTGGGAGATAACTCATCATTGACTCCATGTCAAGAGGATGTTGTGTCTCCGCTGTCTCAGATTTTCCAGGAATAAAAACCAGAAATAAACGAGAAAGTAGTGGGAGGGAAAGTCCCCAATTTTGGATGATCATAGTAGGGATGAAAAAAATTGCATATTTAGGTATGCAATAGAGTATAAAATTTTATATAAAGTGCCGTTAAATGAGTGATGTGAGATTTTTTTATACTGAGAATCAGGAATTTTGGATAATTTTTTCCAGTTTTGCAGCCCTTAAGATTACGCAATAAAAGGGAAAGTTCTCACATATTCCAACATCCCGGAAGAAAGTCGTCTCTCAATCTCTCCTCCGCTTCACGGTATTAAAACCAGTGGCTCCTCTCTACCACATCTTCGTACAGCTTGGGTTTTGTACTGCCAGTTTCATCTCTGAACTGGCAGATGGAATTCGTAGAGTTTGCAATACAAATACGAGGCCGAGTTTGGAGGGGTGAGGTCGCTATTTTTTAACAAGTGAGATGAGACGATCTGCACTATGCGAGCATCTCAATTTCGCACATAATTTCAACACCACCAGACCCGGCGAATTGACGCCACAATATAGCATTCCATGCCACCAGACACCGACACCAAGGAATATATGGAGCTATACAGAGATGTGCGCCACATTATTCAATCTCGTGAGAGAGCTTTTTCCTTTTACATGCAAATTACTCTTGAAGGTAAAAATAAATAATGTATTTCTTCTTCGCTCGTCGTCGTCGTCTTCTTTTTCTTTTAAGAAGATCTGCTCGTACTTTGAAACAATTGCAGACCCAGAATTGCACACCATATGCCATCACTCACTACCACTAATACAAAACATGACATTGACTGTACATACTGTATCACGCAGGATTTTTTCTTCCAAATGTGTGAATTAATAGATACACACGCCACTCTGTAATTTGAAAAGAAAGCGAGTAGACAATGTTATCACAAATAACTAATTTTAACCGGATCCAACCCATTCGATCGGTATCGCATTCGTAAAAATAGCAATTTTTCACAAAATATTCTGCACACACCCCTCCACAAATTTCAAAGAATTTTATTGTTTGCATAATAAATCACGCACATTATGCATAAATACTTCAAGCCAATCAATAATTAGTTTTATTACTGGAATAAAATTGCATGGTAAAATCTGATAAAGCGTCATCATTTGTACCGACTCACCGTTGTCAATTTGGATGGATGGATATGGAAAAGTATAAAGTTTACCTGTTCACACAGCTGCAAACAAAGTTAAGCTCTATCTCTCAAAGCAAAACCATTATACTAATGGTCCTCCCATCCATTCTGCGAGATAATATTTTACTTAATACGTTTAGTTAGGTTAGGTGTGGTTGGTTGATGAGATGCTAATGCAATGATGAACCCTCCACCACCACTGATTTGTTACACATTTTATCTACAATTCTAATGAGAGCTAATTTCACAATTTTTCCACTACCTCGGTCCGTACTTACACATCAAACCCATCCATCAGGCTGTCATATGATGAAATTATGCCCAGTGCTAAAATTTCCTACACTTTTTCCGTAACCCTGCAAAAATTCGGATGATTCATTTAGCTGGAAATTTCATGTCGTATGAAAATGAGTCACCCAACGCAGCCTCACTCGCTCCTCACCCAGTTCCTGCTCTTCCGTTGTTACTGTTTTCATGAATTTTATGTCATAACAATACGAAGAATTCACCCCAGTTGGTCCAAGCTACGTCACAAACTGTATAATTATTTTTATCATGACAATAATAATCGGTCAAATATTTACAATATTGTCAAACTGACAAAAGTCGAGGTTCGCAGCTTGATTCGACCTCGTCATCATATATCTGAGCAATTATGTGTACCATTAAATATCCTGCATTTCTTCGCTCTCCACTTACCATTAGTAAGTTACTTACTGCATAAATACTGCAGTAGTGCTGAGATTTAAGTAAACTATGTGTAAGTACAACTTATGAGTGATATAATAATGTCAATGAGTGGCATGCCCTGCTCACTCATGTTATTTAGTTAGTCAGTCAGTTAAACTGTGGAACAATACGGCATAAAACTTAACCGAACACAATATTTAATAATGCAATATACGTCCATACACACATCGACTTCCAGAAGTCAGGTAGGCATTTATTTTAATGTCAATAGTTTACCTTTCTTATTATTACGAGTCCTTGTCACTGAGCATTAAAGGGTCGTCCACATATGAGGGTGCAGTTTATTTATGGTGGCAATCCGACCACAACGGCATGACGGACCCCCAAATAATCCATCCCCACGACCAGCCAACCAACGATATTTAGCACATTAAAATAAATCAATGTGGAAATACGTAGTGCTGCTCTTGTCCCAATCAATCCATTCATATTGAAATTTTAGAAAAAGTAATTCAATTTAATCCCGAACCACTTATGCCACCATGGTTTGGTTGTGCACATGCATAAGTAATATGTTATGTGGAACTGCTCTCTCTCTCTCTCTGCAGTTTTTAATGGTACAAGGATACTCTTTTGCATACAGCTTTCATACACTTTATTATATTGTACTTAAATAATACACATAGTGTAGTATTGTATTTTGCTATTATTTATGGTCATATGTCAGGCGTTACGTATGTCGACCGTACATTCTGCTTCTGAAATTCTGTTCCATATGCACCTTTTTAAGCAGACGACGAGGTGCAGTCTGTCAATATTGGAGGATCAGGCAGGAGGAAAAAGATGAGCATAAAGTGGACAATATGTTTAAAAACGGTTGGGTCTGTGTGACCTACACGACATCACACAAGCTGGATTTTAGAGGATAATCATAATGAAATGAACGGATAAGGCTGACCAGTTAAACTACGTACACGCACATAGAATGCGGAAAAAGGTGAAAAGTTCAATATGCAGGTGGAAAAAGGTGGTGTTTTTCTTGGAAATTGAAACTTAAATAAATACTCACCAATTATAAAAATTAGGCCAACTCACATTTAGTATCAAATTTGTTTAGTAAATGAGAAAATCAAATTCATGAAACATTTAATCATTTTCAGTTTTTCATTTTTTTCAATAAATTTCTGGTAAAAGTTTTTTCGGACCGCACCCTCTCAACCACATCTAAAATAAACTCACTTCATACTCATCGAACTTAATGGTCATTTTGCATAGCACAATTTTAATCGTTTTTCATAAAAACCGACACCCGGACGACTTCCTCTATGAGCAGCCCCTCCGCCCCGTCTTCTTACCTGCCTCGTCTCTCCATCTCACTTTGCACCATGTCTGGCATACTAAAGTTTTTCGCCCTCTGAAACCCAACAGTTTGGTATGGATTTTGGCTGGTTTTTGTGGCTGTGAGGATAAAGTGAGTGGGCTGGGCGGTGGTTTGGAGAGGCGCAGTTGGCACAGCAGCAGCAGGAGGAGTAGAAGAATTTTCAGTAGTCATCAGCAGACGAGAGATTCAGCAGCAGAACAAACCAGAAACCTATCTGAGAAAAATATCCTCCCACCTTCGCCTTCTTTTCCTTATCTTTGTCGTCATAGCGTGACCTCTGACCTGACCTGCCGAGCTGCCCGTCACAGGAAGAATCTAGTCAATCTAATTGTAGGAAGGAAGTCCATCGGAGACTCATATCACCACCACCGCAGAACACCCACCAGAAGACAAGATGAATAACGAGAGCCCAATTTACGGACCCTTCTTCGGAGTTATGGGTGCGGCCTCGGCCATGATATTCTCGGGTAAGTGGTTATCTTCTCTAAGGTCGCTAGTTTTTGAGGGTTTGGAGGCTAGGGAAGGTGAAATAGTGAGGGAACGAGTGTTGACAGCAGGGTAGAAAACAGGTGGGGCGGTGTCGAGTGCAAAAAACCCCAATCTGTCAGCTAATCGTTAGGGGGGATTTGTTTGTTTTGTTGTGTTTATGTGGTGATTATGAGGTAATAAATACGTTGTGGGGGTAGCTTTGCCATTTTATAGGGAGGGAAATGAGTAGTATATTTAAGAATAAGGTGTGGTTAAGTGTGAAATATGCACATGTGTTGTGACTAATTAGTAAAATTTTGATATTTTTATTAATTTCAGCCCTCGGAGCAGCATACGGCACAGCCAAGTCGGGCACAGGGATTGCAGCAATGTCCGTAATGAGGCCGGAACTCATCATGAAAAGTATCATTCCAGTTGTAATGGCAGGTATCATCGCTATTTACGGTCTGGTCGTGGCCGTACTTATAGCTGGTGCACTCAAGGCCCCATCCGCTGGCTACACAGCGTTTCAGTAAGTGTTCCCACTCTAAAGTTTGTGTAATTGTCGTCAGTATGCGATTTACGTGTGCTGATTGATTTATGATGATGATTTCCGAGTACACATGATTCCGGATGTGAACTAATTACATGCATCTCTTAATTATTTGCAGAGGATTTCTACATCTTGGTGCTGGACTTGCTGTCGGACTGAGTGGATTAGCAGCAGGGTTTGCAATTGGAATCGTTGGAGATGCTGGAGTCCGTGGAACTGCCCAACAACCACGCCTCTTCGTTGGAATGATCTTGATTCTCATCTTTGCAGAAGTGTTGGGTCTCTATGGTCTTATTGTGGCTATTTACTTGTACACAAAAGTCTAAAAAAATCAAGATTATTCTCATCATCGGAATGTACAACTTGTTGTCCTGTTTGTAGTAGTTGTAGAAGACGTTCCTCGTGTCAAGTACGTAGACTTTTAGTAAAACAAGCAAGAATCAATTAAAGAAAGAAAGAGAGAGTAAGTGTGCGGTCGTATAAAACAGTCAAAACATAATATACACATACCATTAAATTAAACTACCTTAATTCTCTACATACATATACATGATGATGTATTAATGTAATGAAATATGATCTTTGGTAAATATGATTGAGAAGATGATGATGATGATGATAAATGTCTTGTAAAAAATATACAATTAATTTTTTCCAAAGCCAAAAAAAATATACCCCTTTTTGTGCGTAGTCTCCCCGCATTATTATTATGTAGTTTTTGAGGATTGTATATGTTACTTATTAATGAGCGGATTTTTACTTATTTGTCGCTCTTTTCCATGTAATTCAAACGTGAATATATTTTGTTCATACGAAAAAATTTAGTGGGTCGCATAATTGTTGTCTTCTAAATACTTGACTGATTTCCTTGAATCCGATATTTAACACCATTGCAGAATTTTATCCGTCTTTAAGTTTATGCACATAAATAACTCGTTGCTGTCATACTTTAGTTGATCCTTTCCATTTGTAATATTTTCCTGCAAATATTTCCAAGTTTTTCAACTCAACAATTATCATAACTTTATATTCATCTAAAACATGTGGATTATTACAATTGTCACAATCCGAAATGTCATTTGTTCACCAATATCCGTCTCTTTCTTCCAAATAAGACGCCGTGCCGTTGATATGACCATGCACCTCGCTCGATGTCGAACTGTACATACTTATACCCGGGTAGTAGTTTTAGTTCCAGGCTTTTTTTGTGGAGACGGGGAGAACATTTCGGTTCCATTTCCATTGCAGGCTGAATCCAGCAAGTGCCATGCATGCGAGAGGGAGAGAGAAAGCGAGAAAGCAAACAAGCATTTATTTCGTGCAAGGCAAGATTGCTCTGACTCCTTGGCCGGGGTCGATTCGATTCTATCTAATCAGCACCAGCTTCTTCTCCTCTCTGGCCATGCACGTACCCCTGCTACACCTCCATAAAAGTGGGACTGGAAGGCAGTCACGGAGCTCTTTGAAGTAAGTAGGATGGCAATGTGTCGTCCTCCTTTCTTATCCTGGAGATGGGATGAGAGAAGCTTTATCCAACCGAGAAGAACAATGTTCAAAATAATGTCGTGCCTACCTCGGCTGATTTTCATTGCATGTTTTGATGGATGAACGGTGTATAATAAGGTGGTGTAAGTATGCATGCATATAACTTTCTCCTCCATGTTTTGTCACCCTTGCAATTATTTTGCTACGCTGCCTCCTATACAATTAGTTTACACGGACAAAACCAATAGGTTAAAAGTGTCACGATGAATACGAAACTATAATTATAGGTATTTTCTCTTTTTCTGCGATTAATTGGCGTGATTCATGATATGACCAAAACTTGAGGGGCATGAATATGAATATGTATCGACAAAGCAAGTATATGGAATCACACCCTCTGAAATAATATGTACAAAAGTGTGTGTATAAGAAATCAAAATTCCTCCCCGATTACCCAAAAAGGTATGTAAGTTTGAGACGCATGCATTTCTATGATCATTGGTCGGTCGGTCAAACCCCTACACACACAAACACACACAAAGTAAGCACTGACTAATAGTTTCTGCTGCTTTTTATAATGTGCTACGTATGCATATGATGTGATGATGGGAATGCCCTTCATCTAATAAGAAATGACTTAAGGGCATGGATCTCATCTCCTCTTTGCCTGCCTGCCTGGATGGTTTAGTTGTTTGGCTGCTGAGATGTTTGTAACATTTTCAAGCCGAGTTCACTTCAGCTGCCCTATCATCATCCTTATCATCATCATAATATCCTTATTTCGTTATGTCCTTCCATCTCCAGCGCACAACAAGCACTTGGCTGGATTGTCTGGTCAGGAATAAAAAGGGACTCAATATTTTGACTCACTTCACTACTGAGAAATTATCACCACAAGGAAAACTGGCTAAACCAACCAACCCACCAGATCTACCAATACGACCCACCCACCCACCACCGCACCCCACCAACAACCATCCCAGGAAAAAGGTTCACATCACTCAACTCTGGATTTATTCACAAAAAGGTTAGAAATGCAAGTGTACTTATGTGTGCATCGAGAGTTCTCATGAAGAAGATGGTGATACGACTACGATGATGATGATGATGAGATTGAGAGATGATTCCATTTCCATGAGAGAATGGGGACTTGGATGACACTGCCAGCCGACCAATAATAAGTTAAGTGTGCATACATGGATCTGGTACATATTTTCCACTAACTGCTACTGGACCGGACCGGACTGGATGGATGGATGGATATTATTGCTTTGGGAAGGATGCTGAAAAACACAAAATGTTTCCAAACATACAGGACAAAAATATGAGGGGACGAAATATCAGTCCATTCACAACTGCATTCTTGGGATAAATGGGGGTCGTTTTACAACTCCGACCTTTCTTTATATTCAAGATTTTTAATCTGTGTCATATTCTTCGCTGGTCGTCGTCGTCATGTTCAAGTAAAAATTGGACACTTTACGGGAGACTGGAGATTGTATAGTTAAATGGTTTATAACTTGTGTCACCAAAGGTAGTAGAGCATTACAGTTGAACTAGATCAGTGTACGTATGGGATGATTTTGGACGGACACTTGAATAAAGATATGCAATACAATGTGCAATATGCGTAATGGGAGTAAAGAAGGAGAGAAGAATGATATGCTCTTCTTGTCACCTTCAATATTAAACAGTCGTATGCAATCTGACTACTTACTGGATTTGTCTAATTCTAAATAATCCATACTCATATGAGTACTTGAAATTTAGCATATCATTTTTAGTTTGACAATTTCATGACATTATTTAACACTATTTACTTGTTACGTCCTAATCATGAAAATCGATAGATCTCCAATAAACAATAAAATCATCATAAAATATTGACAATTCTCTGAATTCTCTGAATCTGGCAATAAAAAGGTTTGTTTTTCTCCAAATTCTTCACTTTATTGCTCTTGTTGCACTTGCATTGTTACGAGATTGGCATTGTCAAGCACTAATAAGTCCCACTTGCTCTCGACTCCAGGGTCGACATGCAGGATGGAAAAATGAGGATCACATCACAATCGACGGTCCATTTTTTCTCAGAAATGTTGCATTAAATAAATAATATTTCGTTCAAACTGCCCGTTAACTCACCCCAATATCCCCGATGCAATATATGGATGAATGTTGAGAATATTGGCCCAACTCTACTATTTTTTAGAGAATTTCCTTATCTAATCTCTATTTTTTAGTTATGCATCCCAGCCACCCTTGCTCGACTACGAGAGGAATCAATTAAGAAAAGCTAAAAGCTGTGCACAAAGGACAACACAGTTTTCGTGGTGTCAACTGCTCTATGAAATGATGTCGCCTTGGTCGTCCTATCGTGATTCTAGAAAATGAAACTAAAACTAAAAACCGGGTCTTTCCTCATTACATTACACATTATGGATATTCATCTCATTCCACCGAGCAGCGACATATATATTATCGCTTCTTATCTTTCTTCTTGCTGGGTTCTCATTTTTTTCCTCTGATTCCATCCATCCAGTAGTGCATACTGCATATGTACCACTTCTTGTTCTCGTTGGAAATGAAATGGTATCGTATTTCTCTCTTTTTTTGTCAGCCAGTCATTATTATTCCTTCCTACACAATATAACCGAGACAGTCACTGCAGTAGTGACAGACTAGCTGGAAAATGAATCAGTTTGCAGTTTACTGGCTAGAGAACGAGAAGAAGAAGAATAATATATGTTATAAGGAGTGAGCCACAAATTTTAATGAGATATAGCGGCTCCAGCTCGTTCCTCATTATTATTATTATTATATTTACTTGTGACTAATAACCAAAACTTTGCGAATTTCATTGTTCCCCAAGTGCAAATTGTATGCAGGACGGTTAATTAAGGTAGGAATGGCGACGAAGAGGACGACGACATTGGCTGGCTGGTTGGCGTGGGGCACATGCATATGTTTACGAACATGTGATAAAATTTGAGCTGATCGAGTTACACTGGAGGATTTTTTATTGTTTTCCTCCTTCCAGTCTAAAAATGCTTCCTTATTAAATATAATAACTGTTATGCAAACCATTAACCGACCTTTAGCCCCTCACTTTAGAATTGGCTGCGAGTGAGTTGTCAGAAAATCTATGCAGACGTGTTGTTCTGACAAGTCTGGAGGATCAAATTACATCCCAGGACTCGGGATCGGGAAGGAAAATATTTTCCTGATAAATAATATCAGTTCAGTGACAAAAATAATGAATTTACAGAAAAATATAATTAAATTTGTTCCTATACAAAAGATGCATGTACAGGTGGCAGGCGTTGATAAATTTGTTGAATAATTCAATATTTTATGAGTTTAACTTTCTCCTTAGCATTTGAATATGTAACAGGGATCGAATCTAAATAATCCTCTTTAGCTGTCACCTCCACTCGGAGAAAGTTTTGATGGAATTTTTCATTGCCTTGTATTTTGTAATGAATCTCTCTCTCTCTCTCACTTTCTCTCTGCTCATGCACCAATACGTTTCTGTCACCCCGTAAGAAGCATGTCAACATTATCCTAATCGTAACAGATATTTGGTCCACGTATACTTTTCACCTTCTCGTTTTACATTATTTTCCAGCATCACTGCAGAATTAATTCAATTCCTTCACACATCATGTTCAGAAATGAAATGCTGTTAAACTTGGTGACAATCCATGCATTCAGTTTATGCTAAGCAACAGCAACATGCATCTCATCTTCACCTCACAACATACACGAGTAGATTTTCACACCCAACAACCTACTCTGCCTGCCCACCACACATTACGAACCAACAAGAACCCGGTGTAAGCAAGAAATACACGTTCAATCCATCCACTTGCTCGTCGTCGTAGTCGTCGTTGTCGTTCTCATCTCCAATTCTTGTACTTCTACTATGAACGAGCAGAGTGGAGAACGCGGGGCCTGAAAGCCACGGTTTTTCCAATCGCGAGCCCTTTCTCTCTGCGTTTTCCAGCTTAACTTTCACTCATCCGACTTTCACCCAACTTTTTATCATCCTCGTCCTCTCTCTTCTGTCGCCCGCTCGCCGCCACCGCCGCCGCTGCTGCCGCCATGTCTCTTACCATTATTATTGGCCTAAATTACATTCTTATTCTCTTTTTCGTGCTGCTGCTGCTGCTCGTTGAAAACCTGATCAGCCTTCTTAAAGTCAGTCAAGTCTTTGTTAAATTAGGTCTGATGATAATAGACTTCTCCTGCTGCGCATAACACCAAAAGACAGAAAGAGACGACGACCACCACGACGACGACGACGACGACAAGGACGAGAGAAACTAATAAGTTGGAATTCTAATAAGCAAAACTCTATTCCGTTCTATTATTTCGCCTTTTCCTTTTCCCATGCTCATCTGAATTCATCCTTGTAGGCTAATTGGATATTGGATCTTGCATGCATGCTATCAATCCATCCATCCAGTCAGCTAGATAGCTAGCTATATATATAATTGTGGGTATGATGAAGATGCTCGTCGGAACGGAAAAATGGATTGACTTTCACTGTAACGAATAATCAATTGGAGCCCATATTTTTTATAATTTTTTCATGTTTGCGAAAAATATCTGTATGTTTTTTAGGATATGCATAAATATTAGTTATGCTTAAGTATTTCAGCAAATGTACGAATTTAGAGGGAAACAATACTTTTATTTTATTTTTCCCTTCATGCGATGACTTGTTCCTCTCTTTCTCTCTCATTTATTTATTATGTTGGGAGAGAGGAAGGAAAGTGAGAAGAGGAGGACGCCCCGAAAGAGAAAGTTGAGTGGATGTGCTCCCAGCCTGCACATTGATTGCTCTCTCTCTCTCTCTCACTCGGTCTCTCTCTCTCTCCTGTCCGGGTAGCTGGCTGTAGCTGGCTATTGATCCGACAAATCAATGTGAGACTATTATTACGCTCCGAATCCGGGTAACTTCCACGCAACCTCAAGTCGACCAACAATCTGGACAGATTTCTACCCTCTACAAGAGGAGGAGGAGGAGGAGAAGAAGAAGAAGAAGAAGAAGTGTATAACCTGTTTGTTTCTCTGCATGTTTCCATTCCACCACCTTTCTCCACCACCACCACCACGACCACCACCACCACGACCACCACCACCACGACCACCGCTAGACCACCGCATATCATCACCACCACCACGGCCAGAACCGACCGGTAGAATAGTGGAAGAGACAAGAAGAAAGCACATGTAGACACAATTGGAGAGAGAGAGAGGATCAAGAGGAGAGTGGAAGTAAGATCAGGATCAGAGGGAGGATGTTGCTGCTGCTGGTGAAAGTCGTGAAAGCAGCAGCTTTTCGCATTTATTTTTACTTCTCGTTCCTCCTCACCTTCTTTTCAGCCTCCTCCTGCAAATTAGATGGGTTCGGCTTCAAAAGAGAGAGAGAGAGATGGGAATTAGGTCCACTTTTCGCCCTCCTCCTCATTATGCCACCACTACTGCCACTTCACTCTCCAGCACTTGAATCCTCTCAGGCACATGCACAACACAAGCCAAATTAAGATCGACTTAATTTGTCACGTACCTCGGAAGCATGATGGCGGATGGATGGATGGAGTGATGGGTGACAAGAAATAAGCAGTAACAAATGTATGAATCATCTATTTGCACAGGTTTTTCATACGCGTGAAATTAGACACGAACGAAATGTGTACTGGAACGTACACATTTCACATGCTTGCATAGGTTCATGAACAGAGTTTTGAGACGACCGTGTGCAGCCAATTATTTGTTGAACTATGGGGAAAAATCAATGTACTGCTGCTCCGAGACAAATAATGATACGAAACATGTAATTATATAGTTTTAGACTTTGACAAAATTGATGGAGACATGCCAGCCAATTAAGTTTGGGTATTTATTTATTTACTTATTTATCCCAAGATATGGTATGCATTGTTTTATCTTTGGTTGTACCCTTAAGGAAAAAAATATGCTGAATAATAAAATACATAAAAATCCTGCACAGAAATGAGAGGAAAATCACTTTCTAATCACTTTTATCAAAATGAAATCAACTTTCCATCAATTTCTTTCTTCTTTTTCTTCTCCCACGGTGAAAAGAAGGTGACATCCGAATGCACTTTCACCTCACCTCGCACCAAAAAGAAAAAATCCACCATCATCATCCCGACTTTCACTCAACCTTCATCCTCCTCTCTCTCTCTCTCTTTCTTGTCTCCAAACTCATTTTGCACACCCCCGGAAATTTGAGCCGATTTGTGTTTGTATTTCAAAAAAGCTCACTTTTCTGGGCTGGAAACTAATCAAAAATTTGATACCCTGTTTGATACTGCTTTTACTTTACTTTACACACCCACATTATTACTTTCTCTATCCTTACTCCAAGAACCGTTCGGATCGCATCTTCTTCTCCTTCGTGTGTCATTCATATCGACGTCATCGTCATCATGAGAATGAAACGTGGCCCTCCTGGAATCATGGAACGGTAACAGCACGTTCCCCATATTATTTATTGGTGACGCACGCACACATGCACGTAAATAATATACACATAAACAACCCTCCTCCTTCTCATTATTATTGCAAAATAGTTAGTCCTCCTCATTGTGACACATTATTATGCACAGCAATTTAACCCTTTAATAACATGGGTGGTTAGTTTGTCACTTAATAAATGGGATGACTAATAGAAAGAAACGTTGTCTCCTGCCCAACTCTTTGCATGATCGTTTATACGTATTTACAAGTAGGTGCATATGAACATGAAGTCGATATTTATTTAGCCCCGAATATCGCATTGTTTGTTATATAGGGCTCCTCCGCATGAATGGAGTTGAAAATAATGAGAGGTGTGGGACATTATTATTGTGCATTTGTACAGTTTGCCAAAGTGTCAAACAATTATGAGGACGACGACGACGATCATGTTGCCATATTCATGCGTACAAGATGAAAATGTAGCAAAAAGCGAGCTTCTTCTTATATATCTGTAACGGTTGTCTCATGTCCGATCCTCCACCATTCTCATCACGAGTGTATCACCACCACCACGAGCACTAGATCTGCAGTGGAAACAACAAAACGTTATTTTTTAAGGATGGATGGATGGACCGGTGGATGGATTGGATTGGATTTTTCATATTACATATTGGTGTGGGGCCACAGGTAGTGACGATGGAGTGCATTCAAGGAGGAGTAGAATAATGGTGCTCTCTTCTTCTTCTTCTGGGTGCATCCGTGGTGGTTTAGTTAAAAAGAGAGTCACTCACCTACGACTACGACGACTACCTCTCCGCGCGCCCGTGCTTACGACGAGGACGAGGAGGAAGTAGGAGAGAAAGACGGACGGACCGACGGACTAAAAACCCCAACCAACAAACATATTTACAAGACACGAGGATACGTCTCGCGGGGTGTGCACAGAAGAACCGGAAGCTCTTGATAAGGAGAGACGTGCTGCTCTTGGATGGGGATTCGGAAGTTGTTGTTCGCAATGGACGCTCCTCTCTCTCCTCATCTCCGTGTTCCTTTCCTGTTGAAGGAGACAAATCTCGGTGGGTCGTCGTCGTCGGTGGTGATGGTGGTGGTGGGTGAGCACAGGGAAGACGGAACAAAAGTCTGAAATGAACAGTGTCCGTCCTGCGAGCAAGGACGGCAGGCAAGGAGCAGCATTTTATAGAGAGCGAGCCAGCGAGCGAGCGAGTACAGTTCAACAAGAGGCAGCAGGCCAGGCCATGAGAATCAGAGAATGAGAACTCGACGACGACAACGAGGAGGAACACGGCTCATGTAGAAAGCGAGGATGTCTGTCTGTCCCTCCGGCGAGATGTGATGATTTTGATGCTAAAGGATTTAAAAATTACATTGACTAATAAATAATTTGTAAAAATTGCGCACCATTTTGTAAAATGAAATCATGCATTATTATTGTTAGTAATAAATAATAAATAAATAATCATTGTGCGAATCCTCCCGAAACTGGATACGTGCGAAGACGCAATAATAACACTAATAATAATTCGAGGGTTGACTTACTTTCAGTTTTATTCTGTTAATCCGACCGTTGTTTGTTGTAGTAGTGAGTAGTAGGCAGTCGGAACAAGTCCCATTCACAACATAATGTTCACATAAGGCATCCCTCCCTCGTACGTAGCCCTTAATATGAAGAGTATATAGGCCGTATCAGTAATGTAATAATATCCCATATTTACATACATTTTTATTATTTACTACTACAGTCCTCCGTAAGTGAGTAAGGGTCCCCCTCTCCTATACCCTTTCGGTGCCGCAGCATAAAAACCAGCCACAAATAGGACGATATAATAATAAAAGGGTCCAGGCTGAAAGTGGCAGTTACTTAGATTACCAAGTCCCTTCCTATAATATAACGTGGGAGCACCCCTGAGCTTAACGGGCCTTCTGCCCGTACTTTTTCCACGTCCACCTAGGCGGAGCAATACTTAGCAGAGTGGTATTGGTGATGTTTCTCTGATGGTGGTGGTGGTGTAACCCATGATGGCATACCGTAGCAGCCAGCAGCAGCACACACACACCAGTCTCAAATCAGTCTTTCCTCGTTCTTTTAACAACAGGCAACAGTAGTAGAAGTAAGAGAAGTGAGTTTGCATTACAGACTTCTTTATACGTTAATACCACCAACATACATAAGCAGCGAGTGAGAGAGAGAGAGAATCCATACCAATAATACTACACTTTAGCAAACACCAATGCATATTATTATTATTGTTATGTTACTTTACATTTAATACACTGGTTTGTTCCTACATACGACGACTACATACATTCATCTCCTCTCTTCTACATAATATTCCTACTTTACACAAAAGTTGCAACTGCATTTATTTGTCTCATTATTTATTTACTCTGATTGAGCAAACCTGCAAAAGCGAGCCAGCAGAGCCACGGCCACAGTTCAGTAAGATTTGGCTTAACACTTTATAAAATAATAATAATGTAATACGTACGTACTATTGCCAGCCACGTTATTATTATTATTCACACAATAATATTTCAAGTCTCGTCGTCGTCGTCGCAGTCGTCGTTTTATTTAACGTACCTATTCTCTGCTACAAAGTACAATTAAGCAGCGAGCGAGCAAAACTTTAAAAACAAAACAAACCCATTAATACGATTTCATCAATCTCAACCTCAAAGCAGTAGACACATTATTATTAGTATTGCTATTGTTACTAATACTACAATAAGTAACGTAGCAAAAGGTGTAACAAATATTTTTACCAGTCCAAATAATTGTGGATTGTCTTGAAATAATAAATTGTCCAACAACTTGCAATATCTTTTTACCAAGGAGGATTTATAAATAATAATTTGCGGAGCAGGAGAGAAAGCATAAAAAGTGTTGTTGTTTATAAATAAATATATATTTGAAAAAGTGAGCAAAAGTGTGTGTCGTGTGCTGAAAAATAATAGCAAATAATAAATACGACGTTGATAATAATAAATAACTCTGTTTTTAAGTGCGGCTACAGTTAAGCGAGCTCATAATACAGAGATATATTATTGCATGGATTTGATGATCCTCGGACTACTCGGTTTTAGTTTTCCGTTTTAACAACAAGTTACCCTGACTGAACTCGACTCACTATTTGGATTGGATTGGATTGGATGAACTAAACTAAATCGAGAGTAAGTAAAGTGTAGTTAAAAGTTAAAAGTTGATAAGTTTTTTTTTTGCAAACGGGGCAAAATCACTTGGTGTTGTGGATCATGATGATCACATCATCATGCATGGTTCGATTCGTGTTTAGTTTGTATTATTAATGGGTGAGGGTTATGTTGTATGTGATTGATGATTAGTTTGGTGGTGGGACGACAAACGGTGAGTTAGTTAGTTAGTAAAAAGGGTGAACGATTTATTAACCACCAACCAACCAACATTAAGCGTATTAATAAAGTAATAATATGCATAATGTAGGATAGTGATGCGAATGAATTTTATTTATATAAGTGAACATTGGGATTATATTTGATAATTAGTAGATAGCAACACCAAAAATGGACGAAGGTGACGATCATCATCGGAGAGAAATATGTCATTGTTTTGAGCGAGATTTTTTTCCATAGGAATGGAGGATTCACTACGTTGATAAAACCAAGACAAGCGATTAGAATTGCAAATTCAATTTCATTCCGAGGAATAATTTGTGCGGATTTTATTTTGTAAGTTGAATAGAATTGGTTGGCTGGCTGGTTGGTTGGTAGAAAGTTGACCATGACGATTTGTTGAGTTGTTGAGGAATGTCATTCAATACGTCCTTCGATCGCGATCGTGGCTTTTGAGCAGCGTGTGTGTAATATATGTGTTCTTGTTATTGTTATATTGAGCGAGAACATAAGAGTTGAGCAGCAGTTTTTTTGCAAATTATAACTAATGGAATTGTATTACATTTTTACAGAAATTCTGAAACCATGAACGAGTAACGCATGTTGCTCTCCACCGACGCCGCGTCGCCACACTACTGCACCGTCGTAGCAGGAGCAGGCTTGGGCTGAAACGAGATGACGACGAAGACGTTTGGTTGTGACGAGGAAGTCCGCTAAGTCGCCATGAGTGACGTAGCCGCCCCACCCAAGGGCCAAATGGTCTTGGACCGACTAAAGAAGCGGTTGGAGGGTTACCGCAACCACCATGATGAAGTCAAACCTCGCTTTGAACAGACGATAAATGGAGTCAATGACGAGCAAAAGCAACAAACCCTCCTCCTACAGAAACGTTTTGTGGAGTCAAAGACGAAAAAGCTGCAAAAGAAGGGGGATAAAAAGGGGAACCAGGATTCTGGCAGTGTAAGAATAATATGTGGATAATAAATTTAATAATTATTTATATTCATTGTCGAAAATCAAATTGGTGGCTCACTTTGTTTCATGTGTGTGTGTGTATTTTATGCCATGTTCTAATTTATTTGTTCTAGAGCGGTTCAAAATCTCACAAACGCGTTGCGGAGGACTCGTCAGCAGATCATAATAACACGGATGGCTGTTACGAACCTCCCAAGAAATTATCCAACTCCTCCCCAGCCTCTTCCGGTTCAGGATTTTCATCCAATAAAGCTCCTTCCAGATCTAAAATGAAGTTCCACCCACCCGATTCTGCCCGTAGTGGTGGACCGAAGAACGGTCTGCCACAACAGCAACAGCCTCCGCTCCCTCTACCACCCCACCAGCTCATGGGGAATCAGCAGCAGCAGTTGCAACAACAACAACAGCAACAACATCCTATTAATCCTCCCAATTCTTTAATCCCCAATAATATGCACCCACCTCCACATCACCATTATCAGCAACAGCAGCAGCAACACCAACAACTCAACCACAACCATCACCTAATAGAGTCCTTTAAGCAGGAGACCGTGTCTTCCTCCTCCGGCTATGTAGACTTGGACCAGTGTGCCCGTGCCCTTGAGAAAGACGGTCCTGACTTAATCAACTCTGACTTTGAAACATTAAACGACCTCATTTCTGAAATCTCCGATTTGTCGTCGGCAGACTTTATGAAAGACTTTGATTTTGATGTGGACGTAACAAATGCAGATAACAAAAGTGATAGTTTACTCGGTGGTGGTGGCGGTTCTGCGAATAGTACAAATCCATTAATGGGTGGAGGTGATAGTCATCCCGGTCTTACACCCATTACTCCAAATACAAATTCCTCCTCCATGATGCACCACACCCATTCAGGTGTCAAAATGGAAACTGGTGGTGGTCACATGGTGGGGATGATGGCCGGGCATCCACAACAACAGCAATGTGCCGGACCATCCCCAGCTCCAGCCACGACGGCCTCGCCACTTGCCTCCCAACTAGCCAATAATAATAATAACAACCAAACGGGATCAACACCACCTTATCTTTTCGACCCGAGTGGTTCACCTTCCGCTGCCTCTCAGGTTCCTAAAGGGGGTCGTGTTCAACCTTCCTTGGCCGGTTCCTCCCTCCCGATCGACTCACCTGCTGCCCAAACCCTGAAGCAGATGGCGGAACAGCATCAACACAAACAGCAAATGGGTGGTGGGACGCCAAACTCTTTCAGTAAAAATGCCTCCCCGGCAAGATCTCCCTTTAATGAGTACGGCGGTGGTGGAAACAACAACGACTATATGGGTGCTAGCAGTGGTCCAGGTTCCAATCAGGGTGTTGGTAGTGGTGGTGGTGGTGGGTTCTCTCAAGGGGGTGTGAATGTAAAGCAGGAAGTTTACTCACCCACCAACCAGACCAGCTTCTCTCCAGGATTCATGGATGTCAACCATGTGGGGGCGAATAAAGGTCCTCAACAGCAGCAGCAGCAACAACAACAACAGCAGCAGCAACAACAACAACAACAGCAGCAGCAAAGAGGGCCCCCTCCACCTCAACAACAGATGAGTCACGGTGGAAGGATGGGACAGCAACAGCAGCAAGTGTTATCTCCCGTCCCCAAGTCTTTCAATCCTGGAATGGAGCCTCAACTTATGCCTGGACAATCCTTCATCCCCAATAACAGACCGCCCAATAACACCGTCAATTTGAACAGTAATTCCAATCCAAATAATCCATCCAGTGGGTATTCGCCCTATCCGGGTGGGGGACCAGGACCAGGCGGCGGCGGCGCACCCAGTATGATACCCAATCCGAATCAGCAACAACAAGTATGAATAAACCATAATCAGTCCCTCCCACAAATATATGTATAAAGAAGTAGCGTCAAAGCTTTTAAAATTTCCTGACACCATGCATGACACCATATGACAATTATGTACTTTTCGACCTTTGACCTCGTCCTCGCAGTCATGGGTTGGTAGGAAGGAGGTCAAAGATATTTTGACTGCGTTGAATTCGTGGTGAAATTTCCTTTAAAATGACACCACATATGAAAATTAGGGTCCAGTTTGACGTTTGACCTCATGATAGGGCCACCTTGACTGCAGGGATCCCATTTTCGAACTCGACCGAGAGCAAAATAAATTAGAAGCACAATGGCGAAAAAGGCAATTGATTATGTTGAGGCGTTCTGGAGATATTCTTTTTACAGACAGACAGACCGACGGACAGACAAAACGATAACTAACATAAAGCAACTGACGCTACTTAATAATTGATCATGTTTTAGCCAAATGCAGTTTTATTAAATGACTATATAACTATTTTCAGATGGCCGGCCGTGGGTCGCCCTCCAACGCAATGGGAGTTGACCCCAAGGGAAGATTGGCTCAGCAACAGGCACAAGCACAATATTACTATCAGCAGCAACAACAACAGCAGCAACAAAACCCCAATATTAACCCTACCATGGTAGACCCCTCGGCCCAATTTAATCCAAACGGACTACAGCAGGGACAAACCATTAACTTTACACAGCAACATTTGCGAATAGGCGGACCAAGTGTGTCAGGCAGTATAGGAAATATGGCTCCTAGGATGAGTGGTGGTCCTGTTCCTCCTCCAAGCAATATGAACAGCCGCATTCCAGGACCTGGTCCTGGACCTAGACCTCAACTCCAACAGCAGCAGCAACCTCAAAATCCACAACAGCAACAACAGCAACAACAACAGCAAATGATGATGAGGCAGCAACACATGGCTCAACAGCAGCAACAACTTGGAGGAATGGGTCAACCTGGAATGATGAACCGATTTCCAGGTAATTGTGTGTGACATTGCTCTGAATTAGCATTTTCTCTATCATATTGTATTAACTAAATACTATTTACCCAATTACCAGGTCCTTCCGGTCCTCAACGCGGCGGCCTACCTCCTTCCATGCAGCAAATGATGTCTCAAGGTCCATCTCAAATGGTGAACCAATCTCAACAATCACAACGACCCATGCAGCAGCAACAACCACAGCCTCAACAAATGTACAACAACACGGGGGGAATGTGTGGTAATGGTGGCATAGGAATGGGAGGACCTCCCCTAGGAAACATGCATATGCCGAGGCAAATGTCTCCATACAATGGCAATCACAATCATATGATGGGATCCAATGGACCCCCGATGCAGCAACAGCAGCAGCAACAACAACAGCAGCAGCAACCTTCAATGGGTGGTCCCGGTCCCGGTCCCGGTAGAGGAGATTGGATGGGACAACAGCAATATTCAATGAGTCGTCATCAAGGCCCTCCGAGACCCTCCATGCAACAAATGTCTTATCACTCTGGTAAGTTATTAGATGTTATGCATATATTTGCGTAATGGTTTTCATGTTTTATTCCATAACGATTCTCCATAACGATTTGCATACGTACAATTCTCCTTTGCAGGAATGCCTATGCAAATGCAGCAACAACAACCTCAACCCCCCAACGGTGGTGGTGGAATGATGCCTTCTTACCTCCAATCACAGGGGCAAGGGATGATCCCTCCTCCCCAACAAATGGGCTATAACCACAACCACAATCCTCAAATGCAGCAGCAGCAGCAGCTAAGTGGCTTTAATCAGAAACAACAGGTCGTCGGACATCCTTCTCAACCTCCACCCAACTACCCTACAAATTCGTCCTACGGTGCCCCCATAAAACCTAATGTCATGGGGGGTCAACAACAACAACAGCAGCAACAACAACAACACATGTTTCCCCAAGGAATGAAACCTCCGCAACAACAGCAACAACAAATCCCTTTAACTAATGACATAAATATAGATCAAATGCTAAATAATATTACGGATGACCCGTCAGCATTTTCCGGGGACACTGCAGAATTGTTCCATTCCTTAGATTCCAATTATTCCAGTATACTTGACAATTTATAATATTAACTGTAGTCCCGGCTATTAACGTATAACTAATTAATTTAGACTGTTACATAATCTGCACAAACAAGGGTGTAGTAGTTGTTGTGAGATGACAAATCCCCCCGCCGCATGAGATAACTTGCCAAAAATTATCTCTTGAATATTTTATCTCAGTGGTACAAAAAAGTTCGGTTGGAAATTACTAACTGCCACCACAACAAGAAACTATATATTAATAATATACCAAACTAAGCAAACCAAAAAGGCAGGTGATGGCAGAAGGCAGGTACATAAGAAAGAAGGAGAAGAAGAAGGTTCAATATAAATTCGAATCTTCGCATACCGTAAAATATTTACAAAAACAAACTCGTAAAACTTTGCAATATTAAAAAAAACACAATATTTTATTCCTTTAACAATAATCACCTACCTTAAAGACATTTTTACAACAAAGCTATAGATCAAACAACCAACAACCCAATCTTCGTATCCTCTTTCTTTCTTTCTTTCTTTATTTCTTGATGAAAATTATCATTGATGATTATCACAGATTTTTAACGTACGACGACAACGCATTCTTCACTTTTACTTGCCACCATTCCAACAAATATTCCAATACTACCACTGTTTACTGATGGATATGGATATGTGAAAAAATATTCACCCTTTGAGGCAGATAATCAATCAATCATTCATATTACGGCTACACATTTAAAAAGAGTCTAAAATAATACTTATACTGAAAAAAGTCAATCTTGAAATAATTGCAATATTTGCAAATGAGCCTAACTAGAATTTTTAAAAAGTCAGACGATTAAGATTAAGATATACTTTTGAGTAAATCACGAAATTTTAACAAAAAAACAGCCAGATTTTATACATAAATGACGACACCGACATGCTAAAACAAAGTTAAAAAAATCAACTTCTAAATACATATACTTACATGTGTAACACTATTACCATTATTACTACCAAGACTAACTAAGACTGTAGTGGAGTAGGTAATAATTTTACATAAAATATATTATTTAAAAAAAGTAGAACAAGACAAAACACAAGATAACCCAACTTATACTTATCTCTAAGAATATTCCTACCAATATTAGCATTCTATTTACCAAGATTAACCTATTATTATGATACATATATCCTCGCGTAGGTTTTATACACCCAAAGCAAAGCAACAACTTACTGATGCACTTAAACACCTTAAATAAATGGACAATGTAATTAATAACCAATAATCACAATACAAAACCACTTATGTACTTTAATACAATCTATACATACATACGTGACTTATCTTCTACTACATACTTACGCTACAACTTATCTTACAACTAATACTTTAATCATTATTGTTATAATTATGATTGTTATTATCATTGTCTACTAGCCTAGCGTACATGTAATTACAAATACTTATATATTCTTGACAATTCTCTCCCTCTCGTCGTCCCCGTCACCGTGGTCATAATGATGATACTCGTTACATAGTTGTCCGTTTTATTTTTCCTACACATATGAAAAATCATCCCAGCCTGGTTTGTGTTTCTAGTCTCAATCGATTTTGTTATTATTATTATGATAATTATCATCATCATCATATTTTATTATTTTTGTTATTATCGTACCAATCTCACAAAAAATCACGAAAACGGTAAGATTAAAAGATCTAATATGTACGTTTCCGGTCCAAAGTCGGGATCGGGAAACAAAAATTTAAGTGATCACACATTTTTATACATATATTTTGTACCGAGGAACAAGAGGAATACTTAGAGGTTTACGATTTATATTTTAGACTCAATGCCAAAAACCAGTTTAATATGTTTTAGATTAATTTAATTGCTAGCTTATTTTGAATATATTTAGGTTTATGAGTAACTAATATTTTAGCAGTTGATCAGTTGATGATAATTTGAGGGGTACGTAATGTATTCCGTTTAAAGACGGAATTATTTTATTTATATGACGCGACAACCAAAAGCGTTAATTGTGTGTCACACCACGTATTTTATAGCTTTATTTGATTCATTGATGAATGACAAAACTACAGTATTTTTTATTTAACGTCTTTATTGCCACAACAAACCAACCAACCTTATCTCAGAGAGGGGTCATTAGTTTTATTTTATAAAATCGTTACTGCATACCACCAACCAGATAAGATATTGAGCTGTGTTTTTCTTTAATTGAAATAACGAAAATTTGGTGAGGAGACGGAAATAAGAGAAAGCAACAATTACTACTAAATAAGAATGAGTACCGTTTTAAGACAAATATAATGCGGATTATTATACCGTACCGTTTTAGCTAATCAATCGACGACTATTAAGATGACGATAAGATTTTAAGAGAAACGTGACATTTGTATAAACTTGTACAACTTTTTAGACTTAAGAAGTAAAAACACGGTGTAAACGTACGAATATTAATATTAATATTATTATATTATTGCTACTACTACATATGTACATTGTACACATAGTTATTATATTATATATGCAACCCTTGCGTGGTAGGGATTTGCAAATAAGATGAGAGGACGAAGGCAGCAATTTAAATACTAAATACAAAAACTACGTAAATAAATTAAAGTAATAAATGAAGTAAATATCGATAAACGTAATAAATAATTTTATTTATTTATGTCGAAATATGACATGCAGCAGCGGACATTTGTTTCTTCAGTGGTCATGCACAATCAAGCAAAGTCCAGCACGGAATAATTTGAGTCATTGCATTGAATCATTTTAATATTTTATTTATTTCACATTTTAAGTGCATAGCATTAATTTACATATTATCCAGCGACTTTCAATGATGTCGTCATTTAAAAAATATCAACAATAATTTACCCCCTACAAATATACTTAGCAACAACTGGTGGACTTGTAATTCTTCTTTTTATCATGTCCTCCTCCCTTTTTGGTTCCGCCTGCGATTAACCCTGAGCTCTCTACGCTCAATAATTTCCCCGCAGTTTCTGGAAGAAGAAGTGAAAGTAAAGATCCTCCCACACTGATGACGGCAAATGTAACGAAAGGAAGAGGACCCCACCCTGTCATGGATATAATAATTAATCAATCTTGCCTCATTTCTAATCTGGTCAAGACGCATGTCTTACATAATGCTCCAAAATATGCGATCTGCGGGGAGAAAATTCCCCCCACGCCGGCAGTCACGCCCGAAATTCCGTAGCCCATGGTGCGAATCGATGTCGGGAAACTTTCTCCGGTTAACATCCTCGCTGCTGAGCGAGCCCCAGCAACGCCGAATTTTCCAGAAAGGGTGAGAAACGCGACGAAGCCGGGGTCCATCAGGGTCCCGAAAGAGAGCTCAAGTCCGGCGAGAAGGACGAGAAAGCAGGCCCCAAGAGACATAAAGATGACGAGAGATTTTCTTCTGCCCAATCTGGATAAAAATTAGGTGAGTTAAAAATGTTGATTTTTACTTTAAGCAATTTTTCAAAAAAAATTTTACTTATTGTTAATGAGGAGCGCAGCCGGATATCCCAACGCGTCTGAAAGTCCCATCAGGGCAACGTTGAGGTAAGCATCACCCCGTAAGTTCTTGATATTGTAACTGATCCCAAAGTAGACGATGGACCAAGAAAACCAGATCCCCATCAAGAGTAGCGTCTTCCTGCGAAGTTGCGCATCTCGAAAAAAGTCGACGTATGAAAACCTCCCATTGCTTCCGCTTCCACTCAGGGCTGCCTCCTCGCGCGAAATCGCATCCAAAGTTTGGAAAGTTATTAAGTCGTGATGGTGATTTCGACCGTGATTCACACTCTGAATTTTTCTCACGACCTGGACCGCTTCTTCTACTCGGCCTTGGCGCAATAAGTAACGGGGGCTTTCGGGGATGAATCTGATAGTGATGAAAGGATAAGACTTTTCGATAAAATGGATGAAATTCAATGAATGAGGATAAGATCTTACGGAACGACGACAATCACAAAGATGAATGGAAGGGCAGAATAGAAGAGGAGGCTCCTCCAGGGAGCTACGTAATAAGCGAGGAGAGCAAACAGCATGATACCCTCTCCCCAAGGACCAACACTCCCGATAAGGAGCCGATAGTTGGGCGTCATAAATTCTAACGGGTAGATGGTTGACATCCCCATGAAACCTGTGCTCACAGGACACAAGGCGTAAGAAATTTACAATTTTAACCCATTCATTTCAACCAACCAGAAATTCCTGCTCCCGCAAAAAATCTGGCGACCGCATAAACTACCGGATTTGGTGCCAGAGAGGAGAGACCTTGACCGAACGCCATGAGACCACAGACCCCAATGTACACCCATTTCCTTCCATACCTTATTTGAATAATTTGGAGTACCAATTGCTTAAAATTAAATTCTCGGACATGGATTCATGTATCAATTTGAAATTACCAATCTGAAATTTGTGAAGAAAACAGCGATCCTATCAACATTCCCAGCATTTGAACACTCGTGATGAAATCGGATACCCATGAATGTTGGCACACGAGGCCCCACTAGACACAAATACATTACATATTAAGGAAATTGTCTCAATTTCACTATCAACTACACATGTCCACTGCATACTTATGTATGTACCTCTGCCACAATGGACGACTCATCACTCAGCAACAATGTTCCAGGACAATCACACATCGCACCGGTAAATACTTCATCTACGGTTCCATTTCCATCCACCACGCAACTCCAGTTAGCAATTGACCTGCCTGTAAGTGCATATGTATAAGTGAATTTGACTGTAAATACATGCATAATAATATTATTTATGCATGTCATCTCTAAAAAACAGCTAATTAACACACTCCTTACCCACAAATACGGGAGCAAATGCCACAAACGCTGCCGGAATCTCTGGCAAAAGTAGTGCTACCAGCACGATAAACTGGAATTTGCCAAAACCTCCTGTAACATTTTTTACGCATGTAAAAACCACAATTCATGTAACATCACTGCATATAAATCCAGATTTTTTAAAAATTATTTACCACAATCTTCTAAAACCTCTTCGAACCCTTTCGTCTTTTTATTAAGCTCCGGTTTCATTTTTATTCACTATTTGTTTCGTCTATATCTTGAAGCGTTTCTTGTTCTCCGTTCCTTCCCGTCGTGATGACTTGACTTCACTGAAACCTCCAGACCGATGGGCACCACACTTATTCGTTTATATTTTATTTGACTTTATCTCATTTTTCTTCACCTTATTTGACACTGTCAGTGACACTAAAACTTGTCAATTCCCATTTTGTGAGAGGAATAAGGTCCGAATGAGAAGACTGATGGTCTGTCTGCTGGAAAACCATGCAGTCCAATAATCCATGATGACATAACAGAGTCAACTTTACATAATATTTAGTTTGCTCATCTCTTACGTGTTGAAATGTTAATCTCTGACTAAAAGGCGGAAGCAAGGTCAAGGAAGGTTGCCGTCATACCTACCAATGAGTACTTAACCCTTTACTGATAACAAAGGCGAACCCCTTTAATTTTACTTCCGGCAGTTTATGCTGGAACAAAGCTGTGAATTTACAGTTTGTCCGTGTTTGTGCAGGAATGCATTATTTGAGCGAGGCCCATGCATCGTTTTGTAGTCAGGAAGAGGTTCACCATGGTTCGACCTGGTTTTTCCGCCCGATAAGAAAATTTAATTAACGTTTCTCAAGTTTAAATAAATGCAATAATTATCGGATGATTTTAAAGTGTTGCATAAATTATGATAAATGCAAGACAGATGATTTTATTTAATCCACACGTAGACACATATTTACATACATACCCAAAGACCGCTTATTTCCAGTATGACTTTTTTTATTCACGACCCACATCGACCCACGGAACAAAAAACTTCCTGTTTTCAATTCAAGTTGTTATCGAAATAAAACTGAATGAAATCTGGATCCCACTGGATAATTTGATTTATTATATATATATTTTTATAAATGAAATTGATAAAAAATAACAGAACAGTAAAATAAAGTGTGTCTTATTCGCACCAAAAGTGCGTATGTACTTGTGTATTAATTGCATAACTCTGAGAACACTTGTTCACAGCAGCACGTGTATTTACAATTTGGTCAGATTGGGTGGATGGATTCGGGTTGACTGTGTTCCCACCCGAACCCGGGTTTTAGGACGCGAAACGGAAAATACACACAGGTTTATAGTTTAAACTCATATAAATATTCTGATATTAAACTGGAAGATATTTTATCTCGCAAAGAACTTCCTATTCTCTAAAGAACTCATGCAATATTTAAATGCGACGAGTGATACGGCACAAAGCAGTCCCCCTCCCAAGGAACATCCAAGAACTGGAAATACATCGGTTGACCACAAAAAAACTGCTAATCCGGCCCCAATTCCAGCTCCAACAAGAAATCCAATCACTCCAATGACCACGTGGTCTCGAACCTGTAATCAAGAAATAGTGGTCAAGAAATCATCCAGTTACAGATAACTTGTCCTCGTTATATTTGAAGTAATAATGACTTGCCTGGGTGCTAACTATCCAGCGATAATCCTTCACCCCAGAGATCCAATATTTGACTTGGTGCTCACAATTATCCGTCGTGAGGAGGTAGGGAAAAAATTTTCCGACATCTTTTAGCGCTCGGGTGACAATTTCGTCCCTTTTCTCAGGCGAGAGACCATTGGTTTTGCGGCATCCGATCAACTTATCTTTTGCGACGTCTTCTAATTTATCTCTGCAAAAAAATCAGAAACTAAATTTTTAAGAAATTAAAATTGCGTAAAATTTTAAATCGCTTCCATACCTGCAAATTATAGTTTTTCCCAAACTCAACCCACTTTTCTGCACATCACTCACGTGCACAACTTCACTGTTCCCAATGTACAAGAGGACATGGGAGTAGCCTTGGGTTTCTTTTTTTAACCAGATTTCATCCCCTGCCTCCAGTTGAGGGACAATTGTTCCTTTGTGATGGTTGTACTCGAAAAATTTGTCCACCGCCCAAATGTCGAGGAATAAAGGTTCCACCATGGAACCATCCGAAGTGTTGAGTTGAGCTGCTTTTAATCGAGCCATGATTTCTTGCATGTGTTTTAGGGAGAAAATTGGCAAATTTTCACTAAACGGAATAAACACTACTATTTGATTTACTTTCGTTGAATAAAGTATGAGCTAATAAATCTCAAAACGTGGGTTTGTATGGGTGATGTTTGCATTTGGGTGAATGTAACGCGTGATACACATTGATAAGACGGACTTATCATATCTGTTCAAATTACGATTTTCTGCCCACTGGCCACCTTCTTGTTTGGTTGAATATTTTGTCGCACAACAAGTAACGAGAGGTGAAATCACTTTCAGGTTCCAGCAGTCTCTCTTTTCAACTCGGCATTTGGTGTTCGTTTCATGTCATTAAAACGGTTAACTTCTCGTAAAGATGACGAATAAATGGAAATGAGATAATAAATTATACATACGTGCAAATTACTCATAGTACAAACACGTCAAGAGGAAACGTCCATCTGCTGAAGGACGAACCGTATAGATAACAATTTTAACCGGCTTATGAAGTAACTTTAATTATTTTTGTAATGATCACACTTTATTTAATAAACTGTCTTTTAATTATTCGTTTAATTTACCAAGCACATGCTAAAAAACAGGTATTTCCCAAACATTGCAGTCTTCATGCATATTATTTAAATCATTCCTCTTTACGTCTGTGTGTACTTATTTGATCAGATTACGTCACTTCATTATCATTTACCCCCAACTAAATCTCGACAAATGTTTACAAAACAACTCCTCTGCCTTCTGCAAAACTGGAATTTGGACAAAGCGCAACCTTAGTCGGATTCTGTTCATATGCTAAATATCATGTCAACACCTAAAAATCGACACAATTGAGGTCTTGACACTTGACATTCAGAAACGTAAAAATTGTAAACCTCATTTTTCTCATTGTCTCATTCTTCCCAGCGTACAAAGCGTACTGGCTAAATGAATGGCTTTGAATGAGGATGAGGAACTTGAACCACACGACAACACCGTCATGCACCATAAGGCAAGGCAATATCATCGATTCGAGACTTGAGATGCCTTCTCTGATTGTATTTTTTGACTTCAATTGTCTATTTTTTTCGGATGAAAGTCTAAATCAGAATTGGATTCACTCGCGTTTTTTTACCACCTCGTCACCACCGCAAGCCTTCTTCCTCCATGCACTTCATTTTCATACCATCGTACACATCATTATCGACCATCATCGATGAAATGAATGCTGTATTATTATTATAATGTTGCGCAAATTCAATTACACCTCCTCCGTCCATTATTTGGTCACAACAAGGAGAAGAACGTCGATGATGATGACGATGATAAAGGTCTCTCAATCGACATAAGTCCTGGTTTAACTCGTTTAGCGCACAAGAATGGGACAACAATTCATGCATGTCACAACTAAATGGCTGAAATGATACTACGCCCTGTCTCTCATCCATCCATCCATATTGCACAAGTAAATTAACTCTAAGATCGACCTGTCTAGTTACATCGTGATTGTCTCGCTCGTCTAAAAAATGACGATATTTTGATCTTTGTCACAACAATGTCCGGCATTCCATTCTATGCTCCATTGAACAAGACGAGTTTCGCTCAACCAGTAATTATTACGAGCAGAAATCACGACCGACTACATATGTACACTTTTTCTGGATAAAATAATTCGCTTGAAATACAAGTTCCCTTTTAATAATGGTGTGGGGAAACAATGACTAATGTGAATTGCGACCAGAATGGCGACCACCTAAAGAGCATCATCCATGTGTTTTGTACCATTCTCAAAGTTCCTGTTCCAATTCTTGTACTTATTTCAGTACCACATACATAATATATCATCGCGTGTACAGTACTGCTCACAAAATCGATCAGGATTCCATCCAAGGACAAGGAGTAGAAGAGATTATAAGGAATTCCTCATCTCGATTTTGCATATGGTGGCAATTGTTCAGGTGTGAATGCCTAAGTAATCCGACAATTACAATAAACCACGACGGGAGATGATGACATGCATGAAGAGAAGGAACGAATACATAAATCAGGCCGTATTTTTATCCCTTGTTCCTCTAGAAATTTTGAAATTTTGAAAAAAATTAAATTAGTTGCATACGTAATCTTTTGCAGTTTGTGCACCTTGTATTGTTCAATTAATCATCGACCTATTTTATACGATTCTCTGCAGGACACACACATTTTCCCATCCAGTGTCATGTGCAAGTACACATGTGACTAATTTAACAACGCATGTATGCATGCAACATAAATTAGATTTCAAAGCCCAAGTGGCAACCACTGCCGATTGAATATGAATATTTTGTAATAAGCTCATCACGACGAGATAAAGTCTTAATCAAGTTGTCATCGTCTTGACATGCAGAAAATCAGAAATTGAGGAAAATATGGGGAACATTTTACACAATAAGTAATTACACGTTTCTCAAGTTTTTCGTGGTTTCAAATTCTGAAAAATGGTACAGATGTGTATTTGGTCACTTATTGAGTATGTAAGCATATTAGATCAACGCTTATGTGTATCCAGATAAGCATCATAACCACATAATACTGTCGTATTTCGTAACATTTATATGTACATTTATCCTACGTCGTCATCACTGCGGCTTCTGCAACGATCAAACAGTGGGACTATTGTTTTATTTAAATAGTTACAAGTTTAAGAACAGAACAGAGGAGTCCATTGTCAATTATTGTCATTTTCTGTTAAGAAGAATGACTTACTGTATGTTTTTCTTCTCTCTGATGCAACAATTTTGTGAGGCTAATTCTGTTTTAGGAGAGAATATGGTCCAAAGTACAACCGGGATGGAGAACGTTATGTCATTCCATTTATCTCGGTGCAAATCAATCAATCACAAATAAGAAAATGGAGAAGGCGGATCGCATTCCATTCCTTAATGCATTTTACGATTGTTCACAAAGAGAGGCACAAAGTAAACCCTTATTTTTCAGGTGGGCATAAAAATGCAACTGTTTTTTTTAGCCGCTGAGAAGGTCAAGCATTACGAAACAATTAAATTCATATTATTAAATACACACAGCTCATTCATTACTGCTCATCACTTGATTACCCATTATTTTTGCCTGCCTCCAATTGATTTGATTGTCTGTCGTCGTCTCCAAAAATTGATAAGATCAGGACCTACACACTAAATTAAGCCCATCATAATAAGACCTGGTGATTAAGTAATAATTGGAATTTACCTTTATGTAATTAATTTCTTTATTGCTTTTCTGATGTCGTGATAGACAATCCTGAACAAATAGTGAATGTGTCGCAACAAAAAATGTGACAAGTGACAACAACAACGATGACATTCATTCATTAATAATAAGGCGTTAATTTTAATTCTTGTGTCGTTTATTGTGCGGTGTCTTTTGCATCTGTCAATCCAAGATGAGAGAAGAATCAGCACTCATTGACCAGGAAACGAGCATACATGATTGTGACGATGATTACAAGTATAATACCTTAGCTGCCTAAATGCTTATTAATCCTGCCAAGTTTAACAGAGGAGGATTTGGCCTGATTTTTTCCAAAAAGTGCGAAAAACCTGCACAACTTAACACCTGGGTTGGGCTTCAGTACAATAAAATGGTTCAATTAAGGGCTAAAAGCTCTTGATGATTTGTTGCGTACTACATAAATTAATTTAATTGATGTCCTGCCACGCCAAGCTAATCCTACATAAGCCAAGCTCACGACGGAATAGAATAGCCACCTCCTCGGTGGTAATAGTTGTAGCACCTCCAAAAAATAATCTGGCCATTTCCTTTGTTTTGTACAATTAGAGTGTAAAATGCCCTTGTCTTGAATTTGGTGGTCTCTAAAAAGAAGTCCTTTATTAAAATTAGATCGCGATTAAATCACCTCCCCCAAAGAATGGGGACCCAGACATTGAAAACAAAGCGGAAAGTGAGAAATTACTGGTTAATTGCATTCCCATTCCCATTGTCTCCTTCTCTCTCTCTCCGCGAGATTAATTGTGAGTCTGGCGTCGTTGTTGGTGTGAGGTAGTTATGCAGAGTTTAGTCACTAGTTTAGTGTATTATTTATGGGTGATTTGCTGCCGTTGTTGGGCATTCTCATTCAATAAATTATCATCGATTGATCCATGCACAATAATTCTTTACATGCCGTCAGCGGAGTCAGACTCAATTGAAATCATCGCACACTGAATGAAAGCCCACAGCGAAGAACAACTTATTGTGTGCGTTATGATTATTATGAATACATAATTTTGCTCCGGGTGCATTTTCTCAGATTAGATTAGCACAAGTTTGACCATGAATTGAATTTAGCTCAACACTTACTAAATGCAAATAGAGAGATAACCTTATTACGTACGATGTAAGTAAATGGAGGGAAGAAACACTGTCAATTTCTACAATTCTTAAGACAAAATTAAGGAAACACCTCTTCGATCGCATAAACAACAACTTTTTTGCCGGATGCGTCGCTTTCTTCTAAATCTTAGTTGAATTATTTTACCAATTTAACATTTTGTACACTTTTGTTTTGTCCCATTTCTGTCCAATTTGGTGCCTAAAACACAGACTTTCTTACTGGTTGCTTGTGTCATTAGCAGCAACGCAGGACGTGATCGACCGCATACTGGGCCCTTGAAGCAACCAGTATTATGGACCAAGTCGCAAAAAATATTGTATTATTTTATTTCGTACTTATTTCTTAATGCTTACGCAATAATGGAGGGAAACAAGACAAAATATCGTCAAGTTGCGTACAGATAAAAAGACGCACCCCATGGATTTGTATAAATTCTTGCGTTCAATTTTCCACCTGCCTGTACTTAAAAATACTTAATTTACAATCCAAACCCAGTTTTAGCGACGAGCTTGACAATCATCAGCACATTGGAAAAAAGAATGAAACTGAATCTGGTTCATGAATGATGAATGAGTATGGAAATTGATTGTTGCATATTCCCATTTTGAGCTATCTATCACAAAGAATATTATTCAACTTACAAGCTTGTAAGACACCATCACACCGCCGCATGAGGGCAGAGGCCAAGTTTAATAATAAGTAACAACTGTATGTATTCGGCATGGTAGTCAGATTTACCACTATTTCTGCCTTGCTTACTTGGTGAGTGGGTGTGGTGAAGGTAAATAAGTAACGAATGCATACAAGTTCGGGTTCAAATCTCGTGTTGGTTATCATGTTGGTTGGAAGTCGTCACTCATGTAATTCTGTAAACAATGGAATTGATACGATATCAAAACCAAGTAATGGATTTTCTTGCACTGTGACATAATCAATTACTTAATTCAGTCTCACACGGTGTTTCTGCATAATAAATAAATGTCTCAGATTGCAGCGATAAGGTGATCAAAATTCCTATCGAGTTAAGTCACATACTTACATATTTGTGTTTGACTTGGTACATGCATATTAGTGGTGCACACAATTTTTTAAATCCTGATGGACAACCCTTCCCTGTCATGACTTGTACTTTTTCCTGGTCAATTTTGAATTACAAATTGAATTTAGTCAATTGTTTTTCTACTTATCCAATTTCGCGAATCGCAACAAGAATTATGGCGTTCTTGACCAAAACATTATTTTACACTTTGGTAGGAGTGACGAAATAAATAACCTTTTGACAATTCACAAATCTAAATAAAATACTAACATTGAAATTTATCATTGATCCTCCAAAAAGGACTTCAGGTTATCTTACGTATGCACCCACACCTCATAAATTTTCTGTGCAGGAAATATTCCACCACAATAAAAATGTATCACATACTAGTAACAAAACTACGAATAATATGTCCCCTAAAGCAAACGGAAGGAAGTCTTAAATCTGAAGTGCACGCACTAATTTATAAATTTACACGTGAAATTCGCACCTCCCATTTTCAGATTTATTATTATAGATCGTGATATGCAAATAATAGGATTCAAGTTCATTACTTAATCACCATGTCCTGTCATAAAATAAATAAAAAAGAGTAAATAAATCTGCAAAGTGTCCACCACAAGACAATTAAAATTACTAATGTTCTACAAGTAGATGATGGTCAGACGAATGAAAAACTAGGCATGACAAAGCTGCTTTATTTTTGCATTTTTACCATTTTCTCTCTCGTCCATTGAGAAAATCTGCGATTTTGATCCAGATATTCGTCATACGCACACATCCCCCGCGGTGCCCATGCAATTTGTTGTTGATACGTTTCCTTCATCATCATGGCATGGGCAGCATCTAATTTATTTCGCCTTTCTTCTCTAATGGCTGAACGTTACAAGCAATTAAGATACGATCCGATCTAGTTGGCGCCCCCCACGCGGCCTCGACGGAAGTGGTGGAGCTGCCTTTGCAAGTGGTGCGTGCCGACACTGACCTTCGTGAAAAAAATATATATCATCACTGCTGCTGCAAAGCTATTAAACTTTATGTATGGAATCCGGATGTCCATTTCTTTTATCTGCGTATCCATCCACGAACTGACCCTTATTACAATCCATTCAATTGTATAAATGAAAACGAGTCTGTGAAATTGAAACGTGTGCAAAATGCAAGTGCGAAATGCATGGGTTGTTTGTGATGGAGCGTGACAAAATACGAGTCATGCTTTCGATATCATTATTCGTATAATTTCTTTTTGTGGTGTAGTTATTAACGCGATATTAATATTAGTGCTACTTGGAGGTGTACCTACATATGCTAATTTATGAGATTTGTTTACTTAACGCATCATCAAAGATAATTCGGATTTTATGGTCTTGTCTTTTCCTCCAAGGTTTACCTTTGACCTGGCAGCCTTAGCAGATTGACGTGCATAATAAATAGTGCTCCCGGTTTGATAGGTGCGTGAATAAGACAAAAAAAATTATGCGATTGTCAAGGAAGTTGTTTGTTTATGAATTATTGCGAAATGATCGATATTATTATGCATTCCGATACATGCTCTAAATTTCAGGTATGCATCCGTCCGTCCGTCCATCCGTCATAACTAATGTAATATTTACGTTTGATTGATGGTAGTCGATTAATAAGAATAAGTGGGGGTGATGGAATCCTAAATAGATGTGACCTTTCTAGTGAAGCCGAAGACCTACATTATTTAAATGAGCGACTGGTTAGGAATGCTGATGAAAAACAACAATGTGTGTCATTGTGCCCCGAAGTTAGATAATTATGTCCTTGTCCCCAGTAGTGTACGTACATTGAGAATTAGTGGATAAGGACTGTTATCAACTCCAAGACCTATTTTGAACCAGAACTAATCAACACCAACGAAAATGCGTGTAGCTAATGCCACAATTATATGCAATGATTAAGTCATAATTTGAAGATGATGCGAGCCTTCACGTACAATTTGCTAATTGTTGACAGATGCAATCAACTAGTTAAATATTTTTGATAATTAGTAATTTGATCAGTTTAACCTTGACATCGAGTCATAACTCGTGCCTCGTTATATACTCATTGATTAGTGGGACATGTTATTCGTCACTAAAAAGTCTTAATTGCCAGAATACTGCTCTTTATGTAAGATCTGAAAGATTATGTCATTAATTAACGGTTTGGACTGTGTATACAGTATTTTCTATTGAAAGTCAATCTTTCGAACTTCGAGTCGACGTATGTACGAGATTTCCGGTTTTGTAACTGGGAAATCTGGCACGGATAAATATGGACCATTCTTCTTTTCATATTTTTCAACTCCTGATATTTTAAAAGGGCGTCGCATAAACTAGAATTTTTGAACCAAGGTTTTGGAGTTATTCAAGATTATAATCGTTTATAAGCAAATCTCCTTTTTTACATAACTTGACGCATCATCTATCCTAACAAATATTTCATAAATATTTTGAGTGATACGTAAACTATTCGAAAATTTTGCCCTTCTTATTTTTCCCATCTCATAATACTCTAGTTTTTCTGCTGTCCTGCCGTCCTTAAAAACGTAATGGCTTCCTTTTCGCTCCCCTTGAATCTTAGTGTAAGTCTCAAAACCTCAATATTGAATTAATGTCTTTATATTATTTATTGGTTCGTGGCACTGCACGTCACTCAATCAATCTCGCTCAAGTCCATCCATTCAATTCTAATATTGACCATTATTCATCAAATCACAACACAACAGTTGAACTCTTTCAGTTCCTCACTCACTCACCCAGCCAACTAATCAATAAGGACCCAACCGAGGGACTCACTTTTGTATAGGCAGAAATTAAATGGAGTCAGAAAGTGAAAAAAGACCAGAACACTATTATCTGCCTGGGCAGGTAAGCAGCAGAACTAAATAACTTAACAACTAAATCAAAGTTGTGACATGTAAATGTAACATTTTTTTAAGATGCTTGGTTGTGCTTCGTTAGTTTCCATTTAAGCTCAAGGTTCCCTCGTAACGTTATTCATTCCTATTTACGTGTGTAAAACCTAATGGCCATTCTTGGTATTAAATTTAAATTGAAATGCTTAAGCTGTGGCTTAACTCCTAATTTTATTGTGTGCAACTTGTCGAATAAGGGGCAGTCAAGTGCATGCTTACTTCTTCCATGGCATATTTTTATCCCAACCATAATTTGATTTTTCGATATTTTCAAGTAACCAAATACTGTTTCGTCATCGCTCAAATAATTGTGTCTTGTTTACAAAAGGATGACACGGTTTATCAAAAAACAATTATGACATAAAATTAACGTTATAAATCGTTGCTTCACAAAATTCTGTCTCTCAAAATTAGCCAGAGTTTGTCTACGTATTTACATATGCCATAAAAGTCATAAATACATAAATGAACTTGATTATTACTCATCTGTCACAAAATGGGTTTTATTATAGGATTATTTTGCATACTGATTTTCTTTCAGCCTCTAATTTTATAAAGATTAGTAATGCCGTGCATAATTATCATCAAGTATTTGTTTGAGCAGCAGCAGCTCAATTCTAGCGAGTGGCCAATTACACCTACGAATTTCAACTTTTTAATTACCTTTCTTTCTGTATTTGTGTGTCGAAATATGACGAGTTATTACGAAGAATTGGGCAGCAAATGTTTGCACTGCTAAGACCTAAATTTAGGCGAAAATATGTATGTCCCAATAAAATAATTCTGCTAAATTGTGCAGCTAAATCGAATATTCCACGTGTCAAGTTTAATTCAAATTGTTGTTTTGACATTGTTACGATATTCCTATTAAATCAATACCAACCAATATGCCACACCTGCCTCGGCCCTACAATTGGCCTCATCATCATCACCCCATCGCCATTACGATCATCAATCGTCATCGTGAATCGAGATACAATACGCACACCGCATAATTTAATGGAACGGACAATAACATTTAAATTTAATCACAATTGATCGACCCATTAAAGTGTCCATAAAGGGAGCCAACACCTTCCTTCATTCAAAAGCTTTTAAGTTGTTACTACACAAATTAAAAATTTGCTTTTGAAATTGGGTACAAATTTGAGTATGCATTTTTTTTTATAAAGCTGTGAAAACTGCATAATATTGCACATTTCATGAAAATTCAGCTGCGGTTTTCTACACCAAAAGTTAAACTTTTATTACACATAAGTACACGTAAATGCGAACATGAAAGATTTGCATTTTTATATTCCGATGCAAATAACTGTGCTCATTTTCCGCTGCAGTGGTTCAGAAAAAATGCAATTCGTCAAGCTTCATTTTCATCTAGTGTCCAAGAAAATAAATGCATATTCTACTCGTAACTCTGACACATTTACTCACAATAGTAAATAATTAATTTTGGGCTAAATACAGAAAATGGTAAATTTAGCTGCAAATATTTCAGTGACTGAAATAAAAGTCGTGTGAAAATGCAAATGTGCTTAAATCATGTAAATTTCATGGGTTTATTGTAGCTTGATGCGTCTCAGTGGTTATCTCAGACTGATCGATCCATTTATTTAATAATTGTTCAAGGAAAGGACAAAAAGTATTTTACGCGGGGTAACATTGAACCAGTTACTTTTCTTAACCTCTTATCTTTTAAGTGAATTATTGAAGATAATCCGTTGTTAATGAATAATACACATGTTTAAAACATATTTATCACTAATTAATTGTAAGATTCTTTACTTTGGGGACGAATACTAAAATTTGAGGCATCATTTCATGCAAGACTATGAAATTAAGAATCCACAATCTGTTCAAATTGTGTGAAAATAATTTGCTACATTTTCAAGCAACCTCACCCAAAAATATGCGAAATAAAATTATGAAGATCTCGAATTTGAAAACAACATAACTTCACAAATATATGCATTTTGTCCCTAAGGGAAAGCAAAATTGTATGTCTTTCGTCCATAAGAGGTTAATAGAACAATTAACAGATTCAACATCATTGTTTAAACATTTAACCTTCCGCTTTTCTTTCCTTCCTTCCTTCCTTCCACCCTCCCTTCCTCCTGGCCCAACTTATTGTTACTTATTAATAAATATCCCAATCAGTATCATGCATACATTCATAAACTTGAGTTAAACTGCACAATCAGGATCAATCACCAGCTTTATTATTCATAATTAGCCCTGCATTCATTCAAATTGTTTCAATTTCATCAAGACGCTTTGTTAGACGATGAGTGTTTATTAATGGTGATGACAAGTAGTAGATATACATGAAGTAGCAGGAATTGTACAGTTATCACATTTTCATCCAGAGGGAAGTTTTTGATCCTAATAAAAGAATAGGTTCAATCCATCATCAAATCTGATCGATAATCAATCGGACCTTGGATTGATCTTGTCAGTCACAAAAATTGTGACTGACAGTTACGTATGTATATTGTGAGTCACAATATAACTGTTTTTCGTACGTATGTACAAGTATGTGAATTTGATAGAATACATGTACGAAAATGTCGCATATTTTAGCAAATAAAAAAATTACATCTTCAAAAAATAATTTTATCATTATACGATTTGAAAAAAATGAAGCCTTGTTTCTACCAAGTCGTTGTTAATTTCCCTTTTAAACAGATAAGTGCATCGCATAGTATACAATTTTAATCTGTGTACCCGCGGGGTATCCTACATATTTTTCCCTCATGGTCAAATACCTTCTCGCCAAACAATCAGTTCTCTTATGCAGGAGATGACCAACAAGAAAAACACAACCACAACTAAATAACCAACTGTTGTTATTCATCAGAGAGATGAATGGATCACTTAATGAAGAATCCGACGATAATTTGATTGACCACCCAGTCGTTGTATTAAGACCACTATTTCTGATCAACGATAGCAATGTGATGAAGTGAGCCCTAATTTCCGGACTTTTTCATATCACAATCAAATCTCAATGTTATCAGAACAGTTTAATAAGTAATCGACATGATCTCAAAACTATGTATAAACTTTTTAGCCAAGTTTATGTATTACTTGTCAAATCTATTTTTTGCAAGATTTAAATATATAAAAATAAAAATAATTTAGAATTTGAACCTTCGCCAATACAAAAAAAATCAAGTCTATTCCCATCATTTGAAACAGTAATTGGCAAAACCGCAAGCTCAATGACATTCAATAACTGACCATTGACTTTGATCGTATCGCTCTTTCCTCATGCATTGAATTTCCACTTTTCTTACCAAAATTTGACCATCATTTATATTACAACACATTTATTTACAAATTTACTTCGTATTCATGTTTATTAATGAGAGATGATCATTGCATTCGTCTCTCTCCGCACAAGAAAAACAAACATTCATAAAATAAGCCAACAATCTGCATAATTCTAACTGTATTGAGCAATCCGTTCCTGTAATGATTGTGATGAGAGTCTGTCTGACTCTTGACGGGGTGTTGGCCTGACTTTGGCTTTTCTAACCAAAATTAGTCAGCAACAACAATAATTGTTTGATCTTCAACTGCCGAACTTTGAGGTGATGATGCGAGATGGTGTAATTAAGCGTAATTATGCTAGAAAATTTGTGCCAATAAAACCAAAAACCAAAAACCCCGCAAGGTAGAGAAGGCCACTAAATAAAATAAAATTGCTGTATGAATATATGAAATCTTGTGCGTTTATTTATTTTATGTTTTTATATTTCGTCGACCCAGGCATTTTGCAACGCATTTCACACAATCCACTTTTTTAAGAGGAAATATTTTTATGCATTTATAAAATAATTTATTTTTGTGAAATATATTTACAGAGATAGATAAAACTTTGTGAATAAATGATTTTACAAATTTTACAGGAGCAGCAATCTTGGTAAGACTCCTATCGACAAGATAATCAAGAGTGAGGATGACACTGGCACAATTCCTCCTCCAACGATGATATCCCTGTCCTTGAAAACGCATTTCGGCTCTGAACCTGACCATGCTCCAGAATCGTTGCACACCAACTCTTCTGAACCGTCGAGAATGTAGCTCCCATCACAGGAGAATGTGGCGATTGACCCGTTGAGGAAGTTGGGAACGGTGTAGTATCCATTTTCTGGGGGTGTCAGTTCGGGGCAAAATATCAGCACGAGGTCATGAGCTTCTTTAACTTCTTCAAATTCTTCTACGAACTCTTTTGTGCCTTCAGCAAAGGAATAGTCGCCACCGGAACTAACATAATCGAAGCGACAAGCTTTAGAATCGCCGCACAAGTCTGCAATGACTTCGGGGACGTCGTCAATATTCACTTCAACGAATGAAGGTGTGAAGTCTGTGTCTGGAAAGTCGGAATGAGTTTCCCCTTCGTCATACACAAACACAGTTTCGACTTCCTTTGTCAACCATGTCATTCCAAACGCATTGTGTATCACTTCGAGGTTAGCATCAGGTGCAGTCACTACTAAGTCTTGACCCTCTAGATCGTTGGTTGTGATATTGTCATATTTTCCAAATAGTCCAGTGTATCCTTTAGTGGACGCAGAGATATCAGCGCTGCTCAAAATGTTGAGTGCTTTTTCACTAATAGAAAGAATGCTGATGGAGAAGGAGAAGCCAGAGGTGAAGGTGAGACTGACCATGGACACCCGTCTCACATTGTTCGTAGTGGTTACAAAGAGGGAAATTGAGACGGTATTGGTCTCATCGGATATGGTCCACGGTGCTCCGTCGGATGTGTCCCAGTCGGATGGAATGTCGGAAATGGAAATATTAACCGGTTCTGGACGCCCCGATGAGACATGCAGTGCTCGAAGAGAGCCGTCACTGTCAAGCTTTACGGTGTATGATGCAGAGGACGAAGCACTCATAAACTCCTTGAAAGCGAATGCTGTGAAGATGGAGGCATTTGTTCCCTGCAACTCTGCTATCCTGCCCTAAAATTTAAACACATTTCGTATTTCCATGCATTGCGTCAAATTGCATAATCATCATCAAATTTCATTATATTTTAGTCAAACCTGCACAGATAACCTTGGGTAGGGTGAACCAGATCGAGGTTTAATCATCCAAAATTCTCCAACCCCGTTAAACGTATAATCCACCCCATCAAATGTGGTCATATGCGGATCTCCACCCCCGCTTCCGGGTCGTGGGGGCACATAACCAGCGCCCGAATTGGAAGGACGTTTCTCATAATAGCGTCGACATGAGTCTGCACTTCCTGAATACTTGCAACAAAAATACCAGGGGGTCACGTCTAGTTGGTGGTGGCGCACATATCCAGTAAGACTAAGACGACTAGCACTATCGCACGACCCTCCCCCAGGGGCTCCAACCAAAATCTGGCTGGGCCCATAAACACATTGCTGACCGGCACCTTTGTTACAAACCCTTTTATTAGTTCATACCTTCAAATTTCAATACTTGGTTGCATAGAGAATATTCATCTCACCTGCAGAATTTGGATTGCTCTGCAAAAAAGAATGGTGGGCTCCGGGGTGGAAAAAATTTAATACATCTCTGGGCATGGATTCTCTCCAGAACCTTCCATCGCGAACAGCTTGACTGTAGAATGGGGGACATATTTCTAAATTCCTTGGTGGACCATTATCGCTTTGATGCCATTCGCTACAAAGTCGCTGGTATGCGGCTTCAGTCTTGCCATAATTTGTGTACTGTGCCTCAGAATGAAGGTATTTGAGTGATAGAGGTAATTGTTGTGCAAGAGGTCGAAGGACAAGGAGGAAAGTTGCGGTTGCTTCTTGGAGGAGACCGACATTATCCACTTGGCCGACATAACGTCCCGAGTTGGGAACCAAGTTCTTGAGCACCCCTTTGTCTTCCCATTCTCCAGAAAAGAGGTCCAACTCCACGAGGTTTAGTTGGAGCTGCATCGAAGGGTGACCAAAGTAGGAAGGAGTCCATTGCAATGAAACTGAACCAGAATTTTCGACTGAGGCAACTAGCATTTGAGAACGGCCAAAATTCTCGAGTTCGTACACGTAGTGCCAGTGGTATGGATGAACGATGGGAGCAGCGTTGGGGTAATTAAGAATAATGTCGATTCTCAAATAACCACGCCTGTAAAGGTACGGTATTTGGCACACTCTAAGCGAGTCGCCATTTCCAGCAGCTCTAACTGTAGTGGTAACAACATCATAAAAGCGGCATTCCACACTGACCATGTCACGGAAACATGGGCCCCTTATTGATAGAGGGATATGACCAAAAACGCTAATTGCTGAGAGCAGTGACCAAGTCAACGTACCATTTGGACACGCGGTTAGAGTAGTGGTACGCAATGTTGAGGTTGATGGAACCTGACTTGTTGATATTTCTGGACTAGGTGTGGTTGAAATTGTTGGATCTGTAGTTGTGATTGCTGGGTCTGTAGTTGTGATTGCTGGGTCAGTAGTTGTGATTGCTGGGTCTGTAGTTGTGATTGCTGGGTCTGTAGTTGTGATTGCTGGGTCAGTAGTTGTGATTGCTGGGTCTGTAGTTGTAATAGCTGGGTCTGTAGTTGTGACTGCTGAGTCTGTAGTTGTAATAGCTGGGTCAGTAGTTGTGATTGCTGGGTCTGTAGTTGTAATAGCTGGGTCAGTAGTTGTGATTGCTGGGTCTGTAGTTGTAATAGCTGGGTCCGTAGTTGTAATAGCTGGGTCTGTAGTTGTGACTGCTGGGTCTGTAGTTGTGACTGCTGAGTCTGTAGTTGTAATAGCCGGGTCAGTAGTTGTGATTGCTGGGTCTGTAGTTGTGATTGCTGGGTCAGTAGTTGTAATAGCTGGGTCAGTAGTTGTGATTGCTGGGTCCGTAGTTGTAATAGCTGGGTCTGTAGTTGTGATTGCTGGGTCAGTAGTTGTAATAGCTGGGTCAGTAGTTGTGATTGCTGGGTCTGTAGTTGTAATAGCTGGGTCTGTAGTTGTGACTGCTGAGTCTGTAGTTGTAATAGCTGGGTCAGTAGTTGTGATTGCTGGGCTGTAGTTGTAATAGCTGGGTCAGTAGTTGTGAATGCTGGGTCTGTAGTTGTAATAGCTGGGTCAGTAGTTGTGATTGCTGGGTCCGTAGTTGTAATAGCTGGGTCTGTAGTTGTGACTGCTGGGTCAGTAGTTGTGACTGCTGAGTCTGTAGTTGTAATAGCTGGGTCAGTAGTTGTGATTGCTGGGTCTGTAGTTGTAATAGCTGGGTCCGTAGTTGTAATAGCTGGGTCTGTAGTTGTGATTGCTGGGTCTGTAGTTGTGATTGCTGGGTCAGTAGTTGTTATAGCTGGGTCAGTAGTTGTGATTGCTGGGTCTGTAGTTGTAATAGCTGGGTCAGTAGTTGTGATTGCTGGGTCCGTAGTTGTAATAGCTGGGTCTGTAGTTGTGACTGCTGGGTCAGTAGTTGTGATTGCTGGGTCTGTAGTTGTAATAGCTGGGTCCGTAGTTGTAATAGCTGGGTCTGTAGTTGTGATTGCTGGGTCTGTAGTTGTGATTGCTGGGTCAGTAGTTGTTATAGCTGGGTCAGTAGTTGTGATTGCTGGGTCTGTAGTTGTAATAGCTGGGTCAGTAGTTGTGATTGCTGGGTCCGTAGTTGTAATAGCTGGGTCTGTAGTTGTGACTGCTGGGTCAGTAGTTGTGATTGCTGGGTCCGTAGTTGTAATAGCTGGGTCAGTAGTTGTGATTGCTGGGTCTGTAGTTGTAATAGCTGGGTCCGTAGTTGTAATAGCTGGGTCTGTAGTTGTGATTGCTGGGTCAGTAGTTGTAATAGCTGGGTCAGTAGTTGTGATTGCTGGGTCAGTAGTTGTGATTGCTGGGTCTGTAGTTGTAATAGCTGGGTCTGTAGTTGTGATTGCTGGGTCTGTAGTTGTAATAGCTGGGTCAGTAGTTGTGATTGCTGGGTCTGTAGTTGTAATAGCTGGGTCAGTAGTTGTGATTGCTGGGTCCGTAGTTGTAATAGCTGGGTCTGTAGTTGTGACTGCTGAGTCTGTAGTTGTGATTGCTGGGTCCGTAGTTGTAATAGCTGGGTCAGTAGTTGTGATTGCTGGGTCTGTAGTTGTAATAGCTGGGTCCGTAGTTGTAATAGCTGGGTCTGTAGTTGTGATTGCTGGGTCAGTAGTTGTAATAGCTGGGTCAGTAGTTGTGATTGCTGGGTCTGTAGTTGTAATAGCTGGGTCAGTAGTTGTGATTGCTGGGTCCGTAGTTGTAATAGCTGGGTCTGTAGTTGTGACTGCTGGGTCAGTAGTTGTGATTGCTGGGTCCGTAGTTGTAATAGCTGGGTCAGTAGTTGTGATTGCTGGGTCTGTAGTTGTAATAGCTGGGTCCGTAGTTGTAATAGCTGGGTCTGTAGTTGTGATTGCTGGGTCAGTAGTTGTAATAGCTGGGTCAGTAGTTGTGATTGCTGGGTCAGTAGTTGTGATTGCTGGGTCTGTAGTTGTAATAGCTGGGTCAGTAGTTGTGATTGCTGGGTCTGTAGTTGTAATAGCTGGGTCAGTAGTTGTGATTGCTGGGTCTGTAGTTGTAATAGCTGGGTCAGTAGTTGTGATTGCTGGGTCTGTAGTTGTAGTAGCTGGGTCTGTAGTTGTGACTGCTGAGTCTGTAGTTGTAATAGCTGGGTCAGTAGTTGTGATTGCTGGGTCTGTAGTTGTAATAGCTGGGTCAGTAGTTGTGATTGCTGGGTCTGTAGTTGTAATAGCTGGGTCAGTAGTTGTGATTGCTGGGTCTGTAGTTGTAATAGCTGGGTCAGTAGTTGTGATTGCTGGGTCCGTAGTTGTAATAGCTGGGTCTGTAGTTGTGACTGCTGGGTCAGTAGTTGTGATTGCTGGGTCCGTAGTTGTAATAGCTGGGTCTGTAGTTGTGATTGCTGGGTCTGTAGTTGTGATTGCTGGGTCTGTAGTTGTAATAGCTGGGTCTGTAGTTGTGATTGCTGGGTCTGTAGTTGTAATAGCTGGGTCTGTAGTTGTGATTGCTGGGTCTGTAGTTGTAATAGCTGGGTCTGTAGTTGTGATTGCTGGGTCCGTAGTTGTAATAGCTGGGTCTGTAGTTGTGACTGCTGGGTCAGTAGTTGTGATTGCTGGGTCCGTAGTTGTAATAGCTGGGTCTGTAGTTGTGATTGCTGGGTCTGTAGTTGTGATTGCTGGGTCTGTAGTTGTAATAGCTGGGTCTGTAGTTGTGATTGCTGGGTCTGTAGTTGTAATAGCTGGGTCAGTAGTTGTGATTGCTGGGTCTGTAGTTGTAATAGCTGGGTCAGTAGTTGTGATTGCTGGGTCCGTAGTTGTAATAGCTGGGTCTGTAGTTGTGACTGCTGGGTCAGTAATTGTGATTGCTGGGTCCGTAGTTGTAATAGCTGGGTCTGTAGTTGTGATTGCTGGGTCTGTAGTTGTGATTGCTGGGTCTGTAGTTGTAATAGCTGGGTCTGTAGTTGTGATTGCTGGGTCTGTAGTTGTAATAGCTGGGTCTGTAGTTGTGATTGCTGGGTCTGTAGTTGTAATTTCGGGATCTGTTGTTTCTGTAATTATATTATAATAATGATCAATATTTCCACGAATTGTGATTAGGAATATGTATATAAGTCAGTGTCATATACTCAATCATCCTAAACTTATTCGCCCAATTTGAAAAAGTAGTATTGTTCCCCATGTTCTATGGCTACTTGATAAAAATGATCTTCAATACATCATTATACTCATTGGTTGCGTTCATCTTCAAACCAAATGTCAGGTTTCAAATACAATAAAATTTAGTGCTATTCAACTACATAAATAACTCCATCAACCACTTTACCGGTTTAGCTAATTTTTGACTGAAATATGTATCATTGCACATACATATGAACCTTGAAGTTACCCAATTTGGCTCTATTAAATAGCCGACAGGTGTGTCTTTAAATTTTATGCAAAGGTAGCAAAATTTTTGTTGACTTGTTTAATATATATTTGTATTAAATATTTTTTTAACTGCTGGAGGTACCTGTCTGTGCTAGAACTCCGCCAATATTTAGTACCACCCACAGTGGTACCAAATATTTCAAAATTTGACCCATTGTAGCGGTTTAATATTTTTAACCCTCTCACTGGACTATACTCGAACGATTGAATATGATTTCTACTTATGCGAATAAAGTTGTAAATTTATTTTAATCTTTAGTAATCTCACGGTCAGTATTACATTTATTGCAAATTAAGCCGCAGTATTTGTTACTAATATGTACATCTTGATGTTTGAGTCCATCATTTATTCATTATTTCATAAGATACATACATATACTTGCACCCAACATAACCGCATCATAAATATAATCTCTAAACACAAACGATTTTAAAATTCAAACCGGTAATCCTACGATGATAAGTTTCCGTACGTACGCAGTCCGTCGGCAACCTGTGATTTAGTCGGTCAGTCGATTTCAGCGTTCCTTACATAAGTCGTTCATGTATGAATTTGCTTGCCTTATCAGTAAATTTTTTAAGCTCGAGTTCATTTATCAGACGCCAATTTATTGGCATATTTTGCCATTACATAAGGATGTTTACTGTGAACTGATCTGTTGATACGTAATACTCGGATTACAGTCATTCGTTTTAGGTCTAATTGTAAAATAAAATTTAAAATTTAACATTAATCGGGCACAAGTAAGCAGAATGTTTAGAAGAGGCAGTATTCTCATTTAGTTATGATTTAATAGCCTGGTCGTAATAATACAGATCTTCCTTCTACTACGTATGGATTCACACATTAAATAACATGAATGCACATCAAATCTCACTCGTTTTAAATGAAGTGTGGCCAACGCATGAAATAAAATTATCGACGAATATTCAGCAGAAATGAGTCAATAAGTCGGATTAAAGTGCTCTTGAAAATGCATACGAAATGAATTCAAACAAATATGGTGAACAATTTCATCACGTAAATTCCCTGTAATAAAGGCGCACATAAGGTCAATTTTTTTCTTACTGCACTCTCAATTCTGCAAAGTCAGACCTTATTCTTATTATTTAAGCGTATGTTTCTTTTTTGGTCCAATAATATAACCAACTTCCATGTATTGCATACTTCCGCCCTGCTGATGGATCAATCCCAGACCAAGAAGAATAGCTACACAGCTAATACTAAACTATTAAATCTGGTGCGGTGTGGTACTGATTATTTATGAGAACATGACATGGAGAATGATTCGCGTAATATTTCTTTTGTGGTAGGTTTTCTGTACTGCATTTTATTCACTTTTACAAAAAAATAACTTCTTTTCATCCATCCAGAACCAGAGATAAAGTTTGGCTGCATCCACTCTCAATTGTTTGGTGGTTTGATATGATTGACTCCGTTCTGCTCACTCTTATACGCACTACCTTTCATACGAGTACAAAAGTGCGATAATTTGTCCATGATTTGGGAAAGCAAATTAAAATTATGCTTCCTTAATATGTCCTCGCAATCAGAAAAGACTGAGTACTTCCTACAATTAAAAGGCATCATGAAACTAGAACATTTTGACAAGTTATTGTATTAACTCGGGCATGATGAAATGACAGGTGAAATAGAACCGATTTGAGAAAAAATGCAAAATGCACACTTTATTTAATTTCTCATTACTAAATTATCTCTTACACACCACAAATACATGTATTCGCATTATTATTTAATTTCTTCTTCGAAAAAAAACCACTTGCCATCCATCCTTCCAAGTGCATCGTATGTTTATTTACTTCTTACCAACCACCCTAAAGTACAGAACTATGCAGAAGAATCGAAGTAATAGCTGAGGAACGAGCTGGTCCCACAACAACAACAATGCTCCCTTGCGCCATAATAAAGCAAGCCCACGACTCCAACTCCTTCTCTTCGAGTATGCACACACAGATTTACATTTTGATTATATCCTTCCTTCGATAAAAAGTGAATCTGACTGAAGGAGAATGAATGAGACTTATTTGCTCTCCACAGCTTCACCGTCTTGAGTCCAGTCTCTCTTCATCTTCCTTGAGAGAAACATTTACCTACTTTCCTATTCAAAATTTACCCAATTTTGGTAAAAGTCTCAATTTTTCTCCTGGAATTAATTTGTTTAATCAAGTAATATTAATTATCAAGTGTGCACTGCAACATTTAAAATTTCTCAATTTATTGGTAAAGTTTATTTTGTTGCGGAACTATTGTGAGAAACTTGACGAGCTGTTCTCAGAAAGTGCGACATCGCTAGATTCAGAGACCTGTCTTATTGTGAGACTGTTAAGTAAGAGGCACAATTCTTGCTAAATCTGGACTTGAGCAAAGGACAAGTGCAACAAGTGTCAGCCTCACTTTCGTCTCACTTTGATCCACAGCTTGGGTGAACTTTAGTGATACGAAATTTAGGAAAATTTGCCACTACTCTGGATTTTAATTTCTATTCAAACATTCAAGAACGGATTTGAAATTCTAAAGGTAAGCAGTGGTTTAAGCAATTCGTCAAATCATCGTAAAGACGGGAAACGTACTTAACTTGGATATTTTAAGTAAACGCAACTTTCAAAACAATTTTAATTTTGGGAACAATTCACTCACTCACTTTACTTGAATGGAGAGATATTCCTATTAATTTAGAAATTTTAAGTGGCAAATGTACATAGGCATCATTTTAAAAAGAAGAAACAATGGACGGATGGACGATTTCATTACTGACTGACTCAAGTGAAGTATACGGAATTAAGTGAAGTGAATTCTTCACATATTCATTCACCTGCATTTTACTTGCTCAAAATAAGTTGTAGTAATATTATTATTCCATCCTCTTCTTCTGGTCACTGCACTGACCACCAATTATACTTTTTTTTAAGCTTACTGCACATTTATTTATTTGTTGGTGAGGAAGATAACGCGTATAATCGCATCAATTCGAGATGAAGTAAAATATTAATAAATCAGCCAACTATTTATTTTTATTCGATAATGCAACTTGATTAATTAGCAAACTAGCAATTACAAAATTACTCAATGTGCAAAAGTAGAAAAAAGCGTGGAGGCAAATACTCTGCACAATTTTCCTTTGAGAACATAATTTTCAAATCAAAAGTATTATGCTCATTCACAAGTTCAAGTTGGGAAGGGAAAATCGCACCATTATTTATCATCATCATTATTTAGCCTGAGCTGCTTACATATATTAAAATATGCACATATGTACATGAATGTACGTACATGTCATGTGGAGTGGACGTATGTGGGATTTGGTAGGATTGCATTTATCATACTCCATTTCACTGCCGTCGTCATCATCCATGCACGGTTTTTATCTGCAATTTATACTTTAACACCTTTTCGATCCAACACAATAGTCTCAATTACGGAGAGAGTTTCAGTTGGCTCCATGTATGCAGAAGAGTGACCGTAACATTTCATCTACGCAGGTGGATCGTAAAAGGCCTGCGGTCTAATTCCGAGCCATTCCGATAATAATAATAAGATAACAAGTGAACTCTCAATCGATAATTTGGGACGACGACGACACTCTTTAAATCAAGAAATGCCCAAAAATTTACTAATGCTTAAATGTGCTTGGTTACGTATCGCCACCACACAAACTGACCAGACCACCAAACTGCATCAAATACTGAAATTCAGCTAACAATGTCCGTCCATCATCTCAACCAAACTTGTTATTGTGCACTGTTACACCGTGTCCGTCGTTCGCTTATTCCACGCCAAACTAAATTACACAAGACATGATAAAGTCGTTTTACATTTGACACGACGACGATGGCAAACAAATATTTGTAAACGTGTGCTTCGTGAATTCCGGCCTTCCTGCCTTCCGCTCAGTACAAATTTCACTTTCGATTCTTGGCCAAATTTAAATATGCGACAATTCATTGTAAACTGAAACCTGGAGCAGTTACCATCAGGGACAAGGAGTTGTTACCGTCGCAAAAGTTGTGCATCGATCTGGAATCATATTTCATCCTTCTCGTACATACCCGATGATTTATTTCTTTACATGCAAAATGCAGATAGCAATATTTTAAATTCAAATTTGTTAAATGAAAATGCACAAAATAATTGTATAATCTTTTAATATGTATATCACATTTAGAAGAAAAACCTGTTTCCTTCCTGCCTCCCTTACCTAATCCAATTTATCACTTTATTACCACATTATTATACGAACGAACGAGTACACTCCTGTCTCTATCTGACATAACCAAACAACAATTACACCAACAACGTGCACATCAAGTCTGCATTTACTTTTGGTGAAATAAATTGACTGTGGGTGTGTTTGCCTGATTTGATTTGACCGACCAAGCAACTCGGAAGGAAGAAAAAATGTCTCGTTCATTTTGTGTGTAATTGCAATTCCTTCATTTTTTTCTTGTTAGACAGACCTGCGTACGTACCTACTGCAGTACGGTACGCCACTCGCCAACTTTTATAATAGCATGAAAATACTAAATCACTCCACAAAATATGTTTCAATCCGATGGATGACTCTTGTTCACAACAATTGAACTCATTCTTTCAAAAAATAAGTGAAATGTAACATTATTATTTTTGTCCCGATTTCCGTTTCCTTGTTTTCGCGAAAAAATGTGTGCCTTGTCGCAAAGTCAAAGAAATGATTTTAATTTCATAAACAAACAAATATTAAAAGAGAAAAATTAATGGGAATTTCCAATCATTATAAAAATGCTGGCGAGGATTATCACCTACATCCTTTCGCTTGGCAATTAAAAACCTCTGGGTTGCAGTGGTCAGACTGAATCGAATAAGTCATTAATCAATCATGCAATTGCCAACCAGCTTATATTTGCATTATATTAAAAGCCAACGGATACATGTACACGAGTGCAGATGTGACGATACTAATTACTTTCAAATACTTGTATGAGTGGCCTGGCTCGTATCAAATCCTCGTAAATAGTAATTTAACTGCTATTAAGCCATCATCATCTCCGTCTCCGTTTGGTTGAGAGAGAGAATGGATGGCAGAGTTGCGAATAAATAAGGATGATGCACTGCCAAGAGTATAGATTGGCCGATTAGGCGACATTTACAAAGGATGAAAAAGGACGGAAGGGAAAGTAAGAGACAGAGTTATTGGAGGATGATCGATTCTTCCTCATTCTCATCTTCGCTGTGTAAATATTACAGGATCACACACAGACACACAATTCTACACGAAAAAGAAGAAGCTTAGCAAATATGGTCATTCGCTTTGTTGTATGATAACCGCTCATAATTCGGCTACATGCATTTGAACTATGCGTCAACCAGTCACTTCTCGAAATATACCGTGAATAATTCCGACATGGTCCTCGCAATGCAGACTATTTTAAGACTTGTGTCAATGTTTGTTCCGTAATAAAGCAGATTATTACTCGGTTTGACCTTAATGCTGAATTCCATGGTCGTAATAATCCCACACTGATTCACATTTTTTTTCGTGGTAATAGCTGACATGCACAGTTTCAGTTATTTCAAGTGCGATGTATTAATTCAATTGGTTTAGGCAATTATGCATGTATATAATAATATCATTAGGTTGTAAATATTTTGTGGGAAGTGGGAGATTCATGTAAAATGATTCGTCACCATGACAACATGTATGTAGGTGAATAATGGAAGTGGTGATCCAGTTGCAATTTTTATGTAAATACATATTCTGATTCCAAAATCACGGTACAATAAGTGTTTTTTTCCTCCCAGATAATCAGATAATCCACTCACAAATTATGCAGATATTTGTCATAGATGGTGATTTTTAGCAATTACTTTTTTTACATAGCTCTAATTTTCACTACTAAAAGTGCAAAGAATAGTAACGTTGTGCTAGCCAAGCAATAAACAGTTTACTCTTTACCAGTGGTTAGCTTACGGCCAAGCCACACACGTCACTCACCTGAGGAGATTAACTAGTCGAGACTTTTAATCCGAGATCATTTCATCTGTCTCAGCATGCAGATTAATATCAAATGAAAATGAAAACGTGACAAATAATTAGTGTTGAGACGCCTGCAGACACAAAGGAGATTCTGCTCTGCCCTCAACAATGAAGGCATTTCACTCTTCCTTTTACTGTCGGCATGATCTTCTTCTTCGCCTTGCTCCAAATGCCATCGAAATCATATCACAGCAATAAAAAGGCAGCAGTTCTCTCGTAGGACAAACCTTAATTTCCCTACGCCGCTAATCAGCCGCGTCCAACATCCTTATACAAAAGGTGGAGCATTAATCATGTCCCCATTTTAGGGGAATAAGTAATATCATTTTGCAAGATGAAAACACGTAAAATATTCATGGGTGCATTTTCCTTTCCTTTCCTTTGGGAGGAGGAGGCGAGGATGCAACGCACGGTGTGAGGAGCACACAAGGTGTGAAAATTAAATGAAATCACAAAATGTAAATCAGGCCAAGTTTTAAAAACTTTCTTTGTTAAATATTTTATGATAATTTTTCTATGTAATGAAATACATAAATATTTTGACAGATCAAATTATAAAGTCATTTTTTATCAAAGTTTGGAAATTTTAAAAATTATTCAAATTTTATTTACTTATTTATTTTAGACTGTAGAGATCGAATTGTGTGCATTGTGTGCCCATCATAGACGGAAGGATCACATTATTTTATCGGTGTGATCAACTTGGTTGTTAGTTGGCAAACTCGTGACGTGATGTGGCACTTTGCTGATTGATTTTTTATTACGAGAAACTACTTACTACAGAGGAAATTGATGTCTGGTTGATGCCATGCACTCTTTTTTCCTAGAATTTTATGCTCTTTGGTGCTACCTGTGCCGGTGGGCAAAAATAAAATAATCCGCTGTGTCAGATTGAGAGCAAGAAATGTCGTGGTGGTTCGTTCTAAATGAAAATTTCAAAGTAACAACAACTTTTCGATATCCCTTCCAAAACTGTCGTCCAAAAATTTAGTGTACTAATCGCCAAAAAATGTCGAATTTCCTACAACTGCTCACTTTAACGACGTATCGATTAGTCTTTTTCTTCCTCCATTTAAACTGTGACACCAAACAAAATCAAAGTTTGCAACTTTTTGAGAGCGTGACTGGCAAGTCAGGTGTGTACTTCTAACGCACGTCTCCTGCCTGCTGTGTCCCGGCGTGTCGTCGTCGCCTATTTAAAAAATTCGAATCAAAATCAACCTTGAAAAGTAGATAAATGAAGCGGACAGAGAAAAAACGGGTCTCGGAAAGTATTCGCATTTTTTATTTAAATTCCTTTACCAAGAGTGAAACACACTAGAATTCAAGGTATGATTAATTACGAGCCAGTTTACTGGATCTCCTGTAAAATCTGGAGATAAATCCTAAATTTTTGCTGCATCATTGGCAATGTGCAAACATCGCACAATTTCTGCACTCCGTTGGTCAACAATTGCAAACGTATTAACAAATGACAACTAATTACAAGGGTAATAACGAAAAGATCAATTTTATGATAATTGCCTATTCTCTGTGCATAATCGTTACCAATTATGCACATTTTTATTGCACAAAGTACAAAACAGCATAGCGACATCTTAACTCAAAGCTTGAATAATAAGTATCTCACATCAAGCACTATGTACTAAATGACCGAACTGGATTACATTTCCGTAACGATAACTATCTAATCAGACGTCCAAAAACATTTTACTTACCACAGCATTAGCACCATTTAGTGCAATGTGAAATACCGTGAGGACATTAAAAGACTGAAAACTAGGCAATAATGAGGGTGTAAATTATTCTTGCGCAATTTAATAGTGGTCATTCTTCCCTAATTCTTACCCATTATTGCATTCTCTCCTTTCGGCAGCGATTATACAATTACACTTTAAGTATTTATTTATCTTCTCGCCACTTGTGGTGGTGGTAGATATTTACACAAATTGCCTGAACTTGTTCCTTGTTAAGAATTATGAATATGTGTTTAACAAGCCACAAAATTTCCACATTACATGTTTTGCATTATGTATTTGTATTCCAGGTGTGCGCCCCTCCATCCCTTCATGAATGATTTACCCATAAATATGAGCTGAATTGGACCCATATTAAAAAAAAACGAATCCATCCCTGGAAATTTCTACCAAACTTTTTTATCAGCCACACCACAAGCCAGACAACAGAGAAGAGAAAGATGACGCGGAGAAGATTGCTCGTTCAAGTGGTCACGGTTAGCGTCGTAATCCTCATCGTGATTTTGGGTAAGTGTTTCATCTCCTTCTTAATTGATCCTCTCTTCATCTCGTGTCATGCTGGTATCTGTACACTCGAGAATTAAGGAATATTTCATGAATGACGATGATTAAGGCCGCGTCAGGCATTCCATCCATCCATCTCCAGGTTTGCAAATACATACTTATCTTTGTGGTTATGATAAGTAAAGTGATAAGCCTTACATCACTTACAATTGCAAATATGCAGCTGCCAACAGTTCATTCAGACCTTGATTGTGATGTGACCAAGAGATGAAGTTGCATCACGGAATAGTACTAAATAGATAAATAGAAACGTTTCCTAATAACAATGATATGATGCTTGTGCATATTGTGTACGACGGACGATAATATTATATGCGATTAGTCTGAGAGGGGCTTATCAGTCCACAAAGGAACTCATCTTATTATCTGCAAAGTACTTTTTCACTCGCGACAATGTAATACATTTCGCTGTGAATGTGGTGGAGGTGAGAATACAAGAAAAACTTGTATCCATTTCCTAAATACAATCAATGTTTTCTCTTTTAAATGCAGATTTAAACTCAAATTCGAATCCAAGGTCATTCTTTTCTAAAGAAAATTGGTCATGATGATTTTACTGTGAAGCCAATCTCATGCTTCACTTCCCACAAGTGTGTCCCATGAATACGCGTCTGGTCGTTGGTCACTCACTACTGGTCGTTTAAGCATTATGATATCTTTCCTAATTTAATTTTTTCACTTGAACAAAGCCATTTTCCAAACCGAGCAACTGCAATTGCATAATTTTTCTAAGAAGGTAATTTCACTGTCAATCAACTTTTAAAAGTCTCAATCAGTTCTAAATTTTAATTTTGAAGTGATGGGATTATATAATAATCTACACTTAACACTAAACCACTGTACAACATTGTCATGTCAGTCAGCCCATCAATCACACCAGCACATCGTACACAACACGGTATCTCAGCCAGTTTGGAAGTTTGGTTGGTCAACGTGTCAAAAACGGGCTAAAATTGTGCCATAATATTTTTCATGGAGAGTTATTTCAAAATTTTTAGCTCAAATGTCAAAGAACTTCTTTCCGTTCTTAAATATCTAATTCAACAATGCATTATCGGACCAGAGATACATACTCATTCATTTCTTCAATGCAACAATGAAGCCACACACACTCGATCCACTAATGTGACAATGAATTATGTACCTGATTGTCACCCACCACTATCAACAATCCCCATTATTGGTAACAATTGGGATGTGACAGTCATGCACTTTACTTGAATGGTGTGGTAGCACCAGTCGAGGTATTATTTATATTATGTCCTGTTCTTTATTTAGCTCCCAACGCTCCACTCAATGTAGCATTATGTCATACGCTATTTCTCCATTGTTGTTACATAAGAATACCATACAACAAAACAAAGCCTTATATAGAAAAAAAGTCGTGGGTGGATGCACAACGGTTGCAGAAGTCTAAAAAATTAAGTCAAGGAAGGAAACCCGTGTGTCCATGTTATTCAAATCTAGCCTTAAAGTGGACCCCACAAATTGTTGTCGTTCATATTGTTACTACCAATTCGAACTCATTTACTTTTTTTTTTACTTAAAAGCACCATGAAGAAATTAAAATTGTAAAAAACGCACATTTTTTAAATAGTAAAAAAACGAATTGTTCGCCACATTTCATTGTTCATGCATAACGTATTTATTTCTTAAACTTGACCAATGCAGTGAATTGCATATATACATTTACACAAAATGAATACAAATTACCGGCTAATTTGCCAGATTTAGAGATTTATTGAAAATTAGTAGCAGCGAAATAAACGATTACGTTGTGTGTGTGTGAAGAAAGGGCGTTTGGGGTCAGAGGAAAGGTGTAATAATATTGTGAGTGGCACGAGTTCCGCGATAATTAATTATCATTAATTCTCTCAAAAGGTGATGACGACGAAGATAATGAGGATGCAACGCTGTAAAATCATAATTTATTTAGAGGATGATATGAAGCATTATGCAACTTGCTTCATAATAATGAAACATGTCTTCATAACACATGCACATCTTCGTTGTTGTTGTCATTGTCATCCTTAATTTTCTTGTGTAGACGAAATGTCAAAAATTATGTAGATTTCACAAACAAATATGATTCCATATTTTGTTGGCTAGCTCAAAACTACAAAAAACAAGAGTTTTTGCACAGAAAAGAAGCAGACTATGCACTTTGTGAAAGGACTGATTTTTGAAAATCAATGTTGTTGCACATGCATGAATTTTTGGAACGAAATGATGTTCATTTTATTATTATTACCCTCATTACGCATTGTTGATTAATCAATTCAATTGGTTTTGATTGTTTGTTTGCCTTTCTTATTGCGTCTGTCCGTTTATCAAATGATACGTACGTACGTTGTAAACGATTGACATTCTTTTGCTGTTGCTCATCGTGACGTTCATAGCTATGCAACTCTTCTGGTTTTGCTGGTACATAATTGCGGTTTATATGCATGCAAACGGTTGCTGTTATATTGCAAAATAGAGATTTAGCTATATTTGTTTTATCCTGTTTTTCTCGATTAGTCATTAATGTGTGGTTATTGCTGCAGCGTTTTCCAAATTTTTGGCTTTGGTTCTTATCCCCTTTCATTGAATAATTCCGTATTTGTACCCAACATTGAATTTATTATTTACGGGTAATTTATAGATTGGCACATTTATTATTTCATAATCATGGAAATCATCATGTTAATGAGCAAGCTGCTCAACTAACCACAAGGGATCATCATGTCATGAGGAACGTTTAGCATTAACAACTATTGTTGTAACACAATAGGACCCAGTCAAATTTATTAGCATTATTTCAGAGGTAAATCTAAGAGTAAATTAACTAATGACAAGTCGACATGCGATAGCTATTTATCCGTTGCTAGATATTTCTTTGATGATATTTTTTCTTGCTAAAAAAGTGGCAAGGTCTTTTATTATGCACATCTTCTTGATTATTATTGCTACTTCTATACAATATCAAATTAAAGACTGCTCTTGAATGACGTTATATACTTTTTTTGAAGTCTTAAACCCAATTCCGAGGTTGGATGCCATAAATTAACCGCAATCAACAACACTGCTGCAACTTTGACAGTGTAAATTGCACACTTATAATTAAACACGACTTAAAATTAGCAAAGTCTAAACGACCTGAAGAAAGACCACCACATGATGTTTTTTTAAGGATGGCTGAATCAACCAAGTCCAATTTTAGTAGTTTATTGTGTACATATCTTGCATACACGCGTTACTTACACGACATGTAATGTTCACCCATTGTTGATTGTTCCGGAATAAAGCGTGGATGATATAAATATCAGTTCATAACGTCACTACTTGAGTTGGTTTAAATGACTCGTTAATTATTACCAACCTCCAATTCGAATAGGTACGTAACTAACACCGGGAATAGTTCACCTTATTCTATATTTTGATTTTTATTATTTGCCCAAGTCCGCGTCCCTGTCGTCCCCCGTAGGATATCCTTGTGCTTCGATTTAATTATGGTTTAATTGCTCCCATTTCTTGCATTTCAATACTTTTTGTACGTTCAAGTAGTGCGTATACGTCTGTACTTCCAAGATCTGTGTGTATGTATACAGTGATTAATGCCCTATTGAAAAAATTTAGATTTCTTGGTAGCCAATAAAGAACGGTATTATGCATACATACACACAACACACACGTAACGCAGGGTTGGCTGTGAAGGACTATTATGGATCGCCTCTTATATTTTCATTTCGCAATGAGGAGGACTATTAACTAAATAAATTATATGGTTCTGTCCCACCACTCGCCAAAATCTTGCCCAGCGTATTTACATTGGCGACAAAAATAGCCTATACATAAAATGAAATTGAATTTGAAAAACTGGTGGCTTTGATTTTTTTTACAAACTTCTCGTTGGCATAAGTCCTCCTGAATATGCCAAATTGGCAAAGTCAAACTGCCCAAAAATGCGATGAGTGGATGATATCGACAAGAAATGAACCACACAAGGCTAGAAAAACCTTTCTTCCCTTTGTGGCCGACACCTCGTATCATATTCAACTTTTTAATAACTTTGCTGCCTTATCACGCTGCAGTAAATAAGTTCAAATCTTTACGAATGAGTGGAAACGTGCAATTAACTTTGAAACAATGATGATGATGGTGTTATATAAATTGTTGTCTGGTCTGGCCCTGAATGAATTATAGAAATAATAATTGAACAAAGAGAGACAGGCGACACGACGAGCGGTGCAGCGTTTTACACACATAATGCGCTCGTGGTTATCATCCGTGGTGATCTTATCAGATGAAGCATCACTTCTTCTTACGCTGGTATACTGACTTTATCATAAGTTCTGCATAATGCGTATCAATATCTGAGGAAAGGTCACCGGATTTCACGCTCAACATTTCCTCAAAGAAGTAAACTTAAAACACGACTCAAAAATTGGTGAAGTAATAAAAGCCTTACTAATCAGATAATCGACGCTAACTTCATTATTATTACGAAAAAAGTGTGTGCAGAATTCTTAAAAATTTGTAGTTTCTTATCCTCTTTACATATTCATATTTTTTTACACGATGAGGACAACGATGCCACCAAAGTCACGATTAGAGATTTAACACCTTATTCTTATTATAAACACTGACATTCATTATTCACCCACCCCCACAAAACATCGCACCACAGCCACCACAGGCTTAAATGCAGTAATAAACCAGCAGATAGTTCATCATCAATCAACAGAATCATCATCACACTTATCCGTCCCCGCCCAACCTAACGTTTCTGCTCATCTTTGGACACATTTGTCATTTTGATGATGATAATGAAATGACAACGATCAATTATGTAGCCCATCGTCGTCGTCGTCGCTGCTGGTGCAAAAGGTCGTCGCGTTAAGTAATTTGTCATTTTTTAGAAGACGCTTAAGAGATGCGTTAAATAAAACCAACCTTAACCCGACAAAAGTATAGTGTTACACGCACCTTGAGAAGGTAATAGGTTCTCGCTAATTTTTCCTTTATTACACCCTCCTTAACAATTCTTTTCTATAATTTGTAAAAAAATCTTTGTAATTACAAATCACACAATAAATTATCAAAACGTAATTAATGCCCAGCATCGTCTTCTCTGTAACAATGACACGTTACACTCTGCTCTCTATGCTAAAAGAGAAAGAAATTCGACATCGACCTGAATTTGAATAAGAATGATCCCTCAGAGAGAGAGAGAGACATAAAATAACATATTTTTTTGAATTCATCAACAAGTCAAGATCTTGCGGTCAATGTGACGACGACGACAGGCGAGAATAATACGGCGAAGAATCAAATGATTCGTTGTGGACTGAGAGCATTTTTTAAATAAATCTTTTTCCAATGTCAGAGAAACGTTTGAGCTCTTCGTATTTTTAATTTGACAAATATTTACATTATAAATAAGCAAATCTCCTCATATTTGAAATCCGGTCAGTACAATTTCATACTCGCTTCCAAGCTATAATTTACCCAGTCACAACAATCACTGCATCATAAACATTTAGCACCGTCCTCTCGCCAACAATTTAAACTGGGTTTCATCCCATCTCGGTTGCACAATCGTCGTATTTCACATTGGGAAATAAATCCATCGCATCTGACTCATTCGAATGAATGGGTTCCCAAAATAAAAGCAGAATTATACGTACTCCCACCCCGTCCCCCGTCCCATTATGCGTGTGACATTAGTATGAGTGATATACATGCGATGCTATCTGAGACCAAACATTGCTGAATTCAGTCACCGTGGACATTAGTTTGATTGTTCGTCTCAGCTTGAGAAGAAGGACATGTAACGTAGGCAGCAATCCGTCTCAGTCTCTCTCTGCGGATGATTATGATGCGAGTTGCGAAATGCAGGACAAAATTATTTTCGATTTTTCATAAATGAATACAAAAATCAATCCTTGTATAATTTGCGAATAAATAAATGCCGATGCAAATTTAATTTTTGCAAATTAAGGGGAAAACTGCACTAATCGGTGGAGTAGATGACCACAAATTCCAGGTGGTCCTGCCAGTGATATCTTTGTCCCATTCTCATTGATCAGTTGTACATACTTTTGGTTGTTTAACATTTAATCTGACCACATCATCGTCCCATATTTCACACCCACACACGTCCAACAAAACGGTACGGAGCTGTGATCACTGCATGGTATTCAATTGATAAATTGATCATAGCACAAAGAAATGTTGTGTACACGCCGTACACACACCACCACACCTTTGAATGGAAGCTTAATATTTGTCGTTCCTATTCTTCTGAGGGTGTCGTATGCTTACCTTCCTTCGTGCATGGATGGATGGAAGTCAGACTTATTTATTTTATTTAGTCGTCATTAATATGCACGTGTGTGTGTGTGTGTGTGTAATGCAACACCATTCATGACGAGGGTGACTCAACTAATTTAAAGAGTCAAATTTAGTCCGGTATATATCACTCCGTATGAAATTACGACATCGAAAGGGTTTATTAATCGCACTGAATATGTATTTGAGGAGAAAGAAAGACGGTTTGATGGTCAGTTCAGAAAGGAAAATGATTCATAAAAGGTGGGGTATTAATAATATAAATAGCTTGAAAAATTAAAGGCGACTGAAATTATTAAACGTGTGCCAATTTGTCCTTATTGTTATTGCATAATTAATAAATGCTTCGGACCTGACATTAACATTTCATTGGGATACGTGCCGATTAGATTATGGGTCGGATACAGTAATATTTTCGCGATAATTGCAGATGGTTATATAATAAAGCTCAAATTTTAGCAATATCTTTCCCATTTCATAAGAAAACATGATTTATAGCGCTATTCAGCCTTCTTCTCATAATCTAATCAGGGGAGAACAAAGGGACGAAGAAATTACTCCAATTTTTAAATCAGGCCCTAACTTTTCCACCCAAAAGAGAATTTAGATTCTTATCTCGTTCCTCTATCCATCTCACAAGAACACAAGAATTTATGGATGTCTCAAGGCAGATTTCAACACGTGATGGTAGTAAGTTTAGGATCATCGATTAAATTAAAATCTCTCACACCTTCACGACCACGATTACACGATGTTCTAAATTTCCTCGAAAAATTCACCAAATCACTTTTTCGACAAAGAGATGATGTAGTTTATGACTCTGTTACCTCATGGAAAACGCATGCCTGCTACCCTATTTATTTCAGTCGTCTCGTCTCTTGCATAATAAATTGTCACGATATAAAAATGCAACACAACGACGGAATTAATTGAGGTGGATGGTTACTCGCTGCCTCCGTGCACACACAATTATGCAGGACACATATTTTTCTAGGACTGCAATTAAATTAAATATTGATCTTCTTCTTCTTCCTTTCTCCCCATTCATTCGTTCATGATGACCAATGACCAATAATGCACTTGAATAAACAGAGATTAGCTGAGTCAATATGCATCTATCACTCGTCAGAATTTGTAAATAGGCTACACAACCACGACGCATGAGGTATTGTTCTTCATTGAAGATGAAAAAAGTCTCAAGTTGGCTTCAAGAAGACCTCGAGTGTACACATCTGTTCTTCCCATGCATGCAAAATTAAATTAGATTATTGCAACACATTTCGTAATTTGTGTTCACTATGTGAGATGGAAAAGCCAATAATAAATCCGTGTGTTCCTTCGTTACTCATGACCATGTCGAACTGAAATTGAAATGTCATTATGATTTAATTTCGTATCGTCACATAAATGTTGCACGTCTGTGTGTAAGAATTTTATTTATGTACTTCATAAATAAATAGTTGTGAGGTTTTATTTTAGGTTTAGAGTTTGCCTCGTGTATCATTTCGTGTTGGTTTATTTATTTATTTATGTATTCAATAAAAGTCAGTGGGATAATAGCTGTTCAACTTTACGGGGGAGGAGGAGGCAGAGGAGGAAAAGGTCAACCTATGACCGGTATTCAGTCAAGGATGCAAAACACTGATGACGACGACGCATATTTCCGGGATCCTCCTCTCATCTGGAACAGAATGGTGTCACCGTCAGGCATGACGCAATTCGGGGTCGAGATCAGTCCCCCAACGGTCGTGGAGGAAGAAGCTCCAAGACTTCTGGTTGCGACCCCACGAGCCGAAATGTACACTTCGACGCAGAAAACGCCCCCTAAATTTGTGTACAATCGACCCCCATTCCTTTTTAGTACAACAGCAAAATCAGCGCTGGCTACCACGACCCCAACGTGGCCAAATATTTCAAATATCGCGACTAACTCCATCATCCCTCCTTCAAGCACTGTCAGTAGTACGAATAATCTACTCGGTCGGCGTCCACGTCTTCGTCCACGTTAGTGTCTGTCCAGTCAAGTTTTGCACGGCACGACGAAAAATATTTTAGAAGGCACAATTAGTTACATGTGCATGTGTAGAAAATTAGTGCTAAATATTTGCGTGTAGATTGTAACGCGGTAGTGCATATTTCGTACTTTGCAAATAGTATTGATTGCACTCTATTATGTATGCATTTCTCCATCTTCTACGTGATCAGGGATGACTCTATTCTAATTCTCGTAGATTATGATTACCCACGAGCCCTATTGCAAATCCTAGTCTTTGATTTACTACTGCCAACCAACTCTAATTAAAATAATGGTCCATTGTTCTAATCCAAGTTAGCAATATTTCTCTTCTTGAGCCCATTGTTTCTTGAGCCAGTGTCAAATTTAGTCTCAAAAATCCATCCTAAGGTTTCGATCCATTGTTACAAAAAAATTAAATTGAGTCGTACTCAAAGGTCACTCAGGATTAAGTTGGTCCCAATTATGAATAAGGATGCAACATGACGAATTTCCTCGAATTCTCTAATTTTTTTGAGCCAGTTACGTAGGTGTGGTCCTCTACTCGACCAATGTCACAATTAGTAAATATTAATTTCGAATTAAAATCTCATTTCCTCCATTTCGTAAATGATTCCCATTTTAGATTAAACATATATTTAAATTGCACATACGTACGTATAATTAGATTGCATACATATTTAGAATGCAATTTGACGAATCATAAGGAAATGACACGCCGGTGTGAATATCATCAATATGTAATCTTATCTTAATGCAAGTATAAATTGCTCCTGCACGTACGGACGGATGCGAAACATGATAATCAAACTGTTTAACGTTATTAATATTGCATTTTGGTCACAGTAGTGGTAGCAGAAATTGCGCTAGGAAGCCGACTGATGTGACGACGTGGTGCACATATATTTTCTGTGTGACGGACGACAAAAATAGCTTCGAGCTGTTGGTTGGTGCAATTAGAATTATTATTACTTATTGCAGTTTAAAACGTAATTAGGAAGCTTATCCGAAGCGAAGTAAGATTAGCAATAATGACATTTTTTTAAATCTTTCCAATTACCAAATACCCATTAAATTAATCTTCTGCGACTACTGACGACTACTTTCTGTCCTGTTGTTCTTGTCGTCGGGACATAAATATTTTTGCAAGTTTTTACGATTACTGATTTGTTATTGAGGTTTATAAAATCGTGTGAGGTGTGAAAATTTATTTATGATTCCGCTACTGTAAAAATAAATTTGATATTACGACAGAGTTTAATGACCTATGTACGTAGGCAGCAGAAATGTACCATCCGTTCGACGATCGGATAATGCATGACATCAAGTCAAAGGATTAATAATAACCAACTGATTGATTGGAGAGCAGTCATTTGTAGGACTAATTACTCGCATTTAATTTTGAAAATCTCATAAACCGTGATAAAATCTTTGGCAGGTTGTGTCCCCTAATTAATTGGTGGTGGTGGTGGCGGAGGTGGATAATTGCAGACCATAAAATAATCAGCGTGCAGCATGTGTAGTAAAATGGAAAGTTTGTGGTGCGGTGGGTGGGTTCATGATGGGAGATCTTGAGCCAAGATTTAAGCGGAAGAAGAAGACGTTCGACGTGGTGGCTTGGGTGGTGGCAATTAGTAGTGGGTTAAGTAGGCAGTAGTGCGCCTTGTAAGTAATTCCTTGCTTAATGTGGGTAGAATTGTGCAGCATTTCGAATTGTAGATGGTCGAGAGGAAGAGTTGAGCATTCTCGAAATTAATATAAATTATGCAAATGAATGGAACTAATTAATCAAAGCACACGAATTCTACTTAATTGAGTTCCAGCGACAACTTTGAAAAACTAAGTTTAATTTAACTTGCAGACGTAGTGCCGCTGCCACGCACTGGTCAAAATGTCACGACGATATGGCACCTGCAATTAGTTATTATTATTGATGACACTTTACATAGTTTTAAACAATGGTAACTGGAATTTGTAAATATAACGAAAAACCAGACGTAAAGAAATAAAATCAAAATTGATACATTTCTTAATTTCTGACCAGATTTGAAATATGCACCGGACTTGCGCACAAATTATCCATGTTTATTTTTAAACTCACAAAAATTAAAATTTCTCGTTCCTCCGTGTAGGTGACAATGCCGTAAAATCCGACCCCCTCCCTGATGCACGATCGTACATCCAAAATCGACCCGTGTACAGCAAACCATCGCCAAAACCTCGTCTCGCTTTAAAGCTGCCCTCCCAACTTCTCCTAAAGGAAAATACAACCCCACAAGCCTCGAAACCCGCCGAGGATGCCGATGACATTGAACGGATCACCCAAACGGTGTATGGCTTCCTCGATTTCGTCACCACAATCGGGAACACGGTCATGGTCTTCACTCCACAAACGAAAAAGGGTTTGACATTTTGAAAATTTTGAAAAAAACTTAAAAATTCAACAATCACATTTTGTCTGTATTTCAATTAGTTGAAGCTGTTAATGTTGAAGTGAAGCCAACACTCGCATCCAGCGTGGCATCTGTCGTGAAGGCGACCCCCACTCCGACCTTGCCACCACCAGCCCAAGAGGAGGAGGAAAATGTCTCCACCACCGGAAAACCAACCGCCCAACAGAAACGTCAACCCAAACAATTTCTTCCTGAAGCTCCAACGATTGAGGCATCTGAGGTCGAGTTGGAGCAGGAAGTCACAGCCGTACAAGCTCCACCGTTGGAAGCGTTTAATACCGTCGTGGGTCGACAAGAGGTGAAACCAATCAAGGCTCCAGCTGTGGTTGCTACTCCCGTTCCAGTGGTGGAACCAGAGGTGAAATTCAGATAATTATTTTGTAATTGGTGCAGTCAGTTGAATACGGCTTTATAAAATGTTGTTCCAGATCCGAACCCAGGTAAATGTTGTCGCCTCTGCTCCCAATTTGGGCTCTGGTGAGTTCATCGAAGGCGGAGACTTTCCTTCCTCCGGGGAACAAGAACAGCAAGAACAGGAAGAGGACGATGCACCCCAAGTGGCTGCGGAAAATCCATCCACAACGACCACGACGACGACGACAACAACAACACCTCCAACGACCACTACCAGCACAACGCCAAAACCACAAAGTAAATCCAATAAGCACGGTTTCACCCTTAAGCTCACTCCCAAGCACAATTCCCCCGTAATTATCACCCCCGCTTTCTCTGTCCCTGTTGTCGTCACGGCGCAAAAAGTAGACACGCCACCACCCGTAGTAGTCTCCTCGACCTCTGTAGCCCTTCAGCCGACCGGACTTTTGAACAAAATTTATGAGACCAAAGTGGACAAGGCTGGAGCAACCACGGTGCTGGAAACGGCAATCATTGGCACGTATATCGGAACCCAATACGTCAGACTGTTGGAAACCACTTCTAGCGTTTTGCCCATTGTTGCACCCCAACCAACTAAAGCGTTCCAATTTCCGTCCCTTGTCAAACCCACGGCACTTGCACAACAAAAGGTATCAACCACCACGACCACCACTAGCACTCCCCACACCCCCGACCAGGACGATGAATTTGAGCAAGATGATCAAGATAGTAAGTAGATCCTAGAGTAGAGTAGAGTATTTAGATACACGTATACAGATTAGAAATTCCAATAAATAATCCTACTCGTAATTGCAATTATTATGCTTGTACAAATTGTAACTTATAACTCTGACATAATAGCCGAAGAACAACCTCAACCCGACCAAGACGACCAGGATTCCGTCGCCCACGTTCAAGGAGAGGAGGAGCAGACCAGTAAACAGTCAACTTCAACCACGGCCACACCCGTCCTTCACCTTGAGCCGACCCCGACCGCTTCTGAAGAGCAGACGCATTACATCCTCCCCCAAAAGGCAGAGAAGATTTACGTGTCCCCAGTCCCAAGTCCAAATGCGTACTCTCGAGGGCCCGGACTCTATGTGGACATCAACCCAGCAAAATCTGCAGGTGACGGTGGCGTCGCGGTCGTAACTGCCACGCCAACGAGAGGAAAACAGTTTAGATTGACGAGCAATCGATTCAACCCAAGAAATGCCAAGTTCGTAAATAAATAAATTATCTATAAATATTTGAAAGTAAGAAAAAACTTTAAAAAATTGTCACCATTTTCAGAAACCAGGGTGGCTCTGACTCTAACGAATTGACCCACCAAGAAGTCGTTGCAGTTCCTGCGCAACCCGACTCCTCAGACTCGTCCCGTTCTCGATCTCGCTTTGGACGAAATCGTGGCCGTTCCTCGTCCGGTGGTAAAAATGTTGAAGACGTCGCCGTGTCCACCGTTGTAGTTTCTGCCACACCAACGAGACGTTTCAAGTCTGGTCGATCTTCTGCCACCGTCGTTACCCCAGCTCCACCACCCCCAGCACAATCCTCGGGAAGGAGCAAGGACTTTTCTTCTTATAAAAGTGGACGTGGTTTCACTCCGTCGTCTCGAGGTGGACAGCAACAACAGCAAAATCAACAAGTGAATCCGACCAGCTCGACGTCAATTTATCGATTCAAACTTAATCGACCCACGGGAAGGTGGAGGTTCAAGCCGTCTCCAAAGCCAAAGGTAAATATTTAAAAAAATCTTAATACAAATAATTGTGTCCAAAATATTTTTATCCATCCCGTTTTTCTTAGGTCAACATTATCAAAACTAAGGAAGGTGACGATCAGCAAGAAAACGACGAGGGTGGTGACCAAGCCGCCTCACCCGGTCCAATCTACCACAACAGTCAATCATACTCTGAACAACAAGGTGAACTTCAAACCCCGGAAGAAACGAGAACAGAATCTAACGAATTGGTCCAAGAATTGGAACCAGAACTCGTCCCACAAACCATTCGAGTCAATACCGTGACCCCGACAGACTTTTCCGATTTGGAGAAATTCCTCGAAATTGCCACGATTCGATCCCCATACGTCTTCCAGGCTGGAAACGTGAAGAACACAAGGTTCGTTTTATAATACGCGTCTTATAAGTCACTGTTGGCACATTTCCTGTACCGCTTTTTGAATTAAGGTACATCACGGTGACAAAGACCTTTACGAAGGAAGTGATCCAACCCACACTGGCCTCTTCACAGGCTGAAGCAAGTCTGGAAAATATTCTGGCAACGAAACCACCATATGAAAAAATCTTGGAGGGCTCCAGCGACGTTGCGACCTTGCCAGTTATTGCTCTCGGAGGAGATATGGCGACCCCACCATTGGAAACTATTACACAAAGCTTTAGCACCACACAGGTTTATTTACATATTCTTGTCTCACGGATAATGTTTTCAGAAATTTATGCCATAATTTATTTACTACTTATTTTCTGTCCAGCTCATGTTGAAAACTAGCATTTTGCCAGTTCTCTATGACGGTGTGACCACTCTGTACACCTTAACACAATCCTACTTCATCACCCGACTTGTCACGGCACACAAAACCGTCCCACCCGTCGAACTGTTTCAATTCGTCCCGACCAAATCACTCAATGAGTTCAACACTGCACTTCAAGAGGCTGGTTCCGAACACCGCGAGCATCTCTTAGGGTCCGAGTCTGAAGATGAGAATGACACCAACTACGAACACATCATTGCGCCACCAGACGTAACATTTGTTTAAGAAATTTTATGAAATTTCCAAGAAATTAAAATTAAAATATTTCAGGAACTAACCTCCGTCGGATCTGACTTTGACCCATCCTCCATGGACGAAAAGCTGCCAAAACGACCCCCCAAGTCTTCCAAAGAATTCTCACCACGTGGTGGAAAATCCAGCTCTGAAATTGTTTCCTCTTCCCCAAATAACAACCCCTTCCTCAACCAATCTCCTCCCAACTTCAACTCCATTCCGCAAGACCCACTCGCCTCCATTGCCGGCCTTACCCCTGAACAGTTAGCCTTCATCCGCTACTTTACGGCACAGAATCAACAACAATCACCACAACCACAAGCATTCCCCCAACTACAACAGCAACCACAATTTAACCCATTCCAACAGCAGCAACAACAACAAGCCCCCCTCCTCCCACCATCCGCGCCTTCTCCGCTTATACAAGCTCAACAGGCAGTGGCGAACGGGTACTCGCTGACTTCGTCCCCCGTCGTGGTCGACACTTTGGCGACCGTGACGGAAACCAAAACGCTCCGCCTGCTCTTCGGGGCCAAGCCGACGCATACGGTGCTCTACTCGACGAGAGTGGTCCCCACCCGAATGACCAGTTATGTCACGGCCTCTCTCCCCGTGAAACCAACGCAAGCCATTATTCAGAACAACCCATTCCTGAATGGGTTGCCCTTCCCGTTGGCGTACGTGGGCTGAAGGAGTGAAAATCCAACGTTTAATAATTTATAAGTCGTCGTCGTCGCCACACATTTTATTAAATGCCATATTGTTACCGTACCGTAATTTTCCTGATAAATTTAGATCGCTCGCTCCTGCACAATCATCATCATCAAACAAAGTAAATGCCCAAATGTACAATGATATATCTACTACTTTCGTCGTAATTGTAAGGTTAGATCTGTTTTAGGAAACCCTTTTTGTAAATAGTTTTGGACTAAAGTTTCGAAAAAAATACTAGAACAGTATGTAGTTTTTCTTTCCTGAAATATTCTAAACAACTCTTCGTATTCAGCAGAATGCAGAGTTCAATGCAATTTAAAAGTATTATTTCTTGGTTTCTTCTCTAAATACTCGTGTACTCCGTTTTTTCGTATTTCCTGTTACTTGCTAGATGATAAGGTACATACAGATGCGCAACTGCCGCTTTTTGAAGACGACGAAAGAACGAACTGAAACTCATCATTGTATTTACTACTACAAAATATACATACAAGAAACCCTGTAGCATTTATCCTAGTATTTTTGTGTACTTAGTTTTACTTATACTTACCGAATTACAATAAGAGTTACTATTGTGTATGTTTGCATAGCTTATCTTTTTCGTAATTAGAGAAGACACACAGAGACGTTTTACCGGAGTGTGTACTTTAGTTTTTCTGTATCATCACTTACTAATTACCGTTTTTCCATTTATCCTAGAAGTAAATGTGGTTTGTTACAATTCCATGAGTTCCAGGTGTCATGTGAATGATAGATCTGTAAATACGTTTAAAAAGATGTATGATGAAATTGAAGTATTTCAAATTCAATTTTCAATAGGGCCAATTTTATTTTTTTTCAACAAAGAATAAGGAGACTAGTTATTTTCCTAATGCACAAACTTGACGGAGTTCTCAGAATATTTTTCAGACCCGTAGGTTTTCAGATTCTTGTCACTTTAGAATTTTAGTGCGATTAAAAAAATTTGAAACCTTATTCTTAGAATTACTAGCTTGATTTTTTAAGATGTACTTTCGATTTTTTTTAATTTTTCGGAAATCTACAGAATCAAGAAAAATTTAAAGTTTTCAAAACTTCTCTGAAAATGCATGTATAAAAATTTATCAGCCAATTCCATGATTGAAAGTTTCAAAATTTCTTAAATCGCATCAAAATTCTAAAACTTAATGTATTTTGAAAATCTACGGTTTTGTTTGGAAAACATTTTGAAAATTACGGCATGTTGTCAAAGTTAGAAAAAAGCATCGGTCAACTTAATTTTTTGTTTCGAGAAAATAAAATTGGTCTCATCTGAGTTGAAATTGTGCAAGCGAAAAGCTTATATTGTGAGAAATTGTGTGAATGAAACATAAGTAGATAGTTTTAGTAGAAATAAAAATCAAGAATTTTTAAACATAATTTACATAACGACTTGTTGAACTTCGTCCTTAAACGTTTCCATAAACCCAGTGTCATTGCCACTTGCTTATTTTTACCACATCACGAACACAATCGAGTCATCCGTAATAAGGATAAATTTAAGCGGAAGTGACACTCGACTAAAACATCCGATCGTCATTCTCATCATCATCACCATCAATCAGCATACATAATCTCGGAAATATGTCCGTAATGAAGTCATCGTTCATCGTCGCGTGTAATCTCACTCGCACTTATTACACACTTGACTCCTCGTACAAATTCTCGTCATTTTGTTATTGACCACGAATTATGTATGTACAATTATTCAGTCGTTGAGTCGCTATCTAATCAACATCATCCCTCGTCACTCTCTGGAATATTAGAGTTGGAGCTCGGTTGAATTTTTTTAACGGAAAGAGGAGATGACTTAACCCAAATAAAGGATGAATAAAATAATGGCGATGAGGTGTTTGGTGCTCTTACACATTCAAAACTTTGCCACTTTCCTCTATGTGTAATGTTTAGACAAACATTGAACGAGCGATGATAAGACAAGCTTATATTTTTTCATGTTATTCTCTTCTTCCCGTGCAAAATACGGTCTGCATATGGATTTTACTGCCTGCAACATATTATTGTTACTTGGCATTACTCATCGATTCCTAATTTTTTTGCATCCACCCAATCAAAATCCATCCAAACAAATTTATTATCTTATCTGCCGCTTATCTCACCCCGTTCTCATTAATGAATGTGCAATATACTCTAACGTTCATCACTTATCTCACTCGGTAACTGAATCTACTACTAAGCTTAAGTAAAAAAGAAACCAATTCTCTGTCCTCTGGCCTATTTCATACACTGCAGAACACGCCCAAAACAGCACGCCATTAATATTCTCAGTTATTGTTGAACGAGTCCCGACCAACGAACGACCGGGTTATTTTCGTGGTGGCCATATTGTCCCAGATTTCGGTTTTTCGAAATAATTTTGCCAAATTAATTCTCAAGTTCAATTGCAGTGCACAATTTAGGAACGTGACTACACAAAATGGGGGCCGGCAAGGGACGTGGAGGAGAAATGTCGGATCATTGTATCACATTTTCTGTCCTGATTTTAAACGTGTTTTGTGGGGTACGTGACAAAACTGGGAATTAGTGATTATCGGATTTTGCTAAAGGATTTCTCGTATTTGTGCAGATTTTAGGCCTGCTCGTATTCATCCTTGGATTTTGGTTTCGATTTGAAGGCCAAGTCCGAACTTGGGTGGGTGATTTGGGCATGACTCAATACTGGACGGGGTTGTACATCCTCATGGCTGCGGCCGCTGTGATCATCATCATCTCCATTTGTGGATGCGCAGGTGCCCTCACGGCCAATCCGAACCTCTTGTTAACGGTACTGAGAAAAAAAACTTGAAAATTAGAAATGATAATAATAGTAAATTCATAAGGTTGAAAGTTAATATCGAGTGTAAATGCACATGTAATTTTAAGAGTGTGAGCTTAACGTCGATCGCGTTCGTCCTGATTATTTTCGGGTCCACAATCCTACTCGCGAACTACACCCGCTACACGGTGAACAAGGAAGAGTTGGATGAAAATATGAAATATTTGATTAACAAGAAAAATCATGCTGCGGATGAATTTCTAATTTTTCTCTATTATCGTGTAAGTCTCCACTATGCAGAAAAGGAGTGCCAATAATAATGCACTTTCCTGGGCCATGTGGAGACGCAAAGTAGACGCAGAGTATTTTTTAGATAGTGTTTATTTAAGGAAACTGAAAATTTGGAAGACAATTTTTTTCAATGTGTGTCGTTATTTTTGGTTGTTCTTCCCAGTCGGCCGTGTTCGTCCTGCTCGCCTTAGTTCTTGAGCTGGCTGGTGGAATTTTCATTTTGGTTAATGGCACGCACAACTCTAAACTAACGCCATGGCTGGATAAGAGATTTGTCGTTCTAATCCGCGACTCCAATTACAACGATAAGGCCAACGATCTCCTTAACGTGGTCCAGGAAAATGTAATTACACGATAACAATACTTTTTTTCCAAGTGTAATCCTCAGTCTTAATTCATTTATCGTAATTCAGGTGGGTTGCTGCGGATCTTACAACTACCAAGATTTTGACCGCAGTAGGCTCGCAATTCCAGACAGTTGTAGGGACAAAGTTAGCGGAAATGTGTATCAGGATGGCTGCGTCAAAAAGTTTTCGTACTTTATTGAAAAAAGGACTGGATGGATTGCTGGAATTGCGTTGTTTATCGGATTTATTCAGGTACGCACATATTTGATTACCTCATAATTTCAAAATTGTATTTTTAATTCCAATCTAATTCTCCAGATAATTCTGGTCTGTCTGACATTCGTGTACTGGAAACGGATACGGGACGATGAGGATCCCGACGGGTACGGGAAAAGCACGCGTTATTCCACGGTACCCACCAGTGCAGGACGATACTAACGACACTTGAACCAACTCGGTGTGCAAAAAAATCCTTTTTGTATTGTTCTTATTATTGTTATTATTTATCCGCCTTATGTCGAGTGACTTATTTAAGATGGATTTTAACCTATAGAAATAAATGTAGCGAGCCACGCTATATGTTCGAGTGGAATATGATATAATTTGCATTTTACAAACTTTTAGTACTTGTACAACTTTATTATGTAATAATTTGAGTAAAAACTGTAATTTATTTAGCATAAATTTCTGAATAATAAAAAAAACTTGCACCCTTTTACCAAAAAATGAAACTGAGTCTCCTTACTTTTTCTGAATATGATAACACCTCTTAATCCGAACCACCGCCGGGGTGACGCTTTCTTTGCATTCTAAGCCATTCTTACAATCAAAGTCATCATTGCAAAACTTTGAGACGTCGACGGTGTGAAGTTCTTCCGGTTGTCGGCATCGACCTTGAACGCAATCCTCACCTTTTCCACGACATGACACACTGAGCCCCTCATCCGTTCCACAGGGGGCACCTTTCCCCACCAGACATCGCTCAGCATCTCGATCCCATTCGAGAGGAAACATTAGCTCGTCGTCAGGTGGTGAACCTGGAGAAATAAAATGCACTTTCAAGTAAATCTAACTAAAATGCTAGCTTTAAAATTGTATTTTTGGTACCCGTGCCACAAAAGCAGTACGATTGTGGTAACTTTTCGCTCTTTTTACAAGCAAAGTAAATGGTCCCATTTCCTACCCCGCCGGGAGAAAATTTACAGTCGGAACTTTGACTACACTCTCGCCCAAATCCGGGATATTCTTTAATTTCTGGAGGTGGTTTCTTGTTCATGGACGTCGTTGGAATCGGGAAGAGTGAAAATACAATGCACGCCAAGAGTATTGAAAGCGTGAAAGAATTACGAGTTTGAAAACAAGATTGCATTATGAAAAAATGAGATAATTTTGCCACTTCTAATTCACTTTTACTTTCTGAAGGAGTTGAGCCAAGAGTGAAGATGAGATCAATGCTACGTATGTACGCTGCGATGCTGTTGTTGTGAATGACCATCTTAAAAATAACTTGGCATAATATAGCATTTTGGGTACGTGTGATGAGAGCAATTAGGTATTCGTTATGCGCTTTTTGATCATCTCTCCTTGCTAGTTATCCTTGAAGATTGTGATCATTAGCATTATTATGCAGTAGAAGCTACTTCATTATTCGTTTGTCCGTCCGCCACCTGAATGCACACCATTTTTAACTCTTGTTTACGTATGAGTTAACCAAATCGGTTTCACATGTATGAGATGAAGGCGTAGGTCACAAACTTAAGATCAGTGACATCCCCATGACCCAAGGAATAATGTATGGTCAAAGATCAAATATTGAGTTTGCTATCAAGTGTGTGTACAGTTTTACCTTTACTTTCTTATATCTGTTTCTTATAGCTGATTTTTGCAGTACTTAATGTTCATCTCTTCACCAGTGTTCAAATTGTATTAGTCAACAGACTATGAAGATGATGATAAAAGAAGAATGCAAATATAAAATTTGCATGTGCAGATGCAGCATGTGCATGCAAAATGGATTCGAGTGAGAGGAGAATAACAAAGGAAAAGAGCGACGCTGTATTAGTCTGGACATTTTGGAGTATTTAGTGTATTTTTAGAACTAAAGTCTTATCACTCAAAACTCCAATGTCTCAGATATTGGAGGGAGTCTTATCCTTAAACAGGCCAAGCCACGCTACCAAAAAGACGCCCAGATCCTCAAGGGAAGAAGATTCCCTTCAACAATCCCTAGCTCATTCTCAGTTCAGAGCTCGAGCCCTCTGCACGCACAGTTTGATCACTTGGTGCTTTCCTGAAATTGTGTCAACTTGCATTTCCCAGTCTTAATTTTCGACGAGGGGCAGCTCCCAAGGAGGAAAAATGGAACGACTTCCCACCACTTCAATTAGTAATTCAAAGCCTGAACAATCCAATTCCAAATTCAAACTCGCCCCTGGAGAACAACTAATTGTTTGTCCGTACGACATGTCGCATCAAGTCACGTAAGTTTCATTTTATTTTGCATTTTACGATGGACAATTTTGTCCTTGGATTACTTGTGCAATTTATACACGCATGAAATACATACACAAAATAAAAAGGTTTTATGCAAGTCTGAAACGGGATAGGACAGTTTTAATGCTAATTGATTATATTTCTGCCTATTTTTTTTATTTTCCAGGAATCTTCGATTGGCTATCCATCTTAAAAAATGTCGTCACAATTACGAAAACAAGATGCGAGATAGTGGCGAGGCGCTGCAAATTGTGGCTTGCAAATTCAACTGGGGACATCACGTTCCGCTGCCGGAATTATTCCATCACGAGCGAGTCTGTCCTGACCGGTATTCAGTGATTACACACATCATGGAATTTTCTAATTGTAAGTCGCACAATTCAATTAGCCAGCCAAATACGAATACTTTATCCAATCTACAATTTGCATAATATAGGAAAATGATAAAAATTATGTCAAACTTTTAGCGTATCCTGCACCGCTGCCCTCGCACTTGCGACAGTTTTCGTCCGTAATATACCGAAGTCGTGGCGTCCCCCGTGAGGATTTGGAAACCTTGTCACCCGCCGCAGCCTGCCCGGATGAAAATCAGAGCGAAGCATCTTCCGCTATATGGCCACCATCGGTAGCCTCGAAGGACTCCAATAGTCGATCATCGAAAGCTTCCACGAATGACCTGATCCCAGCGTGGGCGAAGACGATTAAGAAGAGGGAGCTCTTTGCCCCCATCACACGCTCTCTGAAGTCATTCCCAACTGGGAAATCGATCGTGGTCAAGGCAAAGACTGGAGAGTGAGTTTCGTTATTGTATTTTTATACTGCAATTAACGAACCCTTAATTATTAATTATTGTATCATGTTTCTAGCGGTGTCTGCAATGTTTTGAACGTCGTGGATATTGACGCCGCCTTCAAAACGACGATTTCCTCCGGGCCGTCTGTGCTAGGCGATAAGAGCAATGGTGCTTTGAAGAAATCCCAGTTATTGGGGGATATGGGTTCCATTTGCTCAAGTAATTACTCCACACTCACCGGAAGTAGGTGCAGTTCCATATCAACCCGGATCTCCAGCACGCAGAAGGAGCGTCAGGAAAGGGTGAGGGCGAGAGCTTATGACGAAAAGGGCCAAGATCAGAGAGACTACGCCTGGGAATTTGAACCCCCCGTCACCCCGTTCAACCTCGCAACCAGGTTTGAAAATGGGTTATCGCTCAAGTAAGTTGAATATATTAACTAATGAAACCTCACCATCACCCTGTCATCAATTAATAACTCCTTCATTTCTTCATATGCAGATATCCCATGGGCCTCAACAAGTCGGAGCGGAAAGCCTGGAGGAATGAGAATGTCCAAAAGGTGCGCACCTTGCACGGAGGAAGTTTGCTTAACGTCGTACCGGCGCCATGTCCCGACCCTGTGGCGAATCAAGGTTACCTTCTCAACTACAATAATTCCCTTTTCGGCAGTGACACGTCGGACACGTCGTCCTCCTTGGACATGAGCGAGGCGACTTGGGAAGACGAGGACTGGAAGACTTCGGAGATGAGCGACACGGAGACCGACGAATTGGATACCTGCGACATGAAGGACATGGGCGATTTCGCATATTATTTTAAGTAAAAGGTAGATATTCTGATTCAATAGAGTGACTTGTTGTAGAAATGAATTGTTTGTTCCACTCTTGATTTTATGACGAATACGAACAATGACAATAAATTATGGATTTTCGTTACTATTCTAATATCCGAGTTATACATACGTCCGTCGTGCATATTAATTTTTTCCGTGTCATATGTACATATGCACTTTATGCAAATATGTAGTTAAGCAGATGGTAGTGCATCTTAAAGTCTACATAATTATTATAATAAATGCATGCATCTAGTCTCCTTGCACCGACCGACTAGTGACTGCACTTTATTTTTTCTTACCATACTGCATTTAATATTTAGCCTGATTTCATTTATAAAACAGGTTAACTTTGCATGCATGCAAGTAGTCCGTACACACATGTCATCATCATCGTCGTCCTTACCTAATCTTTAGTAAGAAGTAAAATCCGTTCGCCACAATAATAAGTAAGTTTTTAACCCAGCAAGTAACATTCGCCATAATAAAACAAGTAAAGCGCAGTGCTTTAATAATCCTCTCCTACTCCTCCATCAAACTCTGTTGGGTTTCTCAATCACGGCCAAATGCATTTATTTCTGCATCCAAAAGCTCTGCTCATGTAACAAATAAATGTATCTTCTATGTATCTCCCTATGCTCGCACATGTATTTCTATTGTGGACCCCCTACCTTTTTGTGTGATGGGGAGATGCGCAAATTTCCCCATTTTTTGCCCTCCTCCCCCATCAAAGTGAATATTCTGGTAAAAAATTTCTCGCCGAAATGACTCAATTTGTAGATAAAATAGCTCGGAACATACTTCTAGGTGTCCCCCAGAAGTCATTGTGTGGGGTATGCATACGGTCCTGCATAGACTACGGAGGGCCAGAGAGGGTCTCTCTTTACAAATATGGTTAAGAGTAATCACTGGTGATCACCTCTTCATAACGACAGAGGGTCAAACATGATGATTTCAATGACCAAAATTTCCATTTTCTTTTAAAATTTTTCAAAATTTCATTTCCCATTTTCGAAGCACAACCTCTCTGCGTATGCTCAGTAGGAAGGAGAGGAATTATTACGGTACGGTGCATATAACTAGATACGAATGAGGAATTTCTCTCTCCTCTGTTTAATGGAACGCCTGTGTGCTTCCCCAGTCTCGACTTGGTGAGGTTGTAAAGCGCAAGAAAGAAGAAAGACGACGACGAAAGACCTTCCAACCAACAATTCCCCACACGAACCAACCAAGGATCACTCACATCACATCCACCAACACTCACTCACACTGCTTGTCGTCGGCCTCGTCGTCTCCCTAGCCCAACAAAGGGACGACTTTTTTCAAAAACCTACAAAATCACGGGAAAAAAAGTCGCCAAGATAGAGAACTTTTCTCTTCTGGGGGAGGAGTGTGGACAGGTTCCTTCACAAAGAAAATCTGACTTTTCGTGCCACCACCAAAGACTTGGTTTTTAAATCAGAGGCTGGAGGATCGATTAAAATTCCACCCTGACCCTGAAGTCGTCTGTGATTCTGGTTTTGTGGAAAACAGTAACAGTATAAAGTCCAACCCAAGTAATAAGTTTTATCGAGAAGTGGATCAAGAAGGAATAACTAATTTCCATCGGGATTTCGATTAAACATTGAAGAATAAATAAATACCCAGCGACCCTCAACTCATACGAAACTTTTTCCACGCAAATATATAATTCATCATTTCGTCATCTCGTTTGCAATTATTAATTTACCCAGTCATAGAATCCAACTAAATTATACAGTGAAATAAAATAGATTAGCCCAAATAAAATACAACACTGCGAAACTAAAAGCTATAACCAACCTGTCTATCTCTCATAACAACAACGAAAAGCAGAGCAGAGAAGCAGGGCTGCTATATCGTTGTTGGTATAAAATATTATTATTCTATTCAGCCTACCACGAACTAAATACCACTACCAGCCAGCCATACCATCAACATTAAATAAAGTAATCCACACAAAGGGATTAACTAGTAAGTAAACTTAACAGGAAATGGTAGCACGAATCCAATTTGGTTCGCAGTACAAGAGCATCAACGATATTGCTGCCAACGTTAACATTTATCCATTATTATTCAACTCTGCTGCAGTTTTGGAATAGAGTGATTCAATTTTAGTTTTATTCTGCTCGGAAGGTTTTTAGACTTTGGAGAGAAAGTAGGAATTTTTAAGTCGACAATAAAAAATAGTTGAATACTCTCCAAGGAGAAGATTGGTTTTTAGGAGAGAAAACAATATTGCAAAGTGATTTGGCAAATCTTCACCTGCCTGCCTGCTGATCGAGTTGGGTAGCGTTGTCATCCATCTTGATAAATAATTTTTAATTGACTGCTAGTCTCGAAGAAAGAAAAAGTGCCAATTTTATAGAAATAAACGTTTCAACTTCAACGAGAGAGTACTTGGATTTTTCCGATAACAGAAAATTGCGCAAAAACCGAAGAGAAAAATGGGATCGAACAAAAACATTCCTAATGATAAGGTAAATAAAATTATTCTATTTTTTCTATATTAAAAAAAATATTTTTTAAAAGTTTCTGGCTGGAAAACAATGATATAAAAAAGGTGACGAAATTGAACGTCATTATGTAATAAGATATACATCATTTAATGACCATGCTGGTCAATGTTGTCTAATTCATCCTGGGTAAAGATAGATAACCTCGCGCCTCACTTTACATTAATAATTCAACGATGATAAAGTGACAACGACAAATATGGACAAAAAATAAGACCAGGAAGCATTTAAACTATTTGTTCTAAGCTCAGAATAAGTCTACCTACACGAAATTAATATGTCCAAATTAAAAGGGTGGCAGTGACAAGTCTTTCTTTGTCTCTCACTATCTCGTACCAATATTATGGAGATACTTGAGCCGGATCATGTTCTTGATGGAGTACGAATTTGCAGCATGAGCAGGAAAAAAATGGCAAACTAAGTAACGATTCAATAACATTTAAGAAGGACATGACACCATCATCATCATCATCTCGAGCTCGATACCATATGTAGCTCAGCAGCAGCAGCTTGTAAAATCCTGTTGTAATTTGCACCATCACCACCATACTCGATTATCTATATGTATTTAATAATAACGATATCTTTGTTGGACTGGACTAGGTTAGGTTTACTTTAGTTTAATCCCACACAACACACATTACATTACATTATGTAGTACTCCTCCTTTTTTATGATTGTTTAACTACGTCTCAAACTAGATGCAGTATTATTATTGGATCATGTTAGTTCTTTAGCTAAAGTTGACATTATTATTATTATTGCGTACTTGAATTTCATGGTGGTTTCTTTCTGGTTTGTGCATGCATACTCAGTGTTGCAGCTACATGTGTTATACATTTATTTATTCTTTGAGTAGTTACCAGCAGTTATGCTGTTTTGAGAAAGAAAGAATATGAGTCATTTAAAAAGTAATAATGTCGTTCATACCATTTTATGGCGATTATAGTGTTTAACTGCAATCTTTAACGTTTAATGAGGTCGCCCTCGTGACATTATCCGAGTTAAAATGGTTTAGAAAAGAACACTTAACTTTCCCGATATCATTTAGCTGTTAGGTATACATATATACGATTCCGATATGATTTTTTAAACAAAAAATATTTTCCCAAACTATTCTACTTTAATTACAAAACTGATGGAAAAGTAGTAAATTTTCTTGAATAGCTTTTTTTGTTCTAAAACCACTAACAACTTTTACTTGACATTGCTTTTTTTCTTGTTTGATTTGGCATAGTTACCGTAACCCTGTTATAATATTGATGAACATAAATGTATATGTAGAGATAAGGAAAAATTGACTTCTATCCATTTAATATATTCTCATTTCATTTTTCATTTATGCTGTACTCACTCGATTACGAATCAATATATAATCGATATCTTCTGATGTCATTGTATCGTCATCAAACTTTTTTTGTGTAAAAGTAGATTGGTCGGTAGATTGGGTGGATATATAACATGCTGACTAAATAGTTCCTTCTTATATTTTCCATCCAATCCACCCATATGTATGTATGTCACTCACTCTCACGACATCCTCCTTTTCATACATATGAACGACATCCATTTCCATGTACGACACGCATTTATTTAATAGGCTTTATTAGGATTAGGTAGGTCAGTCCAGTCAGCAGTTAGTTAGTTGTGACCGAGTAAAAGCACACATACATAAGTAGGTTGCGTCCCTTTTTTCAAGTTGTCATCGACCGTATACTGCTCGACTATTTACCGTCATCATGATTTGCGACACGAAAAGTTGTTGTACACTTTTCTCATGTACTTTATAATGCTTAATGAATAAATATTTAATTAGAGGGAACAAAAAATTATTGTTGTCGGAGCAGGAAGAAATAATCATAGAGGTAGAGAAAGTACGTACGTATGTGGCACATATGAATGATGGACAATGGACAATGGACATGCACAGAGAAGGCATAAATAGCACAATGCACTCTGGAGATAATGTGATGACTTTCTCTTATCTCGGCATGATAAGCTGTGGTGCGGTAATATTTGCAAAAACTAGCAAAAGTACTTATTCAGATTAAGTAAGGCGGTCCAAAAAAGTAGAGCAGGTAACAATGCCGCCCCTATTATTGCATATTGCAATCCATGTTAGATAGTCCTAGTGATGGTGGGAATGATAATATCATCGACATGGACACTGCGCCTGCAAATGTTTCATTCCCGTCTTAACACCCTTCTTCCATCATAATATTCTTGCTGTCATGTCATGATTTACAACGCGACTAAAAGTAGGATTTCACCAGTATTAAGATATTTTCGTGTGTATATGGTGCATCATTTCAGGCAGGACGGGAAGAAAATGACATGCCATGAATGACACGTTTGTGAGTTACCCTCGGTAAACACTTGGGCTTACAAGATTCGAAAGTTCACTAGAGTTAGTTAGTTAGTTATGCCATCATGTATGTCCCCCATGGTTGCATCTCAGATTTCAACTATGTTGTACTAAACTCATGCATGAGCTGGAAACTATATGGCTTCGTTAGTTTTGCCCGTACTGTTGTTTATCTTAATCCAGCCCGGCAAACTATTCCCATTGGAAAAACTGCTCCATTTCAAGTTCTCACACTTTATTTACCCTTAAAGACAAGAAGATTCCTGTCATAATGATTCGGATCCAGAGAGAGTGTGCGTAGTAGAAATGAGCAATTTTTCCTCTCTCCCCCACCGAACTGACAGCAGATAGATATTATGAATTATTATTGCAATTCTTTGTACAAAAATTATGACCCTCTCTCGTTGTTATATCTTGTTCTTTTTGAAGCATTGTTTCTCTCGTAAAATGATGTATGCCTGAGAAATATGTATATTGCGGAGTAATAATAATAATTGGATTTTTCTCCTCTTACAGATAAATCTCCGACTAATCTTGGTCAGTGGAAAGACCAAAGAATTCCTCTTCAGCCCCAGCGATTCTGCCGGAGACATTGCTCAGCATGTGTTTGAATGTTGGCCGAAAGGTAGGTCGAATTTTATATGTATTCATCCCTCTATTTGACTAACTAGTTGGTCGGTATTATTATCCTGGGTTCTGGTTGCTCTTGAAAAAAAAGTAGACCCTTTTTCCAGGCCACATCACGCCGCACATACGTTCGTATACATTTTACTTGGGGTTACTCAATAAGTAATATCTTTTTAAAGAGATGATGACGACGACGAGGAGGACGACGACGACGTTTCTTGTTCTTTTCTTTACTATTCTCCCACATTTCCGGGAGAGGAGGAGAAGTCTCTAGTTACATACTTGCACTTACTGGCTTCCAGATTACATAGAATGCACCAACTTATAGCAAGATTTGGCTGGGTACTTGAGAGGAAAATCATGACACTTTATTTATTAAGAGTTTTGTGTGGAGGAGTCCTTTTTCCAAAGTGAATGAGTCATGTCATGATGTTTAAGTTGTTGTTGGAGGGTCATAAAATAAGTGAGATGAGTTTCAAGGGTTCCTATTCCTACACCCGCACTACCCGAATGCACGTCGTGTGTAGTACCCCAGTTGACCATGTAATATGTTTCGTAGTATAATAATGCCCCCATTTGTGCACATGGATTCCTTCGTTAAATAATCAATCCAATAATCGGCATCATCATTATTATCCGGTTTGGCTCTTATTACATCTTCTTGGGACACAACAATAATCTCATTGTCCCATCGTCTCATGTATTTATTAGACCAGGCAAATCGGTCCATATCCAGACCAGAGAAAGAGTTGAATTCCAATATTCCTTTTGTCACGATAGTGGTCATGAAATGATATTCGTTTTGGTTGTCTGTTAGTACATAAAATTTTCGTAAATTGTTGGATCTATGTTGTTCCATTCTACAAAGAAGACCTTGCAGTAAGTAAACCCATCAAACCTGCATATTTTTCAACATGCACACCAATCTACCACCACTTACTTACTTCTGTGCTTTCATTCTCATACCATTCCCAGCAGCTTCTTTGTTGTTCATCCGCATTTGGTTTAAGCAATTCTCGTCCAGTGGTTTGGTTTGGGTTTTTGTGTGTGTGTGTAGATTTTAAATTTCATTTCATTTTCTGGAGCCCTTTACTTTACTGCCTCCGTCAAGTGAATGGTTTATGACTGTGTGTGTATAGAGAGAGGTTATAACATCACTCGCTTATAGGAATCTGTATAAGCCTGGTTTTGGTATGTATGTTGTTGGGTGGGTGGGTTGGGCCCTTTTTCTTCTACTTCTTCGTCTTCATCGCCTCCAAGAGATGAGATGAGATGCTTTCCTTTTCTTCGTAATGCCAGATAATCATTATTATGAGAGGAGGATAATGGTAGGCATGGTATACGAGTTAGTGGTGGTTCTTGCATGGTTTCTTTCTGCCTACAATGAACGTCTACCACACGAACGAATATATATATTCTTGGCTAAATTTCACAATTTCTAAAAACAATTTGGAAATGTATTTACAAAAGTTTCATTTGTGTGTGACAGCAGCTTCCCCGGTATTATTAAAAAGCATCCGAGTATTAGTATTATGTATCTCTCGAATATTTCGAATAAATCGGATCTATCTCATCATCATGATGATTCTGAATGCGGCAGAATATGGTTCCTTGCATGTCACATTGTAGCCGCAGGAGAGTAGTTTCAGTTCAAAAGCATGTTCAAAAACTAATCCTATAACATGATGATGATGATGATCTTCCTCCTTCCAAAAGAGCTGCATTTCATTTCATGAGATCTTAAAAGATCTTTTAGTTGGTTATGCCGTGTATGTGTGGGTACTGACTGGATCCGCTTTTAGTCTAGACATCACACCACTTCTCTTTATCATCATCACCACAACCACTACCCATCTTAAAAAATTAATGAACCACAACTTTCAAGAAATTAAGCAATTTTGTTCAAAATTTTCTGTGAACAAGAATCTTTGGGATAAAAATCACTCGGTCCAGAATTGTTGTGTGTTTTCTTTCCCGTTATCATCATCTTAAATAGCAAATAGCCAATAATCCTTCCTTCTCCTCTCTCATATCCCTTCCTCAAGTCTCCATCAACGTTACAAACTCGTCAAGTTATAAACATTTTATAACTGTGTAAACAAACTCACTCTTTTCAAGATCTATCTCTCGTGTATGAGGTGTATATGTACATATCTATAAAAAAGTGGATAAGTAGTAGTAGTGGAAGCGGCTCTTCTTTTTTTGACAGCGTAAATAAAATGAAATTATACTTATAAAGGGTCGTCTTCGTCTGCCTTTCATCTCTCTTTGCCTCCCCGTTTACAAGAAACATTTGCTCATCTTTCGTAAAAATTTGGACTAAAATGGCTAAAAAAATATTGCCTGTATAACTTGAATTCAAATTCATTCCAATTAACCGGAAGTTTACCCTGTGCTTACTCTCAAAGAATGTCCCCATGTAGCTTTTTAACTTGAACCTTGTCTTCCATTATAATGCGTGTCCTTCCAACAAAACAACAACTGCAGTAAAGTAAAGTAAAGCAAAGCAAACTAACTGTATCTGCGATTTACGATCCAATTCAAGCATTATAATAAATAAATTGAACACAAAGTTCTCCTTGTAAAAGGTGGACGACGTGGAGGTGGCTCAAGTTTCAAAATGTTTCTTTAAAACTCACAGTAAGAACAGAATTCATGAATACGTTTTCTTTTCTTCCTTATCCCCACAGAAATCAGGCGAGGGTTTCTTAACAAACTGTTCACGACTGTTTCTCTCTCTCTGTACCCGTGATGATGATGATGATAAAATGAAAGCCGTCGTCGTGGTTCGAGGTGACGGTGGATTAACTCTTCCGAGTGTACTTTAGTTTTCTGTTCCCTTTTCTGAACACACGGACAGTGTGTGTCCTTTACATACGTAACGTTCATACACAAATCTGATCCTTCAGACGACATTTCTATCTACAATGGAAACACATTTATTTTTGGTCTCCCAAACGCTTTTTATTATCCCATTTGTTTGAGAAATAAATCCCCAATTTTACGGAGATTTAACAAAATTACGCTAACAATTTTAGTTCTGCATTACATGTTGCGTCCGCCGCAGTTAATTCGCACCATGTAATGCGAAATGTAATGTAATGTAGTCCAGAAGAAAAAAAAAATGGACGAAGGAATGAAATGAAATTTGTTCTACAATTGTTGATTGTTTCATTTCATTTGAAAGACGAAAACTGTACTACATTTTATTATTACAATATCAACTGCGATCAAGTGAAAAGCGTAGTTCCATTATTCCGTCCATATCAAAAACTCTCTGCTTTGGTGCAGCAAATGCAATGCAAACCTGATTCCTTGCTTAAATAAAGATAAGTTACGCTACACGCGTTAAACAATTAAGGTCACTCGATCTTTTTTTATATACAATCGAGAAGCAAAAGTACTGCATAAGCGGCGGCGATAGGCAAAGTCCGAAAGTTGTTGTTTTATTCCATTTGGTTGTTATACATATGTATGTTTTTCACTGGTATTGTTATTATTATGGTTAAATTTCTGTCTTCATCGTCATGTCAGGATGCAATTTCGCACTAACGACGAATAATGTTTATCATGCAATTTGCGGAACAATAAAGTTGTGTGGCAAAACAAAATGTACATTATTATTGGCCACCACCATCACCGTACATAGCATACCGTGACACCAAGAACCATCGTTGTCGTCGTCATCATCATCATCAAGTTAATGCGACATGAAATACATGCATACATCCTTATCATTAAATTGGATGTTATTTTTCGCATCAAATTGAAATCGTGTCATGTTTTAAGAGCAATAAGACACATGGTCCTACAGTTGACGAGGTGGTGTTTACTTGGGTACGCTTGTAAACGACACGGCTTATCATGTCGTGGTGAAAGCCAAGAGGACGTTCTCTACTCAAAATTCGGAGCTTATTGTGGCGATCCTCTTGACCTTTAGAAAACTGTTAAAATCGCCAACCTACTAGAGATGAGATACAAGTTCGTGAGGGATACATAGCTTTGGTTTTGACATGTCACTCCATTTTGGTGCTAACAAGTAAGATCGGACGATGATGATGAAATGAAACCGTGTGAATTTTGAAAATGAAGCCGAATAGTAGTTTTGCATTATAATAATTCTATCCCTTGTGGAACAAAGGTTTAATGGTCTTGAACTTTTTTTAAATCGCAATATTCTCTTCATGCCTTTGGGGTTTGCGAAAAGAACTTTTTCTTCTCATTCACCATCAAGCTCGCACCATACCTAACAAGCAAATAACAACCATTCATACTAGTTATTGCGAACGACGACTTTTTGTCTTGCTTAGAGGAGATCGTATTATTATTATTATTGTTATAGAATAGGATACCACCACTACCACCCGAATCTATTTTTGTGGTTGGTTGTTATTCGCCCCACAATTTTTTTCTCGTATATCTGAACTTGCCTTGATTTCTAAACAGCGATGAAAACCAAGTGTGTTAAATTTGTTAGTCTAAATTTGAATTCAAAGGGAATTAAATGAAGTCAAATTCTCAACTAGTTTATTTAGCGTTAAAGGTGAAAAGGTTAAAGAGACGAATGAAATTATAATCTCGACCCTTTGTTTCAAACTTCTTGGACCCTGTCACTCATTCATTTCATGGTCACCAAAATCTAATTTTCTTTAGCTTATTTGCGGACAATTCTGAACCCACTATAATAATTTCATTTTATAGTTGCCCAAAGTTTGGTTTTAGTGTCAATGACAATGTCACCGCGTGGTTTCCTCCTCCTCCTCATGCTTTTGCACTTTGTGATAATTAAGCGAGTCTGACATAAAGCTTGATCACGTTCAAGTTTAGGAAGAGAGAGGCATTTGCATTAATCAGATGAGTCTCATTTCATTTCGTCTCCTAAATTTGTCGTCCTCCTTTTAATAAACTAAAATTTATCCTTGAAAAGTTGTCGCTATTATAAAAATTCCTCTCGGGACCAACCCGACCACACCGGTTTTTTTTCAATGCCCCTTGGCTCCAATCAACTTTTCTTTCTTTTGGCAACGACTTGGAATTTATTTTCTCCTTTGTCTCCTTTCCCAGAGGAGAAAGAGGAGGAGGATATCATCGCTTTATTGTCCCTTTCAACACCTCACGAACAACAATGCACCCTCCAACGCAGCCGTTTTAATTAACAAAATCTACTCTGGAAAAAGTTCTTCCAGTCGAAGGAAGGAATTGGAAATATGAGAAAGACGTGGAGATCAAGTACGTAAAAAGTGGGATAATGATAAAATCCTGTAAATTCACTATGACATCAGCAAGAAACTTGAAACTTAGCGTTATAAAAAGGTTTACTTGCTAACTCGAGGAGCAATGAAGACTTTCAAAATTTGCTTAATTCGGTTTGGTTGAACCGACGACAAAGACAATTTTCAGGGACAGAAACTCCCAATTCACGAATCCATCCATCCACCCACCACTCTAGAAGCAGCAAGCAACTAAAAGTTTAAATGAGTTGCAAATTGCACAACTTGTAGAAACAAAGAGTCGATAAGAGAAGTTGCCAATTCAATAATAGAATTACATTCAAATGCCAATCAATCAGAAATGGTCTATCCATCCAATTTCATCATCATCATAATCTATTTATGAACTTTCACTTTGAGCTTAAAATCTCCAAAATGATGTGTTTTACAGAATAATGTACAAATTAATGTAAGGAATTAACCAACTTGTTAGTTGAAACGAGTTTAAGTAGTTTTGATTTTATGATTCAACCATTTACAAACTGCACAAAAGGAGCCGAATATTATTGAAAGTGTGCATCATGCCGAGGCTTCGCCAATATGTACGGTGGAGTAGTGGAAGTAGTGGGTGAGACAGAAATGGTGGCGTTGGTATGAAATTATAAAAACGCGATTCATCTCAATCTGTTCCTTCGAATTTCCTTCATCTTTACTCACTTTACTTCACTTTGCTGATCTGCTCTGCTTAACTCGGGGACTTGTTCAAAGTTTAACTACACAATCTCCTGCTTACTTATTCCTCTCCTCGTCCTCGGCGTGATGTATGGTACGAGCTCTTTGATGTCCTCTTTTATTCCAAGGAGTAGTCTTGCTTATTCCGTTGCCTTCTTTATGGTTCGTTCCTTGCTTCGCTCTTCGTGAGTGCGTGAGTGTCGAAAGATGCGAATCTGTGACCCACTTTGGAAATGAACTCACAACATCAAGCCATAGCCATGATCATTCCATCCATCCGCTCCTTCTGATGCTCCTCCTGTTCAAAATGTATTGGAAAACAAGTCGAGGATTTTATTCTTTGCATTTACATTCTCTCTTTCTCATTCCAAACCCGTGTCAGCTCTTTTTTGGGAGGAATACTTGACGTTTCCGTTTCGGATTAGAGGGGATCCGACCGATTCCTCGTTCTGCCTGTGTGTTTGCTTGTTGAAAGGAAAGCATAAGCATAAGCCGCCGCATAAGTCATCAAGATACCGTGGCAAGAATGAGATAGAGAACCAGATCAAACCACATTGCCAATTTCCAGTCAGCCAGGCAAGGCATCTGGTTTCGCAACGTCTTGTAAATAAAGTCATGAGAAAGAGAGCGAGAGGATATTGACTTTTTTTATTAGGAAGCCATTCCCACCACCAATTCATTATTTGGACTCGATTAAACTTTACGTATTTCACTCGTATGGGTCGGATCAGTGCTCCAAAAAGTGTGGCATATAACGCCCTGGGAAATAGCTAGAATACTGGGAGATTGATAAAATGAAACTATTTTCTCAGTGATGCTAAATGGCAGTGATTGATGAACGAGCGTTTAAAAAAACAATGCACAACTTTAGAGGGGTAGTGGGCATTTACTATTCAAGAAATACACAGTACATGGGACATCACCAAATTTCTTGAGGTTTTCGGGAAAATTTATTTAATATTAAGTTTTGGTAACAGTTTGCCTAGTGGGATGGGAAATAGGTTTTTAAATTGGGAAATAGGTAACAGATATGGATTTATATGTATGTGCGAACTGCGGACAAATCACACCTGAAGAGAGAAAAAAGATAAATAAGTTACTTGGGATTCTTATCTCGTTCCATATGTTATGGACTGGCTGCAGTTCTGCTGAAGTAGAATGAAGAAAATGTCTGAATTACGCTGGAGGTGGACAAAGCACGACATGCACGACATGGTTTGGACGGATTTATTAAATGTCATTCTTCTCATATATACTCGCACCGGATGTAATGTGAAATCTAATCTCTTGTATTCAGTAGGTCCTTACTCATGGTAATATTAGTTTTCTCATTGTGCTGATGTCGAACTTTCGTGGGGGTGCTGGTGGGCTGCTTTTTTGCCTCGCTCTTTAAAATTAATTGACAAAAAGTTATAAAGAAGATAGAATTTTGTTATTAGTAACAAAACCCTGTTTATACATGGCTTGTAAATTGAAAATCTGAGACTCTAGAGTCGAGGAGCCAAATTTCAAGGTCGCAATCAAACTCGCGTCATCATGTCATCTCTTTTCTTCTCCCATGCGAATAATCATTCATTCTTCTCTCCTCTCTGGATCAAATTGGCAAACATAATTTGAAACCTGGGAACAAATTCATCATTTTCCGATCATTTTCGGAGGTACACGCCACATACATCTCTCCACGCTGCTCTGTCTCTCCTTTCGCTCAACCAAAATGGAAATGGAATAGAATAGAATTAGCATTAACGATTATTAGGTTTGTGCAGTGATGTGTGGTTGGATGGTTCTGGTTTTGGTATTAAATCCTCGTCGACATTATTACGGCGTGGAGTAAATTACTCCTCCTCCTACCCGCACCCGTGCCCGGCCACATCCCATTGTTATGCCTTAGTTAGTTATTGTCTACAAAACCAAGGTCGAGTCACTTTCTCTCCGCTCTCTCTCTCTCTCTCTTTCTCTGCTCAATGAAAGCTTTCAACTCTAGTTTCGATTGTTAAATGGATTTGCCTAATGGATCCCGTATTGCTGGACCTGAACTTACTTTCTCCGGGAATACATTTATCAGACTGCTGCGAATTCTCGTTTTAGTGGGCGGACAACCACACACCACATCACCACCACTCTACTGTTTCTTCTTCTGCGAAACCTCCATTTCCACCCATCATTACGACGACGACGACGATAATCACGATAATGTGAAGTGAAATGAAGTAAAATAAAAGGAAACAGAATAGAGAGAGAACTTTATGATAGTTAGCGCTCAGCCTTCGAATGCATGAACATATTGCCATTTTCTCCCCACGGAGTAGTAGCCAAGTACAATGTGGCGGGGGAGAAAGTTTATGTGGAATTGGGAAAAGTTTTTGAATGTGGGTCGGGTCCACGTGTGCGGATGAGATGAAATGAAACACATGCATTCAACACAAGATCAATAGCGACCATAACTCAATTTACTGTGCCAACATTACGTATAGATTATTGACCATAAGAGTTACAAATTAATAACATCAAATGAATTTTGTTTTTGCAGAATGGGGAGATGAGGCTGTATCCAAGGCGGAAATTTTGCGACTGATTTATCAAGGTACTTATTACAAATTAATATATCTGAACTTGAAATAATGCAAAGTTTTTGTTTATTTAGGACGATTCTTACACAGCAATGTGACGCTGGGCGCTCTCGGCCTCCCTCTTTGCAAAACGACCGTGATGCACTTGGTGCCCAGAGAAAATCTTCCCGAACCCAACTCCCAAGGTGAGCGGGGTAGTAAATGCGAGAGTGAGATGGAGATATCCATGAAATAGTAATGATGGTGATGCTCACACAATACAGGCCCGTAGCGACGTTTCGTCCGGCCTGGAGAGTTTAGCCGTGGTACGGCCTAATATGCCCCACAAAAAACTTCGAAACTCCGATTTTATATAGTGTATTCTAGCGGATCCCGGCGGTACGGCCCCTTGGGCTGCACGGCCTGGAGAGTGTCTCTCCACCTCTCTCCAGCGTCGCTACGGGCCTGCCGACACAAATACTGGAAGATTGTGTTCTTTAAACTCATCTTTCTTCACCTTAAAGGGAAACAAACTCGTCACAATTTCTGGGAAAGATATTACTTTTCTTTCATCATCTTGTCAATCAGATTCCTTCTCACACATGCACACAGACACTGTTTGAAGGAGATTTGGAGAAGTATAGGGTTTTTAAGTGGATAGCCTTCGTCATACATATACCAGTCTCGTTACATAGCGCTATTACATATGTAATAGTCATGTAAACGTATATTGATTTTACGGATTCTTACAAGTCCCACACAAAATTGGGTAATATTATCGATATAATATTTATTGATTGTTTTTTCCTCTCCTTTCAAGACTTCTTTTACACATGCTGCACTTTTTTGAGACTTATTCGAGTAGTTTTTTCAAGGATATCCACAACTAGGCAATCCTGCAAAATTACTTCTCCACTTTCCCCATTCACATCCATATTATTTTTTAAACCTAGCCTCAAGTTCATCCCGTAAACGTAATCTCCTTAGATTTTCCCCCACATCCACGACCAAATCCCTCGTATGTAAGGACTCGAAAGTCTTTACAGGAGGGAAAAGCAACGTCAATCCGCACTTCCCAGTAGCAGAGAACAGCTCTCTGCAGGTTCTCAGAGTAGGTGCCTAAAAGTACCTGCGTCACTGTAACCTCCCTGCCGCCTGGCTACTTTCTCTCTTCCCTTTCCATCTCCCAGTGTGCTGCACATAAAAAAACAACCCACGAACGAACAGGAAGGAGCAGGCAGCTCACATGCTCGCATATTATTCCTATTTACTTGATTTGCTTCATTAATGAAACGTGTGTGGGAGCCTGGTATCAAATTTCTATTTCTGCAATCCCCTCATTTACTTGGGAAGGCAAGGCAGAGGGAAAATTATGAAAGGTCTTCCTCCTCCTGCATCATTTTGTTGGTTTTCCTTGACTCTGAACTAAAGCAGCAGCTGCATGCTTACCAACCTTGCTCCCTCGAGGTGAAAGCAGTCGTCGGTCTGGGCGGAGCTAGCTTCTGCTGCTGCTGCTGCTACTATTAACATTAACCTACATACTCAAGGCCGGCTGGCTGGCTTGTGCACGGATAGACCCTGACTCTGACTTTCTCCGGGTATACAATTTCCACATTTTCCGGTAGGGAGAAAGTCCGCACAGCAGTGGAGTTTGAGAGCTGGTGGTGTGGTGGGACTAGGGACACTGGATTGTCCTTCAGGGTCACGCCACGCCACCAACGCTGCACCATCACACTGCAGCTAAAAAGACATGCTACTTACTGGGTACGTGTGCACCACAATCTCAACCTCGGTCTGGCATCTCTGCCAAAAATCTCTGCATTCTTTGCCTTCTTTCTCTCTCGACTTCTCTCTTAACGTGGCCCAACAAAGGGTGACGGGAGCGAGAAGGAAAATGTTGCTACTAAAACTGGTTGGGCTTTCTGCCTCCACGTATACACACGTCCTGCGAAGAATAAATGTCATGTCACTTTGTAAATAAAAGAGATTTATTCCTTCAGCTTCCTTCCTTCTCTCTCTCTCTCTTTGCAAGTAAGGAGAGCAAAATAAAGTGGTTGGTTGTAAATTCATTTCCGATTCTTTGGAAAATTCAAGGTTATGCATGAATTGGATAGAATGGTGGAGAGGGGAACAAGAGGGATCAGTTCTCAGTGGAAATCTAAATTTAAATTAAAAAATACAAAAGAGAGGGGATTACTCAAACTAGGGTATAGGTTTTCAATACGTATTTTGAATGGGAGATATATGTACATTTCGCAAAGTTCTTTTTCTGACAGAATATACATTAGTTGCCTTTTATGTAGGTACGAGTGACATTTGAACATGATTCCTTGATTCGCCTCTGTCAAATTGTGTATTTTTATCCTCCAATTTTGCGAAATGGTCTCAATGAAACCTAATCCAAGCCCTTTCACGTCTGTTCTTTACTTTCTAACAGAGCAAGTTTTCTGAAAGTTTCCCAGAAAATTGGGTCTCATCCTCCTTTTCAACTCGATTTTGGCCATCATTATTAATTTCCAGTCTTTGTATTAATTTCCTGGATCTGTCACATAAAAGAAACCTCATCTTTCTTTCTTTCTTTCCTCCACAAACAAACCGAGTCCACTTTTTGGCTACCTACATATGACGACGACTCAATTAAGTCTCTTCAACCTCGAAAACTTGATCTGGCTGTGCTGTGCGTCTGTCGGACTGATGATGCAAATCCAATCCGCTTTCTTTCGTCACCATGCTACGAGATCTATACTTTAATTAACTTTTCCCAGCAGCCGCTCTGCTCTTGTAGTCCTTTTGTACTCGCCTACATAGACCACATCACACAATCAACCACCATCCAAGCCATGACGACGAGGAGAAGGCCTTGTTACATATTAATGCTGTTGAAATTTTCATGAAATTATGTCAACATCTAAAACCTGATCCTTGTTTGTTTTGCAGACCAACGCCAGAAGTCTAAAACGGGGAGCAGTAGCTGCTGTGCAGGGTGCTGTATTTTATAATAATGGAGCCGTAGAAATCACCTTAGCCAATTTTAATTGTACTTGTCGTCATCGACTACTACTACTGCTACTCTACTATCTGATATATACACATAATACTACACATCTACTGGACTACACCTACCTTACTAAGCATCTTCATTCATCAGCAGCGTAAAATTATCAAAATTATGTATAATCAACTATATAAAATATGAAATATGCATGAGAAGTTATCGTCATCATTATAAAAAAACTGGAAATTTTATGTGCATCCAACATCCGTTTTACCAATCGTTTTAATGTAAATAATAAAAAAAATAGGAGGAGTAAGAAAAAAACAGTAAACGCCTGAGTATTTTATGGATAAGAGTATTCTCGTCTCTAGTTATTTAGATAAACAATCAAACAACAGCAAATGCATTGTAATCCAGTCATCTCAGTCTCCAGTTTCTTTCTATTTGTTAAAAAGAGTAAATTAGTAAAAGCTCCGTCGTTTTAAGCAAAAACTTGAGGTAAAAGATCATTACGTAATGTCTGACCATAACTTAATTATGTGGTAATTGATTAGTATAAAATAATATAATATATATATATACATGTACTATTAACTAAACTATATACATATATATTATACGGCCAGAAAATAATACAAACCACTACTACTCATCCTTATCGGGAAAAAAGATGAAGTAAAGATTTTAAAAATTACGACGACCTCATCAAGAACAGCGTACTTTTTGCTAAGTACATAGTTAATAGACTAATAAGTTAAACTAATTAAACGTAATGAAATAAAGCGTTCGATTCCCACCGCAAGTGAGACACTCCGACAAGTCAGAAGGTGGTGTTTTTAGTGCGGGGAAAGATATCGAATGATGTAACTTTATGTCTTGATTTTGTAAATATTTCCATTCAGAGTCAGTCACACACAACAAAATGTCGTATTTTACTTATACCTTTGTCTTCTTGCTTTGTATTGTATGTAAAACTAAAATCGACTCCTCCGTATTTTATTTACGGGTGATGTTTTCTCGGTATTTTTAATGATGGACTTTTTCAAATTTCAACTTTTATTTTGAAACGACTCCACAGAGAATTATGGCATGAATAATGTCATTAATTTTTTGTTGGTATGATTTAGTGTTTATCATCGTCGTCGTATCGTAATCTCAATTGTAATGTCGGGTAACAATAACCACAACATATTAACATAACTATTAAATTATCATAGCTAAATGTAAAAGAATGTGACACGGACACACCGGAAAAGGGTTTGCATAAGAAGAAGACTCGATATTTTTCGAAACCGAGTAATTACTGAATTCTCTCAATGTTCTAATATTTAAGCAAGTAATTAAGTATGTATTTACTTAAAACACTCAGAATTCTAGGAAGAATAAGTATAAACAGATTCCGTTTATTCGCCTTTTACTTATTAGAATCAAACCTCTTGAGTATTTATGTATCATCATCCTCAGATCAGCACCTGTACCCCATCCAAGGAAGAAGTATTGCATTTTATTATTAAGTAATCCTACTCTCTCCTCATCACAATGATTATGCTTCACAGCAACCATGCAAGCTTTAACTTACTTGCACCGTTTACCGTAATTAATTAAACATTAATTAAATTAGCTTAAAACACAGATTTAAGCGGTTTAGTTGTATTAAGTCAAGTTGAGAATACTGAATTGCTGGGGACGCATCGTCATCAATTGTATTATTATTATCATTATTACTACATTTCTTTCAATTAGTTATTGTCAATCAGCGCAATAAGTTTATGAGAAATAAATGAAAAATGAAAAAAAAAAAATTATGGGTGGTTCTGATTTTGTTTGAAACATGCAAATAAGTAGCGCACGGGTTTCTTGCTCCTATTTAAATACGTGTGCTATAAAATGATTTTACGGGTTTTACGAATAAGGGCTTAACAAACTCTAGGATTAGTGATTTGTTTGTTTTCTCACTAAATCCTTGTTCCTGTCCATACTGAACAACAGACGATTTGGAAATTCTCTCTGTGGAGTCGATTTTGAGCATAGAGACGCTGGGAATATTTAAATTGAGATGAGGGCACGCTTTATTTGTTGGTTTTATAGGATATCGACCCAGATTTCACTGTGTTAATTACTGCATGTGCTCAAATAAAATTAAACTGCTCTATCGCATTGGCTCATTTCTTTGTCTAGAAAATTCAGCCTGTATTTTGTTGTAGAACGGAGCCGTTATGTAAGGAAGTATGGATGTCAATATTGTATAACACTGGGGGCGCGATCAAACATTTCGAGCAAACAAGAATGTTTCGTAACAAAATACTACATTTTCTGAAAGGGTGCGTCACTAGCTTTTGGTATATGACTTGTAATTGTCGATTATGAATGAGAATAGAAAAAATGGTTGGAAGCCAAGAATTTGGAAATTTATTAATAAAAACATGGATTAATAAAATCCATGAATTTTCAATGGCCTGGCAAATTTTGTAGACAGAATATGTTCAAAACTGAAATTTACTTAAAGTCCGAGGATTTCAAAAATTACCATTTCAACAATCCCCTGATAAGTTGTTTGTCGTCAACGTGGCAAAAACAGGGACAAAGTTCTCAAGCCCATCCGATTTTCAGAAGGTCAACACTTTACAAAAGTGAATACGTCAAGTTAAAGCCACGGAATTAGGGTTCAATTAACAAACGCAAACTTGGACCGGAAATAAATATACCCTCTCAAAAAATCGGTGTCAAATTAACTTGTCATAAATTATATTCAAAAATTCATGAAGATTTTGACATTATGGAAACTGGGGAGTATGTTGCAATTGACTATTCAAATATTTCGAAACTGAGTTTTTGGCATATGTCTAACCCCTGGGAAGTTGGTTTCCAAGAAAAATTAAGAAATACAAAGTTCACTCTACCTTCTGGGTTGCATTATGCAACTTGCATACATATGTCAATCATTAATATGATACACAGCTACATATGTATACGTAGTTCACTCTCAGCTAATAAATGTGATAAAACTTCGTAATACTTGAAAAGCATGGAACTTTTCTAAGCCATAATTCTTATTACAAAGGATTTGAAGACTACAGATTTTTGAATTATGACGAGCAATTAGTAAGATTTATTTTACAACCATGAAATAACAAATACTTATTTTCAATAAGTACGTATAATGTGCGACTAAAGAGATAAAATGACGGATACGTTCCATAGCTTTTCGCATCGATTTCATTGAATCAAATAAAATTAATTGTAAATGCAATTGTGGGTACAAGGACAAATGTACCACAACATTTTTTGAATTCTGTGCAACCACACCCCCTATAAAAATAAAGGAACAAAGTTCGGAAAAATGAGAAAGTCAATGTACATCGTGTAGAATAAGAGTTAGACCTATACTTGCATTTGCAATTTGACTTCCCCTTGAAATACGAACATTTTAATGCATCAAGAGTTTCAAAATTCGAAAATTGGCGGTTTTTTTACGTACACAGAAATCCTTAAAAAACGCATGGTACCACCCATTTACTTCGGACAACCCGATGCCAGATTTTTCTCCTTGGGAAGAGCTACATTTTCAGCTTTTGTTGCCCGAAGGGAATCGATGGTACCACGAGAAATTTGGGGTCAAAGTTTCTGAGGGAGGGGCTTATTTTGCAAGAGCCGTAACATACATACATACATAGTATGGCTGCTTGGGAAATACTACCCATAAAAATAATGATAAAGAATAAAGTTATTAAAGTAGCCTCAAATCGATCTAATTGCTAAAATTAAGCTTTTCTGAATTTATAATGGTGATATTCACTCAAAAATTAACGCTATAGGGCTTACCTACAGACTTATCAATTTTTCAGATAAGCAAACTTAGTTTATCTAAATCGCCCCAAATTTAAAACTTAAGCTTTTCTGAATTTATGATGGTGATATTCGCTCAAAAATTAATGCTTTGAGGCTTATCAATTAAGTTATCAATTTTTCAGATAAGCAAACTTAGTTTATCCATATCGCCCCAAATTTAAAACTTAAGCTTTTCTGAATTTATGATGGTGATATTCACTCAAAAATTAATGCTTTGAGGCTTATCAATTAAGTTATCAATTTTTCAGATAAGCAAACTTAGTTTATCCATATCGCCCCAAATTTAAAACTTAAGCTTTTATGAATTTATGATGGTGATATTCACTGAAAAATTAACGCTATAGGGCTTATCTCCAGACTTATCAATTTTTCAGATAAGCAAATTTAGTTTATCCAAATCGCCCCAAATATAAAACTCTTGAATTTATGATGACGATAATAGGAGGTATGGTGTATACTAGACACTGAACGGTAATTTCGGGTTACATATATAATAAAATGAGGCGCCTGGTTGGATGAAAAGTTTGCATGGAAAAAGTGAGACGAAGAGAAATGGATTTCATACGACCCTGACTCGAAATGATGATGGATACCCACCGCGAACCACTTTTCTCACTCTGTCTCACATTCCCATGCGAAATATGGAAAACGGTTTTGTGAAACACTTGACGTGGTATTCATCTAAATTGTAATACTACATAGGTGATTAATTTCTATATATAAATACAATTAACTCATTACTCATCGTCACTTTTGAATTCGGTCACATTAATCAGAATTCGTCAATAGGAATGACACAAATATATGCTACAAACTTTTTTGTATTATCGTAAATTAAGGAGTAAGTTGTGACTAACATTAAACATTACACATAAAGTTCTACATACGTTAAGACGCACTCCTTCTATGAAGAAATGATGTAAAGTAAAATTAATGTCATATTAGTTAATTGTTATTGGTTTAAGATCATTCATCATACTTCTCTGGATTAGTCTGGATGAGTCGTTCTTCTCTTCTGAGAGCGTATGATTGAGAGTGAGTGATTAATACTCGAGCAAAAGGAGCCATGAGTCATTTTTTGCACATTCGATAGTGGGCTATTCGTAATAATTCGCATATGCTGCCAATACTTTGCTTGCAGTAAACAATTCGACATAAAATTTGGTGAAGAAAAGGAAGGAAGGAGTGCAAACCCACCAACATCCTGTGTGTATGTAATATGTAATATGTACATATGTGGACGTTGTTTATGTTGTTAAGAGAACGAAGGCAACATTACGCATATATTTCAAGTGGTAACCAACCCCAGCGTGCAAAATATTTAGCACAAGAACAGGGGATATATTTTGCACTCTTTGGTCGGTCTTTTGCAGACTTGGTTTAACACTAACAAAGGTTACATACAGTGGTTTAGGTTCTAGCGTCTCAGCCTCAGTCCATAAAACCTGGTGAATTTGCCGGTAGTGGTGGAATCGTCAGGTAGCACAATTTGCAGACAGTCAAGTCAGAGTTTTGCAGTAGTGAGTCCAGCACCAAAAGTTTATCATTCATATCATTCAGTGACCGAGAACATAAGCGTTATTACCAAAGTTTTCAAGCATTTTGAAAATCAGAAGATCAGAATTATAAAAATGGAGAAATCATGGAAAATCTCAACCCAAAGTGTGGCACTTGGTGTGCTTATTTTGACAATTGGAGGTAAGACGAATGGATTATACATTTACTTAATTGCACCTTTTGTAGACATGCGTTTGAGAATTTCAGCCAAAAATAGTTACATGAATATAAACATTGGTTAATGGTGTGAAGGACGGTTCCGATAACAAAGCTTTAAGCATTGCGATTGGCAACTTATTGCGGCTTAACGCCAAGTTAATTGTGGTTTTGCATGTATTAATATTTCGAAGGCAACACATTCACAGCTAAATAAAATAAGTTTGTTCATATGAAATGATGACTCAATTTATACGATTTGCACTACAACTCACGCATACTTGCGAATTGTGAATATGAGTCACACAGGGTTAGTCACACTTGATCAATTGTTGATTGATGTTTGCGTGTGTCACTTTCATTTTGCATTCATTCATTCAATCCAGTAGCATTTTTAGGAGAATTGTGCGAAATGAAGATGCGCAAATAAATGGCCTCATCTCGTCACAGCTCAAGAAATGAAGTTTTGTCCAGTACGGATATTTTCAAGAACGGCCGTTAACAAGGTCGCTCATTGTAAGGTGTACTCGTTGAAGGCGAGTATGTAACAGGTGTGGGGAAGAAAATGCGAAAAGTGACTGCAAATTTATGGCATCGCAATCTTGTTACTCATCCACCAAACAAGAAACCCAATCTACAAATGGTTTTACTTGTGCTTAAATGACTTATTGTGAGGCATGATCTCACTTTGCTAATCCGAAGGTGAGATTCTCGTATTCCTGATTTTGTATGAATTTCTGCACATTTGGTCTCTGATCCGATGACACTTGCCGTGTCCATATCCGTACTTGAATAATGTCCACTTGCAAATGTAATCCTACAAACGTGATCACTTAACATTGCAAAAAATATTCGCATGGTTCAGAGTGAGAGATCGAGTGTGAAAGGAGAGATTGGTTGCGGTGTGCTCGTGCTGATGCTGCAGAGTTTATGCATTTGTGCGGTACCTTCTTCGTCTTCTTCAACGCCATTCACCACTTTTTGCACAAAAAATGTGTCACTTTTTGAGGGTCTGTGCCTATTCGAAACTTTTGCAGCCATTGTTTGGCAACGAATGTGCAAAAATAAGTGAGGCGTCGAGGTTTGTGACTGTCAGAGTCGCATCAGTGGTTCAATGGTAGAATGGCCGCCTGCCACGCGGTCGATCCGGGTTCGATTCCCGGCTGATGCAGAAAATTTTTGCAAAAATTATTCAATAATTTTTCTTTTTAAATTTGTAGTCTTTATTTTTTACTCCATAATTTACGCTTCGCATCAGTTCAATATTCAAGTAGCGTTTCTTTTCACTCCTTCATTTAACGATAATATGCATCTTAATTTTTGCGGTGTGGTCATTCATATTTTTAATTGACTTGCTAAACAACCGTGCTGGTTTATGTATTCGCACTATGAGATTACGTAATCACCGCATCCATACCACCGAAATTTTATGCATGAGAATTTTGCTGCTGCAGTAGTTGTTTTACTCAGAAGTTAGTTTAACTCCAGTTTTTCCAACTTAATTATTGGCTGTTAAAGTAGCAGATGACACTGGAACTGGAACTGGTCTGGTCTGCTCTATTTTTTTAAATGGCAATCAGGTCTAGATTTGAGAATAAAAATGCGAGCAAGGTCATCACATTAATCATGTTCCTTCCTCTCCTCGCGATAGACGATGGGCGTGGGTTCATGCAGAACAGAACCTCTTCGGGCATAATTGATAATTTGCACCTCGGCTGCGTCAAATATGATTTAATTATAATGACGAAAATATGTAATAAATTAATTGCATTCTTGTAAATGTGTAGCCTCGTTTGTCTCCTCCGGAGAAATCTCCACAAAAAGTCTGCGTGGAATATTTCAGGAAACGAATCTCGAAGTTTCCCGTGACCCCGCGACCTATGAAGGGCGTCAAGGAATCCAAAGTTTCTTGAGTTGGAGGTTGAGTTCCTTTGTCAGCACGGTCACGTCTTCAGGGAAAGCGGGTGGCGCTGAGCACAACCAGTTTTTGCAGCAAAACTTTGAAACCAAGGTGAGATCTAAAGTTTATCTTAAGCTAGTACTTTAAGATAAGCAGAAATAAGCATCGCCTCTGCTGTACTTAAACCACTCTGAAATAATAAATATGTTGTGGTTTAAGGTGTTTCACACACCAACGATGGAGCGGAATATAACCGGAACCAACTACTAGGTCGTATTTCATGGGTCCAAAAATGCTTCCGAAGATGCGCCATTGGTAATTCTGGCCAACTACGACACGGATGAGTCGGAGGTGAACCCGGTGGACGACAATGGCTCGGGAATCGTGGCCCTGGTCGCATTGGCGGAACATGTTTCACATCAAATTACGACGGGGAAGCTGGTTTTGGAGAGAACGCTCATTTTCGCCGCAACGGACATGGCTCTCAGTAAATATGTGAGTGGAATTCAGCGAAACTCAGTTTATGTTTATATCAGTTTATATTTTCTATGTAGCCAATTATCACCTAAAAATTACGAATGTGCAGGAATACGGTCTTCCGGATGGTGCCAGAACGGGGGCGGAGGCGTTGGTCCAACTCTATTTGCCGCAAATGATGCAAGGTCGGTCTCGTTTTGGCGGTGCCATTGTTCTCGACTCCATCATGAACTATAACGACGAGGAGAGGTCGCAGTCTCAGTACGGCGGACTCTTCGACAAGGTAGCTGAATTAATGATAATATTCATTATTGTCCTCGCCAAGTAATTTGGTTCGTCAAATGTGCTAATTATGGATCATATTTCACAGGCTTTCCCACTGGCGTATCAAGAAATGTCAAAGCGTAACTTCAAGGGGGACTTTTTGGCCATGGTTTTCCGAGACGATGAGCTTGACACTCCTCTCGTCCAGGCGTTTGAACGTGGATGGAGGTCAACCTCAAAGTCCATGCGTTCCGAGGCCGAGGTTGACATCGATCCTGCTCTGGTTCGGTTTTCCTACACGCAGTCGACCTTCAACGCCCACGCCCCCTCCGCCATCCACTTCCTCCACTCGGAACAGGCCCCGTTCTGGAACCACTTTGTCCCAGAGATTCACAGAAAACTCCCCACGAAAGAGTTTCCAGCTCTCTTGCTCACCGACACAGGTGCAAAATCAATTAGTTAACACATTGGTGCTTGTTTTATTTTGCTTCATGGATTCATAGTACAATTATCTATTTGATATTACAGAAAAATACAGAAAGGCGGAATGTGCTAGCTCGGGATGCACAATCACGAAAATGGTGACCGACGCCCCGAAAAATGTCGAGTTTCTCAAGAGAACAGTCAATGCTTTGTATGCCACGATTATCGATCTCCAAGTCGGTAAGAGAGAGGAATAATTAATTTGAGCTTGTTCTCCATTCAAATGCTCATTCGTTAATTAGAGAAATTTAAATATATCAAACTCTGAATTGCATTGTTAGATGGCAACAGAAACTCGGCCCCCACGACTGCTGGATACTCGTCCTTATTTTCCATCATCGTTGGAATTGTGATGCATCGAGTCATATTTTTATAAACGTCATTGGTCAGATGCTAAATCCAGTCTCAAAATTACTTAACAGAAATACTTTGAATCTCTCTCAGCACAGAAATCAACTCTTATCAATTTGTCACAAGGAATGCGCAACATTTTTAAATTATTTATTATAACTGGAAGAAAGATCATGGAGCAACGAGTGGAGAAACACTTGACAATCTCATTCAGAGCCATACATATTTAGAAATAATATTGTTCAATAATATAATAACTGAAAAATATTAATGTACAAAAACTTTACAATATAAGTCTTTTATCTCCCCTTATTTCTAACTCTTCATTTACCTTATGCTTGATACTACATTACTGAAAGTTGTGAATATTCCTTAAATATTTTTTTTATAAAGACACTCATCGACAATGAAAAATTCAGCTGTCGAACTTGATTGAACACATTGAATTTTATACGAAATTTGTGACACTAAAACACTAAAAATATTATCCAAACAACTATGGACTGATAATGTTACCTGTATATCTGTACTTAGGAACTGAACATACGAGTAAATATTATTAAGAAATGTACAAGAAAAAACTTTGTATCAACATTAATTATTAACAAACACTTACAAAACATTTCGGTCTTTCGAAGGTTGAGACACATAAATAATATAGTAACGATCGAACATTTGACGTTGATTATTCGCCGGTGAACGTTCACTGGTCCTCCCACTAGCTCAGCTTACCGTCCTATTCGGAGGTCCTTGTACCCTTCGTCTAACGATCTCCATTTTCTGCAATATTTTTACCCCTTAGTTCCTCCTCTGGCACGAATTAAGTTATTTTTTTTTTAATTTTCATACCGGATTATACGGTGGATGCTGAATGGCAGTAATGCTTTGTGGTGGTTGGGATGAGATTGTCGTCGACGTCGTCGCCTTGGACTTTTGAACTTTGTGACCGCAGTCTCTCTCCTGCTGAACCTTTTGTGACATGACTTTTCCGTCCCCTTTTTCTCCTCCGATTGAATTTTGTTGTCTCCTTTTGCAAATCCCAATACAATTATGGCTAGAGTAATGTACCCCCATCGCCACGAGGTTCGCCCACACCCACAACAATCACTCCGCCATGAAAGGCAAGACATCGGGGCTGGAGAACAACACCATGCACGCGGAGGAGAGGACGGTGTGTGTTTGGATGGATGGAACCCGGTGAATGGTGCAAGTGAGCTCGATCAACAATTCAACAACCGGACACGGGAAGAGAAACTCGAGGAGAAACAGAGGATGGAACAACACATTGCAAAATGAACAATATCCAATCCACAGGTCGTCAGGGTCACCACCATCACCAAACCACAGCCACGATGAAGGGGAATGTTCGTTCTTCTCAGAAAAACTGCTGGGAAGGTGCGAATACATAAATTAAGTTTCTGACTTGCCAATATTTCCAAATTACGAGTCTGTCTCTATGCAGAACTAGTGACGTCGACGACAGTCAAGTGGAGGGGGAACTGATAAGCTGGTAAGATGACGAGTTGTCGAATAAAATGTGAGAAAATCCAACCCCGTAATAATAATTGTCATATCTTAGAATCCCATATAAATTGTGTTGTTTGTATATCTATGCATAATAATTCTTGGCTTTGAGCACACCATTCATGAAATGGGAATGAAACCTGAGGAGGAAACAGATTTCCTCCGGGTTATCATCACTGACAGGAGAGAGAGAGAAATTTGAGACGTATTCCTTCTTCTGGAGCCTGTAAGTGGACCGATCCATTTAATTGTTCAACAACTCTGCTTGTATAAAAATAACAATAATTCAAGAGTTCAAACTCACATACAACACAATACGCTTTGTTATATTAGGTCATGCTCACTTTCTTGCCAAATTGGGTACATTGGAGAAGTTGCGCATTATGTTCTTGTTTGACTCTATACAACCACCAGGATAATGAAATAATGAATAACAAGAAAGCAAAACTAATGAATGACTTGAAACAGAATTGAGTTCTGTCATCGATATTAAATTGAATGGATGAAATATCTATGCAATTAACACTTTTTATCCCAGTAATGTCACGTAGGCGAAAAGTAGTAAAAAATGGGGTAATTTTTATATGGTACACAGTAATTTATTTAGTCCGGGTAGATTCCGATGAACCCCAATCATAATAAGTACATACATAGAGCACGATGGATAATAAAATTAGGAAAACATGTACATAATTCATCAAAGCAGAGCAGACATCAAAGGATGAGACGTATAATTCTCGCATCCTTCTCATCATCATCAAAATCCGGTAAATTGGAAAAGTTGAATAAAAATCTGGCCTATATTTCAGCAATCCGTGTCCACGTGCTGGAAATGTACGGTAGGCAGACACACATACAATTCGCCCACACGTCCACACACACAACGCCCATAATACGACTTTTATTTCGAGAGCCTGACATTTCCGCATTATTGTTGTCGAGCGAGGCACACTATGCTCGACGGTGAAAAGAATGTGTGGGATTCATAATTGGGTTAGTCAACATTGCCACTGGAAGAATAGAATGTGTGTCGTCATTATTAAAGAAAGCTGAAATATTTAAGGTATATGGTTCCTATTCACGATATGAATTGTCTGCCACCCTCATTCATTGCCAAGGACTGGACCACAAGCTTCATTTGCATCCGGGTAATAAATCTGGGTGAATAAGTATTTTGCACGTCTCAATTTAATTAGTATTACGAAGTCTTCAAAATAAACCTTGGATGCGACACTTGCTAATCAGCCTCGTAATAAAAACTAATGATGAGAGATATGGGTTCCATATTTGTTTGTTTGGTCAAGACCAATAATAAAACCAGTGGCCGTGGAAGCGTGAGGACAGAGGGACAATGTCCCCATAGTTATTTAATGTCGCCATCATCGACCCATGTTAAAATAAATAGGTCATATCCTACAATGTTAACGTCCCCACATGTCCCCACAGCTTCCGCGGCCACTGAATAAAGCTACTAGTATGACTGATGATGATGAGTGACAGATCTTGAGGTGTGTGTTTCTCAAGAGGAGTCAAGATTGCGAAAATGTGGAAAACAAACTTAACTTGGTGTCATGATCTTCATCTTTAAGAAGAAGGACTTGTTACTTGGGGCACTTTACGTAATGAATTTATGTCCAAGATCACCACATTATGGAATGAGTGAAGCAAGATGAAAGATAAGTCAGGCAGGAATATCGGATGATGATGAGCTGGAGGAAAGTTGAGTGGGTTAAGCTGCATGGTCTTGTTTGTTGGCATTTAAAGTACATAAAGCAACAAATTCTAATACACCTAATGTAACATTGGACAGATATATGCATGTAAGCACATAAATATGTACATACTCGTCAAATTAGGATCCTCGCTCGATTTTCCGTCTTTGATCTGCACTTTGCTTGATGATGAACTGCCAACATATACTTGATTGGTAAATATGCACATTAAGAAATTATACAGCAGTCCTCAATAAGAAGTATATCGTGTCGTCGATATGTACATATATATTTAGGATTACTTTAAGATGTGGAAAGTAATACGATGATGCTGTTTGATAAAATTTCACAACTTTTATTTATTCGACAAGAATAACAAGGTCTGAATTCAGTCCGGCATGCATATCGAATTTTGTGAGATAAGTTCTCAATTGGATTGCTGAATCTATATGCATGAGAGTTTGGATTGAGAGTGTGATATCGGTTAAGAAACTTTGTTAAATATTGCATCATGGCGTGCCCCATGAGTGATGGGTAAGTTTATTTTCGTAATTTTGGGAAATAATGAAATAATCCTTTTTAAAATTTGTCCCAAAGTGACGAGGCCCAGTTTGGGTGCAACATGGCTGAAATTAATGATGGTCTCTTGTACGGGGAATATCTTCAACTCGACAAAGTTCTGGATGCGCAGAGGATGGTGAGCGCGGAGCGGGATGGCGCTGTGCATGATGAACATTTGTTCATTATTACACATCAAGGTTCTAAAAATTGTAGAATTGTGTGCATAAATTCTTGTCAGGGATGATTAATTAACTGGCCATTTAAATACAGCATATGAACTGTGGTTCAAGCAAATTCTGTTCGAAGTTGACTCTATCCGACAACTCTTCACCAAGTCAGAAGTTGATGAGAGATGTATGCTCGAGATTCTTAAGAGAACACAAAGATGTGCATTAATTTTGAAGGTGGACAGAGAAAAGTAGTCAAATTTTACTAATGACTCCTGACCAAACATTTATTTACCAATACATAAATAGTTGCTCGTGGAACAAGTGCATATTCTAGAGACGATGACACCCTTGGACTTTATGGAGTTTCGCCACTATCTTTCCCCCGCATCGGGATTTCAATCATTCCAATTTCGTCTGATCGAAAATAAGCTGGGAATTAGACAGGTTTGTTGTAAAAGAGACAGAAAATATGACGCTTTTGTGGCAATCGTTCAATTCCAGTTTCATTTTTAAGGAACAACGAGCAAAATATAATAAGGAGCACTACATCCAAGTTTTTGCGAGTGAGGAGATTGCAGGTCATCTCAAGACGAGTGAGGCTGAACCATCGCTATGCGATTTGGTTCAGAGGTACATACACTTAGAAATATTGAGACTGGTATGGAACCAATTTCTCAAGCTATAATTATCCCAAAAAGGTGGCTAGAACGTACCCCAGGCCTCGAAGAGTCAGGATTCAATTTTTGGGCAAAATATGAATCCGTAGTTAGATCATTGCTCGACGGAGAGGCGGATGTCGCGCAGGTCGGTGTGACACAGCAAATCTGAATTAATCGATTTAAGGAAAAAATTAACAAATTTGCGTCACAGAAAGAGACAAACGTCTCCGTTCGAGCCGCACTGATTCACAACGTGGAGAAGAAGAAGGAACAATTCGAATCCATATTTGACGAGAAGACCCACGACGCCTTGGTGCGTCGTGGAGAGCGACGTTTCTCCCACAAGGCCATGAGGGGTGCAATTCTCATCACTTTTTACAGAGATGAGCCTCGATTTAATCAGCCCCATCAGTTTCTAGCTTCTCTCATGGATATTGATGCTCTTATCACAAAGTGGAGATGTACGTTGCTCTCTGTTACAAGTTCCATTTTATTAATGGGATTGGTGATGAGGGGAGCTGTGCTTGATTACAATTGATTATGCAGATAACCACGTCCTCCTCGTGCAGAGAATGATTGGTTCTCAACAACTTGGGACAGGAGGTTCTTCCGGGTATCAGTACCTCCGGTCTACGTTGAGGTACGTATTCACTAGCCTTCTAATCATTAAGTATAACACAGTCTCGATCTATTCCGAACAGCGATCGCTATAAAATTTTCCTGGATTTGTTCAACCTTTCCACTTTTCTCGTACCAAGGGCAAATATGCCCCCACTCACGCCGGAAATGAAGTACCGACTCTCCCTTTGTGAGGCTGTAGATGGTGACTATGAACTCAGGGTTTGTAACGGACAAGTTAAAAGAGATACGCCAAAATGATTACTCAGAAATTAAAAATCCTGAAATCGTGCTAATTTTATCAAAATATGAATCCATGATTTGAACAGAGTGAAATAAAAACTAAAATTCAATTCAAATTACTTCAACTTATGAATTTCCTACTATTGTCCTTCGCAACTACAAATCTTTTATCGCACCTCACTTTCTCATCAACACACAATTTGAGCAAAATCACTTAATAAGAGTAGAAAATGCAACAAATTTTCAAGGTAGCTCACATGACCATTAACTTCTCCATGTGATCTGAAGTCTGAAGGACACGTTCACGAGAAGTTTGCAAACTGTGCACAAAACAAAAATGCTTACGAGGACAAAATGAATTTATTCATTCTGATCACGAAATTCAAGAGTGATTGCAAAACAAGTCGGGCGTATCTTTAATGAATTTAAGATCAAAGAAAAAGAAGGTGAAAGTACGCAGCACGAGGAAAGCTCATCTTGTGGGTATTGGCCTAGAAAGTTGAGAATTATGCTGTCAAGCAGCAGGACGAGGAGAAGACAAGATGTGACCACATCAAACGTTCAACAACCCGCTCGGGGAACAATCCGACCCGACTACGTACAACAAAAAGTAACTTTGACGAGACCTTGGCAAGAAGCCTTTGTTAATTACACATGTCAAACCCTTTCCCTTGGCTCCAATTTAATTACGAGTATCACGCAATAACCTTGTTGATGTCCAGAACTTGTGGGGATTTTTCATGATATGTGACGCGCACGAGGACCAAGTTTCTACCTACTTGGAAGATGGCCGAAATGTAAATGAAATCCGACACAAGTTTTAGAAATGCGAGATTAATCAAATCACGACACGATGTCAGTAAGTCGGATAAACCCAGAACGACACTTGCCCAATGATGCATCATTGTGTTGATAACTTTGATGTGCATGTGCACCAAATTTTGTTGACATAATTTAGGGAATTCCTACAATTTGATTTAATTGTTTGGCAAAAATCATGTCATGAGTGTCCAGAGTTCAATAAAGTCCCGTCATCATCGTATCACTGCATGGGACATAGTTCGAGTGGATTTTTCCCTCTTTCATATTCATTCAGCAATACGAATGTGTACACATATACCGAGTATGCATGTTTAAGTTCTTATCTGCCAGTCAATCACGGCATCATCGCTGAGTTAAAACTAATTTTATCCAAAATACTCTATTTTCTGATCAAATCGCCGTAGTAAAATATCTCAAATTTCTCCCTCTTCCTCGATATCAACATTTCTTCCCAAATTCATTGTCAATGGTATAAACATCCTAAATCTCAATCAGGAAGTTAAACGCAAAAACATCATTCCTCCATTAATTGAAGGATAAATGTCACAATGATCACATTACGACTCGATGACTATTATTGATATCGGATCGATTGTCCCATCAGCTTGGACTGAAGTAATCAATGTCGTCTTATCGCAACCTGTGTGTGCATTCCCAGCCCGTGTTTCACGTCCACGACAATACCGAATTCATAACCTAGGCAATCCCCATAACATGAATGATTACGTCCCTATGCATCCAATCGATCGAGTATCCAACCAATTTTTTATTATTAGTACCTTAATGATTTCACTCCAATTAAAAGAGTTGGATTGATTGACTTGACAAAGATAAGGCAAGCACATGAGTCGCGTAAAACATGGTTTGTAGATAATAATCAATCACTTCGCATGATGACGACGTAGATTAGAATTTGAATTGTTCCTGTCGCAACCCGACAATATTTATACGACAAACATCTACGTATTTCAGCGGTGTTGGAGTCTCACTCGGTCGACGGACTTGGGTTTGAAGAATGGTGGACATTAAGTTTTCTCGGATTTTCTCCCCCTCGTTGCTCCTATTTTTAGTGGGGGTGTGGTTTGGAAGTGTGAATTGCAGTGACGACCAGCACATAATTCCGGGGTATGGGTTACCTCTGCAGGAGGGGGTGGGTGTGGAGCTATTTGGGGACAGCATGTCGGAGGGCATCCTTCGCTCGCTGCTAGTTCCGAGTTACATGGAAACCGTCCTGGAATTGTTGGAGGATGACGCCGAGCGAGAAATTTGGATTCAGGAATGGTCTGACAATGTCAAAAGTCCGGCTTGTGTGGGGCAGGTGACCGACTGGGTAGTCACTTTAGCCAAAATTGCTGCAAACATTTCCAACGTGGAGGATGGTGATGTTTGGGCATTGCAATGTGAGTAATGTGTGCATGAGTCAATAATCGGTTGAGATTGAGCAAATGGTCGCTTTTTGGGGGTGGGGTAAATGCATACTTAATAATTTTTTCGTTGTTAGGTATTTGTCCCACTAAAAATAATATGATAAATATTCTATTTGTTTAGGGTAATTAGTGTTCGAAATATTACAGTACAATTTTCATAGATTCACTATCAATTTCAGATATTTAGAACAGATTTGTACATAAAACAGCAACATTTTATAATAAATATTTGACATCAATAAATTAATAAGCAAATATAGTTTTTCAGTTGACTATGAGAGCCTGTCCAATAAGTGTTATATAGTTGTCCACAAGTGTTATCGAACACTCGTGGCGAGAATTTACAACAAGAAAAGTCATACGTATTACATGTCGATTGTGTAAAATCCTCTCTGCGTTTATTGCCATGAATGACACAATGTCGCCAATGTTGACACATGCCAGGTGTATTATGCATCCATCATGTAGCAATTAATTACCTTGAGATCAGATTTATTTGCTCTGCCGTGTTAACCAGATTCAGATTTGTTGACAAATGTCGAACAATAGGGATGGGCAGAATTTGTCACCTCAACTATTTTTCCCTGGGCGAACATTATTTGTTCAAATGTGTAACATGCACGTGGTCGTTAAGATAGGCAATACAAACGATTAATCGGATAGACCTTCCAATAATGATGCACTTACGGCAATGCAAGAATTATGTAGATAAATATAGACCATTGTTGCAGTTTTGGTCTCAAAATCCCGTCATCATGTCATTGTATTTTGCACACATTTCACTTCTAAATGAGGAAAAATCGGCATAAATTATTATCAATCATGTCGTCAAATAATACGAGCAATTGACCTTTAAACCTCTAAATGACTAATGACATATTTTTAAATAACTAAATCTAATCCATCGCGGATAATAAATTTTTTTATATAACGCAGTGATTGACGCTTGGGGAAAATGGCCTGAAGGATTTTTGTCTGGTCATGTCAACGCGCTTGGAGACTTTGATGAATGTGTCGACCTCAACGTGGGGAAATATGCACCTTCTAATCCTCAAACGCCGAGCAGTTTTGCGGGTCGATACTGCAACACGTACCTTTCACCGTACACCGAAGCGAGATTTTCGAAATATTGGGCTACGTTCCCACAAAGACCAACTCCTGGTCCTACTACTGCTCCCCCGACGTCAATTGGGGGTCGAAAAGCGGTTTCTCCAGCCAAACTTTGGGTACAAAAATGAATGATGTTAAATGTTATTATTAGTATTACCACTTGGTTACATAAGATTTCGTCGAAAATTACAGAGCCTGATCAGCATTGCATACGGAATTAAACTATTCCCGTCAGTCGGAGTTTGTTTTCCCAATACTTGTGAACAAAGTGACATTGAACAAATTCTGATGAACATTTTCCACTCGGTCTTATACGACTATCCCACAAACGGAACTGGGAAGATGTGGCCAGCCGTGGAGTTCTGCTACGTAGGGAAGAAGCCAGATTTGGATGCCGGTGACTTTTCTGTCATTGCTTTGCTCGGAGTGATTACAGCTCTTGTGGTTGTATCTAGTGTGGTTGATATCTGGCTGAATCGTGGCGTGGATAAGCCACCAAAACGAGGTGAGTGGAATTAATTTCGTAAACTATTTTACATAAATTGAATGTCTATTAAATTTTTGGTAATTGGAATTTTTCAGGAGTGGCGTTTCAATGTCTCAACAGTTTTTCGATGTACACGAACATTCCGAGATGGCTAAGCACAAGGGCTACCGCAGATGATTTGGGATGTTTGCACGGAATTCGGTTTCTCAGTACGGCTTGGGTTATCCTAGCTCACACGTGGTTCGTTGTGATTTATATTCCGTATTGGAATTTGGTCGACGTAAAAATGGTATGCACTGAGAGGACAAGAACAAGTGCAAGACAAATATCATAAATTAAATGCAAACTTGTTTCTAATAATTTTCAGCTTCAAGAGAAAATTATGATCATGACCGTCATCAACTCCACAGTTGCTGTTGACACTTTCTTCGTCTTGAGTGGTCTCCTCGTCGCCTACAATGTTCTCAAAATGTTGACCAAGACGAAAGGAAAGCTGAATATTCCCATGTTTTATATTCACAGATATCTCAGGTATGTGAATTTTGATTGTTGTATTAACTTTTAATTGAAGCAATTTAATTCTGAAATCCTGCATCTTGTGTCCCATTAAATAGATTAACTCCAGTTTACGCAATATTAGTCGGAGTGATGGCCACTCTCGTACCGTACACTGGACGAGGTCCATACTGGTTCATTATGGATCGATGGGGTCAAATTTGTGTGGACAACTGGTGGACGAACATGCTCTACGTGAACAACTTTGTTAACACGAGCTGGCTGGTAAATTAGCATATTCTACTTAATATGTAGAATCTTGTTCTAACAATGCAAGTCTTTTACGTGTACAACTCAGATCTGCATGGGACCAATTTTATTTTGTTCACCACAAAAAATAAGCATACCCGTATTTTTTCATTTTTCATAATGCGCTAATTTGAGCGCGAGGCGCGAATTTTAAACTGTTTTCCAGCCAAAACCACGGTTTTTAAAAATTCTGTAAATTTTCGAATTTTAGCGCGAATCCAAAAATTCGAAAACATGTCTCTTCAGAATGACTTACTTGACTTATGAAAAATGCACATGCACTATTTTTCGAAAAAATAAAAATTTGAAAGAGTTTATAATTTTAATGAATTTCAAAATCTGGAAAAAAATTTTGAAATTCAAATTTCGAGACAATTGGATTTTGCATAAGTCAGGTAAGTCATTCTGAAGAGACATGTTTTCGAATTTTTGGATTCGCGCTAAAATTCGAAAATTTACAGAATTTTTAAAAACCGTGGTTTTGGCTGGAAAACAGTTTAAAATTCGCGCCTCGCGCTCAAATTAGCGCATTATGAAAAATGAAAAAATACGGGTATGCTTATTTTTTGTGGTGAACAAAATAAAATTGGTCCCATGCAGATCTGAGTTGTACACGTAAAAGACTTGCATTGTAAGTTTATTTCTTCTTCGTATGAAGTGTCAAGGAGAAGCATGGTATTTAGCGAACGATATGCAATTCTACATCGTTTCTCCTCTCTTCCTCCTTCCCTTGTATCACTGGGAAATGATTGGCGTTGCCATTCTTGCCGTTCTCACTGTTCTCTCAACTGTAAGCCCAATTCTGCTCGTTCACTTTTTGGAAACTTCCCCCACAACCATTGGCACCAAATTAGGGACGAAACCGTAAGGAACAACTAAGCTAAGAAACAACCTAATTGTCAATCTTCACTATACCTTCGTTTTATTTTTGTAGAGTTGACACCTGGTTTAAAGACATCTACATCAAGCCATACGCAAGAATTCAGACCTACTTTGTTGGCGTTTGGTTGGGTTACATTCTCTTCAAGACGAAAGGAAAACGCGTCAAACTTCCATATCCAGTCGTTGCATTATTTTGGGCGCTATCGACCGGAGCCACTCTTGCTGTTTTATACGGAATTCGCGACTGGTTTGACCCCATGGTCGAAATTCCGACAGCGGGAGGTCTCATGTACGCCGGGTTCAGTAGATTTTCTTGGGGCATATCGATAGCGTGGGTTATCTTCGCCTGTGTCAAAGGATATGGCGGATTGATAAACGATTTCTTATCGTGGAAGGTCTTCATGCCGCTGGGGAGACTGTGCTACTGCGTGTATCTCGTGTCACTACATTTGCAAATGATATTACACGTCTCATTCAAACAACCAATCGGATATTCAGAGTACACAATGGTAACTGACAGTCACACACCACAAAAAAATCGATTTTACTTTGTGAAACTATTTATTGAGACATTTATTAATTGCAGATGAACTTTTTCTTTGCCCACATGGTGATGGCATACTTAATTGGTTTCTTCTTCACACTGATGATAGAAACGCCGTTTATGCAGCTGGAAAAAATTTTATTTGAAGGTATGCGAATTTTAGACAAAGCGAGAATGCCGCATGTGAGGTGTACTTTACGTCTTCTTATCGTTCTTTAGGAGGCGGGGGAGGGGACGACGAGGGGGTGGTGCCGGTGATGGACAAGCAGTCACGCCGAAAGACGGAACAGACGAAGGTCGGCAAGGAATCTATTACAACGCCGCACCGCCTGGGGTAACTCCGGCTGAGGGTGAACCTAACCCTAAGCAAGAATAGTGTGACTGGGCGTGATGTATGATATTGTGTAATGTTAAGTTGTACAAAAGTATATAAGTATGATCTAGTGTTTTTTTGATAATAAATCTATTTTGGAAAGAAAGAAATAAAAATTGAATTAAAAAGATGCCTTCGACTTAATTGTGAATTTGAACCGACGCACTATTATATATATACATAGGAAATTCAAGCAGCCCTTATCCTTAGTAATGTTGCACTCATTCTAGTTTTCTCAAATTATTTTAGAGAACTCTTGCAAAATAAAAAACGCACAAAGATTTAGACGCTGTTTTTTTCTAGACAAACTCTACAATTTTTAAAAAATTTCTAAGTTACGGTTTTTGTCTGACTTGGATTGCATTTGGGTACTATGAACATAAGAGAAGCATTTCTTTAAGAATTACAGTAAAGATGAAATTGGATAAATTCTCAAATCGAAGTAGCGGCTTAAATACTGTAGAGTGCAACGTTTCCACTGCAAACTATTCAAACCTGGAGGCTATCCATATATTACATCATCAAAAATTCTCGATTTTACCCACCTACCGAACGTATACATTAAGGGATAGGGAATTTTATCATGAGAAAGATAGGAAGACCTAAACCACTCACACACTAAAATGATGACGTAATATATGGACGTTCCCATGGTATGTTGCTTATAGGTAATATATAATTCTAGAGTTATCTTCTTTAATCTTGGTCATTGTTACTGTATCACATGTTCATATAAATCAGTATAATACAAATTCAATTCAATCGAAGAGCACATTATACATGTTGTGTTTGCCAACTAAATGAAGATGTCCTGGCCTTAAATGATTTAAAAAAACTGCAAAAAGTGAACTTTTTAATATTTTTGGGTTACCAAATAAACGTGCTCAAATTAGAACTGTAATTATGGCCTTCGGTCGCTTTACATAATTTCTGCTGCATAATTTCCATTTTGGTCATTTTACATAGTCATCAATTACACGTTGCATAATTGCGAAATTAGAATCCACTTTTCTCTGAAAATTTCGAATTAGGTATTATACACGCCATTCAGGAAGTTTTTCCATGTGTAATTTCCTCTCAATCAATTATGCAATACGTATTTACATATGTAATAGGACTTGTTATGTAAAATGACTTTCATGTAGTAAAAATTAGGCAATATGGCCGTTATGCAAAGGTGCTTTATGTAAATTGACTTAGGACCATCCATGCCCGAACATTATGAATTTAAAATATATGACATGCTAGGAAATTAATGCCCAACATGACGGACATAAATATGTATGTTTTCATTCCTTGGAAATTGTTCACCTCAAAAAGTAGTCATAAACTAACCCTAGCTGGGCTAAAAATTAACCAATCGGTGTTCATATTTTGTACCTTTGATTTAAACATGTTGTAACCCATTGAACTGCTATGTTGGGATTGTTGAGGATCGCTTTCTCCACACGTCTCCAGTTCTTTCTGAAATAGCGTCAAATACGTGAACAATAAAATGATTTTAAAATATAGTTTTCTACTATTAAGTTGTGAAGGAGTTTTTTTGTAAGTCAACCCAAATTAACCCTCCTTTAGCCCGAAGGATACTCAAACACAATGCATTGGTTCGAATACAATTTATCTCCACTTTCTCCTGCAAAAAGAAACAAACTTTATTTCTCAAAACTGTGAGACGCAACGAGCCAAATACTTGTCTCAAACATTCCTTAATATTTGGTCTTTCCATCTTCCACGTTAACCCTGTCCTGGACTTGGAAGTTTAACTTGCAAGGTCAAAATTGATCTGCGTTACTTATTTTTAAGTTTATACATAGATGAGAAATAAAATCACGAATTATTCTATCATGAATGGTTTTGTCTCACAAAAGGAATTAAGAATTTATTGAATTAGATGTTCAACCAATGTTTATGAAAATTGTAAATAATAATAAAAATAACAAAACATTAATAATTTTTTCACCATTACAGATTCTACAGGTCAATGTGCAGATACAATTCCAATACTCACAATTAGTAGAAATTCTATAAAAACAATTTTTATTATACAAATTTATTGTAATTTTATCCGTCAATGTTTTTACGATGACATTTATATAATTGTAAAAGAGATATGACGAGGAATGAAATCCTGGGCAATTTTTTTAAAATAATGTCGGGTAGAAATGCGTTGTTGATTAACTAGCGAACAGTTAAACGTAAAATCAAAGCGTTTACAATATTCATATCTAGCTGTGCAGACATTCGTTTATCATAATTGGCTGACAAGATTCAATCTAATTAGTTGTATGGAATTAGTTGTATGTATGAAATCTGATTATGTATTATTTATTGCATCAGCTTCTGCACAGATCTATGCAGACGCCTATGTATGCATACCTCATTCAATCAAGAATCCAATCAAGGAAAGTCGGATGATAATTGCGTGTGGTTTGTACAAAGTCCTAAGATAAGAACGGTGATTTTTCCGTTTCACAACAATTGCGTAGTTCCGACTACTATTTATACGTTGCATGGCTGGTTACTTGAGGGTGTCGGAATCAGACCGTTAGCAGGAAGGTTACTTTCACTTGATAGCTCTGTAGTAAGAATGAAGGCACAATTTTCTCGGATTTTCTCCCCCGCGCTGCTCCTATTCTTGGTGGGGGTGTGGTCCGGAAGTGTGAATTGCAGTGCGGACCAGCACATAATTCCCGGGTATGGGTTGCCTCTGCAGGAGGGGGTGGGCATGGAAATTTTTGGCAATAGCATGTCGGAGGGCATCCTTCGCTCGTTGCTAGTTCCGAGTTACATGGAAACCGTTCTGGACTTGTTGGGGGATGATAAGCAACGAGACGTTTGGATTAAAAAATGGTCTGACAATGTCAAAAGTTCGGCTTGTGTGGGGCAGGTGACCGACTGGGTCGACACTTTAAGGAAAATTGCCACAAACATCACCAACATACCCGATGGGGATGTTTGGGCACTGCAATGTAAGTTAAACACCTTATCTTGATTATCGTTTTCCCATTTTTTCTGCACAAAAATTATTATTCATAATGCCTATATTGCAACTCCTTTATGCAAAAAATCTTTTTTCGGAAAGTATAGTGAGGACATAATACATACGTCATATATGTAGGAAGTGTGTGGAGAATAAACAAATTGAGATTTGTTAATATATTTATGTATCAAGTGTGCACTTGACTAAAAACTTTGGGTAATGTTAAAATCAAAGCTAAAAGTTCGTTAGGAAAACTGAAGCATAGATAACTTTTCGGAAATTTTGATTCAAATTAATACTAAAAACGTTTTGGATTACATTTCATTAAAGAAAGCCTCATTAAATATAGCTCATACTCGGAAAGAATAATCTGAGACACCTTGCCATGAAATAAATGCAAAAAACTACATAGGTAGATAATATGCTATGCAAACTAGTTCGTTTCAAACTTTGTATCTTTTGATCCCTAAACTAAATTTAATTATATGCTAAAAAATATTTGAATTGCACTTTAAATTCAAACAATTTTTGGCAAAATACAATATAATTCTTACATTTATTATTATTATAATTTTTCTATTTCAATATATTTCTTATATAATGGACATAGGTATTTAAAATCATAACATTGAAAAAAGTATGAATTTGAATTAAAGTAGGCTTTACCTGAAATTAATAAGCATGCATGAAATGTTCATCAATGAGCATTTGAAGACCAGCTTACAACTAGTAGTAAATGTCTGTAATTCAAAGAATTGGATTCGATTGACTGGAAAAATCATCTCACTGAAGTTCAAAGTTCAGTAAACATTACCTCACACACCCACAAAACACCTCTTCATAGCACAGAGTTCGAGTGGTCTCTGATCTCTAATCTATACGCAATATTGTTTTGACGCTTATCTGTAACGGCACCACGTTAACATATGAAATACAATGACGCAGAGAATTAAAAGAAAAGTAGCGTGTTGACAGTTCAAAGTTCTTTCTCCTTTGTTGTCACCACGAATGTTGTAATAACACAAATGACGTGCATCATCTTCATGTGATCATCATAATTTTGTAATTATTTCCAATTGCCTCTAAACCCAATTCAGATTTATTGCAAAAGGCAAATGGGCAGAATTTGTAGGCCTAAAACGATTTCCACGTCCAACCTGCATATCCACATAGATAACAGCTCTTACAGCAGCGAAGATGACATAATGCATTCATTATTTGTGTTATTAGTGTCGTAGAATAATAATTAGCTCGATTATTTAAATTAAATTTTCATGCTTCACTGGAAAACCCCAATTACATCAATCTCTGATAATTATGACTTTTTTTAAACATATTTTCATAGTAATGGACGCATGGGGAAAATGGCCGGAAGGATTTTTGTCTGGTCACGTGAATGCGATGGGAGACTTTGATGAATGTGTCGACCTCAACGTGGGGAAATATGAAGCCTCAGACCCGCAAACGCCAACCAGTTTTGCAGGCATATATTGCAACACGTATCTTGCCCCATACACCGACGCCAGATTTTCGAAATATTGGGACACGTTCCCACAAAAGCCAACTCCTGGTCCTACTTCTTCTTCTACTTCAATCGGAGGGAGAAAAGCAGTTTCTCCAGAAAAGCTTTGGGTAAGAAGAAAATTCCAAAAAGTATTAAATGGTGGATGAACATTTGTAAAATTACAGAGCTTGATCAACATGGCGTATGGAATTAAACTGTTCCCTTCAGTCGGAGTTTGCTTTCCTAATTCTTGCGACCAAGGCGACATTGAACAAATTCTGATGAACATCTTCTACTCGGTCCTGTATGACTATCCTCCAACCGGAAATGGGACCATTTGGCCAGCCGTGGAGTTCTGCTATGTCGGAAAGCGACCAGATTTCGATGCGGGCGATATTTCTGTAATTGCTTTGCTCGGAGCGATTACGGGTCTTGTAGTTTTATCCAGCGTGGTTGATATCTGGCTGAATCGAGGCGTAGAAAAACCGCCAAAACGAGGCGAGTGTCATTAATTTCATAAACTATTTTACAGAAATTTAGTAAATATCTATTAAAATTTTGTATAATTGGAATTTTTTAGGAGTCGCATTTCAATGTCTCAACAGCTTTTCGTTGTACACCAACGTTCCGAGATGGCTAAGCACACGGGCGACGGCAGATGATTTGGGATGTTTGCATGGAATTCGGTTTCTCAGTACTGCTTGGGTTATCCTAGGCCACACGTGGTTTGTCGTGGTATATGTTCCATACTGGAATTTGGTTGACGTCAAAATGGTGAGTAGGATGAGACCACGGCATGTTAGCCAGAAATCATATTTGATTATTTTTTCAGCTTCAAGAAAAGCTCTCAATGATGACAATTTTCAACTGCACGGTTTCAGTGGACACTTTCTTCGTCCTGAGTGGTCTCCTCGTCGCCTACAATGTTCTCAAAATGTTGGCCAAGACCAAAGGAAAGCTAAACATTCCCATGTTTTACATTCACAGATATCTCAGGTGTGCAAAATTCAATGTAATGCGGTCTCATGCAATTGTCATAACTTTTCTTGGCATCCACCAGATTGACACCAGTTTACGCAGCAATCGTCGGAGTGATGGCAACTCTCGTACCGTACGCTGGACGAGGTCCGTACTGGTTCATTATGGAGCGATGGAGTGAAATATGCGAAGATAATTGGTGGACAAACATGCTCTACGTCAACAATTTTGTTAACACGAGTTGGCTGGTAAATTTAACAATTTTCAACTAACTAAACCTAACAGAAATATACTAACGCTCTAAATATCTGGTTACTAGTGTCAAGGTGAAGCATGGTATTTGGCGGACGACATGCAATTCTACATAATTTCTCCCCTTTTCCTCCTCCCTTTGTACCACTGGGAGATGATTGGCGTAATTATCCTTGCCATATTCACCGTTCTCTCAACCATAAGTCCAATTCTTCTTGTTCACTATTACGACACCGCACCAACAACAATCGGTACAAAAGTTGGAACAGAATCGTAAGCACTTTAGGAATTCAATCTCAACTCGCCTCATCACTGTTTCTCTAACAAGCTTTTATTTCAGTGTCGATATTTGGTACAAGGACATCTACATAAAACCATATGCAAGAATTCAGACCTATTTTGTGGGCATGTGGTTGGGCTACATCCTTTTTAAAACGAAGGGGAAGCGTGTAAAGCTTCCATATCCAATTGTTGCCTTATTCTGGGCAATCTCAACGGTGACGGCACTCGCTGTTTTGTACGGAATTCAAGACTGGTTTGACCCCTTGGCCGAAATTCCGAAGGCACCAGGCCTCATGTACGCTGGATTCAGTCGATTTGCTTGGGGTATATCGGTAGCCTGGATCATTTTCGCCTGTGTCAAAGGCTATGGCGGATTGGTGAACGATTTCTTATCGTGGAAGGTCTTCATGCCGCTGGGAAGACTTTGCTATTGTGCATATCTCATATCGCTGCATTTACAAATGATTTTGCACGTGTCGTTCAAACAACCGATGGCCTATTCAGAATACTCGATGGTTAGTGATGATACTGAATCCTCAATTAATATCAAATCATATTTGCTTAACAGATTAATTACTTTTTGTACAGCTCAACTTTTTCTTTGCGCACATGGTCATGTCATTTTTGGTGGGATTCTTCTTCACGCTGACAATAGAGACGCCGTTTATGCAACTGGAAAAGATTTTGTTTGAAGGTAAGTATGCGAGAGAAATGCTGGCAAATTTGCATATTATCCACGTGATGTGTTTCTATTACTGAAATGCTACTTTTTAGGAGGAGGTCGACGAGGGGTTGAACAACGACCTGCTGTTAGTCAGTCAGGGAAGGATGCTCGAGAAGGAATATTTTACAATTCCAAACCTGGCGGAGTCATTGTTGCGGAGGAGAAAAGCGATTCTACAAAGAATTAGGGGAACAAGTTGGGCGATAATTTTTGTTATTTTTTATTACTCAGTATTATTATAAAAAATATATTTTTAAGTACGCATGATGTCATATTTTTATAATAACTATAGACGAAGATTTACATGAGACGTGTTATTCATTTATGAATAGCATTTTGAGGCACATCTGATATAACTAATTGCTATTTTTTTGTTTAATCACCTTGCTACAATGAAGCGTTGTTAAATATTTAATGCGGAACTGCTGTTAGGAATAAGCGTCTTGGAATTTTACCTTAAAATAACCATGTTGTACTAACCACAACTAATCAGTATTGCTTAACATTTAAGACTTGGGTGGTTTTTTGAATGTCACGGATTATCTGACTCCGTAAACACAAAATGAAGCCAGCCAAATTGAATACAATTGTTACATGTGAACAATATTATTACCAGATATGGCTCTGAATGAGATTGTCAACTATTTCTCCATTCGTTGCTCCATGATCTTTCTTCCAGTTATAATAAATAATTTTAATAACGTTGCGCATTCCTTGTGATAAATTGATAAGAGTTGATTTTTGTGCAGAGAGAGATTCAAAGTATTTCAGTATTAGATTTAGACTGGGTTTAACGTCTGACCAATGACGCTTATAAGAATAAGACTCGATGCATCACAATTCCAGTGACGATGGAAAATAAGGACGAGTATCCAGCAGTCGTGGGGGCCGAGTTTCTGTTTCCATCTAACAATGAAATTCAGAGTTTGATATATTTCAATTTCTCTATTTAACGAATGGGCACTTGAATGGAGAACAAGCTCAAATTAATAAATCACTCCTCTCTTACCGACTTGGAGATCGATAATCGTAGCGTACAAAGCATTGACTGTTCTTTTGAGAAACTCGACATTTTTTGGGGCGTCGGTTACCATTTTCGTGATTGTGCATCCCGAGCTGGCACATTCTGCCTTTCTGTATTTCTCTGCAATATCAAATACATAATTGTACTATGAATCTACGGAGCAAAATAAAACAAGCACCAATGTGTTAACTAATTGATTTTGCACCTGTGTCGGTGAGCAAGAGAGCTGGAAACTCTTTCGTGGGGAGTTTTCTGTGAATCTCTGGGACAAAGTGGTTCCAGAACGGGGCCTGTTCCGAGTGGAGGAAGTGGATGGCGGAGGGGGCGTGGGCGTTGAAGGTCGACTGCGTGTAGGAAAACCGAACCAGAGCAGGATCGATGTCAACCTCGGCCTCGGAACGCATGGACTTTGAGGTTGACCTCCATCCACGTTCAAACGCTTGGACGAGAGGAGTGTCGAGCTCATCGTCTCGGAAAACCATGGCCAAAAAGTCCCCCTTGAAGTTACGCTTGGACATTTCTTGATAAGCGAGTGGAAATGCCTGTGAAATATGATGGCAGATAAATAATTAGCAAATTTGACGAACCAAATTAATTGGCGAGGACAATAATGAATTAAATATTATTAAAGATTATCATTAATTTAACAACCTTGTCGAAGAGTCCGCCGTACTGAGACTGCGACCTCTCCTCGTCGTTATAGTTCATGATGGAGTCGAGAACAATGGCACCGCCAAAACGAGACCGACCTTGCATCATTTGCGGCAAATAGAGTTGGACCAACGCCTCCGCCCCCGTTCTGGCACCATCCGGAAGACCGTATTCCTGTACATTCGTAATTTTTAGGTGACAATTGGCTACACAGCAATATTTCCAGAACATAAACTAAATTTTGCTGAATTTTACTCACATATTTACCAAGAGCCATGTCCGTTGCTGCGAAAATGAGCGTCCTCTCCAAAACCAACTTCCCCGTTACAATTTGATGTGAAACATGTTCCGCCAATGCGACCAGGGCCACGATTCCCGAACCATTGTCGTCCACCGGGTTCACCTCCGACTCATCCGTGTCGTAGTTGGCCAGAATTACCAAAGGTGCATCCTCTGAAGCATTTTTGGACCCATGAAACACCACCAAATAGTTGGTGCCGGTTATATTCCGCTCCATCGTTGGCGTGTGAAATACCTAAAACCACAACATATTTATTATTTCAGAGTGATTGATTTGAGCAAAGCACAGACGATGCTTATCATTGCTTATCTTAAAGTACTTGCTTAAGATAAACTTATTTAAGATCTCACCTTGGTTTCAAAGTTTTGCTGCAAAAACTGGTTGTGCTCAGCGCCACCCGCTTTCCCTGAAGACGTGACCGTGCTGACAAAGGAACTCAACCTCCAACTCAAGAAACTTTGGATTCCTTGACGCCCTTCATAGGTCGCGGGGTCACGGGAAACTTCGAGATTCGTTTCCTGAAATATTCCACGCAGACTTTTTGTGGAGATTTCTCCGGAGGAGACAAACGAGGCTACACATTTACAAGAATGCAATTAATTTATTGCATATTTTCGTCATTATAATTTAATCATTTTTGACGTAGACAAAGTACAAATTATGTTAAGCCCGAAGGGGTTCTGTTATGCATGAGCTACGCCCATCCTCAGTCGCAATGAGAGGACGGAACACGATTAATGTGTGGATGACCTTGCTCGCATTTTTATTCTCAAATCTAGACCTGATTGCCATTTTAAAAAAATGGAGACGACCAGACCAGTTCCAGTGTCATCTGCCACTTTAACAGCCAATAATTAAGTTGTCCCAAAAACTGGAGTTAAACTAACCTCTGAATAAAACTACTACTGCAGCAGCGAAATTCCCATGCATAAAATTTCGGTAGTATGAATGCGGTGATTACGTAATCGCACAGTGCGAATACATTACTAACACAATTGTTCATTTAGCAAGTTTAGCAAGTCAATTAAAAATATGAATGACCACACCGCAAAAATTAAGATGCATATTAGCTTTAAATGAAGGAGTGAAAAGAAACGCTACTTGAATATTCAACTGATGCGAAGCGTAAATTATCGTGTAAAAAATAAAGACTGCAAATTTAGAAATTTGCAAAAATTTTGCTGCATCAGCCGGGAATCGAACCCGGATCGACCGCGTGGCAGGCGGCCATTCTACCATTGAACCACTGATGCGACTCTGACAGTCACAAACCACGACGCCTCACTTATTTTTGCACATTCGTTGCGAAACAATGGCTGCAAAAGTTTCGAATAGGCACAGACCCTCAAAAGTGACACATTTTTTGTGCTAAAAGTGGTGAATGGCGTTGAAGAAGACGAAGAAGGTACCGCACAAATGCATAAACTCTGCAGCATCAACACGAGCACACCGCAGCCAATCTCTCCTTTCACACTCGATCTCTCACTCTGAACCATGCGAATATTATTTGCAATGTTAAGTGATCACATTTTTAGGAATATATTTGCAAGTGGATATTATTCAAGTACGGATATGGACACGGTAAGTGTCATCGGACCAGACTTCAAATGTGCAAAATTTCATACAAAATCAGGAATACGAGAATCTCACCTTCGGATTAGCAAAGTGAGATCATGCCTCACAATAAGTCATTTAAGCACAAGTAAAACCATTTGTAGATTGGGTTTCTTGTTTGGTGGATGAGTAACAAGATTGCGATGCCATAAATTTGCAGTCACTTTTCGCATTTTCTTCCCCACACCTGTTACATACTCGCCTTCAACGAGTACACCTTACAATGAGCGACCTTGTTAACGGCCGTTCTTGAAAATATCTGTACTGGACAAGACTCCATTTTCTTGCAGTGTGATGAGATGAGGCCATTTATTTGCACATCTTCATTTCGCACAATTCTCCTAAAAATGCTACTGGATTAAATGAATGAGAGTAAAATGAAAGTGACACACGCAAACATCAATCAACAATTGATCAAGTGTGACTAACCCTGTGTGACTCATATTCATAATTCGCAAGTATGCGTGAGTTGTAGTGCAAATCGTATAAATTGAGTCATCATTTCATATGAACAAACTTATTTTATTTAGCTGTGAATGTGTTGCCTTCGAAATATTAATACATGTAAAACCACAATTAACTTGGCGTTAAGCCGCAATAAGTTGCCAATCGCAATGCTTAAAGCTTTGTTATCGGAACCGTCCTTCACACCATTAACCAATGTTTATATTCATGTAACTATTTTTGGCTGAAATTCTCAAACGCATGTCTACAAAAGGTACAATTAAGTAAATGAATAATCCGTTCGTCTTACCTCTAATTGTCAAAATGAGCACACCAAGTGCCACACTTTGGGTTGAGATTTTCCATGATTTCTCCATTTTTATAATTCTGATCTTCTCTTCCAAAACGCTTGAAAACTTTGGCAATAACGCTTATGTTTTCGGTCACTGAATGGTATGAATGATTAACTATTTGCTGCTGGACTCACTGCTGCAAAACTCTGACTGTCTGCAAATTGTGCTACCTGACGATTCCACCACTACCGGCCAATTCTCCAGGTTTTATGGACTGAGGCTGAGACGCTAGAACCCAAACCACTGTATGTAACCCTTGTTTGTGTTAAACCAAGTCTGCAAAAATGTCAGTTTCGTCTCCTCTCCACTCTGCAAAAGACCGACCAAAGAGTCCAAAATATGTACAGTGTAAAATATACCCTCTGTCTGTTCTTGTGCTAAATATTTTGCACGCTGGGGTTGGTTACCACCTCAAATAAATGCATAATGTTGCCTTCGTCCTCTTCACAACATAAACAACGTCCACATCCATATTACATATTACATACACACAGGATGTTGGTGGGTTTGCACTCCTTCCTTCCTTTTCTTCACCAAATTTTATGTCGAATTATTTACTGCAGTCAAAGTATTGGCAGCCTATGCGAATAGCCCACTATCGAATGAGCAAAAAATGACTCATGGCTCCTTTTGCTCGAGTATTAATCACTCACTCTCAATTTTAGCAAGGTAATCATACTCCTCTCAGTCAGAACAACGACTCAGGTTGTGCTCACATTTCTGTGCAAACTGTTTACATAAAATAAACCAATGTCAAGTTAGCTTCGCATATAACAACGTTTTTCCAAGCAATACTAACTAACTTAACTAACAGCTTCTGCACATAATTTCCGCTCGATGGCTGATAATAGCAAAAGCTTGTTAATAAATATTGCTGGATGGCATAATCGTCAGTCGCTTCTTTTCAGCTGAAGATGAATGATCTTACAATAATAAGAACTGATATCTGCGGATTTAAAAAAATGTTGAATTTGCATAGTCACAAACAGACGGAGGCGTTCCTAGTAGCTACAAATAAGCAAAGAGTCGGTGTGACGAGACTAACATGACGACAACTTCAATTCTGCAAACAATTACGTCGTTTCGACTTATAAATTCTTTGCTGACCGAATAGAAAAGTGACTCACAGTAATAATGACCATAACTAGGCGACTGTAATGGTTTTGCATGCATGATTTCCAACGTCATACCAGAGAAATTCGCGTTTATTGCTGGAATAAGTCATAGCCCAGTAATAATAATTATTAAGATATCAAACGTAATAATTAGTCACCCACCTTTATGACCATATGCTCGCCATGATTTATTACTTTTCCGTCATTATTTACGCATATATCAAATTTTATTGCTCCGCATTACACACAAACAAACCAGTGCATGCATGTTTAATTCAGTAGGAAATCAACTCAAGATAACTGATCTACTGTTTTCTTCGCTGCAAGCCTTCTTCCCGTTTTATTAACGCTTTCAGACGTTCCATTCCCTGCAAAAACAAAGGAAAAAGCCCATTTAAATTAGCATATTTATTTGAATGGAAAAATTTATTATTTTCGTCAAAATCAAGGTTTGTTATTATTAAGTTGATTATAATTAGTCGTACGAAAATAGATGATGCGTTACTCGCCAAGATTCAAGAGCAAAGTTAACATCGTTAACTTGTTAGTGCACATGCTTTTTATTTGCAGAAGTTATCGATATGAATGTATACATACACTGCTTTTATTACACGGAGAGTAGAAAAAAATCCTCAAATGAGGACAAGTATTAGGGAAAACGCTCTCCGAATAAATGAGGATCCATCCATCCATCAAAAATCGATTCATCATTTCTGATTGTATTCAAATTCACAAAGTCCACTAATTTTTCTCTCACCCCTGGCAAAATGAAAGCAACTTGGGTCAAACAACATTCGTCGTTCCTGTTCTCCAGTTATCGTTATCGTTATCGTGCTAAAATTAATTGCCAATATTTCTTGAATCCAAAATTCTTCGCAATTAGGACGTTTCTTTGCACAAAATGGGGAAACTGTTCCTGTTTCCCATCATCATTCTCATCATTCGTGTAGGTGTACAAGTTTTTGCTGAAATCACAATTGTGCATGTAACGAGTGGTCAGACGGCCGTGAAGCTGTCCTGCCCTGTCACTCAACCAGAGCCAGATAAGTCTTTCACTTCCGTCCTCTGGCTGCCGGATGATGATAACGAAAATGTGATTGGGGCCGGCGCAGAGTATGATCACAACAAGTATCGCTATTTGGCTTCCACTGGTCAACTGCTTTTTAAGGTGGTGCAAAAATATTTTTGGTTTAAATTGTGTTTTGCTTTCTTAAGAATTTTTTATTTACAGGAGGAAATTACGCCTCAAGATGAAGGAGTATATCGCTGCGTGTTACGATCTGGATCATACGTGGGATCCGCTTCAGTACAAGTTTGGGTCAAGAGAACGTACGCAAACTTTTTAGAACGAGAGCTGCAGGTTGGGCTAGGTTTTTTTTTTACAAATAAGAAGTTTTTGTTGGCTGGATAATTATAAACGATTGTTTTTGTCGTCGTTAAATTGCTAGACAAATCTGATTCGCGGTGCGGTAGCAGCCGGACTTGTTTGTGGCACCCTCGTAGTCACTTGTCTCGTTTATGCTTTTCGACATCAAGGATCGACGTCGGGAAGAAGTATGTTTTTTTGTTTTGTTCTATAGATAAAGTTCATTTAAGGAGGGTACAAAGTTTTGAATTGGTCTGTTTATTCTTTTCGGGATCACTTTAGTGCTGAATAGGGTGTTTTTTGGACAGCTCAAATTAATGACGAAATTAGATTTAAATTCAAAGAAGAATCTCTGTTCATATTGATTTTACATGAATAGAAATTTTGATATAGTGATAATGCTAGCCAATAAGCTAATACTAATGTCTCCCATCACTTCGTACCTTGTTAGTGCCAATTTTATTTTACAATTTTTTAGGGGAAATGGCAAAGTTGTGAGATATGGCTTGAATTACCTCTCATAAAAAGCCCTCTAGCCAACGAGAAATGGATAAGCGTTTGGAATTAGAGGAAAACTATTTCAAATAATTTGAATACTATACCGCAAATCTGAAAACCAATGCCAGATGCTTTGAGGACCACCTACATACTTTACTAGGATAAGTGCATGTATGGGGTCACAGAAGAAGATGAAGCACTCATTGGGGTAGGATGGAGAGACCAATTTAATATGGGGGTATTCATTACGAGTTAGCATGTTCATTCGTAGTTCGTTGCATAGTTTTGAAAAAAAATTGGCAAACTAAACACTAGCCTTCGAGATGCGCAAGTTTGTAAATGAATTTTCAAACCAAATTTCTATGCGAAACTTGCAAACTTCGTTTTTTGGAAATGTTTTTAACGATTCGTACTCGAAATTCTATTCACGAAAGTCTATAAATAGTTTCATTTTCCTCAATTTTATATTTTAACCCCGAATTTTATTCCAGCCATGGGACAACGCTCTGGTGCTTACAATCTCTCTCCTCCGCCTCCCCTCACGATGATGGGAAGCAGTGTCACGCCAGGAAGTAGCAGTAACACTACGAAAACCACGAAAACCACACCCTCCTCGGAACAGGAAACAGTCGCACTAGCAACGCGGATGGAAGAACTCATTTTGGATCCTGTGACTCTGCCCAACAATCACTTCGTAATCTCGACAAGGAAACAATCCGCTGCTGACGATTCTGATGGGGACATTTCCTTCCTCAGCAGTTTACCTGGTGGTGGTGACAAGGTGCCCATCGCATCACCCGAGTCTACCGGAAGTACGATTTCTATCCGGGTGAATGGCACACCACCCGAGGACGCACAAGGGGTCAAAGTCAAGACATTGAAACCAGGATCCACCATTATCTACATTACGGCTTCTGAAGACTAGATAAGAACTCGTGATGAACTAGTAATGAACAAAATTGAATAAAAAAACTACATCCTGTTCAAGTACGATTAGATTTTTTGACAAAAACTTTTACTTTAAATTTACGACTCATAAATTTAAACGTCATCCTCACTTACTAGTCAGCAAACTGGATTAAGCCTAATTTGCACTCTTGATAAATTTCCGTCTCTCTCTCTTCTATACGAGTTTACACGGGAATCAGTGACCGTACGCAGCTAGTTAGTGCACTTAGGTCCCATCAACCTCATCCGGCCCGTTTATCTCAATTGAACGGAACTGTCTCGGGTAGGTGGAAAAGCTCTCTCTAAAAATGGGTGAAAGTCGTCTCCTCCATTAATTTACAGATAGTCCCATTAAGCTTGATACGAACGTCCTTAGATTAGAATTCCATGGAAGGCATGCACAGGTTGAACCTGGCCGAGAGAATTTAACCGAGTGACTTGTTCACCCTGGACGTCGTACAGGTTGGTTGGGTAGGAATTCTACCACCAAAAACCAGAACGAGAAGACGGCGAGAAAACAGGGCAGACCAGACATGCTCAACTTGGAGAGAGAGAGAAAGACAAACAAAACCCCGAGACAAGTTTCAAAACCAGTCCAAAATTCAACTCTGCTAAAGAAATCAACCCAGTCGAGTTTTAGCTGGGGTATGGAAAGCTACTACTGCATCCATTATTTGCATTCGGTCTCCATACATATTTTACCAGAAGCCTCGCCACTGCTTGATCTCCTCCTCCTACGGCTGGCTAAAAGGGGGACAGAGATTTATCACTTTTTTCCACTCGGTGTTCCAGGTTTAGAGAAAATTCTCTTGTTTGTTGTAAACCGAATTTTCATAAGCTAATCGTTCCAATCTAAGCTGTAAGATCTCGCCCCAAGTGAAAGCAGGAAATTGGACAAAATCACCTCCCAGCATTATACCCTCGCTTACGTGTACATTCAGTAAATTTACACAAATAAACAAATTCCTGCATAATATACGAATCCGAATCCATCATCTCCGAATTGATAAACAACATTCCTTTTCTCTCTGTAGCGTCGGTCGTCTCTTCCTCCCCGAAAACGTGGTGGAGTGCAGGAGTGGAGGACAAAAGCAGGTTTTCCACTGTTTCCTTCTACCACAAAACCACTAAAAACCCAAGTTTGCCTCCTAAACGCTAAAAAAATCGGAGAGTTATTGACATTTAATTTTGAAAATATTATTCCGTGCGTCCACCCACCACCACCCGAGAAGAAGGGAGGAAAGCCCATTAAATTCGGATCAGCTAAACACACAAAATCATAATCCGGCCCATTTCTGCACGGATTTCTTTCCACCTTACTTCCTTCCTTCCACCCATCTCAGTCTCCTCTCAGACCACAAATGGGACAGGACAAAATAAGGATCGACACTGAACCGAATCCCGTCCGTCTGATGATAATTCCATGCAAATGAATTCAGTCTTCTTGAGTAAACTCTTCTTCAAGTCTAGTCAAGCGGAGCTGGAGTATCGCACACAAACTGTATAAACTCGAGAGTCGTTCATTTGTCACTTTCTCCGCAGAAATGAATGAATGAATATTTATTCCACGCAAACAAGTTTGACCAACTGGTGCTACTTCTGCAGAGTCAGAATATTCAACCCTTCACAGGAATCACCCAGACGTAAGGAGACGATAAGCTGCAGTTATCTAAATTACGTCTCACCAACAACAAAAGTCGTCACCATTTCCGCCGCCCTCCCCCGAAAACCAGGCAACCGGACAATATCCATCATCTCGAATTAATCGGCACACGTACATGGATGACTTGTCTCGAAACAGTCTTACATACATATTACGCTATTAGTGGCGAAGGTATCATATGAATGACGTCAATTCAATTCCATGTCATCGTCCTCTGCTCTTCATGTTGTCGTAAAAACTGGGACCGGTCTCACGGGACGTTTAAATTATTATTGTGCTTCTTCTTCTTCGTCGTCGTCTCTTTCTCATTCCATGAATAAGTAATATCAATAGTTTTAAGTGTGTGTGTCTCCAAGAAGAAGACACAACTCGTGGTGGTGGATTAGGCAAATTTTGCCAACTTTATTGCCCAATTTCCGCCAGAAGTAAAATAAAGGTGAGTGTCATTTCATCATGTCTCACAAATTGTGCTGTTTACGGGGAAGAGAAGCGAGAAATTATAACAACTTTACGACACGAATTGTATGTCTGTCTGTAATTCAATCTCGATAAGAAAAAAGGTAAATCTCATCTTCTCCCCCACCTCAAAGATTCAAGAACAGATTGCTTGTAAAAGAATTGTAAAATATAATTTCCCTCGGGATCATTACTGCATCATTCGCATTCACCCACGACTCTCCCACCTCCAATCTATTCTTCCTCTGTTGTGTGTGATGAGAAAAAAAACAGCTCGATTCTTTGTTGCCTTCCGTAATGCAAATGTAATTTAGATGATCGCTGAGTAGACGTACACATAGAAAACCAGAGGTTTGAAATGACTCCTATTTTTCTTTCCCCATTATAACGCAACAACAACCCGAATGCGGAATTCCCATCTAATTAACCCAGCTTTTAATGCACGTCACATAGTTAATTGTAAAGATTAATTGCGACGATAAAGTTCCCCTTTGTTTCCTCCTCCTCGCACAACAACAAAGAGGACAGTGTGTCAATACTGGTAATGAAGTGTGTGTGCATTGTTTTGTGAGGGACTCGTTCAGAAGTAGGGACACGCTCACTTTCTCCCCAGCAGCCAAGTGGTGGTTGTGCTCTCCACTTTCTTTCTTCTTCTTGTATCGAGTCGATAATCAGAATATGGTTGGAATGGTGGTCGTACTTTGCGATGTGGGAGGAGGGGTGTGTGCTGGTAAACAGAATGGGTGTGTGTTGTTTGTACGACTTGTTGTATGTAGTGGACCGGCGGCGGCGGTGGCTTCCTTCCTTCCGCAGGAAAGGTAAATCCAAATATTTGGAGTGAAACTCACACAAAACGTAAAACCTTATCTTCTCGCATTTTGCTCGTCGTTTCGTCGTATCGTAAATGTGGTGGAAAGACGATGTGAGAAACGAGTCAATATTTTATTTCTCCTCGACTAGCTGCATCATGCCAATCAATAATTCCTTATGCTTGCTTACTTTATTCACCCATAAGCCAGGCTGTTGTGGAGGAGTGGGAACAGATTGAGGTCAGTCTAGACAAGTCACCTATCAGCACAAGAGACGATGGACACGGATTTATTTCAGGAAAACAATATTTATCCAGTCATGACATCAACAACTCGGAGAGAGAGTTTTGCTATTACAGATTACGGATTTCGGGGCACAATTAGTCCAAATAGTAAGACCGGCTGTCAAGTGTGAAAGTATCCTGCAGTCAAAATAATCAAGTTATGTCCTCCTTTAAAGACGACATGACTCTGGAGAGCATTGTTTCACCATTCCACTTAATTGGGGCGGCATTGTTCCTGGATGATGATAAGATAGGATGATAAGCCGTAAGCTCTCGTATCCATCATATCTTCTCCTATCTAGAAAATGGAACCATTTAGCTGAACATTCAGGGAGTACTTACTCCCCAAAGTTGGTTCGTCTGGCTGGTCACTTTGTCCGGTTGGTTACTCACTCCACTTATTTCCAGAGTTTGCAATAAAATCCACTTTGGGACAATTACTTTTCCTTCCTTGAGTTCTTCTGTGTTTTCGTCTCATCCCACCAGATATGAGTAAGTGAATGTCATGCCGGCCTCGTTGTTGAGAGTCCGTCAGCTTAGAGATCTCTGCTTGATTGATCGACTTTCAACCAAGTATAGATTGGTTGAACATGGATGCAGTCGCCTCCTCCCAAATCTGCTGGTTGTTCAATAAATATTCGGCAAAAAAGAACGGCCCATCATAACTGCCAAGCTGGTCGTCTCATCAAATTGGAGGAATAATAGCATTGTTTATGGACTGCGTAGAGCAATGAAGAGTGGTCGTCATTCTGCCGGATTAATGGCAGCTTTGTTTTATTGCTTTGCCTTCTTTTATCAACCCTCGAGGACAAATTGGTCGTGGGACAAAGGACGACAGAAATTGGTTTCTTTCACTGACAGAAATTTCCACCACTGTTGTACGTACATAAATGCTACTCTCGAGCTGCACCACCACCACCACTGCAAACGTGTATTTGCTCACCGAGAAGTTCACCTTTGTCCGAGAAAGAAGAAGAAGAAAAGGCCAAACTACTCGTATACTCATTTATTATTGTGATAGTGGTTTCCTTCGTCGGTTTGGGTGGAGAGAGAGAGACAGCTGCCTACTTTCTCCCAAGGGGTCACACTCCGGAGAGAGAAAACTGCCTGGTGGGATTTATGAGGGTAAAAGGAAATTGTTCAGGTCATTGCAGATGAGTTGCACAATTGCCCCTTACAAAATCCATCTGCCAGCAAAGTCGCGTGGTCTGCCTTGCTCAACGGGTTCATCCCATGCATGCACCCGACTTTCTAACCACCACTGTCCAAGGCCTTGAGCATCCCGAGGGAGGCCTTACTGCTGGGAGCGGGGAACATCATCGCTTCCATCGCCATTGTGCCTTACGATTAATTCATTTTCGGTGAAAAACGAGGAGAACCTGGACAAGGAAAACGATTTCGGGCATTCCTCGAACCTATCGACTTTTTTTGAAAGATTTAAGGTTTTCCCAAACCAAAAAAGAGATACGAGGCGTACTTACTACTCAAATACAATTAGACCTTCCTACATATCCATCTATGTACATAATCTGCCTGCAGAATAGGTGATCACTTTCAAAATTTCAGCTTTACACCAATTTTTTATTTTTGCTCCAACTTTTGGCATGGAATTGAACTGTGAAACCAAAATGGGGAAAAACAGAGATGTGATTTCATGACTTTTCCTTCAATTGTGGTTGGATCATGTTTTGAGGAAAGTAAAGTAAATCCATTTCACGGCTCATCTCCCACGTTCACAACCTCGATCAGGCCATTTATTATTATACGGTTAGTTTTCTCTACTACTTTCACCTTTCCTTCACTGAATCCATCCGATATAGTCGCCATTATTTCGCCATCTTATTCTCCTCCTTATCCCACTAAAACGAGAAGACGGCCAACCAACCAGCCAAGCCAGGCAGTCATCACCACGTCATTATTCCGTGAAACCATTACCATTTCACCAAGTCGTTCATCGTCACCGTCACGAGTCATTCGATACGAATGTGTGTGCAGTTTGGTTGGTTGGTCGGCTGCTATCCAGTTTCACTTTCCGTCTTGGAACTAATTTGTTCCGAATTTTTTATATGCCACGACTTCCAACACATCCTTCCATCCATGCCGATTGTCAAGGATCTGGGACAGTTGCGACTCCTCTGCAGATCGTGTGGAAACGAGCATCACCACAAAAAGAGAACTTGAGACACGTATTGTATTCTGTTTATCAAAGACACCTCGAATTTCCGCGTTTATTTTTTATCTTTTCCCGCACCGCCCTATTTTACAAGACTTTTCCATTCCCATCGCAAAAACGGTTGTGGTCTAGACTCGCATCTCTCACCTTTCAATCATTCTCTGGAGAGGCGACTTCCTCTCTCCGGCTCCCTCGTTTTCATTACTTGTTTGTTCCTTCGTACACCTTTTTGCACCACGAAAAAGGTGAAATGGAAACGGGACGCACTGCTAATCGTTCCCACGTGTTGTTGAGACGCATTTGTGGTCAAATTTGCAAAACGGATGGACCATTCTGCTAGGCCAACTTCCTGGGGTAATTCATTACACCACGTTTTCGTGGAACCGCATTATAATTCACAATTCTCGACTCCCTCCTGGCCTGCAAGCACCTGAACCTTAATTATGTTTCGGCATAAAGACAGCAACTCACGTCAAGTCCCAACCAGAAGCTTTCTCCTTTCTGTGGGGAAATTTAGTGAGTGAAAGAGTGAGTGAGTGAGTGAGTGAGTAGATTGTATGAGGAGGATGCTTCTACCCATTACTTACTTACTTTTCGTAACATAACGTGATGCAATGTGTGTGTCTGTGTGGGAATTTATTAAGTAGCTACTTTAAGCGAGGTTCTGCCCGTCTGTCTGTCTGTCTGGTTATACGAAAATTTTTGGAAGAAACGTAAGAATTTTCAGTTGTGTTTGTGTTATTGAGAACAGGCTCAGTAATTGACCCATGCTATTCAGGTCAGGAAATTTTGAATTGCAAATCGAATCATGTGGGGTATCATTTTATGGAGAATTTGAAGGGCAGCAAAATCGCAAATAGCACATTGATCTATCATCACTCTAAAGTGTCAAAAATTTTCAAATTTAGGAATTATACTCGAATTTTCATTGGGTACCGCTACCGCTACTTTGTTGCATCGTTTACCAGAGTTTATTCCCAGATAAGACGGACATCCAACCATTCATCTGTGAGAAAAAGTTTTTTTTCCACAGAGAAACCAGAAAATATCTTTACTTTTGCTACTCGTCCATGCAGAAAATACATTTTTCTTCTTCTTTCGCCATTACGTATTATCGGAGAACAAGCTCAAAAGCAGTAAACGAGCACTGCAAACCAACCAACTCAAAATGAGTGAGGCTGGGAAAAATTTTCAAAATTTTGCAGTCTTTAATTTTCAAATATCATAAAAAAGAGTTACGAAACTTAATTATTTTTTGTTTCTGCAAATAAACTATGGTATAAAACGGAGCAAAGTTTTTCCCGTTTTATTACTTTTTATTACTTGCATCGTCACTTGCATGGGAAAAACAGCCAGAGATGGATACGCAGAGCGAGAAATTCCGTCAACTCCTAGCTGACTCCTATGTTTTGCCGCATATATGTATCCTCCCCGAAAAAGATGACAACTCTCTAAGCCGAGAAAGTCAGAACTTTGCTGAATATTATGAATCGTTGTCCGTATCTTAATGTCATCTTTAGAATCCATTAGCACCCTTCCAACTACCATTTCCTCCTCTTCAAGATGGGAAAGGATTCATTACCAACTTTACGTAAGTACGAGTACTAGTCGACCAACCGACATTTTAGTCGTGCCAACTTTCTCTCTCTCTTTCTCTGCTGTTGCACTATTGCACAACTTTCACTTGGAGGCATGTTTCAATTCCGTGCTTTAGCGTTGGCCAAAACTTTCTATAATGCAATCCAATCCAGATGTTCCCCGTGATGATGACCTCGAATGAATGTGGAATGAAATGGAGAGAGAGAGAGAGAACGCGTCTCTACAGTTCGGAATGTGGTTGTTCACTTTAAACTGGACACGTAGCAACCATTTCAAACACACACCTGCTTGTAAACGGTTCACAACTTTTATTCCAGTTTAGGAAATTATTCCTCTGCTTTTCACATATTTCACTTTATCCCGCGAGACAATGGAGAGTACGGCGGAGGAGTGGAGATACATAGCTGCGGATCGTTTGTTTCTCTTTGTTTGTTTCGCTGGGGGGATGATGATGATGGTTCAAATCGATTTCTTTTACCTAAATTTTTAATCAACTTGTCCTCTTCTGCTTTAATCTCACTCGAAAACCTGGTTCTTCCTGTTTTAGTACGTACTATATCTGCAGTCCTGCTGCGGTAGGGCTACGGACAGGATAAAGGAATCAACTCAAGTACAAGAAAATTTTTCTGTGCCATGTTCACTTTAAGAAGAAGACCAAGAACAAGCCCGACTGGACAAACGCATGGCCTGAATGAGGTCATACTACTTGTACCCACTCGTGCCTGTAATAATAATGATTCCTATATCGTCGTGCAGTACAACAGTCCAAACTCCAAAGAAGAGGATAAAGATTGACCTAATAGCATTAGATATACGGACATGCAGACATGGGCTTCTTCTCTTTTTTGCCAGCCTTGTATTCATGGTCGTTACATGTTCCTCTTAACCTCCTCCTCTTTTTCCAGGCTGGACTTTATACTCCCGAGATAAAATACTTTACCACCAATGTAATCGTTGTAAATGATAATAATAATATGTCACGCCATTAGCTTGCCCTAAGAACAGGGCAGAAACACATATTCACCTCGTTATTCAATTAGGCCGAAGGAAACAATTAGGAACACGCAAAGTACACTTACTTATTATTATGTGTCTGCTCTCTCTCTCTCTCTCTCTCGTTGGAGAATGAAAATCAAACTTTATAGCCCTTTTTAGCCCTATTAAATTTTCTTGTATGTGAGAAACAAGGCGTTTGGCAAACCTCTTTTCGGTTTCACCTTCGTTTGAAAAAAATATTCAAAACCAATTTGTCTCAGTCCCTCGACTACTACTCCTTTTGCCAACTTTTTCTCCAACTTTATCTTTCTTTCCTTGCTCTCACTTGGACAAAATGGTGCAAGTCGTACCAGCAAAGAGAGCAACGTAGGTGGTGGTGGACATGTATATTGTACTTTTCGAAAGAAAGTGAGAGTCGTATACATACATAGGAAAGGAGAAAGTAGGAAAAGAGCAATTGGGCCAATCTGTCACCAACGTCTTTCTTTCTCCACTTAAGCACACCATTCAAAGCATCCTTCTTCTTCTTTTCCTTCCTGTTCCTCCCGTCTAAATCTTAATCCCACATACATCCATATTTCCAATCCACCCACAAAAATGGAGCATTTTACTGCCCCATTCAAATTTAAATTTACATCGTCATCATCATCCCCTCCTCGACCAGACAAGAGGACTAGAATCACAACTGTCGTCTCTCAAGTTCTTTTTTTTGCGACTACACAAGTTTTTGGTCCTACCACGTTCGCCGTGGTGTCGTCTTCTTTTACTTTCTTTTCTTCTTCTTCTTCTCCTCTGGTCTCGATTACCCGAAGGGAGAAAGTTCGCGGAGAAGGAGAAGAAAATATGATTTAAAAGGGACAAGAATAGAATAAGAATATGTTGTCATGCATGTGTCAAAATCTAATCCGGGCTTTCACTTTACTTTATTCCTTCTTTCGTCATCTCTATGCGTTCACTTTGTTCGGATGCTTTTACAAGATTCGGAATAATAAGACTGAGAAAAGGGGAAAAAGAGGGTTTTATCCGTTCCTTTTTCTCACTGCAATAAATATTATCATACGTTTCTCCCCACTTACACAAAGGTGCAACATGACGCATCTCGCCTCGTAGTTGTTTTAAATGACCAAGCAAACTGAAATCTATTCGATGGGAGAACAACACACTTCACCATTTTTATACCTGTCTTGAGACGGATTACATAATCTTGATGGAGAATACGGCCAAAGAGAACATGGTCGTAAAATCAGTCTTTATTTTCTACCTCTGACCGGATTCAGCTAGTCTGTAGCAGGTTGGTTGGTCCTCCTCTTCTCATGCTATCGAATCCTACTTTTTTCTCCCTTGTCCGCCTTTCAGTTTAATCCCGATTTTATTTACTTAGTTTCAAAAGGACTATAATCCCGAAACAATGCAAGCGCCTCATTGTTGCCCGAGAAGAAATGAGATGTGGTCAGAAAGCGTCAAACTTCACCTCTTTTCTGCTTCGTCATCAGTCTTCTGGCTACATTTGGGTCACAGGGTTCGTAAGAAGAAATGAACCCTCGTGAAAACGAAGAGTTTAAAAAAACTTTTTTAAAGAGTGAGTTGGTTTTTGAAAAAAAATTCTGCCGCAGTCTGTATTTTTGTAGGAGAAACTTCCCAACTTTCACTCCCCTGACCCGGTATCATCAAGTGAGTTTTTTCCCTCTGAGGGAAAAAAACTCTTATAAATAGTCGTCTTATTCACTTTGCTCTAAAAACCTTTTCCTTTGTTTCCATCTCCCACTTGCAGAGAGAAGACAACAAAATATTCTTTAGGAAATGAAAGAAAGGAGCGCGTTATTCAGTCCAGGTTATTCATAGACGAAAGTGTGCATTAATTTTGCCAAGTACTCGCTCACAAGTGAATAGGCACGCCGGATATTTGGAATAGAATAAGGAAAATGAGAATATAATAAATGTATAACCGTCTGGTGGTGGTTGGTGCTTCGAGTCGTTTCTAGCTCCTGGAGACTCTCTCATTCTTCAACGAGGGTACGACGACGAAAGCTTGACTGTGAAGTAGACGATGACAATGAGAAGGACGAGTTGCAACTAAAAATTCGCATAAAGGAGGACAACCAGGAGGACGAGGGTTATCATTAAAAATTGGAGAAAGTACTTCATTTTCATAATAATAAGCACTTCTTGAGACAAACTTTGCTTCCTCTTTATCTCTCCAGGTTCGCATCACCAGCAGAGTTGACAAATTGCAACTTCTTCTCCTCAGAGTGGGTGGAAAATTGAGCAAATATAATTTTTGAATTTGTATACATTTTTTAGAACAAGAAATGAAAATAAGACGGATATTTGGCTACAATTTAAAAAATATGATACTACTTTCTCCCTTAAATAGATCATACTTTTAGAGTAGTTTATTGCGAGCATAGGTCATGTTTGAAATGTGAGTCGTCTCGCTCTGAAATTTCATTACAAGTAAAACTACAAGTTTCATAAGTCTTTTCTCACACGTCTACTTTTGGCAGTAAAGGAAAAGAAGACGATCCATTGAGTTGAGTGAAACTAAAAGTAAAAGCGAACCCCGTTTTCGTGACACTTTGTTAAAATATTCATGCTTCACTTATGCTCTCTCGTACATGTATCGCTCCTCGTACTCGTATCACCATAACCTATCATTCCCTCTCGCTGAATGCATACTTAAATATTTCCTCTCTCCTCTGCATCTGCACCAAATGCGGGTAATGTAGCGAAAGTAATTTGAAACGTCGTCTTCCCAAGAAATGGAATCATCATTCCCAATAACGGGGTGCTGCTGGCTAGCGCTTAATTACCACAACCAAATATATACGCACAACCCCCAGAAATATTTGGCACGTAGGATTCGCAATTTTTTTACAATATCCTCCTCATGTGTTAGAATGGGAGCACATTTGGTTTTTGGTAGTCGACGCGGCGGGTGAACTTCTTCTTGTAGATCTGGGAGGCGATCTTTGAGTGTAGTCGGTGGTGGTGGTGGGGGAAGTAATTATATAAAATTAAATAAACCACCACCATCACCACCACCTCCAAATTTTATGGGCCCACCGGGTTTCTTTCCTCTTGTGCAATCTGGTCATGTTTCCACATTGGAATAACGTATCACTAGAAGAACTTTATATGTTGTCCCTCTCTTTCTCTCTGCTGGGCCAAGCAAACCAACTCCATAAATATTTCCGCCCGTCATAAACTCCGTCATGATGATCTGCCAACTAGTTTGCTGGGTCTTTTGGGGAGGAGGAGGAGGAGGACGATGCAAAGCAAGTAATATGGCAAACCAGAGGCAAGGAGGAAACTGCGCTCGTTTCCTTTATACATCGAAAAAGAAATGAATGACTTGTGTTTATAAACAGTCACTCACTCACTCCATCATTTACGTAGCGTCGTCGTCTTTGTTGGTCGTGAGCTGCCAACTTATACTTACTTTTTGGGCAGCACGACATCCAGTCAAAACCAGGACTGGGTTTCATTTACTTAAGCTACTTTTTATAATTTCTCAACAAACCTATTCTTCCTCCGTCCGTGGTGATGATGATGGAACGAAGAAGGAGCTGTATAACTCTAACCAACCAACAAGGACATGTACAAAATATAGCAAAAAAACACGACGCAAATTCATGGGGGAATTGTTCTATTAAAAAACAAACTGGGAAATGGAACGGGTCATAAAATGCAGGCGTCGTTTCTATTTCTTTGTTGTGTGCAGAGAGAGAGAAAACAATGCTAACTGCGAGTCTATATTGGTATTGGTAGGTATGAAGATATAATTGTGGACATTAAAGGAAAATGAAGTGAAATAGGGGCAGAAGCAGCAGCAGAGCAGCATCTTCTTGGGTATAAATATTATGTGATTCTTAGGAGGGGAGCTTGCGAGGTTGATAATAACAGATCCTGATGCCCTTTGGATATGTGGTAGGGTCCTATGAGTGTACTAAAACCCTGAAGTGGTTTAACTCCATGGCCATATTTGCGCCCGCCACACCCACTCAAAAATACCCAAAAAACGCTTTCACTCCAGTTTTCACTCACTCAAAACCTCGCCAAAAATCCAATTTTACTCGGATTTTAAAATTTCTTTCACCATTACACTCCCAGATAGTTGCTTTCTTCAATCCAATATCAAACTCAATTTTGCTGATGATTATTTCGCAGGGATAATTTGCGTTGTTGATGACTACAACAATGCTCATTCAGAATTTTAAATTTTAAAAATACTAAAAATTTCGAAAATATTGAGTTTGATATTGGATTGAAGAAAGCAACTATCTGGGAGTGTAATGGTGAAAGAAATTGCAAAATCTGAGTAAAATTGGATTTTTGGCGTGGATTTGAGTGAGTGAAAACTGGTGTGAAAGCGTTTTTTGGACATTTTTGAGTGGGTGTGGCGGGCGCAAATGTGGCCATGGAGTCAAACCACTTCAGGGTTTTAGTACACTCATGGGACCCTACCACATATCCAAAGGGCATCAGGATCTGTTATTATCAACCTCGCAAGCTCCCCTCCTTAGGCTATTTCGTCCTGCGAAAATGGGACGTTGCCCTCATTATACAATGTGTTAAGAGGTAAAGTACGGGTGGATTTGTGCCGAGCGTGGCACATTTAGCGACATTTATGTTCCTGCACCGTTCCAGATATAAAAAAACGATATGCCAAGTCGGGGCACGTTTTTCTCGGAACGATTAAAAAATTAAGCCGTCATCTTTACGATAACATTGCCATTATGAAGCGGCGGTGTGCTTTTGAAGAAAAAGAGGAGCGGGCAGGTGGCGAGGTCTGAACTTGTGGTGTGTGTGTGGTCTGATTTACTTGATACCTCTGCACACTACATGCGGGGACAACAATGCCAATATGAAAACTTAATGATAATAAATCATTCAGACAGCAAAACAACACTTTGTCCATTCGCATTCCTAGCGGCGTGCCACCGTCTTGTACGAATAAGTGCGAAAGAAGGGAGAGAGAAACACGTAAAGTGGTGGTCAAACAATTTGCAATCAATAAATCAATCAGTCACTTTAAATAGTCAATGTTAGACAAAGGCGAATGCCGGAATATGCCCGAGTTTTCATCATATCTACTTTTACTCCCACTTGGCTCACTCGGATGGAATTATATTCTTTCAAGAATAAAACTTGCTTGGTGTGGGATTGAACAATGTATAAGGAACAAAGTTTAGTCAATAAACCATTTTGGCTTTTTTGGTTTGTAAGCGACTATAAATTATCCCAGCCAAAAATCACTGAATTGACAATTTTCCCAGTTTTTTTTTCTTTCTCAAGTCAAAGTCAAAGAAATAATCCTTTCCCGAAATGACTTTCCCAACCAGCAGCCTTCATTACATGATGAGATGACATCTCCTTCCCAAGAAGAAGAAAATCTCACATTTTCCATGTTTATTTTAGCATGAAGTAAAGTTCATTTCACCAAAATAGAAAATCTGGAGAAAGGGAGGGACATTTTTTGTGTGCTTACATAGTTTAGTTTATGGACAAATCGACCCATCCCTTTATTCCATTTATTTGATCTACCATTTCCACTTGACTCGCATTTCTTGCATGTGAGTGTGTACACTATACTTACCACGGGATCACTATACATGCACGACATACATACTTTGTGGTTCACTTGAGAGATAAAAAATGAATACGTGAGACACGGCCAGAAATAAATATATTTTCTTTCCACTTTTACTTGACATCAGCGTGACGTCTTGGTTTTTCCTTTCACTTGACCAAATTCGTAATACGAAACAAACCATCTCACTCGAGGATAGATTATGTCAAACCTAATTTCAACTGCAGAAATTTCTCGTATTTACCCACCTTTTAATAGCAAGTGGTGGTATGTAAATATTTTGTCTACACATCAGGCCGTATATCCCACGAGACGAGACAATGAAAGCTCGTGGAGTAAATGTGTATCTAATTCAATGGGAAAACTGAGATTGATTTGTTTATGTCGAAAAGGACAGCAAACTTTCCTCTGATGTTCGCATTTCTCCCCAATTTCGTAATCCCACTTTCACTCTGAAAGGTGAGTGTTGTATGTTCCCGAAACCTTGGACGACTCGTTTCATATTTGCCAATACTACCACTGAACGTTCTCCAGATGAGATGTGGAATTATTTATTTATCCTTCTGTCTTTCTTCTCGTGGGGTGGTTTACCTTAAAAATCGATAAAAACTTGGCATACGTCTATTTACATATTTCCCTCCTGCCATTTATCCGTCGTCTCCACCCTCCCTCCAACCTCCTCCTCCTCCTCCACCTGTCTCAACCATTATGCTTCACATCCTTTAAAATATGCATAAAACATACAACTCGTAATCGCACCCAGTCATCCGTCCGTCACGACTTGTATAACATGTTCTCTCATCCAAACTTTCCAATCACTTTCACTTAATGGCATGTTTGCTAATCGTTTCATTCTCCGTTTAATGCATTGTTTAATACAGGAGCTTTTCTCCGGTCTAAAATTGGAGCAGCCAGCGTCAAGAATGTACGTAAATCGTGTAGTAAGTCGTAGGAGCTACTAGAGTAGCAACGTTTGAACGTTTCAATTCCATCGACCCATCACTTTTCATTTCATTTGTTGTGCACAGACAGCGAAAAACTCATTCAAACTCTCTTTCTCTCTTTATCTCTGTGCAGTTTGAATGAGATTTCGTCTCTCTCTCGCGAGAGAGAGAGAGAGAGACGAAAGTCCATCCATTACAAAATTCCAACCAACCAACTTCGCTCGTTGACAAATCAATTATTTACAAAGGGCAGTGGTAGTGCTGCTGGTACAAGCGTTATTATTGCTCTCTCTGGTTTGTTTCACTAAGGGAATGAGAGTAAACATGCTGTTGAATGAATTATGATAACAAGGTGGACTAATGATTAGGGGTTGCAAATTCCGTTCACATTTTTGAAATTCGTATTTAAATCAGTTTTAGAAATTATTTAAATCCAATTCAAATTGTTGGTATTTAAGTAATTTATTCTACATTTATGCTTGGACTAATCGTGAGTTGTATTCAAAACTGTGGTACTAGAAGAATACTTGTGTACCTATCACCATCAGATTTTGATTCCCTTTGGATGTGTGGTAATACCCGACGAGCTTAAAAATATGAAAACGAGTAATTTTTTCTTTAATTTAAACCTTTATCAAAAATCTAGTTTTGTAGAATTTTAAAAATTATTCCCCCAGATAGTTGTCCAATTAGACTTTTTGGAATTTTGATTTTCCAGACAAATTTCAAGACAGTTGAAGAAATTTAGGAAAATATCACACAAACCTAAATTGAAGTTTGATATTCGATATTATAACCATCTAGGACTACACTGGTGCGAGATTCGAAGCATTAAAAATCCGAAGCCTCCGGATAATTCGAAATTTGAAAACACCGGATTTGCAATTCCTACTAATGATAATGAGTCATTCTATTTTCGGGTAGAAAGAGAGACTGCATTCGCCTCGATGAAAGATTCACCCAAGAAATCATGCAGTGAGGTCTATTACTAATTTTAAGATGTGAAATTAGAACTGAACTCATCTCTCTGTCTCTAATCTGGGCAAGATGAGGTGGCTAAATTGGCAATCAAATTTCGCGATGGTTTCATCAAAAAACAATTTAATTTTACCCATTTGCATCAGAATTTCGAATTATGTGGTTGGCAGCTTGTGGAAAGAGAGGAGATGGAGAAATTATGTATGTTGGTGCATATTGGTCTCTCATAAAAAGGTAAACCACATTAAAGGAAATCATTGCAGGAATTGGAATTATTAAATGAGAGATGTTCCCAAAATCTAGGAAATCTCTCCTTGATTTCTCATCCTCGTCCCCACTCTTCTCCCTCCGATAAATGTTTCCCATTCCATACAACAAAAATTCACATAATAAAATAGAGTTTTCATAACGAAACAATTTCAATCCTATAATAAACCCTCGCTTTACACATCATTCCACGATTTGCTTTATGGTGGTAAAAATTCAACACATTTTCTCCCAAATGCTGGCCCAATTTTGGTTTTGGCTGCATAGTCGAATTCTCATTTCCTATCCTATTTCAACCTTCGCATTAGTTCAAAAGGAAGGAAAGTAAAGCAAGAAAATCGTTCCTAAAACTAAATAGAACTCGAGCTTTTGACTGGAGAGTGAAAATCAGACCAGAAAACCTCTCTTGCCTGGTTTGATGGCGTCTCATCAAACTCAATATTGTCTGTTTCTGATACGATGCTTTATTTCTATTCTTGGAGAAAACAAATAAAATAAAAACTACTACCATCTATTTCTGCTCGACTTTTTATCCCCGCGCGTCCCAAAGGAAATGACTGAACCGTCGATAAGAGTTTGGAATAAATAAATAAAAATTTCTTTCAATTTCAGACTAGATTTGAAATCAAAAAGGGAATCTTCTTCCTGAGAACGTGTGTCTTTGTGGACGACGACGATGCTGCGGGGGGGATGACGACGTGGAGGTGGTGAGGACGATCCCGTCGATTGGTGGTGCATGTCGAGAAAGGATGAGCAGAGCTTTCACTTGGCCATATGACGTCTCTTCCTCCGAACACGAACGGATGGAATTCTGCCCGTAGCAATTTCACTAACTTCTCTGCTGCTCAGGTACAAGGAGATTATTTTAATGTGGCAACAATTTACGTTACAGAAGGAGAACGTGCCTCCTATTTAATAAGTCTGTAATCATTAACTTTCTCTTCTTTGGCTCCCTCCAAATTTCTTGCTGTTCTATCGCAAAATTCAATTTTATTCTTATTCCGGGGCAAGACACACTTCGATAAAGTTTGCGGAGTCTCAACAACTTGATAATGATCCGTGTATGTGCATGGAGAAAGAAGATCTACGACAACTTTTACTTATTCCTTTCCCTCCTTCTTCTTCACGGTGACGGATTGGAACACAACTTTTCTTTCTTGTGTGGCATCCTCGTTATTCTTTTTGAGAAAACTTTTTGAAAAGGAAGAATTAACTTGACATACATATAGTTGAGTCGTCGTCGTCGTGTATGTGGTAGCACGTTGCTGGGAAGAGAGAGGGAATTTATCATCGACATCCATCCATTCCATCGCGTGGTGCCGTAATGTGGTCACCTTTTTCAGTCCCTTCAATCATGCCGAGGAGACGAATCTGATCTCACCAGCGACTGCTAGCACCACTTTCCTCTCAAAATCTCCATAACTGGGAGTGAGTGATGCGAGGACCTTTCCTTCCTTCACTTTCTTGTTGGAAAGCAGAAATCGGATTACTTTTACCTCTGCTATCATGAAAGGAGGAGAGCTTTGCTTTGACCTAACTGACACACATGGGGAACATTATTGGCATTTTTCGATTTACGTTCAACCCTCGCGTTTGACTGACACCTACTTTTCTTTGAGATAAAATTGTTTTCCTTCAATTTTTGTAAACCAGGAAAAGGAAAGTTGTGTTATCTTTGCTGGAGGAGTCAATAAGTATGCGAAATGGTCGATGCATGTTCGTCTCTGAATCTCAAGGAGTGGGTGAGCAAAGTCAGAAAGTGAAGATGAAACAAAAGTGAACAAGGGATAAGATAAATTCAGTACGAGATGCGAACTGGAGGCAATTTCTCTTCAACTTTTTCTTCGTGCATCTCTAATTTCTTCTTTGCTTCATCATGTCGAATCTACTGAGGAAATTAAGACTTGAGAAATTACACGTAGGAGGAAAGAAGACTGCATGTCGTCCCGTGATGAAAAATCGATACCACTTTTTGAAACGAAAATAATGTGTCCAGGACTTATCCATGCAGAGTGAGTCGTCGTCGTCGTCAGTCACACACGACACTTCCTGAGCAGGTGGCCACGACATGACGTGAGGCCCATCCAATGCAGATACATGCAAGTTTTGAGATTCCTTTCTCGGTTTGTGGACTCACACGAAGGGAGGAAATTGCACCTGTCTCTTTCTCTCTCGTGGCCATAATCGAATTCGAAATGGCACTGCTGCACTGTGGGCTTGAGATAGAAGAGGGGACAATTAAGAGAAAGTTGGGATTGATTTTTTTGTATAGTAAAGTTACCTAATTTGAATTTAATATTTTTCCGTCTTTTCTCTGCCCAGGTCAATTCATCCCAATCCACCACCACCACCACTACCACAACTAACACCAATTCTACAACTCCATTATCCGTGGAGGAGACAAACAACAACATGAAAGTGACACTTGAACGCGTCCCCCCGACTCGTGACCCAGTGCGAGACGAGTATTATTCCCATTATTCCTCCCAAACTGGGATCAGGATCGCCACCACGCTCGGATCCTTTTACCTCTTCGTGCTCCTCACCCTGCTCTACAAGTCGAAATGTAAGAAGCACTCGTCCCGAAGTCCGACTCCACTGCCAGGTCCCCTCCTCCTCCCCCCGTGCCAACCACCCCTGCCACCCATGCCTTCCACCTCGGCCGACATCCTCCACCACCACCAAGTCTACCCATACACGAGTAGCAACAATATGGGTGGAGGTGGCAGCATCAGTAACAATCATCGCCCCTCTTCCTGCTACTCTCGCCCCCACCCTGCACTCCTCCTCACCTCAGCCAACTCCTCCTCCTCGGATGAAGACTTGTCCTCCTCCACCAACAAGCCCCTGATGGGTCCCCGTTTCCTCCAGTCGGGCCACGGAATTGTGACCACTGTCAACGGGAGGAAACAGAGCATCGACATTCACGTCATCCTTCCCACCCCGACAATCTCACCGAGTAGCAGTGAACACTTTCGGCAACAGGAGCAACAACCCCATCATCATCCTTACTATTTGGGCGACGATACGAGGAGATCCTCCGCCACCTCGTCGATAGGAACGATCACGACATATTCAGCAGGGTCTGGACACCCCTTCACTTTTCCTGATAATCTTAAATATGTGGATGACACGAGTAGTGAAAACATTCCAGAAGTGCGAGACAGTGGTGATGACGATGATGCAGAGGATCAAGGTTCTCTGGGATCGGATTCTGTCTTCATGTGTTGTGAACCTCCACCACCCCCACTGCTGCCCAAGAGGCGTCCCTCAGCCAGCCCGAGTAGTTACTATTCAGGGTTGGATGAGGAGTGGAAGGTCACCCTGACGCAGGCCAGAGCACAAGTTCATCATCGCGACTCCTTTACGTCAGATATAGAGTCGGTAAATGACTATTTGGAGGGCGGTGGGAGTGGAGGTGGGTCCGGGTCAGAGTGCAATAGTAGGAGACGTTCTTCTTCGACACAAACGACCATGTCGGATCTGCAGCATTGCTTAGGATTAGCATCTGCAATGGGTATGACTACCAATGCGACTACGAGGACGCCATCCCCCCGGCTGAGTCCGCATCATCCCCACCACTTTATGAGCTTGAGACAAAGTCCGGTCCAATTTCTAGGCGTCGCACAACCAACATCGGGAGGTGGAGGGAATAGTCCTCGAGTTCGTGGAGGCAGAAAGAGATCAGTCGACGCTTTACTCTTGGGCTGGAGAGAGCAACAAATGCAACAACAGCAGCAGCAGCAGCAACAAACTACTCATCACGGGAGTCGGTTCCTAGCTTCAGTAACTCCCACGCTAGACCAACGTCGAACTTTTGAACTCGTGGTGGATCCCGATAAATGAATATGACCAAAAATTTAGACATTTTTTGAAACCACAATTCTTAAACCCGTTTAAACTTTTTCCTGAAATACCTTCCCAATAATTTTCACACACTGACCTGAGTAGGAAAAAATATATGCGTGCATCTTAAGACAATCACTTTAAGCATGAGGATTTCGATATAAAAATTATTAATTGTGACCAAAAGTTGCCACTACATTAAAAAGATGAAAGTAAAGAAACAAAGAGTATTTCTATACCTCTGGATAGAAAAAAAATTGAAAACACTATTCAAAACCAATACTCAATTAATCAGTAGTAGAAAAAATTAACACTAAACATAAGAAAAATAGTTCCATAGAAAAATGGTGTAACTCTCCGTATAGTCACGACAACTGTGTTACTACGTTACATTGAGGATGAGATTGGGGGCATAAGTTATACAGATTAATATCAGTAATTAATTAATTAAATGATGTCAATTCCCTTAATTAATAATGACACTTTCCCCTTTACTTTTAATTTAATCATATAATGCACGTGTACTTGTACTAACTAAATTGCATTAATTCTGCTGTTGTACTCATTTCTATTCTATAATTATATATGACTCCCATTACATTAAATATGTACGTAGAGGATTTCCTGACAAGAATGTTAAACAAATATATGTATGTGTATATGCATGTGCATATTGTGTATGGTGAAAAATGATGGTGCGAACATGTAATAAACCGAGTTTTTTTATACTATAGAGGAAATAATAAAGTATGATAAAAAGATCTCTTTCTGCACAAACCTCGTCCATCTCGTCTTCTGGGATGACGGAGAAAGCAGCTCTCAAGTATGGGCAGTGATCTTCCCTCCTGGCCATAAACTCTCGGCCGGGCAACAACATAATTTTCTCCCCGATTCCACGCTCCATCACCATCTCGTAAGTGTCCTCAACGTGAAGCATTCTCATCCAGAGGAACATTCCTCCTTGAGGTAGATTCCACTCGGCGAGGCCTTTTTTTATTAAAAAAGAAGTCGGACATTGTAATAAATGTTAAAACGATTTCGCAAAATGTGGGACAAATTTTCCGTTTTTTTTCTTCTACCTTTCAAATGCTTCTCTACCGATGCCACCATCAAGTCTCGTCTCCGTTTATAGAACTGCTTCACCTTTGTCGTGTGGTTGACAAAGCCATGAATCCCCCACGATTTTAGGATTCCGTGAACTAAAACCTGAAATACGGGAATATTTTAAGCAGCTCAACATGTGGTGGTGACTCAAAATGTCAAAAGTATATACACGAGTGGGAAATATTTGTACAAAGCCCCCCACCTGCGAAAGTGACGAGGCGTGCAGGACTGAAGCTTGCAAGGAGAGTTCCAACACGCGAATCAACTCTTTCGGCCCTGTGGCGAATCCTACGCGAAGTCCAGAACTTAAAACTTTAGAAAATGAGTCGAAACGGAGCACACGTCCATCAACGTCGAGGGAGAGAAAGGTTTCCGGATCTTTCTATAAGCGCGAGTGAAGGAGAGAGATTTCATTTTAGTAGCAATGTTTACAAGTCCTTGTAAGTAAGCACCTATATGAAAAGTTACATACATCAAGGAAGTGGAGAAAGTAGTAAGGATCGTCTTCCAGGATGAGGAGGTTGTGTTGTCGAGCAATTTCATAAATTTGGCGTTTTCTCTCACTTGGAATCACAACCCCACTTGGGTTGGAGCCTGTCGGATTGACGTAGAGTAGCTGAAAAGTAGGAAAATTCAAATCACACAATCGTGGTAAGAAATTCAAGACACGATCGGAATGATTTCACAGAAATATATATATTTTGTGACAAATAAATATGTAGGTACTGAAAAAATGATTATATCATCGGTCGGTGTGACCACTAGTGGTTTACATGAAGAAGTTGACGAAAATCCAATCTCGACCTTCTTTCTTTTCTCCTAAGTATTTCTATCCGGGCAAACATTACACAAAAGAAAGTCAAGCTTCTGCATCCTTGACATTCAGACTCAATTGAAATCCCGTCGTCATTGTCATCCCATTGTCAAGAATATAGTCGATCCGATCCAAGAGAAGAATCAGATCATGTGGGGTCACGTCTTCTCCAACATAACCAGATCTTTTTCTGGTAATAAAACTGCGCGTCTTTGTGGGACTTTCTCCCCCTAGCCAATTCTAATACGTAACTCTCTCGTCATAATATGTACGTAATAATAATCTTCTTAAGAGGATTCTATGTCGGGTATTGCTCCCCCGTTATCCAACTTATGTATAAGTATATCTCAATTTAGCTAACCTTCGGAGTCTTCCCTTTCCAATTGTTCAGGACTTCTTTCAGTAGGTGTGGTTGCATTCCATCCGCATCTTCTGGAACTCCCAGGTATTGCGGGCGATGTGGATCCATCTTATATAAGCATAGATTACTAGTTTTCATAATTTTCATAATTTGACGAAGCAGTATTAAATTGCTTCCTTACGAGGGAAAGTACACTGCTGTACACTGGCATGGGCACAACGACGGCATCCCCTGGTTCCAGTATCATTTCCAGAACGGAACACAGCGCATTTTGACTCCCCACGGTGACAATTAGTTCAGAATCCGACATTTTGGGAGGATTGAAAAAATGCTGGACAAGCTTTTTTAGTTCGGCGTGTAATGGAGGATATCTGATTGGAATGGGAGTACTTACATTTTATGAATTGCTTGTATATTGGTGATTTTATTGCTCACGCACCCCGACGTCGGTTGGTATTGAAGAGCTGCTCTCAACGCGGTCTGGTCTAGGTTTAACTTGGTTTTGGAGTCCAATTCAACGGTGAGAGATTGAAACGGAAACAAGGCCGGGTTTGGGAGTCCACCTGCCATGAAAATGGTCCCCGGTGGCGCTGTGGCCAACATTTTTGCTGTGACCAAGATTCACAGGAAGGTAAATTAGTTGAAAAACTACTTTCATGAGAAAGGAAAGTTGGCAATGTTTCTGCCAACTTGGATATTTAGAGCAGGTGCTTGATTAAAGTCTAAAAACTTGAGTAAAACTTAAGGCTGGGCTTTGTTCTACACTTCTTAAAAATAAGGCACCCCAATGACATGACGCCAAATTTTCGACATGGCCAACAAACGCCATGAAAAGAAAAGTACATGGTTTCACACGGAGGGCAAAGCAAGTCCCGGGAAGCAAAACTCTGGTATGGAATACAGAGTTTCTTACTTCAGAAATTTTTTGTTAGAGTTTCAAAATTGAATCCGTCATCTAAATTTTACTGTCACTATTGTAACTTATCATTGATAACATTTCTATTTGACTGACAAGATAGGCGATATAATTAAGTTCTTCTTAACGGAATAACCTTTGTGTAAGTTAAAGATTTTGAATAAATTTTACCCGGTCTTAATTATTGATAATTGCAGAGATAATCTATTGATTTATATATTTTTATAAGTTTTGTACTTACTCATCTCTCTGATAAGCGAAGGTTTTCTCAGTTTTCCAACAGTATTTAAATAGCTTTGATAATCGATGGTTTTGGTTTGCGAAGAAGTTTTTAAATCACTTGAAGTTGAAAACATGTTGAATTGTTGCACTTTAAGAATTTTAACACAAGCAATTTTATTACAGTTATAATCCAGAATTATCTCTCGTAATGAGCGTATCGATGTGGTTTTGATTAGACTCATTTTTATGTTTGTGAGATTAATTGGATTGATGATCCAAAAGTCGACTTGGCCAAAACTAATATTATCTATTATGAAATAATTTGAGGTTATCTGCAGGTCAAGACAGTTAAGCAAACCTGACAAATAAATCAATGTTGGTTCTCATCTTAATAAGTTAATTGATAATATGCTAATGTGAATTTGATTCTATTTTAATTGCAGATGCTGATCTTATTTTGATATGTTTACTCTGCTCAATCCACATCGCTCTCTTAATGGATTTCTGAATCAATCAGCTGATGATGAGTTAATTATTGTTATTATTGCGGGATGCGATATTAACTGCACTAGTAATTGATTAACAAGTCGATTTAACAAGAAGCAAGAATTGCAGTGATTAATTTAAACTATATATCGTAAGTTTTGTGTTCTAATTTACTGATACCTACATATATGGTACTATTAATAGTAATAATAACATTGATTACGATTACAGATAAAATTACTATTGCTGTCCGTTTCCTGGATGATATCCGTTTTGCTTAGACCAAATTCCACCCGGTTTCATATGACTGAAAGTAAATTGCTATTTCCGGTACCGTGAAGTGCAAATCAAATCAACTGGGAGTGGGGAGTACGAGAAGAATTTAATTTTCGTACAATATTCGGTTTTATTGTGAGTGAAGTAAAATTGATATCACGAATGAATGTTTGTTTAAAAAACAACTTTTCTGCCATTTGAAAAATTTTGCATACAAGTTGAAAATTTACATATTATCATTATACGTATTTATATACTGATTATTTGTGTACATTTCACTTCTTTGTCTAATCGATATTCTTGAACATTAGTTTGCTAATCATTTTCTGTTCTCATTAAGCCCTAGTGATGATTGTTATTTATATTTACAGATATTCATCAAACCTCATCAAACCTGAACATTTCCAAGGATCACCTAATGAACAAGTTAATACGACGATTTACAGCTACATCCTCCTCACCAGCAACTAAGTTGAATTTAAATTTTGTACCCAAACATGAGCCCCCAAGATCCCAAGACATTGCTGAACTCCAACAGTTTTTAAGTGATCATTCACGCATCCTTGTTATTACGGGTATTACTAATTGCATAATATAACCAGTAGTTTCATAATAATATTCTTCATTGGCAATGTGTAACTGATAATTTATATAAATTTCATTGTTTAGGGGCTGGAGTTTCCACTGAATCAGGTAAAATTTGCACTCGGAATGCTTAATGAAATAATGATGTATGGGTAGATAAGACGGTGAATACTCTCAGATAATAATTCCCATGATAAAATCCTGCTTATTATTATCGTCCAATGAAATGAAATATCAAATACAAACAGTTTGTGATAACTTATTACTAAAATGATGATTGCTTACCAAACAGAAAATGATAAATATGTAATAGTTACTTGAGGAAAAATATTTCATGAATTCGAATTATTCTCAGCAAAACGACGGGTCCCTTCACTTCATCCATTAAACTTAGAAATAGTTTAATACAAGATGTAATTTGCTCATATTTAGTACTTAGATAACAAATCAATACTCTTATCAACAGGAATTCCAGACTACCGGTCCGAAGATGTTGGCTTGTTCGCTACATCGAATCAGAAGCCAATGAAAATACAAGAATTTCTCTCATCTTCGACTGCCCAAAAAAGATACTGGGTGATTATTATTATTATTATTATCGATTATCTTTATGGATTAAGGACACTGAAATCTGTCGTAATAATAATTAATAATGTCTTAATAGGCTCGAAATTTTTTCGCCTGGCCACGGTTTTCATCATTTACTCCCAACATTGCTCATCAAACGGTTCGAGATTGGGAACTGGGAGGAAAGGTTAGTTGTCTAGTGACTCAAAATGTGGACGGACTTCATAAAAAGGCAGGAAGCTCGGACTGCATCGAATTACACGGGACAAATCATGTCGTCAAGTGCATCGATGTCAAAAATTGTGGGTACACGGTGGAGAGACGAGTATTTCAAGATACGCTGATAGACTGTAACGCCAACCTCAATTTGGCCTTAAGGGGCGGTGGTGATAATCCGCAACAAATCCGACCGGATGGAGACATCACGATCGATCCAGTACGTAATTGAAACTTACAATGCGATGATGCCAGCGGTCTCGCTCCGATTTTGACGAAACAACGATAATTATGTAGCCTTAGGTAAATAATTGAACACATGTTTCGGGATTTTCCATAATGCTCAGTTTAAACAAAGTTATGATGGTATAAGTGCCCGAAAATTCGCATTTTTCTCCCTCAAAAACAAAAAAAAACGAAAAACTTAACGAGAAAAATGCGGATTTTCGGGCACTTATACCATCATAACTTTGTTTAAACTGAGCATTATGGAAAATCCCGAAACATGTGTTCAATTATTTACCTAAGGCTACATAATTATCGTTGTTTCATCAAATTCGGAGCGAGACCGCTGGCGTCATCTCATTGTTAGTTAGTCCCAGGAACTAATCAAAAGTTTCCCAATTTTTTTTACTTCAGTACCAAATATTCGCACTATAAAATTTCTTTTTTTGTTTCCAGGATATCCAAAAATGGTTTAATATACCGCCGTGCCCATCTTGTGGTGGAGTTCTCAAGCCCGACATTGTTTTTTTCGGTGATAACGTGCCCAAAGCTAAAGTTGAACTAATTTATGGTAAGTGTCCACAATTTATCTGAATGTTCTTTGTAACGCTAAGAATGTCCTTAAATTTGCAGATCATCTTAACTCATCTGATGCTCTCCTCGTGTTGGGCTCCTCTCTGCAAACATTTTCTGCCTTTAGGTACATCATAACTGCTCGGGAGTTGGGGATGCGGGTTGCCATCGTTACTCTAGGACCCACTCGAGGCGACAGTCTCGCAAATCTCAAGCTAATTTGTAGAGTGGGCGAAATTCTTCCTTTGGTGAAAGCGAAATTATGAAAGTTGGATTTCTTAGGAGTGGAAGAATATGCTTTAACTTTTAGACAAAGATATGTGTAGAATCACTGAGAATCTTGTACCTGAGTGAGATATAGTCTGCAAATGTTATATATTTATATTAAGCCTTACCACACTATAAAAAATATCAATGAAATTAAACCAGATATATGTCTGTCTATGTGTAAAAGTAGGGCATAATTTCAATTTCGTCTTCATATCCCCCTGTCCTTTGTGAATACTTTCCATCTCCTAAATACCAACATGGGATGAATCATTCAGCCCATTCTTACTCCTCCTAACTGGCGCAGACAAGGTGACATATTCATCCAATTTTCTACCGAAAGCAGGAGTGGAGCTTAACATTATGCCTCGCTTTCTCTCTCCTAAATAAAGATAATCCCTTCTGGCCTTTCTTCTTCCCACCAGCCAACCACCCACCCACATCACAACCTCCAACCTCAGTATAACTAAAACCACCACCTGCAAAGCTCTGAGCATTTCTATTCAGTTGAGTTACACCATTGCACCTTCTAAACTGCATACATGCGGGTGAAAGATGAAGAAAGTCAACCAGCCTGGCTGACAAAAAGAAAAAGTATGTATATCCTAATAAAAATAAGAAAATGTCCAAAATCCCAGGGAAGACAGAGCCACTGCTACTCGGAGGTTTCTTCTGACTTTCGTCGGTAGTCTCATTTCTCGGAACAAGAGATTCTGATGACGGAACGCTAAGTGAAAACATCACGACAGAAGCAGCAGCAGCATCAAAAACTTTGCCAGCCTACGTTCTTATGGTTCCTCTGGAAACACTCTGGGACAGACGGGAACAAAGACTTTGCTTCAACCACTTCATCATTTCATTCCCAATCCAGCCAGACTAAGGTTCACAACCTAATCGACCTCTACCACGGAGAGTAAGTTCTGCAAGTTAGCTCTTGACAAACATCCTTAACTTTCACCAAGATCAAGTGGTTCTGATTCTTGTAATTATTTCCCTTTAAACCCTTGTAAAACTATAATATTTCTAAAAATAAATTTAGAACTAGAACATTCTGTAATCTTGTCGGCCAGAGAGTGAGACAGAGTAGGAGAAATCATTTTTGATCCTTGACTCGAATTTGCACTTCTCTTAAGAGCCCTTCCCGGAACTTTGAAATTATTCATAACATTTTTTTACGGGCAAATATCAACATTCCTACTTGATTTTGAAACAGATAGAGAAAGAAGCATCATATCATCTTCATCATTCAATTTATTTTGACTCTAGTCTGAAATTAACAACCACTTTTACCCCAGATTCGTGCCTCATTCATTATATAAAGGTCTGATCTCTTTGTTGGTGTCATTATGAGGCTGAAATTTGAGCCGAGATGACAAAGTATAAATTGCCACAGTCTGTTTTTGTATAGGAGGAGAAAGGAAAGAGTATAACATTTTGGCATTTGTGGGTCTCTCTCTTGTGTTCTTTCACTTGAGCAGAGAGCAAAAGCAAACTATTCCTTTTGTGGGATTTGTTGAGTAGCTCGAACCTCGGATCGGGTTCTGTTTTTGTTATTTCGTGAATGAAGTGAAAGACCTGCTGATGCTGCTGGAAAGGAACTCGAGACGAGAGAAACAAACCAATAATAATGTGTTCAGTTGACTTTTTGACTTGCTCCCGTTCGTATAAATCGCTCCCCACTCCACGCTTTCTCTCCTTCCTCTGTCAACAAAAATCTAATTATTCTTCCCTTTAAAAATAATTTGATTGCTGGGACGGAAAGAGTTTCCATTGGTGTGATCCCCCTACTCCTTTTGTGTGGGTAAATTTGCTACGGATTTTTGTTATAATTTGTTGTTACCTAGAAGTAAGGTGATACTGCTTTGTGCCACGATAAGATTAGGTGGAGGGGAACAGCTGGGATATAACTATAGACATGTACAAATTGGTATTCATATAGTGGAACGATTTGGTAATTTGTTGTTTTGTTGTGTTTCTTTCCAGGGTTTTTCCAAGGTGTTTCTCTTGTTCCGTCTTCCAGTGTTAAATTACCTCGGACTTGTCGCTTTTACACCTGCTGAAACTCTCTGCGGTAAAGTAAGTGGAATTGGTGATTGATTTGGAATAATATTACTAATGAGGATTTTTTTCACGTGCCTCATACTTTTTTTCTGGTTCAATCTTGTCGCAGGTAGGAAAAGTCGAGTCAATATAGTCAACTCGCGTTGTGATGATGTGAGAAGTCGTTAATCATCATTTTTGGGATTGTCGTCTTTTTCCATAATCATAGTCATTCTCCTTGATGACGATCATCATTTGAAGCTGTACAAATGGACTTTCATTCCATGTCATTAGTTCCTGATTATTCCAATCATCGCGTATAATAATCTGCTTCTGTTGCTGCTGCTGCTAATAATACCATTGGAAAGCTCATTCTACTCTACCACTACAACAACATGCACAGGAGATGAAATTGGATAAATGGTGTGCTGCTGCTGGCCATGAACTGAGCAAACTAAGAGAAATCCTCTCTGCAAATACCACTCGACTGATAAGCCCTGTTGATTATTGTTGTAGATCTTATTGCTTCTTATTATACGGAAACACGGCAACAAAACAAAGTATACATCATCAACTGCCGTCGCCGACGAACAGCAAGTAGCAGTAGCAGCATTAGCAATCTTCTCTCTATTTTCGTATTATTGATCATTATTTATCTAAAATGTTAGTATCAGTCAAGTCGAGCTAATTCCACAGTAATAATAATACGGAATGGCTCCTGTATTAGACGAACTGTTCGAGTAAAGGTGGAGTTTTCCATCATCATAATCATGGGACACTGTCTTTCAAGATATAAAAATTATCACTGCAACCATTGATTTGACAGGGTTGTAAAAAATTTGACATTTACAAGGAGACTACGATAGGATCTTCGTAGTATTATCATTCCTTATCATTATTATCGTCCACCTCTGTGAGTGGATCTTACCTCATCACTTTCTATGATGTGGACCTTTCTAACATTCCTGTTGGGCGTGTTGACTGGGGTTGCCCTCGTGTGTGGAGGGGTGTGGTACATTCTCTCGTTCTTTTTTATCGACCCTGATGCTCCCGATGGGAAGAATATTAAGGATGCAAAGCTGGGACTTCCTAAACCAGCAGAACCAACTTCTGTAACTTTTCAATTACCACCGGTAACTCTAGTTATTATGCATATGACAATGAATCCAATGAAGGTGGCTGTAGTCAATTTAAATGATGATTGTATTTATATTGTTTTTTGTTGGTGCAGGCACTAGTTTCAAAGATAAGTGATGACTCCTTTAAATCCAAAGAAAGCTGTTGGGCCATCAACTTTGTGCTGTATTTCCTATTTCGAGAACTTCGAAATTCAGAAGGAATTCGGAGATGGGTGCTAAGAAAGTTATCTTTGGGTTGGTTAAAGATGGATTTTTATTTACTCTAAAAAAAATCAGATAAAAATTAGTAAAAAAAATATGGCAAAATGCAACAACTAATTATCCTAAAAGTTTGACGTTTATCTTTTAGAATTTGAAGAGTTGCTGGCTACAACGGTACTGGGGAAATTTTTTTCCAGTATTTCGGTGAGGCTATTACATATATTCAATTTTCACTCATTCCTTTATTTAGTTTTATTATATAATACTATGCTTCATATATATTTTCCGATTTCAGATTCAAAATGTCGACGTGGGTCAAAACTTTCCTATCCTGAGCTGGCTTAAGACATCGAAAGTTGAGTTACACCCCGTGTTCAAAAACATTTCTACTCTGGATATCCTCGTTGACTTGGAATATGCTGGAGGATTTCAATTCTCAATTCAAGCGGAAACTCATTTACGTCATTCAGCCTATCTTTCGGTGCAGTGTGAGTACAACATAAAATTAATGTTACGATTTTTTTATTCGTTGTGTACTCAACTGGTTTTTATTAACTGTAGTTAATGGAGTCAAGGGACAAGCACGCCTTCAATTCGCAACGGAGCCTTATGCCCATTGGTATTTTTTTACAACAGTTTCATCTTTTAAACAGCTTGAGTTTTGTACAATTTAGTAGTCTGTTGGAGGATAAGATGTTTGATATATATATATATATCGTAGGTCATCTTAGGATTAGCATTATTATTTAATCCCATTGTTTGTTGGTAGGCCATGACCTTAAAAATTACCGTTCGTCATTGCCTTGTTTCAGGTCTTTCAGTTTTGCTGAAAATCCCGACATTGACATATCCGTCGTCTCTCAGTTGTATGGAAAAAGTTTTAGTCACATCACGTCCATCATTGCGAGCCAGGTAAATAACAAATTTTCTAATAAAAAAATAAGTGCATGCATTTCTGTGTGACTAAGTTTAATGATCTGGTTTTTTATACTTCTCAGCTTAAACGTTCGGTCCGCAAGAAACACACGTTGCCCATGTACAAGATCCGCTATAAACCCTTCTTTACTAGAGTCGAAAACATTATTGCAGCCCTCGTTCCAAACTCTGCTCCACGCGCCGAAATGAAAGGAAATTTGACTGTGACTTTGATAGAATGCCGAGGTCTAATGTCCACTCTGTTAGATGGAAACGTTTATTCCACTCTAGCCTTGGGGGACTTTGATTGGGTGGCGGCATATGTGGATGACAACAACGGCACCATTTCCCTCGTGCGAGACCTTGTTTATGTAAAAACTGAGAGAAGAGAGGCTAATCTGGATTTCACTTTGGGAATGTGAGTCATGAAATATTTATTTGTTGCTGGCTTTCTATTTCAACTTTAATGACCAGACCAGACTATACGATTGGTTTTTTTCTATTCACCAGGGGAAGTGAATTCCCTGTGGTGGAATCACTCACGTCATGCTCTACAAAATCCGAATCGTCACAAGCGAAACAACAACATCTCGAATTTGAAGTTGGCGACGAAATTCTTGCCGTAGATGGAAAGAAGGTCGCAACGGTGAAGCAATGTATAAAGAACTTTAAGTACAGCACGTCCATGAAAGTGATTTGGCGAATTAGGAGAAAACATTACCCCACCATGCTGCAAAAGGTAAAGGAATCCGTAGTGCTGGAGGAAACTCCGGAGACCAACACCTCTTCAACGACTCCAACGGAGCAAGTCTCGCCAACGTCATCGACGAATAATCCACTTGCACAGTCATCCGGAAGTACTGTAGAAGCTACGACTTCATCGTCTGTTACAACTGGTGGTATCTTACCCCATAAACCTATTGGATCTATTGAACCCTCTGCATCTAGCACTTCTAATACTAGTGTTACTACTACTGCAACTAAAAAGGAGAAGATGGAACTTCCAATTATTTCTACATCTTCAGCTACACCACAGCAACCTATAATAACAACAACTAATGTTGTTTTTTCTGCCTCAGACCCCAGGAGTATCACATTCATACCACGTCGTCGCAGCTCGACTATTCCTAGTCAAGAAAACACTTCTTCCGTGGTAGACTCTGGCCTCTGCTCCTCAAATAGCGAGTCTACCACTGTGCCTGCAGAACTTAAATCAGAACGGCCTTCAGGATATGGGTTTAGAAATTCTCTTTGTGATAGCAGACAGTGCTATGTGGTCAGAACAGCGGACATTGCTTGTTCTAGGGTAATTACTTCAAAAATTAAAATTAAAAGCTAACATTTGTTAATTTGCATATGATTGATATTTCATATTATTATGTCTTATTCAGGATCCTATCTTTACGGAACAATTTGACTTAAAAGTTGAAGATTCGCACCGTTTCTTAAACTTGGCAGTTTGGTCTGCAAAAAATTCATTGGAACCAACCACCAGTTCTAACAACACAATCCCACCATCATCTAGTCCTACTAGCAGTCCTAGTAAACGGTCAAAGGTAGATAACAACAGCCAATGATTTAAGATTAAAAATTCGAAAATCATGTCAAGTCAAGTCATTTAATTTGATTGTGTCTTTTCTGTTCTGTTCTATAGACTGCCCTCGCTAACCTGGCCTCTATAACCTTCAACAACGACAGACTAATTGGCACTCTCTCCATCCCAATAGCTGATGTAATAGCAGAGTGTTCGACGACTGGAATGGGCTACTTTGTCAAGGACTATTACCTCCGATCTCCTGATGGAAATGCTACTGAAGCGTATATATAAATATTTCTGGCTTCCCGTCCATTGTCATTTTATTCATTATTCATTACTTACTGTCTTGTTTCTTTGCTCTGTTGCAGGAAGGACAACCTGATAACGACTCACTCTGGGTTTGAGCCACACATGTGCTACGGAAAGATTTCTCTTTCCTTCCTATTCAAGTCTGATGAAGATGTTGCTTCCAAACGTAGAGATTCTACCGACTCTGTCTCTTCCAGTGCATTGGCTGTTCATCCAATTGAAATTGCGACGGATGCTTTATCGGAAACTAATTCGAGTCCTACTGAAGAATATCAGAGTCATCAATTTGTCAGGACAAATTTTAGATGTGCTACCATTTGTGATTATTGTAATAAGAAGGTAGTTACAATTTTTTGTTGTTGATTGATTTGACTATGCCAATATCTAAAATTGTATTTATTGTAAAATTGTAGATTTGGCTTAAAGAAGCCTTCGCATGTCGCACTTGCCATATGAAATGTCATAAAAAGTGCAACGATCGCTGTATTGCCAACACCATTTGTCGCGGAGAAGGATTCTATCCTTCTATTCCGAATTTGAGATCTAGTCATATTACACCAGAAATCATCACGACGGGGGACGATGATCAAATCACTGTTCTTGGTGATGATGGGAACAGTGATAACGGAAGTCTGTCCAATTACAGCATGAGGAGTCTGGTAAAGATATTATAAATATATTACATACATATTCCAGAGCATCGTTTTTTTGTTATTATAAGTTACGTTCTTTTAATTTCAGCAACCAAGCAGTCCTGCATCAACATCCTCAACCCCTGTTGCGTCGAATGGGGTACGTCGGCGAACATTGGGTGGTCTCATCGTGTCCGCCGTACAAAATCGGTCCGCTCAGCTAACTATGCGTCGGACAGGATCCGCTACAAATTTGCTATCTCCTAATCAGAACTCCAACTCAATTTCTAAAAGTCTCCCACCTTCTCCAAAAGCTTCTCCTACAACTAGCCGAAAGGTAGAAGTAGCTTCTTGTACATCATCTCGTCGCCATAGTCAATTATGGTATGGGTGGTGCAAGTGTTGCTGAGAAAACTCATATTTTAAACATGAGATTTGAACACAACACATCTGAAAACAATTTCAGATTTACTGATTTTGAAGTTGCAAACTGTTTTTTTTAACTTTTGCTATTCTCGATTATTTTTGTCTGTATATTCTGTATCTCGCCCTAAACTATAGATGCCACTCGCACCTACCTGACTTGATTTGTATCATTTTTTTCGTATTATTTATTTGCATAAAAGTCTAATCACCTCCTACTACACTCGCTCTATTTTTTCTTATCTCCCTCATCATAGGCTTCTTCTAACTCGGTCTGTGGAATGACTCCACAATCCTCACAAGATATCAATCCTTTCGAAGTGTTAAGCGCGGGTGGGTTCGGATCTTCTGAGGAGGACATTAATGCCGCAGTGGATCATCTCATCCAGAATCCGAACGATGACTTGGTCGCAATGGCGAAGGAGACGGGTCGTGACGTTTACAGTGATCTATCGCTTAGTGAACGAAAGCAAAAGCTTAACCATGTGGTCAGTAAGAGCAACAGTAATTCTTTCCTTGTCTTTTTTGTAACTGCACTTATTGCCTTTTGTGCTTGGAAATTTCTCAATTTGTGCTGAGATTTTATCTGGACGATAATGTCATCATTGTGACTCTCGTGATACTAAATTGTTTGTATGTATGCAAGGGTTTGAGATGTATAATTTGTAGTTCTAGCAATTGTAAAAAAAATTCCAGTATTACAATTTGTCCAGTTAACACTTGCATGTGTTTTTCACCAGGGTATGCTTTTTCAATCTTTGTGTATTTCACTTTTTGTATAGTTATCACAATGTTTGGTTTGTGATTTTTTTGTGAATGTGATATATTTAATAATGATTTCTTACGTTTCGTATTCGTAACGTATTGCCTGATTTAAGTTGTGATGTTTTTTGCTCGTATATTTAATATTTAATATCGCGATTAATTCCAACGGTGCTAATAATTTAAAATACGAATATTCCGAAAATACCTAAAGTTATTTGAAGTGTGATAATTATCATGTGTACTTAACTCGATGGAGGTATTATTTTTATTTAAAGCTATCACTATTCCACTTAGTCACCATTACCATATTTACATCATGCATTTTTGTTGTGATACATGCTCAATTCATTTAATAGTCTTTCCTAATATTCCGACAGAAAACACGAAATTGTGTTCTGTTTTCTTATTTCTTGGTTTTTATCAGATTATACTCGAAACCGTAAATTGTGCCTTTCCTTCGACGTCGATTAATGCGATACAATAAATATTTTGAGTCATCATTATCATTGTTATAAGTTCTTATACTTTTAGTTTTCATTGTGTTTTTTTAACACGAGCACAGCTAATCGCTAATCATCAAAGGAAACCACGACACTTTTTATTACTACATGTAAGCTTTCATTTTTATCATGACACCATCACAAGCAGTATCACCACCTCACCCACACCACACCCACTGACTGAATGCATGGTAAGCAAGAGCTGGATAACTAACTGTGTTACAAGTAATATAATTTCTTTATATACTAATCGCACCACATTGTTATTACAAAAATACTAACAACCACGCTCCCTGTGAACTCGCATGATTAAGAAATTGATCATTCCACAGGGATTTACTAATACTCCACATTCGTAATTATGTCGTTTCTTGTCTTCCTTTCCACCCCACAGCTCAACCGTCTCCAAGAAGATATTGACCTCATGTCCACCAAACGACAGGAGTTGATGTCTCTGCCGGGAACGAGTCGCATGGACGAAATTTGCGCTTGCGACGAACGCGTCCAAGCCCTCGCCATTCTCATGCTCTTTTACTGCTCGGGTCTCCAGCAGGTCCAGGACTTGGAAGAGATGGAAAAAGAATCCGACGACACGCAGCTTCTCATCAGTTTGGATGCAAACGATGATGAGAATGAGATGGAAACTGAGTAGAATGTTTCTTGGGAAAAGGTAAATGTATGTATCAATTACTCATATATGTATGTATTGAATTAACGAAAATGTGTCATATCATGATCAGAAATTCAGAAACCCCAGAATTTTAAAGTAAAAAATATTTATGAATCGATTATATGTATTTAGCAGTCTCTAATGCTTTTACTAACTTACTAACTATACAGATGATCAGTAAAGAGAATAAATTACTTCAAATTAATGATCAACTTATTGTGCTTGACCTGACTCATGTCACTTCCATCCATACAGCTACTTAATCTGTTCCAGGTTTAGGTGCCAAAAATTTCTATTGGCACAAGGCGAAATAAATAATTGCATGTGCATACTTATACATACGCATAATCGTCGTTATTTTACGTGAATAGTAAAAATGTCACACAATGGCTGTCCTCAATTTCTTTCCCCATAATACATGACATTTTTACGCGATTTATGATGGATGCCAGAAAAGAGTGAAATATTAGCGGAATAACCAGAACAATTAAAAATTACCAGTACGTTCATCAATAGCCATCAATTTATAATTATTCACATTACAGAGTTATTATCCAAGCAATTCATTACAATTTTGCCCTAGAACTACTTGTAGTCGTCTCGCTATTTAATGGCTTCATTTGTATTTTTCATCTCGTTACGCTAATTATTTGATGTTTTTCGTTCAATAACAAACAAAGAACACGAGAGGACTATTCTCTAGCAGGCAAACAACCTTTACTGGCGTCTTCGCCATAGGAAAAAAAGAGAATGAAATGAAGACACCTAACCAACCACAAAAAAATGGACAACAAACCAAATAATGGTCTCATCCCCAAAAAGCAGTAAATAAGTCCATCTCTTTCATCGCCTTTGATTGAACATCATCTCCCCCTCGGCTTTTTTATCTATTGGGTCGCATCATTCATACGTATCGTGGCATGGCATCTCGCTCACCTTGCCTCACTTTTCAAATATCTTTACCCCTAATCCATGCAAAATTTGGGTGCTTTTCGTTACTCATCCCATTTCAAAGAAGTTAATTCAAGTCGTTTACATGTTATTATTACTTGTTAATTTTGTGATTATTGATGTTTTTGGAGATGAAATTTAACAATAATGTAGATAAGTCATGGAATATGGAGATTCATTTCGAGTAAATCTGCATACGTGGTGTTGTAACACATAACATATTACATAACTTTGTATGAACTTTGTATGAATGTTTATGGAAACTTCCAGTGGTCGGTCGTCGTCGTAATTGAACTTTTTTTCAACAACTCGACCTCTTGAACGTTTAGTTAGCGGAGGGAGAGATAGATAATTCAATCCAACAACAAAACCAATGCCATCAGCCAGACACTTTTTGTTTGTTCCGTCGTCATTACCTTCCCATGATCAAGATTAAGATTAAAATGATGATTAGCCACCCTTTTAAAAGGTAAAAAGCACTTTGAAGGTTTCATCTCTCTGCCCTCTGCGTCGGTAGTAAATAAGAAATAAAATTTGGGATTGAATTATTGCTTATTATTGAATTGCCTTTGAATTTTCTAGATCATTCTGTCCACCGACGACGACGACGACGCTTACGTGAAATAATAATGATGACACAACACAAAGTTATTATATTCCGTCATAATTGTGTCTGACCTTACTTTTCATTCAATCATTAATAATCGAGTATCGAATCAAGATCAATAATCTCATCATCACCATCACCATCATCATCATCCTTCTGTAATAATAATCCTTGCATGTGACTCAGATTCAGAGAGGTCCACTTTTTTTTAATAAGTTCATACAATATTCCTCAATAATGCGCTTTTGCCATCACCACCACCACCACAAATGGCGAGCGACACTTTGGCAAAGTAAATGTACGCATTTATCAGCAAAGTAGATCTAGCGAAATGCAACGTGACGACGTCGATCGATTCGACACAAATAGTTCGACGACGAGCAAATGCAACGGCATTAAGTGATTTGCCATATGAATTTTCTAGTCTCGCAGGCATGATGAATGAGCCATTAAATTGACTCGATGCTTCAACTAATTGTTCCCACCGTATGGATATGACAATCATAAAAGTAATTTATAACTGAGGAGGAGGAGGAGGTACTCGCATATTTGCAAGTCGTGCGTACACGTACACCAACCATCAGTTATTGGTAGATAAATGATTTTATATGTAAATGCACCCTCTGCAATCGTAAATTACCAAATTACTTTTACTTTGTCATCCGTTTATTTTCTGCTGACATTGATCATCGATTGGGTATTGACTGCGCAATCAATTCGAGTGAGAGTAGTAGTGAGAGAGAGTAAGTGGAAATTAGTGCAGAGGTAAAGAAAATTACCCAACATGCCAATTTCATTTGTGACGAGTAATAAGTCGTCAAATATTTTATAAGGTCAGCTATTTACGTAAAGAGGACGCAATTATGCTTTGTAAATATTTCTGGCTCCTTTCAAGATTTGTCCAGATTATGTATTTATGCATTTACTCCTATTTTCACCGCGTATCTATTTATACAGAATTATTGGTAAAACGTCAATATGCAATCAGTGGGTTATAAATATGTAATAATATCTCCAGTCCTACGTGCGTAAGTAAGTATAATAATAATAATTTGCAATCTCATCATTACTGAATAAGTAAGCAATCAGAAAGGTAAATAATACGTAATCACGCAAAAAATAAAGGTCAACCACTGCTTCCAATTTTCCATGATTTTCCATTCAAACTGTGCAAAAAATATGAATAAACTAAAAAAAAACGTGCTCACACTTTAATATGCATACAAACATTTCGCAAAGTATCGCATTTTCTATGATCCTCGATCCATGTGTTTTTCACCCCATGATGATAACACCTTGAATCTGATCATCATATCGTGTACTCTGCTGATGTCCCATCCCAAATATTATAAGGAAGATTAATGATGTAAATTGAAGACTGACAGTGCCCCGTCTTAATTGCAATTAAATCTTGAACTGGTTGTTGTTAATCTCTTAAACATTTCATTCAATTCTCCTGTCATTCAAAAGTTCATATCTCTTGAATATTATGCATGTCTTGAATTGAATGTGCAGTGTAAAGTCAGTGTCATATCGCATACAATTGACAGTAGGATCTGGTAGTGGTTCGTTGCTTGTAAAAGCTTCATTGTAAAAGCGACAGTAACACAATCCCCCATCTCATTCTGCACATTCTGTCCACATTTCTTGCCTACATGTCCGGCTGGACGGTATAAAAATATGAGTATGAATAAGTGCTTATGGGTGGGTGGACGTGGACGTGGACCTTTGAAGCATTATTATTGCGTTACTTTATTCATTTCATAATTCAAAGTCAATCCTCCAAATCAAGTGGACGTTCATTTATCTTATTTCTTTGTGAAGTGTTAAGGTCTCTGAAAGTTAAGATAAACCTTGACTGAAATACCAGGATGGATTTTAACACACTTTTCGTTCCTTCTCAGAACTCGTCTCACTTACTTTATTGCGTTGCATTTACTTAATATTTCGCAATATTCTAATTCCCAATATCGAAGATACTTGTGCGATTATTTCTAAAACAAAGCTATGCAAGTAGAAATAATTGCATGTTATCAATAATGCTTACCTACCTACCTACTTACTCACTTACCTACCTGCCTGCGCTCTACTTATGCACTGCACAACATTATCAGAGTTATTATTGCATATCATTTTATTTATTATGGAAGCCTCCTAAATTAAACGATCTATAGGAGGAACTTGCCTCAAATTGCGAGACATCAGAGAGAAAAATTACACTCCTACACTGACCACTATTTGTCGTCGTGTTATCATCTTATTACAATATTTAGCTTGTTCTCGTTGTGTCGTAACACCGACCGACCGACCGACAGACAAGAATGACGACAAATCAGATCAGGGAAGTGTGTATGCAATGCAATGCAATGTGTGTACCCAACGTTCCTCTACCAATCATCAACCCTCTTTTAATTCGTTTCGTATCATATCATCATTTATTTAATATTTATTTAGGATGGGATTACTTTTCCATGTGTGTCGTCTCATACACATGTGTGCCCTCTCCTTGGGGTAAAAGGCGTGGTCGCACTGCATCTTTCTGCAGCCATTGTATTATTTAATAATAATTTAACTTTTAACCCTCTCCTATATCCCACCCACCCCAAACGAGACGGGCTGCCCATCCATCTCCGCATGGAAATCAAATGCCACTGGGAACAATAAAATAAATAAAAAGTGAGACGTTACGTTATGGATACAGATTAGTAAACAAATAGCAATTATTATTGTACACTACTTAATCGCGTATAGCGAGAAGTACTTAATTTAGCAGGGAATTATACCAGTTGTAGCGGTATACGTAAGTAAGTAGTGGCAACAAACATTGTTGACTTGCTTGTAGTATTATTACCTCACTTAATGCCATGTTTCATGCCCGATTAATGATAATTCTTGTAATTGATGATGGATATGAATTACACGACAACAAAGCAGAAAACAGGAATGATAATCATGGCAATATGACATTAATTGAGTGGTGCACCTAACTCAAAGAGTACGACACGGGTTAAAGTGTAACATATAGATATATATTTTTTCGTTTTACGTCAACCCAATAATCGAGAATGAATCATTCATTTCATTTGCTCATTCATAGGTTTTTCGTATTACTTACTTATTAATCAGTGCAGTTCAGTAGGGACATGTATAATAATAAGTGAGTACGTAAGTATACTTATTAGCTGGGGAAAAAGTCAAGTTGAATGATCACCAGCAACAACAATCAGAGAGATCATGTTTTTTTGTGTAACATAATTTTACACGCGAGATTGAGATGAACAGCTTACTTAAATAAGATTACAAATGTTGCATGTAACACAATCAAGAGTTAAATGTCCAAGTCTTCTTATTACATAAGCAGGAGAGACGCGTTGTAGAAGGAATGAGATCAACGAGTAAATGAATCACTTTTGCTTTTGCTGTACCACGACCACGACTACCGTTCGTTCCTACTAAACCAATCTATATATCAACCCAACCTACAACAATACTCATGTTTTATGCACATTGTCCCAATTACGGATGGGATTTTCAATCTCATTTCTATTCTCATCATAATCATCATCTCCAAATACCTGAGATGCGTTGAGCAACTCTCTGTGTGTGTGGATGTAGATAACAATTTTGGAATTTCAATTTAGACTGTTTCAAACTTAATTTGTACTCGTATCGTATTGCACACTATTATTACACCTTCTGGCCTTCTGGCTGATCAGGGGGAGTAAAAAAAAAAGAGTAAATATTTACTACTTGCAGGGCAGATAATCCCATTAAAAATTATGCACACTTTCCGGGTTGGCAGTGGCACAGAATATGCAGTTTGTAAGAAAAAAAGCATGCAAACTTGCAATACACACGAGGGACACACATAATATGCATGTCCGATAACACATTTGTCAAGTTGTCAACCTGGCTTTGATTCCCAGTTTGTGTTTGCGAGTACGTAAATTTTTACGTGGTCTCGTTCTTCTTCTTCTAAAAGGCGAATGGTGTAAAAAGGGAATGCTATCATTTCGATGTTGACATTTTTTCTTGCCTTCACAATTCACATTATGAAATTGGTGCAGCAGTCTTTACTTACACAAGATTAATATTCCCATTATATACACAACGTCCCATAACAGCAGCTCTAATCCAATGATAAGTACGGCATATACGTGACTTATCAGCGACCTGATCAACATTCAGTTTACATTGTCTTGTCCACACTTTGCCATCTTGGTCGTCGTCGTGGTCGTCGTCGTATGTCGTTGTTTTATGTCGTTGTCTTATGTCGCTCGTCACCCATCATCCGTCCATCGCTCCATTTAAATTAGTGCATGGTGGACTGATTCGAAAGAGGAATTATTATTACAGATCGAGATAGAAGATCGAGGTGTGGGCAGAGAAGATCGATCGAGTTTATTAGAGGAGTGCCCACCAGACTTCCACGTATTACAACATCATCTCATTCACTTCACTCACTCACTCACACCCAACGACCAAGCCATTTTTTTATGCTGCTCTTTATCTCCACAAGTCATTTGAAATTTAATGCACATTTTAAATGCAACATTGATACAATTTAGAGGATTATGTAACAAGAAGAACAAACACCTTATTTTTGGTGCAATTTGCATTTTCATCCTGTTGTTACGACAAAAGTGTTTATCAATTTTTTTGCATGGTGACCGTGATGCATTACTTGTTGGATTATTATTGGGATCGGCTGCATGAAAGAATACAAAATTTCCAAAAGGCCATAATAAAATACATGAACAACAACATTATTAATGAAATAAACCAATAATTGTGGCAAAAATAATGACACTGATAATTTAATGATTTTGTTGATTTCACTGCCAAGTTTTTGACCTGCATAACGAGAGTAATAATTGTGCAGAACAACAAGAGAACAATTGCCAAGAAAAATAAAATAATAGAATAAATGTCCAGTGCAGGTCATACATATGAAAAAAAAATGAGACATGAAACGACACGCAAACATGAGAAGGCCCACCACCGCCCTGTCGAATATTATGCACATCCACTTTACTTCTGATGCTACCTAATATGTGACCTGGTATTAATAATGAATAGTATTTTTTAGGTAGTACTTGGCGATCTGACGATGTCGGCAAAAAGACCGTCGAGCGTCGTCCTTGTTTTTGGAAGACATTTGAATTCCCAACAAATCAAAATGCATGCAGTTCCTCGCCCTATTGATTTGTGCAGGAGGGGTCCTTGTTTTTGGGCCTGTGAGTGAGCTGCATAATGTGTGAGGTAGCAGAGAGGGGAATAAATAACGTGTATGTTATAAGGCTCTCTAATTGTTGTCTGTATGCATGTAATTATTGAACGATGGAGGTTTCTTATTCAACCAACCACCCTTTACTTTGCTATGAGATGAGTTGCGACTGGGTCCTCCTATATAAACGCTACTCACTTATCCAAAAGGCATCATTCACTCCTCATCAACTTCACAAAAAACATTAACCAACCAACCAACTAGAAAAATCCGAACTCGGAACTTCAAAACTTCACCATGATTGCCAAGGTGGGTTAAGAACTTAAAGTGCAAGCAGTGATGTACTAATTAAGTTTGCTATTATTGTTCACAGTTTGTCGGACTTCTTGCCTTCATCGCGGCTGCCAACGCCGGAGGAATCGCCGCTCCAGTTGCGACCTACGCCGCTGCCCCAGTGGCAACTTATGCCGCTGCTCCAGCCGTCGCTTACGCCCAACCGGCCGTCGCCACCTACGCCGCCGCCCCAGCCATCGCCAAGGTAGCGTATCAACAACAACTATATCAACCAGCACAACACTACTCTGCTCATGCCGTAAACAGATTTTAAACTTAGCATCATATCCTTCCGCAAGTCGGAGGAGTTGTTCAGGGAACTGGAAAATAGGGATTTTTTTAACTGTAACACCAAATTTTATGGGGACAAGGGCATTCAATTTCGAAATTTTGTCCAGGTTGCTGCTCCAGTCGCTTATGCTGCCCCAGCCTATGCTGCTGCCCCAGCTCTTGGTTACGCCCACGCTGCTCCAGCTCTTGGTTACGCCCACGCCCCAGCCATCGCCAAGGTAGCGTATCCACAACTTTACCACCAACAACCACAAATCTACTCTTCGCATCATGCCGTAAACAGATTTTAGAATTTGCATATCCTCGCAGAGAGGAAATTGGTTCAGGGAATTGGAAAATATTAGGGAACTAAGAAAATTGTGGAAGTTGGAACCACAGAAAAACCAAGATGCTAATATTTATTTTCTCTGAAAATCCTTCCAGGTCGCCGCTCCCGTCGCAACTTATGCCGCTGCTCCAGCCGTCGCTTACGCCCAACCTGCCGTCGCCACCTACGCCGCCGCCCCAGCCATCGCCAAGGTAGCGTATCAACAACAACTTTATCAACCAGCACAACACTACTCTGCTCATGCCGTAAACAGATTTTAGATTAAAAATATGCACTTCGACGAGTTCAGGGAATTGGAAAATAGGGCCTTTCACAAAACCTGGTGTTTAGATGAGTTTCTAAAATTTCGAAATTTTCTCCAGGTCGCGGCTCCAGTCACCTATGCCGCCCCAGCCTATGCCGCCGCTCCAGCTCTCACTTACGCCCACCCAGCCCCAGCCATTGCTAAGGTAGCCTATCTAACTCAATTCGGATATGCAGCTGCACCACGACACCACCTCACCCATGCCGTACAAAGATTCTCTAACTAACAAATGTCCTACGAACTAACCCAAACTGAGTCCTACTTCAGTCAGGCTCTAAAAAACCCTGGTGTCATTATAGGTCTCTGAAACGTTGGATGCCAAATTTACACGTTTTTCTTTTTGCTTGTTTTCCAGGTCGCTGCCCCATTGGCTTATGCCGCCCCAGTCGCCAAGGTAGTGTCTCCAGTCGCTTATGCAGCAGCCCCACAATACCACCATCACTATGCTGCCCCAGCCGTACAAAACATTGAAACACTCTTTAACACCAAATGCTAATATTTTTGCTTATACAATCCGGAGTTCATTCTTATCATCAGCTTTTCTGATTTTAAGTGTATGCGCCCACCCCGTCCGAAACATTGGAATTCATCAATTATGTTTTCTACTTGAATAGGTCGCCGCTCCAGTCGCCACCTACGCCGCTGCTGCTCCCGTCGCTTACGCCGCCCCAGTCGCCAAGCTTCACCACGCCGGTCCAGTCGTCGCCAAGGCTGTTGCCCCAGGACTTCTCGGAGTTGCCTATTCCGCCGTTGCCCCAGGAGTCGCTACTCTTCACTTTGACGGATTCGGAGTGAAATACGCTTACTAAACGGTAGCAGAAGACGAACACAAATAATATGAGACTTTCTCCATCTCTTTTATCTACTTTCTACTCGACTATCGTCTCTTTTCACCCAACACTTATCGGCAACACTCTCTCTCTCTTACACCCATAAGAAGAAGATAAGGCCACAGTCATGTCGTCATCAGTATTCCCTTCAAGGCTCAGTCTCCGTTGAGCGTCCCTTGACATAAAAAGAACCCTTATTATTATTTCTCCGCTTTAGACACATCTGCTCAAAAAACTATACTTGGTTCTCTTCGCTTCATCACTATGTACTTTTATTTATTTAAATAAATCAAAACAGTTGACATAAAAAAACAAAGGTTCTGATTCACTTTTTTGGCATATTTTTTAGCAAAATATTCCATCCCATTTATTTCATTTGCAACGACAAAAAACGTAACAGGAATACATCAACAACATTTAATAACAATTAGTAAAACGCATAATTTGTATATATCCAAACACATTTTTTTATTAATATCATAACAATCATTTAAATGTGTAACAGCTCTCCGAAAAATCCGACATCCATTTTTTTCTATACACGATGAAATTAGTACATACATATTTATTTCTTTGATAGAGGGAGAAAGTGGTCCAAAACTTACAACATTTAATATTTGGTAACATTTATGAATTTCGCAAATATATATCATGAACACGACAGAGAGACGGAAATAATTAGCTTATATTTATATCATCTATTACACTACCGTATCTTAAATATTTTGTTTTTAGCAAGTAACTCGTAAATACGTACGTACGTGATCGTAGGTGAGAGAGTTAGGATTTTATGTAGGATTGTCGTCGTCAACTTTTAGCGAAAAATAGTAAAATTAAAGAAGAAGCCATATCGAGATGACTGACACGAGAAAAAGTAGCACCAATAAATTTATCAATCTTTCCTACGACAATGTAACGTCCTGCAGGAGGGCATGAATAGATTTATAGAGTTTTTACACAACTTGTAAGAGTAGAAACATACGTTGGAGAGTACAAACAATATACATCTTAACTTGTACAGTTTCCGCTTCTGGTTCGTAAAACATATTTTACGGTAACTCGTGTTTGTGATTACATAGTTTAGTTGTGCAGAGGTTATATATCGATTTTTATCGCTTTATATCCATCTATAGTACATACAACAACGGTTATATAAGAGTAATACTCACGAGGGTTTTTTTTTGTTACGTTATGAGATTGACAACAGAGGGACAGAACAAATATGTACTTTCTTCTTGTACAATATATTGTTATAATATTAGTTCAAGAAGACACGAATCTGGAGAGGGCGAAGGAACCTGTACGTACGTAACACAAGACGACAATGAAGAGGAGAAAGTACAACAACATCAAGGATAATAAGTAGACTACACATAATTTTCTGCTTCTTTCTCTCTTTTTTAATTGCTACATCAAATATCGGGGACCTCTTTATACGGGAAATCACAGAGTTTGTCAACCCCTTGTTGAATATGTGTAAATTCGGTAGCCGAGCTGGGAAGGCACGGATATTTGTATGCCAGAACGAAATAGCAAGTGCCCGGATCCTCTGAAGGAAATCCTTTCGGGAGACAATCTCGCGATCGCTCTTCCCATTCGAAGCCTTCCGTGTCGGATAAGTGTCTAGGAAGGGCACACATAAATAAATTGCGTCAATATTATTGCGGTTATATAAATACATGTATTTTTACAACTTTTGTCATCCAACCTGTATGTTGTTGGACTCACGTTGATCTTCATTGGTTCACTCCCCGACTCGAATTTATTTGCAAGCGTTACGTTATTACCGAACAAACAGTAGCGCGGCATTTTCACCCCAACCACGCCAGCAAGCACGGATCCGGTGTGGATTCCGATTCGCATCTGCATTCAGGAATTGAATTAAGATAATAACGTATTGACCATAAATTTCAGCTTGTGAATATCTATGTACACACCCTTATCGGCTGCCCATCATGTGCCGTATGATTCTTGCAAGTACTTATCATCTTCAACGCCATCCAAACGATCTGTTCCGCATGGGTTTTGCTAGTGCGGTGAAGCCCACCCGCCACACAGTACGCGTCCCCGATTGTTTCAACCTACATGGAAGCGTTTCAGGACATGAGTAGAATTTCTTTAAAGTCACCAAGAATTTTAGCTATTTATTTGGCCATGAGTTTCCCTGGGTTGTGGTGTTAATTAACTCGCACTACTACTTCTGCTGACTGACTTTACTGTAAGACGAGAGGCTGCAGGAGTGGCAGCCTTAAAAAGTCGTAGAGTCGTATAACATGGGTGACTGATCCGTACACAAAATAAACGACTCAATCTAACCCAGGATTTAAAACAATACTTTTGTTCACCATGCTCTCTCACTACTTGTTCTTTATAGTTTAGTTACTTTACTGTAGTATTTTAGTCTCATTTCATTCCAGTTTTACGGGCACATAAAATTTTAGGGTGTTTTCCGTCTCGAGCAACTAAAACGAAGCTAACCCCAGATTGCTTTCATTTACTGAGAGAGGGAAAAAGAGAACTGACTATGTCCTTCTAATGTCTTTCCTTTACAATGAACCACAAGCCACAACGTGACGAAATACATGGCACAGGAAGAAGAAAAAGATGCAGAAAAAGAGTCTACAAAAACTAATCGTTACCTTGTAGACGTCCAGTTGTCCGCAGAAAGCGTCAAATTGGGTGTACAAACTTTGCAGTAATTTTACCACTTGCATTGGCGTAGCTGTCGAGCAGATCGACGTAAAGCCGACGATGTCACTGAATAACATCGTCACATTTTCGTGCGTTTTAGCTTCAATACTTTCACCTAGATTTTGAGAAATGTATGTAATTTCTATCCTTTTCAACCACTAAATTGTGCACTTACCCAACCACAACCGCTTGGCGATATCCTCGGGAAAAATCATGTGAAGAAGGGACACATTTTTCTCTCTTTCTCGATCAACTGCTACTGAAGCTTCCTCAATTGATTGCCGCAACTTATCCATTCGTCGTTTCAACCCGTCCTGTAAATGAAATGAGATGGGTACATGAACACAAATACGAGTTCATCCTGTTCTTCTTTTTCCTCGTTATTTGTGCCAATATCGAAAAAAATGAGGAAGCCATCAGCAAATGCTGGAGTCTTGGATAGGTTTCTACGCATCATTTGTCTCCCCTTAATTGTTCCAGTTTCACTCAATCAACATGCCCTACTGGATCTTTCTCAGCTTCATTTAACTCGTTTTTATTATGCCTTTCCCACTGGAATCTGATATCTGGCACACAAAATAGCAGATTTCCTCTCTTTTCTTTTTTTGCACCACCAAAGAGAGAAAGTCCTCTCTCCCAACATAATATGTTGGGGTGACATTTTGGTGGACTAAATAAAAAGTCACCTTCTTGGTTTGCCAAGATTTTGTGTATCAGTTCCAGGACCAGGATTGCATTATTGTATCTGCTACGACACACACTCCATTCGTTTCATGATCCTGAAGTGGAGGAGAAGAAGAAGAAAACTAATTTTATTTTACTTTCTCTCTTCCTCTTCCACACCACTCGAAGGACTGTTTCTCGCGGATGAAAGGAAAACGATCCGGGGATATTAAACCAATTTATTTCCTAAATAAAGTGTAATCAAAACCTAGTCTGTTGTCCTCCCTTTCCTTCCTCTTTGATGAGATTCCCAGTAATCTCTCCGCACATATGCATCCACAACGGTATGTATTCTCATTCATTGTCCTGCTTTTGGCTTTGTTGCCAGCAGTTGTTGGCATCGCTTTTCCGATATTTAGTACAAATGGATGCATATCTTGCCATGTAATGAATATCGAAATGTAGAAATTTACATATTTGTCCCTGTCCTCTTTTTTTATTTAATATTCAAAATTTTCTATAGCCACTTGTGCAATTGACTTGCTCCACGAGATCGTCATCGTCATCAGGGACGACGTCTCCAACACATTTATTACTCTCCCGTCTGGAAAAATTCCTTTGTACTCCAATTCGCATTCCGTAACGTAATTCAAGATGGGAAATATACGTGATGGAATGAACTGAGGGGAAAAGTTGCCCAATTTTTTTATTAAAAAATGAATAACCTTTTGGCCTACTGCATCTCTAGGTAGGGAACCGATTTGACTAAACTCAAGTACATTAAGCCAGCGGCATAGGTAGAAGGAGCAGAGTGCAATAATGTCATTCGTATCATATTAATTTTAAGGCAGACTTGCTGAGACTGCGACGGTTTATTAAGTCAAGTATTTTCTAGCACGAGGACGCTACCACTCTTCCCAAAGTAGTTTGGTAAGGTAAGAACTAACCAAAGTATAAATGGAAATGAGCACTTATGGTTAAATGTAACCTAATGAGGCATGGTCTGGTGGAGGAGGAATCGTTATAATAATAATAATAATCTGATGTGGAGTAAAGTGATGTTGCCTGGTTTCACTTATTAGACGAGTAAAGTGTGCAGTATGAGAATGTCCAAGTAAAACCAAGCCGACTACATATCAAGTGGACAAAGTTTTAGCAGTTATCTTCTTAACCTAGTGGAAATGGGTGCTATATTTTGCCTTGTATAGATAACTTCATAACTTCGCCATGTACATGAACTCTTGAGGAGCGTCTTAACTCAGAATTTGGTGGCACTAGTGGGAAAAGTATGGTCGTAAATTGTGGGAATTAAAAAAATTAGCAGACTCTATTGTAAATTCCGTAAAGTTCTCATTATTTTCCGCTCCCTTACTTACCTGCGCTCTGGATTGTTCCCCGACTAAGATCACGTCCCTGGTTGCGTCATGGATGGGAATGTCAGAAATGAAGAGTCCCCTGGATGTCAAGCCCTCCAACCCGTCAATCAGCGGAGAGCCGAGAAACAGGAGACATCCAGACTCCAGACAGTCAATCATTTGACCTTTCAACTCCAACCCCTGCAACAAAAACGGAAGATGCGACAGAGTCAAAATTTACTACCTCATTTCATTACAATTTCACCTTTTCGGCAATAAAACGGGGGTAAAATGTAAAACAAAGGGACGCGTTTATTATTATGACATTCATTCTCCATCGGAGCGAGAATCAGTGTGTGTGCGTGTGGTCATACATACGTTAACTTTCACTTGATAAGAAGATATGTGTAGGTTGCTCTGCTTGGTGGCTGATGATGGGATCCTTCGGCCCATATATTGTTGTAGGTGGTAGGTACACGGTGTACATACACCGTGGCGTTATGGGTATCATGGCGTCCTATAGCGGTTGGTTTTATTGCGGTTGGTTGGCTTCACTATAAATCGCATTGTGGTCGTGTTCTTCCTTTTATTACAACACTGCCAACATGCAGGATGAGGAGAGAGATGGAAGCTCGCAGATCCAAAGCTTTTCGCCTTTCTGTCCGGATGACTGGTTTGGTTGGGTCGGGAAATAATAAAAGGACTCATCGTTGTAATCCCATCATGTCAACTGGGCCGACGTGAGTGATCTCATCGATTTCCTGGCACTCGTCCTCGTAAAATATATATATATGTATTCTCCAAAAGTCAAGATGACTCCAATTTCCAACTCAAAATAAAATAAAGCCTTTATTGCAAAGAGGAGGAGGAGGAGGAGTCCCTCATTTTCGCTATTCCATCGTCCTCGCCGGTGTTATCAGCTGCACATACATGACACCTACATATGGGGAGCGAAAGGAGAGAAAGTCGGACGGACGGACGTTGGCCGATTGAACGTGACAGCTTTCCCTTGGGTGGAGACTCTCCGGCCCCGGTGAATTTCACTCAGTTCGCTGTCATATTATCATTCTGTGACCCAAACAGGGGATGAATCCAGTGATAGTTGGATATGTAGCAGTTAGCATTATATGGACTGGGATGGACAATGGTCTCCCAGTAAAGCTTCATTGTTTCCTCCGCCTCTTGTTATTTCTCTCTCAATCTCGGCCTTTACTATCTTTCCTCTCTACGTATGTAAGTACTTATCTATAACCAAGTGTTTGCCTGTCGAGTTTTTTTTTCCAAGTATGAGTAAAATTCATGACGACTATCGTTACGATTTTTTATATCAAGTACAAAACATCAAATTTGGAGAACAAGTCGGGAGCGAGAGAAATGTAGGAGATGGGATCATCATCAGTCGCGGAGAAGGAAGAATGGAGAGAAAAAAATAAGAAGGATGGATGGAATTGGAATCCGGCTTGAAATGATCTGCGAAATGATGATTCTTGAGATTCTTCATACCACATCAGTCGTTCGTACGTATGTACTTGTGCTTTTAGTTATTAGATCAGGACGAAATATGGAGTGACATACATAAACGCACGCACGATGAACGCATCCATCTCCATGTATCTATAGTTAAGGTTGGTTGGTTGGTTCTTATAGGAGAACGTGATTTCCAAATCGTTCGTACTACATTTCCCATAATAAATATACGAGGACAAAACTGCTCATAAAAGAAATAACTCGCTTTATCCGTCTCCTCCTCCACCAAACAAATCTGTTTCTTCTTCTTCCAGAAAGAGAGGAAGAGAGGAAGGGGATTGCATTTGACCATTTTTGAAACCCTGCTGTCATTCATATCGTGATGCCATCTTCTCCTCGTTTAGTCACAATCTGGACCTGACTGACTTTGCATTTGAACTCCATCCATCCAAGATGCACGAGGAGAAGAGAGACGAGAAAAGCGAGTAAAATGCACGTAAAGATTGGGAAGAAGGATCTGAATCTGCGAATGCTGGATGGATTTGCTTGAAGCATCAAATCAAATCTCAAGACGTTTCTCTTTTTCTTCTTGGCGCTCTTCTGGAGCCAATCTTTCCATAATCATCATTAAAAAACGGGATTGACTCGGTCGGCTTGACTTTGAGTAATGGCACTCATTCCTCGCCGATAATCTCCCCATTTTCCCCAGACCTGCTTATTATGCTCCTTGTGTCTCAGTCAATCAGTCAACCATCCAACGGGGACTGATTCGTCGTGGTAGTCACCGGGTGACGCCGTACACTATTCGTGCTGACTTTACACCACCACCCATCACACGCCGAAATCATCCTCCTTTCGTCCCACCTCTTTGTTTAGTCTATTCATGTCGCTAAATAATCTATCACGCTTCTACTTGAATGAGCTTTCTGGATGAAAATCAAATTTTTTTCAGAGAAATTAAGTAAGTAAATTAAAAGAGAATTTGGATCGAGGCATGGATTTGCTTGCTCGTGGCTACATATTTGAAACGCAGCTCGCAAGATAAGCAAAAGCTTCTCTCTCACGAGAAGGCTGCGTCAGATGAATTTTGAATTCTAAAACTAAAATAAATGACTAGATTTTCTACCCACCTCTGCCAAATTTGCCGGCCCCATGTTCACCAGTCGGAAGAGGAATGGCGTATTCAATCGTTGGAATACGGTCTCGAATGAGATTTCCGATCCGAGATGAGGTCTCACAAAGTAGAAGAATTCGGTCACCTTGTATCGTTCCCTCCCCAGCTCGCGTAACGTGGGGGCGAACAGTTTAAGGAGAGATGTACCCAACTGGACGAGGTAAAGGTCCCGGTCGAGGACGAAATGCCATGGGAAAGCTCGACTAAAGAGGGCGACGGAGAGTCCCAGATCTTTAGGATTTGTGGAGAGGTGATGGTGATGGTGTGCTTGGGTGTGACCTCCCTTCGTCATGGATGTACCACTGACTCGTCCTAGGCCAGAAATTTTACAAGAATTGTCAAAAATTACATTTCTATGACCCAACTATAGCACTTACCTTGTCCCAGTTTAATGTTGTACACGAAATGAAGCTGCGTCGGTGTGTGGGATGGAGTTGGACTGCATCTAATTTCCACCGTGTTGCCGCCCTGACTTGCACCACCCCCTTCCCCGTTAGTGTTATACAACTGGGTGCAAATGGTGGCCAACACGGCTCGAAAGAACGGTCCGGCTAGAGCATCCATCGACGTGGTTTTGTAAAGGACCGTGTACCGTTCCTCGCCTTCCTGCAAAGCGGCGATGTTCTCCTCAGCCGCCTTTCTGCTGGTCACGATGGTCTCCTCGAGGTCGCCCATGCCCGCCATTCTAAAGATAATATACGACACGATCAGAGACGACATCAAAACCAAACATGATTTACTAGAGGCTAAATTTGCTCCCCATTTCTCTCTTAATCTCCACAAACAAGGTCTTGGCAAGCGAGTGTAGGAGTCGTCGTGGAAGTAGTAGTTGCTCTCTAATCTGTCATTAATACCTTTCTCCGCTCCTAAATTCCAGTCCTCCTGTCATTCAGCTCATTCCATCGCACGACCATAATCTTGTATCCAATCCTGCTCCCCTTTCCTCCCTTAACTTCTTTGGCGACTGTATGTAGACACCTTAATTTGGTGTTATGTGTCTCCTCTGTCCTGCTCTACTTTCACCTAAAACCTCGCTCCTCTATCTATTCATTCGTCCTCCTCCTCTCCACTTTCCAAGAGATTTATGCTCGAGTTGCTCGTTCCTTACTCGCTTGCATGCTTGGTGGACATCTTGGTCTTATACGGACACACTTCTCGCACTCATTCCCAGTGCCAGCATTACACCCCACTCAACCATGACGAAGAGGACGGAATGAGCCACCCAAAACTTATGGCGGATGTGTATAGCATGGCATTGCATCCGAGATAAAATCAAACTTTTACCCTGGAACAAACCAAGTGAAACTAAACACCAACTGGCCTCTGCTCAAACAACTTACTTTTAGTGAACACACAGCACCAGCCGCCTCTTCCCAAACTAAAAGTGTACGTTGTTGTAGCACTCACATTCAACAACTTTAAATTAAACTTGTAGCATAAACTCGGTGTCGTAATCCTTTAATAATTTCAACCGGATAATTTATACAATAATCTAAACTCTACATGCATGCATACATTTCCTCCACATTTAGTGTACTCAATAGTAGGAGCTGAAAATCATACCCTTGATTAGAATGTTTCAGTGCTTCCAGGACACCGTCCAAATTGATGAGGAATTTTCCAAAATTTGGACCCAGCGAGAGGTAGGCACGTTTATATCGGGATAGACAAGAGCCGAAATATGCTTCGCCTAACGAGCTTCCAAACGAGTCCAGTTCACCACCACGGTCCGGATGTGCTGGGCCATCTTTAATGGAAAAGAGAGCAAAATGTTTCAAAATTTAGAATGTGATTTGAACTGCAAAAAAAGCCGTTAAATTTTCAATGAGATAGTAGCAAGCATACTTAAGTTCACGGGTTGTGTAAGCAGCACCTGACCGATATCTAACCGAGTAAGTTTTACTCGTCTGTATGCCAGGGCCAACGTGCGTGGCTACGTTGGATGGACCAGTTTTAGAGACACTCAGAAAGAGAGAAAGCAGCTATACGTACGTAAGTAGGAGCACATTCTGCCAATAAATCAAGCGAAAACATTCATCTCACTCCGGGATAGGGTGACATCAAAAGCCTCTCATTATCTGGGAACCCATTACCATTACCACCACACCTCCCTCCCGAGCACCCATCCACCCCATGCAGCTTTTGCTAACAGTTCTTCTCGCAAACTACTTACTGTTTGCATACAAGTGAGCGAGAGAGAGAGAGAGTTACGACGACGAGGAGGAGTGAGACTTTCTACGAGACACATTTAGGTATCTGTAAGTATATTCTGAAATGATGACACAATTTTACACCCAACCAGAGTCAAATCCAAGAGTACTCTCTCCAAGTTTTCATCTTCACCAAAATTCTCGGTTTCGTAGAACGTGTTGGTTCCGTCTTTTATTTTCATCCTCGTCCCCGAAAAGACTTTCTCCCCAGTTAATTTCAAGTGTCAATCTTTCCTTGGCACCGCACAACAAGTATGAAATGAAGAGGAGGGGATGGCATGAGGAAGGATATGCCAACTCTCCTTGTGCCCCTTTATCATCGTTTCAAGGGGCATATCATTCAGGGCTCGACGAATGCGAGGGAGTGACATTTTACAGAGAAACAAATCAAATTTCCGGCTTTGTGACACATTATGGACACCAAAGAGAAAAGGACATGTCTTCCTAGGTTTTTGATGGGCTAAAGTTTGAGCAATTTTTTCAGAGTTATTTAACATTTAATAATAAGAGAAAGTCGGAGACGTGTGCGGGATGTGGTGGTTGGATGTTGCTCTCTCCTCGACTATATAATATTTATATACTAAGGACACAATAATAAATGGGCGTATTTAAATAATTAAGAAATAATTAGTGTTTTTAAAATCTTAAATGTTATCTTGTCAAGTACGTACTACGAAATTACGTTAAAATACCATTTTGTTCTAAAAATTTGAACTCGAAACTTACATTAAAGCTGGTGAGAACTTTAACCCTTTAAAAACTGATAATAAGTATTTATGTATCTTGCAATTAATTTTTATCAAATTTTTGTATTGTGAAAAATATTTCCACACAATCATGTCACGTCATTCCAATCTCCCCTGACTGGCGTTGTAGAAAGCTGAACTGGATTTTTGGGTGTGGAGGGGATGGGGAAGCCTTGTCTTCCAAATCCGACCTCGAGGGGACGCCCAAAGGGTCACCTGCTGGGATTAACAACGGATCTCTGTGGACGCCTGGTCGCGTCCATGCCACCTGACATTCATCATTTCGGTTGGGAGCTGGATTTCCGTCGTCACTTTCTGATCTCACGCCTGGAATGGGCTGACACCGTCTGGACTTACGTCGCCAACTGCGTACATACCTAACTTATTTACTCACTTGAATAGGTATTTTTGCAAAATGTGATTGTGCTGACATTATGACACCACCACGACACTTCGCGGAGCGAATTGCACATTTGCTACGATTAAAGCACACTTCTCCGGTTACGATGTTGTATATATTACGTTTTGATGTTACAACACATTAAGATCTTGTAACCGTATGTTTATTACCCTAATGTTATGATGTTATATTGTCACATAACCTTGGTCAGATATTTGAACTGAGAATCCTATCGCACATAATTTTGTTACGAATAATGTAAATATTGTCACACTGAAAAGTCAAATTTCTGTTATAATGTTTAGACTTTCACGTGATCTCGTAATTGATAAAAATGCAACCGTTATACTGTTAAATCACGCATAAAATATTCTAGAACTCGATAGGCAATTATGACTGAAAGGGTTTATTACGGAAATTACGGAATCAATCAATACGAGAAAGTCTGTCTATTTTCTAATAATACAAACAGTGTGGTCGTATCTTGTGAAGTCATCATCATCAGCGTTACGTGGGAATCAGTCGCCATGTCCTAATTTAATTTGAAGGCTTCATTTCCCACAAATCTGTCCTCAACACCAACGAAGGAACCTACTTCTGACTGATCTCTCTGCCTCTGAGCTAGTTACACAAACATACCGCTATCACCACACCACAACCCCCACAAAATTGGACAATGTCCAGTCGTGTCCATTGAGGCAAAAAGTTTGGGTGGGTTGAGGTGCCAAATTTATTTGTGGCTTTGAATTGGCTCTACGAATACCCAGAGTGTGGTGGGTGTGAGAGAGTGATTGCATTATCCAACCCACTGATGCGAGAGGGTTGTCATCAAGGGTGCTTGGTGATGGTAAGTTATCCATCAGAGATCAGTTTAGGAAAACATTTGACATGATAAGACCCTCACACTCTTCCCGACCAATAACTTTTCATCTTTTCCTTCCCATAATGTAACTTTATTGCTTCAAACCAACGTGTGAGATGAGCAACTGTTGTCGACCGAGGTGTCTCATCCTGTAAGCGTCACCTCTCTTTGAAACTTATGAAATACATCGATGAAACGACAACGAACAATATAAAAGTGGTCAAGCTAAGCAAAAAAACTCACCTTTTCCCTTTCACTTTGACCAAGAGCAACCCAGAAAAAAGTAATTAATTCAAAGGAGGCTTAATTTAATACCACTGCCCAAAAATACACCAACTTTTTCCCCCAAACTCAATTCAAAAGAGATAAAGTCAGCCAATGTGTGTTTGTTATTTTCTTTCTTCTTTTTTCTCCTCCTCCGAGTGGGCGCAAAATGAGGCAGAAAATCTGTTGTGGAGCCAAACCGTCGTAGGAGGAAAAAGGGTTAATGTCCAAGCCGAGTTTAAATCCTCTTGACGAAATTAATAAAGAAAGGTGCTGCTGGCTAGGATTGGGCTGGACTGACCACCAAGCAAAGGTAATCCCCTCCTTTGGGACTTCATTTCATCTCCTCCTGCCCTGTGGATATCCAATTTCCTCTTTTTCTACCCGCCTCACCCCTTTTTTCCCAAATAAAATAAAGTTCTACGGGGTGGAAGCATATGGAAAGCGTTTTCTCCCATTTGTTTTCCCTCCACTTGATCTTCTTAAAAAAATGTGGGAGACACAGCAAAAGTTATTGTGTACCCGCTCCTAAAAAATTTATGGAATGAAATCCTCTCAACGAAATGAACCCTGGAGAGTTTCATGCGCTTTTTTCCCTGTAAAATAAATAAATAAGGCTTGATAACCGTAGCCTTATTCCGTGCCGTGTGTATCCATAGTTCTCATTAATAATTGAGCTGAGGTGGGCAAAGGTGAGCTGATTAAGTGAAAGTGATAAGTGGATGAGAACGAGAGAGAGAGAGAGCGAGAGAGGGAAAAGAACCGGAAATCTGGAGAGGAGGAGATTATAAAGCTATGGTTTGAGAGATAAGGCACGGTATTTACGTATATGTCCTCCTCTCCCCTGAAGCAACTCCTTTCTAATTCTGGCCAAGATTCTGACCAGATGAGAGAGAGAGAGGATGTAAAGGGAATGATAATAGGTAAGGAATTAACGAGTTTCGTAAATCTCGTGGGAGGCAATTATCTCTCACAAGTTTTGTATCCATGTCTCCCGTGAACTTTAAGGTGATAGCAGCTTCCGGCTTTTCAAGAAACTGTGTATAGCGTCGTCATCCTCGTGGTCGTCAGCATCATCATCATCATCATCTTACAAGGGACACTCACGACCTGTCGTTTGAGTCCAGGGTACCCACTATGTTTTTTAGAATCTACTAGGACCCCAGATGAAGGATTCATTCATATTTCTGTGTAAAACTCATATTTGGCGTGGCGTGGCGTCAAATTCGCCAAATTTGATGGTTTTTCATTTTAAAACCGCCGTAACTTTTGAAATCCTGGACGGATTTTCAAAATTTTTGGCAAAAATCATGACAAGGAGTTCAACTTTCGTATTCTATGAAATTTTTTCCAAAATTGTCGCTTTTAACTTTTCGCAAAATTTCGAAATTTCGGGTTCGTCGAAAAAATGCTAAAAATATCTCAAAAATTAAAATTTTTTTATTTTTATTTTTTTCTCTAAAATTTCGACTTTTCTGATCATTTTAAGCATAAAATTTTAAAAATCCGACATAAACTGCAAAAGTTATGGGGGTTTGAAATTGGTCGAAAATGCAAATTTTTAAGTTTGGCGCCACGCCATGGCGCCAAATATGAGTTTTACACGGAAATATGAATGGATCCTTCATCTGGGGTCCTAGTAGATTCTGAAAAACATAGTGGGTACCCTGGACTCAAACGACAGGTCGTGAGTGTCCCTTGTTAGTTGGCCTAAATGTATCCTATAATGTCCACGCTGGTGGTGGTGGTTGTGGCCTCTTCGCAGAAAAGCATACATAGCGGACAAAAAGAGGATTCTCCGATTTTACACTTGCTTGATTTCGCTACAAGCGGTGCTCATTTTATAAAGCATGTCGCCCTTAATCCGATTATAAATCGGGTCAACCTATTCCTACCAAGCGAAACCGAATAAAAGCTAGACACGCATATTACTATTATTATCAGGTCTAAGATATAAAAGCTAAATTAGCTCGATCACAGGGTCCATATATGCACGAGTAGGCCGTGATTTAAGTAGCTAATTTAATATATATATTAAAGTGCGGGGCAATTTTATACAGAAAACTTTTACTCTTAAAGAGTACCAACTCCTTATCTGCTCACCTTTATTAAATTCACTCCTGATAACAGCAGCAACTTCGTCGAAACAGTTTGGAGCAATTTCTGAAGTCGTTGATGTCACTTTCTTCTCGTTTTTCGCCACTTCACACCATCTGCATCTAAAAAGGACAACACAAAAATTTAGATCTGGAACTGATAACGTAAACACATCTTGAAACAAAGAGGATAAAAATACCGGGATAAATAAAATAGCAGCGAGTGTTTAGAGACGAATGGCTCATGATCATGACGCCCATCATCATCATCATCATCAAGATGAGCATTGCCCATATAAATATATTGTGCTATTTCATACGCCATAATGTCACCCACTCACCCAGTAACGGGTTCAACTTGGGGAAGGAGAGGCGAGAGGGAAAAAAAGAGAAAGTGGAGAAAACTTTGTAAAAGAAAGACTGAATTCAATGAGACAAAGCACATTGCTCAAATTCCTCCAATAAGTGTTCTCACTCTTCACTTTTACTTTCCTTTTCATTTTATCTCTTCGTTTTCTCTTTCTCTCATCTCACCTTTCTCGCCAGCCACTCAGTCACTTTCTCCACTTTCTCTCCACTACCGAACTCCCCGCACAACCGGGTCTGGCGACAAGGCGGAGGGGGAAAAAAACTTGGCTGGGCTGGTAAATAGATCAGGTGAGGTGCTGACTGAAACAACATGCATGTAATGGGGGCTGAGTGCATTTATAACTATTGTCACATTAAAGGGACATTGAGGATGAAAATGTGACATGCTTTCACCCACACGTTCACAAGTATGACATAGATTGTTGATAAACGAACAGGATTTAGCCAAGTGTACATATCTAGATAACTTGTGCGAATTGTCTGGAAAACTTTTCCCCTTATCGCGCAATAGTATTACGTACGTACATTCCGTTGGTCAAAAGTTGGTCTGGTAAACCATACTGGGTCAAAAGATAAGGGAAAACTCTCTCCCGGATACTAGATATTCAGGTGAATAATACAACATCCGAAGGACAAAACTAATCTAGTGTTTCTATCCCAATGTCTGTTTAACGCGAAAACTGTGTTCCCAACCAGAGAGACGTAGTTCCTCTCCGATTTTATTTCCGATTTTCAGACCACGACTACGTACATTTTAGTTTTGGATGGTCCACTCTTCCTGTCTCTGGTGACATGACATGACACCACATTAAATCACGTCGGGGGCATAAATTAAGGCTCTGTCTGTCTGTCACTCGTGTCCTGTCGTACACAAGAGTACTTTTACCTTGGATCTCCTATCTCTCTCTCTCTGGCTCTCACTAAAATCGGGCATCCGCTTGACTACTACCACTCTCCCACAGTTTAATCACCACCATGCACTTTATTCAATCCCTCTGGTGCATGAGTTACACGTACACGACATAAAATAAACCTACACTGCGACTCCTTTTTTGTTCCGGTTAACTATCAATGACCGTAAAAAGAAGTTGAACTCTGAAGGTTTGTTTTGTTCTTGGGTTTTGTTGCTTTGCTTGTTTTCTTCTTCTGGAGGCAGAGCGAGGCAGCGAGCGGAGGGGATTAAAGTCGAGGAGACGTCAAGTAGGAAAAGAGATCTCGGATTACTGTTTAAGTGGCTGTGTGGTGTGTGGTGTGGTCAGATAAAGACGGCAGAGAAAGCTTAGTCCACCGCTAATATATACTTTCGTTCCGGCCAACAAAATTTGGTCAACCTGTTGCGCCCTACTTATATTCTAAGTATGGGTAATAAGCTCAAAATTTAAAAAAAACCCCAAGTAACGACTGCTTTTCAAAGGGAGAAAGTTTCATAATTTTTTCATAGATATTTCCAAAAAAATGAATTCGCAAGAAGGAGCTCGGAACTTTTCTGATCTTTGTTTTCCCCTCAAAGGTAAAAGAAAGGGTGCCCCCGATTTATTATTTTTTTCTCTCTTGCTCACAGACCACGATTCATTCATGAATGACAGGAGATGACGAAGGATTTGTTGTTGTTTTCTACCCACATAAATCTCTCCGTCGTGAAACGGACCAACTTTCTCGTGTAAATTGAATAAACACGTACATCCATCCGAAGGGAGCAGTAGTAGTGGGAAATAACCAACCAACCAAGAACTACATGCACGTATATAATCTCTACCACCACGGGTTCAGTTCGGTTGGGACGGACGTATAGGAAGCAGCAGGAGAAGAAACTTGCAAACAAGATAAAAAGAGACAGCAGAAAAAGCGAGAGCAAAGTGCCAACAACTTTCTCCGACGGGACAGGCTGAGGCTGGGCATGGAAAAGTTTTGGATTCTTTTTTCCCTTCCACCTTTCTCTCTCACTTTGAGATAAAGATTCTCCCGAAATGCGTACAAATAATAAAAAATGGGGGAGAAAAGAGGGGGGTAAATATTAGGTGGAAATTGTCCTAACAATTTCGGAAATGTTACATCAGGACAAAATTTGATTTCCCAGAATCTCTACAATTATCAACTGCCTCATCCACGCAACAAAACCAATAATGCGCCCCACATCCAATTCGCTCGGAATCAAATTAAACCAAACTAAAGGATCGAGGCGAACGAGAGTCATCCACTCTACACGTAATTGCTTTCACTTTCACCACGCACTTGTGATCGTGTGGTCAAAATCATGGCTTACGCTTTCCCTGCACAAACTACTGCACATCGCTCCTCTTCAACTCTTGGGGCCAGTCAAGTGGGCAACTTGTGCGATGTGCTGAGTGAGTCGTGTCAGCAGTCAGTCAGTGTATTTACATCATTCATTCATTCATTCATTGAACCCATTACGAAGGATTGATGGATCGCGGAAAGTGTGTGGGGTACTTGTCCTGCTCTTGAAGGATTTTAAAATTTTGAAAATTTTCCCTGACTTTGGATCCTAAAAATTAATCTCTTCGTCATCATCGTTAGCACGCTCACCACACTTGCTCACCCACCCACCCACACACCTACTCATGCACCAAAATCCGTCAGTTAGCCATTCATTCCTCTCCGTTTTCACTTTAACCCTTCAGGCCTTGAGAGACATCTGTGCTCATGTGTTTTGCAGAGGAAAAGTTTTTAAAACCCATTAAAAGTTACCTAATGGCGGATGCAGCTGTGGCTCCACTTCCACCTCGATGACCCAGTCGGTCCAACGCCTCCTTCACCAACTCTTCCTGCAATTCATCAAAATCAAGATCAGAAATTGTTTACATATATTTCACAGTTTAATTTTTTCCATAAACTACTCTGCCCCGCCGCCTCATAACTAATGCAAATAAATGCGCCGAGTTTTTCGATAACCGTACATAACTCGACACGATAACAACACGTCCACCAGACCACATCCACGACGGATGGAAAATAAGTATGTACAGCAAGATAAACAATCCGTGTATGTACCCATTTAAACCCGGGCGGAATCCATGGATGCGCAAATCCACTCGACTTAACCCTTCACCTCACCTCGAGGAGGATGAGGTCGTACCATCGACGGCTCTGACTTCATTGTATCCTTGTAAAATCAAATCAGGTAAATATTAACAGAGTCGAAGAGTTTAGAGTGAGCACTATCACTCTCCTTCGTCTCGGCTCTCTGATAATGGACCGTATAATGGTGTGTCAACAAGCACTTTTTTATCCAGACCCCCACCCACTCGCACACACACACACCACGTCCTGTTATCCAAGATCCTTCCTCGCCACTCCGGGATTCTTGGTTATCTCGAAAAAAATAAACTTATGCTAATTATTATTTAAAAGTTAAACAATCTCTCACACTCACAGCAGCAGGTCTCACTTATTGCCATCATCGTGATTCATGAGGCGGAGAAAGTGGAGAAAAAGTCGGGCGGACGTGGCAGAAGCGGAAAATGCGAGGAAAGAAGAAAATTCGTCTAAACCGTGTGCAAATATGTACACAAAAATTTTTATGTGGGAGAAAAACGATGATGAATCTGATGATGGGTATTCAATCCGGAGTAAACGAGGTGGAACGAGAGGGAATAAAAGCTGGAAAAAGTATATATTTGTACAATGGGAACATATATTGTATGATTTTAGGAAATTTTGCTCCAATTTTTTATTTCTGTCAAATTTCAAAATCACTCCTTCCTACACAAGAATTTGCAATTTGTATTTTCCAATCATTTTGACTTTGCTACTAATCAAGTCAAAGACGTCGACCCAGTTGTGCATCCATTCGGTAAACTTGTTAATTTAATAAGTATAATCAAATTAGAAGGAAGACAAGCCAAAGACCGAGAAGTTCAAAATATGACCGAGAGTCCTCGGTTATTTAACAAACTCTTATCAAGCATGACAATCAATGATTGACTAATATTTGCATTCTTTATTAGTATTGCATTCCAATCTAGACAGGTCGAAATTAGAATCTTCGTCGCAACCCTTGTCATTTACTTTCTCAAATTATGCAATCTAATTCGATCTCTGCCAAAGTTTGTTATTTGTTGCTTGGTCCGTTCATCCATCCATTTATAGCGCTCCCTCCTTCCCCCTTCTGCCACCAAGGTATTAAAAGTTGCTTTGCCACTCTGCTGCATTTGATCAACATTCCGTTCCAAGTTCTCTCCAAGAAAACAAAGGTTTGGTTTATCCCTCGTTGGAGGAGAAGGAGGCAAACCATGACATGTCGGATATCTCCGCTTATTGCGGTCTGATCGCAGTCATACGAAGTTGGTTGGTCGGTCTGCTATTTCAAAGTGGTGGTCGTGCCCAAGAAGACTTACTTGATCCAATGCAAATCTAATCAATAGAACATTTCAAAAATGGAAATCCTTTTACTGACAGCTCAGCCCTCGATCTTTCCTTCTTCCATTCTGGTCTTTTGCCCTTGGCCGACCCACATCCACCCACCCATCCATTTCGTAGTCGCCCGTTCGGATGGATGGGTAGAGAGGTGGCCAGGCTGCGTAATCCTGGCAAAAGGGATTAGTTTCCCTGCCAAACCAGCCAATTCACGGATGGGTGTGCGTGTCTTAAAACAGGACAAGTTCCGTCGGACGTGTTTACATGTCAAAAACCAAGGGGAAAAATTTAGCATTGTTAAAAATCGGGGCCAAATTATGTCCGTTATGCATCACCTCATACGCTGGATATACGTATTTACACAGGATGTCGGCACTAGTGGATGGTGGGGGGAAAGCAGGACGGATTTATTTTTGGCGATGACAGGAGCAAGCACTGTGTAGCTCACACATCTTGTCTCCATCGAAAGATCACATCGGACTCTTTGATCTGTTTTACTTTCACACGACGGGACCATTCTTCCTGGTTTTCTCCTCCTCCTGCTCTTGACTTACTTCTCTCTCCAACTTAACTTACTGACTTTCAAATTCCATACTCAAAAAAGTAATAGAAAACGGGGCTGCAGATGCTGCTAACTTTTCTCATTCAAGTAACCTTACACAAGAACAAGGAAGGAATGAAAAGGGGCCACAGCATACATAAATTGTAATGAATACAAGCACGTGGTGGTGGTTGGTTGGTCGCCTAGCCCAATCTGCCAGCGTGGTGGTCAAATAACTCAAATGTTCCGTGTTTCCTTGTTTAACAAGGAAAGAAGACCGAAAATCTGGTCCGTTTCAAGTTAGAATTCTGTCCAATTTCTCGTCCGAGTGGGATTTATTTAGCCAACACCCTGCCTCATTTTTTTGCACTTTCCTCGCCTCAAGAATAGCAGTGGTTGGAGGAGTGGAAGTGTGTGTAGCAGCGAGTTAGTCGGACTTGGAGTCAGTAGACCGAGAGATGAAATATTTTCAGCGTGTAGTGACACGACAGACAAAGGCCGAGCAGAAAGACATAGCTCCAGCAGAAAAGGAAAGCAAAGTGAGGTACGACAAACTAGACACCTTTCACCACCACCACCTCCATCCAACACCAGGGGGGAAATAAGGCAAGATTTGCGCCCCTCATTCATCCCACTTTTGGTCGGGAGTAAAATTGTGTAAAAATGAAATATTTACAACTATGCGAAAATTCCTCTCATTCCGTTTTTCCAGTTTTTTTACCGGGTAAAAATAGTTGCGGGGAGGAATGAATAAATAAGTAATCGTGTCCACTTCTCATGTTTTTTACGCAGACAATCCAACTAATCGATACCAGATTTCCATGTCATGTCAGGTTTGTATCACTTGTACACTCACACACATTTCTTTTTTGTTGTTCCTGCTGAAAATGTAGTTAACTCTTTTGCTGAAGTGGGAACGAGATATTATGCAAGGAAAGCATTATTATTTTTTCTCCCCCGTTTGATTTACAACACATCCATCCATAGCACGACATGACTATAAAAAAGTTTTATTTTTTTGTCACGGAATTCCCTATCCGTCCAATCAATGGAATGCATGGGGAAATTGTAGCCTCACATTCTTGTCGGTGGGTGAGAATAGCTTTTATTGATTACGATAAAATGCAGAAAGTAAAGTAAAGTCGAGTATAAAATTCCTTAGTGATTATTCTCTAAAGATATAAATAGCTACTTAACACATGTTGTGCACTATGAGTGCTATTTATTAGTGAGCTCTTGATGGGTATAAGATTCGCATCGGTGGTAGTTTTGCTGATGGGGAATCGACACTCATCTAGTCGGATTGCGTACATGCAAGCTAATCGATACGTTGGAATCATTGTGACAAGTTTTTGTGCCATCACGAAGAAAGCTTGGATGTCACAAGGATAGAATGAGAGTTTTTCCGTTGGAACCAGGCACACAAACCAAACAATGACAATAGCAACGTATATCGTGTACCTCACCCAAACTGCAACAGAGATGGTAATAAAACCAGAGTTGTATAATGTTTAGGGCTATCTAAACTCACGGGAAAAGCGAAACTCAGTAATTTAAGGAATCATTCACACCATTTAATTAGCAATTAACTGTAAGTCATAAAAACCAACATTGTCATATGACCCACATCTAGCACTTGCCATTTATTCTAATCTACCCATACATATGCATACATGTAACCCCAAAGGTCACTCATGTTCAACAGATTTCTCTTGCCATCGTTCCCCCCACGTGACGCTCTCAACCTTGTCCATCCAACCCAGATTCCCGTCCTTACGCAGCCCTAATAAGTTCTAGATTCAGTTTTTTGTTCCTGTCCCAAGAACTTTTAAGAAATTTTGAACTGCTTTCGCCCTCTTTTTTTATTATATTTTCTCTCACTCACTCACCCACTCGCTGACTCACTCACTTGCAGAATCACACAGTAGAAACGGAAGCGGAACCCCCTTGTTCCCTCACTTACGCTTTCACTCTCTATTCATACGGGGAGGGAGGCAGGAACGGATGCACTTAACCTTTCTCCGTGGTGAAAGCGATTTTTCTAAGTGAATAAGTGCCCCATTTCCTCCACCCTATTTCCAAATTTACTCGCTTTTCTTATCCTCCCATCCCCACCAGCGCTACAGCCGCATGCACACCCATATGCACACAGATACCTCTCTGCCAGGCCACACCCAGGCTAAAAATTAGTCCACTTCTTCACGACGGAGCACCTTTAATTGATTGGAGAAGGGAAAAAAATCTGCAAAGTGGGACTTTAAAACTTATTGCGTAGTGTAAGGAAGGAAGGAAATGATACGCATCCACGCCACGTCAGGTGATGATGGGTCCCATTGTTACGTGAGGACATTCATTTTCATCCCGTACGTATGTACCCATTGTGCTTTATTCTCTCTTCGTATTTTGTTAAGTGAATTGGCACTAAATGTAAATAATGGAGGATGTAATGGGGAAAATGCCACCATTAGATTTACATGTCCCATGAATCTTGTACTTGCCCCTTTATCCAAATCTCAACAGGGGACCTCACAATTTCCCCAGCACAATAGAATGGAACAAAGCGGGACAAATATATACTTCATCTCCTCGTTTTTCCGTCGTCTCTTTGTGTCAACGAGAGATTTTCTCTGGGGGTTATGAGTCCTCGTTTCCACGGAGTGTGTCTTCTCAATATTTACTACTCGCAACGCCAATATGTTAACACTACTTCATAAATTGGAGGGGGAGAGAGCAAAATGGTTCATATCCTGCACCATCGAGAGGATGATTGGCTGTATTCATGACAGATCCTCGCTCGTAATGTACTTCCTTAGAGAGGACAATTCCCAGTGAAATAACTCGAGGCGACGAAATCTGATACGAAATGGAACAATGGAATCAAGGTATATTGTAGTCTTCGTGTTTTTGTAGCAGTGTGGAAGGAACAATGAGCAGCAAGAGATGGGTGAGAGATACGTACGCAGATAAGAGATCAGGCCAAACCGTCAATCAATTATAAGGAAGTATAGTTTCATTATTGTGGAAATTTTTCGTGGTGAAAACAAGTTATTTATTTACAAGTACGTTACGCCAAAAATTTTAATTTCGCAATTTTCTCAACCATTCAAATACTCAATATTAATTCAACCTGTAAATGTTAAGAAGAACATTTTTAGCTGTACGAACCATTATGATTTCTCTCCATTTCTAAAGATCAAAAAGTTTGTATTTCACGGATTACTGCTACCCACCAATTAACTTCTATTGTTAATAATCTCCCAAATCCTGTAATCTTGTAAGTAGTACATGTTTCCGATTATTGTACCCCATTATTCCCTGCGGCCTTTATTGTACCAAATAATATGCTCCGATACACAAAGTCTGAATCCGTAATGTTATGGAAATCGTGATCGTACAGCCTGGTAATAAAATGTCGTCGAATTCAATTGAAAAGAGAAAAAGTTTTCCTTCGCAGGATACCTTTCTCTCAAAGTCTGCCCTTACTTGCTCAAACTTTACAAATAAATAAGAATGGGTCTCAATGGTGATCGTGGAGTTGGTTGTTGATGAGTGAACCTACCACGCGGAGCTACCTACGCGGAGGTAATAATAAATAAATAATGATACCTTAACGACATGATACCATTGTGTGAGAGGAACATGGCTCTATTGCAAATTGGTTTCTTATTCCTATCTACTTTTCCAGGTGGATGGGTATGGAGAGTGAAAATACTTTCTCTCCGCAGTCTTTGTCCTACTACTTTTCCCATCCAAGGCTCCCTAATATGTACGAACATATCGCCTTATCTGATCCGCGTATATGTAAGTAGTGAAAGTAGGACGACTACGGGAACCAGTCCTCGTGGTGGCATGATGTGAATAGGAGAATAAAAAACTCACTACTTTTACTTTCACTAACTACAGTTGAGCATGCTTTAATCAGGTCTGGATGTTATTTCCACTAAAAATCAAACCATTGTTGTTACTCGGGCGAGTAGAAAAAGAAAAACATGATAACGAGTTGGGGCGGTTTGTATCACAATTGCAATTGTTACACAACTTCTTCTTCACATGTCGGAATAGTAATAATCATAATAATCGTAACAATAATGCCAGGGTAATGTTGGTGCAAAGTTTGCACAAAATATTTTCAGAAAATTGGCAAAATCTGGACAAAGCATATCCCAAATAATAACCCAGCTCATGAATATATCCACTTGAATATATGGACACAAAATTAGGAAGGTTCTCTAACTTTCATCAAGTGCAAATTGCCACTTTGCACGATATTTTATTCAACACGTCCAAAAGAAGTGGATGGATCACCAAGCCGGCAATAAATCCGGGCAAATTTTACTTTATTGTTATTTCTTATCGTAATTGTTCCCTTCTCAGAGATACGACGACACACTGCTACATTCTCCAAATTGCATTATAATATTACCAACTCCTTCATAAAAAATGACCTCAACTTCCCCCCTAAAATAATTTGAGGGCGAGCAAAAAACAACCTTTTTTCAATCTGGATCAATTCTGAGAATCATGTTGGTTGGCTTGTATGATGATGAATTGGGCCTGGCCTTTCCCCATGGTTGAGAAGATTCAGTGCGAGAGAGTGAATCGAGTGCCTTTAGAATTTGTGAGTGAAATGAGATTGTAATCCAATGCATGTATTTGTGGGTCGGGATTACGCTCCTCGATGGATGGATGTATGTATCCAACCATATCGACACCCACACAGGCACACACACACACATTTTGAAGATGGTGGAGAAAGTAGTATCTCTGTAGTGGTATTAGCTGTCCAGTTTTGGATACCTAAATCCAATTGAATGGAATTAAATTGGGGTGCTTACTTCCAATCTTGGCAGCACGGGTGGATGCATAGGCATGCTAAAAGCATGTATGTACATACAGGAGACCATCTCCATGATACCAACAGCTCCTGCCACCCTTCAATTCAATCAAGTATTTTCGCCTACAACACGACTTTACCATGGTGAGTAACGTAACTGGGGCATGAATAGAAATGAAGATTGCTTCTTCTTTATTCTACAATCCAGTCTCGTGTCACGGCATGTCGTTCAGGTCTCAGGTCACGACACACGTAGTCACTGTTTTTTGTGTCGTGAAAAAAGTATGCATTTTCCCCTCTAATTCACTCACCCTCACTTTCTGATTGTTTCATAAAACGGGGAATAATAAACATTACGGCGAATTGAGACTAAGAAGACTATGATACGAATCATTTCATCCTGTGTAATACCTTGGGAATAATGCCGTTAAGTGCCGCAGTGTCACGGAATAAATGTAAATGTGACAACAACAGTAAAAGTGAAGTGTTACTTTCCAATCTTTTGAGTACACATCTGTTCCTAAACAGGACCAAAATTTACGCCACAATTATGCATTCCATTCAATCCCGGCCTAAAGTAATTGCTGTTCTAGAAGAGCATTGGGCGGAGTTGTGGTCCTCTCGAATAGTCAATTATGGACGGATAAAGGCATGTAAATATGTATTTCGTACATACAGAGAGTAATATAATAACGATGGAAAACGTATTAGTCAATTGTTCCAAGTACTGGCTGAATTATTATTGCGAATTAAATGAGCGTCATCAAACAGACGGAGGCGACGATGAAGATAAAGGAAGAATTACAGGAAGCAAAGCAAAGATAACGAATTTATGTATTTTCTTTCATGTTTTTAGCAAAATACGAACATGCCCCTCATTATGAAATAATTACGCCGTGATGTCTCAAAAACGAGACGAGTCGACACTCACATTGGCTTTGGTTGAACGTGACCAAACCTTCATTTCCAGTCTCAACTTTCTCTCGGCGTAGCTAAATCATAAAATGTAGACCGAGCAAGAACAAGGACATAAGTTGTTCCTCCTTCATAATAAGTTTATCAGTAAGTTTTATTCTGTCATGGCATGATTACGGTATACATGACACAAATTGGGTGCGAAACCGAGTTCCTCTCTCCCCTTGGGTGGTTTACTGTCAGGGAAATAATATGACAAGAATTACCCACGGTCTGAATCTCGTCTCACTTTTCTCGCAACTTTTTTTTTGCAAAGATTCACTCCAAGTTTTGTTCCCCTCTTTAACTAACTACTCGGTAAAAGAATGATGGTTAAACACACTCAGTTTATTTCCTGAATTTTTATGAAGCCGCTCTACAAAAATAAACTATTTGCTCTCTCTTTCTCTCTTTAGTTTCAGGAGAGGAAAACATGTATAAAATTGACTCGTGTTTCCACCATTTATCTCCTCAGGAGGTGGAAGAGTCTCCCATTTTTGAGTCTATGTATTCCACGACTTGCTGCTCATCCCAATCATAAAGTGGTGGAGTGGAGGCTGCTTTGGCCAAGTGGTAGGTTGTGGTTGGCGTGAAAAAGCCTTAGGACCCAATTCGACCCGGCGCGAGAGAGTGAGACAGAAATAAAAGGAAATGGCAATCGCTTTCCTTTTTGGTGCATGGACGTGCGAATCGCGAAATCGCCCAAATCCTTGCACAGAAATCTAAAATTTTCCAGGTTGCTTGCTGCTGCAATCCAGCATTTTCACCCACCCACCCACCGGACGGACAAAATATGTGGAACACTGACTAACTCACTGTCCTCTCCATTGCCTCCTCTTCTTCCTCTCTCTCTAATTCTAAATTCCAGTCGGTTTCTCTCCATTTCCAACAAAACACACAAAATATGGGAGATGGGATCAGATAAATTTCTGTGGCAAGTGAGGTTTCATTTCCTCCATCGGCACGTACCTCAGCCGCTTCTTTCTTCAACGACGACTTTACAACCATCCACCTCTCCCTGCACACAAAGTACAAACACATATGTATACTTACTCCACACCCCAATCACATTTCATCTCAAAATTTATCCACTTATTTATTAACAGGCTTTTACTCCTGGCTTCATTTTTTACAGCAATTTTAAACCCATTTCAACCCAGGGTATAAACACTCGTCACAAATTATTCCCACTTATTTCCATCACATCAGTTTTATTTTTATTTTGTTGCTCTCCCCTAAAAAAAAATTCGTTCGGGTTCAAAGCTTTCAACAAAATTTTTAAACCCATCATAATTCAGGTCGTGGTGTGCAATCTCATTTTATTGACTTGTGCTTTCACCTCAACGAATAAAAGTAAGGTAACCAGGCATGAATTTATTTCGGGAAAATGAAAACAACAGCAAGAGAGCAGGAGAATATCTATCGCAACGTAACAAAGTTTCCCAACTTTACTTTGCTACACTTTGGTAAATTTGATGACAAGAAGACGAAGACGAAGAATAAGAGGCAGGCAAAATAACCGAGTCAGATGTCGATCTTCATGTCTGTACTGGAACAAACATAGCTAGTTATGTACATACGTATGTAGTATGTTACATCAACTTCGGCCTATATTTCTCTCTCTCTCCTGGATGAGAGTGATAATTACATTGGTCGTTGTGTTACTTATTATTAGTCCTCCTCCTCTTTCCACCCTTCATACCCAAGCAACAATGCTACTCTGCTCTCTCTCTCATCCTGCATGGTGTGATTTGATTGTGTTCCTGTCTCCCACAGATCTCTTTTGTTGTTTTCCTTTCAACTGGAAAAACTCGGCGATATCATCACAACCATCACCACCACCACCACCACCCCCTCGAGAGAAAGTTAGGTGGTTGCAAAAATAACTTGCTCACTCCCAGCCAGTCAGCCACTCATCCACCTATCCATCCAGCCATCCAGTAAATATTCATTTATGCACAAACTTACCACTACTTTGCACAAAATTGGTGAAAACTTTCACTATAATCGTCGCCTTAATGCAACATATCAATGTACAAAAGTACCCCCGGACCAGCACCACTTGATGAAATAAGTCATTTATTAAGTCCAGACAATACTCTACAATTCCAGCGAAAGCCTGTATCCGGGTGATAATAAGTAATAAAAGAGAAAGCTTTGAGGTCATAATGGGAAATAATGAGTATTATTATTACGTATGACGATACGCACATACAAATTCGCCCGGCTGGTGAGTGAGACAAACAAGTTTAGTTTTAGAGTCGCTTGGTTGACAAAGTCGTTAGTTTGGGTTGATTATTATTATGGCGGGCGGGCTGGCTGTCTTATACGTTGAGACATTAGGTATATGCACAAAGTTATTAGCGATAGTGGGAGTCGTAGTGGTCGTAGTAAAACAGCATGATTGGTGGTGAGTTGGTAGATTATATTGCATTACATGAATGACATTGGTTAGTGGGCAAGTGAAGAAAGTAGATTAATGTTCGTAGTGGCGGAAGTAGTGGCGATGTCCTCGAATGTACTTTCTCCACCACTTTTGACTCAAGCAAACCTGACTCGAGTGAGTGAAATGAAGTGTCGATTGTGACACGAATATTGCCATTGCGCTCCTTGTATTCGGTGAATTTGTGTAATTTTTATGTAGGTAGAGCCAACAGAGAGAGTTTGACATAATGCAGAAACAAAAGTTGGATGGAATGTGAGCGGACCACTACTTTTTATGGTGTCGTGACACAATGACTTTCACTTCCACCTGCGCAATTGTCACAATAAAGGGATCGAGTGTGGAACAAAGAAAATTGCATGGAGCATGGAACAACCAGTTTATTTGTAGTATGATTACAGAGAGAGAGAGAGAAAAGAAAATCTTGATGAAATTTTGCCCCGCTGAGATTTTTAATATTTTTGATTTTGATTGGAAATACAATCGTTTCTTTGGTCTGGTATGTAAAAAAAGATTGATCACGGAGGACGTATGGGTGTCTTTACGTACAAAAAACTACATCCGCTGACGAAGCAAACTTACCACCCGAGGCTAGCATCTAGATGTTTCACATGTGTATGTGGAACCAATTTATTCATCCCTTTGTACAATTTCGCATAATGTAGTCTTCATTGACAAAAAACAGAAATCTAATATAAAATATGGAACGGGAAGAAAGTGAATTGTTCCTCGCTTGACTACTCAGCACTGCTGCCTCCAAATTGCGATTCAACTATTTAATCAAATTCTTCAGATTTGGAAAAATATGTGACCTTCAACCTTGCCAAAAAGAGGTCAATAATTAATTTAAAAGTGTGTGACATCAAGTTTACATCTCTCGAGGATTAATCGGTACAATTACCCGGGAGGATTATGGTCCCTTGTCAATAGAAAGTTGTTTCGCAACTCGACCGGAAAAATCTACTACTTATCCGTGACTCGAGTCGATTATGGAGAATATCTGTAAAAATGATTGCCATATAAAACACTCCAAGCCAACTTAGCGTCCAGGACGGCAGCAGCCCAACTCTTCTCCTGCCTCTCCATCCATCCAATAATAAAATAAAAGCAAAGTAGGAACTAAAAGGGGAGATGGGACACATTTTGGGGCAGATATGATACACTCGTAAAAAGATTCACCTTATCCTTTGCTCGCGAATAGTGACGTGACGGCCGTCACGCTTGATTATTATTGCACATGATGCATTCCTACGAAACTTAACTTTTGGCCGTGTTCTCTTCCACCACCATCCAAAACAGATGGAAGGGAGGGATGGTGGATTTTATCGCGTTATGGGTATGAGCCATACAACGGCGACAAAGATAAGACGCCTACTTGCACTCATACGCCAGGCACAATAGGTTGCTAAGATATTCCTTTCGCCAATATTGTTAAAAGCGAACGACTCCGCCTCGTCACACGGAATCTGAAGAAAGTCGTCTGGTGGTGGGAGATAAATTTGACACAAATCTGATTACGGGACATTATTACGGACCAACCACCAGGGTGGCAAGTCTCATTCATAACTTGGTCGAAATTGCAGGCAAAGTTCATCCCAATATTTCTAAGGGTTTAATAATACGTAGCAGCAGCTGTCCTAACTCTTGATCAGGTCAGTTAATGGTCTGGGGCAAGTTGGAAAGTTTGAGGCACCTCGGCTAAATTACAGTCATAGAATCCACACTTTATTCGACAGGTCAATCTATCCATGAATCGTCGTCCTTGTGATATTTCCAATTTTTAGGAATCGTGGGCGAGGAAATTATTGAGCAAACATGGCCAAGCGGACAGCAGCAGACGACGATGAATGCCTGAAGGTGAGAAAGAGATGATGCCGTGCGTTCCTGCCACCGTATATTTATAGAGACGGAAATGGAGTGGATGAGTAAATTGAAGGGATAGAAGAACGGATGGATGGATCAGCCGGTCGAAATTGGTGCAATAATCGATATAAAGGAGAGTGAGATATAGGAAAGTAACGACTTTCTCCTTGACACTGCTTGCCTCCCACCAAGCTAAACTACACACACATGTACACACAATCTCGCTATCTCTCCCCCCACCACCACCACACCAGCAACATCCTCTTCTTCCACGAGTTTTAAGTAATGGCTAATTGAGGACATAATCTATAATCGATGAGTGGTTTTGCATGGATGGAGATGAGGTGTGGGGTGTGTGCTTTCAAGTCAGGAGTCAGGATTTACGAGTTAACTATACGAATTCAAAGTGTCTCTTTCAGCGTCGTCGTCATTATTTCCATGTTTGCTTATCTATATCGTACTTCATACATACGTATATACTTTGCAGTCTTACATTATTGATTCAAATTTGCATAATGGAAATCTTGCTGCAAAATTAAGCCCAATATTTTATCCTTATCGGCATCTAAATCGGGGCAGGTTATGAATGGGACCAAATAAAATATTATTCCTGCCATTCGTCCGTCCGTCCCAATAATCGAAAAAGGATGGAATCCTGTCCCATATTTTGCTACACTTTTCTTTTGTTGTCTGATGGGGAGGAGACAAAGCGAGCTTTCCTCTCGCCCACCACCATCATCATCCGCGGAGGAGAAAATAACAACAAAATGGATTGGAATTTGAGAGAAAGAGATGCAGACTACAGCAAGAAGACAAACGCTGATTGTTGATTACAACTCTCTCCGGATCCTGATCCGGGTAAGAATTCTGGTGGCAATTTGTAATTTACTTGTAAAACTAGTCGAGTATCTCCTCCTCTCAAGAAGAAGAAGAAATCGCATCGTAATGTCGTCGTCGTCGTCGAAGAAAGCATCTGTTCCGCCCCTGTAAGTATGTAGCCTGCTCCCCCTGCTTCATCCTCTCACCAGAATTTCAATTCAAGCTGCAGCACTGAGTGGGAGCAGGGTGAAAAATAATTGATCGATGTTGTTGGGCCTAACACGTTCCTCATCTCGCTTTTGTTTCATTTCCTAAATTTTTGAGGGAAATTAGGGACAAAGTAGCCTTCATTCGGGGGAACGTGGAAATATTTCCGGCTTGCATTCCACCACGTATTTAGAAATCAGAATGGGTCGGATGCACACACGGGGACAGTTCTTCACTCACTTTGAAGACAGCCTTTGTCCCGTGGAACCATTCTGTTTTAATTGACTTTCTTCGTCTCCAAAAAACTTTCACCTTTCATTTAAACTCTGTCATTTCATTGCAGATGGGAAACCACACGGCCTTTGAATGGACGAAATTGAGTTTTCTCCAAGGAGAGAGAAAGCTGGTTTCAATTTATGCAAATACTTTCACTTTTAATCGCTCCAGGGTATTGAATTTCCACGAGATTTTGTGGTGGAGAGGAGGAATTGAAAAAAGGAGTCCTTGAGGAGGACGGTGTAAAGGGCTGACATGGGTTTTGGTCATTTTTTTTAACTCTTGGTTGAAATGGTGGGTTTGTGTACACGGAGGATTATGCATTGTATTTATCACTATTTATTGTACGTCGTCAACCGGCTGGAAGGGAATTACCCTCATGAATTTTAAACGTGACTGATTACCTCGAACAATTAAGCGGGATCTTGTTCTCCTCCTCCTCCTCTCTTGGCCTCAAGCTGGGCTTTGACTTTCCTTCGTCGTCGTCACCAATTAGTTTGACTTGATGAGAGAGCAACCAAGAAAAATAAAAACAGTTTCTTCTTCTCCTCAAATATTTCGGCAAGAAGTTTGGAAACTTGCATACTTTTTGGATATAACAATTGCCTCAAATTTACCAACACCTCCATTTCGTAATTGACTAAATTTCCTTCTTCATTTCGAATTTATGGAAATTGTTTAAAAGTCGCCATATTGGTCTGGTTTGTGAAATCTGTCAATAATACCTCTTCGCTTGCTTGGCTGGAGGCAGTTCATGACCAGGGCTTAGCTTTTAGCTTTAGCTCCCTTCATTACCAAAGTTGCCCTGGGTGTGCTGAATAATGCTATAAATTTCCACCCAGCCAGGCAAAAATGAGATGGCACACACCTTTATGGACGAGCAGCTGTTACATAACATGACAGAACTCTGGATAAAACGTGGACGTCTCCACGGATTGGATTTACTGCCTGACTTTCACCCAAATAATCGGCCAAAGTATCCATTCCTACCTAGCTTTAGGACAGGACTTTCCTCCCATCTAAAAAATTGATGGACGGACTGATACGTTGGGAGTATGTGGAGCACAAATTTTATTTCTCAAAGGCAGCAGGGTAGAATTTCTATGAAATTTAATTAGACTAAAGTTCTTCTTATAAAATGAGGGAGGAGGAGTGACTAAACACCCCTGAGCACTTTTGCTGATTTGTATTTGTTTAGGTTAGGATGCTCGCAGAGGAGGCTTTCACTTTTATGAAATCATCATCATCATCAGCACTTTCCTCACTTTGTTTTTGGGAGCAAGTCGTACAAGAATGTAAATATTGATGAAGCCCCAATATTTAAAATCGTGGATAATAATATCACGTTTCCCTCAGCGTGTAGGAGGCATAAAACATGACGCTAATTAATTCCTGCCTCGTGTAATTATTCAAATTTATCAAAATCAAAATAATGCAGGTTCAGCAAGAGAAAGGAACACGCCACCCACTCAGCAAACTAGTAAATAGAGAAAGAAAACTCAATTTCAAACTTTTACAAAGTATGTAGAGAAACTGACTCAATCAAAACAACAGGGTTCAATTAGACAGTAAGTTGTAGCACAAAAAAAATGTGAGCAAAAAAAACTCTGGCTTTCTCTCTTCTTCCTCCGCAGAAGAACTCGGCTTACTTATTTTCATCAACTGGGAAGCAAATAGTGGAGAAATGGGTTTGTCAAAATCTTTCCCTCGTCATAAAAAGCCCTTTACTTTGAGAGAATATTGCCTCATCTTACTCCAGGCGAGGAGTAGTTGTTTGTAACGAAATGCACTTTCACCAGCAAACCGCACAGATAGAGCCAGATGTTCTGACTCACCAGCGAAATCTGAGAGAGAAACCAGCAGAGATATATTTAGCTGGGGTGAACAAGTGTCAAAAATATGTTATGCTTGAGGTCAAAATAGAAACGTACCAAGGAACCAATCACACACAAAGACTGCATCATTGCCTCTTCACCATGGTCATTTACGTACCAAGTGGTCGATCTCTTGCTCGTTGGGCATTCAAGTATTATGTAAGCGTGCAGGGAAAATCCAGCCTGCATTATTCATGACGATGTACAACCTGCCCTTTCTCCAATAAACATTCAGTAGTATTTCGTGCATAGTGGAATATTTTAAGAATACAAATCAGCCTGACGAAATACACGGTTTGGGTAGAATTTTCCTATTAATAATATTCATTACTCGGTTAGCCCATGACGGGAGCAATGGAAATGAAATAAAGATTGGGTAGGAAGTGACCCTAGAAAAGTTAGTTAAAGAGGTCTTGTTTATTTTCTTGTAACTGCAATGGTGCTGGTGAATTACGGCCAAGTAAGTTGTGGTTGTTCTGGTGGGATGAGGAAATAAGGACTCTGGGCAGGATAAAGTGTGCCTGGCAAGCAATAAACTTTTCGTGGTGGTGGTGTGTTGACGTTAGAGATTATTACTTTGATAGGAGAAAGTGCTTCACTTTCTCTGCCTGGATGGGAAATGAAGAGGTTCAAGGATGGATTCACTGAAGGATTCATTCATTCCGCGTTATGTTATCATCTGGCTGTGAAGTGTCACACTTTTCTCCACTTTTTTCCACCAAGAGCAACGCCGTTACTTTTATTATTATATGCCGAGGTGCTTCCGCTTTCTCACAACCTTTTCTTCTTCCCAGCACTGGCTGCTTGGCTGAGTGGGTGGGTGGTGGTGGTGGCTTCATTTAAGTCTGTATCATGCTTATGTATTGGCAGAGGAGTACAAAAGCTAATTTATTATCCCGATTTGTATCAGAATTATGTATACTTGTACGATTGAACTTTTTCTTCTTTCAATTGATGGTGAAAGGTAAAAAAATTTAATATTTCCACTTTCCTCACGCCCTCTTTCTGTTCCATTCGTCTTGTAGCAGGGGAGGAAATGAAAGGACCAGTATTATTTTAATGCGGGAATAAATTGTGAATAAATTTTGGCACAAGTGGCACAAAGGCACTTTTCTTCTTCTTTCACTTTCTCCCCCTCAACGCACTTGACACTGAATTTCATTTTTCATGCAACACTAACTCCTTACGTAGGACGACGGGCATAGGTGAGCGAGGAGCACATAAATTGGAAAAAGCAGAGAACAAAAACTCTCCCCCACTGTAGGAAAGTTTCTTTTATTTTTTACAAAAAAGTGGTGTGAAATTTTAACCCGGCTAAATTTTTGAGACTTTATCACAAAAGAGAATTTACCTCTTCTCAAGTTTTCGTAGAAACTCGTAGTTTCATCTTCTCCCGAGAAGAAGGAATAGGATTCCACCACTTTTTTCCCATCGACACACTTATCCAAGATGTAACCCATCTTATCATCATTGAACATGTATGGCAGGCAAGCGGGCAGAGTGTGTGAACCGATCTAAATCCTGATCCAATACACCTCCGAGGAAGGACAGACACACTCTCACTTTTTTTCAAAGTTTGAACTATCAACCAACCAAGCAAAATAATGTTGCCTTTCTTTTTCTATCTCGTCCCTTTATCCGTCAGCTTTCCATCTCCTCTCTTTTCTACTTTGCGAATTTGAAGAAAGTTGACGAAAACGAGGACAAAGTTTATTGAAACACAATAAAACAAGAGGAGAGAGAGAGAGAAAGATGAGCGAGAGATAGGTTGGAAAGCCATCAAATTTCTTTTCGGATTTCCATCCTTTATCCGACCAAATAAAATACGGCTTATTTATTTGTTTTCTCCTCAAGAAAATTGTCTCAACAAATGCAAACCTGCTCCAGGGTTGGGGGGGACCGTTAACTAAAGTGAAGTGGACTTTGGGGAAGAGAGAAGGCAAGATAATATTCATTCCAGGCTGAATGAACGCTATTATGAATTCACTCACATAAATCCCAACTTGTACCAGGGCGAATGAGAACTCGTGTGTGAGATATTTACGTATGTGGCTCAATGACAAAGAGAGAGGAAAAAAAGTCTCATTTCTAAACTGCCCTCGGGACAATAGACTTTTTTGTGGAATTAATCCCCTCATTCTTTTCCTCGGCTTTTTTCTCATTCTTCACCTTTAGATTCTCTTTTCCCCTGGAAAGGAATACATTTGCAAAAAATATGCACTCCACTTTGGTTCGTTTTCGAAATGAAAATCGGAAATGCTCTATGAGTCATTAAATTTTGGGGTCATTTCCTCACACAATTCTGGATATATATTTGCCTTCTTAAAACAGGTTAAGTTAACATCAACATAAAAATCGGCTGTGTACATAGCTTTTACTCGTGTGTGTGTAGGTGGGAGCAAGCTACATAAATTTATACGTTCAAGCCAGCCAGAAAATCACACCCACTTAGTAAAAAATAAATCAAAGGGTGTCACGACTTTAATAAGCTTAATAAATGTCGTATAGTTGTAGCAAATTGTGGCTTAAACAGCACCCAATTATGCAATTATATTCTTTGCACGAAAGGTATCACACTTTTCTCCTCTGCAGACAAGCAGCCCGACCACGACTGAAACTGTGCAACGTAACCAAGTTGCGAGGAGGAGAAAGTTTTGCTACTCTTCGTGTCTTTTTTCTTCACAACTTTACGCTTTGGTTGGACACGAATCACTTTTCACTCTATACGTAAGTACACTATAAAAACTATTAATATTCCAAATGAACAAAGTTTCTCGGATTTTTTGCTCCTTAAACGCCACCAATTTTACACAAGAATTGAATTATTTAAAGAAAAATAATAATCTCATCAAAACTTTTCAACTTTTACTCACTAGTCAGAGAAGGGAAAAAATGTGGGTAAATCAACATGAACATGAAACTCTCTCCGCCTGGGTAGAAAAAAAATCGAAGCAATTTTAGAAAATGGGAAACAATTTCGGAAAAAAATCGGAGAAACCCACCTCCGTTTTTTGAGAGAGAAGACAAATTAACAAGAGTGGAACTTTAAACTTGTTCCATTCATCTGAGGTGTCATGTTGTTGGTTGTGTGTATTTTGTTACTTATCTTGCTGTATACTTCACCCTCAGCGTTGTGCCTTTCACCTCGTACACACTATTTCAACTGCTACCCACTTGACTGAATTTATTACGGGAGATCCATTTCATTCCCGTGTTGGGCATAGGAGCAGACAAGACGGGGAGAAAGTGGTGTAGTAGTAAAGTGCTTCTGCTGAGAACAAAACACATAATTTAAAAATACACGAAATGGGAAAAGTTGGCAGGTGAAGTGAATCCACTCAATCATTCTGGATGGCTCATTTTACGCACTACTTTCTCCTCCGATAAGGTTTCCTAAGATAAGACGGGTGGTTGCATGAGTGACACGACGGTATGAAAGTGGGAGCTGACATTGGAACAATTACGGGCGAAAATTACTCGAGAGACGGAAAAAAACAAGGAGATATGTCAGGTAGAATGTAACGCCCTGTCATATTTGCGAAGGGGGACACAATGTCACCCCTTTCTTAGTTTAAATAATCCTCAAAAGACCTTTTTTAATCCGTCATGTTTACACTAATTACCGCACAGCGCTACTTTTTTTACTGTCCAGTCAAACTCGTCACAAATATGGGATAGGATACAGAAACGAGAGTGACAACTTTTTTGGTGAGTCTACATGGGGAACATTATTTTTATAGTTAGTATGACATTATCTCGAGTATCTGGAAGTTCAGTCGCGGCACCCGTAACAGAGCAACTTCATCAAACATGCACGACTAAACGACTCCAAGAAGGAGATGATCCCACACATGGACACAAAAAAGGAGAAAAAAGAGGCAAAGAACTGTTCCAAATTGCAGTTTGTTTCTTGTCCAAAGAACATCCCAGGACAGACTAGATGATGGATGAGTCTCCCTTGCCAAAGTTTAATGTTCATTGTCATACTACAAAATTGTACAGCGTTGTCGTCCATCCACCGCAGAAGTTGGTTGCTTGGTCAAGTCGACCTTTTTCTTCCTCTCTCAAACTGGAGAAGACGATGAGGTTCAATTTTTTTGTCCGCCACCTTTCACATCAGAAAGCAGGAGCTAATCTAATGTGATATGTGCGGCGAAACTAACGCGCAGACACGACCACTACAGAAGCCTCGTCTTTTGGGAGTATCATTGCAAAAAGGCCACTGTCTACTAAAACCTAACTTGGCTGGAATTTTGCATTTAAAACTGGTGGACATGATAAGGGTGGACCCACGAGTAAAGTATACTCTTCTGCCGGAGCACAAAGTAATCTCTTTTTGATGGGATTTCTACCAAAGTTGTGTTATTTTTGAACGACTCACTATCCAACTTATTTTAGAGAGCTGCGATAATTTATCCGACAAGGAGACCATGACCAAGCGATGAAAAGGTGAATCTTGCTGGATGATGACTTTTAGTTTCAATAAGAATACTGCATCATTCTGGTGAAATAATGTTGCTTTCTCCTCGCAAACTTTCTTGTCCGATGCGACTCTCTCTCCGCCAACATCCATTTGTTGGAGATGACAACTCGTACTACTGGAAATGGGTAAAGAAGTCAAACTTACTAGAATTGCAAATGACCACTTGGCCAGATTTACTTTCACTCATTCTCCATTTGTTGTTAGTGTCTTCTTCCCACTTCTTACCCGGTCAGCATTTATACCAAGATGCGTCGTAAGTCTGCGACTTTTTGCTACATTTAGTACATCTGACAGGTTTATTTTACCGCGAATTTTTGCAAATTTGTGGAAAGTTTTTCTTGTTGTCAAATCTCCTCTAGTGACCTCAACCTTCCGTCTGATTCATTTCCGACGGAGGGGAACAAAACGAAGCGAAAAAGAGAAAGATAAAGTGATTGGGAAGAACCAAACAATGGGAATTGCATTGTTCTGCATGCCAACGTACCATTATGAGGACATCTCTACACACACGCAATTTACCATCATTCTCCCATCCACCACATACTTGGTCTCTCTAAACATCTATCTCTTATTCCATCTCCACCTCGCTTTCCTTCCTTCCTTCCTCATTACTCCAATAGTCACATTCCTTCTCTGCTTGTCTGTTGTAAATAGCTGCGTGCTCCTGGCAGGATGGCAGGCAGGCAGATCTATAGTCGCAGTGGTGGTGGAGGGATTTCGCGTGGCATTGGGCCAACATCATTGTTCATTATATCCGTACAATCCGGAACATAAGACCAGATCGACGACCATCTCTTGATATACTTTCACCCTAATTTCTGCCAAGAGATCATCCAACCACGGCCGTGCCAACGTTTCCATCACGGATCGAGAGAGTGAGACGCCCAACGTGGACATTCTTCCTGGGTTCACCCTCATCTACTTTCTTTACAAACAAACATGCAACCGATTTCGCCCAGTTTCCTGCAAAGATTTCCTTTCACTTTCACCAGATTCATTTCCAAGGGGCGTGGCTGTCAAGTAATTATCGCAAACAAACATTTCGTCACTTTCTACAGACCTTTCTACCGTTTCCTCGACAGAAGAAAGGAGACGTGCTCCCATACAATTGCGTGTTGGTAATAATCCTTCAATAGATATGCACCTATATTTTAATAGATATTCTTCCATCAGGAAGAAGGGGAGAAATAATCACGAAAAAGTGAGAGAGAAAGGTTCAGGAATTCTGGAACGACTTTTGCCCGGGTATTTGTCGATGTGTAATTTTATTGGAAATTCTTTTGCCCCTCTGAATCAATCATTTCTCCGTTTTTACAGATTCATGCACACGCTCGGGTAGAATTATGAAACCGCAGAATCTCTTCCCGACAAAAAAAATGTAGATCGGTATATCATTTACGAATCCATTTTTTATCTGGATGCATGTAACGAGAAATAAATACGGCGTGAGTGAAAGTTCAGGGAAGGAATACCTGGGAATAAGTAAGCGTATGTAGGTATGTATATGGATGTAGATGGTGCATAGCAGAGGCAAATTGATCTCGTATGATTTTGGCGTGGTAATAGAAGAATGTTTTTGGAAATTCCTTGCTCGGTTGGGTGGTTCAACTATCCGTTTCCCTTCCCTGCCTACGTACCTGACTGACTACGAACCCACCTTTACTACTTTCCCTTATTACCTTTGTACCTTGTCTGTCTTTGATATTTGAATAATGCCGAAAATAAATCTCACTCAGCACAAACACCCAAAAACCACGAACTCGATCCCTCTTTGATTTCACCTCCTCGGACATTCACATTTCGTGCATTGTGTGCTACAACGTACGAAGAATATACTACGTCGTCATCGTCGTCGTCGTCGTCCTCTCCCCAGTGGGGGCTCGATCCCTTTGCGTCGAGAAATTCTTCATACTCCTCCTTCATGCAATAAATCATGTCTCTTTCCAAACAAATTTCACTTTGGTTTGTCCTAATAATGGTTTTACACCGAGGGAAGAATCAACTCAGTTTCACCTGCTCGTGCTTCGTTAGCCTGTGGTCGGAGAGAGTTTTACAAAATTCCCCAATTTTACTTTCACGAGCTTCTTCTCTTTCTCTCTCTTTGTTTTATAACTACTTTACTTTTTCCTCTCTTGAAATGCACACAGCTTTATTTTTATCTGGAGGAAGGAGAAGGAAGTGCGGTTGGGTTCCATTTTTGGAGAGAGTCTAAGATCTGAATTTTTGTGGAGTGCCAAAATTATGGAGGAAGAGGAAAGTAGCAAGTTTAGTTATCCCAGTGTGATGGATGGGATTAGGACGGAATGGCAGCTTGCAGCACCTTTGTACCCCATATTTCTCCAAAAAGCAAAGTTTTCCAGAGATTTTTCCCTTCTTTATTAATTCCTTAAATCAACTCGACTCCTTTCAACCACTTCTTCATCTCTGCTGCTCCATTACCTTTTCGAGCAATTAAATCAGAATGAAGCCAGCAGCAGGCCGCAGCTCCATAATTCCGAGTGATAGCTTATCGTAGAAAACTCTTGTAGAGAATTGTGTAGGAATAGAGTGGCCCTTAATTTACTCACTTTTTGAGTTGTTGGATACTAAAATAGACAAGGTTTTCTTTTTCCTCTCCTTTGAAAAATTTACTTTACTCACCAAGTCCATAGCCAAAAAAACTTAACCATTTTCCAGAACGAAAAAGCAATTGTTCATTTTGATTTCCATTTAGATTTCTTCATGGTCAATTTCAAATTTCCATTTATTTTACTTTTATTTTTATCTAATTTGAATTTTATCAACATCCTTCCATCCATTTCTATTCTGCAATAAGGAAAAGCAGCAGCAGAACGCAGCCCAGCTCTGGTTTCATACGAAGATACGTTCCTATCCGTCATCCTGATCTTGTGATGCTCACACACAACCAAAATCTTAAACCTGCCGGAGAAGCAGCGTCTTGAGCAGAGTTTCGTGAACTGGAAGAAGATTTATTGATTTGCATCTTTCCAGCAGCAGCAGAAGTCACCAGGAACGAAAGGAGAGGACAAATGCAGGAGGACAAACATCCAAAATATATTTATTTGTACAGAGAGATAGAGAAAGTTGTGATGATGGGAGACATAAAGTCAATCCTGGTGTGACGGACATGGGGAGAAAGATTCCAGTTCGGATCAAATTCTGCCATGCAAGGACATGTTTGTTGTTCTTGTGGTTGAATGGATTGATGGATGGATTATGCATTGCATTCAATGGAGCCGAGTTTCGCAATAGCGAAATTCCACACATTCCAGCGTCAAAACATATCATAGATAAATGTAGGAATAATTGTACCAACCTGCGGGAGCAACAATGCCACGATGGCAGCACTGAGGGTGGACAAGTTGAGATCTTCCGATGACGGGATAAAGCTTCCTAACGTATTTCCACGAATAAGTTTTGGTTTTCCACTCCCAATGCTGTCCTGCCTGTCAGACCGGCACCCTTCCCCGGGGGATGGTTGCGGTGGGGACGTGGACGCTGACGAGGACGAGGCGAAAGAGGGGTTGGAAAATGGGCAGCTCATGTTTTCTTGTTTATTTACCAAGTAGCCTCGTTGCACTAGAACGTCTCAAAGGCCAGAAATCGTCATCATTCCTTCCTCTCAATCAAGATCAATCTGTAAAATAGAAAAGATTTAATCTTTTTACCTCGCAGATTTGAAAATTCGTCTTCTCCTTCGTTAAACCCGTAGATATTCTGCGCTTTGTACAAGTTTTCAAAAAATGCTAAATCTGCACTTTTCAAAGTTTCACTTTCATCACCTTTATCATTTCACTTGATCACATTTTTTGAGAATGCATTATCCTGATTAAATGAAATCATAAAATGATTTTCTACTCTTTCCCATCGTCATTTGACTGGTGAATTCGAAGTTTCCTGGATATTTACTCCTTGAGAAAAGAAGGCAGCCAGCGATGGAGGGAGAGATAGACTTGTAAATCAAATTGGGATCTTCCTCTCAAATTCGGTATGCACACATCCCCATTCAGCGACGAGGCCGCTGCCATGGTTCGTATTTCCAAAATTTGATCTACTTACTGAGATATTAAACTTTACATGAAAGCTATTTGGCCTGAAAGAAGCTTACATTCGTGCTTCTCTCGTCTTCTTCGTGTATATGTCACACAGAGTGAAATCTGGCAGGCAGGCAGGTAGATAGATATTCATTCATGGGCTCACAAGTTAAATACAAACATGGAGAAAGGAGGCAGAAGCACAATTGGAGATGTTTAAAGTGATGGTTAGTTTCCGTCGGGTATTTGTTGTTGGTTCTGTTGTTGGAGAAAAAATAAAGGTCACCACCATCACAACGGCACCAGGTAAAGAGGAAGGTAAGCAAGCATTGCTACTTATATATATCGACTCACTTTTTAGACTAATATTTAACCTGTGTGTTTACAAATACTTTGTGTTCGACCTCATTTATTCTTCCCCGACCGAAATAATCATAAGTTATTGGAAACCTTATTTATGTTTTAGAATGGAAACGTAATCCAGCTCGACAATGGGAGTGGAACCAGCGAAGGAAGGAGACTTACGTATGTGGGTACAGGACTGTAATTATTTTTGTTGTTATCACAAAATCTCACGAACCTCCCAACCGACTAGGCTTGTGTAGTTCTATATAGGGCTGCCTTCTAAAATGGACATATCCCCATTTTCTCGAAAGATTCAAATAGGTAAGTCGGGCGGATGGGAGAAGGAGTCGCCTCCAGCTACAAATCTCGGCATGAAAGAATGGTTCCCAGTTTTGACTTCCGTCTTTCACGTAACAATTCATAAAGTGAAGGAGGAAACCCATCGTAGAGACAGGAATTGCTTCCACTTCTCCAATTTTATAATGTGTATGCCATGGGTTTTTATAATATGTGCACGTCTTCATTTACTTGTACTTTGTGCATTTTAATAATATATTTTGCAATCAAATATTAGAATTTTCACGTCTTTGCGAAGAATACAAATAGTGACAATTTTGCAAAATATAAATTTCTCGTATAAATTTGTAGTATAATGTTTCTGGTTTACCCAGAACTTTAACAAGTCATGGATTTCCATAATTTTTTTGCCTTTCATTGCATTATGTAACTAGTTAACCTGTTGGTACATAAGCCTTGTTAGTAATTCAAGAGATTTGTCATTGTTACGAACCACGACCAAAATTTAATCTCACATTTATCCCTAAAAAAAACTTTCGCAAATTACAGACCTTTGTACTCTATAAAAATAGGAGAAGCCTCGCATTCTTCCCACAATGGAATAATGGACCAGGGCCAATTATTCCCTCAAAAAAATAAATAGGACAGCTGGACTAAACTTTTTCTCATCCGTCCATCCCAGGACAACTTTCTTACTCCCAAATTGAAGCAAATCTCTCAACAAAATGAAATAAAGTAAGGTAAAACCTTCGTATTCGCCCCGTGCGTTGCGGTGGAGAAAGTGCAAGTAAAAGTCAAGTCAACCCCGTAATAACAACCGAGGGACGGAAAAGAGGACGATTCTTATGCAAATATTTGTTACCTTTTCCTCTCTCCTTTCTATATATATCTTCAGCTCCCCTCCTCGCCTAGCGCTGTTTGCCTAACGTCCGTCCTTCGTCTTCCGAGGACCAGATATTAGTCCTGTGGATGCGGACTTTGATATATTTGTCCCACTAAGACGAGGCATTTCGGCGGAGCAAAATATTATGGGTTCAATTCGCACAAACCTCCTTGCGGATCCTCTCAAACTTCTCGACGTGCCGTGTTCCTAGGAAAACTTGCTCTATTTTTATCGTGAAGCTATCCATGTCTCTTCAACGAAGGTAGGAAAATATGGAGATATTTTCCCCCTTTTCAAAAAAGTAAATAAACTCGTGCCCGTCTAAAATTTTGAAGATTTACTTGCTCCAAGTGGGTCAAAATATATAATTGCGACAATACGAAAAAGAGACATTTTGTTTGTTGTCCTTTTTGAATTTTTGATTGTGACTCTCAATAAATAAAGCGAAAAGTTTTGATTTGAGTATACAAATTTCTTTCATCTCTGATGGAATTTGATTGCTACGTGTGTTCTTTTTGTTTGAAAATGTCACTTTGATTTTGAATTGGAGACGACGACGTAGTTAATGTTATTTCAGAGAGAGATGGAAGCGGCCATGGCAGATTTTTGAAAGAGAAATCAACGAGTATAAAGATGTGTGTGGAACATGGTTAAAATTGGATAATTGACAAATTCAGTTTTTGCCCCAGATTAGGTAAATATTTGAACGTAGAAATTTCGAGACTTGTCCCTTCATTTGGGTAGAAACCTTAATCCGTCTCCTCCAGACTTGACTATGCAATTAATTACGTCTGGTTTCTTCTTCTAACCGAGCAGAAAAACATGATTTTCCAACGAGTCAAGGTACGAGAAGATCGTGCAAAAGATAATTTGTTTAATTGTCGCCAAGGTGGAATCCTGAATATTTGAAAAAAGAAGGTGAAAATCCTCTCGTCTGATGAAATCTGGGTCGTCTTGGAGAAAGTGAGTCTCGACCCAACAGGTAGTAGTCCTGGCTGGTCGTAGTACTTTTTAGAAGGTTGTGACCATAGCAGACAGGAAAACGACGACATGACATTGCTTCACCTCACCTCTGGAGAAAGTGAGCAAGTCCACGAGGAGTAATTAAGCTAATTGAATACCGCACTACTAGTCTGGTCATGCTGGAAGTGTATCCAAGTCACACTTGCATACATAAAGGTGCGACGACTTTTAAGAAATCTAGGCCAGTGCCAAGGGCGACGTGACAGCGGAGCAGTAATCGTAATGCATTTCAATTGGTCTAAAGAAACGGGTTCCACCACCAACCACCCCGGACAAAAAGAAGTGCTTCGCCCACAGCTCCTCTGCAATTAGAGTGCAACTGATCCCTGCTTTTATTGCGTCTACAACTTACAAAAACTCGTTTCATGTAAACTTTTTTCATTCCTGGGTTAAAAAAAAGTGCAATACTTTTACTGCCGTTACTTTGCCATTTGATCAATTAAAGATTGATTGTGCACACTCATCCAGCCAGCCGTGACGGTTTGATTACTCTGATTATCCAACACGTCTTTCCACTTCCTCTCATACGTACATACGTAGTTTTGCCTGTTTCTTTCGGGTCGGGTTTCTTCCTGGGAAAATCTTACCTTTTCCACGGTATATAATTGTTTAGAGCTTTTACCTCCTTGTGTGTACGTATAAATGAGCCCGAACCAGCCAATTCTACTTACAACTCACTACTTATGTACTGCTAATCCGGTGGAGAACGTGTAACCAAACTACCAATTCAATAATAAGCTTTTCTTTTCTGAAAGGAAAGCAAGCTTTACTTTTCCTCCTTTACTTTTGCTCCTTTTCGCCATATGTTCCTCATTTTTTACTTAATTCCCTCCTCCTCCTCCACGGTAAAAATCAGTCAAGCCTCCTAAGCCAACCTAAAGCTCTCTGAGTCTCGATGTTTTGTGGGAAATTTATGTAACCAAGAAAACACAAATAGTTTGCTTCTCCAGCACCACTTAAAACTTGTATGGATTTCAACATCATCTCAAAATTGTTAATCCCACAGTAAACAGATTGTCATGTCGAGATCAACCATAAATTATATCTCCTTTCATCACGATGATGGTGAAGATAGCGCAATATTTGGCATGTCAACCACCTCCATGGATGAGTAGATTAAGTATAGCTAAGTGGTTAAGTAGTCGAGAGGATACAGACTCCAATTCAGTTATGAAATTGGAGAGGCAGGCGGATAAGTCAAGAAGGGAGAAAGTGAGACAAGGGGAAAAAGTTGATGTTTAGACAAGTGATGGATCACTGTTTAGATAACCCATTCGTCACATTTCATCCTGTTTACACGTCCATTTCCCTCCTCCCCTCCGCCGTTATGAAGATGAGAAAGTGTAATAAAATGGTGAGTATAAAACAGGTTCAACTAAAGAAGATATCTCTTTACGTAGCAATTAAATGCCTGCTACTCATGTACTTTTTCCTGACAAGTAAAAAGAGAGGTCACCTTCAGCACATTTCGCAACTTATGTTCATTTCGTTTAGTGAAATATTTCACAATCACTTTCGCAACTTTCAACTAACAAACAAAAAGTTAATTGACTCTTTGCAAAATGAGTAATTAAAGTGAGAGAGAGGCTGTTTGCGACACATTCATTTGCACAAGGAGATTAGAATTGCTGTGCAAATATGGAGAAATTCGTTTAATTTATTACGATGTGAACTTAATTTAGGTCGCTATTTTTACTTATGTGACATTTCACTTTGCCTGCCACGCAGACTGGATTATGCATATTCCTCAAGCTGGCAGGGTTTTCTCCAAATTTTCATAAAACATTGTCCAGCTCTTCTTTTTCGTGTACGCGAGAATCCAATCCGTATTATTCGGCAGTATTATTACTTGATGTATTTTATGTAAAGGAAAGATGACTGATTGATTAGTTTGCTTTTACTTCGTTTCTCCTCGTACTCAATTACATAGATTGATGTTTGTGTTTCCTTACTTCCTGCTGCACCAAGCTCTTTCAACCCGACCAAACAGAGAGGAAAACTGTTTACTTGTAATCTCCTTTGAAAGTGGGAGGAGGAAGAGGAACATAGAAAAAGAATGAGATATATTTTTCGATTTGTTTTTTTCCTGATCTTTCGCAAAATAAAAGAAAACGCGTATCCTTTCTGGGTGCACGTGTATCTGTATTTTCAAAGAATTGGTATTTACAAATGGGCAAAAATTAGGGGGAAAATTCCTCGAAATTCCGGTAAGTTTGTCTTCCACATTAGGTAACTTGATACTCGCCCACTCTGTTTTTTTTGTTAGTTACTCTAAATTGGACTGATAGTTACTCTCGATTTTTTCCACCAATTGGGAACAGTCGCTCAGATGAATGTTGAACCATAAATAATTTGTGCATAGTGTAGATTAAGTTCTCCTCTGAGAGAAGATGGGGATGGAAAAATATCTGTCTTACACACGATTCTTGTCCTACCACCGATGTGCAATCCGCCTGTTGTTCAGTTCACCTGGCCGGACAAGAGCAAAATATCCACCACGCGTCCCTCTCGGTTTCCTGATCCTGATTATTTTGCTTGGGAGCAATAAAACCAGAGACCAATAAGTTTTGGTCGACTAAAAAAGCCGATGATCATCTTCCAGGACGAGCAGAGCAACACGGCAATTGGATTTTAAGACACGAAGAAAATCATCTACTTATTGCTTTCGCCCAACATTGTTCCAATTTCGGCTGTCTATTGGGAGACATTTCTATTATTAGAGTAAAGTGATGAGCTTAACCTGATTGTGCGTCGTGGTGGGAGTGGGAGGGAAGTTTATAAAAATCCTGATGCAAACATTGTCCAAAGGAACGTATGTCTTTCAGCAGGATGGGAAATGTCATGCTATCTTCAGCTTAGGATTAGTTCTGGATACATAGATGAAGTCTATTTCTTGCTCGTACTGGCTGTGTCTGATATGGTCAAACCTGGTTGGTTTTTGGGCTGGGTTCGGTTGGGTCAGGGGAAGAAAGAGACCTTATTTCTTACCCGTGGAGAAAGCAGGAGCAGCAGAGCAAGATTGGAAAATTGGACGATATAGACCGAGAAGAGAAGAAGAAGCGAAGATGAATTTGCCCGGTGATTTAGAACCCTTTCTTCCCCACCATTTGTCTTCATTGAAGGGCTGTGTGTGAGGTAATAATATTTTGAACCGACGCAACTTACATGGAATTTATTCTCCCACCACGACCACATTTACCCGCAGTTGTACCACCACCACCAACCGATTCACCCAACCAACCCCGACGACCAAAATGCGAATATCATCATCATCATCGTCTTCGTCCTAACTCACATCCATCGTCCCGTTCTCTCCGTAAATATCTCATAAATGCAGAACACGACCACCGGGGACAAAACAAGAAATGATTAAATGTTTGCTTGCTCACTCACGAACAAAGATAAAATGGAAGAATGCATCTGCAGAGAGAGATGAATTTTAACCTTGCTCTACGTCAGCCCATAGGACTCACGCTACTAGTTTTATTGCTTTCTCTTCTCCAGCAACAACAGGAGGAGGAGGAGAAGAAAATTCCTCAATTTTTTGTGAAATTTATTTATTTGTTTTGAACCATATTTTTATTTTTTGTATATCATATCCTCCTCTCCTCCGTCGACTAGGCAAATCCGGTCCGTTTGCCTGGGTGGACGTGGACGCATTCTTTTTTGAAGAATATATAAGTCACAAGGAGCGAAAAATCATTTTTCATCCTTTTCCTGGATTAGTGTCGTCCTCCTTTAATTTCTGAGGAGGCTGGTGGGTCCTCTTTTTCCCACCAGCAGGAAGGTTGACAAAGGGTCTTCTTCCACATGAAAAAAGTACGCGGAGAGAGAGAGAGAGAGAAAGTTGGTGAGAGTGGGACTGGCTTAGACAAGGTATACACATGATGATGATGGGTGAAAGACCACTTTCACCTACACCATCACCACCTACACTACTACAACTTGAAGGGGAGAAGATAATTCATAAATTCATTCTGATTCCCCATCATCATCTATTAGTGTCAGGGGAGGCTTATCGCCTATACTTTCACCACAACCACCTTCCTCCTCCTCTCATCCTTCCTCATCAGGAGTTGTACCAAGAAAATCCACAGAATGCCCAACTTTTTGCTCATTCTCTCCACCTCTTCGGTGTCGACTTCTTACCACCGCGCAATAAAAATAAGGGTGACAACAACTTCAACTTTTACCAAAACACCTACGCCATCGATTATTGACTGATTGACGGATTGATTGATTTGCACTCTTGCCTCACCACGAGTACAACTGACTTGGTCGTGTGGACCAGAGAACAAGGAGAGGAGGGGGTCGTAAATTATAAATGATATGGGATTCGTTTTCCCATTGAAGAGATAAATGTCGACTATTAGTCGTCCTCTCTGGAGGATTTGAATGGTTTTTTCTCTCCTTCCCTCGTGGAAGATTGAATCACTCGCCAAAATGAGGACGACGTGGAGCAGGAGGGCAGAGGAATTGGCATTATGCCGTTATTTGCATAAAATATTAAGAGCTCATTCTTTACGGTAGGTTCTCCCATTGTCAAGAATTATGGCTGCGAGAAGAGTGAGGAGAAATGTCGATTCGACAGTAAATGTCACAGGGATTGACACGAAATAGATATAAAATGTGCAGGATTGGACCAAACTTTTGCAGGATTTTTTTCGCTATTATGTTTGCAACATGAAATAATTCCATATTGCGAATTGTACTTCATCCTACACAATTTCTTTGTTGAGGAGGAAGTGAAAGTCGTCAAGAGCTTTGTGAGTGCACCAAGTAATAAGCAAGCAATCAGCGACCGACTACACTGTTGACCTTCATATCAGTCGAACCTCCATCGTTGGTTCGTGAGGAGAGAAATTGGCTGGCGGCCCGTGAGTGAAATGGCCCCAAGCTCCATTCCATCGCGGAACAAGAGAAAGTCGACTCTCTCTCTTTTCCGTATTGCTCTTAAAATATTAACGAACAAGAAATAACATTCCGCCGACAGAACACGGACGACTTAAGTTTTCCAGACAAGCCGACTAAATTCCTCAACTTCCACTTCCTCCTCCATTGTCATTGCATAATTTTGAACTTGCCCAGAACTAAAATAAGACTTGTTTTACGCCCCATTTTCATTCATGCCGCTTCCTGTCTGTCTCGTCGGCAGTGTGATGATTTACTTCACCCTGTTTCCGACACCAGCCTCTGATTTTAGTTAAAGTTGAAGGATTGAAATTCCATCTAAAATTGAATCTGTTACCAAATAATGGATGGATTTCGAATAAAATTAGTACTATCTGTAGCTCTACGGAAGGCCATTGTTCACCACCTCCCACACATTCACACGTGCATGTATCTCTGCACTCCACTTCTACCACAATGATCTTATCGCATGTAGTTCCTGTCATTGTTCACTTGCTGGGAACAATGGGGTGGGAGGAACACACCGCTTCACCACCAGCTGCAGAGACCTGTCTCGTGTTATGATCGTCCAGTCCATGCCAACAAGAACAATGAGAACGAGAGAGAAAGCTGGTTTATCCGCAAGTGAATGCCCACCAGGTTTTGTGAGCTGAATGAATTGCCAGAGAACAGTGTTGTACTCGTACCGAAACCAATGAGTCGAACGGAAATGCATACCGTACATTCTTCCCAGCCAACTGTACATGCGTTTCCAATGTTCTCAGAATATTATTGTATTGCTGAGAATTATTTTAGGACTGGACAATGGCAGCTCTAGGTTAGCTTACCAACCAACCAACCACCCACCAAAAGTGGCAATCAGTCAGTGTCTCAGCCATTGCACGACCTTGTGTTTGGTATGTGAATGAATGTTCAATTGAAATTTCAACATGCAAGCCCAAACACCATGCTGACCCAGATATGGATTTAAGTACATTCGCTTGTAATAAGACTGGGCTACTAATTTGAACATTTTTCCTGTTGCGCCTGATTTTAGTTCTATACTTCTTGAAGAAATGCATACTTTTCTGGGTTAAATTTGCACGTGTTAATTTTTCGCGATAAATCGAGTAATTAAAATCTTATGGCAAGACTTTATTTCAGCCTTTGTCTCTAGTTTCTGTCTGTCATTAAGCGTCTGATTTTCCCCACACGTATCACTTTCACTTCCAACCGTGCACACACAAGTTGAATTCACAAAAGGAATCACAATACATACATATCACCATCCACCGACCACTAATCCTGCCCCAAACCAGGCCGAGAACAACAACTAATACTAATAGGACGATGAGATTAGTATAAACTCTGAAATGAAATGTGTGTATCAGGTAACGAGAATGAAACGACATAAACTCTGAACTATTATGTGGACACGTTTATGTCCTCGTTTGCAGGAGCTCACACACACACTTAAACCAGGTCTGTTATTTTCACCTCGGTTTTGGTTCCCTGGTACACTGTGTTCTTTCTTTATGTCCTAATCCACCCATTATATCGGGCTGAATGGGAAGCAAACCGAGAGTAAGCCAAACCATCACGCCATTTCCCTGCTTCATTATTATTGCGGATCATTACATATTGTTGTTGTTGTCACTCTGACTGTTTCATAAGTCAAACAATGCGAATCCACCTCTACGATTACTTTACAATGGTAAATACACATGTACTTTGTTGGTTTGCCCGTTATCCTCTATTCAGCCCGGATTTATTTTACTTTGAGATATTGAATAAGCTTTGGTTAGCCTTGCTTTGAGCTACATTATAGGATTAAAAAATAAGCTGGGAGTAATGACTGGGAGGAAATGAAAATGTATCAGCGTGACAAAAGTACGGTTTGGTGGTCTGGTGATTTGGTAAGATTATCTTTACAAATTTTGAAAATTCATGCATGTATCATATTCATTCATTAAATTAAATCATTAAATTTTGAGTTTCATCTTTTCTTTTGTGAGCTAAATACCATTTTCTACGATGATTTATTTATTGTGAGAACTGCGTCGTAAATAAATCTGATTTCAGGAGAGATAATTTTACACTCACTCCTTTAAAGGAAGGAAAAGGAAGCCAAATGAACGTCTGAATCTGACAGGCTAAATTTGCTCTCCTCTGTTATGTAAACGGACTAAATATACTTGGTAAATTCTTCGCTTGGCGTTAGGGACACGAATAAAATTTCAATTTGGCTGCTGCTGTTCTCCTTAAAGGGAAAATTACGCCTTTAATTGGTGTGTAATTTAATTTCAGTTGATTATCAGTTAGTCGGTTAGATTTAGGAGATCTATTTTCCACCAAGAATATCTTTCCCTCGGTGTGTAAGGGGTTAAATTTAACAACAAGTGAAAGCATGGTGGTTCCATTTTGGAGCCTATTTTTGGGCCGAATTTATATTCCGAGGCTGACCCAGCAGCAGATTGCGAGGAGGACGGAAGGTGGATCAAAGGCTGTGAAGTGGAACGTGCTGCGTTTCTTTCTTCCCTCGCCCCTCGTGCTTTCTTCTCCACATTCCCAAATCTTTTCACCAAAGTGAACTATAAAATTGCCTCCATGCTTTCACTCTCTCTGTTCATTTCGGTCAAGTGGAAAGATTTGAGGAGATAAAATTGAGTCGTAAAGAGTTTCCTTGTAAATATTCAGAGTAAATTGTGAAATTAATTGGAGGGCGTCGACTTTTCAGGGCTTTTTGTGATCCATCTTTCTCAGAGGGAGTGAGGTGCAAAGGTTGCATCTCTCTCTTTGTATTGTGTCTCACTTTTTGGAGAGTGGACATCATTAAAGAAAAGGCACGAACGTGAAAAAGCTGAATTTAATAATAAAAAAAACTTGACTAAAAGTGGAAACTTTCTTTTCCCCGTGTCACGTGGGGGAGCAAATTCTAATTATGGAAACCTTGTACATACGTTTATGCTAATTTAATCAGGCAACTCAAATGTGGGTGTATTTAGTGTATGCAAAAGGTGTACAAATCTCAGATTTCGTGGGACAAGAAGATTTCAAAAGTTATGTCACCATTCGTTCGTCTGGGGATGAATAGTCGTTGTCGAAAGTCAAATAAATTGGGTTTGAGCATACTTTATAGTTTACAGTTTGCTCAGAAATTGCAGCGCTGCAGACTCAATTATGTTGTAATGACTTTACACAGGCGGATTCAATCATTGGATTTTTGAAGATTGAAACCTATTCATTAACTTCTTAGTGGGAAATTGCTTCGTAACAATTGAGCAATTAATTAGATTGAATGGAAAGTTTGTTAATTTCCTGGGACACTTATGTAATCATTGCTTGTACAGAATCGCCATCTGCTTCATCGCACTGAAATATAATGGAGAAAGTTTTACGTGTACTGGGTTAATTTGTAAGTATGAGGGCAATTTTGCTCCAGGTTGAAATTATGCTGAAATGGAATGTGTTTTGGTTTAATAATTAGCGAGATAACGACGAAATAATAATAACAAAGTGAGAAACAATACGGCCAATAATAGTTAAGTCAGTCGGTGAAAGTGGTGGATTTTGTCGTGCTTGTAAAGGGTTTCTTAATGCGATGTAAATTTGGTTGCAGCAGCAGCAACAACTCTTCGTCTCTTCTCAGCCCAAGTTTAAAGTAGGGCAGGCTTTACAGAAAAGGTTCGTGTTTTGGGCTTTGGATGGATTGATGCGTGTGTATTCTTATTTCTTCTTTCTACATTTTCTCTGTCACCCTCATTTCTCTTGATTTTCTCCCTTTCTCTCAGGCGGAACTGAAAGTGCACTCACTGCCACCGCCGCCTCTGCTCATGAATGAATGGGGTGTAAATTATTGGGAAGGAAGGAGAAAGTGACAGAGACAGAGAAAGGTCTCCGCCGAGTGGTGGGTGGAGAAATGTGGCCGTATCGTCATCTCACACTGCTTTTCCTCTCCCTCAACCTTCTCCAGTGAACCACTAACACAAATATTAGTTATTTTTTGGCACGCACGCCACTCGATTCAATCCAATCCGTCCAATTGAGAAATAATACATCTCCAATTCCAATAAGGTATTGATTTTATGCGGCTTTTTTCCTATCAGAGTGAAAGTTATCGATGGGAGAAGAAAATAAATATCGACGGCCTAATTATTTTGAGGCGCAGGGACATAATTTTATTAAAGAGCAATGAAACCAGGCAGGGGGCCACCCACGACATTTGTACGTAAGGAGGAAGATGAAGGGCATGCGATACGTACGTATGTACAGCTGGTCCATTCCATTGTCATTTCTTTAGAGGCATGCTTCTTGTCGTTTGCTTTCTCCATTTTCTTCTGTTGTTCCCTCGTGCTCGTCATCCTAGTCTTTCTAAACCCTTTCTTTCTGAGGACAAACCAAGCCGTGGTTGGGGCAACTTACCAACACAAACTTTCCGAGATGGAAGGAAGGAAAGTTGGCCTTTCTGGTTTGAGCTTGACTCTCTCTCTGCTCGTAAAGTTTTTATGAATTCTCTGCTTCCCTTCTAATCATGGAAATCTTGGCTAATTTCATTTATTAATCCCTTCATCCTCCCATCACATTAATGTGATGGCTAAATATATATATCTAGACAATTTCTCCCAAGGAAGGAGCAGCTGTCGTCCATCATTCTGATCTCGGTGCCTCCTTCTTCTACTACGCTGGCAGCTTTTCTTCTACTACGTATTCCTGTCATCACATTGTCTTATTTTTCCGCGTGAAATTATAAGGTTTTTTTTCATCCGATTTACACATTAAAATTTCATGGGAACAAGTTTGTCTATATTTTTGGCTGGATGGCACCTTTGAGATTTGCCGGAGAGAAAGTATGTCGACGTTTGGTGGAATTTCTTTGTTCACGGTTTCCTCTCTCTCTCCTTCGTTTCTCTAACTTCCACTCTAATTTTCGTCGTCGCCCACGATACGAGGACGACACCACCGAAAGTGGTGCGTGCAGCGTGATGTGTTGCGTATGTACATGTATGCCTGTCTTGTTAGGAGAGAAAATAATGCAGAATTTATTCCAACGACTTCTCCAGGTGGACATGAATTAAAAAATAAATTATTGATGAATTCTCTCTTCTGCCCCTTATATTTCTTTCCTCTCACTCCCACTTTTCCTCTCTGGATGGAAATACAAGACAAATTTCCCCCAGCATGGAGCCTGTTTCCTGGAAAGTTTTTAAGAAAAGTTGACCCAGTCCTTCATCTCCTCGAGATACGTGGATGGATACAACTTGAAACTTAGTAGTCGCTCTCGACCATCCATCCATCCATCCTCGGTCCCATTCCGCTCGTCCATCTATAAAAGTTTGCAAATTATTGTGCAAACGGGAGAAGAGTGAGGTCCAGGGAGGAAGGGTGGATGTAGAAATTTTTGTTTTATGGGCTCAAAACTTTTCAGAATTGCTCCGCTGGGATGGAGATTATCTTACGAGTCTTCTCCTCCGTAGGAGTACGCGTACGTGATGGGGAACCATCAACAAGAATTTTTTATCACATGCGTCCCATTTTGTGAGAGAAACATTACACATCACAAAGTTTTCTGGCAGCAAATTAAGATGAAATCGCGAAAGCAACAGATTAAAATTGTTTCCCGGAATGAGAATATCATCATGAGATCTTATCCTGTGCATATTCCGCTACAAAATTAAGTAAGATGAAACAAAAAAAAATTCTGGAAATAGTTAAGCCGTGAAGAAGAGTAAACTTTGTGTAAGCTCTCGTATCCACTTCTTCATCATTCTATTCTGCGTACTACTTTCATTCATGAATTTATTTATTTGCTTATTATTCGCAACGAGAACGAGCAGATGGGGTAACAAGGAGAAAAAAGAGAGAAAGAAAAGGCAGAATTATCTAGTGTTGTGTCACATTACGTAAGTTAGACTTGGTTGCCCAACAGGCCGACATACATTTTTTTAAGAGAGAGAGAGCTACTTACTTATCTAAAATACGAGCGAGATTCTTGATTCTGGAGGAGTAAGCACATCGCATCGTGAACACGAACCAAGTTCACGTCGTGTCTCCTACATACTCGGTTTCTCGTGATAAAGAAAAGTAGGCGGATGAGGGGTAGGAGAAAGTCATTCATATTTAAAACCTACAAGTGCACCCGCAGTGCAGGCAATAATACGTGTGTATTATGCATGTAGAGGAATCTAGTAATTTATTTCCTCGTCCTGATCCTCCCCCATTTTTCAAAGATTCGCGAGGAAAATATTTGGAATATTGTATTCTTTTTGGGCAAAAACGAAATGTCATTTGCTCCTGTGTAGGTGGATACAGCGAAGACAAATGAAGTGAACGGTTGTTTAAGGAGTTTTGGTTGAGCGAGAAATGTTATCCACTTCCCGATCGAAAAGACTTTAGGAATAAGTGCAACATTATTAATGGACTTTTATGAATCCTCCAAGGCAGCGAGAGGAGGAAGAAGGAGAGGAAAACGCAAAACTGGATGGATGGATATGTAGAGGACTTAATATTAAGTTAAATATTAAGAGAGATGACTGACTGAATTTTTATGGAGGATGAGCTTATGGTGAGAGAAGGAGCAAATAATCTCATCATTCTCGTCTCCCTCTCTGCTACTTATATACTCACCAACCTGCTCTTCTTGCTACATTTTATCGCGTCTTCTTCAGGATAAGAAGACTTGATTATTGAAGAGAGAAAATAGTATTTTAAGTAGGCAGAAGATTGCCCCTTCTTTTCAGTGGAGGCACAAAGTGGCTTAGGTTTGCGCAGGATGAGACTAAAAGTTATGAAGAATGCGAATTTTTTGACTTACTTGCGTGTTCCTTCAGTGAGTGAAGGTTAGTTGATGCTCCTTCTTTTTTATTCAGGAAGAAGAGTATTTTATTATTTTGAGATTAGTTCGTAATGGGTTCGAATTAAGTCTGTTAATTTGTGTGCGTAATGATTACTTTTCTGCAGAATAGAATCCCACAAGAGGCAAGAATACTTTTTGTAGTGTGGGTTTGAATGTTTCTTTTTGCAAATTTTTTCCCTGGTTTTAAACTATGTATCAACTCTGCTCGAAATAATTTCACAATAACCAATTTGTACAAGTCGATATTTATTTAGGGCCAAGTTACTTTTTCGCAAGTTTTGTTGGCATGTCGTGCAGAAAGAAGAAGCCGGTACGTTCTCCTCCTCCTTTTCCCACCGTTGCTGAAAGTGAGTGAGTGAGTGAGTGAGAGAGAGAGAAAGTTTTTGTCGGGTAGGATAGAATACCCGGGTAATAGGACCAGTGGTGGTGTAGGCTTGTGTGCTCTGCTTTAGTTGGACTGGTTGAGATCGACTGACACCAAGACCATGGTGCAGCGCCTTTTATCCCGGCCTTTGCACGAGAGTAAAGTGAAGAATTTTTACCAGAAGCCAACCCAACCTCGCGTACATGCAGCAGCTAGTTGCACATACACGTACGAACGAACGCTACACCGTTCTGGTGTTAATCTCAATGCCGATGTGCCAGCGGTGGTATGGTCTCTTGTGCAAATTAAGTGCATCGTACTCCTCTATTAAACGGCTACCACAGAAGTAGTTAATTTAATTAATTGCATTTGTGCATTCTTCGAGTGTATGAAGAGGAGGAAACATTCCATGTGTGGATATCTCAAGTACAGTTTCCACTATTACTTATCCGTCTTTTGTACATTTGGTGGTTGGTTTGCTTTGGCATCATTGAAGGGATTGATAACTTAGTAAAATACTATTTAACGAGGAGGAGGAGGAGGATAAATCTTTAACAATTATCGGGATGTCATTCCTCATCCGAGGGTGGCTGATTTGATGGCCGTCGTCAAAGCGGCCGTTCCAACGTTCATGACTGCACCCATCGCCATTTTTCCTCCATATTTCATCCCAGTTCCGATCAGGGAGCCGCCCACGGTCTTTCGAACGGATCCCATCGCCGTGTGTGCTGCGTCGATACCTTTACCAATCGTGGTAAAGATCCGCCAACCTTCCGGCTGAGAGAAATTGAGACCATTTATTAGATTGAAAAAATATGAGGGGAAAAATTTGAAAAAAATTGCTGCTGCAAAAATTAATAAACTGTGTGTTCTAGTCACCCTTTCCTCCTCCTCGGTGTCAGTCTCTTTGTTATTTCTCCCGTCGCTGCTACTCCTTTCGGCCTCCTCTTCAACAAAGGGATTCATGCTTTTGGCCCGGTGAACGAGATCCTTAACTCTGGTCCAGTAAAAGTCACGCAATCTCCCTGCTCCGCCGAGAAGTGAGTTTCCACCTTCGTAATGATGATGCCTTCCTTTGTGATCGTCGTCGTCATCAACGATGTGCAGATTTTCAAACTCTTCTGCGTCCACGTGATACGTTGGGTTGTGCTGGATATTGTAGGGGAACGTTTTATGATTCCCCTTTTTGAGCTAAGGAAGAGTTGATTGAAAAATGTGGAGAACTTTGTTTCGTTTGATGACCATACACGTATGCAAATAATTAATGTTAGATACCTGTTCTTTCACATCAATCTGCTTCTTGTACCAGGCGTTCCAACTTTTCCAGAACTTTGCTTGGTCCTCCTTGTCGGGGTGAGGAGAGGATGAGACGGACTTATACTTTTTGTGGCGTTGGTGGTGGTCCGGCCATTTCCAGCCGGCCTCTTCACGACTCATTTCCTCCTCTTCGTCCCTATAATCGCGCATATTGTGGGCCCGAGGTCGTCGACGGTTTTGATCTCTGCCACCACCACCACCATTATACCTTAAAAATAGAAAATGAATGGGCCCAAGTGATTGATGAACTCGGAACAAGTATTGATTTTAAAAGAACACACACACGCACCGATTATGACGTCTATTCTGCCTCCGACCCGACTTATTTGGTCGATTGGAATTCCTTCTCATTTTCCCCGGTGACCAGTACGAGTCCCTTTGCCGACTTGGTCTCCGATGTTCCCGAGAAATTTCTCGGTCATGACTTTGTGGAATGCGGTGCCACACGTTGCGATTAGCACTGCCCCGCTTGTCGAAAGGGGGTCCGTGTTTCCTAGGGTCGAACTTTACTCCCCACCTGTTCTGCCCGCGTGGGTCGGGATACGGAGGTCCGGGCATGAAGGGAAGGTCCAACTGGGCAGTGGTGGGGTTCCCTCCAAATATTAGACAAATTAGTGCCGCCGACGCCACGGCAAGGATCACACCGATGGCGTCGGAATGTTTCTTTTTTAACTCCATGAGATGACCACTCTCACTAAAAATATATAACTACAAACTACAAACTATACCTCACTCGTCGTCGACACACACCACCACCACAGCAGCCAACTGCAAACTATGAGGTTGAGCATGGGATGCAATTTCATTTATTAATTTGCAAAAGAGAGAGAGTTAGTTACGGCATAAATAAGTGGCATCATAATGGTGAAAAACGCGTGCAAATAAATAGCCCCAATGGACATGGAGGGAATGAATGGTAGCTTTATTATTACGTGTACAATTTGTTTTACTTGGTTAGTAGGAGCAAAGAACTGCATCGTGCCAAGTTATGTACTACGTTACTCTGCATTTTTTCCCCCATTCATGCATTGGTGTACATATTGCGAATAAGCCAGCAGCAGCGTAAAGATAAGTTATTATATGACGACTTGCATTTATTTATTGTACGACTTGCACCCACCCAACAACATCAGAATCAGAATCAAACAGCACGCATTCAGACGACGAGGAATGATCATAATCATCTCGCCTCTTATTCTACACACACGAAGAAATCAATCACGGAAGGAAATAAACCAGTTTTATTCATCTTTTTCATCCAAGTTTTCTTTGTACTTCAAATTGACTTGACATTCGACTTGAATTGATAATAATAAGTGCTGTAATGTAATAATAAATTGGTAAAATTCTCGTTTTATGATTATAAAGAAATTCTGTCGTCTCAATTTCCCTAAACTCCTACACCGTGCAATATTGGATGGATGTTTTTCACCATTTTCGAAAAATAAGGGACTATTAATCAGATAAATGCATTTATCCATATCGCAATAATAATCCCTCTTACTTATTTTAATTGATTGACCTGTGTGCCTAGTAATTTGATGAGGGTGAGAGAAATAATATATTATTATTGACTCTGGGTGGTACATATGATCGTCGTCGTCGTCGTAACTTCCTTCCGGTTTCCACCCTTCCTTTCTTTCCCACAGACGAAGCAGCATCACCAAATCCTGAGCGTATTAATATGACATTTTTCCTACTTAAAGTGATTGATGAACGACTAATGCGAGATGATACGCACCACAGGAAAAAAATGGCATTTTAATTAATTGTGGCAAACATACGAACGAATCCCATCAAGTAATTGGTTCATGCATTATCTATGGATAAGTCTTGGACGAAGTGGATTAAGCAATCTTTTTTTCTTTTTCTCTGCCAGATGTTGTAAAAGTACGAATAATTTCAAATGAAGGAGAAGTAGTTAATAATTATTTCTTGTCTTGTGAATTCTAATTTTTTAATAATTATACTGCAACCTGGTGACGATAGACCAACTCAACAATTCCATTACCACTTTCTTTATGTGATTGCTGCTCGAGCACAGATGCAAACGAGTCGAATTATGATTTTCATGTTTACCAAATTTTATTTGGTGTTTAACTTGTTGGTAGATTTCTATAGAAAATGTGGCGTCTCTCTCTTATTAATCTTGGCTAGATTTGAGTCGTAACATGTGCGCCACGACGTCCACTGCAACTATTTTCTTGGTGGCTGTTCTGTGGTGGTGGTGGCGATAGGTATTTTATCAACTTGACTTCTGACTGACTGAAGAGATGAGATGTGCATGCATTTCCGGTTTCCCTCTTACCGCACCGCATCAGCTACACTACTTACTTCGCACTAAATGGACACACAGTTTGCTAACGAGTTACCACTTTTTTGCCTCTTTTTTTAGTATTGTTGTTGTGGTGTTTGCTGCTGCATTGCGTGGTTTGGTTTGGTCAGACGATGATGATGATGGCCTCATCGTCTTCCCAAGTAATAAGTGAAACTCTACGGAAATGCAATTTCATAATAATTTGATATGCAAGTTGGAATAAAGTGGTTGGATAACAGCTTATCATGCAACTATTTTATTTGGTTAGATGATACGATTTTTGTAGAAATCCTCTCCTTCGAGGCCACCCTATTTGCTATGCCATGCGCTAAAAAAAGTACGGATAAAGCGCAGTGAAATACATAGGCGAGAAAGAGAGAGAGAGTTTTCGGAGAGAAAGTGGAGATGAAAACCCGGGTAGTTGGGAGAACAGTCAGTCGCTTGGTAGAACTTGGTGGAGAAAGGCCCACCATTTTTTCGGTCGAAAAAGTTGGACAAGATTTCGCGTAGGAGAGTCGATAGAGTAGAAATCTCACATTTTTGCGACCGTACTTAAGGTTTCTGGAAATCGTCGTGGGGACGTGGCGCTGGACGAGATTTACTGACGGTAGTTTTAGGGTGGGAGGGGTTAAGGTCATATTCCTTCAAAATGGTGAGTTTCCTAAGATTTATTTGATTTTTAAGTGGAAACTTTGGAAAATTTTATGTTTCAATTGTATTTTGCAGTACGGGTTTGTTAACTACGCTTTGGAGTTGTTGGTCCTTCGCAACTTTGGGGAAGAGACTTGGGATGAGATAAAGTAAGATTATTTCCACTCTATTTGCATGCAGGAGTGCAGTTTGAGAGAAATGTTGGTGCATGCATTTTAGTCGTTTCCCTCTTGCTGATTTATTATTAGAAATGAAACGAAGCGATTTTTCTGGCTATCGTAAATATGTATTCATTGTGTGCTTGTAATAAATTGCAACTTTGAGTGCAATATGCATAATATTGGCATGGTCAACGTTCATCGTCCCAATCGCAGAAAGAAACTGGTTATTCAGCAGGTATGAACGGAGTAGTAATTGCCTTTCGACTATATAATAAGTAATGGTCACAAATCTTCAGCGACACATATGCAGCGAACAAATGTTTTGTATATGTATGCACATGAAATGATCATAAAGTTTTATGAAGCGGAGGTGGGTCCAGGTTTTGCAGTGTTTTTTGCGAATGCATGCTAAATTTTTTGCACATTCTGATTTCCCATCTCTAACCGAATATTACATGGACAAGTAAGTACACACGCACATGGACAACGAATAACATTTCAAGTTGGTTTAATGATTATTCATTTTGTCAATTTTTCATTTTTACAAACGGCACTCCCTGCAAATATTAGCAATTTAGTGGTATACATTCGACCATAAAATCTGTCAGGTGGAGGCCAATCCCATAAAATAAAATATATCATAACTCAATAACAGCATTTCTTCTTTCGATCTTCATAAAATATTATAAAGTTTAACCGAACAAAATAAAAGATAAGAACAGCTCTCGGTAGTAGAGCTGTTCTTATCTTATTTCTTATTGTGTTAAGTACCGAGTCGGTACTTAACAAAAGTCTAAAAAGTCATGAGATTGTCGATCCAAAAATAATAAAATCTATTAAATCAGTCCAAATCCCAATATTTGTAGTCAAATAGAAATACTTCATCCACTTTACAAGACCAATAAATCTTCAACCCTCCATTAATCCATGATCGATTGTTGTCACAATTATTGTTACGATTGTTGTCGAACAGAAGTTCCAAGTAGCAAATTGTGGGCTTTTTTTAAATGTCGGTGGAGAGTACACTTTGTTTTGAATCTTTTAGTCCCGACGTGGCAATAATCACATGACAATATTTTTTCCTCGCTGTGCACGGTTTGATGTCTGAAAAAACAATAAAATGATATGAAATATGGAATTTGTAACGACCCAAAAGATGCACACGGTCAATTATCTCACCTACCGTTCGAATAGTGTCCGATCCCAAAACATTTTCTCGCAAGTTGGACACGCCTGTCGAAACCCGCGATGACCATTTTCGCTGACATCTTCTTCTTCCCGTCCCTTGTGTGAATTTTCATGCCGAACTCGTGAAGCCTGAGTCGACAGAGGTTTTAAACATATGCGACAAACGTACTTGGTATTCCCTTCTTGATGCCGTTTCCAGTGCCGCTTGAGACTTTGGAGATGTTTCAATACTTTGTGGCAGATGTGGCACTTGTGACCTTCTTCCAGGATTGGAGATTCTAAAATCACAAAAATTTGAGGATTAATACCCTGATTTTTTTATTTACTACTAATTTTAAATTGTTCACCTGGTGTGAGAGACCCATCGCTGCTACTGCCCCCATAGTCACTGGTCGGTGAGTCGGGGTAAAATGGGGCAGTGCAAAAGTTCAGGGTGCCAGGTCGCTGAAGGTTTTGTGGGTGTACTGGGAGAACGGGGGAGTGACCTTGCATCTCATACATGCACCGTAGCAGGTCTTCCACGGGGGAAGCAGTGTTGGTAGCGTGCATTGGGACGACATCGAAAACTATGTCTTCTGTCCTTGAAACACAACTGCCGATATCGGTCGAGTGACGTGGCGAACTTGTGCCGTCGTCACTGTCCGACGACGAAGTAGGAGGAGACGGACTGTCGAGGAAGAATAAACCAAAGTCGATATTGTCCATAGTGCAATCCACCACAATTGACCTGAAAAAAATTGAATTTTTATTTTCGCAAAAATCAAGGCTACCGACATTTTATAAAATCTTACGACTACTGTTTAATGAGAACAATTCAATTAAAAACTTACCAAATCCCGTTGTTCAGTAGTCAAAACTTAAGTCCGACTCACCAACCGAACCCACCAGAACAACTGACAGTCGAATGAACGAATCCACTCGCAGTTCTGAATTGATAAGCAAATTTTGCAATTTTGCATCACAAAGTCGAACACGTTCTGCTTGAGCGGAAAATCTCCATGATTTTAGAATATTTTCGGATTTGCATGCTTCAACAAGCTCAACTTGCATAGAAGATTTTTGAGATATGAATGGAATTTAAAATTTCTACGAAAGGTAGAGGCCATCACCATGTTACAGGAAAATGGTTTCTCATAAACTCAAAAAGTCTTAGCGAATCTGAAAATACCACTCATTCAGATCATGTTTAAACAAAAATGAAGAAAATCCATCTAGGATTGGTAAAATCCCAGCTATTCGAAAAATTATAAGTAGGTACATCAATAAATTGAATTATTTGCACTGAAACTGGGCCGAAACAATGACAGTCTTTGTTCACAGCATCAAGGTCTAAAACATACAGAAAATTATTCGGAAAATTTCACTTAAAACCATTTTCCCATAACATGGTGATCTCTACCTTAACTTGCATGAAAAACAACTCTCCATCAACGTTCTTCCCTGAGCTAGATAATTCTTATTTCATTTCATTTGCAAATTAGGAAGGAAGCCGACGTCGTGATGGATGGACAATTTCTCGTCCGACAGATTTATGAGGATGAAATCACTTACAACATTGTCGGGGCTGCTGAAAAAGTTTTGAGTATGCAAAATCATAGAAAATAAAATAATGCAAAGTTCAAAGCTATATGAATAATTTTTTTTGCAGAAATACCAGCCAACGCAATTTTAGAACTGTTTGGCAAAATGTTTTTCGATTTCTGCGTGGAATCCGGGTATGACCGCATTCTCCAAGTGTTGGGGGCCACACCGAGAGATTTCCTTCAGGTGCATATTTAAGCAAAAAGATAGCTAATTGAATATCCATAATTTTGTAAATTACTTCCAGAATCTCGACGCTTTGCATGATCACTTGGCCACAATCTACCCTGGGATGCGAGCACCCTCTTTCCGCTGTACGGTCCGACCTGAAGACGGTGCCCTGGTTTTGCACTACTACTCTGACCGACCCGGTTTGGAGTCAATTGTCATCGGAATTGTGAAGGTGCTAGTAATGACCACTGTCTTAGCCATGATTTACTAATTGATGTGGCATAATTTCCGTAATAAGTAGGCCGTCGCCAGTAAACTGCACGAGACGGAGGTCGAAGTTTCCGTCATGGCGGACAAGGAAGTTGCCAAAGATCACGTACAATTCCTCATCACGGAGAAGAAGGTGGGAGCTCAGCTGGATAAGATGAAAATGGCGACGGATGACAGCTCAGCGTCCAATTTCTCATTCCTGTCCCCAGGTAAAAAAGAATTACTAATAGATTGAGAACAAACAACAAAGTAGATAATTACGAAAATTGGTCCATTTCATGCATAATGGAAAATGAAATAAAGTGGGGAGAGTGAGAGAGGGAAAGAGTGCGTATCAAATTTCTGATAAGTAATATAATCCGGTAATGATAACATCAAAGTCTGCACATGGAACACTCAAGATGATGATGATGATGGATTAATGTAGATAGATGATGATGATGAAAAGTACTGTTGTTACTGCCCTAATTGGGTTTAAGTTAAGGCCAAGTACGTAGACGAGCCGAGTACGCTATGAACATAAATATAAGTAAACAAAGAAAAATATCAAATTTTTATTGACGATGATGACGGTGAAAAATGAGACTGTTTGGATAAAATGTTTGGATAAATAAGACAAAGTTCGGAAATAGAGCAGTCGTCAGTCTAATGTATTATCAGAAATATTAGTTAATTGGGTAGTGACATGAAATGAAATATACTGTCTGACTTTTCATAACTTAAAAGAGCTCATTACTCGATTTTGAGTTTCAATTTTGCCGTGTTATTGTAATATTCTATGATTTTTGTCCAAAATATTTCATGTGTCCTCTCAAGTTTCGCGTTTTTACCTGAAATTTATTTCCCCACTCGCTCAAATGCATAAAGCAAATTTTACTCACATCCATAACTTCTTCTTCCATAAAATCTAGAACTTTTGCTTTCCCTCAGATGACGTGGTGTCATAGTGGGCATCGCAGAGTTCACGCTAATAAATATATTTTCAGATCCATTTCACTTTCACTTTCCGACTTCGAAGTATCTAGAACCATCGATTCTAAATATTCCGTTTCCAGAACAAAAGTTTGCGAGATGCGTCTTTGATTTCATGCTTTTTTGAAAAACTTTTGTTTTTTGCCCAAAGTGATTCTGAACTGTAAGCTATGAAAATTTTTTCAGAAACTTCAGCTTTGCATAAGAAAAAGTGATGATCAAACTAGAAGTATAATTTTATGGATGAATAACTAAATCTCTTTGGTTTTTTGTTGCTTTTTTGGGTGGGGAAATTTATATGTAACTATCCAAATTCTCATAAAGTTTCCACAGGAGATTTACTTTTGAAGAAATTTGTTATTTTTCATAAATACCTAGAAGAGTGGATCAGTATACGCGATCATGCAAACTTCAATTTTTTATCGATGTTAAACAACATGCACACCAAAGTTTCAAATTTTCTTAAAAGATTAAAGAGTTTTGTTTTGAATTTGATTTCTGCAGAGCCCAAGATAAGCCCAGAGACCTTCTCAAAAGCTTTCCCATTTCATCTATTGTTCGACCGAGATTTGGTCATTCGACAAGCTGGGACCGCGATCAGTCGGGTGATGCCAGAAGTTCTGGAAAATTGCAGATTGACGGATATCGTGGAAATGGTATGAAAACTTGAAATAAAAAATAGACGTAAAACTTGAATAAATATTTCCCTTTGTCCTCTTAGGTGCGACCCCACATGGATTTTACCTTTGACCACATTCTCTCTCACATCAACACAATTTACGTATTACGAACTACAAACCCCGTCATTGCTGGGGAGTTTATGACCCCTGAGATTTTGGCTGCCGACCATTCCTTGATGAGACTCAAGGTACTATTAGCGTCAAGATCGATGAAGTAGCATGAAAAAAGTATGGCTGCATAATTACAAAGAATAATTTTGGCATTAGGGCGAGATGTTGTACATCCCGGATACGGATTGTATGTTGTTTCTGTGCTACCCTTCCGTCATGAATTTGGACGATCTGACAAAGTAATGCATATCACATAGCCTTGTCTGTTCATTTGCATAGCTTGACGCATTCGCGAAAGGCATAAAGTCTACTTATTTAATAAGGAAAGCCCGTAAAGCCGAAAATGGGCATTATGAGATTTATGCAAATGAACCGACACTGCTAGTTTAATTTGAGAATAATTACGAACTTATGCAAATTTAAACATATTCATGTACAGGCGAGGACTCTACATCAGCGACATCCCATTGCACGACGCTACTCGTGATCTCGTCCTGCTAAGTGAGCAGTTCGAAGCTGAATACAAGCTGACACAAAATCTGGAGATTTTGACGGACAAACTACAACAGACGCATCGGTAGCTTTTCACTAATTTTGATTAATTTCGTAATTTTTGCACACTTAGTACATTTTTCTCCGTAGTGAACTGGAAGCCGAAAAGGGGAAGACGGACAACCTCCTCTACTCGGTGCTTCCCATCTCCGTCGCCACCGAGCTGCGACATCAGCGTCCAGTCCCTGCCAAGAGGTTTGACACGGTCACCCTCCTCTTCTCAGGCATTGTGGGCTTCACCGACTACTGCGCCAGGAACTCGAACAACCCCATGAAAATTGTGCAGCTGCTGAACGCAATCTACACCACGTTTGATGTCCTCACGGATCCGAAGCAGAATCCCAACGTGTACAAGGTGAATTTTCATGTGGTTTCTGTTCTTGTCTGACGTGTAAGAATTTACTCGTTGGACTCAGGTTGAGACCGTGGGTGACAAGTACATGGCCGTGTCCGGACTACCTGAGACATGTTCATCGCATGCTAAATGCATGGCAAAACTAGCTCTCGATATGATGGACCTTGTGGATCAGATCACTTTTGAGGAGACGGAAGTGGTAATTTAAATCAAATTGAAACATCTTTTACCTCAACTTATGAGGTCTTGAAATTTACCGAAGTTATTGAAATATTAAAGAAAATTACCATCGGAATCCATTCCGGCGAAGTGGTCACTGGAGTCATTGGGCAACGCATGCCACGCTATTGTCTGTTTGGAAATACGGTAAATCTGACGAGCCGAACAGAGACGACAGGATCGCCAGGTCGGATCAATGTCTCAGAGGATGCGTACAGGTGCGTGCTCAGATTTAAAATTAATTAGAATTTAGTATTAAAATTCTGCATAAATTTCTTAGTTGGTTGCAAACTGAAGAAAATTTTGACCCCTCATTCACCTTCGAGTATCGAGGCCCAGTTCAAATGAAGGGGAAAGCAGAGCCGATGAATGTCTACTTTCTCTTGAGAAATACCGACAGTCCCAACAACATTGAGAGTTTGAGCACCGTGACGATGACGTCGGGAGGAGGGCGAGGAGGGGACAAGGAGATGCTGGTGGAGGCGTCGGATGTCAACGTGGACGTCGGAATGGACATGACCGTGACATCCGCCGAAACCGGGCATGCTGAACAGATATGACAAGAAAAGAAGAAGAAACGCAAGTCCAGAGATTGCGGTTCTTCCTCGTTATGCTCCCTTCTGTAGACCTCCATAGCTCGTAGTTGAGGGTCACGTGGTGTCACTTTTTGTTAAGTGGAAGGACCATCGATCGACACTCAATTTGATGACCACTGATCTCAAATCTGAATCATATACCCTGTAAAATTTTTGATTGTTATATATATTCCACAGTCTAACTCCTGATACATACATACTTGATGAAACCGCACATAAGTATTCCTGCTTTTTTGCTTCTTTAATATCTTATTGTTGTTGGTTAAACCTAATAAAAAATAAACCATTGATTTAATACGTGGCTGAATTCATTTTTATTGAAAGGTAATTCAACTGAGGATGTGAGCATGTTTTGTAATTCCATAAAGTATGCAGATGGCAAACTAGCATTAATACTTGCCCAATCCACCACAAAGCTCCTTAAGATATCTTGATTTGCTCTCAAACGTCCCCGGCCTGACATGTCGCCACTAGGTTATCCAAACGACAACTGTAGGATTACCAAAATATGATGTCCTTGATTATTCATCCTCAAGATATCCTATACCTGATGAATTGAGGTTGTCTTTTTTTACTCGTCTTACTGAGGTCTTGTTGACGTGTCGTCAGGTTAATCTCAAATTACGCGAGTATCAATGCGGCGGCAAATTTATTTCAACTCATATTTCTGCGTATTTCTGTGTAAAAACTTTGCCGTTTTTATACAAAATGCCAAAAGTTATTTCTAACTTAAGTAAACGTCAATTAAGACGCAAAATTAATCAACGAGTGACTAAAGTTTTACATTGTATGCGATACAATCAAGCACATCAAGTCGTCAATTCCCAAGTTTCTTTCAATTCACCGTCCCCATGTGAAGTGTACAATAATTTTGAAACCATTAGTGAATCTTCAAGATGTAAAAGAGCAAACGAACTTTACGATTCAAGTGATATTTTAAGCGGAAGTGAGGTAGACAATCTTAAAGAACGTTTAAAAATATGGTCCGTTACTAATAATATTTCACAAATTGCCACGAGTGAATTACTTAAATTGTTACAAGCTCATAAATGTTTTGAGAATTTTCCACTTGATTCAAGAGCTTTACTAAAAACAGTAAGAAGTTTCAAATATCGCACAGTCAAGCCAGGAAAGTACGTTCATCTGGGATTTGACATCGGATTGCAAACAGTGATTCAGAAACTTAATTTTATTCCCGACGAGATTGGAGTATTGATAAATATTGATGGTATTCCTGTCTCTAAAAGTAGCAAAAGTGAATTTTGGCCGATTCTATGTTGTTTAGAGTCGGGTGATGCAGCTAAGAAACCATTTTGTGTGGGAGTGTATCATGGGGGAGGAAAACCAGAGGATCAAAACGACTTTCTGAAAGATTTTGTGGCTGAGGTCAAAGCATTAGAGCGACATGGTTATTCCTATCATGGGGTAGTTATCAAATTTAAAGTGAAAGGATTTATTTGTGACGCTCCGGCTCGTGCATTCATAACTTGCACAAAATATCATTCTGGATTTTCGTCGTGCAGTAAGTGTACCCAAACCGGCGAAAGGTATGAAAATCGGGTTGTATTTTCAAGCAAAGTCGTCACGAAACGAAGTCAACAAAGTTTTCTGCAACAAAATGATGAAGACCATCATCGCGGAACTACAATTTTAACTGAAATTAACGTGGACTTGGTGAATGATGTCCCTTTTGAGTTTATGCATTTAATTTGCATCGGTGTTGTCAGGAAATTGTTGAATTTGTGGGTAAACGGCAAGCCAAAATACATGAAATTCAGCGGACTTACTATTACTAATTTATCACGGGATCTTGTTAAGCAAAGATTTAACTCCTGGCGATTTCAATAGGAAACCAAGATCGTTGGTTGAACTTCCTCGATGGAAAGCAACTGAATTCCGTCAGTTTGTACTTTATACGGGGCCGGTGGTTTTACAGGACAAAATTCCACAAACTTACTTGAATCACTTCAATTCTTTGCATCTCGCAGTATTTATTTTATCAAATAATGACTTAATCAGAAAACATGGAAGTTATGCTAACACTTTGCTGAAGTATTTTGTTGAGCAATTTTCATCATTATATGGAAAAGAAAACATATCATACAATGTGCATGGACTTTTACATGTGTGTGACGATGTGAAAGTATTTGGGAACTTAAATAATTACAGTGCATTTCCATTTGAAAATTATCTGGGGCAATTAAAAAATCTCATCAAGGGGGGAAATAGGAAATAGGAAAGTAATAGGACCGCTCGCTCAAGTCTGCCGTCGACTCTCCGAGCGGGACAAAATTCACTCAAGCCCAACAACGGAGGAAGCATGCCATACTGCAGGTCCACTCTTAGAAGACTTAAATTCTCCTCAATTTAATAAATACTATTTAAAATCCTCTTTCCTTACGTCTGATAACCGAAATTGTTATTGCAAATTACGAACTGGAGAAATTATAAAAGTTTTCAATTTTGCTACTAGAAAAAGTGATAAAAAGTTGTGTGTGATTGGAAAACCTTGCTGTGAATTAAGTGCACTCTATTCTATTCCTTTTGATTCCAGAGAATTTGGGATTTACAAATTCAAAACTCTGGGGGAATTAGATTATTGGGAGACAACAGAAATTTTGCATAAATTAATCGCGGTAGCTGCTAACGACTCTTCTATTGCTGTCTTTCCTCTTCATCAATAAAAATGGAATTCGCCGTGGTGGAATTTATGGTGACTAAAGAAGTTGCGACAGTGCCACTGACCTGGATATCTGAAAATGAAGAGGAAACCTGGTGGCCCCCATACAAAACTAACGATCGTATTTTAAAAGCAGTGAAAATTAAAGAGGGGGTGAATCCAATGTCATGGGCGAAGCACATTATTCGGGTCATTAAATTATATAGTAAGTGGAAGTATTTTTAAGTTAACAAAATTATAATGGTGAATGTAATTAGGAATTAAAATAAATTAGTCAATTAGAGTAAGAAATTTTAATAAAACACTTTATAATTTTACAGGAACTTTCGCCACAGCTGTGGAAAATGAGAAGAAAGCTGTGTACACTTCAAACCTGGAGTCGGAGGCAGAGTCTTCGGAGAAGAAAAAAGGAAATCGTCCAAGGCGAAAAACAACAAAATACAACCGTGATTCTGACACTAGCGAAGAAAATCATCGTCCTGTCACCTCGAGAAAAATTATTCCATGTCCGCCACAGCCTAATCTTTCACCGGTGTCGTCGTCCGAGCCATCTCCGCCTCCAAGGACATCAACTCCGACACAGTACTTTTCTCTGGCTCAGGGAAGTGGAACATTGGCTGCCCAACGTCAAGAATCCAACTTATCCAAAAAACAGTTTGTAGAAGGAAGTTCCAGCTCGGAGGATGAAGGAAGTCTTTCTGCTTTACAGAACAAATGTGAGCCATAATTAGATTACAAGCCTTAATAATTTAAAATCTTGAATATATTATACTAATTTGGTCTGTGGAATTAGTGGATGCCATTGGATCAAATTTTAAGGATGGAACTCAGGATAAGGAGCAAGAGGGTTGGATTTATAACATTTATTTAATATACGAGAACTTAAATATTAATTTGTGTCCAATAATATTATTATTTTTTGATTTAGGATCGTCGCCGATTAAATTTGAAGACTACGTCGTTCATTCACTGGAGCGACTCCATCAAAAGATCGACCTACAAGGATCAGTTTTAGTGAAATTGTGTAATTTCGTTATGGCACAAAATTCAAAAAATCCCATCATCTCAAAATCGCCAAGGCCGGAATTTAAATTTCCAGTGGAAAACTTTGAGGAACTTGCTGAATTGGAGAAAAAATTAATGACGTCTAAATTATTTTATAACCAATTGGTAATAATTATATAATTTAATTTACGTACATGATATATTAATTGATTATTACATAATAATAAAAAATTCTGTATTTCACTAGGTTGGCTTTCTAGCCATTATTGGCGGAAAGGATTACAAGGAGACGATAGCTGGCATTCTTCCGTACCTCTTCACGAACGAGTTGGCTGAAAAAATTGCCTGGGACGGAATTCGAAAAAAGAATCCAAAGAAGGCGTTCAAAACGCTCCGGATAAAACAGGTTTTGTTTGGTACGATCATAAAACTATCCTCGTGTTATATTATAATTGTATTACATAATATTTACACTTTAATAGATGCTGTCCGTCAGAATCCGCTTGTCAATCGTTCAGTGACCGACAAGGAAATGAAGGCAAAAGGAGCTTCATGGTTTCAGCACGCGACGGATAGAATTAAGGCAGCTGTAAGCCTTTAATTAAATATTTATAATTGCATAATTATAAAGGTTTGCAAGTCCACTAAAAGTAATTAATTATTAATTTTAGGCTTTAAAGCGGAACAAAGGATTGGAGGAAGAAGCTGAAGAGATTTAGTTAGAATTCATTTAATATTTTATGTTATTGTTATGCAATTTCTTATACAATCTTAATTTTGAGAATGAATTAAAATGACTTAAAATTTAAATAATTCAGTCTTGTGTTAATTTGTGAAGCACTAAACCCTGCGACCATAAAAATCATGTAAGGATGTCTGGAAGATATAATTCAGAGGAAGTCCCAAAGACGTCTTGGCAAGATATCAATGCGACATCCGAAAAGCGGACATTTGTTGTTCATAAGGATATCCTTATGACCACTGTCGTCCATGGAAAGATATCCTTAGGACCAATGAATTTCTTTCAAATGATGTCCTTAAGAGCAAAATAAGGACTTTGGTGGTGGATTGGGTGGTTAGTTGATTAATAGTTCATTGCCATGCATCTTTAATGAATTGGCTCAATGTGAATCACTTTACACTCGACAAATATGTATAAATGTCACTTACAAGTACATACAAGTCGTGTACGTGGTTTTGTTCAAAGAAAAGCACAACATTTATTGAGTGGACCTCGTCCCAAATAAATTTATCGGGCCTCTTTGACCCCAGCAGATTCCATACATCTTACAATTAGTCTGTCTGCAACATAATTAATACAACTCTGTATAATGAAATGTCCATATTAATTTGACCATGAACTGTATCTGATACTGTGATATAATCGCGAAAAGTTACGTTATTTAGTGCATGTGGTCGAAATGGAATTAAGACTACAGATAAATACATGCAAACTCACAAAAAAGATTGAGTCTTGTCTGTGGACAGTGGACATACATACATTTCTTTAACAGTGAATAAGTTTGTAATCATTTTATACAAGTCGAATTTTCCTCATAAGTTGGAAACTGGAAAACGTCTTTCCTAACGTTTTAACAAAAAGGTATTCACAAAGTTTTTCAAAACAATGCAAAATACATTTGTAATTATTTTACACAAATAGCAATGGAAAATGAGTTGCTAATTGAAAAAGCAACCGAAGATGACATCCCAATTTTGAATGAATTCATTAACGCGTGCTACATTGGAAATGATGATAATGGACCGGATACGTCGTCACCAGAATGGACTTCGGTGTCCAAGCTTATCGGTGGCCGTCGAACAACGCCGGAATTTTTACTGAAAGATATGCAAAATTTGGACATCACTATTTTTAAATGTACAGCAAAATCAGATCTTCAATTAGTCGCAAGTTGTCGAGCTCACAATACAGACGAGGATACGATTTATTCTGAAATGCTTTGCGTGTCTCCGACGTGTCAAGGAAAGGGGGTTGGGAAGCTAATGGTTGCCAAAGTGGAAGAACTTGGTCGAGAGTTAAAGTGCAAATATCATAAAATTCAGGTATTTTCTTGTCGAAAGGGTTTAATCGAGTGGTACGAGAAGTTGGGTTTCAAAGAGAACGGGAAGCAAATCCCACTGCCGGGACCTACCGAGAGGGCGTGGTTTATTAAAAGTGATGTCACAATTCTAATCGAAATGCAAAAAAGTTTGTGAATATCATGATTGTTAAAATACTTCGTTTTTGGTGTATAAATTAATTGTAAAACATCTGCAATTCTTAACGCGTCAAAGATAACAGATTTTATCATTGTTGTATTTTCAGTGAAATTATCGGACGAAATTCGATTCCATTTGACGTTTATTTATAAATCACTTTATTTTCTTTTTCGCTTTCGAAATAAAAATGATTTCTTCATTTATCACATCATTGATATTCAAGTTTAATAAATACTGTAAAGAAATTCCACTCATACATGTATTGTTAAGATATTAATAAGAGATTTAGATAATATTAATTTGGTTAATCTTTCATTCCATATTATGGAATCCATAATGATGAATTAGATATGCAAATATCTAGCTTCAAAACACAAGTCTGAGCCATGAAAGTACGACATGAAGAGATTGGATTTCTTTGTGTGATAAGAGAGGAATGCGCGCGAGCTCTCCGTCTTCAACTACTGATAAGCGATCGATGTACGATCTTGATTTTGACTATTCTTGTATCAATCACTGAAAATGAAACGTTTTCAATAGATGAATGTAGCATGTGAATGTCTGTGTTCCTTTCCCTTATCTCTTGATTTTCAAAGTTATCAATTCCAAATTCTCTAATTTTCCAATCATTCTTTTGCTGGACTCTTTCTCGTCAACATTATTTCCCCTGCTCCACGAACAGTTTAAAACTGCTGCACCAAGTTTTAAATCCACACCCACAAAATCGTCACCCCCTTCATCTCATTAACAATGGTGAAGTCCAACACCGGAAACTCTATTTCCTTGCTCCTCACTCCGACGGAATCATCTCGGAATGGGGCGAACCCTGCTTCTCCGGCGTCCACAGTAAACGTGTCGTCACCTCAAGGGTTTCAAACCCCTCCAGTCTTCAGCCCCAGTGACGAGTTCCCCGACTATCAAAGCAGTGGCAGGTCTCTCCTGTGGTCCTCGACTTGTGGTTCTACTTCCTCGTCATTAAATTGTAGTTGCCCAGGTTGTCGAAGAAGTGGTAGCAGCAGACCAAGTACCAACTCTGAATCATCATCATCAATCTTTTTCGGTGGGCCTCCTGCACCAATGCCGGTATTTCAACCAAGAAACGTGAACATGGTTCATGGACGAGGCCAAAGAGGTGCTCCTCCACCCCCACCTGGAATGGGGGCAGGTCAGCCAGGTCAGCAAAATGCACCACCCACAGGACCACCAAGCGTGATGCAATCAGGAGGAGGAGAAATCACCAACCACTTCTACACCAGTGCGGCTGCCATTACGGTCAATCTCCAGACTCCGGGGACCTACATGGTTGGTCTTATTGCGGACATCGCTATCGGTGATCGTGGATCAAGGGGACGACATCATCGCCATCGTCATCATCATCAGCCTGGTGACGCTGGTCATGTCGTTCCAGCAACTCAGGGGATAACAGGACATCATCATCAATAGCCATTTGGGATAAACAATGGAATCTTATAAGGCAAGCTTATTCTAGATTTTTTTAAATTAGCTTGAAAATTTTATATAAAAACTGAGTTATTATTAATACTTAACATGTGTATTTTTTCTTTTTGCAGAGTAACTTCACTCGTCGGCTAAAGGAAATCTTCTATCTATTCGAAATATTATCTACCATCTAATATCATCCACAACCCAGCTCAGTTCTACTTCTACTACCTCAGCTAAATTAAAATATGACTAACAGATACTAATTTTCAAGTAATTCTAAATATTTGTTAATTCGTCACATTACATACAATTTGTAATTTACAAATTATTTAGTTATTTAGACTATAAGTATTTTATTTCACAAAAAATTGTAGGAATATTTTTTTCCAACAGTAAAATTTTCAATGCTTATTCTTCAATAGCTGTTATAAAATGTACATATATTTCGTACACTGTTAGTTAACATGATAAACTGTTAAACACATTTTTTTCTTTAAAATTGATGAATAAATCTCAACTTTGTTGTAAAATGAGTACCCAAAAAATTCTTTCGCAGAAAATTTTGATGGGGATTGTGCATAATTTCATTTCAGTCAGATACACAGCACATGTAAGAATATTATAGGTAATATTTACAATTTTTTGTAGTGGGTGCACCGAAAGAAATAATTGTCATGATGAGAAAGTAAATTTAACGTTTCATAGTATAGTCTCGAGTTCAATTTTTGTAAAAAGTACACAACTGGATGGCACAACTTAATCACCGAAAAAAACTAAATGGACAAGTTGGGGGACGCCTTGTTGGTTACTTTTTTTGTTCCGTATTGGCTCGTGTTTTAATGCTGGGTTTACAGAAAGTGGCGTTGAAAAGTAAAATCAATAAATATTTCAAAGTACAAATCCAAAAAGTAACACTATTAAATATTTATGACTTGGTTATACGTAAGGGATCAAATAACAAAATTAAGCAAAGTTAAGTATAAGCTATTTACATGTGAGTAATATAAAAAGTACAAATGAACGACATGTATAGGAAATTGTCTACATTGTATAGCTATTTTAGCGGAGTTTACAATAATCAGTCTACATAATGGCGTTAACAGATTTTCAAAAATTTGAAGTCGACAAAATCAGACTTGTTATCGCTTCAACATGGGAATTATAGGCATATTAAAATTGTGGGTTCAATCAAATGGATACGGAAATTTGTTAACAAAACGAAAATATTATTTGGATCATAGTAGATTATACTTTATATAAAATCCACTGTTTTAGTATCCGTTTATCAAAAATGCGGCTTAAGTGAATTTGAAGAAAGCTGCAGTGTGTATTCACATATAAATTTCTGAGCATCAACAAAACACGCTAATCTTTCATTCGATAATGAATTAGATATGCAAATACAAGATTCAAACGACAAATTTGAGCCATATAAGAACGACGTGAAGAGCAGACTAGATGTCTTTGTGTGATAAGAGAGGAATGCGCGCGAGCTCTCCGTCTACAACTACTGATAAGCGACCGATGTACGATCTTGATTTTGACTATTCTTGTATCAATCACTGAAAATGAAACGTTTTCAATAGATGAATGTAGCATGTGAATGTCTGCGTTCCTTTCCCTTATCTCTTGATTGTCAAAGTTATCAATTCCAAATTCTCCAATTTTCCAACCATTCTTTTGTTGGACTCTTTCTCGTCAACACCATTTCCACGCTCATTCCCCTGCTCCACATACAGTTTACAACTGCTCCCCAAGTTTTAAAGTGCTATTAAGTCCACACCCACAAAATCGACACCCCCTTCAACTCGTTAACAATGGTGCACTTCAGCACTCCCATTTCTACTGTGATTCCCACTGAATCATCTCCGAACGGGGCACGTCGTCCATCTCCGACGTCAACAATAAACGTGTTCGCCCCCCAAGGGTTTCTTACCCCCCTGCTTGTCAACGCTGGGGACTTTCCGGAGTCTCCCAGGTCCACGTCATCTTCTGGAAGTTTATATGACTTGCGTTGTCCACATTGTGGGAGCAGTGATGTCCGAAGTTTAGCAAGTTCCAGCTCCAGCTCTGCTTCATCGCCCAACTGTTGTGGCGCACCTCCTCCCTCACCAATGCCGGCTTTTCAACCAAGAAACGTCAACATGGATCATGGACGAGGCCAAAGAGGTGTTCCTCCTCCCCCACCTGGAATGGGGGCAGGTCAGCCAAGTCAGCCAAATGCACCACCAGCAGGACCACCAAACGTGATGGGATTCCAGCCAGGAATCAACAACCATTTCTACGCCGGGGGTGCGGCCATTGCGCTCAATCTCCAGACTCCAGGGACCTACGTGGTTGGCCTAACTGCGGACATCGCTGTCGATGGTCGTGGAGCATGGGGACGAGCTCATCATCGACATCCTTATCATCAACACCCTGGTGATGCTGGTCATGTCGACCCAGCAACTCACGGGATAACAGGACATTATCATCAATAGCCAATTTGTTGGGAGAAACAATTGAATCCTATACTTATAAGGTAAGCTTATTCTAAATTTTTTGAAAATTAGAATGAAAATTCTATATAAAACTGAGTCGTTACTTAATTTGTGTATTGTTTCTTTTTGTAGAGTAACTTCACTCGTCGGCTAAAGGAAATCTTCTCTATTCTATTATCTACTATTTAAAATCATCATCCACAACCCAGCTCAATTCTACTTCTACTACCTCAGCTAAATTAAAATATGACTAACAGATACTAATTTTCAAGTAATTCTAAATATTTGTCACTTCGCCACATTCCAAATTATTTAGTTTATTTAAGTATTTCATAATTGGACGTGGTTCCATTATTTCATTAATCTTCATAAAAAATTGTAGTTTTTTTTTCAAAAGTAAAATTTTCAATGCTTATTCTTAGCTGTTATAAAATGTATATTTCGTACATTAGATTAAACTTTATAAAAATTTATAAAACTGGCTCTAATCATAAGTTGTCACGTTCATCAAAATTATTTTAAACAGACATTATGTGTTCTTTGACTTGAGAATTGGTGCATTTTCAGCATTAATTTTTAAACAAACTTGTCTCGACTTATTATCATATCATAATATGCAAATGCAAGTCAGCTAATGACTTATTATTTAATTGGAACTGCATGGAATAGAATTGCATAAACTGGACAAGCTGAGAAGCACTCGCTGTAAGCTGATGCTTGTTTACTTCACCTTATTTCTGCTGATTTGACAAAACCTATGAAATATTCCATTTATCTTATAATATGATAACCCAGCAGATCTAAAAAAATTAATAAAATGAATATCATCACAGTTTTGGTATTGAGTTCACTCACTCTGCAATTAAATTTGAGACAGGGAACATCTTTTAACAGAAACTAAAATTTTCTCACATCAAAAAGTGACATAAGTTTCATTAAAAAATATGTCGACGCTAAATTTCGCCAAGGCAGTTCTGATCATAGGACTGGTAACGAGCTTTGGGTCAACCCCAGTCCACGCTATGTCGTGGTGGGAACGATGGCGAAATTTCCTTTTGGAGTGGGATACAGATTCGATTGTTATTCGCCCTCATGAGAGTAAGATTTCAAACAACTGCTAAATACACCACTAATATTTTGCTTTGTAACATGTTGCATAAATTACCGCAGACCTCCGAGCCTCCCCAATTTTCCTGGACCGAGATGACATTCGTGATGTTCATTTTTACCTTTTTACTGACCCAGAGTAAGCATGTCCAACATGGTCGGGCGTTACTTCTTGCTCTGATTTTATAAAATAATCATAAATTGCACCGTTTATCTATTTAGGAACCCAGATTTTATGCAAGAAGTCCATATTGACGACCCCACTCAGTCATCATTAGAAGCTTGGGACCCATCCGTTCCAACCAAAATCATTGTGCACGGGTTCATCCAAAATATTAACGCGACATTTCCACAAAATGTGAAAAATGGTATAGTACTTTGATTAATATGTAAATCGTGCGTAGTTGGTAGTTGTGCAATGTTCTAATTTCCATTTTCCAGCCTACCTCAAGCGTTCCAAGGACACTGGTCAAAAATACAACATTCTCGTCGTAGACTGGGGTCGATTGGCCTACCAGTTGCAAGACGGGGTTCCAGTCTACACCCGGGCTGTCCGGAACGTTGAGAAGGTCGGAACTCGTATAGGGGAACTCGTCATGTACCTCCATTCACTTGACCTCGTGACCCCATCATCTCTTCACCTCATTGGGCAGTCCCTCGGGGCTCACGTCGTGGGTCAGGCGGGTCATTGGTTGCAAGAGCAGAAACCTACACCATTTCTCGTTGCCCGTATCACCGGCCTGGATCCGGCCGGACCCTTATTTTACACTGGGTTGGTGGGACGCCTTCTCAAAACGGAAGATGCTGCTTTTGTCGACGTCGTCCACTGCAATCCCGGCGGTCTTGGGGTGGTAGCACCAGCCATCGTAGGACCAAAGTTGGGAACGGTAGAGTTTTACGTCAACTGGGACCCCTTGACGCATCTCCAACCTCAGTGTGTAAGCCTTGGTCATGTCATCACGGAGAAGGAGGGGTGGATGTTGTGCAGTCATAACTATTGTCCCAAGTTCTTCGCTTGGTCGATTATTACAAAATTGGAGGCGAGACAGTGCTACGGGGTCAAGGTTCACCCGACAGGTTGTGTAGGACCTTATGCCAGGTTTGGGGAGGATCTTTCAACCAGGTTCGTACACTTATAAGATTACATTTTTAGTGTATTGTCTTGTTTCATGTATTTTTTGTCTTTTGTGCAGTGAACAAGGCATGTTTTTCATCAAAATTCAAAACAAATTGGACGATATGCAGCTCTTCATGCCATAAATTAGCATCTAACTGCATTAAGTTTGGTGAGAATTAACTTATTTAGTACCATTTAAATAAAAATAAGCATTTAAATACTTATGTATGTACAGCGTCACAAATTGTGACTCTGAAATTGAGATTGGATTTATAGCCATTTTATGAAATGAACTTTTAACCATTAACAAATTATTGCCGTTGAATAAATTCTACTCACTGCGTAATGTTCTATTATTCTATCCAGTCACTTTTTGCACCTTTAGCTTCACCCACGTCCCAATAAATGTTTGATTTCCTTGAATTTTACCAAGAATCGAAGCATCATAATAAAAATAAGCCTCATTCACTTCATTATAAATGAACATGTTGTCGTCCTGCTCCACTTTATAAGTTGCATGGTACGCGTAATACTTATATAAGTCAAGCTACATTAGGTAACCATACGTCCAGATTTATTGCGTCGATTCATAAGTAGCTAAAGTTTGCAGGGGCTTCGGACTTTTAGATCACTCCTAAAACCCCGGCTAGAAAAGTGGTCATTCATCGTACGGTCAAGTTCCAGCCCACCTGCAAAAATGGCCTGTTAACTGAAATGCATAACGAAAGCAGCACCTCTTCGGTTGGATTGTATTGAGAGAGGAATAATCGGAATTGATGTTTGTTTTGTGTTTGGTTAAAGACAACAATATGCGGTGGACTTGTTTTTCTAAATGCCTTCCTTCCAAACCTTCCCGATTATCGGCCTACTTCAAGAAATTTGTTCTTTAATACTACACGGTCGTAGCTTCCCCTCAAATTCATTTAGGCACTCGGTTCGACCACGACTGACTCGCTTGTGGACAACAATTGGTAAAAACGCCCACAAGCACAAACAAATACCTTTCATATTATAAACACATTGGTATTTTATGTTTCTTAATTATGCAATAATTTTTCTAGATTGATCCAGTTCCATTTTCCTTCGTCACTATGAAGTACCAAAACTCTGCAACCAGTGAAAATGCCACCACTCCCACGACGACCACGGCCCCATCCGTCATAGCACTTGCTCCATCACCCACGACACCGACAACCTCTCGACCTTCACCACCTCCACCTAATTATGACGCCACTGTGTTCAAAGTGCCCACCAAACGTCCCCCAAAACGGCGCATGGCAATCGACACGGAGTACGACGGTCGAACGGGGGCCAGTCGTTGGGAGAGCGTGCTTGGATTACCCATTAGAAATCTTCTACGACGACATCCAATTTTGGCGCAAGTGTCGAGCGGGACTTCGAGGAACACTTGGGGCTTCGCGTCCTCTTCCACGAAGAAAAACGATGCTGGCAGTCATCTCGAACTGATTTTGGGAATGAGGAAGAAAGTCTTCCCACCTTCGGTTAAATTCGTTCCGGTTTTGCGCACCGTGAAAGAAATCGAAGTCATTGGTCTGGTCATTACTTATTTATTTGCATATTTTTTTGTACAAATTGTGACTGTCTCGTGACTTTACAGACTTGGAGTCCACCAATGAAAATGAGAAGACCACCCCAAATTCAGCGCCGGGTGGCGACGGCAAGAAAACTAAGGGAGGAAAGAAGAACGCCGTCATGAAACCGGAAGCCACCACTTCAACCACGACTGCAGATGGCATTGCAACTACTTCCGTCTAAAAGTGAACCTTTTGTGGACTGCTTCTTCTCTCATTAATTAATTCATGTTACCATATTTAGTGTAAAATTTATTCAAAAATTATTATACTAAAAATGTAGGTGCAGTTATTTTGCATGACCAGTAGCAAGTATGTATAATAATAAGTAAATATGTACTTAGTATCGTGTACGTTCTTTCACACAACTTGTCTCTCTGTATCGTACACTCATTTATTATTCACAATTGTCCTGTCAGTCACAATTAGTTTGAATTAATCTAACTTGTCCATACCAGTTCTTACGACTTGTCCAACCAAACTGCTATCGTAGCACTTTAATACTTTAATATCTGTAGCTGCTTTGTTCTTTGTATCATTTTCCAATCTATTTCGCCCTTGTTCTATTAATCAATCATACATATTCAAAAATACCAGCGTGTCATCATCGCACCTGTTGATTTAACTATACACACATGTAAAAGGGGTGTATGTAAAGTCTACCTATGTGAAATCTTGTATCAGTGTACACAGAGGAAAAAAACATTGGTGAATTAAAAATTAACGATATTTTTTTGCTTCTAAGCAATCAGTGTACAGGGTGAGAGCACGTGATAACTGTTAGAAAATAGTTTTGAGCGTCGTCTCTATTTCGCATTTTACTTTGTTTTAACAACTACTTGTTCCTGTGTCTTCGTCTCAACGTCGTCGTTTTTAATTGCTCTTCGACATAAAAATCTCATCTTTTATGATCTCACTATTCCGCACCCTCCCTCAAAGTTAACAATTCTGGTGTAAAAGTCTTATTGGTCCTAAAGAAGGTTGTTTGAGGAGTGGAAGTAACAAGTGTACAAAAATTAGTGGGGAATTTTACACAATTTGCGTGCAATTTGTTTGTCACGATTCGCACGTTATGTTTCAACAGCAGGACTACAATAAAATACCACATGCACATATAAATATATGTCTGTGGACATGATAGTGATTTGCGTGGGTATGCACATGTACACTAAAGAGTGGAAAAGGAGATAATAATTGGTATTTAGTCGTCATTATTACTTTTTACTTGTTTTTGCTAATTGGATGGAGGACATTTCTGCGAATTTGTAGGAATTTGTATTCATGTAAATCAATCGATCCGTGTTGGAATTTGCACTCAAGTAAATTTATATTTATAGGAAAAACTCAATTGCTTCAAGTGACACAATTTTTTGAAGTGTGATGATACCAGGGGCTCTACATATACATTCAGACATGCAGTGCAAACTTATCCCATAATATTATGTAGTACTGATTACATTGCATTACACAAAGAATTCACTGTATGTACATACGTAGAGCGGATGATAAGTCACTTTCGATCACTGCTTAATTACACATACATAGAAATATTATCTGCACGCATGCAACTATGTACAACTTTCATTGTTATACAGAGAGCAGATGAGAGATTTGACGACTAAAGGTCCATACATGTGCATATTTATGTTTGGATGATTCAGAAAAGTGGTCAGTGGTGTTTGGTGGCTTATTGACTCGTGGTCGCAGAAAAAGTGTCTCGTTTCTCATTCCTTTCCAGGAATGAATGAGTGCGAAGTAGTGAATAAATAACAATAATGTGGTTGCAGACGCAAATATATAACATCATAAAAACATGAAAACTTGGTGAACGAAAGCGAGTCAAGGTATTCTGCTGACTCTCCTCCAGAAATAAGTACAATTTTGTAGTTTTATAAAATGAGTGAAGGTGAAACGAACCCCGGGTTTGTGCCCGATCTTAGCATCGGGATTGTGGAAGTGAAAGACATTAATGGTGATCTCACGATTAATAAAAAGGAGGATAACATCATCGGAAATGGGACAAAGATAACTGGCGAAGAAAAACCTGCAGCAGAAGATGCCGTCCAAAAATGGAATTTTAACCGAAGACAGTGGACATTTATTCTTATTTTTGGGGTGACCAATATTTTCAGAGCTGTCTCGATTTTGATAACCGGACCATTTTATCCACCAGAGGTGAGCGTTTAGTGCATTTCTCATCCGCAGTAAAAACATTGTATTTGTAAAAGTTGGTTTTTAAGCATTGATCGACTTGTATAGGCAAAAGATCGAGGTATTTCCGATACAAAGATCGGATTTGTCATGGGATCCTACGACTTTGCGACATTTGCTGTTGTTCTCCTTTTTGGAAAGTTGATTGTAACTTGTAAATCTTTTCTTTAATGAGTTTAATTTGAAATGTGAATTTGCTTAAGATTCAAATTTATATGTAATCATTGACAGATTCCCAAGTTTGGGCCAAGGGTCGTATTAAAATTGAGTATTCTTAACCTTGCTGTGTGCATGGTGCTGTTTGGGTATGGAAAATACTAGGGATTCAAAAGTTGGGAAATTCAGTTCTAACGCTATTTCTAATGAATTTCAGATGTTTAGACCTCACCGAAAATGCCACCGTTTTTCTCACCTTTTCCTTCCTGATTCGGATTCTTGCGGGCGCAGGTGACGCTGGCTTTTATCCGTCTGCATTTACCATATTTGCCCAAGAATTCGAAGGCAATGTGTCCACCGCGATTGTAAGTTACATATGTGCCATTTTAAATTTAATGATCAATTTAATCATGAACATGTATGTTTTCAGGGACTATTTGAGTTCTTATTCGGACTGGGGGCAATTCTTGGTCCAATCATTTTCGGATCTTTTATCGATGTAAGTAGTTCATCAACGTCAGCTTATTTTAAATTTTGCATAATCTCTGAATTTCCATTTTCCTCAGTTCACTGGATTCCTCTCTGTATACGCAATCGTGGGGTTTCTCCTCTTTTTCTGCGTTGGTTTAAACCACTTTTGTGTTCCGGGACCAGTGGTTCCGTACGGTGGTAAGAATGCCAGCAGTGTCGTCGAAGCTCCGGAGGAGGCTGTGCCCACTCCAGAAATTGACGTCGTGTCCAAGCCCATTAAGTCGAAAAAGTGGTTCGAACTCTTCTTCATTCCTTCCATCCTCGTCGTCATCATTAACCTTTTCACCACCGCGGTGAGCATCGGCTTTTTTACGGCGACTTTGGAGACGCATCTGGAGCAGGTGCCTATTGCTTTTTTATATCATTTATTCGCAACTTTCTTAACATGATTTGCACATATTTCAGTTTAACTTAACCACTTTCGAAACAAGTGTCGTATTCATCGTATCCAACATGATTTACATGTTGACCACACCAGTCTGGGGGAAGATGGGGGACATGTTGAAGGGCCAGTGGAGATATTTAATCATCTTCATTGGAGCGGGGCTTATCTTGGTGGGATTTTGCGTACTGGGGCCACTCCCGTTTTTGCATGATAGATCGTTAGTAGTGAATTATTTTATGCATCAAGTTAACTGAGAGGTCGTATTGGTCATAATCCTCTGAAATTGCTAATGTTTTATGCATAGAACTCTGTGGACCACTTTGATTGGGTTGACCTTGCATGGAATGGGGATTGGGGGCGCGGTCATGTCCGCCTTTCCTCACGCAACTGATTCCGCTATGTGAGCTTTTGCTAATTATTTTTTTACCAAAATTATGAGATTTCTGTATTTACAAATTTTTGATGAAATATTTCAGAGCGTCCGGATTCTCTGAGACTGAGAAGACCTTCAGCTTAATAGGTTCCGTGTATATTATGACATTCACGCTGGGAAATGCGGTTGGACCTTCGCTGTCAGGTCTGCTCGTGGACCAAGTACAATTTCAGAATGCGACACTGCTCGTCGTAGGCCTGTCTACTTTAGTGGTATGTACTTTGTGAAATGCATAATGCAAGAAAATCATGCCATTGTTTTGTTTTAATTACAGTTAATCTCGACCTTCGTTTTGGTCCTGTTTCAACGAGGAAGGAAGAAGCAAAGATGACGGCATATGCTAATTGTTTATTGAATAAATAAATCGAAATAATACTTAACTTTTGTGGTTGTTCTTTCATATTCTTGTTCTAAAATCTACATATTTACATTCTCAACTGACGTTATGTAGCCCTTCCTATTCCTAGTTTTTGTATGGTCTGCTTTAGAAATTAACATTTCCAACAACTCGGCGACAGTTCTCCTCAAAATGAAAATAGAATAATTTTCTCAACTGTTTGATCATTCTTATTGTCTATTAACCATAATTTTTGGATAGTAAACGAATAGCATTTTATTTACGTACACGCCCAACAAACTTTATGAACATTTGATCTAGGTATAGAGTTATCCAGTTAATTGTCTTCTAGCAGTTAAAATATAATCAATTTTGGTAATTTTTGCATAATGCATAATTTAATGTTTGTTAACAGTGCTACGTATTATTCGTTTTAAATCTAATTAAGGATGTGGCAATTACAACCCCAACGTGTCCCCATTTAAATGGCTGACCGACAAAACTTGATCCGGTCTATTACCTCCTGACCTGATAACCTTCCCCACCGCTGCCTGCACATCTTTCGGCAAACCCTTGATATTCCTGATCGCCTCCTTTTTTATCTTTTCTACCAAATCAAAATTTTCCTCAGCAAACTGTGTCAATGCTTCGGTCCGCATGTAGCTCAAGAGTGCGTCCGTCTCTCCCTGGTCCAATTCGTCGAGAATTAGTCGCGTCTTGCAAAATTGGCCCCACATGATGCACTCGTCTCCTCTCGAATAGCTCACAAGGACCGGAACAGGTTCAAGTTTGAATTTCTTAAAGCTACGAAGCATCGTTACCCGGGCGTCGCTACCAGTTTTAGACGACGAGAGTTGGATAATCCCCGTAATTCCGTATGTGACTTCACCACTGTTTAGAAATACGAGATGTTCTCGAATCGTGTTGATAAACTTGGAAGATGACGATAATAGTTTCGACTCTGCGGTGTGTTCCGTTTTCGGAATGAGACCTTGCAAATACCAGAAATCCACGAGGAGCTGGGCTTCTTGGATGGGGAGATTTTGAAGGATGGAGGATACTCCGATCGGTAGGTAGGTGGGATCTCCCAGGCGGGCGTAGACCTTCTCACCCAGCGCGACCTCGGACGTGTGAGGCGCGACATATTTAGTGAATGAGGAGATGAAAGCATGAGTCATCCAGAGTTTTAGGACCGTGGAAGTGTCGGGGGCTGTGTCACGGGCGGATGAAGAGGAGGGATTGGCAGGCAGCGTGTGGTGAATCGGGGTAGTGGCTGGAGAAGTGGTCGCGGTATCTTGAGAGTACTGCTCTTCTTGAGATGAGTATGACGACGAAGAGGCTGAGGTGGTGGTGGAGGGCAGATGAGAGGAAACTGTATAAGCCCTGGATTTGTAGTAGGTCTCAGTGACTTCAGGAGGGTGATAGTCAGGCAAACTTTGGGTGGTGATGACCTCATAATTCGAATTACCGGTATCCTCAGTCTGAGCATTACTACCCTTGGCGTAACTGTCCTCCTGTACTCCCTCCTCGTTCAAGGGGAGTGTCTTTGCTTGAAACACCTTTTTTCGTCAAACAAATTAGGATAAATATCTATGAGTATACGGTGTGAATAAAAGTTTCATTTTAGTTTTTTACCTCTTCTGACGCTTCGTCCGTATTGTAGACATTTGTCGTTTTATTCTCATCGGGATAATTAGTCGTCTTCTCCTCTGCAGGACAGCCTTAAAATGAAAATTTATTATTTCATGTTTCTCAATAAACAGTAAAGAACCCCACCCACAGTCATTCCACTTACTCAAGCTTCCCGTCCACACACAAATCCTCTTTTCTGGAAAGAACTGGGACGGAAATGGGCACTTGAACGGATATGCTCTCCCGTTTCTACAGAGGAAGTAGGTGTGGCAGTCTGCGAGATTGGGGTAAAATCCATTTCTGAAAGTACAGTCTGGTCTGTATGCCTGAAACTGGGGGAAAAGACGATGACTGAGCCTTCGCAAACGGGGAGACCCTGCTTTAAGTAATTAACAGATTTTGTGATAATAATAAACTTTGTGTCCCAACTTTGCCCCAAAACTTACGACGAGAGTGATCGATTCCTTGTGCTGCGTATCCCATGAACAGAAGGACCACACTGATTCGAAGCAATGACAAGTGACCCCTCATTTTCTAAGACGTATCTTTGTTATCTATTTATATTTGTTCGTACTAGAAGGTGTAGGTTGTGTCAGAGTCAGGAACAGTTGGAACCAGTGTGTGTACAATGCAAGTATGAAATCTCGGCTCAATATTGAGTCGTAGAATCGTTGGTTAGTCGTAGAAACGTTTGCATTTCCAAAGCTATCAAAATTAAGTGATGTGCTAGCATTTTATTCAAGCTGAACTTTTATTATGCTTATGACATTTGATTACTTTTTTATATAACGATATCCCTCCCAAAAAAATTCACCCATTTCATCCCATCTCGTTGTCTCGTAGAAAACAACTGAATTATCACGATTAGTTTGCACGGTGGATTAAAAAAACAAGAATTTGATGAATCTGCAGATTAGTTAACTTTATAGTTCATTCTATGTGAATATTGTGAATATGCTGTACGTGCTGAAATGATAATTAGATATCCGTCCGTACTGCTGATCTGTCTCATTTTTACACACATTCATTTTTAGGATAAGTCATGAAAATACGATTTATATTCGTCTTTTCAGCATTATTTTCCACTGGTAAATAAGTTGCCAAGTAAAGGCTTGTATTACATAATTAAATTAGATACGATTTCTACAATGGTGGATGGGAAACGAAACGTCAGATCAAAATGTTGGACGCACTAAAGAGACTTGTCACTTAAAAAGTGACAAGAATTTTCGTATTGTGAATTGCCAAGTATGTTAACTTTTATTCCCAATTAATTTTGAAACATAAATAGCACCTGCACAAATATGAAGGGTGATTAGATTGTGCATATTGCATCATTAATCATGATCATGCAGATTTTATTCTAAGAATAAGTATTATTGGATAAGTGCATATCAAATTCATGCATTTTTGCATAGAGAGATGAGTTTTTACGTTTCCCCAAAATCAGCGAAAGTCAAAACTACGGCTGATTTCTCCCAAGATCAGTCCCAACTCTTCACTCTTCTTTGAACTAAAAACTGTAATTGTTGAAATATCGCAATTTACGTGTAAAATTTTAAATTATCGACAATAATCATGGAAGCAACAGTCTCGCTGGAAACGGCTGAAGGAAACTTGTACACGTATGTCGTTGTGGGCGGTGGAATTGCAGGAGTTTCCTGCGTCGAGCAGGTAAACTATTAATTGGTAATTGTTATTTAGTTATTAATTAGTACTTCCTTAGTGTTGACAAAATTGTCTCTTTATGCAGATTTTAGAATATGACTCCAACGCCAAAATCATCCTAGTAAGTTCGTCATCTGTAGTGAAAGAGGCAAGGAGTGTGACTCGTTTGACGAAAACTCTTCAAGATTTTATCGTTGTGGAGTCCAGCTTGAAATCCTTCAAAGATGTTCATCAAAGCGTCGACGTAATTCACGACCACGTTGCCAGCTTGGACGTTGACAATCATGTAATTTTGAAATTTATGTTTCACTATGCTTATATGAAAGAAGCATGAAATTTTTTGGATTTTAAATATTCTTTTCAGATTCTGAAAACACTTTCCGGGAAAGAATTCAGATACAAGAAACTATCAATTTGCACCGGTGGCAGGCCAAAGAAGACTCCGTTCTGTCTAGATTCGCCGTTACTTCTTGGAATTCGTGACACTGAGTCGGTTCACAATTTGGCGAAACGGATTGAAAATGCTAAACGTGTCATTCTCATTGGAAATGGAGGAATTGCGACTGAATTTGTGTATGAAACTGGAATTTGAAACTATCTAATTAGTCCTTCCTAACTGAAGTATATAACAATATATAACATGATAATGATGATGATTTATACAGGCATGAAGTCAAAGGCATCGAAGTAATTTGGGTCATTAAAGACGACTCTATCTCATCTCATTACATGGATGCGGCAGCAGCTGAGTTTTTCGTGAAAAGTAAAATAAATTGTGAAAATGGAGAAGAAAAGGCTGAACCTCCTGAAAATAGCAACAATCCTGTCAAGCGACAACAATACACATTGTCTTCACCTAAATTAAGTATGCACACACAATTAATATTTTTTAAGTAATAGTAATAGAAGGTGTGGTGCACATTTTATTTGTATATTTTCATAAATTCCATAGCGGAGGAAAAAGTGGAAGGTTGTGTCGAACCAGGAAGTGCTCTTGGCCCAGATTGGCATCGTGATCTCAATCTTAAAGGACTACTGGGGAAGAAAAATGTAGAAATTATTTACGAAACAGAATGTTGTAACGTTACACTTCGAGGGTCTGAAGGTAAATGAAGAAGAAGAAAAGTTACATATTAGTTAAAATAATTTACAACTTTTGTAAATTGGATTTAGAACAAAAGCAGTGGCCAATTTATGCGAAGCTGTCAAACTCTCAAATCGTAGGAGCAGATCTAATAATTTTTGCTACCGGTGTCTTACCCAATTGCGACTGGGTAGATGGTTCTTTACGCCAAGAAGAAGGAAAAGGAATTTTTGTCAATGCCTCAATGCAAACGTCAGCCAATGATGTGTATGCTGCGGGTGATGTTTGTTGTGCAGACTGGAAATGGGCGAAACACTGGTTTCAGGTTTATACCGAAATAGAAAACATCAATTCTTTGAATGAATATGTAGATGATCTTGATTTCTTAGATGAGGTTATGGACCCAAGCAAGGCAGATGGGACTCATCGCTGGAAGATCAATGTATTTTTCTCACAAGAATACAGATGTAAATCATGAAGAGTCGGAGGAAGACGAGCCCGATTTCTGTTTTGAAATATTTTCTCATGTGACAAAGTTCTTTGGATTCAAAGTCGTCTTGTTAGGTTTGTGCTGCATTGATCCGCATATCACATTGATGGATTACTAATATATTATTATATATATTTGTTCCTTTAAAAATGAATCAATTTATTTAATACGAGACACTTGAAATATTTTGCTTTATAAACAGGACTTTATAACGGCCAAGGGTTGGACCCATGTAAACAACAGCTTACCCTTCGGTGCAAAAAGGGCGTTGAGTTTATTAAGATAGTCATGGTGGATGGTCGGCTGCAAGGAGCAATTCTAATTGGGGAAACAGGACTTGAAGAAACATTTGAAAACTTGATTTTGAATCAACTTGATCTCTCTGAAATCGGTGGTGCAAACTTGCTCGATCCGGATGTGGATATCGAAGATTACTTTGACTAGTTTATGGACTTCGTAATGTTGTCATCTTGTTACAGTCATAAACCAGTTATATCTAAATATTACTATTCCGACCATTCTGTGATACTATTTGCCTGCCAATCTTTTATGAAATGTTAAAATGAGTTTTAAAATTATAATGAATCAACAAAATTATAACAATGATATTGTAACCTTGAAGAATCTCAAACTCAATAATTATTTTTTAAACATTACATATTATGTGTGTATCCATGTTTTTTATTCATTCTTATTATCATGCGTATAATAGTAAAGTGCACAATAAAATATCACTCCAATAGTCCGATCAATTTCCCATCAGCGACAACAAAATAGTAGAAATCTATGCACCTAATACTTAATTCTAGTAACATACTAGTTAGATATCTGCAGTTGTAATTTGTACCAATGGGTATATATTTAATAGCGACAATTAAAAATGCGAATTCAGTTCAAATTTTAACTTCCCTTACACAAAGTCAACTTCCAAACGAAAGTAAACAAGGAAATCTTTGGCAAATGAGAAACCCCTGAAAATTAAAAACTGATATTAACGACATTAAAATCAAACTCCAATTAAAATAATACCATTAAGTATATAGTCGTTGCTGATCAATTTTTGCATTTTAATATTATGATGCGTGTTTCTTCATCGTCTCGAGAACATTAAATACTCACGAATATTCGTAACCCGTGGAGGATGTAGTGATTAATTAACACAGCTGGACAATGATGATAACGAATTAGTCAGATGATGAATAATTAAAGAGCTACAGTAATTAAAATTAGCATAACTAGAGCGAGTCGATAGCTAGAAATAATTATCAATACAATAAAAAAAACTCTCGAAAGAGGCCATCGTGGTTACATACATTGAGTCTAATTAAGTCTCTACTTTTACAAAATCAAGATCTATAGCTGTCTGTCCATTGTTGGTTTGTCAATTTCTAAGAATGCGATTCGTGGATCATGATTATAAACCTTATAATAATTAATTAAATTTCTATTACAACTTTAAGTAGTTAGTTATTCGAAAGTTTAGGATAAAACTTAAGAATAATTGTTTTGGACTTTTAAAAATATCATCATTGACAACACGACGGCGTAATTGAACTTGCAGCTCCTCCGGGCGATTGTTGCGTCATTCCTCTCGCCGATAAACTGACCGTTTGACCATTGTATGGTTTATCTATCCGACTACTACTTGAATCCATCTTTATCCACTTTTCCACGGCGGATTGAAATGCGAAAATTACATTCGTAGCTTCTTTTGCACTGGTTTCAATGTAGGGCAGATTTCCATTTGCAGCACACCAGTCCAGTACTGTTTCTTTCGCTATGACCCTCTTTTCCGGTTCTAAGTCAACCTTGTTTCCTGTACATAGAGCAAGAGTTATAATCATAATCATAATCATCATTCATCAAGCAATTTACGACTGAATTGTAGATTAAAATGACATTCCTACCTATAACGAGAAAAGGAAAGTTGGTTTTATCACTAATGTCTGCATAATAGAGAAATTCCTCCCTCCAATTAGCCAAATTTTGGAAACTCATTTTATCATCCAGCGAAAATGTTAAGAGGCACATATCTGATCCACGATAGAAGGGTGTCCTCAAGCTTTTGAACCTCTCTTGTCCTGCATTGTGAAATAATTGATAAAGGTTGGTTTTTAGTGATATAAATTGCAATTGTCTATACCAGCGGTATCCCAAATTTGGCAAGTAAAAAGCTGGCCACCAACTACGATGTCTTTATTTAGGAATTCCACTCCTATCGTATGGAATGATGTAGGATCGAAACGATTGGACACAAAGCGGTTCATGAGACAGGATTTCCCTACGCCACCGTCTCCTAATAAAATAGCTTTGAGAAGGGTAGACTTTCCTCCTGGATGAGATGGACTTCCTCTGTTTGCCATTATTTAAGAGAAATGGAGGACGATGATGTATCGGAATGTGAAGAATTTAATGCCTTATTTTTTTAATTAGAAGATTGTCAAATGTACTTCTCGCATCGTATAGTGTATGCTTTGAATACCTATAACACACAAATAGAAAAAAATGCATTTTGAACAAAATTATCAAGATAATCTCTTAATATGTACATGTATTGCTAAAACCTTACCACAAATCAGGGACAGTTTTAAGAACACAGTAGATTTCCTTTCCGATAAGCTCCGTCTTCTAGAAAGTTATCCTCTGCATCAGTGTTATCTCACCAATGTCAGCATTCTCAATTATTTTCAATACTTTACATCCGAGAAGTAAATGTCCACGGAACTTTCCACCTAAAGTGTAAACCCAAAATTAAAACGCAACCTAAAAGAAGTTACAAGCCACATTATAAACTATATACTTTCTATCTGTATGTTCTTCTTATCAACAACCACCTTATCTGTCACCCTCCTTACAACCTCTCTCGCTTCGTTCTCTCTTTTCAAAACAATTGGATTTTTAGGATAACACACTAATGCAGTGCAGTAGCAAAAACAAATGAACATCTTATCGTTCCCAGACACCACACGTTCAAACATTGAACTTTGATCATTATTAATATTGAGAAAGAAGACGAAGTTATAAAGATTAAACAAATACTGGGCGTTATTAATATTGTCGTACGTACTTAACTATTCGTGAATCCGACTACAAACTAAACCAATCCAATTTTGCAACGAATGCTAATAAAATCAACTAGAAACTGTCAAAAATAAGGATGAATGGACTATAACATTTGGTTCTTTAGTTAGAAATTGCTGATAAATCGTATTTATGTAGCAGATGTCTATATTGGCACATTTATTACTGGTCTTTGTGTGATTTCAGCAACGAAACCAGTAAATTAATAACTCAATTCCACTATAAAAAGTGAAACTAAAGGAGGACAAGCTGACCTCTAACAGACTCAAAAAGCTTTGGTGGTGGTGGTGCACAGACTGTTGTTTTATTAACTTTATGTACTAACTGACAAGTCACCCACTTAAATATTGTTTTAATAAAAAACTGTAAAAAATAGTCAAAATCTGCGGTTTATGCAATTAAAGGATAACTCCCTGGGATTTTTTAAGCAAATTAAGCATATCTTTTTACCTATTATGTTGGGAAGATTTGCAATGACGACGATAAGTAAATATGGGACAACACTGACGATGACGATGACACCAGACAGATCATGCAGCTGCTATTGACGAATACTAAAATGTTGAACTTCTTCCCACTATTACGTGTTCCAGCTGGGTGTTATTGATCTGGTTGAGTGATGATGCTGCATACACAAAGGAGTGAATTAAACATTGTATGAATGCATGTGCTATCTGCGTAACACTATTTGGAATATGTAGCTTATGTATTCTAATATGAAGATATATAAACCAACTAGTCCCATGAAAACGAACAAAATATACCCAATTTCGGTTTTGATTTTTTTTATTTTACAAAGTTCAGTTTTTAATTCATTATTATTATTATCCGTAGAATGATAAAGTTCATTATAAAATATTAACTTGTCGTCGGCCAAGCTTCTTATCTTACTTCGCTACAACTCCTTCCTCTACTTTTGCCTCCCCTTCTTCTTCAACTTTCACCGCGGCTTCTTCCATTACTTTTTCTATTACTTCAGCTACCGCTTCCTTTTCCACTCCTTCAGCTGCCGCTTGTTTTTCTATTACTTCAGCTACCGCTTCCTTTTCCACTCCTTCAGCTGCCGCTTGTTTTTCTATTACTTCAGCTACCGCTTCCTTTTCCACTCCTTCAGCTACCGCTTCCTTTTCCACTCCTTCAGCTGCCGCTTCTTCTTCCACCACTTTACCCACCGCTTCTTTCATTAGGTTCCCCACTTCTTCTGTTTTCATCATCATGGTTGCTTCCTGTGTCGGCTTATCGTATTCACCTTTCTCAATTGCTTCTTCCTCCTTCTGTTGAGGCTTTTTTGCTTCCTGTACAGCTTGAGATTCTTTCTTATTTTTAGCTTCTTCCAACTGTTTTCTTTCTTCTTCCTTCTGTCGCATTACTGCAACAATGGAGAGTTCATAGAGCTTGCTTACGTTATGCTTGACTGGGACGGGAGCCACATTCACGTTGGCCAGTTCCCGACTTCTTTGGGAAATCTGTAATAATTTGTCATTTATATTTTTGCTAGCCGTTTTAAACCGTTAGTAGCCAGTACCTCTGACTAGTAATAACCAGAATGGAGGAAAAGCTCACAAAATCAACAACTTTTTTGTTACGATACAGAAAAAAATAAGGGTTTAATAATTTTCGTAACAATAATGCCACATGGTTTCACAAAAAAAATCATGTAAAAACTTGGATTTTGGATGAAATTCCCTAAACGTATACATTTCTCGCATAGTTCCGATCACTATTTTTGCAATTTTAGACCAGCATTATTCAATGATTATTTTAGAAACGATGTGCCATTATTATAGTTGTTAAATTATTGCACCCTTATTTTAGTCTGTAGCGTAATAAAAAAAAGTCGTTGATTTTCAGAATTTATCATGGGCTTTTCCACTCTAGATAGTATTATTAGATACTCAAAGATAAGTAGCAGTCTCTTAAATAACTTACCTTCCTACCAAATCCAGTCAAATTGGCAAGCAGCGAATTAGTGGCGGCCTTCATTCTATCCTGTGATCTTCTCAAGTCCAAACTTGCAGCCCTTACGTTTCCATCCATACTGTCCTTCCACTCTTGTTGTGCTGTCTTGGACAAGATGCTCAACTTCGACGAGATTCCCGTCACCATACTTAACAGTTGATCATTCGTAATGGGCTTGTCATACGTCTTATTTGAAGCTTTCTGAGCCTCTGCAATTCAGAGTTGAAAGTTAAATTAGTAAAAAAAACTTTCCTCGATACAAAGTACTAAAAAATAACTACAGAATGATGACCACATCTGATTAAAACCTATTTAGATCTAGTTCCAAAAGATTTTTAGTCTTACCAGCCAGCTCTTCCTTCAACGTCAGAGGCTTCTTCTTTGGCGCAGTTTGAGCCGCCCCACTAGGCTGCGACCTATAACGAATATCTGCCGACTGGAAGTAGCCCTCCCCAGCCCCCCTTTCAACTTTCTTGTTTTCTCCACTCATTCTTAGGCAACTAACGTGTTTGGTAGATAAAAAAAACTATTGGGAATAAAATAAAAGCTTGAAATTTCCAAAAAGGAATATTTCTGGCTGAGAGTTGAGAGTGGACAAGGTGCTCGTTCGAGTAGAAGATGGAAAATGGAGGCTGGGAGCACGCCGCCCGGTGCCATGCAGTCTGCGAGGCAAGGCAGATAGGCTGCCCTCTAACCCACCACCTTCACCTACGTCACTCACCAACAAAGACATCTCCATGAAAATGCAAATCTGGCGTCCTCAAACTAATCTGGACTGAAAAAGTTCAGTCAGCCTGACTTTGTCAAGTATCCGCCTCACATTTCGTTCAGTGGGCATTGCCTTTAAATTAAACGAAGCGAAATTCAACAAAAGGAAAAACATGGTCAAAATTAAATTTAATACAACCAAGATTACATGACAAATGACATTTAAAAAAAACAGTTGAAATTGAAAACTAAATTTAATCCGTGTCCGTCATTATTGCAGGTTTTTAAATTTCATGGAGCTTGGAGATTTCAATTACATTTCTTGCACACTTGTCAATCATATCACTCATTTATAGGGATAAGCAGGATGCCGGTAGATACGATGTGAATAAATGCAAGAAAAAAACACCTAGTTCAGATATCCGTCTTCTGTGGGATATTTTTAGAACGGATCGGCTCACTTGAGTGTCTTTTGAGAAGAAAGTTCGCAGATTTTTAGTTGTTGTGTTGCTTCCGTTTAGTGAACAAGACCGTGTTCAAAATACTTAGAGAACGGGAATTAAAATTGCAAAATTAAATCGGTGACATTTTCAGTTTAAAAGAATTACAGACATTTTTTCCTCATGGCGAGCGGAGTGACGAGAGTTATCGAACGGTGTGATAATGCCGTTGAGTCGGAATATTTGGGTGGGTTACAAGTATTGGAATAATTTTAGAAACCTGCATAATCAAGATTTTTAATAGACTTGTCAGAATGTGAGCTCATGAATATGCCTGATGCGGTATTTCACCTCATGAGGAACACGGTTATTCGAGGGTGTAACCTTTCTCACAATGTAATCACTAAAATTCCGGCCAAACTTCCACTCAAGTTTTCAATTATAACAGGTAATCATTGCATCGTTGTAATTATGTAAAGAGTTAATAATTTGTTACTTACACATGCGCAGAACTAAACTTGTCGCATAATCGTCTTGGAAAACTACCAGATGAGCTTAAAGAGTTGCACAGTTTGGAAAAATTGAACATTTCTCACAATGCATTTCTTTCAATGCCGAATGCAATTTATCAACTTGCACAATTGAAGGAATTAAATGCGGAAAAGAACTTTATCGAGGGTACAAAAGAAACAAATTCATATCAAAAGCAATCTGAAGAATGTGATTAAATTATGAAATTTCTAATTACTTAGATGTCGACCTGAACCGATTAAAAGGACAACAAACCTTGGAAAGCGTGGACTTGAGAGAAAATCCTTTAATTCGCCAAATTCGTTCATCCCTTGAAGGAATCACATCGGTTAGAATTCTAGTCAGCCCCATTGTTACAGAGGAATGGGAACTAATTCCAGGAGGGGAGGAATCGTAGCAAGTTATAATTAGTTAGTTAATTAAATATAACTGCATAGTTGCGTAATGGAATTAAATAGTTATATAAGGATTCAACTGAATCGTTTTTATTATGTATATTAGCTGTTTTAAGGATTATTGGAATCACTGGTAAATAAATTAAAATTGTTACATTTACAAGGTGGATTTTTTATGTGTTGTCTAATATTAATATATCCCATCATCCTTATTTCCCTTTGTTGACAACCCATTTTTCATCGCTTTTATCAAAGGATACCTTCCATGGCCACACTTGTTATTAAAATCATCAAAATCAAGGGCCCACGCCATTGCGCCGCCAAGACCGAGTTGCTTCACGTAGGCCATCTTCGTCTTGATGAAGTCCACATCGTCGTAGGACACCCACTGGTCTCCTTTCACGAGAAATGGACCCATCCGCCCTTCCGGATCATCGACACGATCGGGCCATGTATCACTGCAGATTTCATAGTAGGCCAAAATCCCCCCTAGAAATGAAACCACATTTTTATTTATGCATAAGTCATGATTATTAATATACAGATAAACTTTAATTAGTGGTTCGCACCTTGTCTCGAAAATTTTCCAGGCGTTCCAGGCCCTCTTGCTGGCGCGTTGAGGTGCTTGCTGGCGGAGTCCTGCAAGGTGAACGCTTGGCCGTACAAGGGCACACCCATCACCAGTTTTGATGGAGGAGCCCCCTTCTCAATCCAGTGGTGAATGGAATAGTTCACATTCAAGTAGTCCTTTGTGTCGTCGGGGTGGTGGTAGAGGGGTGCGATGTGACCTGTCTGCTTCTCCCACGAGCCATGGATATCGTAATCCTAATGAATACATATATTTAAGAATTGTACTAGACCATTTAAAAAAAGTTTAATATTAATTTTAACCATGACGCCAATCCAGTTGAGAGTTTCAGCCATGGTCAAGACGTCGTAGGCTGTATACGAAGGATTTGTTATTAGATGAGAAAGAAAGCTTCTCTGCAGTAATTAATGCGTGCAAATTGAATACCTTTATCAATAATTTCTCTATTGGCCGAAACAGCGGCTGAAATGAGAGAGCCCGGTGGTAACGCAGCTCTCAAACCCTTCACCAAGATTGTAAACCCGTTACGGTCCGTTTTGAAATCATCGTGACATTCCCCATGAGGACAAACGGGGTACTCGTAATCCAAGTCGATCCCGTCAAAGTCATGCGTCTTGCAAAACTCGACGACAGAATTTATCAAGGACTGAATTTTTGCGGGGTCTCTGTAACCACGAGCAAAATTAGTATTTTTAATACGATTTTGAAAACTTTTTATTTTGCTACGCACCGTAACAGAAGAGAATATTTTTGTCCCTCGGAGTCATTCCAGCCACCCAGCGCAATGCTCACTTTTCTCCCTTGTGCCTTCAAAGCTGTCATTTGCGAGTAGAATTTGTTGTCAATATCGACCCAAGAATCGGCTGGTTTTATTGTCCATGTATTGGAATCCAGGACAGCGAAGGCGTAAACGTAATGGGTGCAAAGATCAGGGATGACGTTCTGAGGTCCAAATTTGCCCTCTCCTGGACGATACCAAGACCATCCGGTGTAGTAGCAAACAACTTTGTAGTCTGAGAACATGCATAGAATAATTATTGATTGGCAAGATTTTCAGAAACGTGAGAAATTTTAGAATGCTTTAAATCCTTGTATTTAGTCTCACCTGGGTCAGGAATATTCACGTCCGAATCAAACTCTGGATCTGAATCTGATGGTCCCGTGATGATCCCAACAATCGTAGAGTCGCCACCTTCACCACTTCCCTGCGTGGTTGTGGTTGGTCTTGGTGGTCGAGTTGGGGGTGGTGCTGGTGGACCTCCACCAGTCTCTTCTTCCGGGGGTGGGGCGGGTGGTCCGACGGTGGAGGGTGTAACCCAGGCTGGTGACAAGGTGCTGGTCGTTGGTGGTGGGATTGGACCACTTCCCCCTCCGTCTGACGAGCAAGAAGGCACATTTCCTGGCCAGTCGCACGAATTTATCTTTGGATTCCATACAAGCGGTTGGGTACACTTCATCTCCAAAAGTGAACCATGGTTGCACACGTAATAACTCGAACAGTCGGATTCGTGAGGACGAAATTCTAGCTCGTTGCAAGAATCGTCTGCCGAAACTGGAAAGTAAATCTCAGTCATGTTTTTTTTTATCTAAAATCGTCTCATTTTTCCCACTCACCTCGATCCAGCAGAGTTTCTCCATGGATCGAATTATCGTGATGGTCACCGATGCTCACACATCTCGCATTCCGTGTCCAGTCGCACGTTTGGATGCGTTGATTCCAGTGGAGACCTCTCGGACAGCGTTGCAGGACAGGGGCACCGTAGTCGCAAACCAGAAAAGACCCACAATCTTCGGGGTGGGAGCGGAATCGCCAAGTGCATTCATCCCCGAGGACGGTGAGGAAGAGGGCGAGGGTGAGAAAGAGGGAGCAAAATGTGATCCAGGACATTTTACGTTCTACTTTACCAGTCGATTACTGATCTCGACCAAGGACCAAGAGTGACTAAGGACTGGGGAGAGTGAGCCCTTGAACTTGAACCACTTTTCAGAAGGGCACACACACAGAAAGTCCCGTTAAATTGTGAGGAATCCCTTTTTTATTTACAGCACAATAAAAACCAAATGCCACAACGATGCACCAACTCGAGACTCGAGTTGAACTTTACTTTTCTGTGGTTCAACAATGAGTTTCTCGCTGCAAAGTGGCGTCAAGTGTTTATAAATTCCATGTTTATATATATCAAGTATAGATGAATATATTATTACAAGTTTACATAAATCTGTTTGAAATTCTGAAGAGGTTTTTCGCTCGGTTATCGCATAAAGGTTTATCATAGATTCATATTTTTTCCTGGGATTTCCAGCAATTAGTGACTTTCTGTAAGAAAACAGTCGAACTGTTTTGTTAGAAATGTACATATTTACGTTGTAAATCTGTCGTAAATCCAGACAAGTTTCGATCTAGATCTCCAAATCCGTGAGGATTTCTGAATCTGCATTCTAAACGAGATTATTTCTCTTCCAGTGCACTCGTCTCAGCTTCTCAGCTTCTCAGCTAACTTTAACCTAAAGTAGGATGCCCCAACAATCCTATGCATACCACAATGCACCCTTTCTTCCCACATTGGTAGCCTCCTCCATCCTCGGATGAATTCATTTGAGTCATGTTTTCATTCCTTCGTCACATTCACGTGGAAATCACCCCAAAACCAAAACCCGGGTTGCGTACGTAGATATGTGAAGAATCTCACCCTCCTCTCTTCAACGATTCTCGTACCAAGTGAAGCTCGTGTACATAAGCATGCCCATGGAATAAGCATAAGATAAGTGTGCACGATACCCGGGTTTCTTCTTAGCCCACCTTTTCCTTCCGTGACTGACTTGTGCTCAAAACTCGCCACACAGAGAGAGAGGCATGTACTGCAATCATATTGTGGATTTGCTGTAAAGGAATATAAGCGCAAGCGTCTATCGATCTGGACTAAGTGGAGGGGACGGAAACAACTTTTGTCGTAAAGTGACACTGATTATGACGATGACTAAATTACGGAATTTAATCGGATTTGATCTTTTGTACCTAAATTTGGACAGATTTCCAGCACAAAGGGTTCTTTGCCCTGACAAGTTACATGGATTTTAGGACATTGCTTTGTATTTTTAATGAAAATGTTTGTCAATCTGTCAACATAATTTAATTTCGCTAATTTTCATGATCTTTGGCCCTCACAAAGCATTCCATGCCTTGACCACTTTATGGATGGATGCATACTTTCTCTCTTACTCGTAAAAGGAAAGTTGGTTTCCTTTCCTCCACTCCGACCTGAAGAAACACACGAGTATTCGGGCATCCAGCAGGCGAAATAATCCCGAAATCGTCATCATCTCCCCTTCTGCCCGAATTTCAAAATTTCTTCTGCCAGGCAGGCAGTCAACAGAATCTTTTCCTCTCATCATATCTCTTTTAGCTTGTAGCTTGAGGAAGAAAGTTGACGTGAATTGTGGCAAACAAGCACAAACATTGAACCAATTCTGAGCAATAATATTCCATGATTTGTGAGATTATTTTTAGTCGTGAAAGTGAAAGTAAAGTTGTAAAAAAATCGTATTAAAAGTTTTGCAAAATTCCAGTATTTATAAACTTGCGGATATTTTCGGATAAAATATGCTCATATTTTGATAGCATAAGGACGGTGATAATCTCTGTAGCCTTGGTTAATTCGGTGTGTGATGTGGGTACTCAAATAGCAAATAAGGTGTCTGCTTCTCTTGTCACTTTGTGAAACATTTTGATGGGTAAGTCCGCATTTTTTCACTTTTGTCTCGTCCCCACGTCACGTTTACTTTCAAACAGACGCCACTCCATTCCATTTCTAAGACATCCATCATCCCAATTTTCTTTGGTTCTCTATTACACCCGTCCATCCATCCGCCTTTGACGATATTTGCCCACCCATAAATTCATAAAACTTGAACTCACAGAATGCAACCTTTACTTCTTTGATTCCACAAAAACCACAATCTTTTTGACGAAATGACCAAAAAAGCTTTAAAAAAAGTCTAAAAAGTTAAAGGTATGAATTGCTCTTGCGGTTTTATTTTTAAAGCCGGGTTGGTTCAATGCACCTTATAACCCCATCATTGTCAAACAGTAGCAGCAGCAGTAAATGGGGATTTAAAGCAGTACATACAAAAGACAGGAGCCTACACCACAGTCGCAGCAACTCGAGTCCAAATGTACGCTAATCTCACAAAGGGAATTAGAATAACTGTAAATACGAAAACGTAGCTTTTTTGTAAATCAATACTACTGAAAAATCAATTAGGAGCAGGAAGGAACCGAGTCAAACATCTCGTCAAGATTTCCTCAACCAGAATCCTTTCATCTTTATTCTTAAAGAACTCGTGAAAAGTAAACGTTAGCATTTTCTATTCATTCGTATGCGAACAGAGCCTCTCTCCAAGCAACAATGTCGACACACGTAATTATCTCACAGACATAATTAACTCCAAAGCTAATTAAAAACATATCCCTTTAAACTTGCAAATATCAGCGTGTGAAAAAAAAAATCTTTTCAAACAGAACTTAATTTTATCCCAAGTATGAAATTCATCTGCGTCTTGTTCATCATGCTAAATAAATACCAATCTATGTAAAAGTATGAAAGCACTAATCCAACCTAAACTGCAACTCCCCGTATTCACACCCAACTTTATTTTATCTGCATTACGTCTGCCTGTGTCTGTCGGTGGTTTTCAGTTTGCCAGGTTTCAGACACAACAGATCTATAGTTTTGCTACGTATCCATTTGTTGGTTGAGTTGCATGGTTAAAAGTTATTTGCTGCTGCATTGTGTTGTGTGTATCAAGCCGGAGGGTTTTAGCTGGCTCGCAATTCTTCTCAGTCTCTTTTATTCTCTGACAAACTCCACTTTTTGCATGGATACTGTGGAGGAAATCACGGCGTTGAGTGGGATGAGATGCGAATAAGTAAAACATACCTTGCAATGATATGTACCACTTGTGTAGCATTATATATTCCCTCTCACACCACGTCGCTGATTTGGTTTGGTTTGGTTATACACTTAAGTAAGTTGCATGTAATGTTAAGCCCAGTTAAATCATCTCATCATCATCTGTTTCCTTCCCCGGTGGAGAGATGTACGTATGTATGTACACACTTATTCGATGGGTGGGTGGGATTGGGATTGCAAAAGTCGGAAAAGTTATCATGATGGCAAATTCGCTGTTATTTGCTCTTGACCAATTCTCGGGAATAGTTGTTCCGGTGGAGGTGGAGGTAAATAGGAAAAGGAATTTAGGGTTGACTCGTTCTTAAAACTGTTTGCTTATTACTAAAAAAAACCATCGGCGTAAGAATTAAGCCTTAAAGGAAATACCGTAATAAATAGTTATGTTTAACAAGGAATTATTTATTAACCCAGTGTTTGTATTAACCAAAGCTGTAAAACTGGTCTAGTTTCATAACAACCATTTATTTTATGAGATGGAGAAGCACAATTACGTATAGTGTTTGACATGCAGTTTTACTTTACATACATGGAATTCGTTTGACACTCGCTGCCTTGCCGGTTAGCACATTAATATAACAAGTATACGTTAAAAATCAATTAAACTAATATACCCTTTCCTAACTACACTGGACTGAATGGAAGCATTTCTTACTAATAAGGTAAATAACTATTAAAACCATTAATTTCTTAGCCATTCACTAACAATAATCCAATCATTGAGACAGAAAATAGCGTATTTTGTAGTTAGTTGGAATTATCTCGTTTTAAAAGTTTCTCCAGCTAAAACACTGAACATTCCTCATTTGTAAACAATTAGTCAAAATATTGGTCAATAATCGGCTGATTGAAACATAATAATAATAATCTATCCATTCCACATTTGGTCATCAATTATTGCCTAATTTTGATACGTACATGTACATACACATATCAGACGAGTAGGAAATGTCACTACGTGTACTTATTCATACCTGGAAAATAGTGCGCATATATTGATTTTAATCAAACACCACACCACGTACAACAATGGGAATGTGTCATTCATGTCTAATTTTTTTTTGTAAAAATGTGAACATTTTCCACACAAAAAATCCCGAGTTTTGATTTCTGACGCATGTTTTACTTTTATCCATCCATACTTACTCCTCTATCCTTGACCTCAACAAGGCACACACACACAAACATACAAGAAAATGCCACTGCTGACTGATATGAGTAGGGACAGAAAAAAATTAAAGAATGACATGAAGAACATGAACAATTTGCCCATATTTGGAACACAATTTTCCATTTAGCATGTGTGTTCCTCATTCATCACGATTATGCGTCTAGGATCGACGAGATGAATATCGATACGAGTAAATAAATTGGGTATCAATGTTTTAAAATAATATTTCATATTTGGTCGTGCCACTTGCAAAAAGTGGGCATTGAACAAACATAATTATCCAAAACATATATAAATCGTTAATTAATTTATTATTGATACGTATCCATCCGTGCGACACCACAATAAAACTAAGGCTTGTACAAACACGTAGTGAAATTGATGATGATTATATTATTAAAAGATAGGAGGATTTTGATTCTACATTTTCATACACACTCGTCCATCACACTTGAACAATCCTTGACTTTGAATTGTCTTCCTTGTTAAACAAATATCGAGCTTGGTTATTCGACTCCTGATCCAAGTCTTATCTAATATTCTCACATACTTGATTCCACTCCATTCATTGTCACAAAAGAACGAGTAGCTAAAGCATGTGCATAGAATCCCATTGTCTCTCGTGCCAGTCAGTGGACATAGTTTACCACTCTTTGCAGCATAATAATGATGGATTGTTGTTCAAAATTTATATATTTTTTCACCCAGTGAGGTGTCAAATACAATTATTGCGTATATTTATTTATCCTCGTACGAACGTATGAGAACAACAGCGTTTTTTTAAAGCCCTCGTCGTCGTCGTCATCGTCAGAATCAAAATTGAAATTGAATCTGGTAGAATTACTTTGAATGAATTATATTTTTTACGATAGCCTCCAGCATGACTGCACATCCAGCATCTCAATCAGGTTGAGGAGGACTTGCATTATGTAAAATTCGTACGTGGTCAAGTGCTGGTTACAAGGGAAATATTATGTAGTTATTTATGAGTGGAGGTATCCTTACTATGCGACTTGCCTCGTTTTAATCGAGTATAATAATTAATCGAACATTAAAATTCATGTAGTGGATGTAACTTGAGAGTTGGAATTGACAGGTGGAAGAGTTGCAGTGGACGTGGTCCGTCAACAAGAATTTGTTCAAGAAGTTGGTCTTTCCTTGATTTTGATATGATCTCTTTTCCTGATCCAGTTTTCAGCTGGGAATTCTGGACGCACGGCTAGAACGAGGAGGGTGATTGAGTGACAATTAATTAATGAGAGCTATTGTGTTACAAGCAGAATGCGTGCGTAAGGCTGCTTTGATAAGGAGCTCAAGTTGGTTATTGAGGCGAACATGACACAACAATTATCAAGTTGACGACTTGTTGTTGCATTCTTTGCAAAAAAATTTTGACGTGCTAATCCGAAGTATCAAAGTTGGATAATTTAAATAATTAATTCGAGCAAGTTTTAACCTAATCTTGAAAAATCTTTTTTTATATTTCTACACTTTTAATTATTATGCAAAAATCATATCTTATGTATAAATCTTAGTTAATACTCAATTTTAAATTTAATGATGATGACGATAAATTTCTCATTTAAATAATATTTGCATAGGACAATTTTTCATGTCACTAATTTCTCTAGAAGTTTAAAGATGAAAACTCGTTTAAGAATCTTGACATGAGGAATGAGAATTAATGTGGTAAATAAGTAGAGGTGGAATGTGGTCGCTTATTGGGTTGCCTGCCTGGCTGGCTGGTAAATATTTTAAGCGATTGGTCAGTTTCTCCTCGTGTTGACTTTACAATTTTTAAATGGAATCAATTGCCATTCATTCATCCCAACGTTTTGTTGGAGGTGAAGAAGATGACTGTTTCATACGTGTATTTATGTGTATAAATATGTATCTAAGTGGCTGCTTGTAAGGTGTGTAATTCAACAATGAGAGATGAGATTGAACCTTAAAATTCATGTGCGAGAACGTATGTACAGTATTATTATCTAAATATTCCAGTTTTCCATTAGTTTTATGCCTGTCTCATTATGCAAATTGATACTGGTGGTGCATATGCTTGTTCTTATGCTGTGCTATGCTGGTTAACTGGTTTGTTTGGGGAAATAATAAATAAATAATTACGTGTAATTGAGAGAAAGATTGCAATTACGCACATGGATCTTGAAGAAATTCTAATGTTATGCGGATTTTAAAGTGATTTGGGATTTCTTATCAGAAGAAATCATCACATGCAAAATGCGCAATTTTAGACATTATCACAACTGCGGTGATGAAAGTTCTTACGTAAAGTACACCATTTGGATTTATAAGGTAGTCACGTTTTCCAAGGATCAATCAAAATATTTTCCTTCCAGTTAATGTGTCGGCTTTAAATTAGAAAGTAGTAATTACTGAGGGCAAGATGCGAAGTTTTTATGGCAGAAATATTTCTCACATTCATTAAAGTTATGCCAAATGCCAGGAACTTTTATGATGTTTTTTTATTAAGCATATATATTCGTATTACAATTTCATCCATGAAGGTCACATGGTTTAATATTGTTCTGTTTTTATTATAAATTAATTTAGCGGCCTGAATTACATGTGGGAATTTGGTTACTCTGGATCCAATCCCCTTGCCAATTAGCCTAGTTAGTTGTGTCAGTATTGATAAGAACAAACGCTAACTAACCGGAACTTGAGTTTGTGCTAACTAATAATGAAAATTGCTTCATTACCGGCATTTGTTTCTCCATTGTTTAGCAAGGGCTTAATTTTAATTCTAGTCTTGTCCAGGCAATGCATGCACTCTTTAATTAATAAAGTACCCTGCTGGTCGGCAGAGTTTTTTATTGTGCTCTCTGATCCATCCCCACCCAGTAAAAATCAGACTTATGTATGAGGTATGATTAATATACAGCTGAAATCTGCGCAGTTATCGACATGCTTTTTTTCATCTCATCTCATCTCATCCACCTTCAACTTGATCCATGCCTTCATAAATACATCAAAAATTTGTAAATTGGTTCAAATTATTTCGTCTCAAAACCATTTAATAATCTAGTCAGTCAGCAATCAAGTAAAATTATTTGTAAACATTTTTCCGTTTTTTTCTCTCTTCATTTCGCCAAATTCACCCAGCCAAATCCATCCATCCAGGACCAATCAATCAATACGCATGCAATGCAATGCAATATCAATCTCTGAACCACCACTGCACCGCTTGGTTGTAAATCACTGTCCTTTTCAAATTCAGTCCCACTGTGCGATGCGATTATGAATTTAGCATATCAACTTGTTGTATTGAAACGAGGAACAATTAGTTAAAGTGAAACCATGCAAGTTATAGTGTTGCAGGCATTATGTTAGCTCTCAACCAGTTAAAGTTAAAGTCTCTGGTGAATTGGTGCTGGTAATGCATATGCATTGTGTTCGGTGAACATTATTACCGTCGTCGTCGTCGTACCAGTCAGAACAACTAAACAGAAGTTGAGAGAGGCATTACCCATTGTAATTTGCATGCATTCAAGCATGCCTGCCTGCCATACACATGTATGTAAGTACTTACTTACTGCTACATATTCGCAACCTCCAACGGTTGGCAAAATAAGTTTGCAAAAAGTTGTACTTAGTTAGCTCCAGCAGACATTTGTTTTGCTGTATTGTTGGTACTACATAGCGTCGTCCTGTGCTTCGTCGAGTCGTGGTCCCAGAGGTCCATGAATGACAACTCTCTCTCTCTCGCCTTTCATCCATTCCACTCGTTCTTGCAACTCCTGGAAGGAAAGTCGTCTAGTTCTTGCACCGTATGCAAATTTGGCCACATTTTGAAACTCAATTAGTTTACAGACTTTGGTTAGAATTTGGCGTCGTGTGTTAAACATACACGATGAAAACCAAACGATCTGTTTAATTCCAGTGAAAACAAATAAGGAAGTGTTGACTTAACTGTGAAGAGGTTAAAACGTGTCATTTTTACGGAACAGTTATGTATGTGGAAGGCGGTTTGGAAGTGTTGGCTTAGTTGCATACCTTGAGTCGAAGGATAGTGTTCGATGAGAGAACAGTGACGAGAAACTTTGGAGAAAGTGAGACCGGTGATTCATTTCAGTTAAATTCATCGGAATGTCTCACACATGACCGACGGTGGAAACATGACTAATTAAAAGTTATCTATCAAATAGTTTCTTTTTTTATCGAGAAGCATTCAACACTGCACAAGTGCATTTGCATACACAAATTGGGTAAATTGACACTTGAATGAAATATGTGTTACGTTTTTACGTCTGCTCCTCTCGAACGGCTGGATGGGACCAAGACTAGTGATTTGTGTTAATGAATACTTGACTGATCAGTTCTATTGACTGATAACAGAAATAGAGTCGTTATCAATGAACAAGGTGTTGTAAAATTCCATAAATTGCAAAGTATTTGCATATTCGCTCTCAAACGGGGAAGATATGATGCTGGCCATTTACTTTGAAAGGGTAATTCCCATTTTTCTAAGATACATTAAAAAATGTTTCATAATATTCCGTCCAGATCATCGCTTCGATTTCATGTGATTATGTGTCGCACTGCACATTTCCATGCGTCAGGGCCAACGTGTTTATCCGCTGGACCAACAAATAAACTCGTTGTTTCTGGCTGGTTATCATCAATCAGACTCATTGGAAACAATTAAGTGCACCCTTGCAGTTGGCTTAGCAGGCTGGTGTCGATGAGAGATAAGCTGTATGCGCTCCTGATCACGATAACATAATAAATAAAACGCTTACATAAACGGAGGTGGTGGGGTAAATGAGGCAAGTTACGGATAAGCGGATGAGGTGTCCGTATTTCATACGAGATTGAATAATAATACGGTCATTGAATTTTGTGGTGATGAATCTCCCCTCAAAAAATGTATTGTTTATTTTCCTGACAATCCACCACTTTATCAGGAAATTGTGTGTTTATTAAACAACAAAAGTAGTTGCATATTGTTGCGAAGTGAGTAAAGTGCGACACGAGGCGTTTGATTTTTCAGTGATAATGACTCAATCTCTTTTGACCTTTAATTTCTACGCAGTTGTGGTAGACAAATTTAAATAGGTGTAAAAAATACTACTTTTTTTAATGAGACTTCTAAAAATAATGTCGCAAAAATTTGCCCTCATTTCTAAAATCGATTCGGCGGAGAAAGTAGAACTAGGACTGGGTCAACGTTGTTGGTCAACTCATTTAATATTTATGCACGGACCGGTATATCACCATGAAGGTACGGATCCATGCAGTCTGTCATAGATAAATGTATACCATGCATGGGAAATGTATGGATGCATGCACACATTGAGTACATGCGAGTAAAATTGGACTTGCCAATATTGTCAGGGTCCAATATTGATTCTCGCTGTTCTAATTACCAGAAATGAATATAGGTCTCCACACTGTCTGTCCTATTTTATGGAAATGCTATTCCCCGGCTGGAGGGAGACACAATTTCGCAATACGATTTTCTGGGTCAAAGGATCCTCCCACACGGCATAACACGCATGCATGCCCTTAACTTGAGTCATGTCATGCACCCTCTTAACCATTTTCAGGGTGATAGTTATGCAAAAACGTATTGTTCAACTTTCACTAGGGAGCCGGACTGCATGGTTATTGTTCTCCGAGTCTGACCTCCTTTTCTTTAATTGTTCTTTAACCGGTAGCAGAAATATCCGGTTTTTCACTTAAGCTTATATTCGCCTAATACATATATTCTTAATTCACTATTGGACGAATAAGCTGGACAAAAAGAAAGCTTTCACTTTTTCCTGCCTTAAACGAACTCTCTCCATATAAGGAGTTAATTACCATCACCCCATCAAACAAAAAGTCAGGCTAAAGGTAGTCCATCCAGCCACGAGAATGATGGACCGCATACCTGCACCACTTTTATTCTTATGCAGATATTCATTCCTCCTCGTCTCAACTTACACAACAATAAAGCCGACCGCATAAACACATGCATCATTATAACTGCAAAACATCGTTTCTTATTGCTTACATCACTTAACTTTATTAAGTCATTCAATAACGTCTCATTTCTTCCCATCGCATCGCATCAAGTCATGTTTTTTCTTGGGCAAAATCGTTACATATCAATTTACCACGACGTGCTGAGTAATTCGTCCATATTTGGAGAGACAAGGGCAAGTCTCTCTTCTCTCTCTGCATTCTTGTTCTTGTCTCCTCCTTTTGCTTTTACTTTGCTCAGCCACATCGTCATCATCCATTTCCCCGTTCCGCATCTTCCTCCTTTTCTTTAAAAAAATACACACGACAGGAGTGAACGATGAGTGATGCAATCTTTTCATCTCTCTGATTCGCAATGGTTGTCAGTCAGTGCCAATTTTATAAAAAATCATAGTAGCAAATTCGCACAAGAGATAATGTGCACCAAAGTGTAAATATCTGTATGTTGGTATTTTTAGCGTCATTCTCACTAACAAGCAAGAACAATATGTAATAGTTCCTGTTCTTTCCTCAATTCTATTATTATTGTGTCGAATAGTGGAATGGAATTAAAGGTAAATGTGGAACTCACGTTAAGATTGCACAATGAGCAAAAAAATGTAAAGGGGATTATTAGATTCAAGTTCATTTCACACCATCATCATCCATCGCCAACAATCTTCCTTTATTTCTGCTCTTGAGGAGAGATCGCTCGAGTGGAAAACGGAAACGTGGTTGGTCATGGGAAACGTGACGAATGAATTGTCCAAAAATTCCAAGTATCCATTTTCATCTTTTCACGATGGAGGAGGAGGAGGTGGAGGAAATTCGCAATTTTTTTTGCAAATTGTATACAAGGGGCGAGGAAGAGTAGGAACATGGGACGATGATGACTGAAATTGAGGTCACTTTTCTCGTAGAAACTATCTTTACTATCTATCATTACTATTAGTGACTTTTTGTGGTCGGTCAGTTAACGCGTATGGAAATCCAGTCGCAGAATGTGTGTAATTCATTTATTTTATGGCTTCTGTTCCGTTCGCACTAATGGTGGTGAAGCCCATTCAAACATAATTATTGTGGCAGGGTGATTAGTTAGAGGAGGCAGTACGAATTAAATTAAGTGCAGTAGCCTCCACCATTAAAGACATACCAGCCAATGGTGCAAAATTTGTACTACAAATGTGTGTATGTAGGCATATTCTATGAGTGTGAGAGAAGTATGCAAAATAATTTTTGTGTCACTACTACAACTATGAATGACATTGCAATATTTTGGCAGTAATTGAGACAATTTTTCAATCCAGACTGTTGTGTCGAGTTGCAAATTTTTTCTGCACAATTCTTGACTGACACGATGTGTGTGTGAAGGGAAAGAAAAAAATCAAATATTTGCACACCATTTACAATATCGTGTTTCAAAGAGGCCGTGAAACTAAATCTTAAAAATAATTTTCAGCCACATAATAATTAATCGAAGCTAAACGATTGCCTAATTCTATTTCTCACTCTCGTCAACTCTGTCACTTTTCGTGTCTTTAACCCCGATTTTATTACCCCAACCGCAAACAGAGGTGCATGGATTGCAATTTTATTTTGGACTAGTTAGCAACAATGGTAGGAAGAAGTCATTGGTCGTGGAATAATACTTCTCAAAACGAATATCCACCCAGCGCCCACCCGGTTGTGAAAATCCAGTCGCTCATCAAATCTCAAGTGGTGGTGGTGTTGTTTATTATTACGATTCTTTTTTTATTATTCTCGTAAATTTACGGGGAGGTTGGACTAACTAATCTGTAAAACCACGCGGTGTCACTGATCTGGACAATAATAGATTTTTTTAGTAATCGCATATCTACGAAATTAAATTAGTTTTATGCTCCTCTTCTTCTTCTTTCCGGATGAGCAATAATATTGACGTCTCATGAATCATTTTAGTCTTATTCTAGTATTTATTCTATTAGAGACACAACAATAACAAAGGCATTAACATATTTGCATGTTTGTCCATTTGCATGTTATCCGTATGTATTTACACTAAATAAGGACAATAATGCCATATTTTTATTGCGTTGGTTATCATTTCATTTCGTGGAAGGGGAAAATAAAGTAGTAATTACAGGATTTATTGGTTATACACATTATGCGATGTAAGTAATTGTGTCTGTTTTCGATATATTGTTTCTGTGCCTGTGGCTGTATTGTACATATTTTGTGCCGTATTTTTGACCACCTCTGGACCCGAGAAGAATCAATCGATTCATATTTTTTATTACTAACACGATTACGAATTCAATTCTGTTTATTTTATTCATTTGCATATTTATTATCGTCTGTTTGTTTGCTGGTGGCAAGTGTGTCCATATGCACATATATTTATTTATATGCTATAGAAGGATTAATATAGCTCTGGGGTCTGGCTGGGTCCATTCTTTTCTTTGTTGTGCCTCTTTATGCAATTGTTCCTTTTTGAGTGATGATAGCAACCTGTGAAGTAACGACTTTCGAGGGATAAGTCACCTTGAAATGTGTTTGATTTGGTTCAAAATTTAAAATTTGAACGTTCGTGACATTCACATTGAAATCTTGAAAAGATCGAAGAGCTCCTCTTGCCATGCAAATGTGTACGATGCGGATTTAAGCCAGGGAATAATGTGGAATAAACGTGACCATTCCATTATCAAGTAGCACCCACTAACAAAGGATAAGAAATACGGCAAAAATAGTGCTGCATGATTATGCGATGATGTCACTCGTCATATTTTTGTAGCTGATTTTCGAACCAATGCTTAAACACGACTCCACTTGTATTGACATGTTAATAGCAAAACACATGTACTGAGAAGGGTTATGCTAAAAATGGTAGAAATGCGGATATGTATTCCACATTAAGACAAAATGCAGCGAATACTTATTTATTATATGGATACATTTTAGTTAACGACTTTTTAACGATTTATTACGTATGTCTGTTAAATCAGTCACAGATAATATCGTCATCCTGAGTTGAATATGAATTAAGACAGTGTTTGTTATCATTCACTAGTTGTTAGATAACCTCAACCCCTAAAAAAGCGAGGTACATACCACGCTATGATAACAAGAGATAGCTTTTTTATGCTACGCTCACCCTTATGGCGTCTCTAAGCATGACTGGTTAAACGCGCAATCGGTAGATGGATCTTTTAGCTAGTTGATCAACTCTTTGTTCATTCTGGTTGCAAAATAAATACTCTTTTTTTCCCGTACACACGAGTTAACTCTGACTAAAATTAAAAAAGATGATGCTGATGACGATGGAACAATGGGCTCTCTGCTCTGAGACGAATCCTATCCAATTATCTCCAATAGCTGGTGACTGAAGATTTAGTTTTTGATTTATGGCTGAGCACGCATTTATTCCGTCCGTGATTTAATTGGCTCTGGATGAGACGAGAGATGTGCATGGCGTGTATTCATATTCAGGGAGTGAAGACTACCAATCTAAGATATTGTTATCATGAGATGATGAAAGAGACACATGCAAATTTGTTGGGAAGAGCATTGTTGTGCTTTTCAGGACGGTATGTTCATGAAACAATAGAGATGCAGTTAGTGGCATAAAGTAAATATGTAAGCGTGCTTCGTCCTGTTCATAATTTGGTTGCAATAAATAAGTAGTTTTAGTTATGGATCAGTGTGTGTGTGTGATTATCGATTAATACAAAGTATCGATTTTTACCTGATGGATTTTTAGTTTATCTTTATCCTGCTTCATTAGTGAGTGGCTAACGACTCGGAGTGTGTGAGTTCAAGAAAGTGTGGTTTTCTTAGTTCTTTTGGGGGTTTAGATTTGTTACATTTAATATTTTTGTTCTATTTCGCAAAGTTTGAAGTTTTAGATGAAAATTGAGTGCGTTTTAAGGTCAACAACAAATAATTATTTTAATCTTATACATACATCTTATCAAAACGTATTTCCTTCCTTTTGGATAAGAAGTTATCATCTTGTTGTCATGCATCTTTGAAATTTCTCTCTTGTATCTCTGATATTTTGGACGTGTATGCAAACGCATTGTTAGTTACAAACTGAACATGAAGCATTTGGTCGATTTTCGGTGAATTTTGACCCCTACCCCCTGAAGTGACCTCTATGCCCCACGTTAAAATTAGCATAGAAAGGATAGGAGTCTTGACCCCTACCCCCACCCTCAAATCGATCACACACTTTCTGCACAGTCCCTTTCACCTTTGTACATACAATGTTTTTGCACGTGCGATTTCGCAAGTTTATAGGAAATCTTATATATTTTTATACCCGTTACAATCTAATCAAAGAACCTTTTGTTTTTCTGTCACAAATAAAGATATCGTGGACATGCAAATATTTTCATCGTTTGAATAAGTACTTCAGCAAAGAAACAACGACATTCCCAACTTATCCTTATCCATTGATAACATTTAGTGCTACTCATTGATTATAATGACACACATAGTTTGTTTATCGTACATCCCAAACCGTCCATCACTGATGGATGGATAAATAAATCCCAATAATTAATTGTCATCAGGTTGAAATCAGTCGTGTGGTGCCCAACACGCGTTGCACAGTGTTTCACCAAATCTTGAACGAAAGTTTCTAATTTTCTCCCCTCTCTTTTGTGAATTTGTAGCAAATTTCTGGCGGAAGCGGCTCCTCCTCGTCCCGTCGTTCCAGCCTGCTGACAAGCACACCCAAGAAGAGAATGTCCGCGGATGCGGGTGGGGGTGGTCCGGCGAGCTTGAGTCTGCTTCTGCTCAACAATAATGAGATTGCCTATCTCAAAGAGAGCAACAACAGTATTGGGAGTGGGAGTGGAGGCTGCTCGTCCCTCCCACCGATGGACACGGTCACCCGACCGCCACTTAGCTGCTCAATCTGTAGGGATAAGTACAAAAATCCTAAGGTAATTAAGCCTAGAGCATAATAATAACACTGACTTTAACCCACACCCATCACGTTTCTGTCATCGAATCCTTGTAATCTAGGTTTGGTTTTAATCAGTGGTTTCACTTAATTGTCGTCATGAATTGCGACGAGGGGAAGATAATAAATTTTCATGGTGGGTGATGAAAGAGGCAAAATGAGACATGGCAATTTCACCTTTTTACTGAGTCTTGCTGAGATTGTTGTAATGAATTTTTCATGTATTTTTGCTTCCAAGTCTTACGCAAGTCTTGATATTATGTAAACCGTGCCGATATTTGATTTCGTGACATAAACCTTATTCCTTAATTAGTTGTGCCGACACACGTTCAGTATGTGTGTAGTCGGTATTTACATCACTTGCACTTCTGTTCAGCCATTCGTTCTCCTCCCGAACTTTCAATTGTCTTCTCTCTCTCTGTATTCCATTTATGTATAAATGGTAATTGTCACCTACTGCATGACTTCTGAGGTGGTCACCTTGTAATAATAATTAATTAATTAGCACCACTTACCACTGATTTTTAAGCCTCTATTTCCAATTCATTTCTCATCAATGACAGGTAAACGTCATAGCAAAATAATACAAAGTAAGCACTGCCAACTAACCAACCAACTCCCGGAAATACGGTGATTAAGTCGAGCCAATAGAATAATGATGGCATTTGAAACTGCTAACTAACAAAGTCCATTCTCCTGCATACTTAATGTGCATGTGGCTGACTGAGGAGGGGAGCTTGCGAGGTTGATAATAACAGATCTTGATGCCCTTTGGATATGTGGTAGGGACCCATGAGTGTACTAAAACCCTGAAGTGGTTTGACTCCATGGCCACATTTGCGCCCGCCACACCCACTCAAAAATGCTCAAAAAACGCTTTCACTCCAGTTTTCACTCACTCAAATCCACGCCAAAAATCCAATTTTACTCGGATTTTGAAATTTCTTTCGCCATTATACTCCCAGATAGTTGCTTTCTTCCATCCAGTATCAAACTCAATTTTTTCGAAATTTTTAGTATTTTTAAAATTTAAAATTCTGAATGAGCATTGTTGTAGTAATCAACAACGCAAATTATGTCTGCGAAATAATCATCAGCAAAATTGAGTTTGACATTGGATTGAAGAAAGCAACTATCTGGGAGTGTAATGGTGAAAGAAATTTCAAAATCCGAGTAAAATTGGATTTTTGGCGTGGATTTGAGTGAGTGAAAACTGGAGTGAAAGCGTTTTTTGAGCATTTTTGAGTGGGTGTGGCGGGCGCAAATGTGGCCATGGAGTCAAACCACTTCAAGGTTTTAGTACACTCATAGGACCCTACCACATATCCAAAGGGCATCAAGATCTGTTATTATCAACCTCACAAGCTCCCCTCCTGAGTGATGATCTGAGTTGTCAGACCTTATTCATTAAACCAAACTCGGCTACTCTTCTTCTCGTCGTAAATTCTTTTTTAAAGGAAATGCACAACTATTATGTAGTTATTTAGTTAGTTAGTTGATGGTGCAAGCCTACAAAGTATGTAATGAAGCGAGTATGGCATGGATCATGGCATTATTTGTTGCACACACTAAAATGTAATATGGTTTGGGAAAGGTTATAACTAATTGCGACGACGACGACGAAGTTGGGATCATCACCTTTGGCTGCATTTATCCACTTCATTTCATGGTTTCACTACCACACTTCTGTCCCAATATTATACGCGCAATATAGTTTTTATTAGTGGGATGGGTTTACTTGGTCCGTAATCGGAGAAGGTATTTAGCGACGAGGGAATTTGCAAAAACAATCAGTTCCTTTCAGCAGTCATGTCTCGGCTCATTGGCTGCTGCCGATTCTGCTGGTCGTGTCGTGGTCATTTGTTTTTCTCATGCACTTATCCATGTGAGAAGGAATACGGCAACTTGTTTTTGCATGAGCGGAACTGAGGTCAAATAAAGTAAAACAGAGTAACCGGAAAGTGTCCAGATCATTGTCCTGAATAATTCGCGCATAACATTCTCAAGGTAGGAAGGTAGAAATACTAAAAGTTTCTTAAAATAGTACGAAAGAAATCTGAAATTATTGGTATGCATCTGTTTGCATGTGACATTTCACAAAACGCATGTAGCCTTGTCCTTGCTCGGTATATTTGACCATGGTGTTTTGTGTGTACAGCATGCATTTAAACGAGACTGAGATTGTGTTACATGGAAAAGGTTGTCTGCATTTCCATTTTTTTCTATTTCAATTATTAATGAATATTCATATTAATAAATTTAAATTGGTGTTGTAAGGTCCTCATTAATTCAAGGGTTGTGGTTGGAAATGCTAAACTGCATGGCACAAATAAGCTAAATATTCTCTTATGTTCTATCACAAGTAGAATATTTAGTTGATTAAGTGAAAAAATGGTGGAAAATAGATTATTGGGTTTGTAAACAGACTACGCAGAAAGCAAGAATGTCCCGGAAATGGCACAGAAACGAAATTAGTTGTGATTCTTTCCATCAAAAGTTACTGCGTGCATCCTACGTACGAATGTGTGTCCTATGCAATTTTCATGTCAATCACCCATCATTGCAATTTCTATCTTTCTCACTCTAACCGTACAAAAACACTGATTTGATTTATCCCCTCGTAGGTGTTACCCTGTCTCCACACCTTTTGTGAGGGCTGCCTGATCGACTATCTGCCTCAAGAGTCCCTCTCCCTCACTTGTCCAGAGTGTCGACAACAGTCCATTCTCCCAGAACGAGGAGTTTCCGACCTCCAGACTAACTTTTGTGTGTCCTCCCTCTCCATGGAACTCGTCCGCGGGTGCGGCTACTGCGACAAGGGGGCCGCCTCGTTCAAATGCCATGACTGCGATGTGGACATGTGCGCGACATGCTCCAAGACGCATCCCTCAAAACAGGTAAGAAATCTTCAATTGCGTCACGAGGTGTAGATTTTCGACTAATCTGGAACATTTCATTGCAGGATGGAAAGCCAGAATCCTCGTGCCATCAGATTTCCCCCTTGCACCCCGTCGACTCCAACAGTAATGAAAACGTGGGCATGAAGAAAGATGGTTCCTCCAACTCCCTGACAAATACAGGAAATAAGACGAATGGTCATCAAGACGAGACTGCTGCTGCTGCAGGAAGATATCTTTACTGTCCCAGTCATGCTGGTGAGTTTTGCTTGTCAAGTTTCCATTTAATGGAAATGTAAAATTTGAAAAATAATAATTTTACAAAATCCTCAGGACAAACGCTCCGTTTCTTCTGTCGAGACTGCGACACTGCGGTTTGTTCCAGTTGTACGGACATTGAGCACGGACGTCACTCCACGATTCGCGTTCTTGACGCTGTGGCCGAGGAGAAATTAAGGCTGCAACAATTACTGGATGGTATTACGGAGAAAGTGAAGAAATTAGAGGATGCCGTCCAACTCGCGGAGACTGCGGCGGAGGAACTGGCTTCGAATAAGGTTGTGGGAGAAGCACAGATTTCAGCGGCTTTCGACCAACTAGTTACACGCTTGAAGGAGCGGAGATCCAATCTCTTGGACGAGTTGGATCTTCAGTATAATGTCAAATTGGATCTAATTCGTGAGACAATAATGAAACTACAATTTATACCAAAATTTATGTAGTGGTGCAACAATTTCCCTAAATTTTCTTTGTTTATTTTTCACAGATAAATCTCGAACAGTTTTAAGAAATCATTTAAAAGATGTCCAGGAGTGTTGCCTACTCACGGAGAAAGCACTCAGCCATGAGAACGAGACGGAAATATTATTCGTTAAGAAACAAATTGGAGAAAGGTTGGAAGACTACGCGAAAATGGAAGTGGACCATGTCAACATTCAGCAGCAGTTAGACCATTCATTGGAGTAAGTTAATCACTAATTAACAATTACATATGACCTGAAATAGTTCATGTACTTATATTTCAATTTTTTTATTGCAGATTTGAGCATCTAACGATCGAACGTCTCGATCTGAATGGCCTGGGTCGTGTCGTTTCTTCTCTCCACAAAGGTTGGGCTGTTTCCGGTGACGTGATAGAATCCCGATGCGTTCCGATCGGGAGACGCCATTTTCTTCGCCTTTATGCCCCCATGACCCCACCGGGTGGAGACCTTTGCCTTGACGACATTCACGTGTCCGCATCCACGAAAGATGTCGTCTACTCGCTCGAGCAGCCGAGAGAGTCTGACTCGCGTTGTTACATTATTCGGTTCCTCGTCTCTAGAATTGGCTCCTTCAATTTATCTGTGGCCGTGAAAAATCAGCACATTTGCGGAAGTCCGTTTCAAGTAGGGCTATAAATCCATTGACAGTTTACACTGTTTGTAAATATATTCACATTCATAAATATCGTTCATGTTTACAGTTCCACGCATACGAAGGAGAAGACAGATCCACAAATTCGAGCCCAGGACCGTTTTACAACGGTGGAGGAACACCACACGGTCACTCCGTGTCTGCCACGGCCTCTCCCACGGGATCAAATTCCCTGTCCCGCATCCCCCGTGCGAACGGTGCTTCTCCATATTCCCCCCGCTCAAGAATGTCCACACCCACGAACAGATTCTACAGTAATGGACACATCTCCTCGAATAAGCAAGCTGCCGTTAACAATGGACATCACCACGGTATAAATATTTGCACATTGTTACTATAGTTTATCCACCAGTTAAGTATCTATATCTTAAAAGCTCTCCAATATTTTATGTCAGGATCATTCCACGCTGGTTCAAGCTCTCGCCGTTCCGCCACCCTGGAGGACGACCTCATCCTAAAAATTGGATCCCGAGGTCGGAACCGTGGAGAATTTACGAATCCTCAAGCCGTCGCTGCCTCGGCGAATGGACGCGTCGTTGTCACCGATTCGAATAATCAATGCATCCAAGTTTTTGATAATACGGGCGAGTTCAAGCTCCGTTTCGGTGTACGGGGAAGAACAGTAGGACAACTGCAGCGACCCGTTGGGGTGGCCATTCTCCCAACCACGGGCAACATTGCTGTGGCGGATTACGATAACAAATGGATCTCAATCTTTGACCCGAATGGCAAGTTTATGAGCCGAATCGGTCATGGAAAGCTGTTGGGGCCGAAGGGGATCACAGTTGACGGAAGCGGACTCCTCTACGTCGTGGACAACAAGGCGTCCGCCATCCTCATTTTCCAGCAGAATGGGAAACTGGTGAATAAATTTGGATCCAGGGGGAATGACGAGGGCCAATTCGCTGGTCCACATTTTATCGCTGTGAACTCGAAGGGAAACATTATCGTTACTGATTTTCACAACCATTGTGTTAAAGTGAGTGAGAGTACATCTACAATTCCATGAAAAAATTCATAGTATTCAACCAAGTAATTTTAAAAATTCCAGGTATTTGACCACGAGGGTGACTATCTCTACAGCTTTGGTTCCAATGGTGAGGGCAACGGACAGTTTAACGCGCCCACAGGAATTGCCGTGGACAAAAATGACAACATTTTGGTCGGTGATTGGGGAAATAGTCGCATTCAGGTTAGTTAATAAGTCAAACAATAACTTAACCAATTGTTAAATAATGGTTCAATTTCCTGCAGATATTTGACTCGCAAGGATCATTCCAGTCGTACGTGAGTACATCCGTAGAACCGTTGTACGGACCTCAAGGACTCACCGTGACGCCGGATGGCTACGTTGCCATCGCCGATTCCGGAAATCATTGTGTTAAACTTTACAAATATGCATGAATCATAAGAAAAAAGCCTGTCAATCAATACTTTCCAATCTGCTGCATCCCATGCATCACCACCGTTTAGAATGAAGAGCAATCTCATAAAACCAATTCCATTTACCTAAATAGATCAATATTTAACTAAAGTTATTCCTTATAAAGCCACCTTTAATATTTTTATTGTCTTATATTTTCAACCGTAAAGTTCTACGAAGGATGTGGTCAGTTCGAAATGCCAAATGTGTAAAAACAATCAATTTTTTGATGCGTTAATTTTCTTCTTGACACAAAAATGTAGGCATCTGCAAACTATATGCATAATTATGTAACCCAACCACGCATCGCAAAGTTTTATTTCTCTTACAGAATGGACTGCTATCATTTAGTATTAGTATTATTAAGTTAATCATTATATTAGTTTTACTGGAAATTTTACTAACTCTAATCAAGTCAAATATACATATAAAATAATAAAAGTCGGGAAAAACATGAAACTAATCCAACCAGCAAAATGTCTGTGGTGTATGTAAGTACTACATATTAAAAATTCTAAATAAAGTTACCAATTGCGAAAATAACTGAATTTTTGACGAATTAAAAAGACGGTTAAAATAAAAGCATACTAAATTTTAAAATTGAGGGAAATTGTTGTCAACATTTATTATGCATTCATGAGATTGTATCATTTCCACAGCTTTCTTTCCACAATTTGAATTCATAAACTCGTGAAAACTTTGCACGTTTGCTAGTCAAAGATAAAAAATAACTTTAAAAAAAAAAAAAAAAAAACAAAAAAAACAGGCTGAAGAAACTTTTGCAAAAAGTGCAAAAATTGTTACTGCGATAACGGAGAATCGAACTCCGATCGGCTGTGTGGAAAACAGCCATGCTAACCATTACACCATTATCGCATCTTGCACATACCCTTGAGGAGAACGGAGTGGATTTATTTTTGAATTATTTCGAAACTTTACGACTCAATGCCCATTGTTCAGAATTATCGGCACAGAAAATGCTCAAGTCAATCCTTTAAAGTCCGGGTGTATGTATCTAATAAAACCTGTTGTGTGTGTCAAATTGTTCTTTTTTACATGGAGAGTTGCAGATTGATCTATGTATGCTGGTAATTTAGTTCGAAATTATTACGAGATCAATAGTTTTATGGGTTTAAAATTTAGCCGAATAAAAAACTATTGTTAACCAATTATACATGATTTAAAAAATTGTGTATTCTTTAATTCGATAAAGACACGTGCAACAACTTTATTCTGCATTAATTCATGTGTATAGAGCAGGATTGAGACTCGTTTCGTAAGGGTGGATGCATTTTACAAGGGTTAACTTTAATTAAGTGGATTTTAATTTGCAGTGAGAAATCGGAACTTTCCAATCCACTCGAAAAAAGTCCCTAATGCCGAGAGAGAGTCGAATCCTGGGAAAAGTTGGAGGAAGCGGATGCAATCGTAGATCAATCTTCATTCCGCTTAATGAGACCAATGCTGTTTATTATACCGTTTTTAGAATGGAACTGGATACGATAATCTGCCGGGCATTGTCAGATACACACATTTTGCTGCCTGCCCTCCCCTTCACCAATCTAACACTGATTGTTGCAATGATGACGATGATATAAAGCAGGAAGGGATTCATTGGTGAAAATAAGGGTGGGGTGGTATCCTTGTAAGGATCACTTTACTCTCCACCCCACAATTCCCACCACACACTCGGGTTTTACCCGTCAGCCAGTCATCACTCGAATTGGATTTATGCACGCTTACATAGTCAATTAAGCTCATCATTGCTTTCTACCCATCCGAATTATTCAATTGAGGGACAAGTGACTTTAATTCGGTATCCGTTCTGGTCTGATGGTCGGGTAATTTTCTCTCATTTAATGTCCGAGATTGAGCACTAGTGGGTATTTAATATTTCAAAGGACAATGTTCTTAGATTTCCGGACTTTTTAAATGGAATGTCCGCACCACAGCGGACTAAGAATACTGTTTTATGTGCTTTTTTCATGCTTTCTCAACTTCCCGTCATTCTTCTTGACTGTTTACAGATTTGAATAAATTAAGATTTTGTTCATAATTCTTGTACTGCCGTTTACATCACTTCAATTCATGGGAGTTTAATGATGGTAAAGTCAAATTTGCAATGTTAAAATGATTTTCAAATTTGAGCATAAATAGATATTATCACAAATATGTTAAAATATGAACACCATTCCTGATTATTAGTGATTATTATTCAGCGGATAAATAAACCTACCAAAATTCGGTTATTTTTTTACCGTATTCAATTCTACGTATTTTGTGGAAGGGATGGAAATGAATGGCCGTCTTTCTTTCAATGAAACCGTCGAGTGGTGTCATAAATGCTAAACTTGGGAATAAAATCACATAAACCTCAATATTTCAGTTCTTACAAGGGAACCTTAAGTACTGTCACATCTCGATTTCCTTTCGAATGATCTTAATTGATAGATAATTCAGCGTAACTTTGTAACTAAAACTTTGCCATAGGAATAGGACAAACGGTGGAAAATCACGTTTATTGCAAAATATTTGGTGAAATAAACATAGCAAACAGTTTTGAAAAATGCGTAAAATTAGACCAGCATTGGTCATTATATCTTTTTTCGTGAAAAATTGTGAGTCTAAATTTTTTAAAATGTTCGCCCATTTTATTGTAATAAGAAAGATATTATTTTTGAAAACTTTAATAAAAGAATTTTAACATTAAAATTTTGTTAAAATTTCAAAAAACGACGAAATTCAAATTTAGAAAGTTTTGCAGATTTTCGCAATTTGAAATAAAATTGGTCAATGTTTGCATGTGTTTTATTTTGCATATTGGTGATCAGCATGAAATTGTGGACAGATATATATTTTATACACTTCATTTCATTATTCCGAAGGCTTTTATCTATGTTAAAAGCATTGGAAAAATTGCACGTTTTGGTGCAGATTTCGCAAAAGCGTGATTTTCCACCGTATGTCATATGGCAAAGTTTTAGTTTTACTAAATTATCTAGTAATTAAAACCATCCGAAAGGAAATCGAGAGGTGACAGTACTTAAGGTTCCCTTGTCAGTCTTCTTGTCCGGTCACATAAACGTGCGGTATCTATGCCTGTGTAGTTCAGCTTATCAACCGCCTTAGTGCTTATCACCCTCAGCATAAGAGTGTCATCTTCATGCACTTATGTATGCATACATACATGCATACAGCGTTATGTTGTATGATTTCTCTTGAATCCGTTTCACTTAAGCTGTCTCACTTTATATCGTACATTCAATCCCATTTACTTATTCTATGTCTCAAATTGTCAAAACTTAAGGAAAACTTTTAAAACGAGTCCTCAAAATTATGGAAATGTTATGCAATCACCCAAATAGTTTGACTTACAAGTTATTGACTTTTAACTATATATTTGCCTTCTTATCAACAACAAAACTCGGACATTCATGAATTGCTTTGGTTCTGTTTGTCTCTTGGTCTGAGGGAAATATAAATGAATATGCTTTTTCATCTCATCGTCGTCTTGTTCTTATTTACGATGAAAAGTTCTCAAACCGTTATCATCATTAATATATTGGGTATTCATTAGGTTACTCCTCATTTACTTATTATTGGAGAACGTGATCTTATTTTCCACGTCCATAAAATATTTCATCCTCGCATATACTCAAATTCACTTTCTGTTCTGTCTCGTCGTCTCTTGGCCGTTATATATTTCGTCATGTTGTCGTCGTTAATAAACTAAAAAATTATGGTGGTATAAATCGATGATGAGATTCGTGATGAGAGATGTGTCTCGATTTACTTCTTGATTTTTTCATTTATTTGTTAACGCTGCGTCCAATGTTTGTTTTAATCTCGGGCTGGAAGTAGTAGTACATAATATGTAAGTATGCATACCAGTTTGAAAAATTAGAGGCATACTTTACGGACTAAGTGGAAATACCTCTAATTTGAATACAAGCAATTTAATCCGACAGTAATATTGTAAATTTTTGTTGAATAGGCAAATTCGAAAAAAGGTCGGTTATGCATTTATTTAGTTATTTTTAGCTTGATTTACTTGTCTCAGTAGTTTCAATTTGTTCGGAATAAGATAAATAGTGGTTGGTGTCTCAGTCATTTTTGTGTTCTAGAGAATTAGAGTTGAGGAATTTAACATTTGCAACAATGTTTTCCATGCTCCGGAAAAAGTGAATATTGGAGATTTTTCAGCGCGAGTCTGATTCTGGAGGGTTTTTAGCAAAACTAAATTGACAGAGATACACGTGTGACGAAGAAATCAAGCAAGGAGCTGGTATGTACCTACCTAAAACAACAATTAGCACTAAATATTATACTAATTTATTTTTCACTTTGTTCGTGTACAGCATTATAAAATGCCCAACTCAAATATGTCCAGTCCTGGTACTCCTCGTCCGATGAATTTGATCGTCACGTCTCCCCCACAACTCCAACTTCCTGGCCCATCATCCTCCTCCAGCTCGTCTTCCTCGTCGTCATCATCATGCCGTCCTTCTCAGTCGTGCTTCTCAGAACCTGCCGAGCTCCAAGTCTCCGTCCCCAAGGAGGCGGTTGACCACCTCCTCAAGAGCGGGGAGGCATGGGTGGTCACGGAATCCGAGAAGAAGACCAGGTCCGACGTGTGGAAATACTTTGGTCGGGTGCAACTGGCTGATGGTCGATTCTGTCGGGACGTCGTTGCCTGCATGGGCTGCCTGATGGTGTACATGTACAGGTGAGGAAGAGCTACGTAATAATCATAGATAAGCGTGTATGTAGTTATCTAAAACGAATGCATCTTACAGGTCAAAATCTCAAGGAACTTCGACCCTTCGTCACCACAAGTGTGAGTATGTGTTCCAAGTCCTTCAAACGGAGTTGCAAATGATGAGGACCACTTCAGGATTCGTGACGGGGGGAATCGTCAGCATTGCCGATCATCATCCCGATCAAGACGGAAATGGGAGGGTGGTCGCACTGGCGAAGAAGAGGGCGACAAAAGTGCAAGGTAAGCCATTGTTTTACATTTCCTCTTCTAATAAATCGTCACCTTATCATACATTCGACCTGCCTGGAGATGAGCTTGCAAAAATTCATAAGCCATCCGGGAGGGCAGAATATGTATCACCTCGTCCATCCAGCATCATTCTAATCTAACCACCCACCCACCACCCACGAGAAGCGAACAACAAGTGGTTTATGGTGGCGTGTCAGTAGAGACGAGCACAGAGTGAGATGATTCGAGCAGTTTTTAGTGCGAGCTAAACCGGTCATTGCCTTCTTAAATTCCATTCCATGATGATGAGATTCGTGCAACACACTCCTCCGCCTGCTGCACTCCGAAACGAACCGAGAACCAAATCCAGCAGTACTGCATAAAATAATATTAATATTATAAATCCAGGCAGCAGCATCGCAGTACAATGTGTTATTCCGCATCTCGAATTCTGTGGTCTGGTCTCATCTCATCTCCACTTGAATTTTGTAACTGGAATCCTGAAATGTTTGTTGTTCATTATTTCATCCAATCTGCGCAGCATGCATGTACATACACATTCTGCCATTTCCCGTTTCCGCATAGGAAATAGATTCAGAGAGTGGACACAGGATGGATTTATGCCCAGTTGTTAAATCTGCCCGACAATCCAGAAGAAGAGGGAGGATGGGGGACGGAAAATGAACTCCATCCATTATGATTATCATGATCATTATTTCATTCCACCCGACTCCATTAATTTAGCACAGTTAAAAACGAGTTCCTCCCAGGCAGAGCTGTATCAATACCAAGTCAGGACAGATATGTGGGATTTTCTGCTTTGCTGTGTGTGTGCTTCGACACAACAGGCGTGACGATTCTCTCTGCCCTTCTGTGACAATGTACATGTATGCCGTGCTGTGCGGACTATTATGCAGCACATATACGGCATTAACTCGTCTACAATTCTGCAGACCAGGTTTCACAACTATAAAGAAATGAGACCAACGCACGAATCTGGGCATTAGAAAGTGGCGCATCCGTCCGCCGATGGATGCTGATGATGATGATCATCATCCTTGGTGCCTGTCATGCCATGAAGCTGAACTCTCTCTTCTGGCTTTGCTTGGTTAAAACCAGCCCAGCTACACGACCAAGTAGGAGCTAAACAAGTCTAAAAAACCAAACCAAACCCTGTCCGTCCGTTCCTTGTGACAACACATTGTTCACGCAAATTGTTGCACATTGAATAAAGGGATGAGGAGGAGGGTAGCAGCAGCGAAACGTTGCATATTGCATCTCTCTCTCCCACAATGGTACACTGGTTGGTCTACAAGTGCAGTAGTCATTCTTCTGGTGGGATTGAGGTCGAAACCATGCCTGCAATAAAGAAATAAGCGAAACCGAGACTCTCTCTCTCTCTGATAACGCAGTAATGATGATGGGTGATTAAAGATGTTGAAAAATTGGTCCAGTTTTACGGGCAGGAATAGTGAAAGTGCTTGGAAATGTAAAATTTCGAAAATTTCTATATTCTTTAAAATTGTACGTTTCAAAAGATGCATGTAAAATGATCCATCCCACAGACTGGCATTTCATCTGGAGATGATGAATATTGACTGATTGCCGTGTGCAGTCAACTGTTAACAAGGGAATTCTATGCCCGAATGTGTGTGTGGCGTCGTTTTAGCGTTGGATTTCTCTGCGTGAAATGAAAAATTCGAGTCTACGTAAGTAGAAAAGGGAAATCTCTCCCCGTCTTTTCTCACCTCGCTCACCTTACGCCTCAGAGAATTGTGTGTGTATGCACAGCTCGTTTTTTCCAGTTCTACCCTCCCTTGTTCACATTCTGCTCTCCGGAGGATATAAAGTTGGAAAAAAATGGAGTGGTAAAATCGTCGTAATGGAAGATTGGATTCGCCATGGACGGAGGAGAGGGGAGAGAAAGAGTCACAAGCAACAGGTTGAAGACCATTGTTGGAAAATGTGTTACTTTTACAAGTAACTACCCACCCGATCTGATGGGGTGGTTTGTTGCGGTGATTTCTCATGCCCTATGTGTCCTGCTATTATGCTGCACATTTATTCTTTGTCATGGTTGGTCCCTTGTTGGATGATGTACCTGCGAAATGGTAAAATCCCGAGGTGAGATAAACTCGCTCTCCACGCCGTCTCATCCGGTCGGGGAAGGGGAGAGAGTGGATTTCGTTTGGGTGTGTCCTTGGGAATTTCCGGTGTCATTAAATCACATTCAGGCAGAAATTACGTACGTGGCATTCCTCAGGGACAGGTAGGATACAGGGAGGGAATTAATGGGGTGATGATGACGATAAAATGAGCAACAGGGTCGGGATGAGGAGTTAAAAAAAATTCGGGATGGTTGTTGCTTCCATGAGAAAAAGTTGTTTGAATCGAGCTCTTTGATAAGAATTTTATAATTTAAACGTGCTAAATAAATACATATTCCAATTATTTTGTACATTTCCACCAAAATAGTTGGTGGAAAAGTAGTAAATAAATAAGTATGATGACATCGCGACCCCGGACACTTAACTGTGTTTGTGGTATTTATCGTTAAATAAAACCCGAGCGGAAAAGATACCACCATCATCGCCACCACCATCACCACGAGTAATAATAATAATAATAATTCCACTGGCTAACGATTAAACTGACAAAAATTTATACACGAAATTGTCAGAGTTTGGTTTGGTAATAGTTTGTCGAAGCTTATCTAACCCTCCTCCCTCCTTACCCACCCTGGTTTACTTCTTCTGGCTCATCTTACACTCCTCAGTATTTGGCCAACTTGTTGTAGATGTTGGTTCTGTTGAACTTTGTCTGTTTTCTCAGAGATAATCCCTTCAAATTCTTATCTCTCTTTTCTCTCTCTCTCTCTCTCTCTCTCTTTCGGTGCAGTTTGGTTTGGTTTTAGTGAACGGAATTTTATAGCTCGGCTCGGATGGAGGAGTGTTACGATGCTGGTGGCGATGATGACGAGGGTAGGGTAGCTTCTCTCCATCTCCTTCTTCTTCTGGATGTGATAAGCAGAAGGGCAAACCAGGTCAACCACATGACGACGACGACATTATAAATTTACGTCGTAAATAATATTTCGGTCAATTCGGTCTCTGGCAGTAATCCATCCATTTATTTATCCAGCCCAACGTTACTTACTTACTGCTGCTTTTTAATCATATCATGGCACCAATAAGTAATAATAATAATATCGAATACTGGATGATGCCAAACACCATTTATTTCTATTTAAGCGGATCAGCCATCCGTATGTCTGGCTGGCTCAATAATTCTGGAAGTACATATTCTGGCTACTCTTGGTTTCATGGACATTTACGATTATCCCATCATCAGAACAATCCCCTCTTTCTTTCTTCCCAAGTAAATAGTAGTAGTAGGAGAAGAAGAAGAGAGGAAAATATGGTCCACCAATAAGTTGACAAGTTTTGCTCAGAAAGTGCAATTTAAGAAGAGGAGGACCCACCACTTGTTTACGTACTGACTTGTTGCTCTACTTTTACCATCCTGTGCATTTACAAGTATTTATTTACTTGCTTGATTAACATAAGCGACACGTTTGCATGTACATTCGTCAGTTCAGTATGTAGTCCACTCCGAATTTGTAGAGTCAGGAGTTTTGTAATGTATGCGGTCGGTCAAAACAAGAAATGTGGACTCATTAATAAAAGTCCTTCATGGAATAAAATGGGGTCCGTTCATGGAATTCATATAAATATCTCGTCAAAAATAAGTGATGCGATGTGGGAATTCTTTTTGAGTTGGGATATTATTCGTAAACACGTCCCTTCTTTCATGGCAACACCTGACACTTCCTTTTTCAGGTGGATTTTGTTCACATTTTCAGCGTCACTCTCGAATAGGAACTAGGAACCCTACCCTCGAGAAAGGAAAGGGGACGCGATGGATGGGTAGAAAAGAATCAGAAAAATGAGGGAATAGAGTTGAGACGAAAGGAAGAATTGTGTTAAAAAATCCTTTTCACTTTTCGGGCTTGTGTACACACACACGTTAAAAAATTGGATGAAATACAATATTTGAAATTGGAATCACAGGGATCATTTCCTTCTCCTCGTGAAATGAGGAGGAGAACTCTCATTTTGAACAGAATTTGTTGCAAAACTTGCATGTTTTTAACCCTAAGTAATAATACAATAACGTATGCACTTAATACCTAAAAGGGTGATATTAACAACGTGAAACAAAGATGTTATCATCCGAGAATAAGACGAATAAGTGTGTGGCTGATAAATAAGTACTCATTTTTTCACCTGTAATAAACCAACGCACCCACACCTTATTACCTATATATCTGCGTTCCTAAACCATATAATAGCATGTATTACAGGTAGGTTTGTGAGATTGCATGTCACTTTGTTCACTAGCACCACCACCACACTTCTACTTATCGTATGCCTCCCTGGTTTCATAAAAAGAGAGATTTTTGCTTGGATTTCTACCATAAATTGCGAACCACACTAGGTTATTGTACCACCACCACCATACCAACTTCATCACAACCATGTAAGAAGAGTGCAGTATTTTACAGACAAAAGTACCATGTGGAAATCCGCTAACTGATGCAGTAAGTGTGCAAAGTAAAGCAAGCAACGATGAGGAAATGATGCATAGAATTTTTTAGGATTTCACTGATGGAGTTTCACCACCCAACAAAATCATTGGATTTGTTTCCAATATTTGCTCAAAAGTAGGTACGCACCTTGGGTACATTTCCGGAATCGGAATGTGTGTAAACATTATGCTTATTGTGATTTCGATTTCATTCAATTACTGTTTTATAATTAAACCCGGAAAAATAATAATCACACAGAAGCTTATCGGCCAGTATATAAATACGAACGTATAGATTGGAACATTGATTATAATAAATAGGGAACAATGCTCCCCTTTTATAAACAAATTGTTGTAACTCTGACTCATCTGCGACTCTATGTAGTCGTGGTGGTCGTCAAGTATTACTTGGTTATGACAATGATGATGAGGACTGTGTTGTTATTGTTATTACATATTATTAGTTAGTTAGTTAGTTTGCTGACTCTTGTGTATTAGTTAGTCGAATGCATAATATGAATTAGTGTCGCTATATGTTCGTATACAAATACTATGAAGTAATTCATGAAGGAATGCTTAGGTGAGGCTGGATGAAAAGGAGACGTCTTATGATTTCTACTAAATAATTTTTCTGGCTCAATTCTTTTAGGTTTTGGTAGTAAAATTACTTCCACACAGATGTGTTAATTGTATATTAAAGTCAGTATTTTGTTTGCATTTGTTTTTGAAATTTAGGAAACGGTAGTGTAGGTTGTAATCTCCTCAGTTTGCTCTTTACACCATTTTGAACAAAATGATAGATTTTTCTGTAATCATTTTTGGAGAGGGTTCTACATCCATACTTTTCATAGAAAACCTCGCCTAAGAAAAACGCATAGGAATGGGGCTGGCTACAAAGTGGGCAGCAAAGTAAAAACCAAAATTGGTTCACACGTATGTAACTCGCCACTACTAAATAGTTTGTTCATTCCCACTAAATACTTGCAGCTGGATGATGATAATCTTCTTCCCCGTCTTGAGAAAGTTAGTGGGGGCCAGATAAGGCAAACCAAACCACACACAGAGATAAGCCTCCCTACACACACAATCTTATCGGAATACTGTGAATGAATATGTGGTACACTGTAAATGAATGATATTCACGAGACCTTCATGAGCATTTTATTACACCGTAACTTTTTCGGACTTTGTCTGGTCAAGTGTGAGTCGTTCGTGTTATGTGAGTCGTATTCGTCATTTATTATTTCGTGAATAATATTTCATACTGGTTAAAACGCCCACATTTATGATGCATGCAAACCGAGCTCTGTAGTCTGATCTCTCTCTCTCGGTGGTTCCCGTCAAGTCAACTTGTTGGTTGCTTGTTGTTGGTTCACCTTATCACCTTTTTTTGGTTAGCTCAGGCTAACACTAAAGCAATGAGAGCATGAAAAATATTCGAGAAAAAACAGGATATCATTAGGCCGTACATTCCGATACCTTGATACACAAGGAAATGCCCGACTGAACGGATGGTGGTGGTGGTTACGACCAAAAAACCACCACTAGTTAGTGCGGAGGACCCGGCCCGAATAATCTGTCCCACGTTGCTTGCTACCCACCCGTTTTACCCACTCCTCCTCATTCACTCCAACATTGCGGGTTGTTATCTTTTGTTCTCAGGGGAGAGAAATCAGCAGCATAGGCCCGAATACGGCAACTGGCAAGCAAGCAACAAGTGGTCCGCACAGAAAAGAAGAACCGATTTGTGTACGTACGGCATAGGCAGAATTTTTCCTGACTCCTCGTCCATCGCCTGCCTGCCTCTCTCTCTATCTCTCTTCTCTCTCCTCAGTCTGCATTTACATTCCGTGGCGTAAAGAGGCCTTTGATTCCACCCTCTGTTATTTTCTACACGTTTGTTGGATCCCTCTCGTCGTTAAGTGACCCCGTTCACGTAAAAACCACTCTGTTACACGACCCCTTCATCCTCAGTCTTACCCACGTCGCTGAAGGATACGCAGCAGTCAGTCAGCCAGCCGACCAGCCAGTGTTGATCCACCTGTAGTCTGATCGCGCATTATTATTATTATTATTGCGAGTTTGGTATCGCACCTACTCACTTGTTGGACGCGTCGACTTTCATGAACCACTTGTGGACCTCGTGAACAATAATAATAATCAATAATAATAATAAACTCTGGTGGTTTTTCGTATCGTGGGGGGTTGATTTTTTTCTACAAATAAGTGCGTCTCCCTTCGAGTGTGCCTTTCGAGGGGGTGTGGTTTTTAGACTTATAGCAAGTTTTTTAAAGTACCAGCTTCACCATTGAGCTGTCAGCAACTTCCCCAATGTTTTTGTCCCATGGAGGGCGCCCCACGAAGGGGAATGGTCGCAAGAGGAAGGGGGTGGATGAGTACGCGGCGGAAAATCGGGTAGATTTCACCTCCCGATCTATCATCCGGGATGGTCAGCTCGTTCGAATTCTCGTGTGTCGATTCTGCTGTCAGAGCATTGGGGCGAGAAGTGACCGGATCAAGGAGCATTTGGCGAGTAAACGACATCAGAAGTTAAAGTTGGAAGCGTTTCGTGAAGCAGCGGAGGCTGGGAGAGATTTAAGCCAGGAATATTCAGACGATTCGGTCAGCGGACTGCTGCCCGAACCACCCATCACTATGCTTAAATTCCCTGGGAAAGCTTTGGCACATTTGTTAGGTAAATGAAAGATTTTTTATTTTTACCCTAGTTTTTAAAATCGGTTGAGAAATGTGGGTTTCTTCCTTGCTTTAAGAATAATTATACAAATACATACGTGATCCAGTCAAGTCTTCTCAGTTTGACATATATGCCCCGACCCTAAAAGTCGGGTTTTTACCGTTACCACTTATTCTACCATTTAACCACCGACCATTACCTAAGGTTTACTATATACACGTAGTTATATATGTGCATGAACATGCAAGGGTATGTTCCTTCATTTCCTTGGTTTGTTGTTGTCCCACATTTCGGAGTGTACCTTCCTGCTAAATTTATTTCGGGACTTTGGTGGTCCCTTCTTCTCTTGGTGCCCTTCTTCTTTCTTCACATTTTCCTGTATCATCATCCCGGTGCGTGAATGCAGGGGTACGGACGACGGGTACTGCGATGTTGGCGGAGCTCTTCTTTCCAAGGGACCATCTCAATAATAATAACACAATACCAGCTGCCTCTTTCTTTCCGTTTCTTTTTATTCCGTGGGAATTTCCAGTGAAAGAAAGAAAGGAAAATACCCGGGTTGGGTTTTGGAGGGGATGATTCTTGTCAAAACGAAAAAAACAGAGATACTTGGGTCTGATTTCTCTTATCCGATATTATTAGTGTTAGTATAAGGTCGGCTGGACTTTGTCAGTCATTCACGTCGTCTACATTTCAGAAGGGTTTGAGTATATGCAGAGATAAAGGTTTTTTTCACGATAATATTATTATTATCTTTCATTTCCATGCATATCATATGCATGGCTATATCGAGCTTGAACGATAAGTGATTAATGAATGGGGTCTGAATAACAAAATGGTCATAATGATGCCCGGTTTTCGGAATGCCCTTGGTTAAAAAAATGTTGAAAAGGTTTTAAGAGAGCGGACAGGGTGGAGACCTTTTACACACTATATTTACAAAGGGCTGGAGGATTTAGGGTATTTTCTACCAGGAAGAAGACGACCAAGACAGAAAGAAGGGAGCTTAAGTCCCGTCTCAGGGTTTATTTTATTTCATACTTGGCCCTGCTGCTGGTTGGGAAAAGGGATCAAGTAGTCTCTAGGAAGGAATATATAATAAAATAAAAATGTCGGGTTCCTCCACCACCGCTATTTACTGGTCGGGACAATGGAGCCTCTAGACTTTACACCCAGAATATTATGGGTTTTCTTCGGAGATAAAATACCGTAGTTGCTTGATGGTGGGTTCATTTCAATGAGTTTTCACGTGAGCAGGGCATGCCATCAAAGTCCTCACCCTAGATTTAGATTTGGATACCCTTGTTCATGCGGCACATAAAGAAACACGTTTTTTGAGAATAATTGATGACTCATATTTTCCTATTTTTTAAACGTTTCTCTGTTATGCACAAAGAGACAGGATCATTCGGGTATTTTTTCTGGTTTGGTCCATTGGACATGGCAAATAGGAACTATTCGTCGTCGTCCCTTTTGCGTTTCTGTGTGTATGTATGTGTCGTCCTTCCACTTGACTCTTTCAGTTTGGGTTCACCACGACTTTTCCTGATAATGCTTTAACATCATCCTATATGTGAATAATCTGCTCAATAAATTCACACAAGTCAATCATCCTCTCTCTGGAATAATTTAAAGTTTTTATAAGCTCTATCTATCACCCTGCTATTGACTCTGGTTTGTTTATGGTCTCATCACCTATCATGGCAGTAGTGATGGGCTTATCTTTCTGGCTGTGTCATTTACCTTAATTACCTTACCGGGAAAGCGAATAAGTCTACTCGTTCGTTACTCTCTCATGATGATGATGATGATGCCCATGATAAGATTCTACTCGTACACGGTAATAGTGAATTATGCGAATTTCTATTAGATATTTATAATTACGCGAATTTTCACATTGGTTTCAATTTCAATAAGTTAGTTGGCTCGGTTGCGAATTAGAAATGAAAATGGATGAGTGAAATGATGGTGATGTTCATGTTGCGATTATGAATATCCATTGTGTGCCGTTGTGGATGCCTGTACTTTGTTGAGAGTGTCCCTGTAGAGAACTTTTAGTTGGTTGGTTGGCAAATCATCATCATCGTCATTCATGAATCCATACTGTGTCCAATGCATACTGTGTTTTATTAAAGGAATGATTTTGCAAGTCCACTCCGAGAAGAATCTCGTCATCCTTTCACTTTTTTTTACCATGCGATCAAACACAAGGAGTAATCGTGGCAATGATTTTCATCCTTGGGATGTTTCGTCTTCTCAGATTGACAAATAACTCCTCGTAATTTAAAACGTAATAAAGTGAGGAACGACGAAACTCAAGATGAAATTCCAGGGTGGACTTTTCGTCGTCATAATAAAATAAATAAAATAACATCGCTCTCTGTTCTGTTCTGTTCTTGTATTTCAATTCTCCTGACAATAACAACGCCTGGATTGTGTGACTGGGCTGGACGAGTGACTAATAAATATGTCGTAGCAATATTTGCTTGACCCATGGTTGCAAAAACAAAAAAAAGTTGCAAATAATTTTAACAGTTATTCAATTATTTAATGGCGAGTTACAAAGTAATTAATGTGTGCGAGTTAATGCTGGCTAACAACCAAATTAGTGTGCAAACAAGGAAAAACTGCGTTATTATTATTGCACATGGATGGATTATGTATGACTACGGAGTTTAGTCTAGCCATTGGTTGTCACTAAATTTATTATTAAATGTTTTATTATAGTTTGGCTTAGGTTGCTTGCTCAACTCTGTAAATTTCCGGGTGATTGATATTTCTGCAAATGTGGGTTTATTGACCAGAGGGGCAAAAATCTAATCCAATAAAATGGATCGTAATTTAGGGCAAATTCAGGGATTTAGCCTGTATTATTTTTTAACAAAGAGAAATCTACTCTACTCTTTGTACAGTATAATAATACAATATATACGACTGCAGTACACCGCGTAGGTGGTTGGTTCGTATCGTGAAGGATTTTATAGTTAGTAGGGAAATGGTTTTTCTTATAATTTAGCCTTAGATTAAACCAGATAAAGTTTCCGGTCTGAAAATCTCACCTCACTCAATAACACTCCTCCTCAACAATTCAAGTAAAGTAAAGCAACGGTGTGTTTCGCAGTAGTTTTGACGATGATGGTAATGGTGGTGGTGGTGGTGATGCCAACAATTACACACAGGTTCTTTTTTTTTGCTCAATTTCACAAATTTCACTTTACGCATAAAGAAACCCGTTCGTTCGTTCCTTCATTTCCTTCAGTCTTCTTGTCGACTCTTATGTACGTTTCTGGTGGATGGATGGATGGATGGATGTAGGTCTGAAAATACGGAGGGCAAACTTCATTCTCATATTATTCTGTGATTCTGTGTGACTCGTTGTTCATGATGATTCTCTGTGTCTCACCTCTAAAATTCACCTTCTTCTTTTACACCACGTAATAAAATGTGACCTTCTTCCATCGCATCGGTGTCCTCCGTTAAAAAAATGTGCGGACGTTAAACACTAGATTTTTTGCTTGATATGCTTTGTTTTCATTTCAAGAAGTGTGTAAGAAGAGACGGAGCAAGAAGGTCAATCTTCTTGAATGGATGGTGGATAGAGAAGTCGAGCCTTGCAGTATTATTATTATTATTGGTTCCGACATATCAATCATGCATGTTTGAGTCTGGTTGGCTGGTGGATTGGAGTCCGAAATATTTTTGGATGGAATTATATTCGAGGGATGGATGAATTGCCACGTGTATTTTTTCATTCGTCGTCGCCTTCTTGCTCATCTTCTTCTTCTTCTTTTGCTCCTGCTTATCTCAGTTAACGTTCGGAGCTGGGATGGATATGTCATTCAGAATGTCATCATCATCATCCGCATTCGATTTGCTCCCTCCCATGTGATGTAGGTTGAAGCTCTCTGGCCTGGTCTGTCGTCTGGTCATCCAATTCTGCGAATTTGTGACTTCCCTATACACAAGTGGCAGGAGGAGGGCGGATGGATATGGATGGTTACACACATTTTTTTCTCCTAAACAAGTAGAAATAAGAGCAGAACAACCCTGTGAACTGAATTCGCATCCGGGTATAACCCGTCTCTTGTGGGTCGTGGTGGTGCGGTTGGTTGGTGATTATTATAGGGCGATGATGTTGCTGGTTCTCAATCTCAACCCACTTTAGCACACTTTTTTTGACTTGAACCCCTTCTTTTTAACTAACCCTGATTTTGAGTCTTTGACGTTTTAGAGAAAATAAAAGGTGGGTGATTTCTTGTTAGTGAGCCTACACAACTTTTTTTTAAAGTGATAAAAAATGAAACGCATACTACCCGACGACCCTGCCAATATTTTTCATCTCGGCATCATCATTATTTATATTATTATTATATTCTTCGTCTTTTATATACATACTTACGTACGTACGTACGTACTCGTACATGCTCACGTAGTTGGGACCGACCCTGGTAGTAATATTTTGCATTCATTGTCGTCGTCTTCGCTCTGCCGTTAAGAAGGAAAGGAATGAAACCTTGGCTGACTAACTGACTGATTGTGATTAAAGACTCCCTTTAATTCCTTTGGCATTACGTTTCATTACGGCACGATTACAACCACCACCACCACGACAACAAACAACAAGAGACACAAGGTTGTTCTTCTCTTATTACGTAGAGAGAGAGAGAGACTTACTTGAAGAAGAAAGAGAATGAGGCAACACCACTACTGCTAAAACATGCACAAAGATCTTTGTAGGCCCGCAGTGGTGGGTGGGACCGTTATCACTTTGGTAGATATATATATTGCTCCTAGAGATGTGTGTATGCAAGCAACATTTTATTTCACGACGAGGCGATTTTTGCGATCCATCCCTGCCTGGCAATGGATAAATTTTTGCTGTATTGCTTGTTTAGTCGTCGATGCGTCCATCTCATCGTGTTTGATTCTCATCTCCATCCCGTCTTTCTTGATCCACTCCACTCGTTTCGTTGGCCTGGCCTAAATTGGAATCTGCAGAAAATGAAGCAAACCTTGGTAAAGATTCTAGCATGATAGGAGGGAGAGAGAAAAAAAGAAGGAATTATGACCATCACGTCACGAGAGGAGCATTATTATTATTACACACACACATTTTCTGCAATCCGGGTCAAGTAGTACTTATTTTTTTCGACGGCATCACCACATCCACCAAGTATCTACACAACTGCATAAGAGAGAGAGAGAGAGAGCATGAGTTAGTTGGTAATAGAAATATCATACCGTGATGATGACCACCACCACTCCGAATTTTAGAAAGTGACCATGCAATAATGGAACGATGATGGCTTTTTATGTACGAATACACTGTGCCATTTGGCAGCGTTGTCTCATTCATTCGCCTCATGATACGGCATGAAGGCCTGGGAGTAAACGGAGCGCATCCCTTAAAGAAGAAGAAATTTCTTAGTAATTCTTCAGTTCGTAGCTTTTTTTGGGGTTGAAGACCTTTGACATGTTGGCCTTACAGACACACATAACATGCAGCAGAGTCAGATACTATGTAGGCATAGGCACGAGAACGAAGGGAGGGAGTTAGTTAGTTAGTTAGTTACTTGGTTAGTTAAGCTTTTTTAACGCAAAGAGCGAGCTGACTGGGTTATCCGCATCATGAGTTGCTTTACTTTAGTTACTTACTTACTTGGTTAGCTGGTTCTGGTTTCTTATTCCCATCAGTCCTCGTCGTCGTTGTCGTCGTTTTGTGATGATGATCGTTCATGGTGTGGTAGATAGTTGGATTGAAATATATACAGTGCAGTGCACCATCGCCAAGTCTAATTCATCCACTTGTTGAGAAATTTACTTGGCCTCCTTAAAACCCGATGGGGTTGTGATTGTGATGAAACAGATTGCTCAACCAGATTCATTTCTTCATGAGGCGAACAAAATTGTGGGCATGATTGTAAGCCTTCGTTTCCGAAGACTACGAAAAATAACTCGTTTTTGGAGAGTTAGTTGCTTATAATCTCTTGTGCATAGCTTATTCATTTCACGGATCGGATCCAACCTCTTTTTTCTCAATAATAATTATGACGACGAGAAGAAGAACAAGAATTGGTATATGAGAACGAGTTGTGTCACTTGGACCTTGCAGTCTCTGTCTCTCCCTTTCAATGCGAAATGCCTGCGGGAGAATGGATCCCTTGCAAGTTTGGTAGGAATGAGCAGCATGTATTTATTTGCATACAAATTCAGGCAGGACACGCAGGCATCATTGTTGGTTGGTATCATGGTATTATCATCATTGCGACTCTGGCCTGTTCTCTTTGGTGGGAGTGCGATTGAGTGAAATCTCTCCTTGAGCAGCAGCGTTTGTTGTACACTTGAGTGAGTGAGACTGTGTGCGAATGATTACCACCACCACTTTGCAAATCATTTAGAGAAAGGCCAACATCCCATCGTGGTATGTTGTTGTTTGGTGAGCCTTGGGAAGGTAGGGTGGCTGGCAGGCAGGGCATAAATAAGCAGCAGCAACAATTTTTTAAGGAAAGGAAATTACCTATACTGCACTATACCACCGATGATCATCCCATCAGCATGATGCTACATACCCGACGACCGAGTTGCTTGTCATTATCTATTTTTTGGCAAGGCAAGGACTTTAGTGGTGGTTGGTTTGCTTGGTATTGTTGCTGCCTGCCATAAAAAATGAAGGGACGACGACGACGATGACGATGAAAATGTTTTATAACCAGGTGAGCCAGTATTGGACTCGTTACCCAAATCCATCGCGTTGAGAAGAATCAAGAAAACCTGATTTTTTTGAACTTTGTGAGTATGTCTGTGTGCAAATAAGTATGCAAAGTCCTACCAGATTTTACTGCAATATTATGCTGCTCCTCATCGCGAGGCTGGTTTCTTTCGGCCCACTTATTTCGAGTGGGATTTATTTAAGTGTATCCCCATTTATTGGAAGGAACAGGGTCAAATGACGAGAGAGGAAAAGGTGAGACGAGGTGGTGGTGGTCATCATGGTATTTAGATGCAAACACGGGGTGAGATTGGGTGTGGTTGGCCAGATATTGCTGGACGGTACTGGATGCCCAATAAGTTCAGACGCCTCATTTATTATGTTCCTTTTTCTTCTTCTTTCTCAGTGTCCGGAGGAGTTGGTTGGTTAGTTGGTAAAGTTTTAAAACTCGAAATATTCACCTTTCATGGATGACGATGGAATGGGAAAAAAGAGGGCAAGAAGAAGTTGAGCAAACTGTTAAGGATGAGACAGGGTTGGTTTTTGGTGGGTTGCTTTATCATCACCACCACCAAACCACCATGAACCATGGCTGGCTGCAATTGCCTCCCGGGTCTTGGCGTGCATCCCTTCACTTTAGTCTTGGCATTCTCTTGTTATGTTCAGCCATCTTTTTCTACCTGGTTTCTCCTTCCTCCTACCTTCTTCTCCTTCTCGGTCGGTCGGTCGGTTGAGCTCTTGGGCTTGGTCTTGATGATGATGGTGATTTGAGAAGAAGGTGGAAAAAGCGAGACAGGTAAAACGGGGAGAGAGCGAGCGAGATGGAGCCGAGCCACGAACGAAACTATACCCATGACATTTTTGACATAATCTTTTTCCGAGGTGAAGTGGGCAACAGCATCGCATCACATACAATTCCAATCCACCCACCTGGAGCAACATTTTACATTTGGTAGGTAAGCACAGGATGTTGTACTTACCCACCAGTCTCTCCACGCTTATAGCCATCCACCACTTTTGCCAACTCTTCATCACCACCACGACCATCATCTCTCTCTCTCCGACTTTACCTACCTGGTGGCTCATTTTGTGAGAGATAGAGATTCTACACGCCCGGGATGATGATGATGGTGGTTCGAGATTCCATCAGCTCCCTCCCTCCCTCCCCAGTAACCAACTAACTCACCTGTTGCTTCCTTTCTTCTCCTTTTTCCTTCTCCGGTCTATGACGAACCACCCTCTCGAATCGTGTGGTATTCTACCTGCCTGATATTGCATGCTACCCTGGCAATTGGTGCATGGCTGTATGGCTGGCAATAAACTGGCAGGAGCAACAAGTGTGGTTCTTGGGAAAAGAGGTGCATCACCAATATCATCACATGTACAATTCCTGGGACGCCATTTTGTAGGAAAATGTGTAATGCCCGACTACAGGAAAAGTCAGGCTCGTAATAAAACCAAGAGAAGAAGAAGAAGAATAGCATAAAAGACAGTTCCACTAATCCAGCAGGAGCAGGAGCATGACTAATAAGACAAAATAATTTAACCAGCAGTAGTAAATAGTTAAGTTGACGCGTCACACGACTTTATGCCGATGACACAATTCGGCATCATTAATATTACATACACATGCATTCATTCCTACCCATACTATTCGCCTTACCTCAGCCAGTCAGGCAGTACGAGTGACTTAGGTTGTGGGTATTTTATAACTTTGCGAATTGGTGGGTGTAATTGTGGATGGATGTTATTTAGCATATGGATAGACGGCCACACCGCCACACTCTTCTTCTTTACGTCTCTTTAAGTGTGCATAAAATGAAATAAGAAACGAGCAAAGTATAAAATTAAAGGTGGTCTGGTCTTCCTTCACAAACTACTCTCCGTTTATTAGGGCCCATCTCTCTCTCTATCAAGGAGAAATTTGGTGATGAGAGTCTCATAAACTTCTCAGGCATACGTACGCAAACAGGGTGATGATTTTTCTCAACTTTCGAGTCCAAATATTTATTGTCCAACTGATTACATGTGCCACCACCGATGACGGTATGGTTTCGTTTTCATTCTCAGTAGTTTTTGCAAGTCGCATTCAATTCTTCCAGTCAACAAGACGAAAACAAAGTTTTTTTTATTTACATAGTTTCATGACGTAGTCGTTCACTCATTCCCAGTGGAAATTTTCAAGCCTTTTTGTATTTCTTAATTCGGTATGATGATGATGGTTAACGAAATTTGAAGAAATCTTACATCGCACCATCTCCTTTTGCATTTTTTAAAAGGCAAGGTGATTTTTTTTCGAGTGTAGGTGAAAGATGTTTGCTTACTCGCTTTGATACAGATCTACACCTTGACTTCATTTCATCGCGTCTGCCGCATATGAAATTGAATCTTTATTAAGACGGAAGAAATTCGTCAGTACCCAGCAGAACTTGGTGGAGGGCTAAAAACACTTGAAAAATTGCGCAAACCCACCCAACCCAGTCCATCAAACCAACCACACATGTACATAATATGCAACGACGCAGTTAGTCAGTTATCCTTCTCGCCAGCTTAGTTATTTAGTTTTCCAGAGAGGAATTCCAGTTTAGTAACTTGGTTTGGTTTTGTGGTGCGGTGCGGTGTTGGAGATACAGGATTTGGTAGTAAATACAATGCAACCCGGGGTCTGGTCTCCTCTCTCTCTGGTGCCTGGGTTGTTTGGAGGAGTCTCAAGGTTGCGCAATCAAATCAAGCCAAACCATCGCCATGATTTACCAGGCAAGCTTTTCATTCAATGGCAACACAACTATAGCCGTCGTACATTCGGGAAGTTTTGTGCTCTTGAAAGGTGGATGGATCAAGTCTTATTATTTTTTTCCCTGGGTAGCTAGCTGGATTTTTACCACTCAGATTCCTCGTCATTCATCAATATCTATATCGACGATGCTATGAAATCTATTTACTTGGAACGAGTTGAGAAATGAATGAAAGTGTGTTGTTTGTTGGGTGACCATAATAATAATCCGCACATCTTTGATGATGAAATTCATGGTCACAACTGAAACTGCGTCGTCTCGGTCGAGTCGGAGAAGGAAGAAAGAACGTGGCAGGAGGAGAGAGTGCCCGATGATGATGGATGATATTGCCTAATAATATGCATACGTACGTCTTAGTTATGTACAAGTAGTACCCGGAGGAATAGTACCAGCAGTCCAGCAGAAGTATGACGATGATGAACAACACGTACTTGTTGTTCATGCCTTTTTACGAGAAGATACCTCTCCGACTCACCTTGATATTTCCTTCTCATTCTCATCAACATCCATCGTCCTCTTTAAGTCTTGGAAGCTGCTATGTTATTTGAACACTTTTTGGCCAAACTGCGTCGTCGTCTCTCTTTTCTGCCCGGCATCGGCGTCTTCGTCATTCCGTGAATCACCTACCTTTTGTTGTTTGGATGATGCTGGGATGGCATCATGGCACGGCACGGATGGCTTCTTGCACTCTTATTCTGGAAGACCAAGAATTGCGTAATTTCATTCCACACTCGCTACCTCCATTTCTGGCACACACATGCATATGGCGTATTTTTCTCCCTCTTCTTCGTCTTTGCTTCCCTCAGCACTCCAAATTGCTTATTATTCCACCTCCGGCATAAATTCAGAGTGACGTTGAGCCAGCCAGCAGAGATGTTGAAACTGTTGGTTGTGGATTCATTTTTCGGGCAACACACACCTCCGCCACCACTTGTGTGCCATCATATTCTGCTGCTGACGATGATGACAGGACCACCTTTATTTGTCCACATGCATGCAACCCCTAATTTGCTATTCATATTTTACTATTATTATTACCAAGTCTACTCAGCCTGGGTCTGGCATTCACACATGTTTTTGTCCCGAATCGGATTATGACATGAAATAAATGCAAAAAATACTTAGCGATTGCCTAATTTTTTAATCTAACGTTGTAATTGTTTTGTTTTTTTTACAGACGGTGGAAGTGGTGGAGGGACAACGCCCGACGGGAGACGCGAAATGACACCGGAGGCGGATAACATGGACAGAAAGCCCGTCATGCCAACCCCACCCCCGCTTAAAGGTGAGCCAGAGATAGAAATTAGTTATTTTGTGTGAAATAGTTTTCACGTACAGCTTTCGTTCGACCGAGTCTTCTTCTCGTCAGTACACATTCTCCGCCTGCCTGTTTTATGCTCCACTTTCATAAAATTCCATCCGTGTCAGCGGTGCCACAACCACTAGTTGATGATTGCAGTATTGACGACGAGGTTGATGATGATGATGATATTTCCTCTTCTCTCGAGTTAGATTGGATTGGAGGAGCCGAGCTTCATGCAAACATTATTTTACTTTACTTTGTTAGCGAGAGAATATATAAGCAAACGGGTTTTTCCTCTGGTCTGGTCGCGTCTATGGCGAATGTACTTGCATCGGAAAGTAGGACATTCATCAAACAAAACAGAGTGTGCCTACTGCCTGCCGTTGCGTTATGCGGAGAGTGGAGAGAAATTGCTCTAATGGCAAAATTTCACTTGGTGGATTCGTTGTTAAGAGTTGGCTTCCCTGTAGAATTTTGTGGTGGTGGTGCAATAATGTCGAACCCGAGAGTCAGTCAGCTTTGCATAAAGTATTCGTATATGTACATATGTACCATATTCCTTTGTTCAGATTCGCATGTACGTACGTATAATCGCTCCACTCTGGTAAAAGGCACGATGTGCATGGAAATTAAGAGTTTATTTTGAGAATAATGTAAATGGAGACTCGGATTATAGTGGTTTTTGGTCACCCCGATATTAGGATTTTATTTACTACGGGATGAATCGAAACAATAAGTGGACACATTGTTGTCGTCTTCTCTGGGTTGATGCTTTCCTGATAAATCAGATCCCATCCATCCATCCACCACCCTTTGTTTATGCATTGTTCCTCTTTTTACCTGCCTCTCTGCCAAATGGAATAGAGAGCGGAAGTGCGGATGTGAGTCTGGCTGAGTAATAAGTAAGTAATTAAGAGGGGAAAGAGAGTCGACATCACCACCACCACCACCACTAGCAAAACATCACGAACAGGTATCCTGAATAATGTGGAAGTAATCAGCAGAGGAGAGGACAGGATAAAAAACAGGACATGTAGTAATAGTAATGGCAACAATAATATTCTGGCAAAAAAAAAGTATTGAGCATCACACCACGGCGGAGAACGGACGGACGGACGGATGGACGGTGGTGGGTCGGTGGGTCGTCGGTACAGACGACAACAAATAATAAGTCATTCAGTTAGCAGGTCTGCAATGGCATGCATGCATGTTCATCTACCTGTGGTGATTCTACCCACTGCTTGGTTATTACATATGAGATATGGCGATGATGATGAGACGGCGACGAAATAGATTGTTGGAGGTGCACGAGCAACGTTGGGATATGGATGAGATTTCTCTTTAAATCCGTCGTCGTCGTCGTCTTTCTGCCAGTTGAAGCTGTACGTGACTTATATATTTTCTTGGCATAAAACAAAGTGGAGTCAATAATGGTGCAACAAGAGTTTCACTCAAACTATTTCCCATGTTCCGCTATACATCGAGTAGGAGTCTTGACGTTATTATGCGAATGAATGAGGAAGGAATTATCGGAGTGAAGTCTGCATTTTACTTTACTGCGTTTTGCATATATTTGAGAAATGAAAAATGACGGTTACTCGATGATTATGCCAAAGAATTTGCGTATCGCCCGTCCGTCCGTCCTTGGCTGTTAGATTCGACAAATGACGGATGGTGTTTGCATAAGAGAGAGAGAGAGAGTTAGTACGGATTAGTTTTCCAGGACGCAGTTTTAGTGTATCTCTAAAATTATTCTCTAAAAAAATGTTGACGGGAGTATCGGGACTGAGGCCGATCTCGTGTCTGGGTGTAGTCCAGAATAAAAGGAAGCACCCCTTGCTCGTCTATGCGAATCACACGTACGAGAGGAATAACGGGAACTGCCAGAATGGGACTTATTACTACATTTGCACACAGTGGAGGTCGGGGTGCGGGGTCAGGTTGATAGTTTACTGGAAAAAGGGCGTGTTTCGATTCACGGGTGATCATCATAGTGAGTCGGAGGAAAAGTGTCGGTTTATTTTGTGCATGAGTGATTATTTGGAATATTATTTGAACAATTATGATGACATGACGCCTTTCTTATCTATTTGCAGAACACCTCATGAGCTCGCCCCCACCGCAACATCACCCTCCCGGTCATATGCCTCAGCTAAGTGGTAGCGGAGGACGTGGTGGAATTCACAATCATCTCGGCACCCCACCCCCGCCTGTCTCCTCCTCATCTTCGCAACACCACCAGAACCATCACAACCACCATCCATCTTCCCTGGGAGGAGGAGGGGGTGGTGGTGGGAGTAACGGCGGAGGACGTTCATCCACACCCATCAATAATCACTCACACTCTTCCGCGTCCTCTGCATCTCCACCACAGCAACTCCTCTGCGTCCGATGGGGCAATTTCGACTCCAACATCGTCTCAATGTTCACCAAGCTCCGGACGGCCGAACACTTCGTGGATGCCACACTTTGGTGTGAGGGGAAGACGATTAAATGTCACAAAATGATATTGTCGGCGTGCTCCACCTACTTTGAGAAGCTCCTCACCGAGAACCCCAACCCACATCCCATCATCTTCCTGAAAGATATGCGCTTTTGGGAAATCACTGCACTTGTCGAGTTTATGTACAAGGGGGAGGTGAGCATTCATCAGGAGAAGCTGCAGAGTTTGCTACGAGCAGCCGAGTCGTTACAGATCAAAGGATTGGGATCTCCATCGGCCAATGATGGACCGGGTGGAATTGGAAGTAAGTCGATAGTTACATATTGTTTGCATAAAAGTATGAATATTTTCTACTCTCTTGCTCCTTCGTAATCATTTTATTTACTTATCATCCTATTTCCTCTATCTCTTCAGATGCAACGGAACCGATGGACCGCTCCCGTCACCACTCTGGCGTTGACGCAGACGACTCGATGGACATGTCCACGACGACCGCCACACCAAACAACAATTCGTCCTTAGCGACCAGTCATCTCCAATCAAACCCTTTCTCTAATCAAATTCTCAATTCGTTCAGCACATCACGTGGCTCCCCCTCCCTCCTCCACATGAACATGGGCATGGACCTGTCGTCTCGCTCTTCCACCGGGGACCACCCGTCCCCCCTTTCACTCTCCCTCTCTTCCAATAACAACAACAACAATAACACCTCCAACCCAGCTAAGAGGAGGAAGAAGGAAAACCCACGCCGACTCGACATTCTCCCCACACGCACATCCATGCCAATCCCGGTCTTCAATTCGACCATCATGTCCATGCCCGTCGACCATCATCACCAACATCACCACAATGACGACGAGTATGACGCCGAGCCACCATCGGATGATGAGATGACCATCCATGAGAATGATGGACCGCCCCATCCGCAGCAGCAGCAACAACAACGTCCTCATATCATCGAGGTAAGAAAATAACGGAGCGACAATTTGACTCGCGAATCTTTTTTTTATATAAAAAAACATTATCCTTTGTCACAACTTTCACATTTTCTTCTTTTGATTATATTTTCCTTCTTCTTCCCACAGAACTTTAAACAAGAACCAGACTCGCTTTTGCAACACCACCAACACATCGGGAAACTGGGGGGATTGCCGCAACATCAACATCCTTCGTCCTATGAGGAGGACGAGGATGAGGGTGACGGACAAGAAAATTACGGCGATCATCATCAGGACGGTGGCGTTGGTGCTGGTGGGTTACAGGTATGTAAAAAAGTGTGTGTGTATGTGTTAATGTATATAAAAATTATTCTGCATTATTCGCATGGTGGTTCGTTCGTTCGTTCGTTCGTTCCCTGCGGTATTGCGAATAATAATATTAAGAAACCACCCCGTGTGCTGTACGTACTTCTACGACTACGACTACTACTCGTACTAGCGTGGAAACTAGGACATGGTAAAATAGAAAGTTTTCTTCTCCTCGTGTTGTTGGGCAATAATAATCCACCACCAACTACCAGTCCCACCACTTTGTCGTCGTCGTTGTTGAAACTTGTGCTGTGTAGTCAGTCAACCAGTCAGTCAGTTAGTTAGTTGTTGTTGGCGTTTGCATGCACTTTTTAGGAAGACTTTGTTATTATTATTTAGGCAGGGAGGGATTTACATTGTGCACAAACCATGAATGCATGATGAATCCATCCCCCGATCCGTCCGTGGCCTAGTCTCTCGCTCAGGAAAAAACAGACTTTACAATGCACAATCACAGCAGACTACATTCTCTCTCTTTCAACTATCTCGATCTCTACCCACTAATTCAATCATTTTGACTTATTCTTTAGTACTTTTTTCACTATGACCTCGTCGTACCACTCCACATACGCCAAGCCAGTCCAATAAATAATCACATTTCTATCTAACCCACGTCAGGCCACAGAACCACCGATCGAAAAATGTATCTATTAGCTTGTAGTGACTCTTCAAAAAAACAATGCCATGAAATGGTCTCCACAGTTTCTTTCTCACTATTTTGCAGATGGATGAAACCAAATCTGATTCGGAAGGTGAGGCCGACGGTGAAGAACCATCACCTGAGGACGAGGAGAATTCGACCATTGACCACCAACAAATACAATCACAACAGGGTTACGATGAAGAAACGGATGAATCTGGTGCATTATCTTTACGCGTCGCCTCGGCTGCAGAGCGAGAACGGCTCGAGAGGGAACAACGGTCCAGGAAAGGAAATCCCATCAAGAAAATCCTCGTGGGCAACATTAACAATAATAATAACAACAATAATAACGAGAGTGGATCAATCTTTCACAGTCCCACGTCTGCAGCAGAGTAATTAATATGACTATGTATCAAAACAAACCACATTTAAATAATGACTTCAAAATCCTTAGTAGTAATGTATTTGTTATTATCGATAAGCAATCAATAAGTTTTAACACTTTGTAAAAATAGAAAATTGGGTAGTTAAGATTCCACATTTATGACGAAGATGCGAAACCAAAACATTCTCTTACTGCTCCATTCCATAAACAATAATGTACAGGACATTGACATGGCTGCATAACAATTCGTAAGATGAAGATATGCATCCATGTAATGTCGTAAGATTAAGATACCGATGAAAATGTATGTATATAAGTTTGACGTATAATAAGTATGACAATAATTACTCGTCCCGTCCGTTTTTACACACTTTTCTATCACCACACACGTACCATTCCCCACAATCATTACTTGATATTTAGAGGATTTTCCATGTAAATAGTAATTCAGGGATCAAAAATTGGGAATCATCCATTCCAACATCTATTCCAATAGCTATACAATATGTACAAAGGGACGTTTTCCATATTTTCCCGTCACATTGTGTAATTTTGAAACGATATTCTATACTTTTCTGTTTAAAGTAGACAAAATACAAGCCTTATCGTGCTGTTGTGCCTTGATAAGCAGGTTGATAATGTAAAAGCGGTAATAATGAGGACAAGAATATGTGCTTATTTGTAATGTAACCTAACGAATAATGACTTTGTTGTCTCGACGAGTAGAATGAGTACCCTTAGTTGCTTTAGTTAGTTCGTCGACGGCTTAATTAGCCTTTGTTTTTTTTGTACATAAACTTAATAAGAAATGTCGTCATCGGCCGCATAATAATAATCACGTAATAATATTTGGAGTAGAAAATGATATTTTTCTAAAAGAAACCCGTCTTGCACTCACTTTAATTGAAGTTAGATAATTTTATCCGACAAGATTTTTTTTTGCTATTTTGTACGTTTCAACACACACACGCAGTAATCTTCTCACCGATTGTCACTGTAGATACAACATATGAATCGTAATACATAATAATACGTTTAAGTAGAGTTCAGTTATTCATTAAATAAATACATAATATATTAATGCTAAATATATAAAAAGGTTTATGAAACCCTTCAAGATATTATTAACAAATGTGCTAGTTTTTTTTTGTCGAGATTACACTTTTTCTACTATCTTGTTCTTTAAAAAATTCTTCATGTAAAATTATCATAATAAATCATCGACATTAGTGAGCAGCAAAATACCTCGTCAACGTATTTAGTTAATGTTTTAAAATTATATTTTACGTTATGTTGCTCACACGAACAGGCTACTTTAATAACCCTTTTGAGCAAGTAACAAGTACTCTTGAAACACTTTAAAAAATTGAGTATCATGTAATTTTATGTTTTGTTTTGTGTTGTTGCCTAAAATTCATGCTAACTTTGTCCGTGTTCGTTCGTAAAGGTTTGGTTTGTGTTGTGCTCTTTATATAATAATAATATATATTTTTGAAGTAGGTCGTCTTTTACTGGTCCAAGAACCAAATATCTTAAACCCATGGAAGAAATGATTAGAGGATCGCGGTGATTCTTAAAATACTAAATAAATCCATAGTTTTACTTTATATTGAATATTATATGGTTATATATACATGAATAATAACGTGTTTAATAAATTTCAATCATTATTGATGCGTAAATCGAGTCGTGGTCAGAATATTTATTTTTCATCCACTTTTTGGTCAAAAAATGCACACGTCTCATTAGTTTCCATGGAAACAAAGATCATGCGAAATGAGGAGATGTACTCATCCTCAGATGCAGGCTGAGCGAGGCAGAGAGAGGACTGAACTTTGGCTGGTTTGTTATTTCTGGAATTAATTTTCGCGATTTAGAGTCTAAATTTTAGACCATTTTGTCCACTTTTCGTCCCCCGTCCCCCCTGCGACCTTATCATCATCATGATCCGTCCCACATCCCAATTGAAGTGGGAAAGAACCCTGCGAGTCAATAACGTTCTGTGGCCAAGGGTTGGCCATTGGCGTCTGATCTTCCTGGTCTGTCTTGCCCTTTGCGCCCTCCTCCACTGGGCCATCGGGTCCTTCTGTGGGATGATGTGGGCGAAGGACGAATTCTTGGAGGTGGAATCCGTCACTTTGGGCTCTCCAATTCAAACTATACCCGGTAATTGGATAATATAGAATTAATTTGAAATTAATTAATTAATACTAGTGCTTTGATTAATTAACTAGTAGTGCACCTATCCTCGGGTCTGGTCAATGGTAATTTTGTGGAGACAAGTAAACTAAGAAAGAAGCCTATTTTATTGTCCATTTTTTGTTATAGGATGGAAAAACGCGTCTTTGGAAAACTTGACTCAATCAAGTCCCGAACTACAGGCATACATTTTGAAAAATTATATTATTCCACCGTCGCCATTTAGAGATAGTCGTAATGGTGTTGATTGGACTCCGCTTTACCCCACGGACACATCCAAACAGCAGGAAGTGGTCAAGTTTGTATTGGCTCTGTTCTCTCGAAAGGTAAACATTGTAAACAAAGAAAAGTACTAATAGCAAAGTGTGTCTATACTATTTTTGAAATTTGAATTGTTCAGAAAAATGGAACTTTTATCGAGGCGGGTGCAAATGATGGAGAATTTTATTCTAACACGATGCTGCTCGAGAGATATTTTGCCTGGAGTGGGGTTCTGATTGAGGGGGATCCACGACCGTTGAAAAAATTGACTGATCGAAACAGGGCCGCATTCATTGCAAAATGCTGCCTCTCGACGACAATCCGCCCAAAAGTGGTACATGATCTCAAAGTAAAATATAATAAAACTGTTCCATTGAGTTTGACTAGTGATTCTCCATCACAGATGACATTTCTCAGACATCAGACGGGCGAAGGGCTCACTTTCATCCGGGGCAAAAGACATTTTATTGGTGGAGAGGACAAATATCAACCTTTCGAATCGCAATGTTTCCCCATCTACGCCATCCTCTCGGCCTTGAATTTGACCACTGTCGACTACTTTAGCTTGGACATTGAAGGGGCTGAGTTGGATGTTTTGAAAACCATCCCATGGAACAAAGTATTGATCAAGGTAAAGTTCAAAAACATATATTGAACTAAATGTATAGACTAGGCGCTGTTCGTAAACTTCGTAACGCTGGCTAACCATGGGAAGATAGGGAAAAATCCCTATCTTCCTATGGTTAGCCAGCGTTACGAAGTTTACGAACAGCGCCCTACATAATTTATTTATTGGAATATATTTATGTTTTGCTGCAGGTCTTTTCCATTGAGGTTCATGCTGCCTATGTCACCCCGTGAGGATGTACATGATTGGTGAGGCTGGCTACAAATACATCACATTTATAAAAAACGGATATTCTCATGATCAGATCTACGCTCACAAGTCCATCATAGAGGAACTGGACCAGAGAGTTGTGGCTGGATAACTTTTTGAGCTACGTGTAATTAGGAATGCGGCTATAAAATAGTTAATTACTAAAAATAGTCAATTACATAAAATAGGTAATTTACTTGTTTTTACTCATTTTTCGTTATTGTAACTTATTTCTCTGTATCTACAACGTCAAGCTTAAAAGAGCACGGGAGAAATTCTGGTGACTCCCTTCCACATTCTGATGTGTAATGTCTGTATTTAAATGGGCAAATTGCTTTAAAATTCACTGTCTCCGTTTAACAATTCTAGTCGAGTCTAGTACTTGTTTCAACCCTGTATACATTTGTTAATATTATATCATGAAAATGTCTATGAAATTGTAATTTAAATGTTTAGTGATTGTGAATTAGTAAAGTTGAATTTCCGTGGGTTTTACATATGCTCAATATTTTTTTTATCAACATAAGGAGAACAAATTTAAATTTGTATTTTATTAGCACTACGATTTTTGACTACGAAACCATCCCGAAACCATCCTGAAATCAAACGCAATGAAATTAATAAAGCTTAATCCTGCAAAATAAAACAAACTCTAATAAACTGCTATGAAATGAATTTTCAATAATTTTGTAAAAAAAATCAGCGGTCAGTTTCTTTCCTCCACCCGAACAACGATGGCCTTAGGTCCCAGAAGTGGTCGTCCCGTTGGGAAAAATTCCAACGGCACCTTGGTCGTTGGGGAACGGACAAATTTGAACTTTAACAAAATCTTCGCAAGTGCAATTCGACTTTCCAGGAGAGCGAAACGACTCCCGATGCAGTTTCTCGGCCCATCGCCGAAGGGCAGATAAGTTCCAGGCACGATGTTCCCCGTGAGAAACCTTTCTGGGTCGAAGGCCCAAGGGTCTGGGTAGAACTCCTCCGAGTGATGCATCGCCCAAACAGGGATGCCAACAATCATGCCCTTCGGGATGATGATGTTAGTATCGCCCAGTTGAAAGTCGGATGATGCCCGTCGTTCCATCCTCAGTACGGGATTGTAGAGACGAAGGGTCTCGTCCAGCACGGCGTTGAGATACTTGATCTTGGTCAACTCTTCGGGGTCAATTTCTTCCGGAATTTCTGTCCCATACTTCTTTTGGAGAGCTTCGATAATTTTTTCATAAGCCGTATCTTGCACGTCTGGGTTGAGGGCGAGGCAGTATCCGGCATAGGCGAGGAGCTGAGACGAGGTCTCAAAACCAACAGAAAAGAAAAGAACCGATTGCGCCAGGATTTCTTCCTCGGTGAGCTTCTTCTTAACATCCGAACCGGTCTCCTCCGTCTCCTCTGCATCCATCAGAAGTTGAAGAAAATCTTGGTGGTGCATCTCCCCTGTGGCTCGACGATGGCGAATTATTCGGATGGTGACCTCTCTAAAGAAGGTCATGGGGTCCTTTGGGAGGACGGTGAAGCTGAATTTCTCCAACACAGCCATGGGAACGATGTAGTCGAGAAATTTCCTCCAGAACGGGAAAGTGAAGAGGAGGGAGGCCTGTTGAACGAAAACGTCGTCGGGTGTGGTGGCAAAGGCGGAATGGGCGATGACGTCCATGGTATACGCTCCGAAGAGGGCTTTGAGGTCAAGATCAGAGGCGTTGGCAGCAGCGGCGGCCAGGTTGGCGAGGAGGGGACCGGAAGCAGCCGTCATGCAGGGGATGATTCTCTTGAGCTTGCCCGAAGTGAATGTGGGGGCCGTGATGGAGCGGACGCGTTTCCAGGTGTCGTCCTCCAGGGAAGAGAGGAATTTGGCCATCACGGGGTGCGTGGTCTTCACGGCACGACGGTTTCGGAATACATCGAGGGCGAGTTGGCCGACCATGATTTGTCGAACGAGGTCGGGCCGACCAACGATGAGACCGGGTTGAGTGCCGTCGTAAATTCTAAGGAAAATCACGTTACTTTTTAAGGCTGTGATTTTCATTTTTTGCATTGAAGATGATTATCATGTCATTCTCTTACCCGTAAATCTTCCCATATTTTTCGTATCGTTCCAGTTCGCTGTCTTGGAATGGGGTGAAGAATTGACACAGGTAGGTCCCAAAGATTGGGAGTGGTTGAGGTCCGGCAACACCACGGGAGGCCCAGTATTTATGATTTTTAGTGAGGTACCTGCAAAGTTCAAAGTAAATAAGAAAATACATTTTTCACATGTACATACTCGAGATTGTTGCCATTTCGATTTAAATAAATCCTCAGGACAATTTAGGACATCTTAATTTGAAATTCTCGTAAGCCAGCAAAGTTAATGTAAATTATTTTCACTTACCAATACCAGAGAAAGCCACACGCAAGGACTAAACCCACACACAATATCATCGTGAGATTTTTTAACTTTCTTTTCTTCACGACAATTCCAGGAACTCTTCACTCGTTGATCTCCTATTTTGCACCTTGTATTCTTCTGTACTGCCCAAATTGGTTGCTTAACTTCAGTTTCTATTCAGTTATCCGGGTAAAGACGCGTCTGATTTTTTAACGCTGGGTTCTCGTCCTTTTATGTCGTGTCCGTATCAATGCTTTGAGGGGTCGAATTACTTTCCCAGATAAATCATTCACCGATATGCACCAGACGCAACTGGATAGCTTTGGCGACCCCGATATTTTCATTCTCAGACGTTTCGCATCGAAATTATGTATTACGAGTGGCATTTGTTTAGATTCGTCAAATGTGTGATTACAGACATGCATCACTCGTAAAACCTCAATTATGGTCACACTCACAATTGTGGTCTGAATCATGTGAATTTATTGAAAAACGACTCCGATTTCCGTCCCTCATCTACCCGAACTACAATTCATATAATAAACCACAAGAACGTTTCACATGGTCACATTCTTCAGTTGTAATTCTATCGGAGCGCATGCAGACTGGATATCATGGCTATTTTGGCAGTAGAAATTAATAGATTTGGAGGCGACGAATTCGCAAAAAACATTCCTTTATTTATTACCTAAACAACGATGACTGCACAATCATTTTACAGCATTGCGAATTAGATTCCATGCAAAATCTCACCAATGCATGCATAACTCATTTTTACAAGAGACACGTTAAGAACCAAATGCCATTGTCGGACGGCATATGTAAAATGGGAGTAAAATAAACAGAAAACGTAACTGATCAATAATAATTATCGTGGCGTGATCATTAATTTTTGGAGCTATTAAATTTCAAAGAAATGTATCAACATAAGCGTCGAATCTCATGATTCGTAGATAGATTGCATTGCAAGATTACTCTGATTAGATGAGAAACCCAACAGCCACTCATTTTTGCATAAATTGATAACCAGCTCTTCACAACGTTTTCATGAAATAACAGAATGCACTAGTTGAATGCTGTGAAATATATTATTTCGATAAGCAGCTTTTATCATCATTTTCATCATTTTATCATTTTATCACCATAAAAATCAGTTGCACCTTGACATTCATCGGAACGTAAGCTATTTTAAATGCAACCATTCCGAATTGGGAATTTGGAATCCCCATTGTTTTGAATTCTTATCCTCCGAATCGTAAAAACTCAGTACATCGTAATTCCCAAAATAAACATGAAATACAGACGACAAAATACTGACATCATGAAATTGGTTGCTCCAAATATTTTATGTATTAGATAATTATACTGTGATTATTATACATTTGAGCCAAAGCAAATTAGCATCGGGACTGGATTGACCTTTGCATAATTTTTGATACGTGTCATCATATTCAGTATAGATTTGGACCAATTTTGTCTACAATAAGTCACAAGGTCGCATTGTTCTTACAGAAGTATTGCTAACTTAATTAATGGCCAGATTAATTATCAAATAAAATTATGCTTGACTAATATCTCAAGAATGTGCATCTGCGAACTTAATCCACTACTCGATAAAGTATGAATTTAACAGGGACATGGCCAGTGAAAATGTTGATGTTTGAAATACGTCATGCAGGACATTTCGTAAAAGGGGATGCATCTTGGCAGTGTGGCACAGTTATCTTTTTGTCGACGAATAGTAACGAGTTTAAAACTGGAACAGATTCACGTCAAAATTATGAAACTAAAATTGTACATCTTTTTTCTTCTGGTTGGGTTTGTGACAAGTGGTGAGTGGTGGATTATTGTAAATAAATATCTTTTAATTTCAACTTCCATCCTACACGCACTAAAAATTAACAAATTTATACACATTTTATTTTATTACAAAAAGTTCCCATGCCGGAACTTGTTTACGAGGACAAAGGTGATACATCAGCCCCACAAATAGTCGAGCCATCATACTCGCCGGAACCGTCCCCCCAAATCGTCGACACGCCATCATATTCGCCGGAACCGTCCCCCCAAATCGTCGACACGCCATCATATTCGCCGGAACCGTCCCCCCAAATCGTCGACACGCCATCATATTCGCCGGAACCGTCCCCCCAAATCGTCGACACGCCATCATATTCGCCGGAACCGTCCCCCCAAATCGTCGACACGCCATCATATTCGCCGGAACCGTCCCCCCAAATCGTCGACACGCCATCATATTCGCCGGAACCGTCCCCCCAAATCGTCGACGCGCCATCATATTCTCCAGAACCGTCCCCTCAACAAGACTACGTGGCTGCTTCTCCAGTAAACGGTATTAGAGTTAAAACAAAATTTTTCTTCTTTCAAATACCATACGAATTGTGGGAGAGTAGATTTTTGTGTAACGAGATGGTCTCAAAGTCTCAAATAGCCCACTTTTCACACAGTAGTTGAAGTTTCTGCTGCTTACTATGAATTCTGAGTTGTAGATATTTGTCTGTGAGGCATTTTGAGAATTGCATTAATAAGCAACTCCGTGATTCACTACTTGAAATAGATTACGCCGAGTCCTCTGCTCACTCATCGTCAGATCCACTCCCACCCGTTTACACACCAGCAGCCTACCCCACTACCGACCCCACAGTTTATACGGCTCCTCCCCCTTATGAGGGTCAAAACGTGACATACCTCTATCCCAAGGAGACTCGCTCTTACAATGAAGAAGAGCCAGAAAGTAATTCATCCCACACCCATTCTCCACAATTTCATAACGTATTGAATAATTTGTAAATATTTGTATCTTTAGTTGAAGAGAGAGCCCATTCAGTTCACTCCACGTACAAAAAGGAACAGCCCCACGAATTTGAACGGCCAATTGAACCAAGTACGTTCACCGGCGAAGGTCATGTGCACAATCTCTTTAGCATTTTGACATCTTCCATATTCGTCTTTCTTTGTGTATTCCAGTGGAAGTAGAAGTTTTCGACCCGTACAGTTTCGCAGCTTCCGGTGGAAGCGGGACAACGGGTGAGTCAGAATATGAAATTTTTAACTATTGGCTGCATGAAAAAGATGAAAAAAAACAATGAAATCTAAAAAAAATTGATGCCCCCTGCAGATGCGCCCTACGTTTCTGAGGAAGAAATTTACGTGGTGCAAAGTCCTGCAGAGGACAAGAAGCAAACTCCATACCCAGAAGAAGAAAAGGTTGAGGAGCCATATCCACAAGAAGCTTATCCAAACCCCCCGTCCCAGACAAATTACGATCAAAAGGAGGTATTTGACGGCTTATCATCCGAATCAGAAGTCTACCCAGCACCACCCCAACAACCCTCCGCATACATTTCCGAAGAAAAAATATATTCCCCACCAGCCAAAAAACCCTCCACATACATTTCCGAAGAAATATATTCCCCACCAGCCAAAAAACCCTCCGCATACATTTCCGAAGAAAAAATATATTCCCCACCAGCCAAAAAACCCTCCACATACATTTCCGAAGAAATATATTCCCCACCAGCCAAAAAACCCTCCACATACATTTCCGAAGAAATATATTCCCCACCAGCCAAAAAACCCTCCACATACATTTCCGAAGAAATAATATATTCCCCACCAGCCAAAAAACCCTCCACATACATTTCCGAAGAAGAAATATATTCCCAACCAGCCACAAAAACTGACGAGGAATCCTTCAGCAGCTCATTTCTCCAAGCGTTTGATCAAATTTTGATTGCAAGCGACCGTTACCGAACGTCTCTCACTAAACCGCTCCATGTCCTCGTAGAAGACGCTTCCGGCCGGAGAGGTGTGGTCACCTGCAAACTACAACGAACCCGAATTGTCGTGACAAGGGGGGTGAAAGCCCTCTTGGAGTCGTACCCCCACTGGGTCAAGTTGGGGACCACGATTGAGGAGTCTCACTGCAGACAGGATTCGGTATGATGCACAATTGATAACATTATTTACGTGCAAATCTACTATTGCCGTTAGTACTTAAAAAGTTCAATTTTCAACAAACAGAAAATGGCCCTCGTCGCCTACTCGTCGCAACTGGCGAAGGTGGCGCAGGATTTGGCAGGAATGGAGGACATGGACTTGGACGACATCCTAGACGCTCCAAATGCAGCTTTCAAACGATTGGAACAGATTGTCCTTCAAACTCTCGCCTTATTTGGACCTCTCACTAATTTAGACGACCATCATTCGCACAATAACGGACATCACGAAGTATATTCCCCGTCCTAGTTGCCAATTTCGCGTTTTAAAAACATTCAATCATTCTCTTAAATAAAATACATAAAAATACTTTATTATTCAAATTCATATTCAGTCCTAATTCACCTCCTCTATTTTATCACGTTTTGCTGTACTTTTGGCTTCTCCTCTCTAACTTTGCATTGATTGATCACGACACTTTTAAGAAAGTTCATCTCGAACAGAACTCAATCTCGGCATTTTTCGTAGTCATTACGGGCAAGAAGTTTTGTGTGCATGAATAAATGCTCTCTTTGCAATGAACAATGAACGAAGTATTAAACCCATTTTCATCCATTAATTTATTGAACCATGATTCATTGAGCGTTTCAAGTCACATTTAAATAATAATAACAATACCGTTTGATCTGATAATATTGGATATTGTTAATTTACATTTCCACTTTCCACGCAATCACGGATTACAGATAAATTTACATTTCACATTTAACCACCACTGACCGCGGTGTGACGTAAAATACACCAATTTTACAACAACTTTTGATTTATATACATATTCTGCATGTATAGGAAAAAGAGAGAAAATTTAAATAGACTGTTTCTTCCATGACTCCACGATTCCAGAGCTTTTGTAAACGTCCAAATTGTAAAAATAGACGGATCACCATTAACGTCGTTATCTCAATGAATTTTTGATATCAATAATTTTCATCTAGATATTAATAATTGTTATACATTTAATTTGTAAATATCGATCGATACACATCATCTCAAAGATTATGCTTACAAATGGCAAAAAAATGTACATTTAATATTTTTCACTTCAAATCCAATACTACGACGAACGATATACTGTCCCAATGATTCTGACATTAATTACCACTCCACTTTCGGATACAAACGTAAGAAAAACGACTAGTTTTGTTTTTAAATTTACATAAAATGGGCAAGTCGTGTAACGGATGGTAAAAGTATAAAATCGAAATTTTAAGCTGATCATGCGCAATTTTGAAGTCAATTAATAAAATTAGTAATGATACGTCAATTGTACATAAAATCGAAATTTTAAGCTGATCATGCGCAATTTTGAAGTCAATTAATAAAATTAGTAATGATACGTCAATTGTACAAAATAACCTTCATTTTTCTTTTTCGTTTTTTAAAATTAATTATGCATGGGTTCATTTCCTGGAAAAAATATCTATTCACAACTTAAAAAAATAACTAAAAGACATTCACATGTATCAGTTCATCTGCTATTTCTAACAAGTGGTAGAGAAAGCGGTGACTTATTAAGTAACAACTTATTTCGTATATAAACCGTGCAGCAGCGGCAGCAAATAATAATAATAATAATCTTGGTGTAACAGTACAAATTGTGTATTCCTCGCACGGCGTGGCGTGAAAATGACTAGAGAAAGGGTTGCATGCCGCGGCGTTTGACTCTTTGTTACAATAGAAATTATAATATATTTAGCGGTGATAAGCTGAATATCAAGCTGAATTGATAAGGACTTGTCATCATTATCTAATGATATGACCAATATTTAGATTTTTTAAGTACTTGTAAGCCTTAAGAGGTAGTAATAACAGTGTTACACAGTCTTAAATTAGAAATTCGTGTCGTAATCTGATCTCCGACGTGACGGCGCGTATCCCGAGTCGCCGTAATAATTTCCACTGTGGAAGTAACCGTTCCACTCGGTTTTCCAACTGTCGTAAATGTTATAGTTGGCTCCGCCTGATCCTTTTGTGGACCCACCGTGAGATCGCTGAGATAAAAAAAGAAGAAGATCAAGTGTGATTAAGTTGAGAAAATTGGGGTTGCGTAATGCATGACTTTTGTGCCATACCTTCGTGGGTCGTCGATCGAATGTGCGATCCATTTGTTTGGTGTTATCATTCCAAACATCGTCCATGTTATATAGATCATCCGCCCCGAAGTTATCGACCCCGCCGCCAGCACCACCCACGGCCATGTGACTCTTGTTAAACTCGTTAAGCATTTCTTGCGTGAGGGAGACGGTGTTCTTCTTCTTGGAGTTCTTGTAACGGGAGACCAACTGGAATTTTTAGAGGGGAAAAGTATATAGCAAATGGGTAAATGCGATATGGAATATTTCGAATTGTTACATCATTTAGTGAGCAAAACTTACCACGATAACACCCAAAATGAGGAGAAACAAGAGTGACACCATCCCAATCACGATGACGGCAATTCCCCACTGCGGGATGAGTTGTTCTGGATTGACGGAACCCTTGCCCGTCTTGAGTGTGACGACTTGAAATAAAATATGGACAGGTTAACAAACATAAAAAGTCTGAATGTTAGTTGAAGGGAAATTGGGACTACCTTTAAAGTCGGTGTATCTCGGGTCGATGTTATACCTCCCGAACCGCAGTGAAACGGGAGCGTCTTCTGGCAACTCGTCGACAGGATCGGAGTCGAGTAAACTTTTATGGAACACTTTTACCACGTCGGTCGTCGTGAGTTCTCTGTCGACACCTTCCAGCTCCACAAAGTAGTCGACTAGCACGCTCCCTTGGCTAAAATATGGATTAGTAGTTACCATTCGGTATATGCAGATCAATAAGAGAAGGACAACATTCAGCCGAAATACTTACTTAAATCCTTCAATAGTGACTCGTTTGTACCAAGGGGCGAGTCCTGATGCCCGATAAGCTCCATCCAATTCTCGCTTCACGGTAACTTCTAAATGCTTATACTCTTCCGTGTTGATATCTGCGAACTCTGGTTTCCACTTGACTCCGCCCGTTATTCGGATGGTGGCTTTAATTGATAAATATACACTGATTAATTAAGGGGCATTGTGCACAATGATAAATAAATTGAAATTAGTCTTACCCTCCATTCGGCACACCTCTTGTGGACAGATTCCCAATGGTGACCTCTTTGGTGGAGGCGGTGTCGTGGTCGTGGTTGGTTTTGTGGTCGTTGATGGCGTTGTGACTGGCTCGACCGTGGTGGTTGACGGGGTCGGGCTTGTTGGCGGGGGTCGAGTCGTTGATGGCGTTGGCCATCCAGTGAACTCGGTCGTTTTTCGAGTTGGCCAACCACCCGCTGCTATTGTGACTCTGGGTGGTGGCGGGGTGTCCGCTTTAGGACCTTCGGTTGTGGTTGGTCGTGTATTTCGGAAGCCACCTGGTTTCGTGGGGAATACGGGGCCAACAACTCCGGGACGAGTGGGGAAGACGGGGCCGCCCGGTTTCTTGGTGGGTGGGGAGAAAGATGCGGGTTTCTTGTACCCTGGGGGAAGAAGATTGGCTGGGATTTCTGGGGGTGGAATTTCTTCTTGGTGGGTTATTGTTGGGGTCAATTTGAACCCAGGTGGGAGAAGGTTGGCTGGAATGACGGCGGAGTCGGTCGGTTTTGTTGATGGGGATAGATTATAATCTTTCGGAATTAGGGACGAGATGTCGATCTCTTGGAATTTCACCTTGCTCAAGATAGCCGCCAAAGGGTCGGGCAAGCCAGTTGTGCTGCTTGGAGGTGGAGATGGTTCAGTAGTGGAGGGAAGTTTGTATCCCTTGGGGAGAAGGTTGAGGGGAATTGAGTATTCTGGGATTATCTCAGGTTGAGGAGTAGTACTGGTCGTCGTGGTCGTGGTCGTCGAGGTAGTGGTCGTGGTACTACTGGGAGACGATGTCACTTGAGAGGCTAGTGGCTTGTATCCCTTTGGAAGAAGGAAACTCGGTACGGACTCGAAACTGATGGGACCGTCTGTGACAGGTTTGGGAGTCGGGGTGGTGGTCGTAGTAGTAGTCGTAGTGGAAGTAGAAGTGGTGAGGGCAGGTGTGGTACTCTTGACCGTGGTGCTTGGAGGAAATGTGAATCCTGGTGGGAGCAAATCTGGCGAAATATCAGCAACAAATTTAATTCCTCCGTAGATCTTGGGTGCTTCCGTGGTCAGAGAGAATGTTGGCTTTTCCGTAGTAGACGGAGGTTGAGGACTCTGCACCACCACTTTTTGTTCCTCCTCCTCCTCATGCCCATTGTCGTGGCCGTGATCATTGCTGTCTCCGCGGAGGGAGATTACTCTCCCGTCAGAGTTGAGATCTCCAATGTCGACGAGGGTCTGGAAAGGTGAGTGTGGAATGATTTCACCCTTCTTGGATGGAAGTTTTCGTGGCGTGGGGTGTCGCAGGGCTTCAGGCTCGTGCTCGTGCTCTTCGTGTCGTTCCTCCGTCACGTCATCCTCCTCTTCCGTCTCTCTTACTGGGGACGATTTGGTGGATTTGGGGGGTTGTGGCTGCTTTTGCTCGTGATACGAATACTCTTCTTCGTAGTATTCGGGCGACGTCTCAGCTCCGGCTGGAATAGAGTCCTTGTGTCCTGGCTCAGTTGTGGGTCGAGGCGTCGTTGTGGTAGAAGAAGTTGCAAACGATGGTGGGTTTGTCGTGGTCGTTGAAGTTGTCGAAAGTGGCGCTGGAGTGACCTACAGCACATGGAAAATATTGTTTTAAAGAAATACTACATACTTTAAAATTGTGCACTTTTTCTAACCTTCGCCGACTTTGAAACTGATCCAGAAACCGTTTTTGAGCTGGAAACAGAAACCACGACCTTTGCCTTTTTCTCCGCTGGTGGAGGTGGTGCGGGTGTAGTGGAGGAGATGACACTCGTCGTACTGGTGGCCACACTGCTAGAACTGCTTTTCGACACGACAGTCGAACTTGTCAATTTATGGTCTGACTTGGGCTTTGGAGACTGTAAGAATTATGACGTGACATGAATAAGTTATGCAAATCTGACTCATGAATATTTAAATACTAATGTATTATCTAAAACCCGTCTTTCTCACCGTTTTGCTGTTCCTCTCCTTCAAAATTGCCTTGGCTGTCTCTTCACTGACTTCATAATAGTCAAAGCCACCTTTGCCCCCTCCTGCAGAACTTGCATCCTCCGGCGAACCAGACTCGGGGTACTCGATATACTCCACTGTATAGTCGTCCCCCTCATACTTGCTGCTACTGCTGCTCTCCTTATTTTTGTGGCCCTGCTTGTGATGACCTCCTCTCCCCACTTCCGGTCGGGATGAGGACGACGGCGTTAGAACAAATCTCCCCGGAAGCTCCTTACTCCGAACTGTTGTCGTTGTCGTCTTCGTGGTACTGGTCGTACCCGGATTGAATCTGCTTCTCCCCGGATTTGGCACAGGTCTTCGTGTCGTCGCGGTCACGAGCCTTCCTCTGCTCCGTTCCGTCGTTGAAGTTCCGGCCGTCGTGGTGGTCGTGGTACTTCCCGGCGTGTTGGGTTGTGCAGATTGCCTCAAGAGTGAGGGGGGTGGACGAATGTTGTTCCCACCCGTGGTCCGACTCGGTGCTGGAACACTTCTCCCGTTGAGGGAAAGCAGTGGCTGTTCTGGTTCCTCGAGGGGGATGAACTGCTGGTTGGATGGGGCCGTTGGGGGAGATCCTCTCCCTCTGTTAGTGGAAGGTCGGCTTGGTCCGAGTTGTGCCGTGGTGAATGTTTGCTGTGGAAATCGGGTGTGGTGATGCTGTTGCTGATGATGATTCGGTTCAAGGACAGCGATACCCTTTCCCACCACGGTGGACGAAGGTTTGTTGTTATTCTTGCCATTGTTCAAACCCAGATCGGTGGGATACTGGTAGATCACCTCGTCCTCAGGCTCGTCGTAATACTCGTACTGAATGTTGTCCTTGTGCTGGGCCTGGTTCTGCTGATTGTTGCCATTGATTGAGCCCAGCTCAACGAATGAGGGGGGTGGGGGTTGCTTCAGGCTGGATGGCCCGGAGGAGGGGAAGAATCCAAAGTGCGTATTTTGTACGGAAGTCGCACCCCCACCGGATCTTGCTGTGGAGACGCCTCGAGGCGGCGTGAAAAAATTGGGGTTCTGACCAAACGCTTGAAACCCTCCGGGGAGGATGGACGATTGTCCGGGAGATGTAAAAAGTCCACGGTTTCCTAAGAAAAATAAGAATTGTTAGAAATAATTGAAACTGAAATTGTCAATTTTGTTCATTTTTGATATATTTTGACAAAATAAACTTGTACACTTTGCAGCGCACGATGAAAATCATCATCAATCATCATCAACAATTTATCATCTCATACGCGATGCACGACCTACTTAAAATTCTGATGGAATCCTAAACTCCAATTTTTATGCACAAACAAAGCTACTTATTCCCAAAAGCTTATTTCTTCTTTACTTGGGAAATTGACTTAGCTTTCGTCCTCTTTTTTCCACACTACTCACTTTGTCCTCCGATCCTTCTTAGCTTCTCAGCGCACCACCCGCTCAAATTTCCGGAGTCTAAAAAGGACGCCTTTGTCCTCCTAAATCTCGAGCTTCTCTTTAAATCCTGATATGCGAATACTCTCGTTTTTTGTCTCCTTCATGCTGGCCAAATTTCTTTCTTGTCCACAATATTACAAAGTCCTTGTTGACTTGATTCGCCTTCTAACGTCGCCTTGTTTACGTACTACAAACGACTTACCCACCAAAGATTTCACTCTTTCAACTTTGTCTTCCTTTTTTGAATGAATTGCTAAAACCTTCAGTGCAGACTTGACACAGCCCAAGCCAGGCTTGGGTTTCATCTCTTACTTAATTTCAAAAATCGGTATGAGTCTCACTGTTGGTCCCTCTGGTAAAACTTCAGATTTCTACCCACATCCACCTCAATTTATGATTCCCAATGGTCAACCCTGGGTCTGTTTGGCGTATCAAGTATCTCACCCTCACTTGGACGGACAGACAAACGTAGCGTTTTTTAATAAGCCTTGACTCGGACAAAAAATTGAACGTTTTTTTCCTACTCAAATATTTGAAATGTTAAACACTCATTCTTTCATGTTTGGACGATGCCGGAGAAGGAAATGAACTTCCACAAGAGCCTGACCTTTTTTATTGCGTGCTCATATGTAAATTGAAATTCTGTTTCCGTTACCTACAATAATAAATCTTGGGCAATTATGGAGTATCTGTCTGTATTGTGTTGTAAAGTCAATGGCAATATCGCCCCTTAAACGAGCAATAAATCAGTAAACAAACGACCGATAACATCTCACCGCCTCCTTCCGTACATTATTCTTCTTTTAATGTTATTGTATGCTCAAGGCAAAAAAAATTCACCATTCTGGAAATTTAAAGCCAATCTCTCGCCATTCATTTAACTCCATGAAACTTTTGCATCACATAAATTTGTCATAAATTTTGAAACTATATTTTGAACGAAAACCACATCCACGCTATTCATCCATCTACTTACCGTCCCCCTTCTCACGTTCCACTACCATGCAAGTCAGTCAAATTCTTACGAATTTTCTGCGGTTTTCTCCCCACAAATACTTCCTTTTCATTCTGGTACGTACGAATAAGTAATGAAATACGTACCTCATACGCGACTGAATGAAGGATGAAACCAAACAGAACCAAAGTAAACCACAAGATGAAAAGATTTTCAAAATATTTCTGAACAAGGAAAATATCTACTTAATTCCATTAAATTTGGATCTTTATTTCATCGCGCAAAATCATGCGGCGTTAAATATCATTCGATTCATTTCATATTCTTTGTTTGCCTGTGTTTACATAGGCATCAGACTTGCAGAGTATTTCTTAAATCTGCTGTTTTTTTAATTCTTTTAACCCAACACGTTTCGTTTTGGTCTATTTCCCCTGAAACTTGCTGAGAACTGAACCTTACTTGATTTCTTGCACATAGAGAAAAAAAACCTTAATTACACATCATGCCCCCACCACCACCACCACTACCCCGTCCTACGTACGTATGCACATAAATACTTAATATTAGCAATCCTTGCAATAAAAAAATTTAGAGCAATAAAATACAAACACACATTTGTTCACGAAAAAAAGTGACGTGCATCACAAATTTTTTCCTCGTATCATCACGACGATGATTTGTCTTAAAAATCGTCACCGTTCGTTTCGCCCCCTCACTTATTCGCGGATGGTAATATTTTTCTATTCGTTATCAGCCTCTTTGTCGTCGTGCATGCATATGTCATCCGTCTCCTCCATCCGTCATCTTTCTTTCGCAACTTTATTTCCCTCTGAAAGTACAGCATCACAGACGAAACGTCGAGTCTCTCGTCACCACCACCAAAGAAAAAAGCATGCCAACAATGAAAATGACACTGTGCAAGCAAAGATCCTATTTTATTTTACCTAAAAAACTACTTTTGGCATTAAGCAACAAACACGCTGTTTCATCTTCCTTCGCTCGTCGTGAATCTTGATTGTGTGGTCATGAGCATTTTACTATTTCGCAAAATCAATTCTTTCTGTTGCGAAAAACGAAACAGGCGTCGTAGCCAAAACAGCAGTGCAGATCATGATGAATGATTTGCATAAAGTGTAAAAATGTTAAAATAATTGGCGTATGTACGTCTCTCTCACTGATAAAAGTGATGGTGGTGGTGGCTCGCTGAAATGTATTTAAAGTGTTGTGAACGTATGCATTTTTACGTAGAAAATGAAAGTATATGCAGAATATAAAAGTGGTGGTGGACGTGATTCGTTTTACTAGACGGGGTCAGTAATAGTATCCTTAATTCTTTTTCTTGAAATTGCAACAACTAATTCTTAACAGCGTTACACGCCACTCTTTGTTGTGGACTGGGCTGTAGATGCCAATTTAACGAGTCACGGACTGATGCACCAACCACCAATGACCTCCACACCGCTAACTAAAGGCTGAAAACAAACAATGCACCATTTATAACTAACTCTTGGTTTTAATTCGAGCTAAATTGTTGCTTGTCATTAATTAACTGAAAGCTTTTCTATTTCATTTATTAGGTTTTGTTTATGTACGACCACCACCAAGCAAGTTCAACGCTAAGCAATCCAAGTTCTGAGTGTGTAAATACCTAAGTAAAAGTGAGATTTGCTTATTGAAGGGAATGTCAATCCAGTCGGGTGACGGGAAATTTGGGTATGACAAGTTGGAGTACGGTGTATATTGCTTTTAGGAAAGTGCAAAAAAAATGTTCGGAAATTATGCACCTTTAGAATTTCGCAAACTTGAAATTTCGAAAATCGAAAGTTCTCGAAACCTGGTAGTTTAAAATTAATGACATATATTTCTTATACCCATATTTCCTCATACTATACCAAAACTTCCGTATACACATCCATCTGAGACACAAATTCCCGTCCCCGTCATCCCGTCGTTTGGATTACTGTGGATGGAATGGATGGATGTGTACTTTAGTATCACATTTATTATTTATTTATATCTCTGGATCACGAAGTAGTGAAACCTTGGTCCAGGTAGGCAAGCGAGGCCAATAAGTGGACCACTTTATAAAGTCGGTGACATTTTCCGTGCACTTGAGCCATTCATACCATTTCAGCCTTAATATTTTAGTAGGTTAGCTTCTTCTTCCCGTTCCCTTTGAGGATGCTTCCTTTGAGGTGCAAGCAATCTATATATACCTCGAGAGACTTGGTCCTGGTCCTTCATCTTCTCTCTCTCTCTCCAATCCATGACACTCACAGAAATAAATCAAGACGGTTGAGCAGACTACAAAGCCAACTCGGTGAGCCCTTTACGACTAACTTCTATTTCCGACCTGAAAGGAATTTAGGTCGTGTCACGGAAAGTGGAAGTGTGGGCCCAGGTAGAAATGTAGGTGGGAGCAGAAGAGGATCTATTTACTCCAATAACAATTCGGACCTCTCTGAAGGAAGATTCGGCAAAATCCATCATCTCGCTTTATTTACCGATTCGCATTTACATATCGACCGAGTAAATAAGAAGTTCTGCTCTGGGTGCTCGATCCATATAATTCCTTGAACGATTTGATTTCCCATTCAGTAAATCGAGTCAAATCAGACAATAATTTAGACTAGAGATAAATAATGAGAATTTTATCCCATCGTAAAAAGGGAACTCTTAGGAGAGAGAGAGAGAGAGGAAGGAAGGCGGACGGGTTCAGCCCCACGAATTCTGCGAGCATTGAGGAGAGCAATTCCCATAAAATGAAAAATCCATTAAGTAGAAGAGGAACAGCTTGTCCTAATTCGCCATAAAATGCAAACACTACTACTTTCCACGAATAAAGAAACGAATTAAACGAGGGATCGAGAGAAATGTTCTCGAAACACACGACTCTCTAAGAATCTGCTAAAGTTTGGACTCCAATCCGCATAAATCCAGTAATAGCTTAACTTTCCCATTGACTCTCAACCTTCCTCCTCTTCTTTTGTAAATAAAAATAAAAACCAAGAATCCCAACAAAACCAGCCGTCAAATCCTTTATTTATTTTTTTTCTGAATCATAAATCTATCGGTATGTCACCACAACGCCGCGACGACGACGACCTGTGTGTACATATGTATGTTTTCATGTGTGGACACGTTTATTCTCCTCTCAACCAACACGCACGACCACCCCATTAAATTAAGACGGGAACAAACTAAAGTTTTGAAACAGGAGTAGAGCAAAGAAAGGTTCAAAGTAAAGAAGAAGAAAAAAACGGTCTTTTTTATCTTCCTGGTGACAGAAGCGAGAAGAATACGAAGGCTGCAAGTCCATTTTTATATCTTTCCATTATTCTTCATTCTGCGGAAAACAAAGCGAGATAAGACACGAAGAGGAGAAACCGAACTCTTGTTTTCTCTTTTTTCTCCTCCAGCTTAACTTTCTCCTGGAGAAATATTTCCATTAATTTCCTCGTTTTTATTGTACTGGCGGTGGTGGTGTCTCGTAGTCGTCGTCGCCCTCATTTTTTTTCGCCATCATCCCATCGCCCGTCCGTCCGCCTCCCCGCCCGCCCGAGCAGTAAAGTGGAGCTGATTGAATGGAATTGAGCACTGACGATTTATTACTTCAGGTAGCACATAGTCCTAGTTGTCTGTCCATCTCTTTAGCTATCTGGATACGATGGTCGGACCGTAATTTTGCTCCGGATAGAGTAGCAGCGGGATGGATTTTAGGACTGAATGAGTGCCATTACTGGGCTGGACTGATTGCTGGGTGAAAACAACTAACACCACGTATACACACTGCACACTGCGTACATGCATTTCTGGATACGTGTGGACTTTGGGAGAAAACTTGGAGTGGGACGGCGGATGGAGGAACGACTAATGAATAATGGATGGATCTTTCATCTCATCTCATCAGATGAGACGAATAACGACTCAATCCATCCCGTTTTCCGTGGTGGTGGTGCTGGCTGGTTGGAGAATTCGGCCCCAATTATGGGTGGGTTTGTCAGGCAGGGAGAAATTCAAAGGACGATTCATTACATTGTCCGTGAGTGAGTGAGTGAATTGTTTGTTTGTTGGGTGAATAGGTGAAGAGGATTTGAATCAATATTATCACTGTTCGAGGAGAGAAGGAAAGAAGAAATATAATGACAAAGAAGCGTCCTCGTCTCGTCTCGTCTCGTCGTCATGTCAAACAAGCTCAGCACGACGACGGCTGATGAGAAGAGGCCTATTATATTATGTACTTTGTCATAACGTCCTCCACCCCATTAAGTTATGTAGTATGTTGTATAAGTACTTATTAGTGGTGGTTGGTGACTGACTGAGGAGTGGAGTGGATGGTGGAGTGAAAGTGCTTTCTCCATCCGCAGAACAAATTCTGTGGTGGAGGTCGTCGTGGTGGTGGTACGTAGGGTGGGGGTGCATATTAGCGATAATTAAGGTTCATGGTCACCTACTACCTAACTACCCACCTGGCAACGAGGTGGTGGTGGTGGTCAACTTATTCTCAAACTTTTCCATTTATTTGAGCCACTCATCTTGTTGCGTTATTATTCCCTGGCTCATCGTCCTACGGATTTTTTTGTCTGGTCTGGTCTGAAAAAGCGGCTTAATTGCGCCCCACTTGAACTGAGGTCGACTTTTGTAGCAGGACGACTACTTTTATTTATCTGCTTTCTCTCTGAATAGGAATGGAGTCGTCGTCCTATCGTGCTCCCACCACGAACGACTCGCGGTTGTGGTCGAAGGTTGTGTGATGTGAGTGAAGCTGTTTTCCTTTTTGTTCAAAATTTACCGAAATGAAATGAAATGTCCTTCTCCGATGTATGTATGAGGAGAGTTCTCTCTCTCTCCGTCTGCCGGACGGGCTACGACCGACTGCCTATTGAAAACTTTTGCTCTTTTCCAAATAACCCAAATTGCTTTTCTTTTCAGAATTCTGCGAGAGAAAGTGAGGATTGAGTGAGAACGAGTAAGTTGTAAAAGACCAACATCACAATTTCTCTTTTCATGAAACAAGGCAACTTTCGCCCAGTTTCGACAATCCTTTATTAAAATCTACCATCCACCAACCAGCTAGCTAAGCATGTCTCTGCTTTTCCCTAATTCAATGATGACGACCGACCCCGAGAGGAGGAAGAAGACATTCAATTCATCGTCATAATTCTCATCCTCCCAAATAATCAAAGTCTGTCTGCAGAACTTGCCCAATTTACAATTACGGAACTATATATACGCACGTGTACCTGCTGCTTGCCTTCCGTACTTTTAGTACAGTTTTGATCCACAATTCTCAAAATTAATTGGGAAAGTTGAGCTGAATTGGTTCATTGTATTTCTCAAAACCAGAAGAACACGACGCAGAAGGTGAACCTTGGGTGTAACGTAAACAGTCTTATTTCCCTTCTCGTCAAGCCATCTCGACCAAGGAAGGCAAGCTGCTCAAAATGGATTTGTTATTAATCAAAGCCTTTCAGGAAGCGGGCCTTACCACAAACTCTTTACACACACACACAACTACACAACTTTTCCCATTCCGGTACAAAGAGCAACAATTTCTTTGCTAGGTCTTCCTTGGGACTCATACAGTGAAAGCAGGAGGAGTCAGATCCACACACATTTTAAGGTTTTGTGGTGGTCAGTCGGGTGGAAAAGTCACGTTTCCTTCCGCTCTCTCCTTCCATCCACGACTACTTTCTCGTCATGACTTTGACTCTCGACTTACTTTACTTGTCCGCCAGTCAAAGTCTGGCTGGCTGTGATGCTGTGGTCAAATAAACGCTGTGATGGATAGATGGATGCCTGAATAGTGAGAGAGAGAGAGGAAGAGAATAAAGGTGATGTGAGGTGAGGGAATTCCAGACATTTTTGACACACACATCTACACATTTCCTTCCGCATGGTGGGATAAACTTTCACCTCACCACCACCACCACCACGACTGGATAAAATTGACTCGCTGACTGAGCCACGAATTCCATCTCTCCAGTTCTGGGTCAAATGTGGGATTCAGCTTCTTTTTAAATAAACAAGGTCCCTAAAAAGGGGGAATCTTAGTGAGGTAGTGTAATCATAAGTAATAAATAAAATTAGATTGCAGAATTTTTGCATCACCGCTCTCGGTTCCATTTTTAACTTGGAGCATTAATCGTTTAAATATAACACTTGCCCCCTCAAAACGTCCGATGATTTCGTCTTAATAGAATATCCAAATTAATATATTGAATTGAAATTATAGATTTGTATGTTTTTAAAAAAATAAGTACGTACATACTTCACAATTGTTTAGCCATTATATTTTGTATATCGCAAGTAATTTAACCCACTTCTCGTTCACTATATATATATATATATATAGTAAAAATGCATTACTTCCTGAATTTATTCAATAAAATTAAGAATTCATCCGTATGCAAAGCAAAATTTATAGTGTATCCAGTTAAAAATGGAACCGAGAGCGGTGATGCAAAAATTCTGCAATCTAATTTTATTTATTACTTATGATTACACTACCTCACTAAGATTTCCCCTTTTTAGGGACCTTGTTTATTTATAACTTTTAATTGTCCATGGGATTACTGCATTGCACTGCTCCTTTTCATCAATTTGATCCGGAATAATTTTATTAAATGCTGGGTTTTTAAAATTGAATAAATCCGTTGTTTCTTAACCGATTTACATCATTTTGGTCACTAGATTATCAATACACCTGATCTGGAGGTGCAACACCAACAACAACAATTTCACGCAGTTTACCAATTGTGTTACAGAAATAACGATTAGTTGTGCTGTTTACAGGTTTGAATGCTAATTTGTTTTCAATTTATTAGTCTTGCGTCGTTGTCAATGACAATGATTCGTAGCACGCGTAGGAATTTCTGAACTTCAAATTGGAATAACTAAGCCAATTCTTAACGGATTTTGATATATTTATCCTTAAAATTTTCGGGATAAACTGCTCTACAATTCGTGGGTATCAAAGTGTTGATAAAGTTTGCTAGTAACTAGCAATAATTACAAATGTGTTTCTAAGGCTACATATTTGCCCATAATTCCGGTCAAAATGACGTAATCGCTTAGTCGGATCAGATCCCGTTTCTATATTATGTAAGAATAATCGCTGCAAAATTTCATCAAAATCGTTTGAGAAATGACTGAAATATCGCAGATGGTCACTTTTTTGGGGTGGGTCAAATGCATACTTAGTAATTTTTTTCGTTGTTAGGTATTTGCCTCACTAAGAAAAATGGTGAAAGTGCTACAGATAAAAAAAAATCTGTCGAATTGCAGACATCGTGGGGGAAAAAGTGAGACAAGCATGTCGCTATATGCCTGCTGATAAGGGGGAGAAATATTAGGCTCAGTCTGAGAAGTAAATTTCATACCAGAGTCAAAAGTGTCAATACCGTGATCAAGTATCAACCGCCCGGGGTTGAATCACTTGCAGACGACGTAAACACCGATTACATTACTGATATTAATTTCGAGCGGATCGAATGAAATGAAATGACGACGTCGACGAAGATGATTATTATTCCTCATTATTTCCCTATCACTTTGTCATGTTATCCGAAAATTAATCGAATTTCTCCAATTAATTCGAATACCCTGCAGCCTACGTGCGTACGTAGGTGAGTACGTAGTTAGTGCCCAATGTGAGTGAGCAGCAGGAAAGAAATTAATCCTACATTAAGCTCGAGATAATTGCTTCTCCAATATTTTTTCTGAGAGGAAGTGAAGTTTCTTTGTTATACAGATACAGTTCTATAGGCTCACTTATTGGGCCCTTATATTCTGGCCAATTACGAATCCCTCGTCGTCGTCCTCGTAGTGGAGAGAAAAGAGAAGAAAGGATGATGATGATGACAAGGAATCAGCGACGACGACGGCTTTTCTTCACTTTTCTGAAGAAGTAAGTACAAGAATTTGTCTGACTCACCACCATTATAAAAAAAGTAAATGCCGATAAAGCCCCAGAACTCGCAGTATCCTTTTCCCGGTCTCAATTTCTTCCACTTTTTCTCCCATTTACGACCACTGTGACTCTTCTTCCCATCATCCAATTCAAGATCAGGAAAGGAGTCGAGTTGTTGTATTAGATTGATCCATGTCTCCTCCGGCCATGGTAATATGTTCTTTATTCGTCCCCCTCGCTTTTCCCCATCCGTCCTAATACACAGTCTCTGCTGCTGATGCCATCCATCCATCCATCCATCCATCCATCAACCTCTTGTCTCCTTAAGTCTGGCGTGGCGTTACGACAGGGTCACCACCAGCACCACCTCCATGCACTAAATCAGCATCGCTTCCACTAACAATAATAACAACTTTCTCTCTCTCTCTTGGAAAGTTTCATTTAATGAAGACTGTTCACCGGGAGAGAAAATACAGGAGCAGAGACTCAAGAGGAGATGATGATGATGATTCCATTGCCCTCTTCGTCACGAAATCCGATCTCCTTCTACATATTTGAGATGAAAACTGGCCCGACTCTTGTTCTTCTTTGGTGTTTTCGAGGAAGAGGAGAGACGGACCTCGCAGAAAGTGAGAGTGAGACCGTGATGAAGCTCTCCTCTTGGAGAGAAGCTTAAAACAGCATGAAATCTTATGCCTTGATTCTCTCCGAGTGAAATATGATGCAGCTGCATGAGTTCAAGTACGTGAGACGTCGACCTTGTCTCTCCTCCAGTGTCGCTGGCTTGTATATTTGAACCCTTGCCTAGTTTAAATTGCTTTTCATCGCAAATTCCCGTCCCAAAAGCCCCTTTTTCGTCGTCCTTGTCGTCGTCGTCGTCGTCCACCTTCAAAATTCATCTCAAGGTAAGACGGGAAAAATAGAGGGACGAACGAAACAAAATTTACCCTTCGATTCAGTCTTTTTTTAGAATGAACGAATATATAAATCCACTTTTCAAAGGGGAACTTTATATAAGAATTTCTAAAATTCTAGATGAAAGAGAGGCTCGGATAGAGAAACCATTTATAGGAATGCGGCAGGAACTTCTTTCCCATTTATGCAAACCTAATTGGGTTGTAACCTTGTTAACTTGACATCATCGTCGTTATCGTCGTCTTCTTCGTATACACTCTTCTGCCTCCATTACACACTCAGAGAGATGGAAAGACCAACAAAGAGACTCCGTCGATACACAAGTTAAGCTAACAAATTATAACAAATTTTTTGGAGACCATGTACCAAAAAGTTGTGGGGGAGATGGGGACGGACGACGACGACGGATGGGGAAAAGAGGAGAGGAAAAAGAACGACAATTTAATTTATCCAGTTAGTAACTCTCTCATGTCGCTCGCTATGAAGTTCTTCTTGGTCCATGCGTTCAAAGTAGGATTCAACTTTACTGGTTGAGTTGGCTGGTCCAAGTCAACCATTAAGTTCCGTCTTCTTCTCTCATGGTTATCAAACTAAAGGTGATCATGCATTATGCATTTTTCCTCCTAAAGAACTATACTCGTACGTACGTAGTTCTGGACACACATACACACGTTTCGCCAGTTCATATACATGGGCCCCATTTTTCATCCGGATTCAATCTCAACCCCTTTAAGGCGACGCTCACATGAAAAAGTTAGCGCATACCTACGACTCCTCACTCGGTCGTCCTTAGGGAAACATGAACAGCTCAGAGGTAAAGTGTCTCAAGGTCCAAATGACCAGTTTTACTACTACGACTGCTAAGTGAGTGACACATCTCGACCGTGTATTGCATGGCTATATAAAGAGATACAAGTCTCTCTCTCTCCTCATATTATTAAGTACTTGGCATATGTATTATCATTACTGAGCCAATGACTTCACACTGCACTCCCACCGAGTCATAAATGCAAAATTTAATGATATACTCGTTACTACTGCATAATACCAAGTGGAGTTAAGAGCAGTACAACAATGACGACGAGTGAAGTGACAATAACTTGCTTGCTAAATCGCCATTCACTTTTATCATTATTGTATTGTTGGCTTATTACTGATCTGGTCTGGTTGCGTGGTGGTGGTGGTGGTGAATGTGAATGTGAATGCATTTTGACCATGAAGTCGGTTCACTCTAATTATTGGCACACTGTCAACTATGTTCGTACGTATTCGCCTTAAATAAGTTGTATGATTGTCAGTCGATGCACAAAGAAAGGTTGCAAACTTGTTATTACGATTTTAGTTGGGGCGAGATTATTAAAAGTGCAAGTAGAAAAAAGTGCAACATGTCCAGAATCTCAAGATTACGTACGTATGTAGGAAAAAGAGACGCTTTTGTTTTTTTTTATTTTACATCTCATCCACTTTTAAATGGAGCCATTATCACATCCCTGTGATATTTTGAGAAACATGATTTTTTACGAGGTCTCATAAAAATTGAGCAATGGAAATAAAACACTTTTCATTCACGAGAGGTTGTGGACAATGTTTCAATTTGGCACTTTTAACTAAACTACTTGAAATTTCTGTCGGTGGTCGTAGGAACCATTACGTTTGTGTGTGCTGTAAAATTAAATGTGTTTCATCCGGATCAACGACAGCACAATTCTACACAACGGGACAGTTATTATTTACGTTGCATTGAATTACATTTCCTTCCGGGTGTGTTGTGCTGTCGTGTGAGCGATGAATAGAGGACAATTAAAGACTAATGATAATTATTGTAGGTAGATAATCTTGATCTCTTCCTTGGGTCGAGGAGGGTATGCTATATGCATCGTGGTGCTGTATAATAATAATAATACGTAGCACGGACCACATGTGTCCGACACAACAATGAATCTCTCTGCAGAAAATCTAAATCTATTCATTACATTCATTGAGTTGGATTATGATGATGATGACGGTGATGATTAAATATTTGATCTGATCACGACGACGACGACGGCCAGGCCAACGACGCCATAATGTTGATACCCGATTTGGGAACAAGTTGACCATTCATCTATTTCAGGGAGTCGATAAAAACCGGATGAACAGGGCAGGACGATGACGACGTAATCACAACAGACAGAAAGAGATGAATCAGAACGTTATCATTGCATTATGTGATTTTCTGTCAGACTTTTTCACCTTGACTTTTTCCCAATCTTCCAATAACGCAGTAATGACGTGATTCGATGGGGTCCAATATCTGGATCAATAATACTGATGACTATATAACCAACCAACCAAAAAGTCGACTCCCATTTGTAAAAAAAACTGGCTCCCGTTGGTTTTTTGGTAGTTTTTTATGTCTTCGTCGCCGTCCTACATTCTATTTTGTGAACATTACTGGCAGAGTTCGCCTTCGGATTTAATCTTGGTTTTACCTGCCTGTTTAATTTATGAACGATATTAGCTGGCTGCCTGAGCAAGATGCCCTTTTAAAATTATAGCTTATATAAGTAATTCTGGATAAGAGGAAGAAACCAAGGCAAGGAAAATGTCCTTAATTAAATTTCCTTTCCCCTTTTTACACTTTTTTCAAGAAATGATCCCTCCTCATTTTGATATCTATTCCATAATCTCTTTGTCCAATTTTGCGCATATTTGAGAGGTTTTAAGCAATTTAATTACGTGAGGCATCGAGTCGAAATTTAAGAGACGCCCTTGATTGGCTGGAATGTACGAATTTGAGCCTGGGCTCAACCACTTTTACATACACAATATGCGTACATATGTACGTGCATGTATATGTAAATGTATGTACACAAGTGCACAGATACGAGTCTACCTGAACTCCCACTCCCGCATTCCATCCAATTAGGCTCCCCTCCGAAAAATCCGAGGAAGAAGAAGAAACAACAATAAAAAAAGATAAAAGGCCCGCAAGCTATAGTCAAGCCAATACGGTTTTGTTTAACTAACGACCAACTTTTTTCCCTCTTCATCCTCCTTTCTACCAAACCACACAAAAAATCCACATGGATGAAAAATCTGTTATAATTATTCCACCAAATTGAAGCATATTTTAGTTATGCTTCCATCTAATCATTAAAAAATAATAAGCTGCTCCTCAGCTCCTGCTACAATTTTGCTAAACTCTGTAACGAAATTCTTGTTGTTTTTTTTAAGTAAAGTTCACGAACAAGATCTTTTCTTTTCTTTCCCTGCCAGAGATAATTCCTTCTCGACTCTTTCATCTGTAGGTGGAAGAACAATGATTTGGTTGGTTGGTTAGAATTCGACTCTATTTAGTAGAAGACTGGAACAAATGGATGTGAAGGTAAAGTAGTCTCAGGCAACGTATAAAAAAAGTCTTATGCACGTCGTCGTGAAGTGAAGTGAATTCGTTTTACAGATCACTTTAAAAGAGTTAAATAAGCAAAAGCACAGCAAAGTGAGCTCAAGAATGACAAGGTCTTCCTCAAACAAAATACATAAAATAAAATGTGGCAACGACACCACGCCCAAGAAACTGCTTTGATCTTCTGCATATATTCGTTTTTTATGCAGCCCTATCATATTTCTACTTGGCTATTGCATACTTTACTTCTAAATAAGGTGGGTTTGGGCTAGCAAAAATAATGAGAGTGACTGGAGCCGGATTTTTTACACAAATTATAGAGAATGGATGGTTGATGATGATTCTCCATAACGTAATAAAGTTGATTGGTCAGGTCACCAAATTATGGACAGCTTAATAAATAAAGAAGTATATATATTGGGCATGCAAATTGAATAACCTTGCTCTGGTACAGGATTTTGTACCAGTTAAATAATTACATGTATGTCGCGGACAGTTCAGTACATTTGCCCCCTTGTCCAGCCGGTTATTGATTAATTCTTCCTCGTGTCATCATAATGAACCAATTATTATACAAAACTGTCCATTTTTAGCACCTCAGCTGCACCCAAAATTCATTTCCTCGTGGATACTACAGCCTAGAAGTTATTAATCATTTCCATTTTTATTACCTTGTCCCAAAGAGGGGCAGATGAGACAGGTTAAGAACACGACTCCGATCCCGAGTAGATCCCGTCTCATTGTGATCATTTCGCCTCTCCGTCCAGATTTCCAACGGCACCGAGACTTCATTTTATGTAAAAAGTAGTCACCCTACTACAAGAATCACTTGTTGCACACACAAATTCTTTAAAAATTACTAAGTACTCGAGTCACTGTATAAATCACGCTGTCATTTTTATCCGTCGTCTCAAAAAGAATCTCAGTTTCACCGTCCCATTTTTTTCTTCCTAATTCCTACCCCACTTTGCTAAAATTTCGATATCAATAATTCGGACTGTGAATAATGCCTTGCCTTGAATGTGGTAACAATGCAACGTTGTTTTTCTTAATGATATCAGCGTTGTTGGTGGTGGTGGTGTTGCAACTCTCTCTTTCCCAAGTACAACAGCAGAACGACGACCAAGTCTTCAAGTTGTAATTGCACATGGTACATCGACGCACATATTAACGACGCTGCAGATATACGAGCACTGCTCACTTTTACTCCTTCCTAACTCACAACAACAATACTCCTAATACGACAAGTTGCTACGTTGTTGGGGGATTCAGCAAGCAAAAATGGGAATCGTAGATGTTCGTCCTCTGAGAAGTTGGAGCACACTGAAGTGCAAGACTTGGGAGCACATTCCTCCACCTCTCAAACCACTACTTGCTCCTTATGCCAGTCCTTTTTACATGGCTCTTCGCACAGACGCTATGAATTTGCTCCAAGCAGAATGAATATTGTAATCTTGCCTAAGCGAGGGGACTTTTACTTTTTCCTCTCTTGGAACAAATGCAAGGTATCGTTTGTGTAGGATAGTGACGTGCTGATGATGATGATGATGGAATGGAAGGAATTATTATGAAGCCCAAGAAGTTAGTAGCTCCAACGAAAATCCTGCATGTAAAACTGCATCCTGCTACTTGTTGAATGTAATGTAAGGAGAAGAATGAGATGCAGAGGATGCAAATGCAAATGGGAGTGATGTTGATGTTGAGAGAATTCAGAACAAGGCGAGGAATACGGAGGATGGATGAATGATGATGATAATGGCTAGTTCCTGGTTTGGTTGCTGGGCTTAGTTTTAGGTCCGGGCGACGGATGATGCGGATCGTCGTGTGTGAATCTTGTAGGAGAGAAAGAGGAATAATAATGCAATCCAGTGAGCTAAAGGAGGTTGGCTTGCTTGAAAGGAATGGAAATTTAGGGATTTTCATGTTATGCAAATTTTTGGGTGTTTCTCTCTCTCTCTCCATCATCATCATTGCTCCAAGTCTTCTTCTTATCGAGCTGGGAGGAATATGTAATCGGCAACGTGTGCGGGGAGATAAAGGAAGCGATGTTGCGGTGATGCGATGTGGTGGTTTAAGGAGATCGTGTTCTTAAAATCATGAAATTATCTATTCGCCTGCTTTGTAGATTATTTGCAGAAATTATATAATGTGTGATAAAGGGAGGAGGAAGGAATTGTCAGTGGTGGTGATCTTGGAGATGCCATTCATTCCTTATCAGATACAGGGGTGGTGGTGGTGCTTACCTTAAAATACTTTTTTTTCTCTATTGTTTTGTTAGGATCTCACTTTACATTGGACAAACTAAAGAGTTACATTTGCACTACCTGACAAATCAAGAAACCATTTCCACTCACTAAAATTCAATTCTACAGACAGACAGAGTGTACTGTACACCACCACCACCAACGCCACGACCAGTATAGACAGACCACAACAAAGAGGAGTAACTAACTAACCAAATATAACATGCGTCCTGATACCTGATACTTGAAGCATGTCATTATAATGATAGTAAATAGCATATTACACCCCGTACATTTCCGTCCGTATATATTTTTCAGGTTTCCGAATCGATTTTGGTGGGGGACATTATACAACAAAAACCAGTCAAGTGGCGTCGTCCACAAGGTCACATTTCATCCGGTTATATTCGTCTCATCAACAAGTGGTGCGTACATCTCTGGAGTAAAACGGTGATCAATATCCGTGTTGCAATTAATTGACAATTAATGTCAATTTACTTTACAGTCGAGAGAGCATCTAACTCAAACGGATATCTGGAAGCGGAGAGAGAGAGAGAATTTAATACTTTGTCTCTCTCTGGAGACACGGGGCCAACTTTTACTGGTTTTCACTGCTCGGAAACTCCAAACTCATCAACCAACCAATCTGTTCCTGTGGCCAGGAAAATAAATGAACCCGCAGCAGAAACAACAACACAAGTTTTGCAAATAATCCTCTAGCACCGCAGAAGACAGACAGGAGTTGGTAATCTCTTTGATTTTCTACCAGTCCATGAAGCTTAGAATGAATAATTATTGCTCAGTTTGTGTTCTCCTCTTGTACTATTACTAATTAATTAATTACCCTTTCCTCCATTATTCCAGCAAAATTAAGTAAAACGCGTATCTCTGCGGAGAAGAAGGGGAATTTTCTCTCCGAAATCTCCTTTCCTTGTATTATTTTTGTTTGCTCTGGTTTGTTGTTCCATCCACACAAAAACTTTGGACTTTGTTCCGTGCATTATGTGTATTTACTTGTTCTTCCTTTGTGTTTTTCGTCTTTAGGGCATCAATCAGTTCGGGGTTTATCCAATCAATAATTATGCGGAGAAGAGGAACGATATGTCTTCATTAATGGGAATGTCATATTCCATCGCAGAATCGACTTGTTCTTATTGTCATATTATTACATTAGTTTCAGCCTCGTTTTACTTGGCACCTAAATCAATCGCAGGTATCATTCTTACAGACATGCTCAGTCACAGTGGAAGCCATGGGGACATCTGGGGACACTAACATTATAGGATGGGGGAAGGGATGGGTTTATACATAACATGGGTAGATGATGGGGACATCAAACAACCATGGGGACATTGTCCCTCTGTCCCCACATTTCCTTCCACGGCCACTGCTCCATCATCCTAAGAGTGGAAATTTATAAACAAATTAAAAATAATTATGTCCGCAGTGATATTTCTTTACACCCCAGAAAGGAAGGAAGTAATTAACCCCCCGTGATTTATCTAGGCAGACTTTGCTATCGTTATAGTTAGGTGACGACGACAATGCGACTGAATTCACACACCTTTTATTCTTGCTCCTACCTTACCTACCATGCAGTACACCTATTCTATTGTAACTATTAACCTACATGTAAAACAGTACCTGCTCAAATTCACGACAACGCCACCAACCAATCGAGCATTACTTCTCATTCCCATTCATTCATTCAATTTAATAATGTTCTGATTAAAAGGAAATCTTTTTTTTAATTCAGAGTCAACCATGAGAGATAAAAGTGTATGGTGAACAATGGGATGAATAAATACGATGGGGGGATGTAATAAACCATGTTAATTACATGGACTGCATTCTAGTATTATTATACGGAATCATGCACAAAATAATTTCGTGCTCGTTGAAACATTGAATTTCTGCGCTAATTTGATTTCAAACCGAGATTAATTATCGCATTTCTTTGTCGTCGTCACTCACATTGCTGAAACCAAACCCAATTTCCAGAGATGAACTTGTGATTGCCAATATTTGTCCTTGTAAATGTTGCTTAAAGATTTTGTCCCAAAGCCATCGTCCGAGTCGAATTGATGTATTTGGTAACCTTCACATTAGAAGATAGATACAGATATGTGTATCATGCAGCCTTTTAATTTTATCAAGTCCACCAGATAAGCTGCCTCGCTCACTGTTACCATTAAATTTATTTGGCAAACTTTTCTTGTTGCACAAGAATTAACTACTGCACCCATTTAATAAAATGGTGTGGTGTGCGGCAACAATATTTGTGTGTGTAGGACCGCATATGTATGTACTTTTAAGCATAATATGGACATTGACCAAGAAGAAGTACAATTATTTATTATTGTAAAAAGATTTATGTCCTACACACACATCAAACTGTTTACTTTACGTATTTATTTATACCCAAAAAAAGTTATGTATGTACAGACAGAGTTCAATATGGGCAAAGTTAAAAAAAAACTTTATCCCCTGTGACTCTACTCTACCCCTTAAAAAACGTTAAGATTGAACTTTTGATTTTAACTATGAGACTGAAATTGGATTTGGGAACGGCAGCAGCGCATTTTGTGAGTGCTATTTATTGCCTAACTTTTTAAATGAGATGGATTTAATATAATGTCGCATACAGTGATTGGATCGGAATGCGAGTCGTGAAGAATGTGAACTTATTATTAGTGCATCAAACCATCCATCCATCCATCTTATTTCGTAGTGATAGCAGTAAATCAGTCAGTATGGGATGGATGGTATGGATGCGAAATTGGTTTTCTGCTGCTGCTGCTGCCGTACTTTTGCATTTGCTGAGAATGCCGAGCTTGGCTGCCTTTTAGACTTTCTCACTCTTAATATAATAACGAAATAATAATGAAACCGCGAGTGGTATGATGCTGTGGGGCTCATGTATCTGCACCAGCGTTGAATGTGCGTGGCGTCGTCGTCTGCATATTCTCTCATAAATTTAGGTCACCCACAACTCTCCGCCGCCACTACTGCCCAAGTTAACTCGTAGTTTGAAATAAAGTGAAGTTCACACAATATCCCAACGAGTCTAAGTTTAGAGGTAGGGATGCATATTTTCGTGCAGCGTGGGTAGTTTCTGATTTGTGTTTCGTGATTCTGTTGATATTTATGGTTACAATGGGTCGTAATAAGTGCACCTTTTAAGAAAGGTATGCAGTCCTCCTAGTACCAACGATCGAGATGTATGTGCATATATAAGTAGTACCCATTGACTAGTAAAAGTGCTGGTGGTGGTGGATCAATGGGAATATTTTGATGAAAAATGAGAGTGAGTATAAATAAATTGCATCTCAATGTGTGTAATAAGGTTGACATGGAATGGTTGATTGATTGATTTATTTATTTGCAATTGGTGTAAGAATACATAGCAAAGAATAGGCGTGCAATTTGCGATAAATAAATAAAGCGCAAGAATTGGTTGAAGACCTCTGTCTGCATCTCTGCCAATGAATTTACTTCGTGGGGGCAGAGTTCAGCCGGAAATTGAAACAATATACTCAAATGGAGTGACGTGTGTTAAATTGTACCGTGAAATTGGTTTATGAAATTTTTCATGAGTGCTAGTTGTCATATTTTTTAGGAGGGATTTTTTGTGTTATTATCCTTTAGATACGTATGTATGTACATATGTATGATATAACGCATAATAACACTAATTTATACTTATACAACTGATAATGAATAAGTATGATGCATACAATTTCTCTAATAGAAATTGTCAACGGTTGAATTCGCACACAACTTTGAGAAAAACGTAGCATTCTATTTCATTATTTGAAATTTATCAGAATTGAGGTTAATTGCATAGTAGAAAATTCAAGAATCTCAGAAAATCAGAATTTCGGTTGTAAATACATTATTATTACACGTTTCTAAAATATTTATTTCGAGTTAGCATATTTGTTTAACAACATAATTTACCTTATTACAGGTTTTTCATGGTCAAAAACAACGCCTCAATCAATTTATGAAATGAAATTTGTGTAATCATCGTCTCAGACGAAGTATGTAAAAAAAATTTTGAAGCCCACTTCATACTTATTACTCCTTCACGAATTGGGCAAAGTTGATGCTTTTTTTGACAGCTTAATTGTATATACATAATATTACTTTGGTATTAAATATATGTAACGAGATATCCAAGGCAGTTAAGCTACGCAATTTTTAATCTTAATGGAGGAAATTAAATTAAGTGACTCGTTATGTGTACATTTTTACACAATTTTATTAAACTTGACTTAAATTTTATTAAAATTTAGTAATAAAAATATATATATAAAAACCTTCCCATCATGATCCGAATAATAAATTTTAGTAACAGTATCCGAAACGAAGGATATCAAAATTATGCATTGAAATGTATTTTAAAGGCAGGATGAAACTTAATATATTTTGTATATGCATCTTTTTTATGAGTATACTAATGACTAATGCACATACGTATGGTGTGATATGAATATAAATAAATACATAAGTACGTGCATATATAAACTGTCGATTGGAAAGAACCGAACCACAACCCTTTGACCTCAGGATGACCCCAGTGGTGTCACCCTATTTCAGAATTTTCTCTTACTTTAAAAATCCAATGCATACATTCGAAAAGGTAACAAACAAAAATTTTATCGTGCTGATGGACAGACAAATCCATCGGAATTAGGGCAATACTACAGGTTAAATTTTGAAAGTTTAAACTGATCTCAACCCAAGTTGAAAGGATATCATAATTGAGTCCCATGGATCTCGTACCTGCTAAAAAGTAAAGCTGCTAAACAATAAAGCAAATTATAAATATTTGTAAACGTTGCATTTTCAACTCCATGCATGGACAATACTCTTTGGGATGTTCATCTTGGTGGTGGTATGCTTATTTTCTTCCAGTAATATGCCAGGAGTGGATAAGAAGATATGTTCAGGCGAGATTTACTCTTCATGAATATCTAACCTTTTTCGAAATAATCTTTAGAATTAATTCATAATTCGACACATACAAAATAGTTAAATAGTAATTAGTACGGTGTACTTTTTATTTTACTTCTTTGTAAAAAACGTAAAAAACATGAGTTTACTCTTACAATTTATTATTGCATGAATTGGAGATCAGTAAACAATAAGTAAATAGTTTGCTCATCCTACAAAAATTTTCGGAGTTCACACTCGTCAAATTTCGCGAGAAGATGAACCTGATTCGGCTGGTCCTGGCCGTGAACCTCGATCATTCTGATCATGAAGCGTAAATCAGACTGAATTGAACTAAAGTTAGTACATTTCCCCATGAGTTCATAGCAGAGCTGAATATTGAAATAAATTTCAGCTTTATCTTCCGTTTCTACTGGAGCGTTGTCTTGAAGTTGGGAGAGAATCTTGGTCGTAATTTGAACCCACGACCGCATGGTGGGTTCCATCCATGTTGCTTCGATCATGGCATGGACAACCTGTAATGCACGAATTAGGAAACTTTACAGTTTTTGTGTATTTCCTTACAAGAATTAATTCTCTAACTTTAAACAATTTCAAATTAACCTTTAAAATTAGCACCCATTCTTGTTTTTGTCCTGGTGCCACGAAGTTAAGCATGATTTGGTTAATCCTGTCAAGCCAACGCAAATTGGCAAGGCCCATTATTTGGATGAATTTTTCCAAATGAATTAACCACTCTTTACGAGCAGGACAACCGGAGGTGTCCATCTGCATAGTGAATAGAACTCGTTGAAGAGTTTCGTCATATTTGGTCTCCTACACAATAAGAATTAGTCTTATCATCAATCCTGTTAAATTATTCTCCCAATTGGATTACTGGAAACTTACCTTATGACGGTAAACATTTGGATCTTTCTCCGTGAGTGACAACGTCTTAAAAAGTCCTTGTCCCAAATTTGCCACAACTTCGCCGTCGGTTGAATTAAGAAGTTTCATCTGGGCTTTATAAACTATTGGGGCCCAAATTCTCCGAAACTTGGTTGTCTTCCCCTAAAAAGAAAGAAGTGCCAATTATTAGATAATTATAAAACGGAAGTCAATTAAGTAACGAACTCGATAACTTACCGCAATCTCCATACATTTCATCAGCCCTTTCAAACCAATCGTCACCACGGTAGGGTCAGGATCCTCAACTTGACACAAAGAGTTGTAAAGATCCTGGTTAATGTTGTTCACGCCCTCCGCGTCCATTTTTGTAACGTTGAGATGACCTACCAATTAAGAAGAATAGTTACAAATTAGCGAAATAGTTAACTACCACGCGAGAAGAACTACTACATGTGCTCGGTGTGAAGAGAGCGGGCTGTCTGGTTCGACTGGGAAGAGGGACGAGGAGGATTGGCTCGTGGTTTTATCTCTCATCCTTCACCATCTCACTCTCCACTCGCGAATCTTTTTTGCACATTCCACTTTTCGCATGCGAGATGGAGGTCGTGCTGCTGCAGTTTCCTTCGTGTGTCAGACCAATCTCAGTCTCAATTTCTAACCATGCCCCATCCATATCTAAAGACTAATAAGGAAGAAGTAGGTACCAGTTGAGATAAGTCTCACCAGTGGCCGTGGAAGCGTGGGGACAATGTCCCCATCATCTGCCCATGTTATGTAAACCCCTCCCTTCCCTATCCTCCAATGTTAATGTCCCCACGGCCTCCGCGGCCACTTAATCTCACCATTTATTTTCTGTAAACAAGTCATAAAATAAAGTCATAACCTCAATCAATCAGAATAAATAACTTGTTCATGTAACTTGATCAGTGTAATTGATCCATATTTAAATTTAAATGTACACTAATTGATCAACAAAACACCTAATTTAATCCAGACTAAAAAAACTTTTGAAGATTTGATGTCAAGTCAAGTTCACCCGTCCATCCATCCATCCATCCATCCATTCATACTTGCACCCTTTTAAACCTCGACTTTACTCTCTAAACTAACTAACTCACCAAGTTGGCACAATTACAACAACGAAATCTCTTTTGAACGTTTCATTACTACATTTATTTCTTCTTGTTCTTCTCAGCGTCATTAGAATATATATTCGTTTCGTGCACATCCCACGTATTTACTTCAACTGACTGACTGCAGTTGTTTATTTGTTGCTTGTTGTGTGTGTGGCGTAAGGAATAGTATTCTCATTCTCATCCCACCTCGATACCATATAAATACATGCACCAACCATCACATAACATACAGCTAACTAAATAACTTTGCAAAGTTTTTAGTCGCATGTAAAGTTAGTTAGTTAGTTGGTTGGTTAAAAGTAAGCACATGTTGCTCTCATGTCTCAGTCCGTGCAACGCTGTCGGCGCAGGCAGAAGTGAGGCCATTGCTGTTCTCGTCAGAAAAGGGTTAATTTTTACAAAAACTTTTTACTCCAACACGGTCTGAATTGAATTGAACTAGTTGTACAAGAAGATGTGGAAAAAATAAATTTTCAACTTTTTGGGTGAGAATTGCTAGCGAAAAGTTGGCGTGTAACGCGGAGATCCTGTGACCAATTCGAATCCAACCACCCAGGGTTTCCTAGTTGTTAATAAATTTACGAGTGAAACTGGTGATATTTTTATTATTGAGAGGTATACACGAGTGGACACTTGTATTCAAAGTAATCTCAGATTATTCACTGATAACAAGATATCAGAGAGATTATCATGTGAAAGACAATGCCTCAGCCGGATGTGGGGTTCTTGCATGCATCCGGATAATGCCTCGGTGGGTATCGATAAATGAGAATCAAGTCAGCGAGATCAGTCCAAGAGTGGACGTGTGGAGGAGACAGTTTTCTTAAATTATTGAAAAAAGTAAAGAAATAATAAGAAGATTTCTGCGAATTGTACATCGAGCAGAAGTTATTGTACTTTGTAATTAATTAGTTAAGCTGGAATAACTCGTATGGAGGCAAAGAGGACAATCAAATAGCGAAAAAAGTGCGACGGACTGAATTCGTGATGGCAGTTCTGAAGTCATGTTTCTGCTACAGTTTGCGCCAGGGGTCCTTCATCATTGGAAGCTATGCACTGGTGAGAGTGAAATAAATACATTTTTGCATTTTTTAGATTAATTATGTATCATCCCGTGCAAAATTTAGTAATGGAAATGTAACGATAGATGCGTATTTAGGTTCTATAGTTGAATCGATTTTTTATTTTATAACCATTTTCAGACACAATCTGTGTAGAAAGAAAGAGTCGATGTAGAATCCTAAACGAGTCTGATAATGTCGTCCTTAGTACAATAATAGTGACAGAAGGTCGTCGAATTGAACGGTTATAGAATCAGCGTGTGTATGTATTTATTTATGTATTGGGCTACGATCTAAATCTCGCTTCAGTGTCATCAGTCATTGTTGTCAGAGCATTGTTGATTCTTGTCACTCTTTCTTTTAACAATCGGGATTTTCCTCTCGTGACTTAACAGACATCTTTGCATTGGACTTTTCTTTTTACGACATTGAAAACTTTGATTGTTTTCATAAAATAGGGAAACGTTACACGTAGGGACAAGGGGCACGATTTGATACATTTACATATAAGTACGTCGTACTTTTGAAGGCAGTGAGTAACTAAGGCCTACATAAATACTCTTATCTAGGTTCAATTTTGACTCAATTTTATATTACAATAATCATTTAGGACGATTCAATAAACGGTTGTCTTATATTCTTCTTCATCCGACGAGTGCCTGATTATGTGAGTGACTCTAGGATTATTATTTTATCATCCCGGCAACAAATAACCGGAAACTGGCATTTTTCTTATACATATTATAACCCATTTCTTCTTCGGATTTGCATACATCACCCAGCCAGCACACATTTAAGCCGGAAATTGTTAGTTGAACCACCTTTATTCACTTAAATAAATTGGTTTGCTACGCGTTTCAAATTATTTCATGATTCTTATGTTCCGTATACTTGAGCGGGACATCATTGAAAACTATATAACTGTGAAGTCTTGTACTCTTTTGGGGATTCACCGGCTCTTCGTCGGTAAATAATTCGTCTTATTTCACTCGCTTACTTACTTTTTTGTTTGTATGTATGAATTCAAGCCAGGCGGATAAATGTCTGTTTTCCAACCACAATAATAAAAATAAGATAATGATTTACTTGTTCTTTTCCGCATCCCTTTTTCAATTCGGGCTTAATTCTGGGCAGTAAGTCTTTCTCTAAAAAAGGGATAATAGACGATAATACCCACTTTTATTGTCCTGCTGCCCACCACTACGTATGCCGGTCAGAGTACAAAAAAATACAAGTTGACTTGGCACATAATACTTTTTTAAGGATGAGCGACTTCAGCCATGGCAAAAATTTAGACAGGATTAAAAAATCACACGAAGGTTTCATAACAAAATGTGACTTGCCCAGCCAGATTGAGACTTTTTGCAAAGGTTGACTGCGAAAAATTTGCGTTACACACACACTTCACGCAAAACACGACAAATTCCTCAAAAAGTTAACCATTATTTGCATGTGTATGCCTCCATGGGGTGGTTTGCAGCGTGTGGGGGTATCTATAGTTAAAACCTTCTTGACAATCTGCTACTTATTTAGATATCTACTAACCAAACGAGCATTATTTCCTTTAAAACTTAATTTGGACAAACACTACGCCTATTCCCACGGCACGTATTTATTTCACCAAGTAGCGTGTATCTCGATATTATTACTACGTGGTGGTAGTGCCAGGACTCGTATCAATTCAAATCCCACTAACCATCATCCGTTCTGTTTTGTTTCGAATTCTTCTCGCAATCTGTGTGTGTGTGTAAAAGTACCGTAACTTTAATTTCCTATTTTATTTATTCACAGTTAATTCGCTGATGTTCACTTTTATTGTCTTATTACTTACTTTTGATTGTTGTGTGTGTGCATGTGTGGTTGAGCATGTCGTCGTCTTACTTTTTCATGTCCGGGCAGTTTCATTATTGCATTATTTTCGAAAGTCTGTATAGTTTGAAAAGAAACGTCATTGCGTCACCATCGTCAAATTGTGTGTCGGTGAATGGATAACCGTCGTAAAAAAAGCAGTCAGCAGACTGAGAATTTCCTTCAATTTGTAATACTGCTGACTTTGGCAGCTTCAAAGTCTCTAAATGCCAATAGAGAGTTTTGATTCGGTTCCCGTTGCATGATTGATGAGAGAAGTTGTCTTGTTAGACGGAGAAGAAGGTACATGTTACATGTTACAGTATCGCGATGTTGGAATTTTTGGGTTGGAGTGTTGCGTATGAAAACGGAAATACTTAAAAAACGTTAAAATTATAAGATAAACAAGTTGGTAATAACAACTGCACAATTCACTTTAAGGAGTCGTCTTTTGGACATTGAAATGTCTAAATATTGTAATCTAAATTGGCTGTTTCTTTGGGTAGATGAGTCTGTTTAACTCATTTCCTCATATACTCAATGTGTACGAAATAGTCGATATTTAACAAATTTGCGTTGTAATGTGTCAAATTTTGGAACGCTGCTCTCAAACTAATGACTCGACTTTTCATTTTCATTGGGAATAATAACAGTTTATTAAGCTTTTACAATTTTCCGTCTCCTGTATTTGACACAGTTTGACACATAATATAATAGATTTGAGTCTTTATTTAACATTAATTATAACTCGAATCGAATCCAAATTAATTGTTAATTCTACTCCTCATTAGTTTTGCTAGGATCGAGACACCGTTGTTGAGAGTTCAGCTTTGTTAATCGAGACACTGTCATTCTATTCCTGGGTGGGTGGATTTGCCTTAACTCGTACGTTCTGCTCTCTTGGATAAAGAGAAAAATCATAAAATTCAGTCCAAACTAGTTTCTTAGGTAGTGCAAAAATTGTCGTAGTAGAAAAAATGGATAAATAGCATCTAAATAATTCCGTCTTAACCGACGAATCAAGTGATAAGATGGTTTTTTAGTCCCATACGTAAAAAAATCACGCATTCTACAAAAAATTCCAAACATGAGGAACATATATTTAACGATGGCACCTATTTATGCATGTTTTGGGAAGATACATAAATTAGTAATCGTGCCATGGATTTCATTTTATGTGGTTTTATTACTTTACGATCACTTAAACTATGTGATCACCACATTGAGAGAATGAAATATTTTTTATGTAACATGTGTATTCGATACTAACAATAAGTGAATAATAACACATTTATAGAAAGCTAATAATAAGCCACTCATGGATAGGCGAGAAATAAGTGGATGATATAAATTTAATTTAATTATACTATAAAAATACATCACCTAAGTTTTTCAACCTTTTTGAGGTTTACGAATATAAAATTACAAAAGCAAAATCGTAATTTCAAGGATTTAGAGGGTTGAAGTGAAAGTGTGTATGTACTTCTTTCATCAATTAGAGATCACTTTACGAGACTAAATTCTTCACCAATAAATCCAAATTAACAAATATTTGGCAATATCAAATTTTGATCCAATATTCCATACATTTCATATTCCTTCTCATTTACCATATTATTATACCTCATATGTCACACTACATTAGACCCGTTTTTTTACCTCTTCTTAATGCTGCAAGATAACAATTTAAATTTTTTAAGCAACCCAACAATCAAAAAAAGTAAGCCACATACAATCGTGAAAAGCTTCATTTTCATTAAATTCGAGTTCCCTTTTGCTTTTACAACTAACTATAAGCAAAAAAACAGCAGATGCGATGCCATTACAATGCCGAGGAGTGAGTGGGTGGGCAGTTAAATTTGCAAATAATTCGCAATCCTATGCGAATTACGTACGACGCAATGAAGTTTTCAATATGCATTTTTTACCTTTTTCATCAATTGATTACTTACCTTTGCTGTATGTACACATACCAATTCTGTGACCAATTCCTCCGCATTTCCATATTCATTGTAATAATAGTTTAGTAAGTAACTTGTGCATATTTCATTCAAAAATGTAATTGACTTTTTTCCCTTATCTCTTTCTCTCTCTGTACGTCTGTGTTTGACACATGTGTAACTTTGTTAATAAAAATGAACACGAGGCATGAAAGGAAATTGGGAAATTGTAGGAAAGAGTAGCTCGACCATGGCGGGGTCCAAGCCACGCTTGCTTGCTAATGGAATTGGTGAGGGGATTGGCAATGTAATGTTGGCAAAAAGTGGAAACAGATGCTTGAACGAAATCTTTTTGTCAGACTTAATTAATTAGGCACGCTTCGTCATAATTATGGAAAACTAAATATAATTAAGCTTATCACATGGATGAGAAACAATCCAAGATTGCCATAAATCCACCATCATCATCTCCGGGACTGGATGTTAACGTTAGGTTTTTTTATGACGAAAAATATTGGTACAGTTATTCTCCCTGCTCTCTTGGTGGTACGATATGCACTTATTTTTAATATGTTACAGAAAACGGAAGTAAATGAGGCTTAGATCGTATCATATTTTTGTTGTTGTTATGTGTTGTGAATTAGTTTTCAACATTCCTCAATCTCACATTCCTTACGACGCAACATTATGAAAACACGATGTAATTATTAACACCTTGTTTCTCGAAACAGTGGGATCTACTAATATTGGTTTACATACGTACATACGCACAAACGTATATGTACATATTTACAATTTATTAAGAAGAAAAAAAACTTCCTATGAAACGAGTTTGTTTTTGAGCATGGGATCTGAAATCTGATGGGAGGATGTTAAACACCTCCTCCTCCGTCGTCTTTCCTGGCAGATAGAATTGCTATTAGCAGTGGCCGCGGGACAGAAAGACAATGTCCCCACGGGTATTTGATGTCCCCATCTCTCCCCATGTTATATACACCCCTCCCTCCCCTATCCTACAATGCTAATGTCCCCAGATGTCCCCACAGCTTCCGCAGCCACTGGCCATTAATGTTATTACCTCTGAACGTTACGTAACATATGAGCACATCAGCATCGCAATTTAGTCTGTATGCCGGACTAATTTTCGCTCAATCTTACATATCCCACCTTCAAACAAAAGTTTAATGATGATGATGACGAGAATGAAATCCCGTTTAATTATCCCGTCTTGTAAAGTAATGATTGTGGTCTGTATTTAATCATAAAGTTTTAAGCTGGCCGCAATTAAGACCTTGACAAGTAATTAATAAGTAGAAGGCAATTGGGACGGACGACGGACTTTTGATAAAAATGCGTGTGCCAAAGTATTCTATGAGAGCGACACAATTTATATTTGTAGGGCAAACTCTCGGAAGTTATGTCAGTAAATTTTTACGATTTCATTATGCCAGAAATGAGAACATTTTACAAAATTCTAGGCTAAATACTTTGATAATTTGCGCGTAAGATAATTTTATAGTTTATTGTTGTACACGACAGGATCTCGTAATAGTAAAAATGTAGAGAGGAACTGCACATTATGATTACGTGTACGTAAATCCAGTCTCATATTCCCATATCACGCCTATATCTCAACGTCCCCACTACTTAGATAATTTTTAACGATTTGTTCCAATTTGACCTCCCGTAAGTAGTTCTCCTGTCATCTGGCGAAAAGGAGGATGACGTTTAATAGGATTATCTTGATGATAGATAAGACAAATTACTACAGATTGGGCGGATTTTATTTTTCATCAATTCCTGCCAAACTACCGCTTAGTCAAATTATCGAATTTTTGTCGAGAGCCTCTCCTTAACGTGAGACTCCATGAGTCAAAGCCTACGTCATAACAATGACGTCATAACCCCAAAAATCAGCACATTTTTAATTATTTCTCAGCTACCAGAAGGAATTTGAAAATTCTGCCCATTGATATTATAGATAATATTATTGTTGTCCTTTCTAAGAAGAAATTCAATATTTTAGTGGTTTTTGAAAGCTGAGGTACAAAAAGTATGTAAAAAGCATAAGACCACCTGTTATATTAAATTTGTACCTCAGCAAAATTGGCTTGTAGAAATGGAAAAATTTCAGGAGGATCTCATTAATCAGCTTATTGTCTGTAACTTCACTGGGCAGAATTTCAAAATTCGATTTCTAAGTCTCGATAAATTAGTTTGAAATTTATGAAAATGGCTGTGAATTTAATGTATGTAAAAGTATGGGAGAACTGTGAAGATTTCTGCTGTGTGGAGTTCGTCCAACTTGAAGGACGTACTGGATCCTCGATTATATTACCCGAATGAGCCGAATTATTTTATTATTTAGCATCAGTTATTTTTACTTTGGCGTTCAAATTATTCAATTTCGTATGATTTCTACGCCAAAATAAAAATAACTAGTGCTAAATAATAAAATGATTCGGCTAATCGGCTAATGTAACTCAAAGTCCAAAGCGGGATGCAAATTTTGCCCAGTTTAATTTACTCTATGATTTTTTGAGACAACTACGTCTTCGAACGTAGCCTTAAAACAAAGTCAAAGTTAATCGTGTATATCGTTACCAAGCAGAGTGAACCACTGTGCAATTATTTAGCATTTTCCTTTCCTCCTCTGTTTCTAAGCTCTTGTGCATGTGCATGTTTCGACCTAATGGACCATACCATGTAACCTTCAACCTCTTTTGTTTTGCGCATATTTTTCCAAGGTTTCTCACAAAATTATGCTGTGTTCATCTTTTAAAAATTGCACACCAAGACTGGTTGGTTGATACCTCAGATGCTGCTTCATGTAGCAATTAGACGTGCATACACACCCAAAAATATATCTTGCACTTCTAATCTCCTCTTGCTCTCTATCTTTCGTACCCATTTTTGGGGTTGGTCGTGGTTCCATTATTATTATTATCATTATTGTGTCACACTTTGACACCACACACCTGTTGCAACAAGCCCAACCAGCTAATAAGTGTGTGTATAAGTAAGCACTTTACTTTCTTCAGTTGAAAGAAAACACCAAAAATGGAAGCAAACTGAACACACACAAAAAGCAAGGAGGCTTTACAATGCAAAATTTGCAACCTGTCGCAATTTTACAGGGTTCTGCACGTGTCTCACATTTTTTTACGTGGACAAATTTAGTAGTGGAGGAATGATTTATGTAAAAATCGTGCAAAATTTGCTACCAAAAATGTGAAATGTGAGATTTTTTTTATTTATTTCAGATCGTCTACTGCGTCGCATTTGCCGTTGAATTATGGTGGATTGTCGAGTCCATGTGTAAGTCGTGTTTATTGATAAGTCAGGATTATCAATATAAATAATACTTGTACTTATATTTCATTGAAATTATTTAGTGATCCTGCCAGCCCCCGCTTACACGTTGTGCTCCCTCTACTTCTTCAACTTTATCATGGCAGCCGTCCTCCTGTTCGGACTCTTAGTTGTGAGCATACACAATTCAATAAACTGATCAATGAAACAACGAATTTTTTAAACGTGCATCCATTCATCGCTAATTAGACCCCTAATTAATTAATTAGTTAATTAAATAATTGGCTTACTTTTCCATTTCTTTCTATTCATACGTTGCACAATTGAAGTTTTTGTATTGGTGTCATCTCATAGAAAATTGAATGGCTATCCATGCAGCGAGGCCTCCTTGTTCCTTTGTCCCTCGTTATCTAGGAGTTTATTCCTCGTCGTCATTTTGAGCTATACTTGGACGTGTGTCTACTTCAATTATACAAGTCATTGCATTTTTATTTATTTAATTCACAATTTTATTGTTGCGCTGGCAGGAGACAGACGGCATGAGGAGGATAAATATGCAGGTAGCAGCAGATGTTGTTGACTTTATGGTTAACTTTTGGTTGGATTTTGGGAGACGTTTTTTTCCTATTGTAACAAAAAGTGGGTCATGAATGTCCACCCACTGAAAAAATCATGCCGGCTGTCACTCAATCATCCTGGTGGGTGACGCCGGGTGAGTTTTAAGAAAGTAAAAGACGAAAGAATAGACACAAAATTGACACACGACGTATGTATGTCTCCGTAATCTGTTTAGTAGCCCAAGTAAGTTGGCTTGGGTTGTTGGGAAGGGAAATATTGCTGGCGATTGATTGATACATCGGAAGAGTAAATATTGATGATTCGTTGTATTGCTTCGGCGAGACTTGTGACGAGATTTGCTGATTGATGATGATGAAGATATGATTGAATATGGATGATTTTTGATTTCTGGCAGAGACAACGCAAATATTTGATGAGCTGGACTCTGATGACGGTGCTGTCCTTCTTCCCAGAAGCAGGGATGGTCCTCTTTATGTCCTTGTACTACTGGGTGGGTGCTGATGTGCAATTATTTTGCAATTATTATTTTGGATTGTATGACTTTATTGGATGCTTTTACGATTATTTTTTTATAGCCTGGACATAAGTACGAGTACGGAGTCATCGAACTTGTGTAAGCTTCAAAGTGAAAAAATATAATGTGATTTACAACGTTCTCTGTAGTTTATTTCAAAGTTCTAGTTGCATTTTTTATGAAAATTGTACTTGACAATTTTGAAATTGATATGAAATTCAAGTTTTGGAACGGAAAACTTTGAAATATTAATTTTGTGTGTAATTGCAGGTATTGGTCTATTCGTGCCATGTTCAACGTAAGGATTTGATTTTGTTGTTTAACAATTTATAAAAAAATCAATTTTGCATAATTATTCTTGATACAAATGTGCATGCATTCTCCGAAAATATCTACCTATCTATACACGACATGTTTGATTAATTGTTGCCTTCTTCTTAATTGTTTATTTAAAATGCATGGAAATTAACTAGAATGTTTCAATTGTTTCAATTCCGCATTGTTTGCATGCAAGTTAATAGTAAAGTGGAGTACCTTCTGCAGAATTATTAAATGCATGATATGCCCTAAGTGCCGCCATTGTTTTTTTTCGGGTTAATTTACAATCTCAATTTTTAAAAATAACAATTCGCTTCAATCCGACCCCACCCACGCCAAATTACAGTAAGCAATTAAGTTAACCCTTGTACTTGCTTGGAAACTTAAAATAGATTGTGTATAAGTACGAACAAATGTTGAAAAAAGCTTGGTTACAAATTGATTCCTTTTTTATATTGATTTGATTTTAATCTTCTTATTTTTTTTTTTAGATTTTTGGAGCCGTTTGTGTCTGCTCTTTATACTTGACGTGGCGTGACGAAGAGCTGATTTTGGGACGGTTGCACGATCTCACCCTGGTATGTGCACAGCTAATTTCCTGCATGACTAAAATATGTCACGAAGAAGACTTGATGATTCCAATATTTTGCAGGCAAACGTCGAGGTAGAGTCACAATCTGTCGGCAGCATTTTTCTCTCTGGGGGAGGAGGAGGTGGTGGCAACCTCTCCGTCTTGGGACGCCAGCAACCTTATCTTGGCGGCGGTGCAGGCGGCGGCACACTTATCCGTGGTGGTGGTCACTTGATAGGAGACAATCTGACCCTGGCCGCCCTGAAGGGGAATGGGTTCGGGGGGACTTTAAAATCCAAGAGTAATAATTTAGGCTACCACAACCATGCGTATGATGCCTCCTATCCTCACTCTTTGGGAGATGGAGGAGGAGGAGATTTTAATAAAAACTCACCTTCTCTCTTTCATTCAAGGTATGCGAACAACTACAACATTTCGCGACCAAGTAGATGTACAGCTTGACGTTTCTCTCGACGTTGACGTCGGTGTAGAGAACTATATTAATTGCGGTGGTAGTGGTGGTAATAATGTTAGTGCTAGCGAAAAAATGCGGGACGACGGAGTTGTTGTTTCGGATATCCATGTCGACCTGGGTTTGAATAAGTGCTTAGAAATTGACGTCGTTGGCCTTTACACTTGTCGCAGCAAGAACGGGGTGCTACAACTTGAACATCACGACCAACGAAGCCCTAGTTTGGTGGGAGGAGGCAGAGAGCCAACCGATGTCAGCACTCGTGGACGATTCTGGACCATCGTGGCGCAATGGTGTCGTCGCATTCGCTTGCTTTGTGGTGTTGGGGGAAGTCAACAATTGGACCAAAAGAACTCGCTTTCTCTGGTTTCAGACTTTGGAGGTTATGGTTGTGGTCGTAGTGGGGAAACTGACTTGATTGTGATAAGGTTTCACCTTTATCTATATTGTGCTAAATATGACGAGACGACATGCATAAGCGATAAGTACAATTGAACACATTGCGATTATCGTTTTTTTATGCTATTTACAGAAATGGTTTCATATCCACATCCCGGACTCATTTGAATACAATCTCTCCACAAACTAATAATTCCAATACTGCACTTCGGGCATCCCTCCTGAGGATGAAGTCAGAGTTCAATCCTGCCTCTCTCTTCGACCCCGCCTCCCGAAAACAGCGCATCTCTGAATTGGGTATCGCTGGTATCGGTTTGGAACCACCAGGACAAATTCCCCTACATTCCAATGGACCTAGGTCAGTAACAATGCATTTAATATGAAAAATTTCAGCAAAATCCAACCATTCTAACCATTTTTTTGTTTCTCTAGATCTCGCTCCTTGTGGAACGTTTCCAACGAAGATTACTGGTCTCGCCCACCCCCTTCCCGTCCCGTGTCGATGGGTTATGTCAACTATGCCCACCAACTTGACCAGTTGAATAACTACAACAATTACCACCACCATCATCACGCCAGCGACTTGGACCCCCTCCAGTACCACATCCACTACTCCCCCAATAAGAGTAGTAACCTTGCCAATATGCGAAGTCAGAGTCACACCCATCTAGCCTCAGTCGGAACTGGTGGTACTCTCCGTGCCAATCTAAACCCCCTCGGGCAAGTCAATAAGAACAATAAAAATTACGGGGGATCAAATCTATTCTTGACTCGATCCGGTGGAGGTGGTAGTGGATGGGAAGAGTTGCGATCTTTCCAACAAGGTCGCCGTGCCCAGAGTATGAATGCTCTGAATGTGAACCTAATCAGTAGTTTGGACATGAATACTGCCTCGCCAAATACGAACGCGACTCTCTTCCAGCAACGATACTACGGACAAAACATTATGACTGGAGGGAACGGAGGGTTTATGCATAGTCACCATCACCCCCATCACTCCACGTTGCAAAGGAGAGAGTGGAGCAAAAGTTCCGTGGACGATGACGATGACGACGAGCGAGATGATGGTGATGTTCGAAGTTACCAAGATATTCCACTCTGATAAGACTAAACCATTCAATCCATAAATTGTCGGCTTTATTTTTTTCAAACAAGTAACATTAAATAAACTTATCGTTTTAAAAGTTCCAACTTCAGCTCATTCTTCTTACTTGTCATCAAGATCAGATATGGTCTCACATAACCTCACCGAACATATCATCACCAAATAATACTCGGATATGACTCGGATAGGAGGTTAACCTCCTAGTTACCAGTTAATTCTCTCAGGAATATTCCGTTGCGTACCAACACATTTGTGTAACGATTTTTTATCACTTGACTACCAGTCCATTTTTCGCAATATTACTTTGCCTACCAATTACACATATTTGTGTAGCAAAATTATTTCCATTAGCTACCAATTACACACTAGCTCGTTTTCCATTGCGTACCAGTTACACAAAATTTGTGTAACTATATCGGGGATTTTTAAAATTCTGGTAGTCAACGGAAATCTATCAAGTTGTAAAATGCCGGACAACGTAAAATTTTCAAAATTTTTATTGGTAGCCAAGAGAAATAATTTTCCTACACAAATGTGTGTAATTGGTAGCCAAGAGGTTAAATATATACAATGAAATAGTGCTTTTTTCGGCTTCCAACGATTTTCGAGTTTGATGGCTTAAAATGTGCGTAATATTTAGTAGATAAAAAATCCGTAATAAAATTGGGATGGTCCTCCAGCAGTTTTCGAGATCTGAGCCAAAATGTGCGAATTTTATGCTAATTTTGAGTTTTGTGTCAAACTCGTCAAAATATGGTCGAATATGACTGGAAAAAATTCATAAATTTATTTTGGACCAGAATTTGGCCGCTGCCTTGATTTCTAACCCCAATTTTCCAATATGTCGAACTTTGCAAAATAATTGCATTTTCCATATTAGTATTCCACGATTGCTTAAATTTGGAGACCACAGTTACAACAAATTTGAACGAAATCGAAGTTATAATATGAATAATGAGTTTCTGTTTAAGATTACAACGGATTCTTGATATGTCCTGTTGCTAATTCGGAATTTTGAAATTAATGCAAAGTTTTGTTAACTACTCGGAATTTTGTTAATGCCGCTTTGACTTGTTATAAGAATACAATTTAATTTATTACTTTTACATTACAGAGCTGTATGTAAAAGTATAACAACGTGTTAATTAATAATTATAAAGTAATAATGTAATTAGTTTTTTTAAAAAGAATATTAGTAATAATTATTAATAATCGTCGTTCGAAGAATCAGACTTGGTCTAAAAATGCCTTAGTCCGAAATACCTTCGACGTCGACGTCAATTGTTTCATCATCTTCATCTTCAACAGTCACCCAGCCACTCTCATCAGAAGAAGAATCGTCACTGTTATTGGCATTATTAGCACCCTCATTGTTGGAATTTTCAGCATTTTTATGATTTGCATTTTCAGCATCATCGCTTTCATAGTGCATGCTTTCGTCATCATCGTATTTTAGTTTATCTACCTCGTTGTCACTATCATCGTCGTCTTCATTGCTGGCATTGTCAGCACCATCAATATTGTTGGCATTTTCAGCATCGTCTTCGTCATTAGAATTTTCAGAATCATCGCTTTCGTCATCACTGTCATCATCACCGGTTTCTGATTCCAACTCGTCGTCACTATCTTCGTCGTGATCCTTTTTATTACTGTTTTTTAGCAATCGGGTCCACTTCTTGCTGCAGTGTGGAACACCTTCGCCAGCCTCTTGTTCTTCTTCCTCCAAGGCGGCAAGATGATCATGTTCTTCAATGATGCGTTCAACGTCTTTCCACTTGTAGATAAATGACGCGGGGGGAAGGTAGGGACGCTTGATGCCCGCCTTGAGGGACTTTGTGCGAGAAAATCGTGAATAATGGACGTAGATCTCCTCCTCAAAATCGTTCAAGTTGTCAAAACCTTCCTTCGGTTTCAACTTGAGGCCTCGAATATGAATCGCAGATGCCACACTTTGAGGATTGCTAGGACGGAAAGTTCCTACAACGAGAAAACGGAACAATTATTCACTCACTAATACGTAACTAAAATAGTATTATTACGCAATTGGTTAAATAAGAATATTAAACTCACTTCGATCAAATGTTCGTTGTTTGACGCCATTTTTGTCGTTCCAAGTCCCCCAGTATTCATCTCGACTTTGTATGTACTTGTCCAGAGAGGTAATGGTTGCCAGTAGAATGTCCCTGTTAAACATTTCCATCATACGTTGTAGTTGTTCCTCAGTTGGGGGCTGCTGAGGATTCGCTGGGAAGCAAAATGGAGTGGCTGATGGCAACGTTTTCTCCTTCACGTCTGTCAGCTTCCTCACAATTTCAGGCAAGTGTCGATATTGGAACACATTGTGGCGAGTCATTGAATACGCCTCGTGATACTAGTCAAAGTCAAGTACAAAATTTTGAGGTTTCAAAATAAATAAATAAATTATAAAAAGTATTAACTTTAAAAATTCAAGTATTAATTATGTACTTCTTCCAGTGTAGAGTTCTTATCTTCCAAATTACGGGACAAGGTTTTGAAGCGGGTCAAGCAACCTTTCCTATTCTTGAAGGAAGAAAATTGCTTAGAAATCTTTTGCCAGTTGCGATTCATCGATACAGCCAAATCCATTAATAAGCGATCTTCCGCCCTACATAGATAAAATCATTGCATTTTTGTAAATGATAATAATTATGTAGTAATTACTACAAATATTATTATAAATGTGTTTCTTCCGACTCACAAAGTCCAAGGGACAATCCAATCATTGAATAGATTGGTAGCACGGTCGCGCCAAGTGGTTTCATACCGCCATGGAAGATATTGCAACAAATAGCCAAAATGTCCCTCATCACAGAGAAAAGGTTTCAAACGTTGCATGGTTAGAAGTAACAAGCAGTCTTCCGTACGAGAAAACGGTCCCACTTTGATGAACGGATTCAGCTTTTTGTACCGCTCCTGTGCCACCCTTTTCGTAATTCCCTCATGATTCAGCGATGCAGCAACCTTTCGCCAATGTCCCGGATTTTCTTGAATTCCTGTTTTGAGTTTTTCGTCCATTTCTTTAGTCCACACGGGTTTTGGGGGAGGAGCCACATGTGTGATGTAACGTTTCATGCACTGAAATGCTGTGTGTGGCAGAGTCGGTTGACCATTCTTATCGACGCTGATTCGTCTGGCGATCTCGTCCCAGTCCTGCACCTTCTCCACGTCGTTCAGATATTGAATTTGCTTGGTTTGTTCAGCTGTCAATCTCTTGTGATTAATCTATTTGTTAAATCAAAACAATATGTAATGATTTATGACAAATTATTATAACAGAATAATTAATTCTGTAATTATCTACCTTGGGATCAATGGCATGCGTGTATGTGCGACTGCAATCATCAGCAGACCGCAATTTTTTTGTTCGATTCATGATTTTCAGAGAAACCTCATACCAATCGACCAGATTGTCGTTATTTTTGTCTTTCATCAACGTGTCAAAGTTCATGTTTCGCAGGCGTTTTTCCATCATGGTTCTCCACTCGCTGAGCTGTTTGGGCAACAGTTCGTACGCAACTGTGTGATTCGGTGTACGAAACAGGACTGGATAAACAATCCCATACTTGTCACGTCTCATAGTTTCCTCCTTGGTTGGTCGTCCACGCCTTCGTTTCCGAGGAGGCTGGTTAAATTCATCGACTAGTTTCCCTTCTCGACACAGTTCGTCCTTTCGACGGATGTCCGACTCCAATAAAAGCTCCGAATAACGGCCGTTTAAGTCATCAATCCGTTGTGAAACGACACATTCTTTAATAGCTTGTTTTAAGGCTTTCAAATCCTTAGACGTCCCTAAATTGAAGTACCAAATAATTTAATAATTAACTATTAATAAACATTAAGTACCATTGATACCGAATAATATGCTTACACTTTTGTTTCCGCACGGGAAAAGGCATGTGGTTCTTCTGAGCATTACGATTAGCATTTGGAAATTCAAATGACATTCCGTCTTCAGTTTTGAAGTAGGGAGGCTCCATCATCATTTTCACCCCTCTGATTCCAGTGATGCTCATCTCATCGAATTTGGCATCTTTCAAGTTCTCCCTGAGATATAATTCCTGAAACTTTTCCTAAAGAATCAATTATAAGAACAATTAATTCATGCTCATGTTGAATTAATTAAATATCCCTTTTTTAATTTGATAATCAAGTGGACAAAATATTATAAAACGTGTGCTGCTCTCTGCTCACCAAAAGACTATATTTCCCTTTCCGTACTGCTTCTACATTCTCCTTTGTCTCATAGATCCGCATCGCGACGACCTGTGCCGAGCCGGCCAACTTATACAGATCCATCTTCATCCTGTTTTTTGTTTCTGAAAATTAAAAATTAATCACAACTCATTAAGTTTCATTACATCAATTACAGAAATAATGGATTAACAATTACTCTACCTCGCAGCTTGTTCGCAAATTCGATGCAATCAATTGACTTAGACTTCTTCCCATATGGAAACGGGGCAATACCAGCGGTCCTGGTGCAAAATTCCAACATTGCATACTTTTGATTATGCAAGAACACGTCTGCCAGCTCGATCAGCCACTTTTTGTTGTCAAGCCGGGCCTTAGCATCCACACAGCTCGCGATGTACACGAGATGCTCCGCTTTCAAAATTGAATTAAGGACGACAGGTGTCGATTGTTTCATTTCGTGCAGCGACATCGCTTGATTTCGTTCATCGCCAGATTGTGTCAGAACTCGGGGACCAATCCGCTTCAATCCCTCGTACTGACGGATTGTGGCCTCTTTGGAGATGTGCAATGTTCGCATCATAGTCGACACGATAGACCCAGTAAATTTCTTCAATGGCAAGGTTATATCCGCTTTAGGCATAATTTCTACAAAAAAAATAGTTAACCAATCCAATATTAATTAATTAACTTGACATTTTAACCAATAAATAATATACCAGTGATAAGCTCTACTCACCATTAGTCTTGAGCGCAGCACAGACCCGTTTCACATCAGCCTCTGAAAAAAGTCTTTCTTCTTTCGGGTCTTCAATTTCAGCTTCCGGGTTTCGACCAAGTTTTGTTTTGATTGGTGCTGCAGGAGGACAATGGTTTTGTTTTTCCATCCGCTTGTAGGACGAGGTATTTAACAAGTCCTTCCGTTCTCCACCCACAGCAACCGAAGGGCGGCGACCCAGACTGCCCGACGAACACGGTTCTTCTGCATCCTGCCACTTCTTATTTTTAATCGATGACTTCCTCCCCTCGTCGTACTCGTAATCAGACCCAGAATCAGAAGAACTTGACCCGTCGTCATCTTCATCATCGCCTTTCCATTTATACGTCGTATCACTCCTTCGTCCACCGAACATTGGAATGTCGTCGTCAGTGCTGAGGAAAGCGTCCATTTCATTATGAACAACTGATGCGTCAGGGATTTCTTCCTTAGGATCGACGACCCCTGAAAATTCGTCGCCCTCAATCTCCACTTCCACGTCCACGTCAATCGACTCTTCCTCTTCAAACTTCAACTTTACTTTGTTCTCTTTCACCTCATCTAGCTTGTCCGGCTCAAGCAACACCAAAGACATGTTTTCGCAGTTTATGGCTGCTTGTCTACTTGTTTTTGAATTTAAATAATAAAGGTGGAGAAAGTTAGAAATTAATTAAAATTAATATCTCAAAAACTCGAACAAAAAACGAACCTAGCCTGACTGTTGCTGGCTTTCTAACGGACGAACTGATTTGAGTTGAGCGCATTCCATACGGCATTTATAAAACCACCCCCACCCCCATCCACCCCCACCTCCACCCCCATCCACCCCCACCCCATCCACCCCCACCCCCACCCCCATCCACCCCCACCCTCATCCACCCCCACCCCCATCCACCCCCACAATTTTTATGGGGCAACGTGAGATACCTTGGGGCAAAGTGAGATTCTATTTCATATTGGGGTATCGTTCGTAATTAGCGAGCGAAGCGAGCAGGTTAGGTTAGATCAACTAGGTACGCGGAAAGCCTGGAAGGCTGAGCTAGCAAACCTAGCTAGCTAGGCTAGATAGAACCTAGGTAGCTAGGGTAGCTAGAACCTAGGTAGCTAGGCTAGATAGAACCTAGGTAGAACTTCCAGCTAGCTAACCTAGGTAGCTATGCTAGCTAGCAAGGCTACCTAGGTTAGCTAGCTAGAAGTGCTACCTAGGTTCTATCTAGCCTAGTTAGCTAGGTTCTAGCTACCCTAGCTACCTAGGTTCTATCTAGCCTAGCTAGCTAGGTTTGCTAGCTCAGCCTTCCAGGCTTTCCGCGTACCTAGTTGATCTAACCTAACCTGCTCGCTTCGCTCGCTAATTACGAACGATACCCCAATATGAAATAGAATCTCACTTTGCCCCAAGGTATCTCACGTTGCCCCATAAAAATTGTGGGGGTGGATGGGGGTGGGGGTGGATGGGGGTGGGGGTGGATGGGGTGGGGGTGGGGGTGGATGAGGGTGGGGGTGGATGGGGTGGGGGTGGATGGGGGTGGGGGTGGATGGGGGTGGGGGTGGTTTTATAAATGCCGCATTCCATAAGAATTTCCATTTGAGTGAGACTCAAATTTACAAACATATTTTGTGCTGATTGATTGTGAGTGAGATGAATATGACGACGTGATATGACGACGTGATATATGACAAACGTGAGACGAATCTCAAAAACTCTTGATTTACACCTTGCCTACTTCAGAATACAGTTCCGAGCATTTTTATTCATGTCATTTTTAAATTAAGTAAAATTAAGCTATGAATAACCCACCCCTAAGAAGAGTATTATTTACGTTTTCTTAATTCTAAAGAAATTCAAAATAGTTCTGAACGGTGCTCCGAGAATGTTTCTGAGTTGTTGCAGTTTATTATTTCCTTGCTGCGGCGTAGTCGCCGATGGTGTCGAATCGTTTTTTCGGCGTGTCTTCCAAAATTAAGTGGAGAGGGGAGACTTTCGACGTCGGTGTTAATTTTAGAATGGTGGTGGGACTATAATTGAACAAAATTGGTTAGTCAATTTCCAGCATAAATTATCTGGCACGTAAAAAAATACCTGGTTTTTGTATCCATCAAGACTGATCCATCAAGAAGATTTTGTCACGATTTTTCACCATTAGCTGCGTTAATGTTAATGTGCTCTTAGTAAAAAGTTTATAGACTTGTTTACATACACCTTTCACCTTTCCAGTTGATACTGAATTAACTGAATAGACAACTCGTAAAAATACCTTCCAATTCCAATCTTGATTAATTAATGCTGCGGACATAATGTGGTGTTCAAAAAGTGTGATATATTTGCCATCCTTATTATTATTGGTCCATTTCCACTCCATATTTGGTTTTCAAAGATTTATCGACGACCCTGGTAACGTATTGTCGTCACCCTTTGTCAAACCTAATAATCGAAGGACAGTTCGAGATAACAATGACAAAATTAGTAGCAGCCTTAGTGACGATAGTACTATTGGTGATCATGAACAGGAATTAGCAACCCCACCAACCATCAACATCCCTCAAGGGAGTTTGGTCGGATCGTACGAAACATCTCGAGCTGGGCGAACTTTTGCTTCGTTTAAAGGAATACCTTACGCCAGAGTGGGACAACGTTTCACAGTGAGGATGGTTTCATTTCAAAATGCATACTTATCACCGTTTTTACGACTTGGTAGTACCAAGTTGGTACTTATTACACTTTGTTTGATCAGGATCCATTACCACCTCGGCCATGGAAAGGACGAGTACTAAACGCGACCTCGTTTGGACCCAGATGTCCTCAGATTGTCGATGGGGGTCGTTTCGTAGGGACAGAGGAATGTCTCTTCCTTAACGTCTTTGTCCCTAAGTTGGTACGGATTTGATAGCAGATTGAGTGATATAAATTGTGTTTTATTCAATAATTTCAATTTATTTGTAGGTTCCATTGAGCTCAGCATCAACCAAAAAAGAACGGCCCTTCCCCGTCATGGTATGCATTGAAACGGGTGGATTTCAATTCGGTGGAGGTGACCATTCAGGACCAGACTATTTCATGGACGAAGACGTTATCCTGGTCACGTTCAACTATCGAGTAAATGTTTTTGGTAATTGCTAAAAAACGTATATTGTTTATTTACTAATTTGGGCTGTGGATAATGTAATCATTGAAACATAATTATTTGTTTGATAGGTTTCTTATCCACCCATGACCAACTTATACCTGGTAACATGGGGCTAAAAGATCAACACCTTGCTCTAGTCTGGGTTCATCACAATATTGCCGCATTTGGAGGAGACCCTTCAGCAGTCACCATCTTTGGTGAGTCTGCGGGTGGTTCTGCAGTCACTTATCAGTTGCTGGCCCCCGCGTCAAGAGGTTTGTTTCGGAGTGCGATCGCCCAATCTGGGAGCGCCCTCATTTCTCGACATTTTACGGAAAACCTAGCTTTGGCTACGGCCGTTTTTGCTGACCGAGTTGGATGCACTACGAAAGGGGTGCGGGACATGGTGGCATGTTTGCGAGGGAAGGGGGTGAAAGAGTTGTTACAGGGGCTCATACCGGTAAAATATTCCCACTCAGATAATACTTACATAACTTGTTAGAGATTGATTAATTACCTCAAACTAATAATATCTAGAAGGGAAACGTGCTGGAGGTCCCTGCCCAAATATTCGTACCCACACTGGAACCTGGAGCATCTGGTTTTCTACCCGCTCCACCCCTCCAACTACTCCGATCAGGTTCCTTTGCCAAGGTCCCACTCGTACTCACCGTTACGAAGGATGAAGGGCTTCTCCGAAATTCTGCACTTGTTATCAAATCCCCCGAGCTACTCTCCCAACTCAACACTGCCTGGTATGACGTGGCTCCCGTGGCGTTTGGAAATTACGACAAACTCCCAGTCTCACCCTCCACACGGACCTATATTTCCTCTCGAATTCGAGAACTCTACTTTAATAATGCCGAAATTACGATGGATTCACTGGAAAACCTCACCGCTTTGTATTCCGACTCCAGCGTCATCAGTGGAGTGAAACAGTATGCGTTGCTGCATGGAAAGAAGGCTCCAGTTTATGCAGGAGTCTTTGCGTTTGAAGGGATTTGGTCGTCAATCTTTAGTTTTGGGTATACGCAGCCATTGGGTACATTAGTCAAGCCTACATATTTTACTTTTTGTGTATATTTCTCAACTTTTGTACTAACAGAAAACTGTGCTTAATTTAGGAATTGCCCATTCTGACGATCTTCAATATCTGTTTCATAACGATGTGTACCCAAAATTCACGCCAGGGTCGAGATTAGAAAACATCTCCAAGCATTTTGTGAAATCGTGGGTCAAGTTTGCAACAGTGGGGTGAGACATGATTCCCTAAAAGCCTTAAAACAATAATATTGTTAATATTTAGCAATCAAGGAAATCTAAGAATCTTAAAATTGTAGAATTCCGGACCCCATCCAAATTCACACGCCTCCTTCGCAATCATATTCCTGGCCACTCCTCACGGGAAAGGAAATCATTTCGGGCGCAATCAACTGGTTGTATCTGAAAGATGTTCCCCAACGCCACGTCGAACCACTACGGAGTCGATTAAAGTTTTGGGATTTTATAAATATGGTGATAGAATTCGATTTAAAGTTGTAATCAGAATGAAAAAAAGTAATCCGAGTCTGTAATATTTTCTTTTCTGTATTTCTTTATTTTCTTGAGAAAATGAAATTATCCGTCACAGAATAGTATCAAGTTTTGTTTGCTCAGTTTATCATGTAATTATTAATTTAATTCGTAATGGCGGCAAACAACGCAGCGTCAAAATAATGCATTTCTTACGATTAATCAATTAATTTATCATTTCTTGCTAAGTAATTATTAACTAGATTTTCTGTATCAAGTATAATGCGGGCACCTGTATAATAATCAATATTCGGGTAAGATATGGGTGGGCGTAGCAGGGATCTGTGGTAGTGCTAGTGCAGAGATAAAAATAAATAATCTTTTTTCCTAGTAATTCTGTGCTTTATATTCCTCCTCATTCTGCATCTGCTGCCACTTTACTATTATTATTACTAGTATTATCGGATAAGTTATCAATTCATGCAGGTTCCTTGAAGTTTGACGCACTAGGAGACGCTGGAACAATGTCAGGGTTATTCAGTTTAAATGAGAGTTCGTCCACACTTTGCGCAAGAGACTTGTTCTTTCCGGCCGCATCAACAAGGGCGAGTTCGGCCTCTGTTAGTTTCGCCAACAGGGACAACTTTTCGTCTTTGTTTAGATTCAATTGAGCTTCAACATCTTCCACTCGGGCCGAGAGCGTTCTGACTAAATTTTCACATTTTATGAGTTCTTCCTCCTTCATGGTTAGCACTTGGATTCGCGTCTGCATATCCTTCATCTTCAGATTGTTCATCTCTATCACGGCAGACATGGAGGCAACGTCCTTAATTAGAACGTCGTGAGGGCTCTACAAATTATTTTGAAAAAATCAATAAATGAGGTGCAAATATGGCAAATTCCTGAGTAAATTTGCAACGAATTGATATAATTACCATGTTGATGTGTCTTTCGCGATAGCTTTCCATTTCTAAGCGATGAGCTTCCTTTAATCTGTCCAGTTCCTGGCAATGCGCTTTCTCCTGTTCCACCAACTTTTCTTCGTACGATGACCGAGCTGTAAGTAACAACGTAATTTCGTTAGTTTCGATTTTATGAAAAAAATACAATCCAATTTCTGAAAATATTTATAGTAGCTTAATCCTGAACCTTCATTCTCTTTTCTCCTCTTTTTCTTCTGATCGTTCTTCTTTTTCATGCCAAAACAGGCACAGATCGATGCAAACATTTTAAACTCTATACTTTAATAAATAATTTCCTATATACCAAACTAATATTTTTCTCAACTATTTTCCTTTACGTCAAATAATAATTATTTTTTAACTATTCGTCAAAATATATTACACTTTATAACAAAGAGCTATTAAACTGCAGAGGAATGGAACAAACAGTAACAAATGCCCCGTTCCACCGAGCACTTAAAACTGAACTGGCTACATACACTTGTAAAACTTTGTCTGGATAACGAACAGGAAGAGAGAGACCAGACGATCATGGAGAGACGAATAAGATGAAGAAGGGACCTTTTACAACATTTTATGACTATGTACAGCAGGGGAATAATAATAATGGGCACCTGGTCTGTTAGCAGGTTTACTTTAGTGACTGCTACCTGCTTCCTTTACTTGCATAGTATTTAGATACCATGCATGCATTCACATATGTATGCACAATATCTTACTACTTGAGCTAATACAGTTTACTTTATGATGTTGGTACAAATGGAATGAAAATGTTTGGTTTCGGTCGTGGGCTGTTGATAATATTATTTGGACTGAAGGATACATGCATGCATTCAATTTACAAAAAAAACCTCATAACTTGACTCATTCACGGATGACCATGCATTCACCATTTGCATTCTTCTTCTATTAACTGAAGGCAAACGAAATACAGTACTTATTGCTCGTGTGTATAGTATTATTTAGATGCAAAGCTGGATTTGTTTGTGGTATCAGTTAGTACATAACCAGCCAACTAACAAGGTAAGGAACGACGACGACACGAATGCAACGTCTCTATTTACGGAACTTCAATGTCCTTTGTTCCTCCTCAACACCCAAAATAAGGAGTAACCTAACCGGCTCTACAGGGTGGCTTTATCTCATCGCATCTTTATCTTTTCCTCTCATAAACCTTTACATTTTTTCCATTATTATTGACTGGAACAGAGATACGACGAGTAGTGAGAGGCTGATGACTCTGAGTCAGCATTACAAACTGGACCGTTAAAAACATGTCAAACTAGAATTTTACAAGGTGCATAATTCAGTTCGATTCGAGTGACTGTGAATGTGACTGTGACCATAAAGTAAAAGATGGACACGAGTTATTTGCCAAGAACACCCTGAACATAACGAAATGAGGATCGATTGGTCCGTGTTCATCTTATCGTAATCTATCCATCTCTACATACAACAAGTCATGAATGATGGTGAATGAGACAAGTACGGCACATGCATGCACAATTTTACTAAGAACTGATTTGAATCGGACAAATGCCACCAGTGCAAAAGTCATAACTTACAACAAGAGCATGGCTAAATATGCGTATAACTTGCAACAATACTTGGTCGTGAGCTACGATAGTTGCATAGCTAAAAATGTAAAGATGATGATATTACAGAGGGAGATGCTTATTCCATTACACAAAACTGCCCATGTTGATATTTTACGCTAAGACGGAGCATAGCCCATTATGGTGTTGCCTTTTTTTAATATAAAAACTGTCTGGAAAATGGGTAATTCTGACGCCCTAATATCCCACAGAAATCCCAAACATTGAATAAATAACTGGACTGAGTCATCCTCCTCGTATGTCTACGAGTAGATACTTAAACAATCCATGAAAACAAAATTGTTTAACTTACACTCGTCAATTTGTTGTAAAAATTCCGATTTTAGTTTCTCAACATCCTTTTTGTGTGCTCGCTTATGTTTGACGATTTCCTTTAAGTGCATCCCTTCGTTCATGTCCAACTTTTCTTTTAGGATGGGGACTTGTTTAAGTTCATTTTCCGCATTTTCTAAAGATATAGAAGGATTAGCATCAATTTCCCGGTTGAATTGACAAGATATTTTTTATAACTGATAATCTGGTTTTAACATACTTAGCAGCGATTCTAGTTGACAGATCCTTTGGTTAGCAGTGTGAGTGTGGCTGGTCGCAATGTCACTCTGTAAATAATAACAAAATTATTAATAGTCTTCGATAATCCCTATAATTACCAAATTCAACAAGATTAATGTACACCTGGTCTGAATCTATCTGAGTTTTCTATTCTTTGTAACCACACAATTTCTTATCAAATTAAGGTTTGACAACTTGTGAAAAGGAAGTTTTGGTTCCTAAATATTTTGCTTGTAGCTATTCACTCTCTGGATTTGCATAACTTTCTTTCACCATAACTCACCTTTCCCCAGACCTCAGTCCCCCCATTCCAATCCAGAAAAGGTGAGAAAAGCCACATAATCCAAGCGTTAAAGATTCTCCAAAGACTCGACATGGTCACCCCATAAATTACTACAAATACTAACAACTACCCAAGTCTGCCCGAAAATATTACTTGTCCAGCACAGATGGAGACTAAACTACTTATGAATCAATTACGAATTAAGACGGACTACAAAATGTGAATAATAATCCTTCTTCCATTGATAAGAAACAATTTTGCATAATTTTTCGCGGAGGCGGAACAGTAACAATGAAGATGAGCAGTTTCATATCGTCCCAATGACTTAGCATAGCGTGCATAAAACCCAGCCCATCTCCAGCAAAGCTATTTCTGAAACGAAAAAGATTGTCCAACTGACTCCATGCATTCTCATTCTTCTCCGAATCGACCTTGGCCATGAAGATCATTTCCATAAAATTAACCATCAATTCACCATAGGACACATGCATATATCACTCCCAACCACCACGCACTTCCCATAAATGGACAATCTTACTCAAGTTTTGGCCAGATTACTGCAACGGCAGACGCAGAAAAAAAAGTGTCGACCCATTTTGAACATTGTTCTCAAATTCAGATTCACACCAGGCTTGACAACTTGCGTAATACAAATTACTGACCTTATCCACCGTATTTTGCACCACAATCGCCATAGCTTCGACTTTCCTGGAGCATGCCGCCAACTCCGTGACTAGTCGGACCCTCTCCTCCTCAGTCTGGTTGGTCAGGGCGGTCAGTTCTTGGAGCTGGCCATCTTTCACGACATGTTCCCCCTGCAGTCGATCCACCTCCTGTTTAAGGCGAGCCAGCTGTTCTCGCAAGGTGGGTGTGGCTGAGTCAAGATGGTGATCCTTCTCATCTCGGCGTGAACGGGACCGGGTGGTGACTCCCTCTTTCGACTTGGAGATGGGTGCGGGGTGAGAGCCGGAGGTGGGGATTCTGTTGTGATCTAAACAAAAGGAAAAGTGGTATTAGTTAAGTTTAAGGGTGAGGGTTAGAAGAGTTAGAATTGCAATGGGGTCATCTATCATGCTGGCAGATGTAGGTGATTCAATTATTTAATGATGGATACCGCCACCACCAACACATTGTCAACCTGTGTATGCACCTACGTATTATCATTATTATTCTTGACCGCTCTGGGCGTTTATTCACATGCATATGTGAAAACAATTTGATAATGATGGACACATGTTGACTTTTCCCTTCCGGTTGGTGAATACATAAAATGTCACCACACCTTCTTACGCTTTGTGTCCACTTTAACTCAATTAAATTAATTATGTGACCTGTTTTGAGACACGTACTAGATTATTGCACACTTGTGAAATTTGCCATATCCCAGGGGAAAAAATGTGCAGAACAACAATTCACACAAACCAAGTGTCTCAAATTCCGGGAAGATGAGAGTTATCATTTTTTACGAGTTTTCATTTTATGTACAAATCCAACCAACCCACACAAGTACATAAAGTTATTTAGATGTGGGTTATGTACATAAACTGATCGTGCATGTCTTTTAATGTAATTTGAGCTTTTTTGCACTTCAACTTTTATAAACCCAAATAACATAATAATAATAACAATAAACAAAAACCGGCCATGTTGAACCAGAAAATGCAGCAAAGCCAAAAAACCTGTTGCGTTTTGTTTAAAATAAAATGCAAGTAGATAAAATTAATCAAAAGCTCTCAGTTTTGGCTTGTGCTCTCCCATTTATACCAAATTTCGCAATCACTTTAAAGATTAATAGAATATTATCTTGCATTGCATACATGAAACTGAATGCGAGTACAGAAAAGTGTTCGCAGAATTTACCACGCTCATAAATAAACAAGATACCATTTAGTGGTAGCTAAATGAGATGAGAAAGTAGCAGTATCATGAGTAATGGGATCCCAAACCTGCCAATTTGAAAAAATGGGGTTCAAATTTATTACCCTAAAGTATTATTAATAAGAATTAACCTTGCAGAAATTGAAAGACTGGCCGGCGAAGACCTTTCCTTTCATAATTTCAGCAAATATAAACAACTTTTATTGTGGTTTTGCTATAACATGCTACAACAACACCGCAAACACATAAATCCTTCGTTATTCATGAAGAAACAACCTACCAAGTTTAACAATCAAATCGTTTACAACAATTATTTCTTCTACTTCCACTTCCTCACAATGTATTCAAAATCAACTCGACAAGGTAAAGAGAGAAATTGGACGATAATAAATTAAACAATAGGAAATCGACTACTCGCCAAAGGTTTGAAACTTAAATTCCCAATTAAAAATTATGCCTTAATAATAACTGCATACATAAGTATCTATTAAACTCATGCACTTTCTACCCCTCATCTTGACTAATAACAAGGGTTGATTGATATGATTGATTAGACTCATCATCAGTCAACATACCACAAATTGTCATCGTTTAACAAGACGACCCCCTTCCCACAAAGTAAACAAAAGATCATAATAATACACACCTAAGGAATGATCAACACCATTCGTGTTACCAGGATCTCTTTCCTGATAACTTTCATAGCTTGCATAGTTGGAGACGGCACTCCCACTCCCGTCACTGCCCCCTCCTTCCCGACCAGGAATGAAGGTGAGGTTTAAGCTATTTTTGAGATTATTGATCAGCACGAGCGAGGAGTCGCCACTGCTCGACCCCAGAGATGAACTTTCACCTCCTGGACTGTAGTCGAGCTCCTCCCAGCGTCGCAAACTTGGGTGATGGTGGTGGTGGAAGTTATCTTCTTCCTCCGTCGTGCTGGGGCTGACGGGAATACCGACCCCGATCCAGGATGGATATCTGGATGATGATGGTGGGGGGATGAAATGTGTCCCATTTAGAGCGTCACTACTGGTGATGGTCATTGTTCCCTTGTCGAGGGTGGTAATAGTTGATGCCTTGACAATTTCTTCCGTCTGCGTGGTGGTGCTAGTTTGTGGAGGAGTGGTCGTGCTGGGAGGAGAACCTGCTGCTCTGAGACAGGAAATTAGTTCATGGATTTCTGACTTATTTGTGGCCAAGTTGACGCGGAGTTGTTCCAATCGGAATGAGACTGGGTTAGTAATTGGGGATGGAGGTTCTTCATATTCGTCTTCTGGGGTTAATAAGATCCCCAAGTTGTCCACGCCTTCTTTATTGCTGGGCTCCGTGTTGTAGTTTTCTCCCTCGGCATAATGTGACGAGGTGGTGATGGTAATTTGGCCTTGTGGTTCTTCCTCCTCCGGCCGCATGGGTGGGGTCGGAGGTGGGGTGGGAAGCAAGGGTTCAACTTCACCGTCATCGTCGTCACGATCCCCCACGTTCAGAATGTTACAACTCTGTGCCCTCTTGGATCGATCAAACTCGTGTAGATCTTTTCCCCAGAGGGATCTGTAGTTCATGTGGTCAAACTCTTCGTCATCATTCTCCAAAGTGTCGTAATTTTGCAAGAGAAGTAGTTCCGATTTGGCACTGGATGGCTGTCGAAATAGTGGCGAAGAATCATTGTTGCCCCCCGATAAGAGGTCAAAGTCACACGCGAAAGAACCACCATTTACCAGACTAACTTTCAACTTTGAAGAAGACGACGACGACCTAGTTTTTGTCACCGTTGTAGAGGTGACCTTCTTCCTCCGGTGGGATTTCGACCAGCAAAACATATTTGCTTTACTAATAGTCAAACTTGAGACAAAAATCCTTAGGATTCTTCACCCATCATTTGCATATTCTTGGAAAACACACACGTGAACTTCTAGAACTAACCGGATTCAACTGTTATCGGAACGAGGTTGTAATTATTATACTGACAAAATTAATTATTAAACACGAGCCTCCCCATTCACACGAACATTCCATCCATCCACCACTCACTGCCACCAAACAAACACTAGATCAGAGGAATTATTGAGGCCCTGTACGTTCCGTCCCGTCCCGTTATTTAATAAATAACACTGCACTTTGCTATTTCCCAGCACAGTTAAAATGTACAACCAACATTTTATTACAGCAACAAACTCTGGCTAAAAAATCAGTATGTTATGTTATGTTCCTTCTTTATTACAATACTGCACAATCAACGAGGATGGAGCAGCCTCATTCTTGGTAAAAATGGTATCACCACTTTTGAAAGTTTGTTAGTTTAATCTATCTTTACCCAAATTAAACGTTCAAGAGAATTTGCATTTTGCAAAGATGTCCAAATTATGCAATCTTTTAAATTTGTTTTGGCATCTACTAGAAACACCAATGACCGACCATCATCACCACACACAATCAGCAAAAGAATGTCAGAATATTAAGTAAGTAATCGCCGGGTGGGTGACACTTTTTACGTGGGTTTGTTGGACTCCCCTCGTATTTCTTCGTATGGACGCAAACGAGTTGTCCTTTTCGTTTATAATGTTTTGTTAGTAAACACACAATTATGGATGATAATGGGACAACACTAGTCTCCTCTATTCTTCTCCCATTATCTTAGGTGAAGGAAATGTGGGCGATTTTGGCAATTTCCTTGCAAAACAAAACAACAAACTTGTTCAATTTGGAGCAGATCGAAAAAGGCTTTTGTATTATACTTTTTTTTAGAAATCGCTGCTCGATCGAGTTAAAACTTTTCTCTTATTTTTAACAACTTTTCATCAATTAATTGCACCACTTGGTTTAATGAGGTACAAGATGCGAATTCAATCATCAAGGTCTGCAGATCTTGGACTTGAAAAATACTTTGATACTTTACTCTTAAAAGTTGGCTTGGGTCTCCAATTTTTTCAAAATTTCCAAAAAACCTTAGCCCCAGCACCCACAGCACAGCTTGTTGTTACCAGCCAAGTAACACTTGTGACTGTGAGACCTGGCAGAATTGAATCTCTTCTTAACTCTGTCTACTAACCTGCTAAAAACGCCTTGGATCAGTGCAACCATCGATGGAGCACTACCTACAGTACTACTTGCCCCAACCAAGCAACTACCACTTAAGCAAAGCCGATGCCGATGGACGACGACGACGACGTGTACCACTTTTTTGCGAACCCAACCAACATTGCATTCGACTAGCTGAATGCGAAAGGAATAAATGAAATGCAATACACAATACGACAACATAATAGGAGGGATGGCCAGTCTCAACTCGCAGGTAAGTTCAGTCTCATCTCATAACCAACTTATACACTTCCACCACATCCACATCCACGACTACTATCAACTTGTTGCCATTAAATTAAATTCCAATCCAATCTACCTGCGGCGATACGTTGCACACACAGACGAACGGACGAACCAAAAAAAATACAAATCCGAAAAGTGCACAGAATGAGGATGATATTTAGCTTTACATTTTTTTCTGCATAAATCTATCAGTTAACTTCGTGGTGAAACATAGCACACATCTCTCTCGACATACCACCGTTACTCAATCAATGGTGGTCGACATTAGTAATGCTGAATGTATGGTAGTATATATCTCCAACTTTGAAATTTGTAGATTTGATCCACAAAAATTACCCTGATCAAATTCCGAGTCTCATCTGACCGAAATTGTAGTAATGAAATGCGAGATCATGGCCGAGCCGAGGTTCCGCATGGATTCTTCTTCTCTCTCATGTTCACTTTGTCTCTCTCGCCCTTTTGTTTTAATAACTAATTACATACTACAAGTAGATACTAGCTTTTTAATGATTGTTTTTTCTTCAATTCCTGAGAATTAATCAATGGCATGCACCACGACCACTTGTAAAATACGTACATATCTAAATACGTATGTGTATTATAATTATGATAATGAAAATTTGTTCTAATTTAAGGATTGACATTGTCCCAAGAAGAGAACAACGGGCCGCAGAGAACTGAGGTTTATTGTATGGCGTAGTCTTCATTAGCGGTCCATTACTCGGTGTAAAAATTCCTTTTACAGAAGTTCAGCCGTGGTGGTTGGTTACACTAGTTTGCTGCAATATCACGGGTTGTGTGGATTAAAATAATAATAATGTTATTTCGATGAGCTGTATCATTATTGTTTGACTAGTTAGAGCTTGAGCACATTTATCATGGACTAAATCTATAAATTTCTAACGGATCGTTGTATTACAACCTTTTATTCATTCATTCATCATGCTATGCTACGGAACATATCCTTCCTGCTTCACCACCGCTGCACGTTATGTTCCCGGTTGGGTTGCATAGATTATCCGATTTTAAAAAGGAAATGAAACAGTTACAGTTTTATCCTTGTTGTTCACATATTCTGTAAAAAAAAACCTATACGAGGAACAACATCATAAAAATCGTGTTGGTTGAACCCTAATCGACTAACTAACTCTGTTTGCAAATAATTTTTTAAGTGACACTAATAAACAAAGATTTAAATTTTATTGTGCCATATTGCCTCGATTTCGAATATCATCATCACCGGCTAAGAACAACTTTCAACTCTTTGTAATAAATCCCTACCACCAACTCACGCAGGGTAAGTAATCCTCTCAGACCTTGTAAAAGTCATGGATTTCGCGATAAAAGCCTTAAACGTAGAGAGAGTGCAAATACATAAATGTGGGCCATTCCACTCATCGTCTCATTCATCCCGGTGATAATAAATACTCTTTAAAAGCTCCAAATAAAGTGAGACTTACGCACTTAATAAAAGAAGAAATCTATTATTCCGTCAACAAGTTTGAGTTTATGTGGATCCAAATTCGGAAATTTATATTAGCCCGAATTTTTCACCTTTTATTTTTCAATCGTTCACTTTGCCCCTTTCACCAAGAAGAACTTTTAGCTTAATTATTTCCTAGGCTCATCATGACCTCAATTCTCTTTGTGATGTTTAACAATAATAATAAATTCTTGGATTTAAATCTTGATTTCGACTGCATTTTTTCCAAGAGGATGTTCCTTCGTTCATGAGTTGTTTCGCATCCTACAAACGTTATTACATACGTGCAGCTAAATATGTATTCTGATATTACACGAATGATGATCTAGACATTCACAACCTGCGCAAGAATGCTGCCAAAGCACTAAAAATATTAAAATTCCAACCCAACCAGAGAGGAGGGAGTGTGTCTGCCTGCCTGCCTGCGCCTGTATTATTGGGAGCCGTCAATAAAAATCCACCACCAATAATTAGCACACCTCTCCTTCAACTTGACCATCACTCCCGATAATAATACTCAACTGAGGATAATAATAATGGACCCCAAGTCATTGACCACTCAACAACACTGGCACAAAAACATGTGAGATGTCGACAAAAAATGCATGAGAATCCTGAATAAAGCAACTACTTACGAGATGACCATTCATTCTCGATTGTCGTCTCTCTCTCACGCCAGGCGAGTCAGGAATGCATCATGCACTTTATTTCATTCCGTGCGACATCGGGGATTCACACCTCAGTCTCATAATTGAATAGGGAATCATAATTAGCAATATTACAAGAATTGGAATGTTGTTTGTTAGACAATCCAGAAAATGAGCAATTTCAATTCAGGTACTTGTGTACACACATAAATACAACCTGAGTGTACTTACACATTTATGTACATACATACGTCGTACCATTACGACGCATAAACCATTAACAAGACAAGTAGATGCAATTTGCGTGAAGAGATGATTGCACTTTGTGAAACGAAAGAAAATCAAATCTTCCCCTGAAGCAGTAGTGCCGTCGTAAATATCCATCTTTTCTGCCTCTCTTTGGTGTGAAGGGAAATCATTTCTATATGACGACAGATAAATAGCAAATTAAATTGCAAATGCGATTTCGTCCGCCAAAATGGAACTTGACTGACTACCGAATAAGACGAGAGCATGCATACAAGCTCATCATCATTATCACTGCAATGCAATGCCCGCCTGGGGAGATATGTATGCCTAAATTTGGGGATTAAATAATAAAAAGTAATAAATTCTCCTCACCTCGCAAGGGTTTCACCAGGGAGGATTCATGACTTAGAGTGGCTTTCGCATTTCGAGCGTTATTGTTCAGTGGTCCAGAAGGAACCCCAACGGGCTGTTTTGTACTATTTGTTGTCGTCGTCGTCGTCGTGATGGAGGCGGCCCCTGTTGTTCCTGTGAAATGACAGGCAATCAATGTTTAATGGCGATAGAGACAAGATTAATACGTGTAAATATGGGCAGGTTATAAGGTCACCTTTGCTGCTGACGGTGGCGTTGTTGTCATCCAAAGGTTTCGCACTAATTGCGAATGATTTCCTACTTTTAGACCTCGTCCCCATCGCGACATTCGTTGCGGTTGTGCTGGTAGGTGAAATTCGGTTCAGACTGTTAACCTGGGGTGCATTAGTGTAGGGAGCACCATGCTGGGTCGCTGTCCCCGTTCGTGTGATTGTCTTATTTTTCGCAGTGGTACGATTGTTATTCACGGAAGAAGATTTTGGAGCTGTGGAACGACTTTGAGAATCTTGGTCTTGTTGAGAAGGTGCGGAATTAGGGTTTCCTGCTGGAGGACAAGGAATCGATCCTCCCCGACTTTTGGGAGGGTGTGGTTGCGACGAGGAACATTCCGATGCAGTGGAAACGTCACTAATTTGTCGTCTTGGTCCGTCTTTTTTGGGTCCTGAAATAAACACAATTTGTCAATCGGGTTCCTATTAACCTCACCAAATTGATTCTGTCCATCAGCTACATGCTTTTGCTACGAAATTATTCACTACCTGGTACACTGTGACGTGTCGGAATGCCACTTCTACCCGAGCTGACATGACCATGATCACCGCTCAAATTCATTCGTGGCCAATTACAATTGCATGTTTTATTTACAGTTCAAAACTCAGACGCTGAAACTCGCAAACTCCACAATGCTTCGTGACAAACGACTTTCAAATCAATTCAATTCTTTCCGATGAATAATTCGTCTTCAAAATCGACACGGGTGACGCGAAACTACTGCAGCAATAAATTATTATGCAGGCTGACATGACACGAACCCTCCTGGTCACAGTAGATACTTTTTGTCACTCAGTTTGGGGAATAAATGTGTATTTTTTCTTATTTAACCCGACTTTTGTAGGCAGCCAGCGTCCATCTGTTCCCACTACTGCTGAGGAATTAGGATAGGACGACGACGACAACGAGGAGGAGGAAACATCAAAAGGTATCGATCCACCCTGCCAACATGTAGTTTGCGAATAATTTGCCAACAGACAAGCCAACACGAGGAGAGTTTTCCCTCTCTGACGCTAATATCTAGTGGGAACGGTGTGCATGCATGTGTGGGTACTACCACCACCTACTCATTATATGCACATGCCAAACTACCCGGAGAAAGTCAATACCAGTTTGAGAGAAAGCAATCGTGTCCACAAATACACGACCAGTGCGCTATTCGAATGCTGTAAAGGGATATGTGTGGATATCATAAACAGCTCCTCTCGCCGAAAAATGAGCAGTAATGATTGACTGACTGTAAATGGTAGTGGCACATAATAATAGCCTCGTGTTTTGTGTGTGTGTGCATTGGATATGACTTGCAAAATCCATCAATACCATTTCCCTAACGTCATGTGAAACCATAAAGTAAACGGAATGACTTTGATGCTTAAAACATGAAAATTCAAGGACATTTCTTTCTGTGGATATGTGGAAATTGTCCCCAAAATTATTTAATAGGCTGGATATTTGGTGGTGGTTTGGTTTGGTTTGGTTTTGTGATGGGGAGCATTGCACGCACAAAGTAAGAAGCAAGTCGTAGAATGAGAGGTTTCGAAATGAATAATGAGGTCATTCCAGGCATGCATGTCTCAACTTCTGCTACTTCGTTTTAGACTACAGTGTGGGAAGCTTTCTTATGAAAATGAAATATAATTAGCAGCAGAGAAAGCAGTTTGGAGAGAAATGTGTGAATTGCGTCGGTATGGGTACGACTAATGGCGAGTAGGGAGATTCAACTAAAGATAAGACCTCAATCCAGCACCCTAATCAATGCATACATACACAAGTAAGTAAAACGAAACTTGTTGGTTCCTTCTAAACTTGGTTATGTCACGCAACCTCTAAAATGTAAGAACAATTAAAAAGTGAAAAGCAATCTTACTTGACTTGACTTGTTTCACAGAAACGAACTGCTTTCTCTCCCCGTGAAGATCTGACCCATCGCTCGAGGTGGAGTCGGTCCTCTGAATCCCGCCACGCTTGTTGGTCGTACTTATTGTCCCCTTATTATTGTTAGCTGTATCATTTGTGGGTCCACCCTTCTTACTGGTCGTAGTCGTCGTACTTGAGGAGACAACAGGCTCATTTTCCGAGTCCTTGATCTCACTTCGGAGTCCAGTCCGCTTACTTCTGCTGCCTCCCAAGCTGCTCGTGGAACCTTTGCCCATGCTGTTTTTCACACTCGCCAGTGCACTTGGTGTGGGTGCCATTCGGTCAAAAACTTTGGCTTTCACTTCCTTCACGTTAATTTGCTTCCCTTTCCCTTCATTGATTTTGGCCATGACGTGGTCCCATTTGTTGATCAGTTTGCTCCTCCCTGAAGTCGACGATGCTGACCCTGGGCTCCGGCTGGCCACTCCAGCACCCCCGCTTAGATTGGAGGTTGACGATGCCAAACTTCTCGTACTGCCGCCGAGACGTCCAATTCCAGAAAATAAGGCGTCCTTACTCGAAGCAATACGACGACTCGAACTGGCCACCGTGTCAGCCAAGACTGAGGAAGGTTTTCCCTTTACACGCATATTTTTAGTGGCGGTGGTGGCTGCCGTAGAGGAGTTGATGGCAGCCGTGGTGGTGGTGGTCGTCGTGGAAGAAGTAACTTTCTCCGTTCGGGTACTACCAATACCAGAGGATTTGTTGTAACTAGTTTTCACAACAGGCTGGAGAAAGCTTGGTGGTGCGTTGGTTGACGTCGTGAGGCACGAGACGCTTTGACTTCGCAGCATGGAAAATTCTCCAAAGAGGAGTTCGTGGTGACCGGCTCCTCCCATGGCGAGCGTGCTGTCGTCCAAACATGGCTTCCTGGTCGTCAGAGGAATCTCGTTTTTCGACAAAGGTGTCACAATTTTGGCAATCAGGGTGGAATCCAGGGCGTCCCCTTCTTCCGGACTATTTCGTTCCGTAGTGATGGTGGAGGAGGCATCTTCCGTCGTGGTGGAGTTGAGCAGGGTGGCTTCCTCTTCATGGTCGACGTCATTATTCGAAGCTACGGAGCCCGAGGATGAATCGCAGTCCGAGTTGGACGCACTTTTAGAAGGATGTCGTGACCCACCTCGGGTTAAGGAGCCCGATTCACTCGAAGAGTAAAATCCACTCGAAGAAGACTCTGGTTCCTCTGATGTGACTGAGGTCGTAATTCGAGGGGAGGAGGATGGTTGACTAGAAGTTGTGGAGGCGGAGGACGTCGTCGTGTACAAGGCGCCGTCAATCACTCTCGCGTTGCGGTTTTTATTCGGGGCTGTGTGAGTGGGGTGGGAAAGGAGCAATTCTTCATGATCGGCCTCAGACTCAGTGGCAAAGTCGGAATCTGTTTGCGCCTCGTATCCAGAGACGGAAATTACGGAGGAGTCGCAACGATCAGGGTCGGAGGAACCGGGGGGATGGTGATTCATCATGTCGGACGATGAGTTTGTAGTTTGAGGGGGCGAAGGGCTGTCCCGGTTGGGGGAGACTTGTTCATTAGACTGTTGCTGCTGCGTCTGGTGGAAATTGTCGTTGACTACGTCGTCTGTGTTGCTCGTGTTAATTTTTAGCGTTATGTTTGCATCACCATCTTCCTCATCAGCGTTGTGAGTGTCCTCCTCGTCCTCCTCAAAATCGAGATTCTCGAGATTATCAATCGACGGAGATCTCAAATGTTGGTATAACTCTAACTCTTCGTCCTTCAACTCTCCCCAGGATTCAAAAAGTTGGGAAGGTGTTTGCAGACCAAGGCTGGATTCTTCCTGAATTCCAGCCTCTTCTGGACTTGAGAGGCCGGTGAGGGACATCCCATCCCCGTCCCAGAGATCGGGCGTCTTCTGTCCAAAGAGACCTCCAGTATCGGACGAGTTTTCTTCAGAAGGTGGCTCTTCATCTTCGTCTGTAAAAACCAAATCAGAATTTTGTAAAATTCTGGGGGGAATTTTTATATTTCCCAAGTTAGTTAACTACGTATGCTATTCTCACCTCCTCTCTCCAACCTAATGTCCAGACTAGTTGGCCGACTCGCCTTGTTTGACTGGTCCGAGTGGACAATGAACGTTCTTCCCGTTTCCGCCGACCTCTCCGGGGTTACAATGACTTTGCTGGGGCATCCAGGCAGCGTATGTATCATGGAGGGTCGAATCATTCTCTGATGAATGGGGATCAGAGGAGCCACTTTAATCTCGTACGATGCTGACCTTCCCCTTGGCGTCGTCATCCTTAGTTGCGCCTCCTCCAAATTATTGTCACCTCTCCTCGTGCTTGGGGTCGAACAATGGTCGGGCGTCATGGAACCGGCTACTCCGCACCGCTCCATCTCTTCCCTCAGGTTGAGCTCATTGATCTCAATCTCCGCAAAATTGGGAACTTTCACGGCCTGGTCGTACGAAGAAGTGCTGCTACTTCGACCTGTCTTGTAGGCAAGGACGGCGTCGTGATGCTCACTTGCACCACTCCAACTTTTTACGAGATGACTGGGAGAAGGTGAAGACGGACTATCTTCAAGCTTTCTCCTCTTCTTTCGCTCCGTAGCTTGTGAGACGACCTTTTTCGCAATGACTGTCGAAGGACACGAGTCACCTCCAGTACCCTGCTCACTGGCAGGTTTGGGGCGTTTCGAGCCCTTAAGGACTACGTGGTGGTCGTCGGCTTCCTGATTTCTTTTAGTTCCTGCTATACAATTTTTAGACACAATTTTAAATATTATAATTAAATATTAGTTTAATCATATTTTAAACTAATTTGCCAAACTCACCCAAACTCCACCGTTGATTGTCCCCCTCGGCTGTTTCAAGATCTCCGTCCCCTTTCAAACTGACCTTGCCCACGGGGGCAAATATTCCACAATTTTTCCTCGTCTGAAAGTACCGGACCCCGTCAACCATGCCGTCGTGATTTCCTTGAGGTTGCGGCAACTCGATGCCACACCAGAGTCCCGACTTGAACGTGGTTTTCCCAAAAAACTTTAAAATCCCGGACTGCACTCCAGAAATGTAAACCGTGGCTCCGAGATTGTCAGAGGTGACGGCGGTCGTGGGTGCAGCTTCTTGCGTTAAAATTGCCAAGTTTGCCATCGAGGAAGACTCTGCTGGTCCAACGCCACCACTTTTCACCTGTAATCAACAATTTATAAATGTTATGAAATCTTGGGCAAAGTTTCTCACGGTTTCGTGTAAAAAAAATCAATCTACCCTCAACAGGAATCATTGCCTATCTTTTGAGCGTTGCTAATCCAACCAGAAAAGAAGGGGATTACATACTGTGTGTTCCACAGTGTGTAATCCCATCACTCCTTTATTCAGTTATTCTCTCTTCATCCCGTGTCACAATTCGCATGAAAACATAAACGCTTGATCACATCCTTATTCCCATTCTCATGGATGCCTGTTGTTATTGTTGTAGCCACGAGAAGCACCATTTTTCCACTTGGCATGACGATGTACTCCTCTCTTCAAGTAAATTAAGCTTAATCCTTCAACCAACCGAACAACCCCAACTGCCAAATTCACATCCTTGACCTCTGACTAATCGTATAAGCATTGTTCGGCTCCCCTCTTTCTTCCACCACTTAAATTGATATAGATTAATGGCACAATAAATACAAGCAGTCATCAGCCAGATAAGTATTTAAAGACCAACAAGCAAACACGCATTTCATAGGGTGAGGAATTAATTGGACCCTTAACTTGTGCGTGGAAGGAAAGTTATGTCTCTAAAACTGCCAAACTTACAAAATCTCGAACTCCTTCAAGTATTCCAAATAAAATCCCATTATTTGTCTCTTTTCTCGCGTTTCTTGCAAAAAATGCACCCATAAACTGCATCCGAATACAGGCAAGATTCTACCCATGTATTTTTAATCACTAATATCGTGCTCTTTTATATTAAGTAAAACTCTCAATCCTCATTTTTTTCCTCTTTCCGTTGTTCCTGTCTATTCCCTGTCTGTCACCTTCGTTTTATTTCATCCAATACGTATTACATAGAAATGTATCCACAAGCCTGCTCCGGATGGAACCATTATTGTTGTGTTTCTCTAAAATGCGAAAACATTCAGAGGACACAGATGACGAGAGTAAATGCGTGCCAACCAAGTAATGGCACTCACTAAGTCAGTTTTCCGAATCCTGTTGTAAATATATTTACATACAAGAGATGCATTCCAGGCACACACAGCTATTAATAAATCTTAATTCGAAGCCTTTCCCATTCATGAAATCTCGTAAACGACAAGCAAATCTGGTTGAAAAGATTCATTAAATTGTTAAAGCCAATCACAAAAATCATGAAGTGATTCAAATTTTTATATTTTTTATACTCCAAGATAAATGCGAAACATGAATAAAACATGAATTCTACTTTTTACGACTGTTTCTACAAATTCGCTCTGCACATTTCAAATTACGATTGTATTTGCACATACTGCACTCAATCAAATATTTGATTTCCTCAGTCACAATTACCCATTATTAGCACACACACACAGCCAGTCAGTAAAACCCCGGAGGTGAAAAGGTTATAAAAAGAGAACGAAATTGGACTACAATCAAAAAAACTTTCTTCTCTCTCGAAATTGGAATTCATTAGGAAAATAATTAAATACAGACAACAATAAACTAACCTGATTTTCTTCCCCTTTATCAATTTTAAACAAAAAACTCTACTTTTTAACTCTAAGAGAATCATGTGTGCAAGTATTTCCCATATTTCGATCGTACATATTTTCCTCATTTTTTCCATAATAAGTGGGTCTGTGTCTCCTTTGTAATTTTATTCCACTTATTTTATTGCCTTTCCGTTGGCTTGGGTGTGGGTCCCTTTAAACGCCAAAAAGGACGGCATCAGTCACATCAGCGTTATTTGCCGACGATCTTCACAAGTACATAAAGAGAGAGAGAAAAATATGTATGCACACAAAACCGGTGTCAACGTCAACGTCACCTTATTACAGCAATAAGTCTTTCAACCTTTAAAAAATGTGTGGTGAGATCACACACAATGCGCAAAACACACGTGTCGTGTACGTACTAATGCGATGCCATACTCTCTACGTGATTTGACAACTTCCATTTACACTAAAGTTTTAATACTTTGCAGCAATTGTGATGCAAATCCCCTCATAACTTTAATGATCAATTAAATCTCTTTAATCTTTTGGCAAATCAATCCAAATAGTTCGACATCAATTTTTCAATTATCAAAACCAACGTACATACACATTTAATCTTCTCACTCGGATTGACACCTGTTGTAGGAGGAACTCGTTTTTCTCTATGTCCCATTACTCCAGCAGAATTTTAATTGCAACTGTTTTTTTTAATACGTGCTCCTCAATAAATGTGACAAATCTTTCTTCATTGCTCCTTTAACAAATTTATATTTTCTATCCACTTTTGGACACAATAGTTTTGCCCCTTTCTAATAAATGTGCGAATTGCATGCACTCACTTAACCAAACTGACGACCAAGATCATCAATATACTAATATTAAGATGTGCTTGGGTTCCTAATCAGTGGAGAAGGTGCGCGCATCTCACCAAACTAAACAAGCTTTACCTCTTGTAAACAATGAAACTATTATTTGTACTATTAATTGGCGAATGAATGCAAATTATGTGAGATGAAAGTAAAATCAAAGTTAAACAATTAAATGGAGGTTGCGACTATCCATCCATCCATTCATTCATTCAATCAGCATCCATGTCTCGTTTACGTACCTATTTCTTCTTCTTTTTTAATACTAGACACACACAATTATGACCTTAGCGCAAATTATTATGTACTTATTGTCCACTGCAGAATTGAGTATTGATTACGCCACGGAAAGAATTAGATTCTCGTTGACGAGTTGGGACGACGACGACGATGAGGGGATGATTACTTCTAATTTCTAAAGATCCTCGTCGTCTTACATAATAAATGTTGGACGTGTCCCTCGCCATGTAGGGATACGGATGGGCGGATATGTGGCGTGGTGATGAGGTGATAAGCCAAACAATAATAAATCAATATATTATTATAGTCCTGCTAATTAATTCGGAGTATTGAGTATTGATCACCAAGTATGACACGTAAGTAATATAAGTTTTTGGTTTCCAACATTTTTTGCATTACTCTTTCTTCCTCTCCATTTCTTGGTTTGACTACGTCATTAGTTTGTTCCGGAATTAGCTTAAAATAATTTTGGTATGTTTCAACATCAACAGATCGACGTGGATGAGTTGATTTTAGGGAAACGAAACGTGGTAGTGGATTGATTGTTTATTTTTCTAAGAAACTCTCAAGTTTACAAAGTTTACAAATGTTCCCTAATTCCGTCTGTCAATTCAGTCACTCGCTCACTATCCTTTACAACTTTGGACAACGTACGTAGCTTGGAACTGTGGAATGGAATGGGATTGCTTTTTGGTTACTGAAAAGTCATCAGGAGCCGAGTTAAAACATGCTTCCGGAAGAAATATCGTTCTCTTTAAAAATTCATGGCCCGTCACAAAAATCGGGATAAAGAATAAAACAAATTATGCAAAGCAGTAGGAGAGAGAAAGCAATAATGATTCTTCACCTCGTCTTCGGGATTCCGGTCTTGCTTCTTTTTTCTCGTGCACAAACATAACGATAAGCAAGGATCCTCCAGCACGAGGTCCATTATTATCCTTCCGGAGAGCAAAGTATGGTATGTCTAGAAGTTATCGATATACGGCCTGCAGCCCTCATCAACGTGACCGGAGAGTTGAAGAGCAACTACTCAATTAGTTTGGTGTTTTTTACGAATGGCAGAATGCATTTTACGACTCGCTAACAGGATTTCCTCCAGAAATAAATATCGTCATAACTCCACTTATAGAATATTTAACCACGTGTCACTCAAAGTTGTGTCACCTTTGTCTCACTCACACACAGATTCGTCTCAATATTTCATTCTTTTCTACTCGAATTTCTCAAATAATTTATTTGCAAAAACAAAACACCCCCAAATTATTTATTTAGCAAGAAACTCGATTCTCACTATCACCAGACACTCTCGTAACAGGTGAAACTTTAGTAAAATAATTAACGAGTCTCTCTCTCTCTCTCTCTCGTGTTGTTGATGGCTTGCGTTTTGTTGCAGTATTGTTAGTCACGACGGCGACTAGGACGACGACGACGACGACGACGACAACGACAACGACGGCAGATCAATCCAACAATCCTCCTAGGCAGGAGCTACCTCTCACTCAGGAGTATTATTACTTTACTACTGCTCATTCATGTTGTCGTTGTTACCGTGCAAGTAGCGTGTGTGGGACTACGGCGTCTCTCATTAATAAGGCAAAATACGAGGCAGGAGTGAGTAATACTACAGGGGGACCACTACCTGTGCTAACTAACTGCCATGATGATGAGTGGGTGGGGGGAGGTTCAGCTCTATCAAATCCTGTGAAAAAGAGAGAATTGTCACGCTCGCTGAGCACTTCCTTCTCTCGAGTCCAACCCAAACTAAACTAAGCTAAAACTCCTCAGCCATCCTATGCAGCAATCCACTGAACAACATTTGGTTCAGATTCTCAACCAGCCCTTTAAACCCACGAGACGAGAGAAGTGCTAAGAATGAAGAATTGGGAGCTAAACCTCCTTCGCGTCGTTCTTCCTTCCTGTGCCAAACCGAATGATCTCGTCTCTGCTGCTGGCTTGCTTTTTGGGATTTAATCACCGTGGCGTACTTTGCTCTCCTGTGCAGAATTATGTATGTGCTTAAAGTAACTTACATACATATGTATGCATGCACGGACATGTACTTATGTATGGGATCTTGCTAATGCATGTAAGTAATGCAAATTGGTGGCCAAACCATTTTTTTAATGGTTCCTTTTGGCTCGTTTTCCATTAAGGAGTTATCAAAAATAGTGATAATTAAGTTGCACAGAGGAAAGCATTGATAAGGTTGGAGTAGTTTATTACTCACCCCTGGTCTCCTTAATGGCACGCTGTTCGTAATCGTGTTATGTTACAGGAAGTAAAATTAGTATTTAAGTAGTTTGGTTAGCAGAAGAAACGGCAAGTTCGTAAAATAAAATCATGGAAAATCGGCAAGTACAAAAAAGTGCTCGACCTGCAAAAAGCTAGAAACTAATGCGAGTTGATGCCTTTGTGCAGATTTTCGTCCATCCAGATGCGACTTCACTTAAACATACAATTAGTTTTTTTCCATCTCTATCTAAAAGTTGATACATTAATTAAGATAACTGTTCATCTCTCCTTAATTGCGCTTAGCTCATCGTCCTCATAGGCAGCAGATATAAAGCGAAACGAGTGCTAAATGTACTTTACTTCAATAATCGATCCAAAAAAAGGTCCAATAAAAGTAACTGCGACGAGTTTGACGATATGCCACCGAGGACATTTTTGCAAACTCTTATCTTAACGAGATTCGCAACAACCGTGTCAATATATATATTCGTTTTTATGATATAAAAATTTGGCAAACTAAACATCCCGTCTAGCAGTGTAGATATGTATCTGTACGCGTCTGTAGGCAGGCAGGCCGTTGTTCTCTGGTTGTCGTCGTCGCCCTGTGTTTGTTTTCATTTCGATCACTGTTGGCAGTAGACCAATGCGAAAATAAAAATGTCTATAAGTTCTTCTCATCTTGATTAAAAGTCACTTAAGAAAAAACTTGTCACCTATAAAATGCGAACAACAAACCAGCAACTACCGTGAGTGAGTGAAGTTACAAAAATTTCGCTATATTTAAACCACCACACGTCGGCTCGCCCGACTGATTTTAGCGGAACGCATTTCTCCTTTCTCCAAAACGTTGAACTTTTAATGTAGGTAAATAATTTTCAAAAAATCTATAGTTTCATATTTCGACAAGAAATTTCAAAAAACGAGCGCAAAGATTCTTCAAGTCAAAGTTGACGATAAACTAATTGTTATTTTTATTTCAAGAAACTTAATGACTTTTCCTTTATTTTTTTAATATTTTGACATCTTCTGGGGACAATTAGTTGACCATGCAAATCTGAAATAACCACAATCCTCGGTTTTAAATTAAGTGGACCAGCACTGGAGATAAATTTTAATGCATTTCTTAAAAAAGAAACGAAACGCGTTCCGCAAAAATCCGTCGAGAGAGCCAACGTGCACCACGACGACACATTTAACTTTCAAACGAGGAAAATCTTTGCGAATAATCTTTGACATACTCTGCACATGCATATCTAAATATGTTCGCATGTATCTACATCTCTAGTCGACTCGTTACGGTCTCAAACCTTTGCAGGCCTTAAATGTAAAGTGCGAATTAATTAATTAATTAATTAAAGGTGAGGCAAAAGGTGACATTCATGACGTGAGGTTAAAACCCAACCACTTTCACTCATTAATTAGCAAATCTTGTGCACACACCTTCTTATTTGACAATCCTACTGCATGCTCAATTTATTAAAATATTACAACTTATTCTCATCCTCCATTTGGAGTGACTAATTCTTACATAAAATTTATAAATTTCACCAAAATATAAATTTCATGTTGTTGTTGTCGGCTTGATTTTGTACACATGACAAGTTTTTTTAGCATAATCAATCCTCATTCCCAGCAGTGGACGTACATACATCGGTTCATGTCACGTATAATATTTCGCTACCGCAGAAAGGTACACCTTTGCATTTGCAGCGTTTATATATTTATATTCTCAATCGTGCTCAACTTAAGTACGAAGGAGTCGTCGTCGGCTAAAGTACAAATATATTTATTATTCACGCATCCGCCATCTCAACAAGGAGAGAAACTTGATCCGCTTATTTTATTTCGTGCCATTTCACAAAAGTAACTAGGGATCAAATCACATTACTTATTTTATTATTTTCAAATAAGCTTATACATGTTTTCCTCGTAGTGCTGCAAACTATTTCAGGGTGCAGAAGAAGCGAGGTGCCAACATGTCTTCTGCCTGTATTTTCTGTCTACTGTCGAGAGGTCTGTTTTACCGATGGGGTCGTCCTCGTATCGGTCGTCGTATCGTCTGTGTCTCTCTTTCTCTTTATTTCTGCCCTAGTTCTTGGTTTCCATCTCGCCTAAAACAACATGTGCTTGTCATTCCGCTTCCTTTTTACGCACACGTACACACACAGAGACACATGGATTCTGCACATCTGACTTGCACGCACTTCCGCAAATTCAAGGAGTAAAATCAATCCATTTCCTCTCAAAAACAGAGGCACGTCTCATAACATATCCATTTCGGAGTGACGACCAAGTAACAAATTTGGAAAGGAAGAGAAATGTGTATGTGAACATGATGTCATTGTTTTTCTCCTAATCTCAACCTGAAAGTAAGCTTTGTAAGTAAATATGAATGCACATACGCACTTGCAAATTATTACCTCGTCCTCTCATCTCACCACCCAATCTTTATTCCCCACTAATTTCGCATTAACACGTCCACTTCCACCACAGGGTCCAAATATGGCGAGGGATGGAAATTAGATGAGCTTGGAGTAGGTGCCTCATGAAAAAAAGCTTATTCTTTTTTAATGAGTAATGAAAATGTGTCCAACTCCAAGTAACGATGAGCAAATAACGAGACGAACTGACTTCTTGCGAGTATACACAAGTACAAGTCAGTGAGTAAGCAAAATCAAATCCATATTTCAAATCTGCTCGTGTTATGTATGTGCACTGACAAGATTTAGAAAAGTAAACCAACCAAGAGTTCATGCACAAGTTTTGTGTTGCTTGAGGAAAAAAGGAGGAAAATTGTCCATATTTTTTAAACTAATTTTTATCCTTTCTCTAAATATAACATGACACAGTTGTCTGTTCTGTGAGATAACAGCGAAATTAATAAATTGCAGGGAAAGTTATGAGATTATTTACTTTTATAACTTTGTGCATCATTCGAATGACGCCGACAGCCGATAGAATAGAAAGAAGAGCTAATTCTATAATCATGATTTGCAAATTTTGACCAGAAATTAAAAATTAAAGCCGCAAGTTAATAAATAAATGCATGTAAAAGTTGTGTATAAAAGCATAAAATGAAAAATGGAAGGAATACCCATATTTTTTACTTTATGAAATTGATGAGTTTATTAAAAACTTGTTTAACCTTTGCCCACAATCAGACCGTTGTCATAAATCTATCCACTTTTGGAGCAAGGAAAGAGCGTCAAATATTTTACCTTTACAATGTCAATGTGTCACACTTACAAAAAGATTTCCAATTTCATCAATCTAATTCACACAGAGTGAAACTCGCTTGCTTTTGACGTTGTACTAGCCATACCTCATACTCCTCGAAGAAGGGAGCATCATCATCATAAATAATCATTATAATAATCACCATGAATTGATCCATATTATCGAACCAATAATCAAAATCAAATCAACCACAGACAATAAAAGTTTCTCTCTCAAAAAAGAATAAGGTACTTGTTTTTCTGTAATCGATATTTAAAAAATGCATATATACATACGTACACCAAGTGGAGACTTATTAAGTAGCTTCAGCTACTTTATGGGAAGACTTTGTCCGTCTGTCTGTCTGTCCGTCGGCAGGATAATGGGAGAAGGGATCGAGATAATCGAATATGACCCTAGGAGAAGGATCCTATCAATTTTTGGGGTCAATCAGAACACCACCCCCCTCGAGGTCAGGGGGTGTGGTCACATATTTTTTGGGGGAATTACTTGTTTCACCCTATTGCTACATTTGCTACGGTTTATTTATTTAAGATGACGACCACTATTTGTAGTGCATCCAAACTACTAAATATTATACACACGTCGTCTTATAAATAGTATAGTAGTTTTTTGGTCAGGTTTTTACAAACAACTCATCGGAATATTTCATGCTCCATTTCCCTCTTTGTGTGTACTTTGGTATGAATATGAGCAGTGATTCTGAAACTATGATAATAATGCACACAAAAGGAAGCCTTTAGCCATGCACACGTTCCGTACGATCCCACTTTTGGTGGTCGCGTATTTTAATAAAATCATCAAAAAGCAACTTCCTTTTGTGCAAAATAAGTATAATTTTTGTTTGATTTTTATTTGTACGTAGATAAATTTGGAACCTATATAAAATTCTAAAATTTGCATTTGCTCCTACTCACACGAGAACGAGAACGTGCATCATCTTCACTTCTTATTTACATGGATGCATTTTTGGCAAAGCCTTTCAGTAATTTAAGGTTTAGCAAACACACACTTAAAATTGGTAATGGCGATGATTATGAGCAAACCAAAAGGTTTTTCTATTCTTCTATCCTGTTTTCTAATCTTTATCAGGATTTCTGCTGTTTGAGGAAGAAATTAGCTGGTGAGCTGAACCGGGACAAACAAGTGTTTTTCGGAAAAACAAATCAAAGTTGTTGCCAAAGTTCGTATATGGCAGTCATCTTATCATCTTATTTCTTTCATCATCGTTTCATCTAAAAAAGATAAGCTGTCTTAATGTGTGCGAGAGAGAGAGAGCTAGAAATGCCGAGTTAGTGGCGTAATAAATACATGTACATTCTCGCATATACGATTCTTTAATAGTACAGCCACCGCACAGCGGAGATGCACAAACCTTCTTATCTTTACCTGCTTAATTGCCCAGTTTACGGGATTCTTGCCCAAATTATTTCTCGTTATTTAGCAACTCTACATACATAAGTAAGTAGTTCTCTCTGCGGTGTGATTCACCTCCTCGTCAACGTCAACCCGATTCCTTCCTTGGCTTTCTGCGGAATTTTTTGCAAATCATTTTGCACAAGCATTAAAATAATGGAACAATTATCGTATCCGTTCCAACTTTAGTTCTGCTTCTGTCTCTCTCGTACGATATGCTGCAAGGAAGATTATTATTAAATCTGAAATAAATATGGCAGAGTACCCGACAAGCGAAGTTCTAGCACGTCGTACAACCTGCTGCTGCTACTCCTATCATCTCGCTATTATTACGCCATTAACTCTGCTGCAGCTAGTGTAGTGCAGTGGCGTTCTCGAGCAAAAAAGTAGAAAAAATTGACCATGAACTTTACCGATTCGTTTTTGTTGTTGATACTCCGAACAAACAACAAGAAAGAAGATAGAAAGAACTCTTTTAACAACTTGTTCTTCTCTTGAGGCTTTACATAAGAAGTCTGTAGTGCCATCAGGACGAGGGGATGCATATAAATACATGAGACACGACATGATGTCATCCGCACATTAACTGCTCCATATATATGTCCTATCCGTTCCGACACACCCTGTCCCCTCCCCCACCCAAGTTGCTCAATAAATAATTGTTATTCTAATTTCAAACTAGTCTACCATCCTCCCAAATCCTCAAATTGAAAACTAAACTCCACACGAGAGGAAAACCCTAACATCTATCTTGTCAAGAGAGTCTTATTCCTATCAAGTTCAAAACCACCATGAAAATCCTGGCATGATGTAATGTTCGCATGCACAAATTTTTTCACTCTTTCACCATCAGCCTACTTTTATTACCCGACCCACGAGAAGAACGAGTCTGGCACGACATAATAATTATTATTAAAAAGAACCCATCCAATCCAGGCTCAAGGTCAGTTATCGACCACGGAATTTTTAGCATCTTCTTCTCTCTCCTTGTCATTCATACGTACGTAATGTTGTTGTCAAGTTTAAGTCAACCTGACGGACAAAGGAATAAAACCTGACGGATTATAGAATGCGCACTATCGGGTGACCATCTTGATCAGATATTATTTAATTCGGAATCTCTACCGGGAATACGTCCCCATTTGTTTCAACATGCTCATCACGAGACGGGGGATGCATTCATAATAATAAATAATCCCGAGTAATGCACACATACTGCATACGTATGCATATTAGCTATTTTTTAGTTTATTTAGGCAGTGCAGCGTTCTTCCCTGCATTCTAAAATGGAATCAGAGTCCTGTAATGTAATGACTGCCATGATTTATTTATGGTCATGTAAACTAAGTGCCGTCCGCCGTAAATAAATTAATGCGCACTGTGTATGAGTGAGTGAGTAAATATTGCTGTATGCATGCCTCCGAATTCGATTGATGAATAATCAATTACTCTTCAATCGCATTCACTCTGCATAACAGAGAAAAAAATTCAATTCTAGTGGGGAAAAAATGGTTTTTCCTCTCTCCAGTCAGTGTAAATATTCTAATCCCGACTTTATTAAAGGCACGTTTCTTCATCCAGTCAAGTGTAGAACATGACGGTCGTCCACTGCATTAGACACGCAGTGAGTGAAAAGATTCAGAAATTTGGACTCCTCGTCACGTATGTAGTGCTTTTGATATTGGATAGATTTTTGTTGGAAATTAAGGTGGTGTTCATGCCAAAAAGTTGTGGGAGAGAGAGTGTCGAGTGGATGAACAAATATTGATTGTATGACTTGTAAATTCCATTCTGGGAGAAATATAGTTCAGATTGATTTCCAACGTCGGGGATGCATTCACATGCATTCACATCACACACACTGGAAGAAGAAGGGGAAGAACATTCATCTTGTGTACTCGATAGAATGCCATGAATGAAAGAACAATGACTTATTGAACTCACAAAAGGCGAGGAAACATGTCGACGAGACGAAGGAATCGCGTGCAAGTAATGACACCAATAATAAATGGGCAATTTGCTACAATTTCTGCCAAACTTCGTTCCTCCATCGCTACTCTTCCAATTTCGTTCTTTGACCTTTATTATCCAAGTACAAAGGCTGACGAGATGATGAGAATTACGGCAGTGATTTTTAAGTCTACTAGCCAAAATCTGCATTAAAAAATATATGTACATCTGCAATTCCATTCAAAATTAAACAACCGGCTAGGTACACACATGCATTTTCAATTCTTCAACTTGCACATTTTTTATACCTCCATTAAAAAAATATAATGATTTGCTTATTACCACCCTTTTTCATCAAGGGGACAAACTACCCGTAATAAAAATTTCATTTCACTCATCGCGTACCGGTGACCAACTTCTGTCATAGTTTTAAACATGTATCGAATCTCTCTCTGATAAGAATGGTGTGGCACCTTTCAGTCCAAATGTGCCACTACTCGTCCACTGCAATGCAGGGGCCGCGGAAGCTGTGTGGACATGTGGGGACATTTCCATAGGAGGTAGGGGTTTGTATAACATGGGGAGATGCTGGGGACATCAAAAAACCGTGGGGACTGTCCCCACCCTTCCTCCGCGGCCACTGCACTGCATTATTGCTTTCGTAATTAATCATCTCTCCTTTTTCTCTTCTTCTTCATCGTTCCTACTTATTAATGAAGTTGGACAAGCAAGTGTCACACCACACAGAGGACGGCCGACGCCATAAAACAAGCCTTGCATTTCTTCAAACTTTTTAATATCACACAATGACAGTCAAGCCAGACCACATGCACACCAGGGCTGCGCATCTATATAAAAAAACTTGACACATATCCTTTAGAAATATGGACATTATTTCTTCTTGTGGCAAACACTTATTACCTCTGACAGGATTTCAACCAAATTAATAAACTGCATCCATGCATGCATGCAGGAACATATTACGGTTGGATTTTTTTTCACGAAAATTTATGGCTTAATCAAAACCATCATCATCATCAACCAATTTGCGAATATGTAGTGCGGCGACTCGGTGTGTGGTATATGTAGATGTTCACAAAACAATTGCCAAATTGTTTAATATTTACCACCACTAAGCAGTTTACAGTTAGTTAACTTCGGAATGTTTTTGTGAATCGTAAAATTCCCCGAAATTAATGGAGGAAATAATAATTTACAGAGGGAAAGAAAAAGGAATTGGAATGAATGCGGTTTAGTTTTGTTGGCATAAACAAAATCAACTAGCATGATGAATTTGCTGATAAAATCCCACGTTTAATCTTGAATTGATCAATTGCTTAATTAACAATATGAAGCCGTACAAGCAGTTCAAATCATAATGAGGAGAAGACGAAATTCTACACGCACACAGAGTTGGATGAAGAGCATGATTTTATAAATTTGACTCCTTCCAACAAACAAACAAGACTACGATGTACGTCGACAGGAGCTGAAAGTTGTCAAGTGACTTCTGTTCATTCGCGATGACATTGAATTGACGACATCGACACAATACGTAACAAAATAGTGACATTTTTGTTTCGATCTCAATATCTTGAGAATTGAGTGAGTAAATGAAACCCAATAAATCAGGAATCATCATTCTGCTGGGTCCATCCATGACACAAAATAAAATGATAATATCGAATTGCAATTCCGAGGCGGACAAGAATTCCTCCACGTTCATCATCACCACCAATGTTCGAAAAGTAACAGCCTCCCAGAAAAAGTGGAGAAGATGAGATAAAACCGCAATACGAAATTCGGCATTCTTTCCTTCTTCTTTGTACACGTAAAATTTTATGGTTTGTGGTTTTGTTTGAGAAAGAAGAAGAAAAAGAAGGACTTACTTTGTGGATGGATTGGGATGCCATTTTATTTCATGTGCAAATCTTTACTTTACTTACTTCCATGTCATTCTTGTGTAACATTAATTTTTTTTCAAGTGGAAGAGAGACGAGGAATTACTTTGCCGTGCATTGTTGCTTGGTTGGTCGTCGAGGACAAATCAGCCATGACATGATGGTGTAAGATTTGAGATAAAAAAACGTATTTTAAATACTCATCCCATCATAATGGTGATGCAATTGGTGGGTTTAATGATGTAATATTTGTGTCTAAATACTATGCAATTTATAGAAGCTGTCTGTATAATAAATCGAGTTTGTAAATAGCGTGGTGCGATTTAATATTATTTTTTTACTACGAATTCCGCATACATTTGCCATATTAAAGCCCCATAATTTATCGATTTCTCATATTTTACCCACATTATTGATATTGTTTCGATTAAAAATCTGTGCCCATAGTTTACCCAGCCACCTGCGCCCAGCAGGCCTGTGTCAATCTGTGGATTTATGTAATTGCTGTGAAAAGAAGAAAGAAAAGGCTGTTCACATTTATTGCTACAGGTAAAAAGAAAAAATTAACAAATCCATTTCCAATCTGTTCATAAATTTATTTATTCCCTACGGTACACAGACGTCTACAATTTAGCAATTTATTTTCATAACGTCGAATCTCATTCATATAAAGGGAATAATTTTAAATGAAAAAGTGGACTGAAACTGAAATGCAAAACAACTTTTAAACTTACAGGATACGAATCGATGATTGCTTGTCTTGCTCCTGTGCAGCTGCGGCTTAATAATCTTGCTAATAAATTAATTAGCAGAGAAGGTGAACCAGGTGAACTGAACTTGTAACACGTACTTGCAATAGGTACACAGAGTCGTCGTAAATCTGCTGCTGCTGCAGTTCTTCTAGAATGCACGTGGATACAGCGTGGATCTCAAAACAGTATGCATGTCATGAATAATAGTCTAATTACTTATTAAAAAGTGTTCTCTGCTTTCAAGAAATTTTCCCAAAGTTCCCAGAAAAACAAGAATCCATCTCTGTGACGTAACAATTATATGTAGATTCATGAATGAGCAAATTATTTCACATTTGCGAATCAATGATGAGAATTATGCAAATTCAGTAACCAACCCTGCAACATTAAGTTTCCTCTTATCTCTACTTCTCCAAATTTAATAAGTATGTTTGCAAATATTATACAATCGCATCGCATCGCCCAACCCATTTCCATCCATGGGTGCTGTCTAATCGTCTGGCTGGCTGTACATGCATATTTTCTGCCCTGTATACAATTCTTGTTATTTTTTCACGTTGAATAATTACGGCTGGAAAAGACCTTCACTCCGCAAAACAAAGTCAGTCATTAAACAATAATATTTAAGCAAATATCAAACACTACTCGGTAATATTATCATTACACTTTGTGTACCTCGCATTTATTTACACCATTAATTCTCGTAGTGAGCGTGTAGCCTTGTTTAAAAAATAATGTGAGAAATCATCATCGTTAAATGCGTATATAATGGATCCATCCCTTTAATACGGCCACATTCCGAAAATTCTTCTCCAAATCAATCAATCAATCAGCAAGTCAATCAATATTTTCATGCTTCACAATACGTACGCAACTCTTTGCATTCATCTTTCTAATCTGTCGAGAATGAGGTGAGATAAAAATCATGATGCGAGTGAAGTGGGTACAATGATTCAGTTCGATTCCCTGATATCCAATATTTCCAGTCACTTACATATTCAATGCCAGGCCGTGTCAGCACACATGACTATGTACACAAGTGGAATTTGTGTATGTATGTGGTCGCGATAAGCACTGATAACACGTTATCTTATTCAGTCTCATTAGCAATGACGATGGGTTAAAATCTTACAAAATTTTCTCTCTCTCACTTTGTGCAAACCACCTGAAATTCCAACAAATTGGCGAAAACAGGTGCGAATAATGGAAAAAAGAGAGGTGTATGTATATAAAATAGAAATGTGTCAAAAATGCCGTCTCCCCCCAAATTACGTTAAGTTCCTTCTCATTAAAGGAAATGAATGAACAAACATGGTCACGTTTTCACGAATTTTTCCTCGTAATTTGCCCAAATCATTGCACCATGCCAAAATCCAATGCCACACAGACAAGCCAACTGTATAGACACAAGAAATTGCAAAGAATGGCTGTTTGTGCAGCAAACACTTGGATGCAAACTTTTCAACTTGTGTATTGTATGCGCTTCATGCACATTATTATTAAGAAGTAAAAGGCATAATGGAGTAGACCAAGTACTAACTAACTGACTTGTAGACCCAATAATAAAAATAACAGTCTCGTGTATTAGTCCCACTGCAAGGACCAACTATAACTTCCTCAGAATGTACTATTCAGTCACTATTATTTGTACGAAATAAATGGTCCGTAATGATTTTCCTCCACCACAACCCGTACCGTAATACAGCAAACTAGCAAAAAGGTACATACGTACATAGTCGTACAACAATGTCCTAAAAATGTAATAGCAATAATGCAGGCGCAATTACACTCATTCTCATCGTCGTGATTTACTGACTCTTCTAACCAACCAACAAGCTAACATTGTGACAGTTGTGTGTCACCCTCATGTCATAACTAAAATGTAGCTGCGAGCCCTTTACTCGTCATGTTTTTTGCCACTGCATTGAACTATTGTCGAAATCCCATACACACTTTTGTTGGTTGCCTTTGCATCTGGGAAGATAATTAAGGGAGGCGTGTCTCATCCCTGTACTGCTCAGTATCATTCATTAAATCTGAAGTTTGGTGGGTCGGGTCGATTAAATTACTAATCACGAAATCCGAGCTGAATCCAATCCAATGCAAACAATAAATATGTTCAACTCACACGAACCAATTTCTATTATCGGTCTCAACGTCGCCTTCAGGATCTCACTCACCTGGTGATGACAAAGTAAAAATAGAGAATAAAATAATGAATCCGACGCACCTTAATAGTTCCACTTTGGCTTCTCTCAAACACGTTGAGACTCCCCACGCTGCCGCAGGTCCGCAAGGCGAGTGGGTTTGACCTCACTGGACCGGAGGATGTGCGCCTTCCCAGGAGCGAGGGGCCTTTGAGGATGTGACTCTTTTTCGCCAAACTTCCCTCCGCCATGATTTCACCTTGAGTTTTGCACTGATTTAATAGTTTAAGAAAGGCTTCCACTTGGAACACAATAGTTTCACAAAAAAGGCAGCAAAAATTGAATAAGTTTTTCACTATTGTTACCACATTTTGATGAACCACTAATTTGTGTGTCTTTCATTTTCGCCCGAATTTGAGAAAATTCCAGGAGCGGAGAGAGCAAACGTATGTCTTGATATATCTGACAGCCAGCAGGAACCTATGCAATCGAACACTCGGGCAGCTAGAATACAAGGAAGAGGGCGACGATAATAAGACTGGGAGCGAAATTCTGCATGGATGGACCGAATGGAATCCGGGAGATTTTATCGATCCATTAGTTCAGACCCTGCGTCAAACAATCAAAAACTGGAACCCGAGTTTCGGCTTTTCTTTTCCCAACACTGCTCAATTCATAAATTTCTCCACGTTCATAAATCCTTTAGCACCAAACCACCAACCCGTCCAAGTAAATAGATCAAGTCTTCAATTATTAACGTGGACACACAAAAGAGTCTCGTTAAGGATCGAAATTACGCAAAATCACCGGTTTTTAGAAGATTTTACAATATTTACACCAATTTAATACAAATATCGGCACCAGGCTTGACCGACACAGTCCAATTGCACACCGGCTAATCCACACTGTTCCAGAAGCACTTTTATGATCCGTTCTTCTCCAGGCACAGCGGCAGGCGACTAATGTATGGATTCCCAAAATATGCTTATTATCGAGAGAATATTATTGGCATTATCGAAGAATTCTGGGCTAAAGTCTAGATAAGGAAACGAGTCCACTAGATACACTGCACTGGTGGGCACTGGAACAAGAAGCTCAATTCCAGGATAATGAAATGGTCAAATATTACGGTATGATGATGATGATGATAAGCTCTCTGTTCTGGTAGTCAGTCCACACTAAATCCAGTATTGTTACGCGAGTGGTATTTCTACCTGCCTCCGCTTCAATATTATATTAGTGCTACGACGATATTGCTCCATTTTTATGGAGGTGGTCTTCTGAATTTGGTTAAATGAAGCTGCATGAATATGAAAATTGTTTAGCAGAAGGAACAAAAAACTGTAGAGACACCACGATCAGAGACTGACTGACGATGGACTGACTGACTGCATGGACTTTCAGTTCATGAATCTTGCATGAATCGCATCTCACTCACCTGCTGCTGCATAGCAAATAGCATAATAACATAACAATCACTGCTAACTGGCTAACTATGTAGGTACGTGGCATGAAGTGAGCATTTATTTATATTTAGTGGGTGAGTGAGATTGGTTTGGATTTTGTATCGTTTTACAGCATTACTTATTTTATTTCGTGTTTATTACCATTTGTTATTATGTTATTAAGAGTTGTATAACGTATGTGTAGTTATGTGCACTTGGTCGTCAGTTGGGGGATGGATGGCAGGGGCAGAATTATGAAATCAGACACAATTACCAGAACGATATATCATAATTACTATTGATTTAGATATTGGGACTGTCAAGTGCTATTGAAATATTTTATGTACTTATGTATGCATTGCATATCTAGAAGGGTTCATTGCTAAGTAGGTTTGTTCAGATTTATAGTCTCAATTTAAGGAATTTACTATTTAAACCTTTTCAAAAGAAAAATACACATAATTTAGTTGTTTCTACTGGGAAACAATTTTGGAAACATTTGTCAATACAATACTTTATATTTACAAATAATTAAACATTACTGCTGTACATTTTCAAAATTTCCATGCATATAGAAACTTTTTTAAACTCCAGCTCCATTTAATATTTTGCTGTACGGACACAAAAAACCAACGTAAAACTTTACATCATTTTTTACTACTGATCATTTAAATTTAATTTAATCATAACCATATGCAACTTTAAAATTAAACTAAAAAACATGACCCAAATTTTGTTTTAATTTCCATACACAAAGTTTCAAAAAACCGTCGCAACTTGTCTCCAAGTTCTCAATCGGTCCCCAACCCGTTGAGACGAGACATTGAAATACACAAAACGTGGGAATTGAAAGGAAAAAAACCACAATCACTCAGATGCAAGTTAGTTGATATATTGGTTCATCACTGGCTTTTAAGTTTATAATTTTGAAACGTATTATATTAATTCTATTTCTGGTAAATTTAATTGTTATCTTGATTAGTTAAGAAAAAAAGTTTCCCCTCTGCGTCCTTGGTATTTATTTTGTGGTAGATTTCAACCAAATGTTCCACTACCGTCCGTTTTGACATGTTCATTAAAAATGTGGACAAATTTTCAAAAATTGGGTTCTTCTGCCCTTAAATTTGGAGGAATTTGTGCAAAATGGGGGATCATTCTGCATTGCACGTTCGAATATGTGGGGGATTTTGTCATTGTAAGTTGTCTGATGATTAATTCTACCCAGAATGAGTGAAAGAAAGTGGTAGTTAATTAATTAATTACATTGTTTTGTTCTGAAGTGTTCCGGGCCAAGTATGGAGCCCAACATTCGAAACCACGACATCCTCTTCACGGAGCACATATCCCCAAAAATGGGGACTTTAAACCGAGGTGACATTGTAAGTTGAATCAATTCCGAATATATATTTGAATGTAAAATGATTAAGTAAGGGTCGGTTTTGAGTACAAACTTTCATTGCTGATTATATAAGCATCTTAGTAAATGGGTGAAGTGGTAAATTAAAATTTAGGTATTTGTTAAAATAACGCAAACAGTATACATACAAATATACATGCAAAGCCACCACATGTAACTTAATTTTTCTCTCATCGTCAATTATATAATAACACAGATGATTACAATAACAATTATAATTATTACAGATAATTGCAAGATCACCATCAAATCCTTGTCAATTCGTTTGCAAACGGGTGGTAGCCTTACCAGGGGACCATTTACTTCAGACTGATGGAAATCTTAAACATGTATGTACACACACGAATACGTTGCATTCGGTGACACAACAAATAAATATTGCTATAATTCCATTGCAGATACCCAAAGGTCACATTTGGATCGAGGGAGATAACTCACCAAATTCAACCGACTCTCGGATGTACGGCCCCATCCCGATCGGACTCGTGAGGGGACGAGCCATTCTGAGGCTATGGCCCTTGCTAGATGCCAAATTTCTCTTAACACCTAACCGAATGTAGTCTATAAAGTTTACAATACAATGTTGAAATTTTAAAAAAGGAAGTGATATTAATAATAATAAAGGCAAAAAAGGCAATCATAATAGATGATTTGATATGTAATTTAGTTGTGGGTTTTATTTTTTATTGGGAGATCAGTTCTCGATGGAAAGTTAATTGGCTAGGTTTTTACACATTTAGTTCATTTTATTTTATGGGTTTCGTCTTTTTAGCTTCCTTAACTTTGGTTATTCCTTCCCCAATCTTTTTAAATTCTTGTAGTTGACTCAACTTTGTAATATTTTTGCTCCTCAATAATTCTAACATGTATTGTTCTTCAGGTTCACACAGTTGGGCGTCTGATAGAACGTTGATTATATTGGAAAATAAGGAATTGACTTCTTGCAACGTGTTCGTAATAGTTGTCTTAATTAGTGAGATGGCTTGCGTTCCTCCCCCATTACCACCAGCGCCAGGACTACTTCCTGTCTCTGATCCATCGGTTTCTGAAGAGTCGGGAACTTTGAAGTACTTTAATGTCCTCCCATTCCGTTTTTGGAGAGGTCTGTAGTTATAATATTCCTCTTCATCCGCGTCGTGCAGGCGGCGAAATACTTCCAACTGCAAGAATATTACCAGTTTTACCACATGGTCCACATCGCCATGATCGTTAAACGAACCTGTTCACTCGATATCGAAATGGGACATAGGAACACGGTCCATGCGACCTTCTCCGTGCACGGCGGCGTCGTCAAGGATCCCATATATCGCACAAAATCCAAATGTTTGGGAAATAATTTATGTAAATTTAACGATTGGTAGCTGAACATTAATTTATTTCCTGGATTCTGAACCACTTTCAGCCTCGCAGCGTCCACGATGGGATGCAGGGATGGGTTTTCCAACCCCAACTGAATATACATAAGTAGGACAAAATCAGTCGGCACCATTGCAAATTAGTAAAAACACGAGGCAAATTAGTTGCAAGAAAATCCCAGCAATTTAGGCCAAGCACGTATTCAAGTACCTCACACAAAATACCTAAAACCAACACGGCATCGTGATCCTCAGAATTCTCTTGGAGGGCGTGACTCAAGTTGGAATATTTTGTTTTGTAATGAACTAAATGGATTTCCATTGGATATCTGTTATCAAAAGGGAACACATTGGTCATTATTATTTCTTAAAATATTACAATATAGTCACCTTTGACCCTGCAAGGTATGCTCCGACCCAACCTCGTCCCTATCTCCCCAGTGGAAGTGCATCTGAGAAAATGTGTAGCGATGATGAAGTCCAGCCCCTGATAAGCCTAAGGAAGAAGTGGGCTCTCTGATGTTTCCATTCAGTTGGACTTGAACTGTAAGTATGCAAATGCTTCACTTTTTTGCCCCATTAACTTCAACATGATTTCTTCTAATTATTTTAGAGAATAAAGTAGTAAACTGTTAAGTTGAGGTGTTTACAAGTGTGACCCCGATTCGTAAAGAAGAATCCCTTCTGACTCTGTTGGTACTGCGAGCTGAACCAAACCTTTGTGTACCCCCAGCTAACACCGTGATCCTTGTACCGGATGTCGATCGGAGATTGATGCAAGCCACTGGTGCATTCTCCACCCCAAGCAAGGGGCCCTATAGTTGAAGTTAATAAATTCATTCAAAATAAGTAATAATTTTACAAAATTTCAATTGCTCCCATACCTCGTTCCATGTCCTTTACATCGTACGTATACTCGTCTACATAAAATATGAAAAAAATTCGGTTAATAACTAGCCTGAAATTTCAAAAAAGCTGTACATAACACCTCCTCCTTACCCCCAAAATTTTTATGCGGATGATGTGCCCCCTCTCCTTTATTTGTGAAAAGAAACGCCACCAAGGACACAACAAGAACGACCGATACGACCATCCTGTCAGCACTGACGCACTACGACTTCTTTTATTTTTTACGTTGAAAAACGTCTTTTAAAGTAATAACGTTTTCCACCACCGGATAATTCCAGGTGTAAATCGTCTCCAAAACTGAGACGAAATCCATCCGGATCACGACTGATATTTATCTGCTCATCAGTTCCAGTTCTATCCCATCATCATCTTGTCGATTTAAATGGCATGATTGATTACTGCACACCATAACATATATCACAAAAAACCTTACTCATACATACACCACGGAAAAAAGTGTCACTTGATTCTTCGTCATTGTTTCGCTGGCAAGGTAAAGGTGAATCTGGTTGCACATGGGTAAATGAATCTTTAATCGTATCGTTCCCTTGAATTGCTCGAGTCTGAGAGACGACGAGTTGAATCTGCTGCATACATTTAGTAGTTGCACAAAAAGTCCAAAAAATACACTCGGGATTTACCCAGACCACAATTAGCAACAAGTAATCCCTTCGAACGATTAAAATGTCCAAAAATAACTTTACAAAAATAGAAAAATGTCTAAAAATGTTATTTCTACGATTATACAATAACACAACAATGATTGATAAGTCTGAGTTCTGACAATGCGAACCCACACATTCTGAATGATGAATGACGATAACAATGAATTTCACTTCTTTTTCTCCCTGTCCGTTTATGCTTGACTTGTCCTTTTTTGAGAGATAATGCATAATTTCGACTGTTTTTTACACCTTGATTGCGTCACAAAAAAATCCAACATAATTCATCTAAGCATTCCCCTTATTATTGCACTTTTATTAAGTAGCAAAGGCAGAAAAATGTATGCGTCAAGTGAAGTGTATCATTGCACACGTATATATTTTTACCGAGTCAACGTGCAATCTTATCGTGCATGCATTGTTAGCATCTTGCATGCATTGTAAGTGAGGAACGCTTTTTTCTATCAAGTTCGATTCGTAATATTCGTAAATACATTCATAAACGTTTCCTTTTCGCATATCCAATAATATCGTAAAATCATGTGAGCCAAAAATTGCTTCTTTTTTGCTGTGATATGTGCTCCCTTGGTCTTGGTCCCAATATAGCGAAATGCAAATGGAGGTAAGGTAAGGTAACGATTCGATAATGATGATTATTAATATCTATCTGACAATGAGCTCAACTTGTGAGTGAGGTGAGCACAACGATGTTAATGTTAAGCTAAGGTTAAGGTTGGAATCTGTGTTAAGTATGTGGCTGTCAGATTTTGATGTCTTTATATAATCAAGTTTACCAAATACGAGCTCGTCGTCGTGAATAGTAATAAGTAAGCAAGAATGCAGTAGTAGCTACTTATCATTCATGCGTAAAATAATGAATGATTATTTATTAATGTAAATATGCACTCTGTTTTGTTGACGCTGTCGGAAAGAAATTGGCAAAGGGTACAAATATTGGGAAATAGGAAAAGTTGTAACTTACAGAACGGTAAATTGTCTATTTTGACTCACAGCTATTGAGACAAAAACAATGGGCATAGGTTTAGGATACGGGTGCAAGACTAGCAGTATGAATTTAGTAAAGGTACATATTGTTAGTTGCAATTACAATCCAAAAAATAGGACAGGATTAAATTTTTGTTAATATTTACATATTCACTCCTTAACTTGATATGCACCAATAATTATTGTATCCGTATAATCTATAGATTATATGGATATTATATTATATTAAAGTAATATGTATACATATTACTTTAAACTACCACAGTTTAGAAATTTAATAGTACCAGAATTCATAATATGGACACTCGTTAAGGAGAGCGATTCGAAAATATAAAATTTTGATGCCATCATAAAGTGGGGACGATCCTTGTCAAATAATGACGGTCAAAAAGCTGGGATGAAGGTAGCTAGGTCAATACTCAAGCCTCTTGATGGCACGCCACGTGTCCAGTCATACCGTCAAGGGGTGGTTCTTAGACTTCATAACTACTTTTTCGCCGTTGATTTTTATTGGCTTGAAGTCATTGTCATCTTCCTGGAAACCTTTCGTCATCCGATGAGTGATTCGTCTACGCCATATCAGCTGGTGACGTACTTCTTCAAGGTTTTGAACTCAAGAAAGAAACGTCATATTTCTTTGTTTTGCGTGACTTTTCATGTATGGAAAATTTACTCACAAGGGACACTCACGACCTGTCGTTTGAGTCCAGGGTACCCACTATGTTTTTTAGAATCTACTAGGACCCCTGATGAAGGATTCATTCATATTTCCGTGTAAAACTCATATTTGGCCCAATGGCGTGGCGCTAAACTTAAAAATTTGCATTTTCGACCAATTTCAAACCCTCATAACTTTTGCAGTTTATGTCGGATTTTTAAAATTTTATGCTTAAAATGATCAGAAAAGTCGAAATTTTAGAGAAAAAAATAAAAATAAAAAAATTTTAATTTTTGAGATATTTTTAGCATTTTTTCGACGAACCCGAAATTTCGAAATTTTGAGAAAAGTTAAAAGCGATAATTTTAGAAAAAATTTCATAGAATACGAAAGTTGAACTCCTTGTCATGATTTTTGCCAAAAATTTTGGAAATCCGCCCAGGATTTCAAAAGTTATGGCGGTTTTAAAATGAAAAACCATCAAATTTGGCGAATTTGGCGCCACGCCATGGCGCCAAATATGAGTTTTACACGGAAATATGAATGAATCCTTCATCAGGGGTCCTAGTAGATTCTAAAAAACATAGTGGGTACCCTGGACTCAAACGACAGGTCGTGAGTGTCCCTTGTCAGATTATCTGTCACATCATAAGTTGATAACGACATTCCTAATAATCTTTAGAAGCCCAATTTGAACGAAGAACAGAAAAGTGCTGTTCGACGTGTATTGGATGGACAAACGAGATCGAACGTTATTTTTGTCCCATCACGTTGCTTTATAAACTTACATACATTCGTGTTTCTTATGTATTGATTGTGAATCATGTTGAATCATGTTGTGTGGTAACATGTTGAATATACATACACAGTTACCACAACTCTTACGTAATAATAGAGTAGCATATCGTCGTTGAAGCTGCCAAAAGGGCCATCTCCATTTTGTGTTAATTGCCAAAAGGGCCTTCTCCAAAAACGAAATTTTTCAGGAGAGCATAAAAACAAAAAATACCTATGAAACGCAATATTGTTATAATTACGCACATATAGACAACTTTTATTCACTCAAATAAATTGTTAACAACAAATGAGTGTATTTTACAACTGTTTATCAGTTTATTTACCACTCTTTATGAGGAAAATATAGTAAAGTGCATGAAACTCAATAGGAATTACAGATGTTTAAATTCTGATCTCCGATTTTGATGCCCTTTGCATATGTTGTAGTACTGGGGGAGTATAGGAAAAGTGAAGGAGGGTTTGCCTCCATGACCCCCCTTGCGCTAACCACACCCCCTCAAAGAGTAAAAGAAAACCGTTTTTGCTCGTTTACATTTTCACTAAAAATTCAGTTTTTCTCATACTTCGAAAATTCTTGTACTATTGTAGTCCCAAATAGTTGGTTTTTCATGTACAGTATAGTATCAAATTTAACTTTTTTGAAATTCTGATTTTTTCAGAAAATAAAATTTCGAAAATCTTTCGAAAATTAAAAAGATAGAATTTGATATCGAATAGGATAACACAACTATCCAAAACCAAGGAAATGTAGGAAATGTCAAAATCTGAAGAAAACAGGATTTTTGGTGAACAATTAGACGAGTGAAAACAGCGTTTTCTTGCTTTTTGAGATGGTGTAACAGGCGCAAATGGGGTCATAGAGGAAAACCCTCCTTCACTTTTCCTGCACTTACCTAGAATTACCACATACCAAAAAAGCTTCGGAATCAGAGATTCATACAATAAGGTGTTATATGCACCTCAATTACTCTCGCTTCCAACGCTTATTTAGGAAGTTCCCGAATTTTCTAAGATTTTTTAGTTGGACTTATCTTGTTCAGAAAATTCTGTAGAATTCATTGACCCTAAAATCTCAGTACCCCCCAAAAGTGGACTTGGCCCCTTTGCCAATTGACACAAAAAGGAGAAGGCCCTTTTGGCAGCTTCAACGACGATATGCATATTAAGCGAGTTTGATCACATCAAATTAGCTAAAGTCATTTTGCACACTTCATAAAGTATGGATTTCGCACATTCAACATTACACGGAAAACTTTTTTATTTCCTTTACATGACGAAATGCAACAAATGATTGCCTTATCGCTGTACCATGTGCAAATGACAATACCAAATTCTGTGACATTTCCAATACTGAGTTTTCAGCATTTTGTTTCTGGATTATAAATATCTGTTGTTAGAGTTTATTTATTTTTCTATTTCTTTATGTAATTTTGAAGGATTCGTCGTACCTTTTTGTCCATTTTAAGCTGTGTGCATTCGAAATTGTCGTAAACCATCTAAAACTTACAATGACTATGATCATTTGTACTCCGATAGATCTTTAACCTAAAAAAGTTCTAGCAAAACATGCTATAAAACATAAAATCAATTAAAAATGAGACCGCGACAAACGTGACATAATGTCGAATACTTTTACCACTTCGTTATTTTTATCTCTGTTGAAACATCCATCCAAACCCCAACTTTGTCCCCTACAAGAATAACAAGTGAAAGTAATTGTATAAATTTCGCAGTTTGTTTACCCCATAAATTACCTCAAACTTTCTCGCCGAATTGAATGCACTTTTGCAACAACCTTGCCGTTTCTAGCAGCCATTTTTATGTAATTCCGAATTTTCCGTTTCATAACATCATCTCCACTTCACTATTGGTTAATAGCTTTTTGGTGAACTTGAACAAGTAAAAGTATTCTGGAGGCCGTAGTTGGATTAGATTTGGGACATTGTGAGGCCGTCTCGTCCTCTGCATCACAATTGACAATAAATATCGAAAGGCAGACAAAATCACAAATCACTGAATGTCACCTAGCCACCTTGAGCAAAGAAATGTCACAGGTTTCCAAGATTTAGGAGCGTTTTAAATAAAAAAAGTAGGTAAATTTTCAAATGCGATTATCCAGTCTCCACCGATAAGTAATAAGGTGTCACTCAGATTCTGGAGATATCCAACTCCCATGCAACTTGGCACTTGTGTATCTCGCATCGCATCATTGTTCCACTCAGAAAGACATGAAATTCCATAAATTGTAACTTTTGGCCTTTTCAATCCCCTATTGATCATCATCTCGCTTTCGTCGTCATCTGAGCATCCTGGTGCCAAACAAACGTCAACTTTTTATGTCAAACAGAAAACCACCACAACCCAGTGAATTTTATAACCTGTGCGTGTTATTGAATGTTCAAAATTTCCAAGTTTTGGTCCCTGTCCAAGAAATATTTATTTAGGAGATCAAGAAGAATGGGAAGCCTGCCTTCCTCGTATGACTACCTTTCATTTCATCGCGAATTCAATATTATGAGAAATCAGTGGTCGCGGAAGCCGTGGGGACATCGGGACATTAACATTGTAGGATAGGGGAGGGAAGGATTTTGTATAACATGGGCAGATGATGGTGACGTCTAATAACCGTGGGGACATCGTCCCTCTGTCCCCACGCTTCCGCGGCCACTGTGAGAAATATGTATATTGAACTTGCGGACCATGTATGCACACAAGATCCAGGAGGAAGTTGTAAAATGTACAGATATGTAAGTAAGAGAGCAAAATACTGGTATGAAAGGAAATCCAGTCTCAAATACTATGTGTGCAGAAGGGCACCTGACGTCTTGCTTTCATATTTTACGAATCAAGCGGAACGACGAACTGACGAGGTCCTTTTTCGATACGGTTGTCAAGTTTCGATTGAACTCGGTAAAATATTAATTTTTAGGGACCACGTTACGCTAAGCTTGTATGTATTCGGGATGTGGTGATGAATTTGGGGTAAAGCAGGATGATATGAAGTCCTGCAGATTTGCGAGGATGCTAAATATGTGGTGCATAGTTTTTGCAATATCTGTAGTTGATATGGGATGGGGATTTTTTATCTAAAATATCCTGAAAAGGGGGTAGTATTTAATATTCAGTATTCAATTTGTAGTATTTGTGGGACAATATAGGATTTATGCGAAGGGTGGCTTTTCTGTAAACGGGCTGGTTTGGATAGATTCCATAGAAAATGGGTTAAATTTCAAATTTACAAAGTTTGCAATGGGAAAATAGACACAAATCTTAAGAAGTCACTACATTAAATTACATATCTCTCTCACTACGTATCTTTCTTATGATTTCCTGATTTTACAATGTAGTTAGAGTTTTGTATTTAATATAGCTCAAATTTGTATGGTAATCTTGATCTCAAAAGTAAGTAGTGTGGTACTGTGGTCATCGAGCAGAGTGAGTTGAATTCCAATGGCACACTTTAAAGTCTCCTCCAAAGAAAACCACTCATATTTTTGTTTCGAAAACGGTATCATGCTTAAAGCTGGATTCTTGACTATGCGACCTTAAACCCAGCTCTCCTTACTGACCATCCTCTTCTGACGTTAAAAAGATCTTTTGCACGTTTTAATTTAATTTAACTATTACTTCGATTTTAGAGCTTTATTTACTTTGAAATTATATAAATTTGAAATGCAAATGCATACAAAATCCAGGAGCGAAGTTGTAAAATGTATAAACTAAGTACAAATATGTAAGAGCAAAATTCTGGTATGAAAGGAAATCCAGTCTCAAATATTGTGCATGCAGAAGTGCACCTGACGTCCTCCTTTAAAGCGGAATAAAATTGAATAGGAAAACTTATGCTAATTATTACACTATAGGGTGATACATAATGCTGTGATTTTGTTGTTTTAGTTTAGTTTTAGTTAAGATCTCATATATACGTAAACAATAATTAAAATTAAAACAATTCCTTAAAATAATTTAGCCTGGAAAAACATTATATTTTCATCAGCTCGGAATTGTATCATATTCTCAAACACATAACGCACTAAATACCAAATACTCTATAATTATTCTCATTCTTAATCATCCAAACCTCACTTCAGTATATGTCGACCTTAAATCTTAACCTTACACATACACACTTGGCCCATTTTGTAGATAGATAACAACACGTCCAAAATGTCAAGCTGTCTCCGATAACCTGGTTGCCCTCTGCCCTCGTACGTACATATTCTCGCATACTGCACGACACACAGCCTCTTATGTCCAAAATATGTACTCCTCAAAGTAAATTAAACATCAAGGATTTCCAGCAATGTCGTTAATATGGCATACCGTCCACATAACTCTCGCACATAGTTCTTCCCCTCATCCGATATCCTTTTGTCTGTACAGTTTTGCATACTCTCCGTTGGGGAAAATATGTAGTTTTGCATACGCGAAATACTCTCGGCCAGGGAAACTATGCAATTTAAACTAACCCACAGTATGTCATTCCTAGTGCATACTTATGTACAAAAAGATACCAAAGTAAATACATTTGCCCATGAAGGAAAGTACAGGGTGTTAATAAAGTCCGATCCCATTTTTCCTGTAAAAAAGTGAAGGCTAGTATAAAAAAAAACTACCCGTGATACTTACAAAAAATGTTCGACATATTTACCTTAGTATTTGGTCTTGTTACCATTTACTTTAACCATGCCCTCAACTCTTTGTTTAAGGCTCTGTGCTAATTTTTCCAATGTGCCTCTGGAAATCGAATTCCATACATCTTGAACTTTTTTTTACTAGCTCTTCCCTCGTCCGGGGTTGTGGCTCTTTGTATACATTTTCCTTAAGTATGGACCACTGGTTCTTCAGGGGATTCAAATCTGGGCCGTTAGCGGCCCACACCCCCTTGCTCCAGACCGTTGAAACTTGCGTCTTGATGAGACTCAAACTCGCTTTTGCTGTATGGGCTATAGCACCATCCTGCATGAAAACTATTTTTCTTTCATTCGGAAATATTTCCTTGTTCCCCATGCTATCGAAATAGATAGGTAATATTTTTTCCATATAATGCTTTGCATTGACTGATTTGCCTTTTGGTATGATATGTAGAGGGGTCACGCAACGTGCACAAAATCCACCCGCTACCATAACTTTAAGCCCGAATTTTGGGATCGCTCTTGATGGTACATCCGATTTGTTTTCTGTCCTGTAACGAACATTTTGTTGGTTCAATTTTGGATATAGTTCAATAATAGATTCGTCAGTCCAAAGGATGTGACTGCGCAATTCTTCACCAAGTCTTTTTTCACTCAAATGGGCACTTTTCTGAAGGAGTTCTTCAAATTTCAGACGGTCATCGATATATTTTTGTGACATGAGAGGTTTTTTTGGTTAGTTTGTAAGCTGTGTGACCCCACTTCGTAGTTTTCACAAATTTTTGCACGGTCACACAGTTAATTTGCTTCTTCTTCTCTTTATAGCGTTTTGAGTCATTTAACTCCCTTGCTCAATTACGTAATGAACTACCGGTTTTCTTGCAAAGTCTGTTTTTAATCATTCTTTTTGTGGTAGGTGACACCTTTCTGGGTCGCCCTGGTCGCTTTTTGTCGTGGACAAAATTTTTATTCTTCCATTTCCAAACAGTTCTGCGGCTGCAGCCCAATTTTTGCACAATTTCTGTAGGTTTAAGCCCCTGCTGATGCAATGTTTGTATCTCAACTCTAAGATGCTCATGACTTACACGTTTAGTTGTTCCTCCCATGGTAAAAATTTGAAATAAATAACTTCACTGGTTCAAAAGTTCCAGCTGAATTTGTAACAACCACGCTCCAAAAAATGCATGGGATCGGACTTTATTAACACCCTTTAGTAGCGTTGCCTGTTCCAACTTTGTCTGCCGTTGGTCCGTATTATTCTTGCCCTTCAACTCCACATCCCAGGAGGAGAGAAGAAAAGGGAGAGTCGCACCGTCCTCGGAGTCAGTCTCAGTTTCCATTCTGCACCTTTCTCATCTCAACCTCAAGCAACTGGACAACTTTCTCCGCACACCTTTCACTCTCTCCAAGAGACCAAACAACCTGAGTGAAAATACGTTTTCTTCTCTCTCTCTCTCTCGCATTCCTCAGCAGTTTCAGGTAATTTGTCCAAAGGCGAGACTATTAATGGAAAGTCAGGAAGGGTTGAAAATGCAGATATTTTCCTCTGAATAGAAAAACTTTGGTTGATGACAAAAATCTCAATTTTGCAAAGTCTCCTAAAACTAACTTTCCTTTTCTCAAATATTGAAATTATTGATTCCAATCTTACATAATTCCTCTTCTCCTACTTTCCAGTAGATTGCAAATGTAAGCAGAATTCTAAGATTTAATCTTCTTTTTCTTAAACCAGGAGGAAAAGTGCGGCCCGATAGTGAACAAAAAAGTGACTGGATTGTAATTAGAAAATTGGGAACCAATATAGTATCAAAGTGCCCCTTTGAACCTTATCTTATCAGGCATCTTATCAGGAACAGTATAAAAGTAGACAAGTGGTTATAGAAATATCTATCTTAAAACCCGTGGGAAAAAATGGCTTCTTTAAAATTCTCGTCATCCTGGAACACTTCATCCGCGCTTATGCTCTTCCTCGTCGTTGCGTTCGGTAAGAGTCAAAAAGTTTTGTTTCTTTCAATTTCAGTCGCTTGCATTCATTGCTCGGATTTCAAAAGAAACGAGAAGAATAAGGATTTTTGGGTCCGATTTGTAAATAAATTAGGAAAAATCAGCAGATTCCTACCTACGTAAATATCAAAGTACGTAATACGCAGCATGGAAAGTGGGGAAAAATAGACATAACATTCACTCACGAAGAAAGACCAAACTTTCCACACGATACACACATTCACTTCAATCCAATCTCATCTCGGTGCAGTTTTGTGGGGAAAGTTTTGCCGAAGCCAAAAAAATGTTGGGAAAATTCAATGAATTATTTTTTTGCGGAGAAACCAAATAACAAAGTCGTACCGCGGTGTGGATTAGATTTGTCTATTTCTTGTTTATTTTCCCAAAGTGTTGTAATCTGGGCAAGAAATGGAAATGTTTTCAATAATGATACTGGTCGACAGTGGAATTTTCCATGTATCCCTCTTTTTTTCGTGCTACTGTTAGCGACTACTTATGTACTTTTCACAAAACGGTTCTAGAATGCAAACACTTTCTTTCTTGTGGTCCGGATGTACATAGAATAGTCGTCGTCCAACTATTCGACATTGTGTGACCATTGAACGTCAGTCCATCAAATATATGATTTTCCCCAATTTCTTCCCTCTTTTATCAGTTTGTCTAAAATTTAGTCCATTTCATTTCCAGAATTTACTTCCTTCTTTACTTTACTCTAGTTTATTTCCTTCTTGTCTGATTTCTATTCCTCCTCGCAGTCTTTTCCTTGTTTGCTTTGCCGTCGTCGTCGTCGTCCAAGAAGTCATGCACAGATGCGATACACGTAAGCGGAGAGACCCTGAAGGAACAAAACACAAGTTTAAACTTTGGGCAAAAGACCATAAGACAGGAGCACACACACACAGTTTCTTTACTTGCATAGACTCGGTCTCTAAATATATCTGTGCCTTTCTAGCCCAACTTCCAAGACTTTTCCAACATGCCAAAATTCTCTCCCTGGGAAAAGTTGTGTTCTGTAATAATAAAATAAAATGGACGAGCATGGAGGAATTCAGGCATTAAATATTTTGTGAAAAGCTGTGTGTACCCAGATTCCACCCCTGCTTGCCTTTTCATATCCCCCTCCTTTTGCTCCTGACATGAATGACATGCTGATGGTGACGGTGACTTACAATTATGACTCTCATTCCCTTACCTCAAGATGAAGAAGAAGAAGTAATTAAAACATCAGGGTCACCTCTTCCTCCACGAAAAGGAAGGGAGAAAGCATGGCCTGCAGCAACGCATGGAGGTAATGCTTACTTACTCCTCCTGCTACTGTCCATCCACCAGTTTAGCCCGACATTCTTATCCGGGATGCAACTTTCTCTTTCTCCGTATGAAATCCAGCCCAGCTTGGTGGCAGTGGTGGTGGTGGGCTGCCTGGTGTCGTAGTCCTTACTTGGTTACTTCCTCTCACTGGATTGGGTTTAACGATGATGACATCACCAAATTAGGAGGGACAACTCAGATTATTCCCAGTCTTCTTATTCCATTAAGTCCACAACCAGGCAGTTTAGTGCGCCTAATTGGTTGGTAATTTCCCTTAATTGTCCACTTTATTCCGGTCCCCCTCATTAAATACAGGATTGTTAGTTTGCTTTGCCTCTCCTTTTTCAGACTGACTGACCATGCAAAGGAAGCAAGTTAGGAATCAAAGAAAATCGTGATTCATTTCTAATTTCCATTTCATTGCACTTGCTCAGACATGTGTTTCAAATTTGTGTGGTTTTCTCCTCCGAAATGGTCAAAGTTTTCAGGATGATGATGACAATTCCTTATAATTACCGAGTCTAGACTCAATTCTTCACAAGTCGGTAAACGGCAATAAAAGAAAGAAGAAGAAAAAGAAACAAAAACTTTCTTGGTTTAAAATGTGATCTAGGACAAAAAAAAGTTGAATGACGAGCAGGTGGAAAGAATTCTTCGAGTGTTTTCGTCTCTTTTTGTTTGTTTTATTCCAATTTTTTAACATGTTTTTCCATTCGGACGACTCAAATACCACGAAACAGTTTGCTACTTTTTTCCCTTTTTCTTTCTTCATGGATCGGTTCTCACACCCACTTTGTTTCATTCATAGGTTTTTTATCCTTTGAAAATGAAAGAACCACATACAAAATTACTTTTAAGATAGAACCCTCCTTATCCAGGAGGAGCTTATCAGGATACGAAATCAGAACGTGCGTGTATCTGTACTGCAATTGTTGTTTGCACAAGTTACTTACTCTCACAATTCCTCATGCTCGTAGAAAAGAAGGAATTGACAACAACAACTTAAAAGAGAAAAAGGACCAACAAACAGCGATTTACTTTTCGTACCTATCCCATTTAAAATTTCTTGAATCAATTCTATTTTTTGGGAATGGAAATGGAAAAGAGCACACCAGAAAAAAAATCTGTGAGGGAAACGATTCCAAAGTAGATCTACTTTCCATTGAGGAGCAAAATAATACAACTTGACATTTCATTTTATTCTCTTTGAATGTGGAGCAGGGCAGGAAAAAGGGAGAGAGAAAGTAGAAAAGGACGATCAATTTGATTTAACAATGCCATTGTCTTGTCACTTTGAAAACGGCGGCTCTAATTTCCCGACATATTTGGTCGCCATATAGTGTAAGCGAAAATGGGAAAGGGCATGGACTCGTGAGATACATGGAGAAATATAAATCTGAGCAAGATTATCTACCAATAAATCTGCGATATTTTAGATTTCTTATTCACTAATTTGGCATGAGACTATTTAACTTTGTCGAAATTTGCAACGTTGTCTGTCACAAATTTACTCTCCGACCAAACTGATCTTCTCCCGTTCTCTTTGTGACGGGTGGTCTGGTGGTTTAAAGTGAAGTGAAAAACATGCCATGAAAATCAGTTGATTTGAATATACCAAATTTAGCATACTTATCAATCCTTTGAAACTAACTAGGAAGTGGTAAATGTGAAACTGTGTTTGTACACCTTGACCAAACCTGTCAAGCCTCCGTATTATTCTGAATCTCACCCGTATCATGCGAGCACCAAACCACACCACATCACATTAATAATTCAATTGAGTTATTACCTTGAAAACGAAGGGAGCCGTGGTTAGAGGAAATCTGCATACATCGCACATCGTAAACTAAAAGCTTATCCTTGCAAAGTAACCATCCCGACTTGAAATATAACCCACTCACTATCACTCAGTTGCTCCTGCTAAACCCACTCCCGAGTAATTAAAACGCCACCAATTATACCCCGTGTCACACTAACGGCAACATTCTTGTTGATACTGCGGCTTGAGCTTATCTTCCTTCTCCATGGGCGAACCTGAGATTTGTGCCCTTGCATATGTTACATCTCTGTAACACACCCATTTTCGCCCGACAGCATGGATTTGTTCCATGATTTTCATCCCCCAAAATCAAAGCATTGTGCCATTCCGACTAATTATATCAACCTCGATAAGCACAGCTCATGTAGCTTGTGACCATAATATTTATTTATTTACAAACTGTAAATGTTCCGCGTGTGGGTCGACTATAGTCTGTAAATAAATAAACAAACAAACAAATCCTGTTTACCTATATGAAAGTCCGTATCGGGTTGAAGAGTGAAGGTGGAGGTCATAAATAAACTAGTGTAGTAAACCTAAAGCCCAGCCCGACCGACCAACGGACCGGAGGAGGAGGAGGGGAAAAGTTGGATAATACCACCACCACCACGGCTTCCACTTACTTTTACATCTCGCATGGGATTTCTCATCTTAATTTATTTCACAACCAATCCACCTCTTAATTAACTCGTTAGTATTCATCACATTGAACACGGGGGATTCCTGCTCCGCGTAATTCACGAGTGTGTATGTGTGTGCAACATGAGTGAGCTCATTTTCGGGGAGGCGAGCAGCACTTTCACTTTACATTAATTAGACACTGTTGGGAGCAGAAATGACCTAGATAAGGTTCAGATTTTGGTAGTAAAAATATGAAGCCCTTTCATTTAATGCAAATCTGAGGGGGTAGGTAAACTATAGATGCGAGGCACATCTGAGGCATAAATAATGCAGAAATAAAGAAGGTGCTATATGAAACGAATAAAATGCGAAAATTTCATTTAGACGGTTGTAGGATATCCGGCATCAAAAAGTGGTCTGCAAACTTTCTCAGATTTAATGATTTATTTAACTTCCCATAAAATAGTTGGGAACATTAAATTGAAATTTGTTCCGAGATAAAACTTATGACATGTGCAGTTTTGGGAAAGTAATGAATAAACGTATCTAGTGACAAATATTGCCACGAAATTGGTCTTTAACCGTCACTTTATTCTGTATGAATGACTCTCAAAAAATCCGAGTCAAGATTATTTTGACTATGCTTCTTACATAAAATGTATGTACATTTGCATATGGACATCATGAATGCATTTTGGGTTCAAGGAGTGAAGTCATTTTTACCCCCACATGAACAAGTTAATTACATCCCTCCCATAAATAAGTGAGCAGTAAGTAGAAATGTAGTGCTGGATGAACTCTGCTCCAACTCTTTGTAGTCCTCGTTACCCCAAAAAGCTCATTTCTCAAGACCAAGAAAGTTGCTAACCTTATAGGAAAATATACTTGGAAAAGAAGCAAAGCTGGCTGTTTAGGAGGGCGGGGAGGAGGATCTCCTCGAGTTAAGTTACTATAAGTAAACCAAGCCATGAAAAGATATAAATCCGGAGTGTATAGGGATGGTAATCCGTATCCTAAATTAACCGATCCGTAGGATAGGATCGGATAAATACAGGATCGGATCGGATCGGATTTGCTCGCTTTAGGATCGGATCGGCTCCCGGTTCTACTCGAAATCCGATGCGATCCGATCCTAGGATCGTAGAATATCCGCGGATGATCCAAGATTCACTTGATACGTATGTGTGAGACACCTTGTGTCTAACTATGGAAAAACTTTACCAGCTGCTTTTCTTTATTTATTGGAACGGTTTTTGGTGAGTTCATCACATGGCGTACGTTATCCGAATGAGCCGAATTATCCTATTATTTTACACCAGTTATTTTTATTTTGGCGTTCAAATCATACGAAATTGAATAATTTGAACGCCAATATAAAAATAACTGGTGTAAAATAATAGGATAATTCGGCTCATTCGGGTAATGTACGCCATGTGATGAACTTACCAAATGTGAAGCGAGTTTACATCGGATGATCCGAGGATCCTGTGCGATCCTAGGATTTCATCGGTTCGGATCGGATCGGATTGTCTGATCCTCGGATCCTCTATCTGATCCGTGTGAAAATCCGATCCTATCCGAGTTTTTACGATCCTAGGATAGGATCGGTTACGGATTACCATCACTAGGAGTGTAATCCAATAATAAATCCGAGCTGACGTAAATTTCCTATTTCGGTTGAAACTCTGCTGGGACAGGGTTTGCAAACAATCTGCGACAACTTTACGTTCTTCACTCCCAATTTAAAAGGATGACTGCTTATTCGAGACACAAATAATATGCTTACACACTTTTACATACTTTTTTTAGGGAGAGGTAGCTCCTTAATTATTTAAGAGGACAAAATCCATACTTTTTAAAAAATCAGGATGTATGGATGCGTTTTCTGTAACTTCGTTCCAACCTCTCTTTTCCATTCACTTTCTCCGTTTTACTACAAATTAATGACATGAGTAACAGGAGAACAAGCCGTATTTAGTGCTGGGCTCAAAAAAGTCAAGAAGTTTAATGCTCCACATAAGGATCAAGAATAAAGATTTTTCACCATTTTTGGACAAAGCAAGTCCCCAGAGTCCCCGCCCACACGGAGAATAACTCGCCCAAATAAATCCACTTTTTTATCCTCTCCTAATTTACACAGAGATTCCGCAGATTAGAATGTGTAAGTGGATTTAAGAAAACAACGACTCGCCACGATTTACAAGATCCGATTTCATTACGACATATTCTTTCCCCTATTTTTAAAGTGGCGTTACAAAATCCTCCTTAAAGCTAAAGTTGGAGAAAAAGCAAATAATTTGCATATCAAATTACACACTGTGGCAAACACCACCGGCACCGCCACGTTCCTCAAACAAAAGAAAGCTCGATTCTTCTCACAAATTATAAACCCCTAAAAACTTACCAAAAACCAAACCACTAGTTTCCCATCACCCAACCAACTACAAGTCAAACTTCTTTCTGCAACCTTTTCCTTTTTAGATTGCACCATCAAACCACTTTCGAAAGAAATATGACTTCACGTGTTTAATTTCCCTCTGGTTGGTGCGTTATTGAGAAAACTTAACACACTTTTTGACTTTCATCTACGCTTATTACCAGTGGCCGCGGAAGGGTGCAGACATTGTCCCTCTGTCCCCACCATCTACCCCTGTTATATAAACCCCTCCCTCCCCCACCCCCCAATGTTAATGTCCCCCTATGTCCCCCCGGCTTCCGCGGCCACCGCCCTGCAGCAGGGAAGGTAAACTTTTTAATATTTCACTTTAAACATCACCACACATCTCATCCCATAAAATAAAACCAAAAGAAACCCCGAAAATATTCTGGGCATCAGAAACGCACCAAAAAAAATCTTGTGATGTTTCTCCTCCTCGAGGCATCCGAGCTAAATATGTATGTGGCCCGTCATCCTTAGGTTTTCCTCGAGTGGAAAAATACAATAGATATGTACACGCCACTCCTCTTCTTACGAAATTCAGCACTGTGTACGTACCTACCCTCCGTACAACAAGTGTGTCTGTCCGTACATACCCACTGGGAATGCTGGTGAGTTACGTAAAGAGCAAAATATGATGGAGAAAATACTCTTCAGTTTAGTTATTTACAATTGACTTTCTGTCAAGAACGGAGAGGAGGCACATTTTCCACTTGGGTCTGATTTTCTCTAGTGGTTTCAGAGACGAGGAGGCGAACTCTCTCTCTAAAGGGAAGGCAAGTTTATATAATAGGCTGACTGTGAAATTATCAATGTTTCAATCGACGAGAGATCTATTTTCACCATCACCACGGTTTGGTTTGCTTCTCCAGTTGACGGCCCACTTCAATAATAACTTTATACTTGACTCGGTGGAGGAATGAAAGGAGTCGTGGCTTGCTGGCGTGGTGGTGGATATTATTCATCTCTTCTCCCCGGTATTATTCATCATTTCATGTTTTAAACTTTTCCTTAAATAAAACACGGCAAAAGTTTGAAACACTTTCGCAGAAATTGTGACAATAACACTTGTGTAATAAGTGTTCTGAGTCGTTTCAAGTATGTATGTAAAGTATTTTTAGAAATTTTGGAAATCATCTACGTCACAAATACCTATGAGTCGAGTAAATATCAGCTTATTTAAGAAATATTTATTCCTCACCTACTCCACAGATACTCACACAAAATTTGTAAATATTTTCCCCACCATTAAACTACTCCTTCCAGCGTAAACTTGACATTATTAGTGTGCATGGAGAGGTAGTCGTCTCAATCTATCCATCATTTCTCTCCCCGTTGGACTTTCTTCTTTTGCTTTCTCCACTGAAACGGAGAAAGTTATTTAAGTAAGAGTGGAGAGAGTGAGTGAGACTGATTGCACTTCACTCACCATCCTCTCCTCCTCCTTCCCTGTAGCCGAATATACGTAAGGAAGGACCACCACCATCCACTTACCCATTTAATAATGAGCTAACTACACCACCACCACCACTCCAATCACAAGTATGGCATCATCCATAGACACGCCACCCACCAGAAGAAGAACCACGTGTAAGTATATTATCACGTCATCCTCATCGAAATAAAACCCAATTAAACGCAGGCTTTTTTTTGTTAAAAATGAAGGAAGAAAAAATCCCGCGTCGTCATTTATTTATTGCCGTCAGACTTCTTTCTCCAAGCCAAATGCCGAAGGTAAATTGAAAAGCAAAGAGAACTTTTACTCTTCGAGATTACTTTTACAATTTGATACTTTGAAACGATTATGGAAAAGAACCATTTTAAAGTTTAAAGCGTGAATGGGTGGGTGTCTGGTCTGCTGGTGTGGTGGGTGGGTGGATCGTAGCGGTTAATTAACAATTTATCCAAGAAAATGTGTACTTTGTACTTTCCCCAGATTCTGAAACGTATCAAATTTGCGAGTGAGTGTGTATAATGATTTTAAAGTGTGCATGCATCACGACTTGGGGAATAATTCTGAAGGGCAGAAAGCCTTCCTACTTCCATCAAATGCAGACAAGGTGCATATTTCACCCCATTATGAATGAGCATAGCCAGAATAAAGTTTAGTTTTAAGGGGGAAAGTTTCTGGCAAGACAATTAAGACGCGATCTTGATCTCGTCTCTCTCTCCTTTCGCTGGTCTTGAATTTTTCAACTTTTCGCTACTTCCTGCTCCTCTTTGATTACAGTGACGTCCATCGTTTCGTCTATTTTAGTACTGCGAGGAAAGCTGATAAAGAAATCCTACTGTCGTCTTCCTCCCTGTCAAAACAAAGAATTATGCGGATTGAAATCAACTAAATTTTTTATGGTGTTCTATCAAACTTTATTACGCGATATTTAGTCTGCACAAAGGAGCAGCAGCGTTTCCCCTTAAAAGTAAACTTCTTTGACCAACTTTCTCCACTCCGAAGCATGAAAACTTTTATCAAGTGAAGTAACGAACTTGAGACGTGCCGTATTACGCGGCTCATTGTATTATATAATTATTTCAGCAAGGAATATAATAATATTTGCAGAGAAAACAATTTAGTGTTGATTTTGCTTATTATTTTTGCGAAACAAAAAGGGGGGAGCGAAAAATGAATGGGTTTAAAAAAATGTTGATTTTGCTGGGGAAGAAGAAGCAAAATGACAAATTTCTTCTCTCGACTTGAAGTGTGATGGGCTTGGTGGGACGGAGTGGGTCGGTCGGGTTGTAAAGTGAAGTAATGTGAAGCAATCAAGGCTGGATGGAAGTATGGCGTAGTTGATGGCCGTGATGATGATGATCCCACATAAAATCAACATGGACACTCTGTAAGGAAATGGATTTCACATTAGAGTGGCGAAACTACCGAGAAGAGGGCTGTCTCGGCTCCGTAATATTTAAGGCTTTTTTAACACAAAGTATTGATCCACCATTTTCCAAATTTTTTTTTGAGACACATTTTGAACTTTCTCTCTCTTACTTACTCCGGGTGGATGAAAATGTGTCAAAAATATAGGAATTTCATTTTTTCTAAATTGAATTCTTTGAAAAAAACTTTAATGATGGCGAACTAACTCTTTCACATGAGCACATCTAACATCACCATGAATTGGAAATGGAGGAAGGCAACCACTCACTTTCTCTCTCTCTCGGGTTAAATTGCACCGATAAAGGGTCACCCTCATCAATCAGGGAGAGCAAAACCAATCCGGCCAACTAACCAAACCAAACCACCAGCTGTACTTGGTTTCAGTACCACTTTTACCTTGGTCATAGCGTAAATCATGAAATTCACTCGAGACACAGCACCAGCACAACTTTCACCAGCTCCATTTCCTCGCAAAAACACTAACAATCCCTTTGTTTCCCTTTATTACATATTTTCCTATGTCCGTCAATCACTCTGTACTTTCACCAATCGCCAACACCACCACAACAGCCTCCCCAGTGAAACCGGGTAAACAATGTAAGAGGCCATGTGGGAATTCTGTCATCAATTGTTTGTCCATTTTTGCTCTCTCTCTCTCTCTCTCTCTCTCTCTGAGTGCGGGGAATACTTTCACCAAACGAAACCACTTTAATGAGACTGCTACACAGCAGCTGAGCAGCATTTTCAACAGCCTCCACTTTCTCCCGTACTTTCACTTCCTCGAAACCAATATTTATTGGGCAGTTCTCCTTTATTTTATGAGAATTGTACAGATTTACCTGGACACATGTCCATCGTATTTACAAATTAAAACCCAACCGCAACTCTGCTTTCCACATTTTACGAGACCAACCAACCTCCTCAGAGGCCACATAACACAACCTGGGGCGACGGAATTGAACCAGTTCGGATTAAACTTTTTGTTCCCTTCTTCTCTCTCTCCTGCCCCATGTTTATTTTATGACGGGCAACACGTTACCCACATGATTACCAACCAACTGAGCAACTCAGCTCATTTACTCCACATCTTTTATTCATCGGCGAGCTTTCCGCAGTAAAAAAAAAAGTACTTACACGCCTGCGGAGCTCCAAACAAGTGAGTAACGTTTAGTAAGTGCAAGTTTTAGGGTCATCTGAAATATAAATCTTGCTCTTGCCAGGACATGGAGTTGGACACCAATAAAATAAATTGTGGATGACAACTTTCATCTTTTGCTCTCTCACCCTATCAAATTCTTACTCACTCCAGTTCACTCTCTGGTAAAATTCCAGTGTAGTTTTTCTCCTCGCCTGTGATAAGTTTATATGCAAAATATTGAGCGAGTAAGTAGCTCGTAAAAAAATTCTTCCAGTTTTTGTTCCCGCTCTATAAAAAAGGTGTAGTTACGTAACGGAAGTGTAGTTAAATGTAAATTTGATGAACATAAAGTAGGCCTCCCTTTCCGCACGTCTCATCCGCGATAATTCCATATTTCTGTCAATTTGTGGGCTTTGGTAAATATATCAAACCTCCCCAATCCACGCACCATCAATCATTTTTCCACATGTAGAAATTTCATCGGATCGAATCTGACAAGAACAAAACATGTTTTCTCTCTGACAGTAGTTAGTGTTCCGTCCTGCATTGTTTTCCAGTGAACAATGTTCCAAAAATTAAATTAAATTAAAGTCACAATTGAAATTAATGATGCGAAATGGGATGAAAATGCGGTGAAAATAATGCGTACGGACCAAAAAGTAGGGAAACAGCTGGATTTGGAAAGCAAGAAATAAGTATGAAGATCTGAACCTCGGGGTATAAATAAATGGGGAAAAAGAAGATATAAGTTTTGGACAAAGATTTATGCACACTTTCTTCATTCCATTATTGTTGGACGGAGACCTTTCTCAGTGTGACTGGAGACTTTCTTGGTTCTTATTCCTATTCAAAAGTCATTTCGACTTTGACAGGAAAATCAATCAGATTATGTATTTTCTACTTTTCCACGAGAGAGAGATTTCCTCTCTCCCTCACTTTTATCCAAAGAATTATTCAATTTCAATCCAGTCCCCGACCGCGCGGACTCATTTGTAAAAGTTTACATTACAGGAGGGAGAAAAGAAGAAGCAGTGAAATTATCCCGAGAATAAGAGTCACCTTGAATACGCAGCGAAATGATATGGTATTGTTAGATTTTGCCATTTTGTCGTCGCGAAAAGGAAATAAATGGTGTCATATGACATGTCATTCGTGTCGTGTAATTCTGACATTTTGACACCAAGTCGGCATCATGGGTGACATTTCAAACGTATGGTCTAGCTGGGTGGCTTGGCTCGCATTGTGTGGCATGGCATCTTATTGGAATTCATCGTCTTACACAACCTGAAGCCATTTTACTCTCTCTCTGTGTAATAATAGGGGACAGATTTCCTGATATAAAAATTTGGCCACCACTCTAATCTAAATTTTTATTAGTTCTGACACTCATGACTTGTCACGTGTTAATTTATGAGGTGAATATATGGACCCAATCCTTTAATTGGTTTTCGTGGGATGGAGATTATCCAGCAGGATTAGGCTAACTACTTCCCAACTAAATGTGGAAAAGGCCAGGAGAAGGTCGCATATTATGATTTCCACTGTGCTTCCAGGCTCGGAAGTGATTTGATCGGATGCGAGGTGAAACATGGAATAACATTTATTTCACATCCCACACACCGAAATCAGATTAACCCATGGTGCCGTGGATGATGGTACTTGTGCATGGGCTGGATGCATGCCTGTCCTGGCCCCATTTAAAATTCAATCCGCCTCACCAACCATCCATAAGCCAGTAACTGATTTAAATATGAGGTTGACGAAGCTCGAGTATATATTTAGAGAGTCGACTTTCTCTCTCCGTCGTAATCCTCGTCCTCCTCTTTGTTCTATCTCCCAGCCCGGCCTCGTCTCCCAACGCAATCTTTCCGCCCTTCTTCTTCTTCTCGTGGCGCACATTTCAATATAAAATCCCCAAACCACACCAGCCAAATTACGAACGAAGAGACGTTTCTCTCCCCAGATATTTTTTATAGCAATATTATTTCCCTGAGAGAGAGGCAAACTTATGGATGAATATACACGGAAGCGGAGTGAAATGTGGGGTTGTTGCTTCACTTGGACTGACCCGACACAGATTGACGGGTTGAGTTTTACTCATAAATCTTTGAATTAGTCACACACCACACCACGAACGAGTAACCTATAGCCTCTCCTCCTCGAGAGAAAGTAATCGTGGCGGTGGATTTATCTATCTCGTCCAAATTTGGATACATCAAGGAAGCACCGAACGATGCAAGATTTTTGGAAATGCTCGAAAATTCTGAGATCCACCACCACCAGCGTCAAGACCAGACCACGACGGAAAAGAGAAAGCACAAAACCCACTCTACTTTCTCTCCTCTCATGATTACACTTTGTTTGTAAGTGAGTGAGCGATCCATCCATCTAACCACGACCACGCACCATCTCTTCGTCAACACCCTGCGGCGATTAAAACTCAAGTTTCACACCAACCAACAAAAACTAACGATTTTGTCCAGATGTTATATCCTCCTTCCGAGGAAAACACAGTTTTGCTCTCAATTTTGTCAGAATTAGGGTTTTTTTCTCGAAATAAAAAACAACAACAAAGATCCAGATAATCCGTTCTGATTCTCAGCCACACTTTTTTTCTTACAACTCCATCTTCTCCTTACACACTTAGTATTTATCTCGTTTACAAAATTCGCCACAAAATTTATACCCAAGTCGACTACTGAACTGATTAACGAAGAAACGATACCAAGATTTACTTTCCTGGTAAATATTTACCCTTCCACTTTCACTTTTTTCTTACAAAAAGTTTCCCAAACAAAAGCTGATTCTTATATGCACACATACTCTAAAAGTAAGTAAGTAAGTAAACGGTGAAAGTTTTTATTTACAAGTTGCAATCCGGCAGACAGCCTGTTTTTGTTGGTACGGGCGGAGGGAAGAAAAAGTGCGAGAAAAAGGAGAGTCAGTCAAGTCGTATAAGATGAATAAAGTCGTATAAAATATGTTCTCCTCCTTCCACGGAGGTGTCAACATCAACATTTTATTTCCTCTCAGCAAACTTTTCCCCACTGACGGGCCAGCCGTCCTCCCCAGCCTCTCATTTGCCCCTTCTTCTCGTCGTCCAGACCCGCCAAGCATGTCGTAAACTGGGGAATAAAATAAAACACAAAACAAACAGATTACTTTAAACAACTGCCAGCCAACTAAATACAACTTCAAAGCAGAGTCAAGGGTGTGGACACGTTGACATGAGTCGCGTACTTATCTGTCTACGTGCGTACCTATTTTCTTTGTTGTTTAATTAATTAGAGGAATTTACGCCTCGCCAATTACTACATTATGTGAGGAGATGAAACAGGTTTTTAATTGTGTTTCTTTAAATAGCAGTAAAATAAAAGGGACATATTTATTTTGAGATTTTAACGCGTAGGTAGAGGAGGCCAAGGTGACTTTTCTCGTATATTTTTGAAAATTTGTCTACCGGAAAGGGTGACAATGGTGGGAAAAATATAGAAAATCAGCCAAAGGGAAACCAAACACAAAGTGAAATGCAGTCGTAATTTCTCAGTTTGATCGCGATGTTTCTTGATGAACACGTACATATAAAAAATTGTTCGCCGCTGCAACCACGTCCCACGGTCCGTGATGCACACAAACACAAAGACATCCATACGAAACAGGGTGAAGAAGAAAAAAGAAGTGGGCGCAGTGAAATTGGAGTTGTTGTTGAGGAACGAGATATATATTTCTTTCGGATTGAGATGGAGGGACCGTGCGACGAAGAAATAGGAAAGCAAAAATCTAGTCCGTTTCGTCCGGAGTGCAAAATTGGTTCGTTTGTTTACTTTTGAAGGAACGTTTCCCAATCGGTCTCTGGTTTGTGGATGGATCTTTCTTTCTCTCTTTATTGCATTGTATTGCAATGTTGTGTAACCAACCTGGTGGAAGAAAGTGGTGGATCAGTCACTCACTCCCTCCCTCCATATAAATATATACAATAGTGTCGTGTTGGAGTTGTTGGAGAGACCCAATTTTTTGTGGGGATTCGCCTCGTTGATCTCCTGAAGAATGGATTTCCTGACTAAAGTCAAGTCGAGTTCTTGATGGTTCAAGTTTAGTCAAAAGAGGGAAAAAATGGAAAGGATTTTTTCACGTCCAGACTCCTGTCCGACCAAATCTTGATGCAACAAAGCTAGCCTTGTTTAAAATTAAGGACAATCAATTCTGCTTCTCTCTCTCTCTTAACCGGAAGTTGTAGAAATTATATATAAAACTTTAATAAATTTGGGGCTACGACTTCCCCCATAAAGTAGAGGATACGGATGGGATGGACCTATCCCCTTCGGTATCTCTCCCATAAGGCTGATCAGATCTGACAAGTTGACTACTACTGCCCCGTCAGCAGTTAGTTCTCTGTTGCTCTTCTTAACAGACTCAGTCAATCAGGACGTTTGCCTCCTCATGCCAAGTCTCCTTTCCTCTGTTTTTTTCTTAGTCTGGACTCGCTGAAGAATGACCACTTTCACATACGTTTTAAATTTTAGTGGTGATTCTGTGCAGAAAAAGTGGACTGGACAGCTGCCCTGTCGCGTTTATGTTATTCTCACTCTAAACGCTCCTCCTGAACGAATTGACCTCTCAGTAAAAAAACTGCTTTCACTCACTACGCATCCATCTCATGGGGGAAAAGTGGAGGAGGAATGAAACTTGTCCTCTCTTCTGCATGCATACCATCCATTAATAAATACTCGACTTAAATATTTAAACTTTTTTTTTGCACCCAAGTGGAACTAACCAACACAAGTTATCCTATTTCTTATCTGCGACTGACCTATGGAAAAGTTGGTTGGTGGAAAAGTTTATTTTTTTATATCCTTCCTTCCTTCCACCTTGTAAAACCTTGACTCAACGTGACTTTGGAGAAGAGAAGAGAGAAAACCGTCTTAAAGTTTTATCTACATTTGGCAGAAAGCACCCAACTTTTCTGGGATTAATCTTCTCCTTTAATCTACTTGATCTTTTACCATTTGGAACTATTTCCGAAGGGATTTGTCCCCTTCTTGTACAATGGATTGTGTCGGATTGTGTGTGTGACTGTGCAATCCTGCTTTCACCAGCTCGGGACTAGACCACTCTCACGTATTGAGTGGAGAGAAGAATGAAGAGACAGGCCACCACAAGAGACCAACAACAGGCGTATGTACAACAATGGTAGTTTTCACAGGACAGGAACCAGGTGCACTATGTCTAGCGAAGCCCATAATTGGATGGAATGCAGTAAATATAATGCACGCGTAAAACTATGTCTTTGCAGAAATAACTCGGGTTACACAAGCCCGCTTCTCTAGATTTATTTGTGGTTTACAAATAATTAATCGGTAGGAGGATGAGGAGGGGACGGATTTTGGGAGGATGGCGACGATAACTATAATAAATTGGCAAAACACCCACAACATTCGCAGCGAAGTAATCCGCTTAGGGTTGGTCTGCGTGAATTGAAATACGAATTCTCACACGGTCGCTCGTCAGCCACCACCCAACTAAAATAAAGGCAGCGTCCGTTGCTTATTTAATTTTGTACGAGAGCTATGTATTTTCTTAACAGCGATCGGGATGATTTTCTTGGTCCGAGGAGGAGGACACGAGGTAGACGTGCGTCTGCCACTGGGCCCTCTTCAGTTTCTTGGTGTAGGAGTAGATCACATAAAACATGGCAAAGCGGATGACCGGTTCTACTAAAAATGAACCCACTCCGATCAACGTTTCTTTGCTCAGGGAGGAAAAGTAGATGAATTGGATCCCTTTAACGAAGAGGTTCACGAGGGCTAAGTTCATCCAGTGGTAGCAGAACGTGGTAGATTTCTGGGAAAATTAGTATTTATGATGCATAAATATAATTTGCAAATTTTTTGCATGTGAATACCTCGCAAATTCCGAACAGGAGTAAAACAGCGAACACGAGTCCTGTAGCCAAATACACGAGGTAGAGGCTGATGAGTACGATCCCAAACTTTGAGGGGGCAGAGGACGATATGCTCAAAAACCCTAAATCTGCAAAAAGAAAGTTGCATAAATTAAACTAATTTAAACCCCTCTCCCACTCTTTCTTCTCGCAACAATGGTTTTATTTCATTGTGTGTGTGTGCATGTGGACCTAATAAAGTCTGCCTTTCATCATGCGAAAGATTATTATGATTCATTGTCAAGTAGGAGATGAAAAAGAGTCCCATTCCAATCCCCACGGAGTGGAGGAACTATTGTCAAAAATACAAATTTAATCAAGAAATCCATCAACCTTTCTCCCTGGATTCAATTACCACTCACCATATCAAACACGGCGACCGTCAGGGCCGCCATTGTGTGACCGGTCGAAGGTAATCGAGACTCGTGGCGGTGTAATGATGCTGATGGCAACCTTTTCAATCCACTCACGTCCAATTTCGACATTTTTTTTCTCCGTGGAAAATATAATTTCCGATGGGAATTTACACGTTTCACGTGTCACAGGTCACCTTCTGAGATCTCATTTCACAAAATTAGGACGCCTCTCCAGCGATTGTCCAAGTAATAAAAAATTTTAATGAGACTGTTTGATGTGCAAATTACAATGTTGACCGACATCTGATAACGAGTGCGTATGCATTTTCTCACCAAACTATGTATGACTAATTCTTGTTCCTGAGTCAGGTACATTGCTGCCTTAGTTTTTCAGGTACATGTGATCAGTCACGATAAGATAAGATAAGAACAAGTTCTGCCCAAAGCACATGCCTGAATTATGCTCTACTGCTGCATCTCCTCTATCTCCTCAGTGTTGGCAAACACATTAAAAATCCATTTCACTTTTACAACCGGACATGAAAAGCATGCTTTGCTCGACTCATATTTAGTATCCTCGAGGACGTATTGTTTTAGGTACTAGTAATTATTGGCGCAACTCAAATAATAATCCTTTGTTGAAGGGTCAACAGATATCATTTATTACAAATTGGTTCGAAAAGCATGACACATAAAATATTTATGTTGGTAGAAATAAGTTCATTTTAGGAAAGTACTAATCACATTTCTTAAAATGTATGCAAGATTGATAAAACTGTGTGAAATTTCGAGATAACGAACTCCTACCCACGCGATTATGTCGACTCAAGGACGAAAGTGATACTCTCTGCTTACCTAAAAGTCATCCGTTTCACGTATAACGCGATAACGCCATTTTCTCCCTGCATAACTATACACCCAGCAAAACTTAAGAATTCTCAGCTTCATTACAAACAAATTAGCCGAGACGCGAGACACCTTTTCCTTAATTTCTCACCACCACAGCGCTCCGCTTGTCGCCATGTTCTGCTCCATCGTCTTGGTACAAAATTCATTTGCATGAAGTAGCAACTGTTACATAAAGTGTCGCCATGTTGTATAATGCGTATCATCATGTGATGGATGAGGGTGTAAAATTTGCATATTAATCCCGTTGTAAGTCGACCTTCCTCCCTCCTCCTACTCCTGTTTAGCTTAATCCCTTGTTAAAAAGTGGGCTTGGGAAATTAGGGAAAACTGTGACACCACCACGTCAGACTGTGCGACGTCAGAATGCTGAATTTATGTGACTACATTTTCCCTGCTGGTATAAATATAGGGAGGAAATTTCAATACTCATTATTTGGGATCGATGAGTCTCAAATTTAGCGAAAAAAAAGATTCTGGAGTCTCGTGATAAGGAAAGCTGGGAACCGAGTAAAGTAAATCTGACCATGTCACCTCAGAGCTCGTGGTGATCTGGCCTGACGCGATATCATCATCAAATCACGGGGACAAAGAACAGCACCAGACATTCGGCCGCACACACGGAATTCTGGTGGTTCAACTTACACTTTCTCCTTTATCTCTCACCACCTCACTTTCTGTCTTGTAGTCGGACTCCACCAACCGCCATCACCTCCACCCGGGTAAATATCCGGACACTGCTTTCTTTCCACACCTTTACAATAAACTCGGTAGCACTGTTCATTCTAAGGAATTTGTACTTGGTTTGAATTTTTGCATCGTTTGCGAAAAATGAGGTTTCGCATAAAGTGCCACGACGACCGACGTGTTGGAGAAAGCCACATTTACTTCTGGGCGTATGTATATTCGTTCCGTTGTCATCATCTGGTGCGGAATTTCATGGTGTAAAATAAATTAGACCATTTCTCCAATGTCCTTCCCTCCCATCCTTCTGCTGTATTAGTCTCCGTAAGTGATGTGATGCATGGTTGGCAACATCTGCATCTCTCTCTCCCTCTCTTTGGACTTTCTCTTTAACGCCACAAGTTGCAAAATTGGGAAAAAAGGAGAAAACCGGATAAATAAATCCTTCGAATTTTCCCCGTTCCAGACTGTTACCCTGACACACAATAATAACTTTGTTGGGGTGCTGACTACACAAATTTTGCACAGTTTGTTCAATATCGTCATAGTCATGATCTCCCCCCATTCACATAAAGCAAAGTATGAATGTATGCATGCATGCAAAGCCAAACAAACTAAAGCACCACCATCACGATGATAAATAAGCGACGGATTCAAATCCAATCCATCCATCCATCCGTTTCTTGTCGGGATTTAATAACTTGCTGTTTCCTAGATGAGAATGTGTCACGTTTTACCCAGTAATTGAATAAAGTTTGGAGAATGCTGATTTTTTTTCAAGAGTGAGCTCAGACATCACAAGAGATGAAGCGTTTTATTACGTTTTTCATACAAACAGAGTACCGAGAGAGAGAGGAAAAGTTGTGTGGATGGATGCAAGCTCATCCACGTCTCGGCCCGATTTGTCTTATCTTCAAGGAAGTAAGGGCAAGTTGGATGGTTGGGAGCATATGCAATTGTCATCTGGCTGGGTGCTGCTGCTGCTGCTTATTCTTCTCCGAGTGGAATTAGGTGACAGCATGTTGCATTATGACTGTTTTCTTCTCTCTCATCCGGCTGAGTTATGGCTCTCAAAGGGAGAAGAAGGTTGAACGTGAACGTCGACGTCGTCCAGCACTTGACACCCAGAAAGCATCCAAATTCCTCCTCAAGTAATCTGTCTCCTTCTTCAGATTAGAATTGCAATCGGGATCGCATATACGTACGGAGCAGTGAGCAGTCTGGCCGTGGCGGTGGTGGTGAGGATGCAGTCACTCCACAGACTTTCTCTCCACTCATTCCTTACTCCTTTTAATGTAATTGTCGCAGTGGGAATTGCTTAAAACGTGACGTGATTTTGATCCTTCTTCCCGTATTTTATGGGAATGTGGAGCACTTTCTCTCTCTTCTAAGAGAACTTTCTCCTTTTGAAGCTAAAATCGGGCCAAAATAATGCCTACTTAACGCGACACACGGGGCAACAACTTTCACTTATATTTAGCAAGTTTTAATAAAATTATTAGGTAATAAATAAACATAGACGAGTAAGTTTGTCCTCCCATTTCTTAATACCTCACCTTCTTGGCTTGGCTGCTGTCAGGGTAGGGGACCATTTAATACTTCCAACTCTATTCCTTTGGCGTGTGATGTTTGATGATGATGGTGAAAGTGGGCAAAGTTTGTTCACTTGCTGGTGCCTTGGATTTTGCTGCTGGTGATCTTGGCTCCCTTTCCCACATTCCTTTCCCAAGAACCATCATGTACCACCAAGTCGTCGTAGTCTGGGGCTGGTGGTGGTGGGACGAAGAGCAGCAGATAATGTATCGATTTTACTTACTTTACTCGACTTCACTTGTTTGGTTTTCGAGGAGAAAGCTGACTTTCTCCCACGGTCCAGTGACCACAGTACTACCATCACCACCACCACCACCACGGGCAACACCAACCTTGGCTGACTGTGGAATCCTCACACTTGCAAAGTTTTCTTTGGAAACCTTGAATCTCTTCATTGAATTGAATCGCTATTTGCATTTCACACTTTAAGCTTTGTCGGTTGGTTGGCCGTGAAATCTTCAAATTTCGAAATACATACACAACCTTCTTAAATTTAAGGATAAAATTAGTACATTTATTTTACCTTGAGAGATTTTGTTTTTTTACGATTCGCCATAAAAAAAGCTGGAAAAGGAATTCGGTGAAGCAAAATCCTGGCGAAAAACCGGTGGTGGTTCCGCCCATAAATAGACAAGTTTTTGTGAAGGAATAGTAAAATGCTTCATAAAAATTTAAATCTTTTCGACCAAACTTTCACATCTTGTGTTCTTTTTTTTGCTTGCTCTGCAGCAGCACAAAAATTTCTTCTCTGCTGCGTTTCAAGTTTTAATCTTATCCTATAAGTGATGCAGTTTGGTGGTCTACAAGGTTTTGCACATATTGGCTGTCTTACCCGGTCTTATCTCACTTTCTGGTCCAGCCTTCGAGATTGATTTCGTATTCGATCCGATTATCCGGCAGCAAAAATAAGGCTGAGACTAGAATAGAATTTGGGGTGCGCTCAGTTATAAATTCTGTTTGGGTGGTGAGATGGGTGGGAATAATTTAGCGGGTGAAATAGATTGTCGGACTTTTTTGCGAGATAAAAACATGATTTGTTTTATAGTTAGTTGCCATGCCATGAGTATAAGTGAGACAGACGCGATATTGATGATTGACGAGACGATGATGAGATAATGGTGGATGGGTGCACTCTTAGAAAACTGGGATTCAATCGTTACTGACCCGAGTATAACTCTACCGGCACTGGTAATAAGGGGAATTACCGTTCAGTAACGAAAAATCTACCACTCAGAAACAAACTGTTACCAATTTGGTAGAAAGTTATTACCAAATAAATACCAGAGCGGAATTTGTATGTAACTCTACCTCATTTTTAGCAGTGCCGGTTGCTGGGAGAGGAGCTGTATTATTTTTATGATGGCATAGATTTCAGCGAATTGTGTAACCAATACTGACGGGTGACTGGATTCCATGCAGAATATTTTCTTCCACAGACTTTCTCCTGGCTGTTCTGACAAATTCTTGTCAAAAGTCGAACTTGCCTTGGAGCAGCCGTGGTGTTGGTCTGATCTGATTAATAATTAGCTCTAATTCACCCCGAGGAGGAAGTTTGTTTCATAATTGATGCCTTTTATCACTTGCTCGTCCTCGTTGCTCATCTCGCTGGCCTGCGACTCCACCCCGGAAGCTTAACAAGTCATTAGCACTTAATTTATTATTAGGAATTATTATCCCATTAGCGAAGAAACCATGTGTTATAGGTAATTTCTTACAATTACTGGATCCGGACAGAAATTTATATTGATCGCGTATCGTACTGGATTTGGAATAATCGGCTATATTTAACTATACCAGTACGTATGCCATTCACAGCTCCCCAAACTTTCCCTCATTATAATTTCTGTTAATTATGATACTTTTAAAATCAGCCTGCAGACATGTTGAATAAATAACATTACGGAAAAATACAACATTGATAGAATTACAATGGTATGAATTTCCCTACTTTTCCCAGCAAATTCTTTGTGTTGGATAACTTTATGTTGGATAACATCACGTCATAACAGTGCACAACTAACAAACTTTTTTCATTAGTGATTGAACAGCAAATCACTGATAGTCAGCAAGCAAACCTTGAATCCTACCAGGGGTTCGCTTACCATACATAAATAATTTATTAGTTTGAAAACTAGGCCACATTTGAAGAGGAATTATGCACTGCGTACATATTTTACAAATGTGGGACCCAGTGAAAATATTAATTTTGCTTTCACCACCAACCACTTCAGCCTGTTGTTGGAATCGTTTTCAAAACACAAACCCAGAGCCAATCTTCAATCGTCGGAATTCCTTTCACGATACCATCTGTTTGTCCATCCACGTTGGGCGATTGCGAGAGGAGAGAAAGTGAAGGAGTGATCTCTATCTACATCTGAATTTGTTGATGTTTGTGTTTCCCTTCCCTTCCCGAATAATGGTGAACATGGAAAAGCTCTCTTTTCTAAAAAGGATTGATTTCATTCCCACAAATTTCTCCATCATCTCATGTGCCCTGCTTTTGTCTGTGTGTGTGTGTATTTCCGTTGAAATATCAGATTTCCTATCAATTCCCCCACTCCAATTCTCCAGAAACCTTTTGCAAGCAAATAATACGAGTATGTATATTCGCCGTCTTCTTTAAATCCCCATGACATTTTATCCCCCGTCTTTGACTCTTTTTTCACAAACGTTCCGTCCTCCTTTCAGGAGGAAAAAATAGGTTATTATTCATTCGAAACCCATCAAGTTTAAAATTCCATGGTAATCTATTCTTGACAAGAACACATATGAAATTCGTATGAAATCTTAATCACCAGTTTTTGAGTGAGGGTGCACAAATAAAATGAAATAAATGTGATGATAACCACCTCTGCTTTCTCTCTATCGCTTTCTCCTCTCCTCTCTCCTCCCTTATTCTTTCTTCCTTCCGATTACACCACAAAAAGTCACCCAGGGAAATAAAGGCTTTGTCCCATAATCGTAATAAAATTTCCGCTCAACCATCACCAACTCACTCAACTTTCACTCCTCCACTTTCACCAGTGACATTCATTCGGCAGAGCAACCAACTTTCTCGGATTCAACCCATCCACCCACTTTTTCCTCTATTTTTTCCTCCATCTCTTGAGCCTTGTCTTCTTCCTTCTCCCACTCTGAATTCCACCCTGTCCTCCCGCACACATTTTCCTTATTTACCCAAAACTATTTCTCATCGGGGAAACAAGTTAAAAAAAATCGGCAATACGGCAACTTTAAATTCGCCCTTCGTCCTTTTAACTGAGTTATGGTGTGGAATATCGTATGTTTTCTGGTCTCTGGTGGGATAAGGATGGATGGTGAAAGTGATGATGATTTCATTTTCTCCCATCTTACCACAAAGTGAATCAGCAGTTGAAACTGTAACAAGAGGAGGAAGAAGACTGTCGTCGAGATTTACATAATTATTTTAAATGATATCTGACATGATAATGAAAAAAAATCTGAATGTATTTGCTGTGATATGAGAATGACTTTGGTGGATGTATGTATATACCTTTGAGACAGAGACCAGTTTGGTAAATTTGAATGGTGCCATTCTGTCGTCTTTTTTCCTGGAACTTGTCCAGTTTTTAATCTTTTTCTTTAAAGTTTTTTTGAACCTTTCGTGACCTCCTCAACCCCACCTCCAATAATTGTGTGGCCATCAGCCATTGGCTGGTGAGGTTGAGGAGACCTTCCTTTTGCCAGAAGTTGGCTTCGGTTTTGGCAGTGAATATGCCCTTTTTAAGTGAAGTTCAAGTTGAAATAATTGGAGTGTCTCTCCAGCTACGAGAACAATAACACGTATTTTGCCCCTCGTCTCTCTTAACACTCTAAAATTGTAAGTAAATGAGAAATTGTGTGACGAATAAATAAAACTACCAACAAAGTAACTAATTGTGACAACGCCGCCGCTTATTTACACAGTTTTACGGTCACACCACGCCATCGAGTTACACAATAAGTCACACAAACATAAAAAACATACAGTCCTCCAATTTCCGAGACAAAGACGAAGAAGGAAGGTTGGTTGGTTGGCTTGCTCTTTTGCAGCCTTCTAATCTACCTCCTTTATTAAATCAGACTGTGTAAGGTGCTCCGCTCCTACTACGGCCAGACAACCGCGACGAAACCACACCACAATTCGGCAAGTAGTACACTCGTCGAAGCAATAATGAAGGGGCCGCCTGTGTACCAGACCAAACCACACCTCCACCTCGGAGAGAGAGAGAGATGATGATGGTGATGGGATGAGTGGTGGTGGTGGTGGCCGTGGTGGAACAGCACCTTTCTCCAGAAACAAAAGACTTTCACAATCAGCCATTGTCTATCCGGCTGCTCTGTGTCTCCTCGTTTCAGACTAGCGAAGGTGGTGCTGGATGGCTTTTGCTTTTCGGGTGTGGAATGGAAGAATGGCTGGGCTTTGGCGGAGGTAATTTATTACCTGGTGGATCCGAATATTATAATATATTCTAAAGTGAGAGTATGATTATTCAAGTAGTAATCTCTCATCTCTCTCTCGCTCCGTAATTAAACCAATATTATTAATAACTTGAAATTAACACATTTTACTCGCAACAATGGGTTCACAACGGAACGAGGGAATGAATAGGACGCGTGCATGCATGGACTACTTACCTTTGAGAGTGCGGACCAGGTAGCATGTTATGAATAGGATATACTTATGTGCACTCTTAAAAACACGGTAAAATCGTCACAGAAGTGTGACTTTACCAAATTGTGATAATGTTTTTCACCGCATGGTGATAAATCTTGTGACAAATTGTCACTGGCTGGTGTTAATTTAAGGTGAGAAACATTACCACCGTAGGTGAAGGCACACCGTTCGGTCACGATTAACACTGGGTTTTTAAGAGTGTAAATATCTGGCTAAAGAGATATCCTGGTCCTGATTTTCTTTAATCTCGGGCAGAACAACGTGACATATTTAGAACCTTCCGATGCCATGTGTAAGGAACATTTTCTACGAGAGATAACTCACAACAGGTTTGGCCTGAGAATGCATCTCATCTCATCTCGTACCCATTCCCTTTGCGTAGAAGTCGCAGTATTTTCCCCTGAAATGAAAATGTGTTGATGAGGAGGGCTCAGTGGAAGGAGAGAGAAAGTTAGTTTACTCATCTGCCCAGCTCCACTTTCACTTTCACCTAGGAGAGAAAGCAGTCGTAAGTTGGCTTGCCTGGCCAAAATCAATAAGTCATTATTCTCATTTATTAGCCATTTAGTTCCACTTCCATCCACAAATCAATCTCACTTCGCCCAAAATCAAAACTAAACTGGGACTTATACACGTTTCCACGCTATATTTCACGACCTACACACATCGCATCTTCCACAAATACGTTCGTATGGCAGAGCACACACTCAGTAAGTCAGTAACCCAGCCAATTTATTGCGGGAGATTCACACACGAGGTGCCGTACTCTACTTTTCTTGGCACACAAACCCAAATGCCAGCAACAGCAGTAGTTTTGCTTGAAATCGCAGCAGCAGCGTGGATGATGATGACGACGATTCGTATCAAAAGGAGCTGCTGGGAAACTTTACGATTATTGCGGAATAACATAACATGCCCTGGGCGGAAGTGGGTGAGCTATCAAATGAATATTTCTCCACTTTAAAACACATCTTTGCCCTAATAAAATCTGACGTGGTGGCTCCGCAACTCATGCCCGGGTATTGTTGTCGGGGACTTGCTTTGTATCCCTGGTTTTAGTCGGGTGGTGGGATTGCGTGTATGAAACGGGACAATGAAAACGGTCAACTTTTTTGTCAACTCTACTTTCCCCAATAAAGTGCGGAGGAGTTTTGTATAGAATTTTCCCCGTGGTAAAAAAAGAGGTAGTGCGCGATGGTCGTTCGAGTTATGAAGATGTTCACTCGCATGGAAGAAGGTGTTAATTCAACCGGACCAGATTTTGGCAAAAGAATCGCGATGAAATGAAATCAGACCAGTAGAAATTTTAACGCAGGTTTTAACACGGCCGAATATTTTTCCTACATTGTTCCCCCTTCTGCTACATTACATAACACTCGCCCAATGTATTGAAGGGGCAAAAATTCATGTTAATTTTTCCACAGAGTAAATTGGCCTTCGAAATCAGGCCTGCTTCTGCTTGTATAGTTTTAGTTTTAAGAGGGAGAAGGGAAAAAAGAGCAGATTTTCACTTTATTTTCGCAGCATTGTGGGATCGATTTATTTTCTGTGTGGACTTTCTTACCAAACTAAAGTGAGTCGAGTTTCGTTTAAATCTGAATTTTTCCACGACATTAACGCCACAATTGCACTTTCTCTTCTTCTCCTTTTCCTCCTCCTACATCCACAAATGCTCAGATTCAATCAGGTACAGGTTTTATAGCCGGTTCCGTACTTTTTCTATTTCTATTTCCCCTCCTCTCACCCTCCGATTGATATTGGGATTGTTTTCCGTCCCAGAAGGAACAATACATACGAATGAAAAGAACCATTGGTTCGATTTCAGTTAATTTCGAAAATTAAAAAAAAATACGCATTCCCACTATTTCAAATTCACAACTTTACAATGTATCAAAAAAACATGAAACTAGAAATTGGATTGTCTCCATTCCAACGCGCCACTATTTTCTACTACTCACGCAAATTGCAAAACTTTCCCGCTTAGTGAAATTGGACCGAGGTGAAAGCAAGCAAACGCTAATTATTCCCTCCCTCCTTCCACTTTCACTTTCAAAATCTTCCAAATTATTTTACCATCATTGCAAATCGTACAAATTCTTTCCTCCCCTCGAACATGTTGTTGCACGCGGAATAATGAGAGAATCGAACCAATTTTTCCGTGTTGTTCGGAACATTTCAAGAATTAGGAGAGCGGCCGACTTTCACTAATCCAGTGGACGTACGTCGACTTCACTCTCCATGCGACGCTTTTTCACCCACCCGAGGTGGCAGTTGGTGGTTATTACTCGTTCATTCAGTCACTCGCGGCGGCGGCCACCAGACCACCCGGTTGTTGAGCAGTTAGTTCTTCCTGGTTGCCTCACATACTAAACACGACCAGACAGCACGATAAGCTGGCTGGCTGGCTGCTTATTGCTGAGAAGTCCGGGGCTGCTTTTCCTTTATTTGTTTGCACTTGGCAGGGAGGAATTCTCAAATTTATGCATTTTAATTAACAACTCCATTTGTCCCGGCCCAACATAATCTGCATTTTCAACGTATAACTCCACTCTCCTCGCATTCATACAATTACGTAATGGTGGCTGGGCTGGGTTGGTGGTGAGTTATTTGGTGGATAACGTGACATGCATTCTTGTTGAGGGGAGAAAATCTCCTCTTCTCGTTGAGGAGATGGATTTGGTGACTTCTCATCTCGTCTTGGGTGGTAAATATTTCTTCGAGAAAGAAATGCTGCCTCGTGGGGCAGCGTAATGATGTCCATAATTATGGCGAATTATTGCAAATATTTGGCAAGATAAGTCCTTATGTATGAAGATATTCTCTCCGGATAAAGCAAGTCGTCCCAGACATTTTGTTCTACACAAATTACGACTGAACGTCCTGGGACTTGTCGCATTGTTTGTTTTGTTGTGAGACAAACCAAATCCAAATAATATGGACTAAATACCACAACCCGTCAAGCACAAGTCTTGACGGTGGTGGTTGGTCCTACTCGTACATAAATTTAGGCATTATTATTGTGTTACTTATATCGAATAACCATCTTTCCTGCTGAATAGAAGCAGTCAGTCTATTCCTTCTCGTCCTTTATGCTCTTGACAAAATCATGAAAAGGAAAGTGGAAGGATCAACCCAAAGCCAATTGTGAACTTGAAGTGAGTGGAACAAACTCATTTGTTTGTTCCAGGATTGGAGTGGCTTTCCCAGGATTTGCTTTCTCCTGCTTTCTCCAAAATATAAATTCTTCTCTACGTTCACCAGTGACTCGAGTCGAGCCCCATTTGCTTTTCACAAGATGATGATGATATTCTCCACAATAAGGCAAACAAACGACATGCACGTCACCCACTTGTTCCTCCTCCTTTCGACTCGTGCTCTTTTTTCATATTTTATTCCATTTCCTCTCCACTGATGCCCAATTGAGTCCTTTTTTCCAGAAATGAACAACTACCCACCAAATTCGGTAGTTGAAAGTGAGCACATTTTCAAAATAAATGAGTACGCCATAATAGCTGTTATTTTTAGTATCAAACCAACCCTAGAGCTACTGCCTACTTGAAGCAACATGGGCAGAATCAAAGGCAATTTGCGGTAGAGACACGACGTGACACAGGCCCCCGTCAGCCGTGTCATTGATTTTACACAGAAAGTCAACCGACTTTTAATCCTTGTTCGTATTTATTCATGCAAATCTCACAAATTACGTAGGGAACCAAGCAAAATAAAACAAGGTCCCGATTTATTTTCACCCGTAGGCCCCAAAAGTGCACATCTCCTCGAGGGAAGGAGTTACGGCAATAAAAATTATTACGGTCTGATTAGTAGTAGCTCTTCTCTCAATTTATAAATATATTCGAATTTGTGAGTGAAAGTGCTCTTCCAAAGGTCGGGATATGAATAAATAAAACTGAGAGAGAGAAAAGGCTAAAAGGCTGCTGGGGTCGAGAGGGTGGTGGTCAGACTCAGTCCTCCTCCTGCTACTTTAAAGCTGCTGCTGCCTTTGTTTGCTACTACCCGGGTGGAAATTTGACTGTGAAATTGAATCTTGCTTCTGTGTTTTACTCACTGCACTTGACATGTGACAAGGACAGAGAGAGTGACACGAGGAGGAGGACGAGGAATAAACGGGACACAACATTCCTCCTTTGTTTGGCACGAGGACTACTTTGTTAGACTTTTCCTTTGGGAGATTCAGACTCAAAACCCAATCCAGGCTAACAAATATGATACAAATTCCTACACTAGTTTGAAATCTTTCACAAATTTTTGCGAGCTTTTTTTCTTCTCCTCTTTTAAAAAATTCTTCTTGATACTCTTTTCATTTCGAGGAATTTCTAAAAGTAGAAAGAGTAGAAAGGAAGTAGTCGTCGTCGTTCGTGGTGGTGGTAAGTGGGTCGGGATTCTTTGTACCCGGTGGGAATCCACCAGTTGGTCCACATCCAAACTCAAAAAGTAACCAACAAAGCACAAGCTCTTTTGCTGCATATGTACGTACCACAAAGAGAGATACACATGGCTCGAGAGGTCAGCTTTCTACTTCGTCTCTTACAAATTGCTCCAGAACACGAGGCAACATTGGTAAACAAAACGGAATGGAATAAATAATAATGTAGGAGAAGAGAGGAATCAAAAATTGTATGAGAGCCTTTTCCTCTACATAAGTGGGAAGAGAATAATATTTGAGGATGTGAAATAGGAAACTTGAAAACAAATCGAAAAATTTCAAGATTTGATTAATATTTTCAGCCTTTGATTTCAAAAACTCCAGGAACGCGGAACACCATGATGTCCCGTTTTATTAATAAGTATTTATTTTACGCGTGTATTCATAACCCGAGCTTCATACATGTGTACATACATTTGCTTAGACATGATTATTATTACACTAATCTAGGCACAATTTTTCGCGAAATTCTCCAGAAACTTTTGCCATTAATTAATTATCGCGTAAGGTAAAATCTCAGGGAGTGGGGAGAAAAAGAAAAGAACGAGAGTACATTTGGGACAACATTAGTGCAAAAAGTGGGAAGCAATTAGTATTCATGGGATATTTGTGCCAGACTCGGCAAGCGACTTTCCTTCTGCGTTCTACCCTTTCTTCTTCTTCGTCTTATCTCGTGCTGAATGGAACTTTGTGCTGCACAAGGTTTCAGTAATTTTGGTGAATGAACCCATGCATACGAGGGACAAGGGCATCTGAGTCAGTGGCCGCGGAAGCTGTGGGGACATTAACAGTGTAGGATGGGGGAAGGGAGGGGTTTATATGACATGGGCAGATGATGGGGACCTCGAATAACCGTGGGGACAGAGGGGCAATGTCCGCACCCTTCCGCGGCCACTGATCTGAGTGTATATATTATTCTAGAATACACTGTGATCTCAGTGAGTGCTTGATGATGGCATCATCACCATTATCTTTTTCGTCATGTTGTGTGTGAAAGAATCTCCCTTTATTCACCTTTCACATCCTTCCTTCTTACTTACCCATCTTGACCAAAAAATACACCGTCTCATGTCCATCCGTCCATCCATCCATCCGTTATTTCTTGTTTGAAAAGATGGATGACCAACCCCTAAAAATAACTGAATACACACGGGACAACTTTACTTGCTCCACTTTTCAAACACTTCATTAACTTGTTTCTTTCAAGTAGAAAGTTAAGCACAATTTGCCCCTCTTCAACCAACTTAGTTTTCTAAACGAGACATTAAATTATTGTTATCAACTTGATAAACGTTTCCCCATCGCGATGACAAGTTTTTGTTGGAAAGAATGAATGATATTATAATGAGTGTGTTCTTTTTCTTGGTCTTCTGCTCCCTCCTCGGCGTGGCAGTGGCAGTGTTGTGATGGTCACATCGCAGTAATTAATCAGTGTCTCGTCTATCCCCGTATAAAGTATCCTGTAGTAAAGTCTGCATTATGCAGTAAAGTATGTAAGCAAAGTATCATCATCATTAACCCGAGCGAGACTCCTAAAGAAACGTCAACCTTGCCGTCAATGTGAACCATTTCTTATTCTTCATCATCATCTTCTTCTTCTTCTTCTCCTTCCATCCTATTTCCCGGGTGCTTAAACACAACACCAAAAATGTACAAGAACCGTAAATGCGAACCACATTTCGTGGTTCGTTGCTTAACTTTCACCCCGTTTCCGGTCTCACTCGCTTTCTTTCTTTGTTGTGTCATTCCGAGACGTGTTTGGTCTTATTCAGCACCAGACTTTTATTGTGGCTGACAATATTTCTGGGTGTGATGATTTATGATACGTTTTTACTCGGAGGAGTGAAAGTGTGCGTATTTGTGGAGATACAACTTTTATTTTGAAAAAAACGTGGGATTAATTAACACTACGCATAAAAATATTTTAGAAAATATAAATATAAATGTGCACCTTTTCTGTCTGTGTAATAAAATATTTTTAAAATTTCGTAATTAGTAAATTTCAAAATCAAATCTCAATGAATAATCAACTACTACTTTCATTTTCATTCATTCCCATTTAAATTATTGATTTTCATCCAATCCACGAAATATTTAGATAATTGGTTTCGTCTCGTCTCAATATTTACAAAACCAGTCTCGAATTACATGAGTACATCTTTGTTGTATCATTCATTCATGTTTGTCGTTTTTGTTTGCGATCGTTTGCAAGACCACGTTTTGAAAAATGGTTTGATTGAACTTAATGCAAACACATGATTAATTTATTACCAGCTCTCTTTGAATGTAATGTCTGAACTGGTGAGGAGCGTATCCACAGTGGCGCACCTGTTACCCTTGGGGCACTTGAAAAACTCTCACTTTCTTCCTTGATTCTGATTGCGCTCACTCACAAGTCAGAAATTAAGGTGAACTTGTTTCCTCGTCCTTCCCATTTCTCAAATACGTAAGAAAATCCTATGCGTAGCAAGTCAAAGAATTCAAAACAAAACCGGTTTCATTCGCAAAATTCCTGAGTTTAAGTGTACGCACGCATTTGATACAAATCTCTTCTCAACTCCAAACAATGTAGATATTTCCTCATTCTGGAAATACTTTTTCTCAAAATTTTCCCATTCTTCTTTTAAAACTTTGTGTCCCAAAATTTGGCCCACTTCCAATAAAAATTGGACGAGTGTGTACGTATGGACTGGACATTGAGTTGGATGTAAAACATAAAAAGATCACCTCCTTGTGTGTCGAGCCCCTTAATGACCATGACACCAGCCGCCCGAGCTCCCATTTCCTCCAACTTTATGTCATCATTACATTACGAGAGTCGTCCTCCTCCTGCTGCTCAGAGTCGTTCACGTCATTCCTCCATGGATGCATTTATTGTATCGTCATCATCATTTCGCTCACTCTCCTTACGTACATCTGCTCCGTGCAAGTCGTGTCCCGGTCGTGTCGTCGGGCGATGATGTGTCACTCCTCCCCTGGCGACGTCGTCGTGTATGATGATTAGCCCCACATCCCCCCAACTTTCTGATTAACTTGTCCCCATCCTCGGGATATGGAGGGCTCCCTCAACACCGAAATTTTCATGTGCTCATTTCCCTTAATTGTATCGGCCTTGAGCTTTTTCCTCCATATGCTTTCTTCTTCCTTACGGCGCAATTTATTTATTTCGCTCCAGTTCTAATTGAAAGGGTCGTCTTCTTCTCGAGGGATTAATTCAGAGCAATAAGTAGTCCCGGGGGACGGATTATGAATTAAGTTCACTTACTTACCTGGAGAAATAAATCTAACGGAGGAGCAGAGAAGTATCTAAGCCAAATACAATAGTGGATTCGAAGAAAATACAATTTTGCCAATTTTTTTATGTGCACCAAATACATACATAGAAGGAGAGAAAGAGAGACAAACAGACACACCTCCAGCCATGTCATATCTTTGACCTTTCATATCGAAATGTTGGAAGAATCGAAATTTCATTTCATCCTTTTTATTATCCATCTTCTCCTCCCATAACGCGAATAGTTTATGTCCCACTTACACCACCACCACCATCACCACCACCACTAAGAAAGTCGAGGCATGGAGAAAGTTACCCCATCCAAACAGAAAAAATAAGAGAAAGCCAATAGCAGGATGGATCCAAATGCCTAATAAATTCCTGGAGTGAATTGAGTCAAATCCTTCCACAAATCTGGACCTGGCCAATTCTTTCGAAATGATTTCTCCTCTTTCTTCTTCTCCCAGTCTTTTTCTCGGCCTCATATTTATTGTCCATTTTCATGCCCGAATTGAGCCTACTGGTAGTCGCACTTGCAAATTATTTGCAACATCCATCCATCCATCCACCCGTGATGAAGGAAGGCAAACTCTCTCCTCTGCAAGAAAGAAAAAACAACATTGTGAGAAAGAATTGACCCTAAAATTTCTTCATGTCGAAAAGAAAAATCTCAGAAATCAAAACGAATCCCATTTTCCATTTTCACTCGGGAATAATCGATACATAACAATTTGAGAGCACTTTGCTTTATTTTAGTTGTGCCCTCGTGCCACGTATGCAGTGTCGTAAAACATAAAGGGTGTCGATAACAATTTCCATGCAAATTTGAAACTTTTTCTCCAAACTTAGAGCTCCTTGTACACGTTACATTTGGTTAGTGGTCGATTGGGAGGAAATCTTTGGTTTTTGAGACGACATAACTACGTCATTTTGTTTCGGAGGGAATTGGACTTTGTCGATATTACACGTAATGTAATTGTGTGGGAGAGAGAAAGTTAAATACTTTTTGTGTTGGGACGATGAAAAGTTCGCTTTAAATTCATGAATAGTAGTTTTTGAGGTGATGAGGTTGGTCATGAAATGAATGTTAATTTGGGTGAATTTAAGGGTGAGGAAGGAATTTTTCCAATCGATCGGGCCATTTTATGGAGGGGAAGGAATTAGTTTTTCTTCCAGAGAGTGTTTACAGAGACGAACTAATTGCAACTTTTTTCCGTCTTGATTGTGTGATTGCAGTTGGGACGTTGAGCGTGGTGGAAGGGATACGATGTTACCAGTGCGGGACTTATATCATCACGTCGGTCACGCCTTGTCGAAACCTCAGCTCGACACATTTGCACGAGTGTCCCCCAGAAGCTCAGTTCTGCTCCAAGTACTCAAACCCGGCGATTCAGGTTTATGGATGTGAAAAACATTGCGAGGAACGTGGTAAGGACATTGTTAATGCAATGTTACTTTAATATTTGACCTTTTTATGTGTATTTTCGTAAAATGATATAATACTGTTCCAAGTTTCAAAACAAAAAATCTCCAATTGTTCGAAATTTTACTCTTAATGTAAATTTATAACCAGGAGATTAGGAACTTTGTGCAAATAATTATCATTGTTTTAAAGCATTTGCATGCATGTATACTTCAAAATTTACATAATTTGCGACAAAATGTTTAGATTTCAAAAAGCGTTTTCATACAGTTTTCACTAACTAAACTCTTCCCCGTTTTTTTTCAATTACAGTGCAAAACTCGTTCGAAATCCATTGCTGTGGCGAAGACAAATGCAATGGTGCCGAAATAACGCGAGGTTCGAGTTGGATTTTTCTCCTAGCGATCCCCGCAACCTGGTATATGATGCTTTAACTTGTCGCCTATGAAATGTCGTCATCAAGCAAACATCCACCAGACGACAAGAACGACGACGATGCCTCTACACTCTCTTTTACTTCTGTCTTACTAGCGCCGTAACATGGCACCATTGCATATTCGATAATGTGACGGAGTGATTGGGTAAAAAATCTTTACTTTCTCCAACAATTGGCATCATAATTTCCAGGACGTTGATTTCATCTCCATCTCAAAATTATCTATTAACCTGTCTGTAAACAATTTCAAACACATATAAATCGAGTGTATGCAGTTACATTTTTTGTGTCACGTGGCACAAGTTTCAAATTTCAATGATCACAGGTGCACTAATTGTTATCGTTCTCCCCAAATTAACATAGGCTAGGTGAATGTGTACCACCACCTCAGTAAAAAAAATTAATGGTGCTTTTAACACAACACTCACATTCTGCATCCATTCTACTACTACTAACCAACCTGTTTCAGAAACATTGCTTAATTGGTCTCGTCTCATTTCAATCAAATTTCCATTTTTCTTATGTAAACCAGACTCACCATGAAGTTTGTATGTGTCTCACACCTTTTATGATGTAAATGGCTTTGACGAATCGTGTCTGCCTGTTTAAGAACAAAAAAATAGTGCATAGTTCGCGTTGAAATATTCACTTATCTATAATATCAGACTGTGGCGTAAATTAACTAATAATCGAATCTATTTTGTCACCTTATTTCCTTCCTTTTCACCTCTGATCTGACAATGAGTGTGCATACATAGTATTCAAATACAGAAATGCATGCTAAGTAATTAAGAAGGTGCGCGTGAAATTATTAAATACATCTTTATCCTTGTTACATATTGCATTCCTGCGTGAAAAACTAATCGCATTTGATTTAATAATTATTCATTCAAACTGGAGATGATAATTAATTACTACTTAAAATAATAACTACGTAATTACAACTACTTTCCTACACAGCTTCAATGTCTAAATACTACTTAATCGAGAACAATATTAAGCTCTCTCTGGTAACCGATAAGTACATATATTTCTGATCCGCGGCGAATTTTTGCATTTTTCTCTCATTTTAAGTTAGTCTAACTAACACAACTATTATTAAACATTTGTAAACTTGCATATCCTTGTGAATGTTGGTTGCGCAAGAAATATGTAGTTCACTCCGTGTAAGTAATCATTACAATATTTCGTTACCAACACTTCCCTGCAGTCCTTATTTTTCGCATGCATGACCGGACCGGAATGTGTGCACAGTGCATAAAAAATTGTGTAAAATACTAATTCTTAATATATTTCAAAGATATGAAATGTTGTTGGAAACCTGTGCATTAAATATGACATATTACAGATATGTATAAAAAGTATAGAGGAAGATACATACAGAAACTATTCATTCACTCCGTGTAACAATTTATGTGTGGAATAGTAATAATAATGTTAATTAAGGCGATGAAATAGTGAATTAAAAGTTTTCCAGGATGGTTCAAATAATAACAAACGAAATATATTGCACCATTTCCACCACCTCCGAAATATTCCAGAAATATTCAATTTTAGCGAATCGCAAAATTCCTCCTACAACATATGTATGTAATTCATTATTTGCAATATTAATAAACCTGTTCACAATTAGTAGTGGTAGTTTTATGTATGTATTTATGTAGATGAATTGATTTTAGCCTAGTTTAGCATAAGTACTTATCTCGTAATAAGCCACAATACAGATATATAAATGTTGTAAATTAGTGGGTAGAAAATGTGAAGGAAAACCTTGTATTACGATTCTCCTTCTACAATCAAAGTAGTGAGTTTCAATAATTTGAGGTAATTTGAAACTTATTTTACCATTTCGTTTTTACAGATTGATTCCATGTATTACTGATTTTTGAAATGATGTATTGGTTCGTTTATTTTACAAAAAAGTGTGTCAGCAAGGTTGCAATTATTCGTTTTTTTTAAATTTGTGTATGTGTATTTTCATGGTGGTCGAAAAAAAACATTGTCTGACCTTAAAATATGTCAGGGGGTTTGTGCTAGCATAAAAATGAGACGGGTACTACATCAGGAACTGAGGTTACAAAAAAGTGTAAAAATTTGGTTAGTTTTCATTTCGTTTTTTTGTGAATTTTTTTGAGTAAATATACAATTTGTAGAAATATTCAAATAGTTATTATTTACTTTACGCAACCTACATGCTTACCTTTAAAAACCAATCAATTACATATTATATGTGCACCATAAACAAAATTGTAATCATGATATTAAATGGTTTACTAATAAAATTTTTAAAAAACCTACAAAAAATTCCATATTTTCAGAAACTCTTATTCAAAAGAATGATGACAAAAATAAAATATTTTACTCGTAACAGCATCACATCAGCATTAAGTCACCTATGTTACTTGTGCATATTATAGGAATTCGATATTATTGGAAAATAGTTTTACACCAAAATTGCGCTGCATTGCAGATACTTACTTCCAAAAATAACGCTCATTTTGGATATAAAAAGGAAAATATGCACTTCAGAATTTTGCGACACATTTTTTCAAAAACCATCGCATTACCATCAAAATCATGGCATGCTTGCACAACCAACTTTACACAACCCACCAGCACTCGACCCTTCCTTCTCAAGTGCAATCTACACCACAGGTAAGTAAGCAGAGTAAACCCGTGTCCTCAAGAAAACCGGTGGATTGAGTGCACCAGATTGACTTTGATCTTCACTTTACTTCGCAAATCCCTTGATGAAACACTTTACTCAAAAATATGAGTACATAAATTTACAAAGTAAAATTTCATAAAATTTAAATTTTCATTTTATAAAGTCAAAGGTCAATCATGGTAGGATTATTTTCATTTCTCGGCATGACCACAAATTTCAGCCAGAAAATGGCATCACCACCAGCATCACCGTATTATTAAATGGTTTCATAACATGGTCATCATCAGATCAATAAACTTGAGTATGTTCGCGCAGGGGATGAATTTTAATGAACAAAAAATTATCAAGTCGTATTGTCTTCTTCTTCATGCAAGGACGGACCCATTGTACCGGTCCATTCCATCCTCATGATCTTCTCAATCTCCTCTCCGCCACAAGTGCTGAATTATAATGATACACAAAAGTTGTTCGTTTTAATTCCTTATTTCTCATTCAGGCCGCCTCATCTCATCTTGCCTGATAACTTGGCTCATGTGCAGGCGGCTTAAGTTGGATGTGTTATTATCATTTTATTTTATTGTTATTATCTAGATATTCCGTTCATATTTATAACATGACATAATCCCATGTTCTTGGGGGTGAGGATCTCTCTCTCTGTTTATCCCACGCTCTCGGGCATCTCCATTGTTTCGAACGTTGCCATTGTTTTCGCCATCGTTTGTCGAAATACTGCGAGGGATGAGACATGTGAGACGATATTGTGGATGGAGGATTGTTACAAATTTTTACAAGTTTGTCACTTATGCAGAAAACTTGAGGCCATCAATGCGTTTGGGTCGCAAGGGTGACGACGCGAGGACTCGTTTTTAACAATATCTGCCAAATGAGACGATTATTGAAAGGAATGCATTTTCTGGATGACATTATTATGAAGATGCAATGTCCATCGACGCATTTTATTAGTATTCCCCCCACGTAGAAGCCAACCACTCTAACCCCACCCCACCCCACACCCGACTAGAGGAAAGCATGAGATATACCAACCCGGTCCAAAAACCTGTTCCGACTTTAAATTTCCCGTTAATTGAAACTCCGTAGTGGATGGAATTTGAGTAATGCATGACGCCAAGAACGCAAAGCAAGTTGAATACCACCACACGCTGCCTGCCAGTATTTGAAAGCGCTCTATCTAGAAAATGGGAGAAATTAAATATTTCGTCCAGATTTTATCCTGTCCAACCCGCTGTGTAAATACCCTGGGAGAAAGTTATGCGCGTAATGTATTTAAAATCAGGCAAAAATGTATCCAACGACCGCACCCAGCCATCCGCACAGCACATATTTCAACCTGACAATCTTGTCAATATTGATCTCTCTCCAACCCTTCCTGCCTTTACCAATGGCATTCCATTTAAACCACGTCCTGCGACATTGTTGCTGCCCAAGCAAACCTTTACCTGAGTTTACACAGCCCTGTCCCGTATCCTAAAAGTGGATTTGTAACCTCAATGACTTGGGACTCTGTTATCTACCTGCTCCATGCTCACTTACTGCATAAATACGAGGCCTACCTCTACTGTAATTTATACTCGAGCTTCTGCTGCTGCAGGTAGTCTGCTAATAGGAAATATTACATTATTGGAGTGGAGTATCATTGGATGAGGAATTCCATTAGCCGCAGGGGAGAGCTGAACCACCTGTTGGCCGCAACTATAGCGTGCCCTCATACATACGCTTCTGTGGCAAAATGATAATATCCCTCTGCCGGTGAGTGAGAGGGGCGGGGGGGTTTCTTTTTCATCTCTTTGCTACCTTCCCAGTTTAACTGCAACTTAGCAAGCCAGCCATTTTCTCTCACTTTCACATCCACCAACTACCAACTAACTAATCTCAAATAGTCGAATGTTATACCTTTGCTTTGGGTTGGTCTGGCTGGCATGGCATGATGAGAGTTTCGAGAGGAATAAGGTGGTCGTAGTATTGCTTATTATTACCTGATGGATGAGGATGATGATGATGTCGTATCTTTGAAAGAGTCGAGTGCAATAATTTGTTAGTTGGTTGTGGACTTGTGTTCTGACTGTTCTGACCAATTTTTAATCTTCTCATACATCCTTGATCGCATGAAAAGTCTGGTTACTCTGCCATAATAGAAGGGGTGTGTTTAGTTTAGTGTAGGGTTCTTTTTTGGGGAGTGGGAACAAATAAGTTTTACGGAGGGGAGACTTTTGGGAAATTTATTTTCCGATAAGTTTTACTGTGAGCGTGATTAGTACAGAGTTGAAGTGAATTTGACCTCTATGGTGTAAGTGGAGCTGTGTGAAAGCTTTGTTTTGACGATAAAAACTGTAAATAGAAGGTACAATAAAAAGGGCAACTTTGTGTAAAAAGTGATCAACAAAATCCGAGTTCGGTACAAACTCTCGCACACACACAGTCAATAAAATATACATTGCCGTGCTTGTTCACGTGTACCAATTTTTTGCCAAATTTTCCAGTACAATTGTCAATTCCTGACGTAACATTACTCATTCATGTATAGTTATCGACTGTTCTGATTTTTTTTAGTGAACAGCGTAATTCGTAAGTCGCAATATACGTCATTTTCAACTTATCTGTGCTTTTGTGGTGACGTTAACGTGTTTGCTGCTGCTGGATAGTTATGAGATGAGTCTGCTGCCTGGATAATATGTTATCTTTCATCTTTATTTAACCGGCTACTCCTCGATCCTCCTGCCTGACTAATCCTCCGATGCTGATAACAATGCTGCGATGTGCCAATAAATAAAGTGGTGAAATAAAGAAGAATAGTTTACTTTGTGCATGGGCGACGAAACTACGTATTAATATCTACATGCACTAATTGTTTATCCGTATTAAATTATACTGAACGTGCCTGTTTGTGCCGGAGTGCAAAAAAGGTTTTATAGCGTTGGAACATTTTAAGGTAAGCGTTAATAAATAAGAGCTTGATTTTTATTTAAGAAAGTGATAGTTTTCCGCCCCATCTTAATACACACGGTTGTTTTGTAATGAACATATTATATAACAATATAATATAACAATATATTATGTAACAAGTCATAGTTCTTTAATAGAATGTGCAAAGGAAGTGTCGCTTCCTTTATTTTACACACATTGCCAATAACTTGCAAACTTTGTGTCAATCATTGTTTTAAGAGCAAAAGTTATTAAAGACTTGTCTGATTTTTTTGATAAGCCAGCATTTCGTTTCTTGTTACATGTAATAAATACTATTCATTCATATTTATTTATATTGTTCGTAGTTCTACAAGTAAATATTCCCACTTTTTAAATTGTCCAATAAACGAAACAACAAGTGTTAATATGTAGCTCAATTGTTTTCTAATTCTTGACATTTAAAAGGAAAATCTTGTATTAATTTTTGGTCTTTCATTTCAGCCCAGAACGTATTTTCCCTTTTGAATGAATGACCCCAGGATGAGGGGAATCAACGAGTCACACTACGCCGGTAAGTGAATTAGTGAACCAATTTTAAACAATGTGAAGATCTGCGAAGATCAATTTAGGAAATTCTACGACTATTTAGTCCTTCAAGATACATTGGGAAGATGACCCTAATTAGTTTTTTACCACATGCATCATACAACTCGGACCCACATTTGTCTCCCCAACAAAACAAATTCTTATTCAAATGTCAGTCAAAATTCATTAGGAGGATTTCTTTAGAGTGCCGACATGTCATATGTGCCACACACGAACAGAATAATGAAAATGTGAACCAAATTTTAACCAGTTCAAACAATACGTTCAAAATATTTTAACAATTGGCATTCAACAATTTATTAAAATCGACTGGTCACTGTTGATATTCCGTGGTTGTAAATATGTATCTGATGACAATTAGTTGGTGTGGTCATCACCTCGCATACTTCAAATTTTTTATATAGACGCATGTTAAACCGAGTTGCAACAAGTCACTGTCAGAATTATTTATGGAATCCTCACCAATTAAATACCTACATATTTATAAGTGGCGATGATATGAGCCACCAATCCATAAAAATATCTACTTAGGGTCGTATTGGTAGGAATGAACTTGTGTGGTAATTCGTCATTCTCATAAAATGTGGGCATCATCATCACCAATCGCATTATAATTATAATACAAATTTGCAATCACGCTGCTCACTTTTATTCGCGATGATAAGAATACAATTTTTATCGCGAATTGCTCTCAAACTACATATTTATTCAATTTTGGTTTTATTATTTTGTGGCCTCAACGAGTGCGAAAAATTGAATCCGAGTTATTATTTGCATACATACATACATTTGTTGTGTGGTTTGGTTTGGTGGCCTTGATTCGAGAGTGATGATAAGCCTCAACTTACCTTATCTCACGATACCTGCTGCTTCTGCTGGTGGTGGTAGTGCTGTCAACACGTATCACAAATCCTGGCTGGTGACTGGAATGATCAAATCAAACATTACAAAATTTGACCAGATCACATAAGCCCCCAGTGTTGCTCAACACTTGAGTTGGTCTCACCACGAAGAGAAATCGGGTCGCAGCAGCAGTCATTTCTATCAAGCAGGTAGGATAGGACTGGTAAGAGAGGAACTGTGGGTGTGGATCCGGTTTTTGCAGGGGACTCGGTTTTTTTATTTCCGAAAACTGCTTTCGTGGTGTGGACAAACTTTAGTGTGTTAGACTTCTGTCAGGCGTCGTTTTGTGGGGGAGTCTTATCACAAAAGGTAATGCAAACCGAATTGCGTAATTCATGAATTTATCAAAATTTAGCTTTTTGAATTGAAAGATTCAATCATAAGTTTGGAATGTATCGCTGTGTCGCTCCAATTCATTCATGTTCCACATTTTCCACTGTTTGTTGAGCAATCATTGCCTGACTGACTGAACCGTTGTCGAGATAAGATTCCTCGTCACCGACAAGTTCCAAATTCCACAGGCTTTCATTTCAAGGACAGTTTTACTAAGCAATTTTCCCATGTCGAGTATTTTTCTACTACTGTAAATAATAATGATTTAGTATACTTTTGGATTGAAAAATTTGTATTTGGATTTGGATTCTTTGATCCAAGTTTTCTCATGTGCTTGTTAAAAATTGCGAATCATTGCATCAGAACAGTTATTCTACATTCACGTGTTTTATGACCCTGTTGTTTTTCGAGGTGATAATGACTAGGTTCCGGAATCATAGTAAATATTCTGCAAAACCCAACTAGCTAAAACTTTACCCTTCCACCACCACCACCATTCTTCCAAGTTTGGTTAAATATTAGCTGTTTTGTGTCGTCTCACGTCAGCTTCAAGTCTGGCTCAACGAAATACAACAAATTTTATGGGAAAACTTCACCCCACTTTATGCCGAATGAATCCATGACTTTCTCTCTACGAACCAAACACCAACTTTCTCCAAGAAGCAAGCACAAAAGCAGCGGAGGCAGGATTCGACGATGTGTTTTGTTGTGGAAATTCGTACATTTTTCATGCTAAACTATATCACGTCAAACAGCTATTTAATCCGAGTTGGTTTCGTGGTCGTAAACTGAGTGGGTTGGCAAAGTCTGTTCCCTTTCAGTAAATATCTGTGCAGACTCTTCGTTTTGGTCACGTAAAAATCCATGCAATTTCATCCCGTCCAGTTTCTTGTAAAAGTACTAATTGTTCATTTTTACCTAATTTTTCCAGGAGACCAATTTTCCGACCGTGGTGGCGAAATGGACGGCGGCGGCGGGATGATGGGAAACGTTTACGAAGTGGAACACTTGGCCACGTTCCAACTATCGGAAGAGCTAAACGCACCCTCTGACGGAATGCGGAGGTTGTTGCACATGGAAAAGAACGGCTTTGGAATTTGGAGTCAGAAAATGCGTGTCCGCCTCGAACGGAACTTTATCGTAATTCTAGATTTCGAAAATGGGGTAAGTTTAGACTGTCAAGCTTTTTTATAATCGCTTATATACGTTCAAGGGTTTCATCCATCCTTCCACTCACTCGAATACTTCCATTTATCAGAGAAAATCTCCCTTTATTGGAAATTGATCTCATCTAAAATTGTAATTGATTCTTTGTGCAAAACTTGGCCACGGGATTCCTTCATTCATTCACTCACTCTCTCTGCGAAGGAGTCTCGTGTATCTCTCTCTCGAGCCTGAATTACATTTAGGCAGCATCGATCCAATTTAAATTCTCATCTCATTTTACATCTTTTTCTTCTAACAAGTTCATCCGCCTCCCCTCACTTTTAACTGTCTCAGAGTCAGTACAAACCATTACCAAACTATTCCAATCCATTGTCAAAAAAGCCGTAAAAATTTGCATGAAAAGTGTGAACTAGTTTGAATCTAAATTACAAATGTTTCCCATTCTTGGCTAGTAGTAAAATGCTTCCTACATATTTAGTTTCGTGCAATATTGCCACTTTACAATTTAATTCCAACCTCATAAAAAAGGTCCACTGTTTAAAAAATGTTTCAAATTTAGCGACCATAAAGTACAAATCCGTGTCAGTTTACTACTAAATCAATATTTTATTCCTCACTTTTTATTATTTTGCATGTACAAATCAGCACATCGATACTTTTTGTCAACATGCAAATATGTATTGCCTCGCTCATAATAATTTATTTGTCATCCTGCGCTGAGAATGGAATTGAATTTGTACATAAGTCAAGGTTCATTGATTTCACTCTTTTCCAAACAATAAGAGGGAGATTGAATTGCTTAATAAAACGAAATTAATGAAGCACGCGTTCCTCCTCCTCTCTCTTCGCCAGTCATGCCGTCGTCATTCCTTGCCTGTCGTGGAATATAATTGTATCACATTTTCCATCACATCCCTCCTACTCATCCATTAAAAACTTATGCAATTTCAATAACGACGACGACAACAATTGCAATGTCGAATCTGTAAATGCAACAATCTCAGAGTTACATCTCTCTCTCTTTGCTGACGTTCGTGGTTTTGTTTTCTTACTCGTCGTGCTACATGCTTAAGTTATCATAAAGAAAACACATAACATAATAAAATGGGTCAAGGTTTTTGATACGTAAATAAATGTACAAGTAACCCGTATGCATAAGTACTTGCCTCGTGTGAGACAATCGGATGAGGATGATTTTTTTGGTGATAAATAACAAAAAACAGTGGTAGATAGTAGATAAATGCATACGTAGCTTACTTATTATTATCCGTTCTCCTCCACAGAACAGAACGCAGTTGGTAGGAGATTGACTTTAGTTGGCTGAGCACTTTTCCCCCAAGACTTGGTTTTCTCTCGTCTCGGAAAGAAAAAAAAATATTTCGAAAGTTTTTTTGTAATCCATTGTTGATGATGATGTGCGATGTGATTTGTGTTTCACTATTTGACTCGTCTGGGACTTAATTGATTTCTGTTACTGAAGAAGGAGGGCGATGAAATTGGGAGGGCGAGATTCCAGTCAGTCACTCATAATAATCCCACACCAACCATTCCCCTCAAGGGAGACGGTAGATGAACTCCTCACCTTTCATATTCTCGCCCTGTCCTGTCTCGCACCACTCACATCACGGAATTATTATTTCCGGAAAAGAGAAAAGCAGAGCAGGAAATGAATAGATGGATTTTTTTCCCTCCGCACTCTCTCCCTGCGTCGTTTAGCCTTGATTCGAAGAAAAAGAATAAGAAGATTAGACTTGTTTCTGGCGAAAAAAGAAGTCGGATTTTCTATAAACAAAATGTTTTCATTTTTTTAATATATTTATTTATTATTAGGATGAGATGGAGCGCTTCCCTCTCCCCATGATTCGTGAGCCTACAGCTTTCACCAACTCAAATCCGGGCGAGTTATACAACAATATTTTCGCCTTTATTGTCCACCCCGTGGAAATGCACATTTTCCAGGTAACCAATCTTCCCAAATATACATGAATTGTCCACCACTCGCCTTTCCTAATTACTTCTTGTGGTCTGCGTAATGTAATAATCATCGTTAAAACCAAGTGTTCTCGTCCCGCAGTGCTTCAACATATCCGCGGCAGATTTGGTGGAGGATGTCAAGTTGGCTTTGGCCGGTCGAGTGCCTCCTTCTCGGACGCGACACACGAGTCAGAACAGTCTGCCCCCACCCCCGGTGGCACCACCTCCAGAACCACCACATTTCAAGTGTGAGTTCACCCAGGCACTCGTTACATTTAATTTTATTAGGTTACCATTTTCCGCCCCAAAAGATGAGAGAGCGGAGAAAGAGAAAGAGGAGACGTTACATTTTATTTTATTTACTCCACTTCCTCTTTCTCCCACCGTGTGCAAATTATTGCTGCGAAAAGGAATATATCTCAAAAGCGGGTTGACTTTTTGATCCAATTTAACGGCGTGGGCACGCACAAGGAAGGAAAAGGAGATCAATTTTTACCTCGATTTAACAAAAATTGACCGAACCAACCTTGTCCACATTTTTTGGTAAACAAGTCAATATAACTTTTAGAGAATAAATAGGTAAACGTATCTGTAGTCGACAAGGCCCCCTCGATTTGAAAGAAATTGGATAGATTTCAGTTTAAAAGGCATCATATATATTTTTGTACCTCAGCCCCCGTCGAGGACTCGCGAGATGACACGTCCTCCATTGAAAGCGAGGGTCAGTATGAACGCGAGGTTGCAATTCTCAACCGCTGTTTCGACGACATTGAGCGCTTCATTGCCCGACTTCAGTACGCGGCCGCGGCGTACAGAGAACTTCAGCGGAGGCGAAAGTGAGTCCATTTATTTCATATTATTTAATTCTATTGGGTGGATTGGATTGGATTGGATTTCTGTCTGGTCGTGAAATGACTCTCGGGATGAATAATGAGCCAAATCCAGTGTCAATTCCTTGTGAAAATTCCATGATGAATTGTATTAGTTTCCCAGTTTTGTTCGAATGGAATGAATTAGTTTTGCATAGATTATTGTTATTGGTCACTCGCTGCGCTGTGAGTTTGGCGAGTGCAGTGCAGTTATGTGTACGCCTGGTCGTGATCAAGATGGAGTGCATCCCATCCATAAAACATTTATTACGAAATTATCGATTGATTTGGCCCAAATTTTGCATAGTGTGGTGGTCGTGGTCAGTCCGTGGCAATACTGGACAATGATGATATCCACCACACCACCCCACACTTTTCTTGATTGATTGGGTGTCTAGGGAAAGAAATATTAAAAAATTCCATGCTGCGTCCGCCCGCCTTTCTTTTTTTTCTACAACGAGTCCGAAATCCGATGAGGACTGAGGAGCTACAAATACTATTTTATTTCGTAAATAAAAATCTAGACAAGAAATATAGCAACCGACCACTCCAGACTCGAGTTTCGTGTCCTTTTTATTTTTATTTTTTACTACCAAGCATGAATTTGTTTCAAATAAATGTAACTTGTCAGATTCAGCTAGCACACTCAAAACGGAGAGAAGGAAACGCTCAAAATAAAAATATTAGTTTGTTTCCATTTTTTTCTTCTCTTTCATTTCATTCCAATCCAATCTATTCGGATACGTGGTCATAAAAAATAAAATAAAAACAAACTAATATATAAAACGAATCCTTGTGCGGTCAACTCAACCGGGTGGAAAAACACAAAGTTTTTTTTTCAAGTCCAATTTCAATTTTCGATATAAAAGAGCGAAACTTTGACGTTCTCTCGGCACGTGTGTAAATGTTTCGGAAAACTAGGTCTTGTTTGTCCCGTTTTATTGGCTTTTTTGCCAAGTCCAGTCAAATCCAGTCCACCCATTTCATTTCATCCTTGTGGGATTCGACAAGTGGATGATTGTAGAAAAATGATGAGTTTGTTAACTAGTTTTTCCTTATTTTATTATATTTTTATAGGTCGAAAAAGAGTAAGAAGAAGGATCACGGGGAAGGTCTCCTCTCCATGCGGGCCAGACCACCACATGAACGCGAGTTTGTCGACATTCTTCAAAAATTCAAGCTTTCCTTCAACCTTTTGGTGAGTTATTTTGTGGTGAAAAACAGTGGTCATAAAATGAAATGAAACTGATGCTGCTCACAATATTGGAGATCATCCTTGTGTAGCGCAGGCAAAGTAATACTTAATCACTACCATGTGCTCATTCCCATGTCGTATCAGCGTATCATCACAAAATCCACTTTCCTGGGATGGATTATTATTGCCAATGATTCATAATGCACCGCTTTCTGATTGTCTATCTTCCGAGTAAAACAAGCAGGGATATGGTTTGATTTTTAAAAGAAGAGCCCTGTCCACCATAAGGTTTTGATGTAAAAAATGATTCTTCTTTTAATATCCACACCATAACTGCGTAGCATTCGCCCCGATTTTATTCACTCTTTGATTTCAGTCCTACTCCACGAACTATGCATTATCCTATATTGCATTGTTCTTCTTCTCGTCTCATTTCCCATCTAAGGACTGATTTTACGTGGGCGAATCACGCGATGAGGAGATCAAATTATTTTATGGTGGAAAAATTGTACATATTCTCATTTTTTTTCTTTTACCAGGCCCGTTTAAAAGCCCACATTCACGACCCAAACTCCCCCGAGTTGGTCCACTTCCTCTTTACGCCGTTAGCTTTGATCGTTGACGCTTCGAGGGACGCTCACGCGCCTGGTCTGGCGTCCAGAGTGGTGTCCCCCCTCCTCTCCAGAGAAGCCGTCGATCTGCTGACGAACTGTCTCACCTCCAAGGAAACCGAACTTTGGCATTCGCTCGGAGATGCATGGCACTTGGCGAGGTAAGTGCGAATGTCATAAAGTCAAACGTGCAAAAATAGATAGCACAACGAGTTCATTACGCAAATTAAGCTTATCTAAATTAATTAACCAAGTTATGAGAGCAGAAGTTGATCTGTTTTTGATTCTGATGCCTTTGTAAAAAGTTAACAACTCACTTTCTCTCAACTTTTTTTTTCTCTGTCCTCGTCTGTAACTGATTTCGGGGCGAGTATAATAATAACCCTGCTTTAAAAAAATCAGAGTCAGAATCGCAAAAAAGTTTTTTTTTGCACTTTTGAAATAAATACGAACTGTTTTTGATATTTGGATTTTTTCATTTGGGAAGTATCTACGCAGTATAAAAATGGGATAGAAAAAGTATCTCTTTTTTATGGATCAGATATCCGATCCTAATAAGTTTTTTGGGCAGACTGCAATAAAAAAGGGTTGCTTTTTAACCGAGAGAGCAACATTTTGTCTCTTTTTTACGACGTGGAAATTGAGTTTGAAACTTTTTCTATTTTATTTATTTGTCCTGCTTGACATTTCGTTTATGATGGTGGTGGTGGAGGTACTGGTGGTGGTGACCTTCGATGAAAAAGGGTGACATTTATCCGGTCCAGTGACTCCGCCTCCACTTTTTTGTGTAGATATATTTCTTAATGGGAAATAATAGTCGAGCCATCTTTGCTTACTTCTGGAGTGAAAGTTGAATTTAATGAGACACATTATTTCCATACTTTATTAAGAATGAAAACCACCCAAGCGGAGAGTCGCCGCGCTGCTTATTTATTTACTTTCCCCATCATCGTGAGAAAATGAGGGCTGCTTTCACCATAAAATATAATTTGATACGCTTCTCACCTCCATTCGATCCCCTGATGGAATAGCTTTCATTTCACTTTCTCCCTACCCGTGAAGAAAATTTGAATGGTTTTCCTTGTCCGACCCACGACTAAATTTCGCACACTTTCACACCCACAACTACCATTTTATGATGATACCCGCTCTTATCGACCCGTGTGTGCTTATCCATTTATTTTATAAAATTCCACCATCCGTGTAAACTACGTGAGTGATGGAAGGATGCATGCAGGGTGTGCAGTTGGGGTGACTACACTTCCTAAAGATCAGATAATAACAAGATTCATAAAAAAGTACAAATATTGTGTGTATGAAATGGCCAAAGTTTCTTTTATACGGCTATTACCGCGAATAAAACATGCTTATCGACTCTCAGCTTATCACGACCACAATGCCGCGACGACATGAAGTAACTTGATCTCGCTATTGTTGCCTTTTAAAAGGGGTAGTAATATGTAATAAGGAAGCTTAAAAAGGTGGGTCAACTGCTCTTTTGTCACTCTTTGTCAACGCCGTTAGTTTCCTTTCAACGGATGCAGGCCATACCACCACCACACCCACCCTTCCAGACCCGCCTGCAATCTCATCCTCAGTCGTCCCATTTAATGGGGTGATGAGGATGGGATGCCACATTCGAAAAAATGGGAGGGTTATGCTATATTTCTGTTATGTTATGATCATGCCATCATCACGCTATCATCACTTGAGTCGAATAGCCATCATCATCCTTCTTCCATCCATTCTTTCCTTCCCAGTCAACCTTCACTTCACTTCTCTCGTAACCACCACCACCTTCCCCATTCTTACGGCTCCAACTTTCACGCGCCATTTCTCTCAGTGCAAGTCACCACCCTACATTTCTTCTTCTGTTATCCCGTCCCACCAGATTTGCACTCGTCTCGTCGTAGTAGATTCTCCGTGAATGCGTGGCGTAGAGTTTTAGTACAAAGTTGTGTCACGTTTCTCTAAAATTGCAACTTATTTCAATAAGTTGTTCTCTCTTCGGTTTGATGGTTTGGGTCAGTCAGTTCAGCTCAGTTGCAGACATGATAAATTGTAGTCGTCGTCGTCGTCGGCGAACCTATTACTTACTTACTTTGAGAGGACGGAGAGAAAGCAACCTTGTTTGAATTGACTGCTTTGATAGTGCATAGTCGTATATTTTAAGTCGTGGTGGTGGGGGCAGTATTGGGCCCGAGTGTCGTTGACAAAACAACAAGGATGTAGATGATGTTGGGTGGAAACGTGGCTAGAATCTCACTTCCTTAATCCAACTCAAGCAGGAGCAGGGTTGCTTTCTCCAAAAGCTTTGTATACCCGAAAATACGTAGGGAACCCTTCCATAGACGCGTTTAACATGTACATCCATCTGATTATTAGTTGTTGGGAGGGAGAGACGTGACTTTTTTCACAAGTGCTTAAATTAGCAAGGGCTGCAGCCAAGGCCGGTTCTAATTTATTTATTTATTTATTTACAAAGTAGTCGAGAGGGAGGAGACGGCTGTTCTGCCTCCAACTCGATTTCGCTTTACTTTTACTTCTCTTCTGCAACGGAGTTTAGAAGTGTGCTCGTACAGCTCGGTATACTTATGGAGCTCCGTAAGCACTTACACGAGGGAGTCCATGGAAATACTTCTTTGGGGAAAACTCTCAAATCTAAAAGGTCATTTTCTGCGAAAGAAGCATCGACACTTCCGTTCTCTGCTAAATATTCTGGGTCGTGATTCGGAATCATTATTGTGCAAGGAGAAAGGGGGCATATCATACTTTTTAGCCATCTTAAAAAAATACGAAAAAGTTTGCGTCCTCCGTAAGGAAAATAGTGCCTTGCAGAATATACAGGGTGGTTTAAATGTTTCGCTACATTGGAAAAGTTTGCAAAGGGAAAAGTCCCTAAACCTCGATTAGTTACGAGGATTTCAGATTGAGATTTTATTAATTATTAATTTTATTCAAATTGATGGAATACTGATAACAAAATTCTTGAAATGTTGAATTTCAGACATAAAATTTCAGGAACTCAAATTTACAAATTTATCCCATTAAAAAATTGTCCATTGTAGCGAGACATTTAAACCACCCTGTACATACACACGTGTGTACACCTTTTTTCTCTTTTATAATACTGGCAGAAGAGGGAAAGTAAGTGGCATATCGGAATAAATGAAGATGTTGTTCTAATTTTCCTTTGTTGTTGCTCATGTATGCATCGCACATATGCTTATTATTCCATGGTATTAGCGACAACAACAAAACATGTAGTTTAACAAGTAATATAATCTCAAGACTCAGATATATTGTCGTTCAAACCATGTCTTCTCTTTGTTGGTGTTTACGACCCAGTTCGTCATTTTCTTTTTGCTCCATGACCAAGACACAAACACAGAGGGACGTTTAGCAGATATTTTACTTTCCCCACAATAAAAAGAAAAAGAAACTGGTTTTAGTAGGAGAAATAGCAGCCAGCTCAGAGTTATGACGACTCTTGGATGGATGGAGATATGTACAGACGACAGATTTCATAAGCATATATGCACACACACAATAAACAAAACGGCTACTTACTTGTTTATTTTGCGGCGTTGTTGGTACTTTATTTTTTTCGAGGGGACAGAAACTACACAAATGGCGATATGAAAACAATTACACAAATTAATCTCACATAAGAGATTATATGAATGGTTATCATCAATGGTTATCATCATATTATCTCCAGTAAAGTACGTACTACTTTCTCATTTCCGGGTCACGTCACTTATGAACTCCGTTTGTGTCCCATCTTTCCGTATCTATTCAATAAGAGTGATAAGCTTACTACGAACTATAATCCTATATCCCGCCCATAAAGCGAATTCTTTCATTTTTCTTTGTAAAAAGGAATCAAATATTTCATTTATTATTCGCAAACTTTCCCATCGTAAAGTCCCGAGGCATCCGGCCTATGCGTACCAAATAAGTATTTCTAAAAATGCTCTACTCTCACTCCTGGGATTTCGTGCTAAACGCTATTTGCCAGATGATAACAAGTTTATTATGGAAGAATGGGAATATAAAAACTGAAATGTTTCTGCCAATTAAATTAATTTCAGAGAACAATGGAAGGGATATGTGGCCCCGTACCAGCCCGTCTTTATGGATGGGTGGTCGCCCACGATTCGAGACCCAAGTTCGTCCTCCGCAATTGGCGTGGTTGCTGCGGAAGCTGCGATGAGACGTCTTCAAGCCCAGCAGGAGGTAAGCAGTAGTTGTGTGTAGTTTCATAGTCGCCATTATTATTTCGTGGTGTGGCGTATGTGGTGGTGGTAAAGAAGAAATATTTCCCAGTTTTCCTAAGTGGTTCGTGGGTAAACCTAGCGCACACAAGAGGAGAAATTCCTCGTCATCCCTGCAAACATTTTCTTTTTAAGACGAGCAAAATTATTCAGTAGAAATGAGAATAGTTTCCGCCCATTATGGGAAAGGAATGCACTGCACAAGGAGCAGAGGAATCTCTAAAGTTGGATATGTGACCTTGTGTCATGAATTTCCTTAAAAGTTTCTTCTTCTTTTTTCTTCTCCCCAAATTCCACACCTACTCGTGGCAGAGAAAGTTATGTAAGAAGTGAACTCTATATTTAACCTGGAGCAGCACGAGGATTGATGAGGTTTCTGGTCGGGACAGAATTTTGATGCATTTCTCTGGAAAAATGATGACGCATGCAATCAATTTCTTTAAACGGGTCGAATCACCCTTGTTCCTTTTTAGTAGAGTGATCAACTAAAAATATAACGTTTTTCCCTGGCCAGGTGGAATGTGTGTACGAAATCTTAGTATTTTGAGGGCAAATTTAGAACTGCAAAACTTGCAGTTTCTCCTCGTATTCCGCAGGAGAGAAACTAATTCAGATATTTCCTAATTTCCTCATATTGATTTTGTTAATTACAATCCGTTCTATTTACGTCTTCTTCTCCTCCTCGTGCATGACGTAACTAATAATAACGAAATCTCTCCTTTGATACGCTTGATTATTCCGATCCACTGCCCGTCACTCAGCCAACCAGCCACGAGTTTGAAGAAACCAGAGGAGAGTAAAAGTGGACTGATTTAGAAATTTAAGTGTTTATTTAGCAGCATCAACATCATATTGCGCGAGTCAAACGCCACAAATAGAAGGCAGCAGGAACAGCACAGCAGCAAACCAAGTCCTCATCATCCACGCGATTAATCTCCCCCGTGGGAGGGAAAGGCAAAGAAAATCATCGTCGTCGTCGTACGTAGGCAGAGTCGTCGTCATCGTTAATTGCGGAGATCAAAGAGAAATCCGAACCCTTTGTAGTGGGGATGATGGAATGAGATGAGGAGAGAGATTTTCAACCTTCTCATCATCCCGCACCTTGTTCTCTCCTTCGACTGAGGTTTATTCTCCTCGAGTGACTTTTTCCTCCAACACAACGGCCTCCCTCCCTCCCTCCTCAAAATATCGACACACGACACGACGACGTTCCCTCCACTTCAACTGGAGTTTAACGTCGATAGCGTACTTACGTTACGACGATAACATTCCAGTTTTAAAGTTGGAGGAGGAATTACAAGCTTTATTTGTCAGAAGCGAGCTGGAGGCGACCCGTTAATTCGTGCTCCTGCGACACACCGACAACGTGTACATGAATTCATGTTTTGATGTGTAACGAGATATTTGAGGAGAGGAGGAAGTAGTGATTACTCAAGTATTGCCCATTATTGGCTTCATTAGAGACAGCGTGTGAGAAGGGGTGGAAAATAAATAGAGAAATTTAACACGGCTTTCACATCAGTGGACGGACGTGGAAGTGATCTGTTCATTTACAACTCTCTGGTCGTGTATGCGTTTGACTTCTTGCTACAAAGTCGGCTTTGTTTTCATTTCCTGGAGGAGGAGGCGGAGAAGAGGAAATTGCTCCTTGCTCAACAATGTGCTAATTACCTTTTAAATTACTACGTAGCAAACACACAATCCCCTCCGGTATTCGGGCAACACACTCAAACACCATCACCCGTTCTCATATTCCTGTACACATTTCACACAAAGGGATGAGGATCCTCTTTTAAAACGTAATTTGTTTCATGTCACAAAGACGGAAAAATTGGGGAGTTCCTTTTTAAAAGAAAGTGCCTCATTTCCACTTTCCCTCTGTGTATCATTCGCCTAAATAATAAATGAAGCCTTAACTGCCATCCACCACGTCGCGTACACTAGTTGACGTCAATGTCTGTACGTCAATGTCAAACAGACATCAAGTCATCATCAAGCAATTGTATTTTCTTAACTTATTTTCCAGGCTGGTTACTTGCAACAGCAGCAGCAGCAAAGAAACGCGGCGGCCGCTGCGGCTGCAGCGGCGGCGGAACGACAAGGGTCCGTTTCTCCGGTGGAAATGCCAGGAGATGATTTTGGAGCTGGTCAGCGTGCTTTCTTGGACTCTATTCGGTCCCGTGGAGGAAGAATGGTCGTCGTGACGCATCCCAGGACAAAGAACAATCACAAGGAACTCACCGTCGTCAGGGGCGAGTATCTTGAGGTGAGCAACCTTTTTAAAAGCGGTTTCTGCGAGAAATTACAGCAGGGAACGCCCCATTTATGCTGATACCGACTCCGTACACATCCTGCCTACATGCACCCTTCCCTAACATTATGTCCTGCTGATCATTGTAATAATAAGGGTCTGGCAATGAGTAGCTAGTCCCCGCAAGATTTATGGCAGGGTTGATTTATTCCAGTAGAGCAGACCGTCTTGAGGGATTTGGTGCTTCTTCTTCTTCATACGAAGAACAGACACATTTCTCGACTAGCTTTCTCATTCTGCATCGTTTTTGAGAATTTATAAAACAGCGAGAACGAGAGAATCATCTACCTCCATCTATCTTACCCTGGGCGTTGGAAAGAGAGAGATGTTGGAGCGATACATATGCACCACTTTCTTGCCCCCCTCGTTACGGTTTTATTTTAACGTGTAAAACCGTTTCAGCCTGTTTGTTTTGTTGTTTTTGGAATCGATTCCTCAGAAATTATGTATCTCTTGGGACCCGTCGAGACTGCGAGAGAAAGTTGTAGTAGTTGGAGCATTATTGTTATTTCGCTCCTCTCTCCTCTCCTCTCTCTTTTGGCGTAATGAAAGGGTACAAATTGGTGTTTAAACCCGATTTGTGTAGGGAAAGAAAGTGTGCTCCATTGCTCTATTTATTTCATTTCATTCCGTCCTACATATCAACGTGCGAGTATGTATTTCAAATGCGCTCATAAATCTGTCTCGGGTTAAGATCCCAGCTTTTATTGCTTTACTCATTGGATGGACATCACATCCTTCTGCTCTATCTCCATTATTATTGCTTGCTTGCATTTTGATTTCAAATTGCTCCAGTATGTATTCCACCATCCCTGCTGATTATGGCACAATATACCCTCCCATAAATTTACCCTTTGAAGGGCTCGGAAAATAAGGAGAGCCAAAACTTCAAAGGAGATCGATCTCTCTCCTTCTGGTGCAAAATGTGGCCACATTTTTCAAAACTAAACGGTTTGGAAGTAATAATTTTGACGGGGATTGTTATTTAACCGGGTTTTGTATTCTTCTTTCTCACATTATTTTTCTCACGAGTTAAATTTCTCCGGAGAAAAATTGTGGACATGATTATGGTGGCGAGAAGGGTGTTAATTTTGTTAATGAGCGGTTTTTCTAATCCCCTTAAGTTCTCGGATACAAGGGGAACATTATAAATAAAGTGAATTAATGGAAAGGGTACAATTTAACGGAGCATGACCTCGCTACGTAACTATTTATTACGCTTGTGGGCTATGCATTTTAGATTGTATTTAGTAACGACTAGATTTATTGGGTCGTTTAACAAATGATGAAATATTATCGCTATCCATAATAAAACACGAAATGGGCGCTTCGTTTTAGAAAGTGTGCTATTTAGTTTGAAGAAAATAAATCGGAACGATTCGTTTACTTTTTACAGGTGCTGGACGACACGAAAAAGTGGTGGAAAGCTAGAAATTGGAAGAATGAGATGGGATACGTCCCTCACACGATTGTTTCTCCGTTGAGCGAATATCCACAAGTAATTTGGGACACAAAATTATATTCCCTAAAAATTTTAAGATTGTGGTGAAAATGTTTCTAAAATGATGATTTTATGAAATTTTTAGCAGGACTATCCTGACAACGGAAGATCAGGTATGAGTACATGCAAAAATATTTTATTACATTTATGGTTTTTTATGTATCCATCAACAATTTTCATAGCTTTCTTCTCTCGTTTCATTGTTACGTTGTGTTTTGTAACTTTGTGTTTCTTGTCGCCTTTTTTAAGGATACTCTGGATACTGATGTCGAAAACCGTACACAAAATTTGCAAGCACACAACACACGCGTCTTACTCCTGTCTGTGTCCGTAAATGTCCTGTTCGTTCTCTTCATCTGCAGCCTGCTTATCAATAAATGAATCTTATACTCTGCGGCACTTGGCTACTTACAAACATGTCATCGGCAGCAATATGAGTACCTGCTGGTTGTCGCAGTTTACTTGTCTCAAAGACTTGCAAAAATCTCAACTCATCCCCTGTGCAATATTGTAAGATGTATGTGAAATTGATCAGATAGGTCTTTGAAGATGAGCAAAATTCCCGAGACAGAGTACGTATGTAGTAATGTGTAGTAGAAAAAAGCAGAGTTTTTATGGTTCGTGTCCTAAAACGTATCATATTTTATATTTTATTTTATTATTTACTTAATAAGGAAAGAGAGCAAATGGAAAGTGTTAATTAAGTAAAAGGCTGAACTTTTTAGGAAGGATTATGTATGAAGAAAACTGATGATACCCATAACCAATTGCCAAATGAATGCTAGAAAAAAATTATGATCCATATTTTAATTATTAATTAGCTTAATTAAATTAAAATGGTGATGACGGGCAGAGTAAAAAATACATAGCTTAATTATTAAGAGTAATGTTACATGGTAATATTTTGTGTAATATTTTATGCAGCTTTTCATATATATATTTTTCAGTCTCCTATTCTATATGCAAATGCAATCATGTATCGTCCTCCTCCTTAAATTTGTATCAGGGGTAATCTAATCCTCTATTGTATTCATAAATTCGTTGTATGATTTTAAGCAAGGAGATTGTCATTGGTTGCTTAATTGTGTGACCTCGTCCTCATCTTATAAATGTACGACGACCAGGTTTTTGTGCTCATAAAATTAGTGAGATCATTTCCTATCGAGTAATTATTTTACTTTATTTTTATTATTGATAATCAATCATGCATATGTAATAAGTAAAACATTTTGATGCCGAAAATGGTGTGATATGCAACAAAAAATTCAATCAGAATGATCAATATTATTTATAATAGTTCAATCCACACCATGTTTCGTAATAAAATAAAATTGATGACGATATACGTATAGTAAAGTAACTCTATGTTGTTGTCTTTGTGTTTGTCCTGTATATAAATATTTCAGCATACATACTTTAGTATTTTGCATGTTTAGAGACATGACAAATCTGGCTGGATTTTAGCCTGGCTTGAATCTACGTTAAGCTATCCTTGAATTATTCATGAAAAGCTTTTAGACGACGTGGCGTAGATGGGATGAAGAGAAAGTCCAAATTTTTGGGAACATTTGTCCCACTTTTTTATATCTCACTATTAATAATACGAAACTAAGTTGATACGTAACACAGGGCCCATTCACTTCTTTTTTAGATTACCATTTTTGAACCTAGATGATGAAAAGTGCAAACGACAAGATTTTAGTGGTCTGGAGGTATGTACACGGTGTCACTTTTACAATATCGTCTACTTTCTGGCGTGGACTACCACAATGTAAATTAGATGAGGAAAATAATTAAGGGTAGCGGCGGCTTGTGCCTAATTAATTAGATCCACTTGGGTGAAATTGTGGTAATTAGAATATGTAATTACTGACCAGAGAAAACTCATCAAGTCTCTTCTTCGTGGTGGTTTTGCGGTTGTGGAGTAATTTTGGGGTGCTAGTGGTGGTGGTGGTAGTTTTCTGTGTAGAAAGGTGGGGAAAGTAGAAATGTCCCTTAATTTTACTAGTTTGAAGTAGTGCCAAGCCAACAAAAGAGGGAGAGGAAATTAAGGGTCTCCTCTCCTCCTGCTTTTATTGTAATACATTTAACCTGATAGGCGAGGTAAATAAATTGCTTTTGTGGTTTCGCTTTGGTAGAAATAAGTCAAGTAATGAAATTACGTAGCAGGAAGAATGTGCAGCAGATTTGATCAATGCGCTTCTTGCCTTTACATCATCCTGCTTTCCTTGGAACAAAATTAGTAAATATTCCATGAATTAACGTAACATTCACAACGTTTTAGGTCGGTGGTCCTCACCCAGCTCGACAATCAGCTCGGATGACGACTTTAACTACAGCATGGACAAGTCGCCACCACCCCCACCGCCGCAACCATCCGGACGCAACGCTCTCCCGGCCCAGTCACCCAACAAGAAGAAACGTAAGGAAGTGGAGGAGGCTAATAATAAATAAAATAAGTGTCATCTTTGGTCCTCTCACCCTCCTTGCTCGCTGCACGGGACCGAAATATGCATATGTATTATTATTAGTGTATAATTTGTGTCTACTGACGCACATTTCTCTCCTCGTATCGGGGAAGTGATCAAATGAGAAATCAGAAATTTATGACAAGCGCTTCCTTACTCGACAGGCAGTATATTCGCCCCTTCTTGTTTGGTAATAATAGCGTCTTGCGGTTTCTGGCTGGATAATAATAGCATGCATAATAATAGCAACCCGGCATAAGTTATGTGGAGAAGGAGGACAGGGGAACTGAACGTAGAGGTCAGATTAGAGAGGGAGGACTTCAACTTTTTGTAAATATTTTTTCGTTACACTTCCAGCCACCAAACGTGTGAACTGACGGCGTCAGTTTAACTACTTGATGGTTAGAATTAGGCGACTATGCTGTCATTTTAACAGCAACGTCATTTGTATCTGCATGAAAATTGTTTTTCCTTTCATCATCCAGAAGTTAAATACCAGTAAGAAGACACAATATTACTTTGTTTTCATTATTTTGAAAATTAATTATAAATCTTATAGTTCCATATTTGTGGTGCTTTACTTTACAAAATCGCCCACGCTGATGCTGGCAATTTCCAAAGTATCAAAGTTTTCGCATTTTGTGTTGGTAATAATGTCGAGATGGGAGTCCACTTCTCAGCCTGATGCACTTATGTATGAAAATTGGATCTCTAAAACTATGCAAAACACAGCATGAGGGAAAGATGCAAATTACTATTGGATAGTCGCACAGTGCAATTCGACACATGTAAAACAACAGAGCCTGTGTTCATATCAAGTCACTGAAGTGTACTTAGTAGTTCCTAGTAGTTCCTACGACATTCTGGCTGGTCGTCTCAAGTACGAAGACAATTTGTTTATAAATATAACTTCCCTTTGTTCTCCGCTTTCTCTCCGGTTAAATAACCCGTGTTAGATTTATGCGTGAGATGATATCAAAATGTCGTCGTCTTGTTTTCACTCTTGTTGAGAATCAACATTAAATGAGTCGGAAGCCGCGAATGACATGAAAAGAGTTATTATTATTATTTAGAATTATTAAATAAGACGTGCTTTATTTTTGTATTCCGTTTCTTCCCCAGCTCGGGATGACGATCTGATGCAGCAAGAGTTGAAGAACGTGCTCACCCTCTTCCGAGAAAAGAGGAAGATTGAGATCCAGAAGACTCCCGAAGTCTTCATCAACCAGCACTCGAGCGTGGATGAGGTCCAGGAATGGTTGAAGGTGAAGGGGTTCTCGGAACGGATAAGGAAACAGTTGTCCAATATGAATGGGAATGAGCTGTTCAGTTTGAAGAAGGCACAACTTGAGGCGTACTGTGGAAAAGATGAGGGTCGCAGGTTGGATTCGCAAATCACGATTTCCAGAATATCTACAGGGGTGCGTGGTATCATAGATTATTAATTTGTTGTTAAAAATAGTGCAATTATTTCTATAATTGAACTTTAATTTTTTAGTTCAAAACGACTCGATCGTCGGAATTGAGAGCAATTCTGGCCAAAGCACGTGCTAAAGTGGAATTGGGCAGTTTTGACGTGAAGACCACGTCTCCCTCGCCGGAACCCGTGTACACGCCACCAAATAAGTATGGGAGTCGGAACGGTAGTTCCTCAAACTCCAACCCGACCAGCCCCACACCGAAACCGATGGGCATGATGAACAATAACAACAATAAGAGTCCGGCGAGTAAATTTAAGCCAAAATCGAGATATGACGATGACTCGGATGACGCGCCGGTCATCAATTTTGGACTGTCGGATGAGTCAGACGACGAGTCGGATGACGGCAGGACCAATGATAAGGGAACTTTGGGGAACATGTTGAAAAAGAGGAGGGGCGAAATTTTAAGGAAATAGAGGCAATTATTAGGTCAAAGTTGATACACAAATTTACTTTATTCAACTTATGAAGCTTATGCTAAAAATTTTCAGGATTTTAGACTTGCTTGAAATACGTAATTATGTAATTTTACAGTAAATACACGTAATTATTAATGGATGGTCTAGAAATTACAACGAATTGACAAGGTGCGAAGTTAAGTTTTATGCAACTCTGAAATTGATTATATGAAATTTTATTGAATAAATATATTATTACATGACAATTCCTTCACCGAGGTAGGCTAATTCTTCAAGTAAAACGTGGATCATTAATAATTAAACTATCCATTTTACTCGTGAATTATAATTCTCCAGTATGGCTTTGTCACCTTCTGCACATATGCAACAATAAGAATTACGACCCATTTCAACTGTGATGTCAACCATGGAATAAGAAATACCTTTCGATTTCAACTATCACCTTTCGAGTGTTAGTGGAACACATTCTTCAGAGTACGAATTCATTGACTTCATATATCATTCATGCAATTGTCATTTCCCATTATCAACCGAGCCAGACTTTATGGAATAATCATGTCCCTCCTGATAACTCTCGTTAACCTCATCCTATCAACTTGAAATTTGGTACACATTAGGGAATTGGTCATATTTACATACTACACTGAAAATATAATGTCAACAATCAAGGCAAGCTATGTAATAGACGACTATGAAAATACGAATTATTAAAAGCTTTTGCTATGAAAACGAAACTATGAAAAGAATGAGTATGAATTGCATGGCACCGCAGGAAAAATGGTCCTAGAAGGCTGAAACTTGACGTGATGCAACAAATTTCTTAATTGACCCAGCAGGCTGACACAAACTAGTTTTAAAAATTGTTCGAAAAAAAGCTGAAATTTTCCACCCTGGATTATGAAAACAAAATTAGGATTACGAATAATATGTTGGGTCATCTGACAAAAAATTAGAAGCAGACTTTGACCTTGACTTGCATTAAATCAACATTGCAATAATATTTACTATACTGATCTTATCATAACATGTGATACATAAACCAACTCATGTTATGTAAATTAGAGAAGGAGACTCTACAAACATTTGCAATCTAATTTAAGCAAGCAGCATAGGTACATGGTTTCGACAGAATTTGCACATCTTAGGTTTCTATTTGCATTGGTTCTTCATATTTTTTCGATTTTTAGGAAAATACAATTTTTGCTTGTCTCCTAAAAGTAAAATTACATTTAAACGCATTTATCATTCATTTATCCAACTTTAGGATCAGTTTATGCATGATTCATCATCATTTGACGATGCCACAGGATGCCTCCGATCCAACCTTCACGCACACAATTCGTTCTGCTCATCAGCTGCGTAACTTCGCAGTTGTACATATTTAGTTAGATTTCTCTCTCTGACAAAATATTTCCTTCCATAAATAATTCGCCCTAAAAGTATTTTTCAAATTTTAGTTTAATAACTTTTTTTGTTTGTAAATCAAGGTTCTTGGTGTAAAATAAATAGTTTGGTTGATTTCTGTTGGTAGCCGTGTTTGTGTTAGTTGATTGTTCATTTCTTTTGTGGTATTTGATTTGGAATTTGAAACAATTTGAATTGGAAATTGTGAAAGCTGTAGGTTTATTAAAAATTAATTGTATACCAGAAAATTTTTGACGGGTGACAGGTGAGATTTAACTCTATTTTAGTCATGTTTATAAGCTTTTAGACTGTTAATTTGCAATAGTATCGGGTTGACCTCAATATAATAGTCGTCCGTTTTTTTCTTTTAGAGGGCTTGATTTAAAGGTTAATCTGAACACTGAAGGGAATATTTCCACTCAAATAGTCAAAAATGACGATAAAGGCCATCCTGTACACGGTAATTGCCCGTGGATCTACCATCCTTGCGAAATATGCGTCATGTGCTGGTAACTTTTCGGAGGTCACAGAGCAGATTTTGGGCAAAATACCACCCGAAGATTCGAAACTCACGTATTCTCACATGTCATACTTGTTCCACTACGTCAAGGAAGATAACATTACCTATCTCTGCATAACGGACGATGTAAGGAGAACAATACAAGCATATTAATATTAATACCCTGAAGGGGCGTTTCCTTCATGGATTACTGTTTTGGTAGGTTTTTCGTTTCAGATATAATTTTTAAAATGCATTTTTTTGTATTGTAGGACTTTGAACGAGCTCGAGCCTTCCAGTATCTTGCAGATGTTAAGAACCGATTTGAACAAACGTACGGCCGACCCAGGATCCATGAGGCCCTTCCGTACGGAATGAATTCAGATTTTTCGCCATTATTGGCATCAGAAATGGTGAGATAAACGATAGTAATATTGAAAGTGCTCATTGTGCATATGTTAAAGTTTCGAATTGTTTTTCGAAACAGAAACGCTACTCTGAATCTCGGGATTCGGACACTTTGTCAAGAGTGGAAGGGCAGCTGGAAGACCTGAAGGACATCATGGTAAAAAATATTGGTAAGTTTAAGTTAATGAGATGTATTTATTTATTTATCGTCTTATATTATAAATCATGAGCAATTATGTTGTTACAGATAACATTGCAGCTCGTGGAGAGCGATTGGAACTTTTGGTGAACAAGGCTGAAAATCTAAATGCCACCGTAAATAGAATATTTACTAAATTTTGAGGAGTAACGTATCATGCAGTTATTATTTATTACGTACAAATATTTCATTCATAAATATATAACAGTCGGTGTCTTTTCAAAAAACGAGTTCCAGCCTGGCTCGAGCAATGTACTGGAGAAATATCAAGTTTTACGTGATTTCTGCTCTAATCGTAATTGTAAGTTGTTGTTTTTATAATTACTCCACTTTAGCGTATACGTGCTTATTCTTACTTCAAGGAATTATTAAGCGGTTGGTTAGTTAACCTAACCCCTCTTACATACTTAACTGATAACGTAAGTATGTAAGAATTCCCAAGTAGCTGCATGCATATGTTAATCTTAATTCATATTACTTGAAGATTGATTTATTGACAGTACTTATTTAAATTAAATGATTAAATATAAGACTCATTAATAAAAATATTGAAATATTGAAGTTAATACAAATATGAAATGCCAAGGTTAACTCATTAACTAAAATACATTGAATGCATAGAGCAATGTTCAATCAAACTTTGACGTGATAGATACAACAGTGTAGTGCAGTGTAGATGGACAGAATAACACGAATCAAAAATTCTTATGTACACACGCTATGTCTATATACTGATTGACTTATGGATTACTGCTTAATGGAATTTTATCCACTGTGATTATACATTTATTTGATGGTTGGTTCATTTTATTTGGGGCCACGATATGCTATTTGCTTAATGTTTTTTAATAACCACAATGCTGATTCACGATTTGTTTTTTGTTGTGTTTTTTTCAGCTCATCATCTACATCATTGTGTCAATGTCATGTGGTGGATTAACTTGGAGTGGATGCATCTCTTCGGGAGGAAGTTCTAACAAGAATTCGACTACTTCTCCTTGATAAAATCGCGATTCAAGAAAAGCAGAAACTCTTCACTACGCTGACGATAACTTCCTTCCACTCGTATCACAATCAACTCTTAAGTAAATTCAAAGAACTGCTCTATATATTAATATCGCGTGTAAATCGGGTCCCCTCTCTCTCTGGAATAATATATTGTCATTGTTTAATATTCACTACTATCCTGTCAAGGAGAATGGGTAACAGAACACGTACACTATACATAATAATTATACGAGGGCGTTAATTAACATGTCAGTGGAACACAATCCAAGACGAACTATTCCTTGGGTATTGATTGAAATGAATTCTTTAACTGTGCTAGCTCATAAATATATCTATTTTCTGGTACTGTGTACGTAAAATTCAAAAATATGTTACGACTCGAATATATTCTGTATACGTACTTTCACTTGGGCTAATTATCTCACTAGGGATTAATTATCTGATTAATTATTATTAAGGTAATGGGTCCTATTGGCTCATGAATTTTTTTGCACTTGTTAAGTAAGCTGGATCCATCTCAATTGTTACAGCTATATCTTAATATCTCTAGAAAAGTAGCAGTTACACAAAACGAGTGATATTTTTCCTGGAAACAATTTTTAATGTCCCTTCTTACTCGTTTGTACTGAATATATTCAAATCTAAAAATGTATCAAAATTAGCTACATATTTCTTTGAAACACTACATATTTATATACTCGCATAATCGCTTTGCCATATGACAAAACTTATATTATCATTATTTAGTTAAACCTCTGTAACTACAGTCTTGATACCTTTTCTTACTAAATATACGTTCGCCCATACAAGCCTCACCAATTTATGATGTAAAATTTACTGGCATAATTGTTACACAAAATGTATCCTAGTAAATTTCAACTTATCAACCATACATACTTGTCCAGACTTTCACCTCATTTTCTCTGACAGACTTGTTTGTTGCATTGTGTCTTCGTCCAGCCACAGAAGACCTGGAACATCTAACTGGCTTTGACATATCGGAGGAGTCTATCCATTTCGACGTGACAGGACCAGGAGATTGAACCGTTTCACACTTCAGTCATCATTTCTGAGGTAAAGTGAGAGACGGATCCGTAACTTGTGGACCTCGTACAGATTCGAGTTTGCGTCCTCTCACTTTTCTCCTGCTTTTTCTTTCTCTCCGTCTAAACCACCCAGCCCAAGGAGAAGAAAGAACACTTTCACTTTCCCACTCCTCCTCTCCGGCTCAACAACGGCTCCTCCAGTTCTTGAACTTTTTTTCTAGCAGACGAGTCGCCACCTGATCGCCACCCTGTTTCAAGAAAGACCTTCAACTTTCACCCTCCGATTTAATTGCCCAGTCAAACTTTGTGCATGAATCATCACCTCAGTTTCGCAGGAATAGTCGTGTTCCTTCGGGAAAGTGATGGATATCCGGAAATCCTTCGATTCTATTCGATTTCTAACAACGAGGTGAAAATGTAGAGATTTAAATTCCCTTGAAATGATACCATTACGAAATTATTTGTCTGGAGCGGGGGGATGACTGACATGCATTATTCCTCGAATAGAGCTGCTTGCACCACCGTTTCCCTAGTTCGCCAGAAAGTTTCTTGTATTATATTAGCCAGCTAGCTAGCTAACTACTATTTCGTGATTTAAATCGTTGTCGGCGGTGGTGGTGGACTTTAGACGAAAACTTGTTTCTAAAAAGATAGTCATAAATTTATTATTCCTTATTGAGACGAAAGCTGCTATCCTCATTTCTTGCCATGTTCGTCCGGCTTCTCTCCACGATTTGGGCCTTCTGTTGGATACTGTCGAATACGAGGTGAGAAACTGATTCATTATTTGTATTTAATTTTAGACGTACTATCGTCATTCATTGTCGTCGTCGTCATCTTGAATTGTCATGTGCGAAATAAAAGAAAGGTTTGTCATCGCGTCAGTCGACTGGAGATGACGCAACATGCAAAATCGGTTTAGAAACTTTCACGGAAGGTGAAAGCATATGTATTTATATCGTGAAAGGGATACAATAATGCATCGTGTTAAACGTACATATGCACCCCATTCGTTATTAGTGAGTAGGAAGAAATACCTTAACGGTTCCACCATACGTACTCGTCGATCTTGCTGCTATTTCTGCTATAAAGGACATGAACAAGAAGAAGGATGAGCGTCAATCAGAGATTTTCTCTACTTTTACTCTCCTCAAGCTACTGAGCTGAGAATCCATCCGGTTAATAAGCAGCGTCGTCGTCGTCGTCGTCGTCGAGACATCGTTCACCTAAAAACAATTCATCCTTGTCAAGTCATCAACTAACTCTGCTTTCCCTCCTGCTTCTGATGGAAAATCCATTCACGAGATGAACTCACGTTTTGTTTCTGGGCTCTTTTTCCAGTCTATAATTTTTATACGTATTATCACACCGGATAAGTTTCCCTTGTAAATTAACCCATGCAGATGATCAGCTATAAATAGGTACATAGGTGGTAGTGGAATCGTCTTATTTGATCTCAGCAGGGTGCCAAGTCGGAAATGAAACCAGTCCTCAAATCCTTATTACCTCGGGCACATAGATATGTACTTATCGACCTGATTTATGTATCGTCTTAACTAAAATGTCCCCTTCCTTCCATAGAACACTTTCCCTACAAGAATTTTCCACGAGAAGGGACTAGTTCCCAATAATATTTTCTACTTTCTTGGTACACTTATGTGAATATAAATTGTACATTCCTCGTCCTCCAAGTTCTCTCTCCGCATGTAGCCAACCAAGTTGTCTTTGATGTTTGTAATATGTTCGTCCAAATTTGACTGAAATGAAAAACAAGCTTCTTCTTTTTTTCTCTCCGTCTTTTGCTAAAAGCCTGAAACCAAATGAAATCTGGGCCGAGAGAAGCAAGGCATGAGAAAAGAGCAGACAATAATAATACGCGGAAATAAGATGACATGCTTCACTTCACGGCATGCTTGGCTTTCACTTTGAATATTTCTTGGCAACAGACAGCACCACGGACGGAGGGCTCGCGAGACCAACTTCTTATTTCCTTTTCTGAAATGAAATTGGAAAATTATGCACATGTCATTGTTTATTCGGTGTAATTTCGAAATTGCAACTTTTTTCGAGTACTTTTTCTATATCTGGGTGGTTGCATACATAGATTTTGCATGTATGAAAAGATGATAAAATCATGTCAGGAGAATTCGACACATTCGCCCAGAATACTAAACTCGTGTCACGTGTTGATGATCTCGTCGACGATAATGAACTCCTCCAGATAACAACATCCCAATTATGCAAAATCGAACCTAAACCTGGCCTAATTCTATTATATTCCTATTTTTGTGCACAGAGTGTTTTGCGGGAGGACGGCGAATGACAAGTTGGAAAATGTGACACAAACTATCGCCCAACTCCTGACTGGGTATGACATCCGTCTCCGGCCAAATTTCGGAGGTGAGTATTGACACGATGATTGCATAAACCATGTTTCCATGTAAGCATAAGTAAAACTACATAGATGCAAACTCACTCGGATTACATACCTTTCCCAAATTTCCGTCCTCTCACTTCTAATTAAAACCAAAGTTTGTGTCACTGCTGAAAGGCGAGAGAAAGTGTAAAAGCGAGTGGTGAAAGTAATTTGGGCAAAATTTCGAGAGAGAGAAAGTCCGCTACAGAGATAGATCGATGGAAAGTATGAAAACCTAGGCTCGACATCACCATCATCATCATCATCCCATCAAGTAACCACTTAACCAATCCTGCCCCGTGTCGAGACAGCACTTCATCCGAGAGAGCAGAGGAGGCACACAGAGAATGGGATGAGAGGACGTCATTCATTAACCCGCAATACCACGACTATTCCGACGACATGGTAATAATAATTGTGTGTCACACACAAAAGGAAGAAGCTGCGACTCACTCAGGAGGAGGAGGAGGAAGGCCTCGCTCTTACTTAATCCTTATAAATATATACGTCCCATCCTGCCAGAACCTGCTTTCTCTGACAGCACAAAAGGTTCTATGTCCCTCCCTCCAGCCTTTTTCCACCACGCCACGCCACCCAAAGTAATCGGACATGTAGTAGTAAAAGTATCTAGCTGTCTGACCAGAGAAACGCGCAAACCGAGAAGAAGAAAACAACCAACGGTGATAATAAACATAGGATTTATTCCAGTCGTGAGGTGCGTACGGGGAAAAAAAGTAGGTTTGCATTACGGGATTGATTCCAGACTCCCGTGTTTCGCGATGGTGAAAACTTTACAGCGTAACTGGACGAGAAAAGTAATAAATAAATGTTAAAAATGTACAGAATTTGTCCAAAAAGAGGGAAAGAGGTATCTTTCTAGAGACGCTGATACATAGGTAGCCAATAATAGGACCCAGAGTCAGACACTATTTTTGCCTCGCTTTGTCCCTCACCAGCCTTGCATAATGGAAAGGCCTCGGTGAAAGCAGGGTTGGTGGTGGGTTGGAATATTCCAACATGAGGCAAATGGTCCTCTTTCTCTCATATCCTCCTCTCCTCTCCTAGAATCGGAGGCAAATTGCTCTCCTCATTCCCAGAAACAAGCTTTCTCTCTCTCTCTTATTTGCCAGCTTTTGGATTCTACAGAAATGAGACCAACTTGGTGGTTGTTGACAGTTTGGTTTGGTTTCAGGGCCACCACTCGATGTCGGAATGGACCTAACGATCGCCAGTTTCGACCACATCAGTGAAGTCAATATGGAAAGTCAATCTTTTATATTTTGTAGCAATTTTTCATAATTTCAGTGTAATTACCCAGGCCTTTGACCACACTCTAGGGAAACGACGGTCGTTTAACGACCCTTTGTTACCCCCGTCAAGACCAGACGTTTACACTCCTACTCATCTTTTAACACATATCTAACTGCCAATTTTAGCAGATTATCCTTACCAAATGCCCCTATTATGACATGGCTTAGAGAGGTTTTTTGCAATAAATTGCTATTCCATGCCTTCCAAAAAAGTCATCATGTCTTCACGGGCATGGAATGTCGCTAATGTTCCAGTCAGAATCAGGAAACAATTTGTTGAGTCGGTCATGACGAAGAGTTGCCTGTGGGTAAAGTTGGTAACACGGGATTCGTGATGAACCTCGCACAATCCCAGTACATCAAATCCTATTTCGCTTGGAGCTGCCATAGTTGAACACATTTCACATCTGTCAGTCCTTCTAAATTAATGCAAACAGCAGTTAACAAAGGTTTCTCAAGTTTTGTCAGTGTCAGACCACTTTCATTCGTTAATTTCTATTCTTCTTCTTCCACTTTCCTACTCCAGCTCCTTTCACCACCTTTCACTTGGTGCATCCCAGGGCACCTAAACTTTTTTTGCTGTCCATGATTCTCGTAAGGGGGTGATACGAGTATGAAATTTTTGGTAAAAAAATGCAAAAATTAAAAGTTTAAGAATTTCATGTAATTTTCCCATGAATTTGGTTATCAGCCACATTCAGAAATGTGATGAATAAATAAATCTTATCCCGGTCTTCATCTCTGAAGAAGAGAAATAAAGTTAGAAGATTGATAAGATCGTGTGATTAATAACCTGGGCAACCACTATAGTCATATAGGTCGGGTGAGGTCGTTGATGCGGAAGACCATAATTTGTAAAAGTTTGTTGGCAACAAAATTCAAACAAAGATTGCATGCAATTCTCCAACTTTTAGTTTTTTCATTTTTTTAAATAAAACATTTCATACTTGCATCACCCCCTTAGGAGAACCACATACAACAAAAAAGTTTAAAAGTTGGGTGCATCCATTTTAATACGAGTGTCAGACAGATCGAATTATAGACTCTCGTACTCAGATTGCAAGTTTGCAAGAGCTTAAAACATCTTTGAAAACTGCACGGTTGGGGTGATTAGTCTAACGTCATAACCTGGACGCATGGTCAGACCTGTCTGTTCCTCCTTAGACGGGATTATTTTAAACAGGTCTGCGGTCTCTCCCCCTCAACGTCCAAGTGCCTCCCCCAAAGTTTCATTATACAAAGTGAAGTTGATTCATATCTCCCGCTTAATGGGGTCCCCTGATGACCACTGCGTTCCGTTTCAGTACAGCCACGACGAATGTCAACTCTCTCTTATATTCTAATATTGATTAATTATTTGCTCAGCAAGTCGACCAAAATCCTCATTACAGTTCCAATTTATTTCGAGCTGGAGGCCATTCCCCTCCATTAAGAGACACAAACACTTTCACTCAGAGACACGGCCAGTCACTTACTCAATAGTCAAGTGCTCGAGATCCTTCTCCACTCCGACTCACTCGCTGCCTGACTCGCCTGATGAGGCCAGCACACCAAACAAAGAAACATAAAATACGACAGTCTTCCAATTTGTTCCCTTTCCAAATGAATGGCACGGATAACAAAAAAGAGGCATCAAAAATGAAAGGAAAGTCGAAGAAAGGAACGAATGCATAACGCACAGCGAACAAAAAACTGCAGGAACCAGTGCCCGCGGAAGCCGTGGGGACATTAACATTGTCGGATAGGGGAGGGCGGGGTTTATATAATATGGGCAAGAAGATGATGGGGACATTGTCCCTCTGTCCCCACGCTTCCGCGGCCACTGGATCCATCCCTCTTATAACTTTCTCCCTCCATTTTATCATCTTTTTGATATTGCACAGTCTGACTGAATGTCATCTCAACTCGTATGAACGAGTCGTGTAGAGATCTATTTGAGGGAGAAGAAGAATAGAGAAAGTTGCATTGATTTCTCCTCTTCGAAAAATGCTGCTGTTCCAACAGGGCCATTTACATGAAATCAAATGAGCTTCCGGCATAAAGGATTCCGATACTGGTGTTCTTCTCTCCGTTCTCCCATGAAATCGATTACTTTACTTTCCAGCATACAAAATATGCTCGGCTTTGGGTACGTCCCAAAATTGTCAAATTGAGATTTATTCATTCATGCTGCTCCTTAAAGTGGAGTACTTGGTGGTTATCTTAGATCCCTTTTGAATATAAAATTGTGGAAATAGGAAAAAAGTTTGAAGCACTCTTGATCACACCTTAATGCTAAAGTCACGTAATAATGGGCTGGTTCTGCATGGAAAAAGGTACCCTGCTTCTTGTCGGAGGATCTAGTCGTGGTCTGGGCTGTTATGAAATCGCGAGCTTGCACAGACATTTAGAATCACTACCTACCGACACATTTAGAGGATGTCTAGGAATGAAGGGTTACAATTTCTGAATTTTTACTCATGTAAGTTAAGGAGTAGACATTTATACCGTTGGTATTTTCTGGATCCTGCATGAAATACGTTTCGTGAAACGGGACGATTGATTTGATGGATTTTAGTCGAACACTTTTTTTTAAACATTTGTACAGTTGTTTTTAGTCAGGTATTTTTGTCAGTTCGTGTAGTTTGGGACCGTTTATACTTATAAGTCTAGGTCCTGTATATTTTTAATTTTAGTGACAGAGCAGTTTTATGAGTTCTTCTAGAATTTTTTACCCCATTTTTGAATCATTAGAAATACATACTTCTGGTTTTCGGATCCTCGAAGGTTTGTCACAAAACCAGCTCACATGAGTTGTAAGACTTTGCTTTTCCCATGTTTCCCACGTCATTTTTTACCATTCATTCCTAGACACCCTCTAGTTCTTCGGTAGGACATCGATGGGACAGGAGAGGAGACGGAAAAGTGTAAAGTTTTATGGTAAAATATCTCTGCCAAGTTTCTCGCCGCATATTCTTTTTATCTGCTTCACCATCCTCCGGTGGTGAAAGTTTATTTGGTGGAAAACCGTGCCCTGCTTAAATTTTTGCTCTTACACTTTTTTTACAGGACTACACAATCACCATGTATCTCAACCAGTACTGGAAAGATGACCGTCTCTCTTTCAGCACGAATGACGAGGTTCTCACGCTTTCTGGCGATTTCGCCGAAAAGATTTGGGTACCGGATACTTTTTTTGCCAACGATAAAAACAGGTGGGGTTTCCTCTACATACTCGACTGCATAATGTGAAATGGGGAATTTGAGACATTTCTCTTTCTCCAGCTTTCTCCACGATGTGACGGAGAAGAACAAAATGGTTCGGCTGTACGGCGATGGGGCCGTAACGTATGGGATGCGGTTCACCACAACGTTAGCCTGCATGATGGACCTGCACTATTATCCGTTAGATTCACAGAATTGCACCGTGGAAATTGAGAGCTGTGAGTATCGATTTTAAGGAAAAAATAAACTTTTTGTGTCGTAATTTCACCCAGAGTGATTAACTGTCTGGTGGTTTTAGATGGGTACACCGTCTCGGATGTCGTCATGTACTGGAAGGACACTCCCGTCGTGGGTGTGGAGGAGGCTGAGTTGCCACAATTCACAATAATGGGGTATGAAACCAATGATCGGAAGGAAGCCCTGGCCACTGGGGTATACCAACGTCTGTCACTCTCCTTCAAACTGCAGAGGAACATTGGCTACTTCATCTTCCAGACGTATCTCCCCTCCATTCTGATCGTCATGTTGAGCTGGGTCTCCTTCTGGATCAATCATGAGGCCACGAGTGCTCGTGTCGCGTTGGGTAAAATGTGGCAATGTTTCCTTAAAAATTTATGGGTGCTAATAAATTGCTGCTTTGTTTTTACCAGGAATAACGACTGTGCTTACGATGACCACAATCAGCACGGGAGTGCGGTCTTCCCTGCCCCGGATTTCGTACGTGAAAGCAATAGATATCTACCTCGTGATGTGTTTCGTCTTCGTGTTCGCCGCCCTCCTCGAGTACGCCGCGGTCAACTACACGTACTGGGGCGCTAGGGCGAAGAAGAAGGTGAAGCAGAAAAAGGGAGATGACTTCACTCCGTCAAAAAGGACCACTTCTGGTGACCAATGCTTTAACGAAGAGATTATTGAACTGCAGGTAAGCTCAATTAATTAATTGTGGATTAAGTGTGTACATGAGTAGATGAGTATATTTATGAGTATGCTTGATGTACATGAGTGATCAGTAGCCGCGGAAGTGCGGGGACAGAGGGACAATGTCCTCATAGTTGTTCGGTGTCCCCATCATCTGCCCACGTTATATAAACCCCTCCCTCCCCTATCCTACAATGTTAATGTCCCCACATATCCCCACAGCTTCCGCGGCCAATGTAAGCTATGTGCGTACATGATTGTACATTCTTAACCCTGTAAATTCAGGAGCTCCAACTCTCCCCAATACCATCCATCCGTCAGAGAAGTTTTGCATCTCGGAGTGACCCTACCATCGCCGCACCGGGCGTGCAATCCCCCCGATTTCCACCCAGTTTCCGGATCCATCGCCCCTACCACCACCATCATTCTTGCTCCTATTCAGCCACTCAGCAAGCCGCGGCGGGAGGATCTTCATCCCTCCGTTCGAGAGGCTTCCGAGGGACGAAGAAGCAACATCGGACAGATCTTCAGGCCCAGCCACAAAGGGTGCTTCAGTCTTTAAGAAAAGGGGCGAGCGCGCTGAAGGCGTCACTTCCGAGGATTCGGGACGTCAATGTGATTGATAAGTATTCCAGAGTCGTGTTCCCGGTCTCCTTCATTCTCTTCAACGTTTTCTACTGGAGCTTTTACTTCTTATGAGATTCGCCATCTGCCTACTACTACAGCTAGAAAGGAGAAAAAGACGAGGTGGGCGTGGGGGGTGGGTTTATTTGCTCGGCATACTTTTTTGGTCAGACTTCTGGTGAGGCCGAATTTTCTATGTAAAAAGTACTCGACCTTCCTTTCTCTAATTTCCTCTTTACAAGAGAAATTCATTCCATAATTTAAATTTAATAACTGATTTGCGTTGCGATCTCGTACTAATTAACCCGGGTGAAAGAAAAGCTGAGTGAACATTTTTCGGATTCCCCGGAAAATCTAGTGTGAAATACGCATCATCAAAGAACATCACTCTCACTTGTTCAATCAAATCAGTGCCAGACTTTGATCGGAAATCAATAATATCCGAGAATGGAGTGGGTTTCACGATCAAAATCTCTTCCGGTATCTGATATTCACGGAAATCGGAGCGGATCGTTCCGTTCTCAACAACTTACCAACTTTCGAGAGGAATCAGCCTCGTCTTTCACGTAAAAAATTACATGCCGAGATGACATTCCAAATAATGTTATGAGACACTTGTTCAAAAGTCAGAGTTTATAATTTCACCTTTGTTTCTTTTCAAGAAGGGAAAAAACTGCTCCTCGTGAAATAAAATAATGAATTGACTTTTAGATACTGATATCTCGAAGACAAGAAACATGCAAACTGCGAAATAAATATGTTACTTAATATGGGAATATTTAAGAAAAATAGGAATTATCCATGAATTTTTATACGAAATGAATAACTACACAATTACCAAAATCTTTGTAATTTTAAAGTGTAATCGACCTCAAAGTGTAAAACAGTGTAAAAAATTAATAAGCAACAATTCTCTTCCTGTTAAAAAAGCCAAATTATATTGTTAAAGATGAATTGACATAATGATTGAGTACCTACTTATCACCTCCTTATCGTAATTGAAAAAAGGGTCAAGAGTGGTGGTGATAAGGTAATTAATTAAAATTGATGTATCTCTGTGAACTTAGATTGTAATTAATTAGTGATTTGTGTGTATAATACGCATATTTCTACCATATGTTTCTATCATTTGCTCCAAATTTACGAGCACAGGTTCGTGGATACGTGAATAACTTGTGTAAATATAAATATCAAATTGAACTTTTAAGTTCCGAGTATTAGTTTTGGTATGAAATTAATACGGAATCGGTAACCGGTACAGACATTGTTACCGCAGTTGGATTCTAACCCATTTTAGTAATCTTTAGCGATTTTAACCCCAAATTTACGTTTTGAAGTCTATTCCGTGAATTTCATATAAATTTGTGTAATATTGTGTAATATAAATATCGTATCCTTGTGTTTTGCTATATGTATTTGTATGTAAGAAATCTCTAACTTGTTGGGTATTGAAAACGATAGTAATATTAATAATGCTCATAATTAATTAATTAATCATTACATTACTCATTAATTCATGAAGAAGACAATGCGAATTCTTATTAAATAATTCTGTATATGTGTCATACTTAGGATTATGAAAAGTGACATAATTTTTAAGAAATATTGGTTGTGTGTCAAGTAAGTTTAAGATTTTTCATTTTTTATTGTAAGTTTCTCTGAAAATGTGAACATGTTAATTATTGGTGCTAACGATTATTAATTATAGTGACATATTTATTAGTAAACTTATAAACCTTTTGGAGCAGAGGTCCGGTTGGCGAGGGTGGGAAGAAGGGTAAATTATCAATTTTAGCGATTGAAAGAATAATGATAATAAAGTGATTCAACTAAATTTACGTAATTTATGTTTCTCTAAATTCATTCATGGGTAACGCAACAACCATTCGGTACACAATGCAGTTATTTCATGCATATTCGTCAAAACCTCCACAAAGTCGAAAAATATAAAGGTTTACTAAAATATCGTAGCTCTGCAGATAACAATTGTACTATTTAATAATTATTAAAAGGTATATAAACTCATCGAAAACTTAACGATGAACAAATCATAAATTTCTCTAAAACTATTATGGCAAACTTAATGCTAAAATGACCACCTGCACACAAAATGTAAGACTTACACACAATTAACTTTGCAGTGTTAAGCTAAAAATAATTAAGGTATGATTAGTGAAGAAAAGCAGAGAAAAGTTCAATTACAGGTACATTACGAGTACATATGCACCATCGAACAGAAAAAGACGGACAAATTAATAGTGTTTAACGCATACTAATTGTTAAGCAGTTGTGGAATCCATATATTTGTCGTGATTCTACAGTAAATGTCTCTTTGTCGCATAATTATTAGTAAAAGCTCGCGTATTTATTATTTGGCAGATATTTAAATATATAATTAATTAATGTTACATGTTCCCTTTACATGATTTCACTCTCTCGGCACTCACCCAATCCGAGGACGGGTGGTTTGATGAAGGATATCCGTTCCACACCCGAATTACACGAATTAATGTTAATACTACTGCTACTTCCTCCCTTCGAGGACTTGTTGATATTCGATGCCGAATTTCCACCCTTGGGGAAGAAGAGGCTTCCTTGTTGCGGTCTCCCAGTCGCAGTAAAGTGCACGTCCACCTCGACTTCCGACTTGCACAGGGGCGTCGTCGTATTACTCGACACGGAGCTTTTGAACGTAAACAAGTTATTTATGTGGGACGATCCCTGTGAAGTGGTGGAATTTGTGGAAGTGTTTTCCATCTTTCCCGATGTTGGGGTCTCAGCCGAAGATTTCGTCTTTTCGGTTTTTGAGTCGTCTACAAAATCAGTGAGAACTTGGTTGATCAATTTGCCCAGTGGGAGCAGCACTTCGACCTGCACGTTGGACGATGATGATGATGACGTGGTTGGCGTTATCGTTGGTGTCGTCCTTGTCACGACGGTGACAGGTTTTGGACTTGCATCGCTGTAACTGCTCGTTGTTGATGAAGTTAACCCTGTCCCAAATTTCCTCGTGGGGGGAAGTGTTCCTATTTTGGCGGAATGCAGCATCCGATCGTAAATCACCTTTTTGTCCCACGACCTGGCCGGATATTTGAGACAAGACGACGTACTCGACATGGCTGAGGATGCCCGACTCGACAGTGGGGGCAGTGTGCTTGACTTGCTGGGAGAGTGGGGCGACAACAAGAGGGGAGTGTGATGCTGGTAGCCAAGATATCTGCGTCGATAAGGGTTGTTGTAGAGGTAAGCGGCCGCGGAGGAGGACGAAGACGGTGTCGGCGTGGGGGACAAGAGGCGACGAAGTTCTAAGTCGTCTTCATCCTTGTTCGAAGACGAGCAGGATGGCGATGTCATCGTTGAAGGGGTTGAAGACGTGATGCAGTGCTCTTTTCCGTCATGCTCGGAAGATTCCGTGTACCTAAGACCACAAGCATTAAGCAACCACTGATGTCTTACTTTTTTGTGATTTCTCTTACCTCCCCGAATCCGAGTCAAGTTCTCCCTTCCCCAACTTCGGACTTGGCGTTTGGGGTCCCATTGACGACGACGAATTGCTGCTCCTTTCCTCATGTCCACTGTCGTGTGACGTCGAGACGGACAAGAGGCGCAAACTTTCTCCCAAATTCTCAATAGAATTCGACGTTTGTGTGGAAATCTCTTTTGTAGAAAAGTGTACGAGATATTCGTCACTCGACTTGTGGCTTCTTGTTTTCTTGGCGTGCTTGTTACCAGCAAATTTTGTACCTCCTTTCGGCGATGATGGAGTACGCCGAAAAGTTAGCAAGTTTTTCAGGAAAGATTTATCTAGAAAGTAAAAAAAAATCCTAGTTTTGCATTCTCTCTAAAAAGAATTGTGTAAAATTAAGTGTACGCTTTCGTCGCCTGTCCAGCACGAGAGATTCCTTGCTTAACGTCAACTCCTTCATATTTTCTGACGAATTGGTCGTTGTCAATTCTCCCCCTGGTAATTTGTCTCCTTTCTGCAGTACTTTCCCACCAAGCAGCGTTGCCGCTTTGTTCTTCCCCTTTAATTTCCCCCCTAAAGAAAACGTTCTTCGGGGAAGACATCCTGTCGTTGCCTGTTCCCAGAAACGATTTAGAAAATCAACCCTTCCTAGAAAAATACACATCTATTCCGATTTTTTACTCCTCCTCACCCTTTCATATTTCTTGATCGAATCTCGTAACGAACTGCATCTCCTTAGCGAAGACTTATTACTACTACAACTTATGGCACCTAAAGCAGCATCGTCCGCTTTCCGATAAATTTCATCGTCCTCGTCATCTCCTTGATTTTCCTGCATTTTACTGCTCGCCGTTCCTCCCGTGATGAAGTACCCGTGCTCCGTCTGGTAAACTTTCTTCGATTTCGTGAGTCTCTCCAAGACCTGGTATAAAAGCTCTTTTGGTGGAAGCACCGTGTCAGGAAATGAACTTCCCAACTCTTCTAAAATCCCGTCTACGAAGGCTTCTCGACCTAAGAAAAGAGAGAACAAAGTTGAAAATTTACTACCACGTGACCCAATAGACAGTCACCTATGCATCAATAATTAATGGTACACATGCCTCCATTTTTCATCTTAATCATTCACTTCCATCTCCATTTTCACTTCTCATGACCAACCAACCACCCACCACAACCGGCTAAATGACTACAATACGCGAGGTGGACGGTGGATTGGATGAGTACGCGATAATAATAAACCGTGACACTAAATTAAAACTTTATATGTAAATACATACATAAGCATATCAAAACGGTCCTCCGTCTTATCGCCACTTTTCATCTCTCTATCTCCACAATGGTGTTCAACGCATCCATTGTTGTCCCATGAAACTGACCACTGCGGACGCGGACAAAAGTGTCAATATTTTTTTGATTTATTATTATTGACAGCGATTACGAATTCCGAGAGAAAGTAATCCAATAAAAAAATGGACGAGACACGGCTTAAAAATCCAGTCAAAGTAAACGGTCTGGCATGAACGTACGTAGGTACAAATTCATTTTTTATTTAATGTACAAAAAGGATGATCGTCTCGATTGAGAAAGATCAATGAATGCATGCATTAGATAAAAAAATGTCTCGATAATCGATCCACACTATGAAACTACGTATCCACATACACCAAACAAATATCGACCTCAGAATCTCATCCTCGTACATATGCATGCATAATAATCATGCACCCATTCTTGCGATAGGTATCAGTTCATCATGCAAATTTTGTATTATTCATCCCCTCCCTCTCTCGAGAAGGAAGAAGATGATTCTAAAAATTTAATCAATTCGATTCAATCCGCCAGAAAAATTTCAATCAACTCTTTTCTGAATCATGTCTCTTTCAAATCTGAGTCCAAATCAATTTCCATCAATCACATTGCACGGTTGAGATGAGATGAGATTGGATTTGGATGAGATTCATTGAGACACTTTCCCAAGAAATTAATGCGCCAGGCAAGAAGAATCTCCCTAAAAGTGAGGATGCTGATGCTGCTTGGTTTAAACGCGTCTTTAAGGTAAATTGAAAATTTAAATTGTTCACGTTCTTTTTTTTGAGGATAAATCGAACGAAATTTTTACAATTTTTTTACAATCTTTGCGCTGCTTTTCCTACTTTCTGGAAGGTGCAGCATGTATTATTTAGTACGTCGTAAAAAACCATGTAAGCAATATTTCAAGCTTTTTAATTTTTTTTCTGTTCTTACCTGCACCCGTAAGTTCGTGAATGGCCCAACATATCGAGTCTGACAATGGAATAAAGTTGCTCGGTTCGACCGGATCGGCGAGAAGTTCTTCAATTTCGCCTAAAATAAAGAAAAATGAGAGGCAAATTTACTTTACAGCTTTCTTCTTGCTAAAGTAATCTTTGATTAAACAAAGTTTCAAGTGAGGCGAGCGAGTGTCATGAAAATGAAAATGAGTGAGGGTTGGACATTGACGATTTGAACAGAGGAATAATAAGATGATGTCCAACTCTAATGTTGTACACACATTTGGAGAGGAAAAGGCAAACAGGTGTCAATTTAACACCACGTTCATTTCTTATCAACGTTGAAATATGGAGCAAAACTGGTTTAATCGTCATCTCATTTTCATCCTGGCTCAGAAGAGGCACAAGCTCATTCTTTTAGTTTTAATTTTAATTGTGCGCAGCTAATTCCTTTTCCTTCCTTGTTTTTCTTTGTGGATGGTGAATATCCGTGATCCACGCCCCCTCCGGCATCTCATTTACAAACGGATGGCTGCCCCAGCTCAATTTGGTTGGGATCCACCAACCAACCGTGCCCCCAAAAAAGCAATTAATTAGCCGAGAGCAAACATAAAGACAAATTGGTTTGACACCGGGGTGACACTCAGTCAGTCAGCTCAGTGTACATAATAATACCAAGAGATGAAGGTACTCGTAGGTAGGATTGGAAATGAGAAAGTCTCAGGATGCCCAACGGGCTCATTTTCGCACATTCTCCCTTTTATTTGACACTCATTTGCTCACTCAGTCAGTCACTCAAAGTGTAGCAGAAAGAAAGACAACGGCTCAAGAAAATGATGAATTTCAAGAACTTCTTCTTGCGGCTATTCTTTTGATTAATGCTCATTACATCGACTAATATCTGGCAATAATATTACAAATATTTTCCTAAAACGAACCACATTTTTGTATACATGATACGTGAAAGAAGAAAAACTTGATAACTTTGCAAATCTGAAAAGCATGTCTTCCATGTCGTGACAGGGTAGTAAATAACATCATAACATCACATCATAAAAGATGACAATTATTATATTGAGCAACTCCTCGTACACTGCTCATTACGACGACTGCGGTACGCATGCAAGTAGCCATTGTTTACTTTTCCCATTATTGAGCCCTGCATGACAAGTGACATCCTTCCGATGGTTCATACATACGCATGTACCTAAACTGCAGTATTAAGAGGTCAACTTCTCGTGTCATTCGTAATATGTCACGTACGTTTCAGTTTTGTCACATGTGTGACACCAGCAACTTAGTCTTGTCACTTTGTCACATTCTTCCTCCCAGAAAAACAATGCTGAATGAGAAACAATTCCATATTAATTGGTCGAATCATCGTCACGATTCGCAAATAATTGTCAACAATTTGTCTTATGTAGCATTCTTCGTCTTCATCATGTTTACTTATTTACTACATGCGGATGGGAAGTGTTTAACTACAACGACTACATAAACTCGACACTGCTACGTTTAATTATAATTTAAATAATAAATGTTAAATGAAACGGAAATAGTTACTGGGTTGATGTCGTGTTATCTCCTTGTCTGCGTTGTGATGCAAGAAAAATGTGTGTTAAAATTATCATTGTCTGCTGCTGTCAACATTACTGAATTGTTCCCGTAGACTCGTAAAAAACGGAGAGAATTCTGTACTCCTGTACAACTGACAGACGAAGCGGAAATTCCCACAATTTTTTTTCACTTTTTATGCAAAATTTGAAAAAAACTATACCCATGGTTCAGTTCAGATTTGGATATTTGATTATCTGTCTCAATGTTGCGATGAAAGTAAAACCGTTGTCTTATTACTTGTTCAATCAAGGATGAGAAACAATTATGTTTATTATTTTTTCTTTGTAGGGCAGAAAGAAAAGGATGAGAAGAAGAAGAAGACAAGTGAATAACATAACTGACTCCATTATTTATTAGAGAGAGAGAGAGAGATGTAACACTGCCATATAAATAATAATAATGGGGAGTCAGGTAATATGCACGTGAGTGTGTCGTTTCGTTTATTGTTACTTCAAACCAACGACGACGACAAGGATGCATGATTGACCAATCAGGGATGATGATGAGAAGGAAAGTGGTCTCAATTCCGTCATCAAAAACTAACACGGCAAAATTCTTGATATTTTTTATGAGATAGATCCATATGAAATGAGGCCTAAAAATAAGTAATAACTACAAATAAGATAGGGACAAATAAGATGAATTGTCTAACATTACCAGAAAGCAGATGAATAAAGAGTGAATTGGAGGCAAGTTGAGACTCGGACCATGCGATGTTGCAGGAACTTTGCAAAAAAAGAAAGGGTTGTGAACCCATTGTTGCGAATGTATTCAGATGCATCATCTTTTTACATGATTTCTTTAATTTGAGACTAAAAGTGAAGCAAATAACAAAACAAACAGTGTTCAATTTCAGTAAATAGTCCGTCCTGGCGTCGTCCTCGTCTACAATTTACTGAAGAACTCGACTGTTCGCTGACCATCTCATCCTTTATCTTGGTCCGTACACAAGCCCATCTTTCTTGAGGGTCTGTCTCCTATCACTTTTATTTCACTTGACGTCTTCTCTCCTTTGTCACTCTAAACACACAGTTTTGTTATGAACCAGACTTGGTTTATGCCTTGGATTCATGACACCTTTAATATTTTCGTAAAGAAAGAGAAAGAGTCCACTAGTCCAATTCTTCAGAGAATAGCTCCACACAATAAACCCATTTGTATTAAACGATATGCTAATCATGCCGACAAAGAACGAGTTATATATGAATATGTTGCTCTCGCTTGGAAAATATTTTCTTCAATTTCATTTTATGACACTTTTACTTTTCGATTTCAATTTTGCAAAAATTAGATTCAACTAACTTACCGACAAACTCGATTCTAAATCCGGGTGGACTTTTCAAAATTTTTCTAGCCCATGCCAACTTGACGATTATGATGCAATTGTTTGTGGTGGTGGTGTCATCGGGGATGGGGGTGGCATCGGAAGAATCGTCCTTGTCCGTGATACTGGTCAAACCACCGACTAAAATTGTGGAGGGTAAAATAGTTCCTTTATACTCGAGGGATGTGATGGCATGAGTGACTTCCGGGTTCCAGATACAGGCAGAATTGGCGTGGACAAATTCCTATGGATGAAGAAAAACATGAATCAATGAGGGTATTTATTGCGACTTGGCATTTTCGCATCGCAACATACTTCACTTTTTCTAAATGGTGAATTTTGCGAAGTGAAGACACTTCGCGAATGACAAAGTTCGGAAAATTGGCAAACATGTCTCGAATTTTGCGCTAATTTCCATTAGTTACCGAAGTTTTATGTCTGAAATTTACCACATAAGAAATTTGAAAAATTCTAAAGGCCAAACTTCAGTAACTAATAGAGATTTATGGATTTTTCCCATTGGAAAATTTGTGAAAAATATTTTGCGACTAAAAACTAGCCCTGGAGATGCGCAAGTTCGCAAATCAATTTTCAACCCATTTTTTGCAAACTTGCGAACTTTACTGTTTTGCGGACGTTGCTAAATATACGAACTCGAAATGAATACCCTCAATATTTTACTAATTATTTAACATTATTTTTATTAGTAGAATATTTTTCCCAAATTTGACCAGCTTCATTATTTTGTATACTTTAATTATGCCATACAAGTCGCTTTGAAATCAAGCCAGGCCCAAAAGTAAAAGTTTTTTTTACCCATTATTCCATCCTCCTCTGGGGATAAAGACATTAAGACTTTGTAAACTACATTTATTTCCCATTAGATAATAACATTTGCATTTATAAATCTTTCAAAATCGCCGTATGAGAGGAAATGATACGACCAGACCACAAAACAAATAAGTCTCTTTTGTACCCAACCCACATCATCCCAGGTCATGTCAACTCGTAGTAAATATGAAAATCATGCTTATGCCATTCTCCTCTTGACATTTGGCACTTCATGCGCAATAAATATGAGAGTGTACAATTATTATTTCGCGAGGAGTGACAGATACAATCCAATAAATAAAATCGCATTTTTTTCAACTGTCTCCTCGGAGAAAATGAAATCGTCTCATATCTAGAATAATGTGCCATACCAAGTGCATTGTTATTACGAATTATTAAACAAACAAGAAATGAGAAACATTTAAAAGAGGCGAGTAATTAAATCCGATACGCATCATTGTAACGAGACAACCATCATAACCAGCAGATTTGCTACGACTAGCCTGCCTACCTACCCATCTTATATATTTTTTCTTCAAAATATGACAAAATATGGCCAATAAATGTTTCAAAGGTCATAAACAGTTCCTCATTATTGTGCCGTTTAGACATATTTATTTTATTGAATATCCTTTATGGTTATGTCTTTCTTGTGATTGCGGACTTGATGAATTTTCCAATCGTGTGACTTTGTCTTAGTGGAAAATTAAAGATTGGGAATGATCAGAAATATTTCTCTGTTACAGATTTTCTGCATCATTTTTTTTCTACTAAAGAAAATAAGGATCAACTTTATGGTGGTACACTCTCATCGCCATTTGCAGAATAAACCAGCTTTTCTTCTAAGCGTCTCCTCTCAATATCAAAAATCCAACGTGAAGCAAGCTACCTGACTCTGAAGTGACCGTGGTTGTTGCCATTCTGATTTATCACCCTCATTATTGCGAGCCAAGGAAATAAATCGAATCCATCCCACTTTTCCTAAACTCACTCACTTTACTTACCTACCTACAAGACATCGCATCTATAAACTCATCTATTTAATACAATGGGATGAAATAATCTCTCTCTTAAAAAATTGATATGGGATCAAACAATAAAAGAGAAAAAAAACTTGGATTTTGACAGTTGGACATTTTATTCCAATTATGAGATATTTTTCATGCAACTGTGTCCAATATGAAAAATATTAATATTAATTTCCCCAATTTCCTCATGCTTCTTTTCAACCCCCGACTGTACATATTTGGTTATAGGAGAAACAAACCACAATGAAATGAAATGAAACCTAACCTTTGACTCCAGTCTGTATAGATTTGGTCCAAATAAAAATGCTTAAAAAACCTCATAAAACCTTCATCTTTCCTTAACGAGAAACTTTCTTCCTTCGCTTCGCTGTTGTCGTCGTCGTCGTTGTCGCTTCGAAAACCAAGCCAAAATTAATGGCGTTGGTCTCTCTGGTCAGTTAAACTATGCAGGTTTTATTGTTGTCCAATAATTTTATGGGGATCATGTTCATCGGAGGAGGAACTATTCTGCCACATCGATCATCAATGTGATTTACAGTTTTAGAGAGAGAAGTTCGTAATGCTCTCGTTTTTTAAAGTAGAAATCTACAAACTCGTCACTCAAAAGAATGTACATAAATGGTGCAATAATAAAAAGAGGAAAAAAATGCCCACCTTAAACAAAAATATTCCTTTGAGGCTTGAATCCTGCGGAAGTGCATGTTCTTGTTCCGGCATAAATTTGGTGACCTTCCGATCCTTGGCCGGATTTGTAAGTTTGTCTGCAAGTCAAAACTTTTAATTAGCGCTTCTTTCGGTCAAATCAAGCATTAATTACGAATTGATTTTAAACTCATGGCATTGTTCGATTTGAAGAACAAATCAAACACGATCATCTCCACAAACATAGAGACGCCGACAATGACGACGACACTCACACAATCTGCATACGACCAACCAACCAACCACTTTGACCAAGTGGCACTTTTATTTAATTATTGTAAATATGTACCTACTGCTTCCTCCCGAACTTCTAAGGACGACCATTGCAACCAAATAAATAAATCAGACGCACAATAAAAACGCTCATTTACTTGGACTACTGCCACTGCCAGCACACAAAAGGGAAGATTATACATGCCATCCCATCATCAACATCATTACCGTCTTGTCGTCAATCATGATTATTTTATTGAGTGGACTGAGTGACTTTTATAATGACTCCTTGTGTTGAGCACATCCCACACGAGTACGTACACACACCGGCTACTGAACTTTTGTCAACTTTGTGATCAGGAAAAAAATCCTAGTGATATTTTTGCTTATTGATTTATGCGAAGTGATTGAATCGAGCTTTCTCTCCGGTTGGGTAACATATGCGGATGTGCTATGGACCTGTGAATCCAATGTCTTTTAATTTCTCTCTCCGTCGTCGTCGCCCCTGCCTGACGCATTTGCATAAGAGGCAACCACCGCGTCCGTACCGACGGATGATACCAAACCCATGTACGTTGGCTAAATTATCTAGGATAAGAATTGCAACGTAGAATATGATGAAAACAGAATAGATTGCGAACTGGTGGGAGGTCTGAGAGTGATGAAAATTCAGATAGATTTTATTCTCTAATCGAAGAAGAAGGAATAACGATTTGATTGACGGACGGCTCATTGATTTCTGTGTGTTGATTGATTATATTTCACTATGAATTGGGGGTTTCATACATACATGCGCAACCATAGTCGTCTGGCTGTGTGGATTTTTTCACAATATTTTTATCCGCTCTGTTCTAGGAAGGAGGTTTAACACATATCTTCATATCGTCATGAATGAACAAACAAACAACGGTGTGTAATCTGTGACTATTTTGTGTACAGATCGAATAGAGATATTATTACTTCTCAGGAGTTTTACACTTCACTCATTCGTCACTATCACTAGTTGCATAGGGCTAAATATACGTACGTACAGGTGGTTGTTGATATAGGGCTGAACAGCGTGTGGTCAGTGGCTGTAGGGCTGGCTGTATGCAGTACTCTTATTATTATGCGGTTTGATTTCGAATAATGCTGCTATAAATAGGGGACTGTACCACCAACCAACCAGCCCAGATTGAAAAAAAAGTATGTGGAATCAAATCTACATCGAAATCATGGTCTGGCCGTAGTGGTCAATGGCTTTCAATGAAGAAAACAGAGTCGTTCGTATGCAAATGTGGGGACAAAAAATGGTTACCTGCTCTTCCTGCCGAGTGATGATGATCATCGTCTCCTTCTTCCTCGTCGTGATGTTCTTGTCCTTGGTTGTTCTTGTCGTCGTGAATTGGGACAAATTTTATGGCCAGAGAGTCCTGAAGGAGGACGAGGTATTGCCGAATTTCTGGACGAATGTTGGTCATCGGAGCGGTTTCCCCGTTCTCCATGTTGAATTAGGAACACACAAGGGTCAAAACTGAGTCACATAGTCGCAATAAAAACGGGAAAACGTGGCACAAAATATGCACTTTAAATAGTTCCTTAATTTTAATAGCACATTCAGGATTTCTGAAAATAAATGTTCCCACAATTTAACTCGAGACGTTTTATTTTAGAGCATCTTCCCTTGAGCGGAGTCCAAACCTGGCGAAACAGATTGAAATATTCGTTATTATTTTTTCTAAATAATTCCAACCTTAAGGAGTCTCAATCTTCTTGAAAATCTTATTATCACATTTCACAATAATTTTATTCTAATTGCACTCCTGCCACTATATCACCGCCAGGCTAAAAAAATAATCTCGTAACCTTTCTACCTTCCAATATGTACAATAACTAACTACAAAGTCGTATTAGTTCCACCGTGTTCGTCGAATTGGGGAGTGTTACTCGTATCCAATGGATTTGTCGCGTTACTTAAACCTATTTCATTACACAAACACCACCACGAAATCAAAATCCTATTATTTATTACGATGGGATGGTCAACAATCAAAGGAAAAATAAACACTACAAGCCAACACAATCCTCCTGTGCAACTGTCGCACCCACCAAAAGCAGAATATTCTCTAGCGAACCTCTGACCTGCAGATATTATTCCACGATGATGACAAACTACCCAAATATCTTTTGGATACACTTTTACTTAAGAAAAAAACGCCAAATTGGAGTGAATTATTATGGACAAATTTTTATGGAGGAGAAGAAAACACGCACTTTTTACTAAGCACACCAACCAACCACGTACAAATTCATATTTATCTGCGACAAATAAGGAATGGTGCAACAAGACTCAATTTCAGCGTTGCGTGTGCACATCTCACAAAAATTTCACCCATATTTGGCACATTTTTGCTGATATATACACACCACACCACACACACTTGATAAAAAGGAGTGACAGTAAACAGAAGACGTTTTTTCTTCTTCTTCTTCTCCCTGGCCCTGCTTAAGATTTGGATTAAATAAATTTGACATGAAATGAAACGCATGAATTTAATCAACCCCGCGGGACGTCTTTCACAAGCACATCTTCCTCTCCGTCATGTCAAGAAGGTCACTCACGTTGTACGTACCACGGAATGAATGACAACTGCAGCAGCAGCAGAGTCATCTCCAAAAACAGAGCGAAAGTAATTCACCAAGTTTGAGACAGTTTTAGGGCAAAATTGTCCAATATACATATGTTTCACATCTTTGTTTGTTGAGAAATAGAAATTAAGGTACAACTTGTGCCCAATTATTTTACGAGATGTGGGTCTCATTTGAAACATAAAGTCGTAAAGTTGTCGGATGTTTGCAATCAGTTTCGATTCATATGGAAATTAATTTATTAAATCAAACTGGTATGAGTGGTGGTGGTGGCAAAGTAGTGTCCAGTTACATATGTGTGTATCTATTGCAATTTTAAGGACACCATCACTATGAAAATACTTACTCACTTGAGAATAATGGGAAGGTTGAGACAGCCAACAAAACACACCTGCATAAATACACGCAATGTCTCGGTGACAAGGGCACAATGATGAAGTGAGTGTCACTCTGACTTGTTGTCGCATCTCGTGAAGAAACAATGGTTTTAAATTGCAAATTAAACTGTTTTCAATAATTCAGCGATAAAATGTCACCAACACAATTACATGAACCCAACCTTAATTTTCTAATAAGCCAGCCACACACACACACTTATCCTCTGCTGCTGAGATACATGATGATGATGACGATATGGCACAATCACATTTACATACATTTACAGGTGTGATTGGTGATACGTTTCACTCACTTTTTTCCCAATGCATTCCTCTTTTACGGTTTCTGCTTCACATTATTGCAAAATGATTGGAATCTGACTGAGAATTCACACTTCGTATGTATACCCTTGCAAAATATTGAGACAGGTGAGCTACGTAGGCAAAGTGACCAACTGACACGCCGTGAAATTCGATATGTAACGTGTGCTTAAAAAATAGCAAATATTTTCTTTCTTGTCCAACACACGTGATCGATCCTCATAAAAGTTTCTGTCCCTAGTACCCCTCTCCCTGCCCCTCTCCTTAGTGTAGCACTAATCAGAAAAAGAGACCACAGGAATTTTTACTGCGAGCAGTTCTCTGTATGAAATCTCATCTGTTGTAATGCAACTAACTTCACCTACCTCAACCAAGGCACATCCAATATATTCTTCTTTGTACACACACACAGAAAGAGTAAACAACGTGTCGTTGTGAAACAGAAAAAACAGGGATATCCCATTAAATGGCAGGTATGCAATGCAGGCATGCATGCATCGCATCTATTATTTTAAAAGACTAACTACTTTTTCTTCTCTTCTCTCTAAAACAAATACCAAGTCAGACCAGACCAGACCACGCGAATTAAGGAACGAACACACTTTCTTGCTAATTTAGCTGCTAACTGTCAACTAATAACTGTCCTGTGGTGGTGAAATGACCAGAGGATCGTTACGATTATTATTATTATTATGCATGTTATGTTGTTATCTTTGAGCAAATAATGTTTTAAAATTTATGCATTTCTTATTCCTTCTTTCTTTTTCTCCTCACTCTCTGTACGTACATATGTAAATACATAAGTATGTGCATATTATTGACTTTACTTTTTGCACTTGTGGTTATCGGTTGTGCTGTCACCTCGCAGAAATTTCTGTGTAAGTAATGGAATTTGTGTACTTAATGTAGACACTCCCAATTTTGGCCAATAAGTGTGTGTGTGCATGTAATAATGTGATGGTCGTCGGTGTGCAGAAATTATTTGCAGGTTGGAGAGTGTGCCTTAACTGTGTTTTGCGTAATAGGAAGAAGAACAAGGATAAGGTTTGTGTGACCAATTCTTCGTCGTCGACGGAGAGTTGTTGGAGGGCTGCTGCTGCTTGCTGGTCTCCCATGGCGTGGGGACGGCGGCCTCACCTCAGAAATAAATGGAATGTGGACGAAATGAAACTTTATCCTAAAATTTATTAGGATTTAATTCAATTTGAGACGAGATGACGCCGCAGCGTAGCAAAACATTTAGAAATACGAGGCATAACAGTGGAATAATAAAATTTAAAGGACTGTAATATGTCGTCGAAAAGAGAAAAAGTGTCATGTTGCAAAATTCTTTGCGAAAACATGCAAATCCTCACATGTATGCGAATGTATACACATTTAGAGGAGAGATGTGTAGTAATTTAAGCAGTAAGGATGATTGTGATCCTGATCTGATACTAATACGACAAGGAATGTCCATTAGAAAAAATGTAAGGAAAGGTGAAGGAAATAACGAGCAAGCCAATTTTTTAAGAAATTTTATTTCCAAGCTTGATTTCCTGTCAGAAATGACAAATAAGTAAATAAATGGGTGGCGTTTTCGTTCTGCGGCAGGTTAGAGAAGTTTATCAGAATTATAGTGTCAGGAAATACGGGTGTGGGTCGTATATATAAAACACGTTGACCTGACCAGCTTGTCATGTTCATGTCATGTCAGCACGAGATTGGTCAACTGTACAATAACGGTATTTGACTTTCAAAGAATGCAATGTAAAATGCAAATGTGCAAGAGATCGGAATTTGTGGTATGTACATTAGAGGTAAAAATAAGTCAAACTTTCTTCATTATACCAGTTATTCGAGATTTAATGCCATCTCATAAGAATGCTTAGATTACAAAAATTTCGCAAAATTAACAATATTATTGTCCAGCTCATTTTAATTAAATTTAGAATTTCTGACAATTACAAAAACCTCAAACTAAATCTCCTGCCTATAGAGTTAAGTAGTTACATATGTAGATTAACTAGTGTTACGTTACTCTAGATGTTTATGTCATCTCAATCACAAAAGTTAAGCAGTGTATCGAATCTCTCTCCTCTGGTGGCATAATAATGTCATTATCTTTATCTCCTCACTCGTCATAGTCGACGGAACGACGACCGATCAAGGATGAGATGCATTCCTTCGTGCTGCTCTATAAACATGATACCTATTTCAGTTGCATTGTCGATTTCAGCATGTCGCAATATTGTTATTGTTGCTACAACAAGCAAACTATCTGGCACATATGTACGACAGCCGACTAACTATTCACCCAGTAAGAGCAGTAGCAAACTGTAGACAATCACACCGCAATAATAATAACAACAATCTCACTTTGTGTAACAGTAACTGCAAACAATGAGTAAAGTATGATGATCAGATCATCGTTGAACGTACATATTACACCAACCAACCAACTAACCAGTGCATGCACGAGATGACAGGTCACAATTATTAAATAAAGAAGGTAGGACGCGCATTTTTCCTTTTATTATTCCAATTTGTACACTTGTCCCATTACAGTTTAGCATGCAACAATTATATATTTGACTCAACTATGGCTACTTAAATAACGAAACGGAATAATAATTAACAAATCTAAACTGTGAACCATTCATTGGTCAACGGATACTAATAAAAATCGCAAACAAGATGTGATGCAAGCATGCATAGCGTCACTTAGGTGTCATCAATTTGTATGTATACCTAATCACACGACCCGTTCAACTTTTTTGCACTTGAATGTGTCCAATTTTGGCAAATAATCATATTGTTTTAAAGTATTAGCGTAGTTTGCCAAAATCACTGCCCAAGCTGAGCATATGTACATAAATATATTCTTCCACGTATTTATGTCTCGTAAATCATCTAAATATTGGCAGATACTTTTTCGCAAACAAATTTCTGCCAATAAAGTTACAAATTTGTTTACACCTAAAATTCGACAAGGCCTCCAATTTAATTTACCTTTCAACATTTCCACCATCCATAAAGTAACAAAAAACTTTACACCATTTGCTCTCTCATCTTATCATCATCTCATCGAGAAAAGTTGCTACCCAATAAAACACATCGCTTCGAATGGAAGACAGGCAGACACGATCTCATTATTATTATCTTATCGGATGGATAAGACAATATTGAAGCCGTTGTTTGAAAGCAGTAGCACTTGTTGGCTAATTGTAATTGACCCAGACAGATGCAAACCTCATCATCATCATCATCTCCTTTAAACGAAAAGAAAAGTAAGGACGAAATAAATAATGCTAAATCCAGTTTTACATTCCATTTATACGATTTCGCATTCGCACTCCAACCATTGGACGAAGAATCTCAATCAAGTCGAGATGATGATGATGACCAATTGAGACAAATAAGTTATTCTTCTTCTCCTTCAACTCTTCCTTTCCACTCTGGCACGCACTTTTTCGCCAATAAGTTTGCTTACTGATTGACTAAATAACTAGAACAGAACAGGACAGGGCACTCACCCAACCAAACCACCCCGAGTTAATTAGCAATTAGTCAAGGATTGATTTGTACGACGGGTCTATTTCCTTTGACAGGGCGACAAAGTGAGCCCCACAAAAAAAGTAAGTATTTAGCGAACTTTTTGCGTGTCGTGTCACAATAAAAACAAAAACAAAGCAACACAACACGAATTCTTACGACTTGGTCATGATGCAGGCAACTGGTAACCTCACCTTTAAGCGTGTTGACTGAGGTCGTCGCCGAGTCCTCCTCGTGTAATTTGCAAATTTAAATTTATTTAAAATCCAACAAATGAATAGTGAGACCACCAACTACTTAAACGAATAACATTTTATGACAAAAAACTGGATTCTTTGTCATATCGTGGTGCTCCTGAATCTCGTAAAACTCTTACCTTCTTCTACGCTATCTCATCTTCTTCTTTACTTACTCGAGGGCAAATTAATTTTCGCTTAAAAATTTCATTAATCAAGTTAAGAAAAGGTTGAGATTTATAAGTGTGGAAGAAAGTAGCGGTCGTACAATATTGAATATAATCATAAATTGATGATAATTTAATAGATTAATTCCCCCTTGCCAAGAAAGGTGCCGACTATGTATTTATTTACTCACTCACTCACTTTTTTCTAGTCAATGGGGATGGCAATAAAAATTGTCAAGTGGTTTTTACAAGATTTCCCTAAATGATTTTCTCCACTTGAAAAAGAGATAATTAATATACTCCATTTTTAACAAAACGACTACACATTAAAATTGCATATATTACATTTTTGCAGAGTAATTTGCCATATAAAAGTTCCACCTCCGCCTCCTCCTCCTATATACAAAATCCTACCGGTCTGGCCTGGTCGTCGGAACAAGACGACAAGCGTCTGTCTGTTTGGTAGAAGTATTTAATAATCCCATGCAAATTATCACCTCTCGGTCTTACAAGAAATTAACCCTCGAGATAGAAAAACTTTCAATTCCACATATTGCAGGTAATCAACCAGTCCAAGCACACGCAAACACGCTACACACTTAATAACTTCATCATCATCTTCGAGTCTCATGTTCTCAGCCAGCAGTGTCATTACTGTACGACTCCCATTCATCAAACCATCATCGCAATCATCCGCTTATGTGTAGCTTATCCTTCGTCAAGGCCAATAGACTAAGATAAATAAGTAAATTTCTATTCTATTTATGCTGCTAAAAGTTCAACCTATAATTATTACAAGCTGGCAACATTTAGTAAATATGTAAATACACACATGCAACCTCAAAATCGATTTTCCCCTCTTGCTCAATCTCAACCCTAAAAAAATAAAAATAAAACCATAATTGAATTAACCCTTTGATTCACCTTAAAAATTAATAACTTCAACGACCTGTCAGCTCGTTGTCGTATAGGAATCATCACCTCGTCAAACGAGGGATGAAATCTTAGCAACAGGTTCAACCCCAATCAGCCCACGTGACTAATGGCTTAATGAATTTTGTGTAATGAAAAATCCAACTAAAAAATCGGCCCGAGACGATATCTAATCTTGTTTAAGGAAGGATCGAAAAGATGAGATTCTCAGCTTCTCCATAATTTGCTGGTAAATAAGAAGGGTACGAATTATCTGCCTCAGTTGAGACGTTGCTTGGCTAATACTGATTTTTAAAAAGGGAAAGTTGATACAAATCACTTGGTCAAATAATAGTAATAAAACCTTTGTAAATACTTGCTCACTTGTAAATACATGGTATTTGTATTTACTCAGGCAAGCTGGGGATGATTACATACTACTAAATAATGCATACTTATGTACATACTTGGCTACATGGTGATTCGCGAATAAACTTATTTGCAATAAATGAATGAATAATGATATCCAATCCTTTTCATCGGGATTAATTTCACTGACTGACTAGACTGTAAAACAGAACATTTTTTATAAAAGCCCTACTATTTCATGTTTACATGTCACACTCAAGTGATTCCACCAACTTTAGTTAGTTTTAGTATATTTACAGTAGCAGTAAAAAACAAAAGTTGGCTGCGGAGTGAAAAGACAATTAAACGCTGTTTATTCTTAATAATCGTGTTAAATAAGTGGACAAATTGTTGCTTTACTATCAAACAAGGGGAACAATTAGAGATAATACAATAATTTGTACGTAGGTAACAACCGCTGAATTCAAAACGGGAACAATGACGACGGGAACAATGACGACATTAAACAAAGTTGATAATAATCTTATTATTTAAGATTAGAAGAAAATGTAATGGCAAGATTATTAAATTGTACGTTTATTTATTTATTTTTCTTAAGCTCATTTTCACGTCTTATTATCTTTCAAACAGAATTTGTGTTGTTGTTGTTGTTATTCCACGCATAATAAATTACTCCGGAAGCAGCCAAATTATTTAAGGTGGAAGACGAAATAACCCTCGTTTTATGACCTGCCAATTTCTAATAAAGTTACTTAAACTACCATAAATTACTAATTACTTGCAAATTGTAAAATAAATTGATTATTTTAGCAAATAATTTGAATTTTGATTGAAAATTACAAATTTATTTTGCCCTAACGTCACCTCATAAATAGTGATAAGGTGTAGTGTAGTACCTTTCTTACTTATCAGAAAGCAGTTAGTACATAAAATTCACTTTATATTTATCAACAATCGCCCCACAGGGACACGAACCTCACCCAAACCCAGCAGCCAGCCAGGAGTAATGATAATCAATCAATAACCAACAAATCGTATCGACCAGAGATCGACAATAGCGATTATTATTTATCAATCATATCTATATTGATGCTGATTGATTACTCAAACATGAAAAAGTCGAGTGCATTCAATTAACATGCAGATTGCACTTTGTAGATACTCCTAAGCTTCCATTGATTGATATTCATCACCAGTTTTCCAACTTTTATTCAAGCCGTGATTTTATACTATTCAGGGTTTCTTTTCTCAATCTCCTCTCTTTTTGTATTCAGAGAGGGACTATTATTACTTGCATTATCGATGAGAGAGATAAGCCCGAGGGATGGAAAGATGGAAAATGCTTATAAACGATGCCCGTACTGCTACTGAATAACTTACTGAATCGTACACACTTTGTTTGTGGGTGTGTCAAACTGCATTTTCATGGCACGTACGCCAAACCTTTGGATTCCACCCCTTTGCTTTTCCTCGACGAGTGGACCACGCCCCCCTTCGCAATAATAAAAAAACCTGACTTGAAAAAAATATCTTAAATGTTGCATATCAGCAACAGTTTAGCCCAGTGGAATAAAATAATTGACCCTCGATCACGGGATGCATACTAATTCGTATTAATTATTGGGAAATTAATTGATAACTTTTATTGTTATCTGAATCAACTGATAATTTATGAGAATCGTGGGTTTCTTTTAACAACTTTGTTAGCAATGGGGTCATCGCAGGTGTGGAAAAAAGTGAAAGAAAAACTTGGCGCAATTATGTTAATGATTGATCATCGATAACGTACGTATAAAATGTGGCTTAAAATATCTGGGATTAAATACGTAGAAAAGTGAAAAAAAAATAACTTATTTATTTCAGACGGATTGAAATTTAAATGACACCTAATTTAAAATAATTTGGGAAAAACTTGCATAAATTAAATTTTCCACACGAAATGAAGTAAAATCTTATCTCATAAAAAGAATTAGTATTCTGCTGGAGATTTCTCAAGTCTCGATTGCTCAATAAGTCTGCGTCATGAAAAATCTTTTGTGGAATTGCTCAATTCTTTTAGATAAATATCACATTTTAACCTTGAAGAAAGTGAAGAAGATGTGTCGGATCGTTTTCATTTCATGAAATCCATCATCCATCCATCCAACTTTTTTTTTCGTTGCCGTTAAATTTTCAAGTTCGAAGTCAGTCACAAGCATTTCATAATGGCGACGAGTCCAGAATATGAAATCAGGTAATGTCTCGTCCTTTATCATCTGTGCCTTATTGACGTTAAAAGTGTGTACACAAAAACCTTGACAAAGTTAATTTTGTTACGACAATGATAATAATAAGCGAGCAATGATGTGAAAACAGAATGGCAACGAATTTTATTATTATCCACTCCTCCTCATTATTCTACGCAATGTGATAATTAGATGGAAGAATAGACCAGCAAAATGACATTGCATTACTAAAAAAATTACGCACAAGAGTCAAAAGAGTGGAAGAAACAAATATGTGGTGTGGGACACGGCGAGATTAATTACCTGAAAAAATTTATATTATTTTTAATGAAATAAATGATGTGCTGACAAGTGAGACGTGACAGATTGACTGCTGCTGCCTGCCATGGAACATATTGTACTTATTGTTTCAAAATTTTGTTATATTTTATGGAAAAAATGGACAAGTTTGATTCCTTTATGTACATTTGTTTCGCAAGGTGACTAATATTTTTGAGTAATTAGCGCATTTGATAATTTCTTACACTTTTTCACTAATTAGTTTCACAATGCCACTACCGATGGACAGCAGCCGACGTCTCATCTCATGCGTTACATACTATCCTTTTAATTAGATGCAATTCTTTAAAATTTTAAAAGTTTTTGTGCACGTTGCACTAAAAAATGTAATATTTTGCTTGTGTAAGAGACCAATCTCACATATTTTGCTTGATACAGGAGTAGTACCTACCTCTCTACTCCTGGTAATAAATGTCATAAAATTTTAAGTCATTACTACAATTAACAAATTGCTCTTGAGCTAATTTTTGTTCTCGTTGCCATCTTTTTTTTATTACTGCTCTAGCTTTCCATCTCATTTACTTTTATGTACTTTACTATTTCCATACCGCGCAGTAGTTGGTTGGCCAGTCTCCTAATTAATAATTAGATACATACCCACACAACCGATGAACCTCACCTTAAAATTCTGTCACGAGTAGGGTACCCAACCATACAGGTAGGGAGCACACGTAATATATAATAATAAAGATAATAATTAACATCCCGAAATTAATTGTAGTCGTAAAAATTTCAAGGTTCACCAGCCCCCGTCATGTTTTGCGTTCTTCTAATAATAATAATAATATTTTATGAGATCTGCCACCAACCGACTGACGAGACTGAGGTTGTTTCATTATGCAACGAAAATTGTGGAATAGAATTTTCAAGATTCAATTAATCACTACTCGCCTTTTCTAAATTTATCCATCTTAGATTTTTCTTCACTATGAGATCAAATCTGCCATTGCTGATGTGATTATATCATCGCAAATATCTCCCCATACAAAATGACAGGTTTTTACAATACATCGACATGATTATGTTGTCTTTGATGGCACAACCACCTCATTTGAAATCGCATTATCACGACGACGAAATCGATCCATTTGAGTGAGTTAATTGAACCTCTGATCTCACCCCCACACCACAACCAACCTCATCACGAGCTTTTAACACCCAACAGAGCGCCTTGTCGCGTTTCGTCAGAAATTGCATCGCATCTCTTAACTTGCTCTCGTTCTGTGATCACGAAGACCACAGCCTGGCCTGACTTAATCGAGTAGTCGTGACTTTATTGGGGTACAAAAAAAGGCGAAACATTCTTAAATTCGAGCCTAAATTGGATCAGACATCATTTTTTTAGTCTCAAATTTATTCAGAAATTAATTAATAAGTTGGATTTATTAATGGAATTATTATCCCGATGACATTTAATGTTCCCTGGGACGAGGATAATGATAATGATTAAAGTGAGTGACCGATCGACCTTTGCCCTTCGGTTGGCTTACTATTATTTTCCGTTCCATGTTTAAAGGTGTGCCGTCAAGTCATGACCACACGATAAATCAGATAAATCAGGACTTTGACAAGAAAATCATAAACGAAACGCAAGGTTTTTGACGAAGCTGGGTTCACATTGTTGTAAATAGGTATCCAATTTCCGCATTATTTCTTATTTATTATGATTATCGGCCTAACTAAGCACTCTGCTAGGACTAAGGCATGATTATAATGCCGTGATTACGTATGTATTTATGTATCGGGAATAGCATTAGTGACACGGACACCCACCAGACAGGAACACGGCATCAGGATTTGACCGACTTTTTTAAACAAGGGATTCAGTTTGACAAATTTATGTAAACATTAACCAACAATTGCAATCCAACAAATGCTTACAATTTATTATACGCGATCATGCAAATAATTTCGCAAATGTTTGACAAGGTCCTGCTCAATCCACCATAAATCATGACAGCTTTTCCAAAATCTTGGAACAAGATGCAATTCAATAATCCTCCTCAAAGGATCCACACGGATAACACATGCGTCGTACATATCTCATTGAATTACAAATCTGTACATTTTCCTGAAAGGAGGAGGAAGAAGAAGACTAAGAACATGCTAGAAACAACATCTCCCCAAAATAATACTTATGAACGCATGAACAAAAGCCAAAGTCATGTCACGACTTAACGCAGTGGGTAGTCCTCCCTTCTTACTGAGCCTGCATAACAAAGAAACATGGAGTAAATTGTTGTGCAAATTATTTTACTTTGCCATCCTCATCAACACATCATCCCCTTTTTTCTGGAGCCGTGTCTGTCTGTTTGCGTATCCTTGTAATCGACAAGTTGCTAAAATAGCGTCAAAAATTAGCAAATTATTCACACACACACACACAAGAGAAATTCAACAGCAACCATGTAAACCTCGGGGCGTTGTATGTCGAGTATGCAAAAATATTGGCATCGCAGATCTTTTCATTAAGAATAATTTTAATTTTACATAATCAGAATTTCTATGAAAACCAGCAGAAGAGGATTTGGATCCCGTATATCCAATCAATAATTTCATCTAATCAAAATCAAATCACTTCATGCGCATTGTTTGACTGGAGCCTTGTAATCAAACCGTAATTCATTTTTTTTCCATCCGTGTAACATAATTTATGCGAGATTCATGTTCTAATCAATTCGATGAGTTTGTGTTTAAACAAATAAAAAAATCTTTATTACAACAACATGATTAAAAGAACGAATCTCATTTTCAGTTTGATTTCAGAGGAAGACGAAGAAGAAGAAAATGCAGATTAATTTAATTTTGGATCTTAAACCAAGCTCAAGGTTTGACAATGCATAGACGAACCGACCGAACTTGCAAGACCCGTATATACAGGAAATGGCTGTACAACAATGGCGTGAAATTCAGGCCTGGACGATGAAACACCACCAGTTTGAACAATGGGTTAGAATATCGATACAAAACGCGCAGATTAATCTTAAAGAATGGGCCACTCTCATTTAAAATAATAATCAGCCCTCCGTTCTTCCGTTTTTCCACAGTTGCTTATGTATTTATTATTTGCTCCATCAATCATTAAAGATTTACTGCCTCGTTTAAACGAGGAGAGACTTAACACAATTTCTTGACCCTTCCGTTACTGTGTCCGTCGCCAATTTCATCCTTAATTTATCCACTCTGGCCCCATGAATGCCAAGTGATTGTAAATACGTAAGTACGCGCATAAGATTATTTATTACAGGATAGATAGCGATGATAATTCGTCTCAAATAAAAATGCACCAAACCAAAATAACCACATTCACAGTGAGAGGAGATACATTCAAGAGATTGAAACTATGATACGGAGATGCATAGAATGACATTTTGTCCTCAACTTATCTTACCTTGGGCTCAATTCTCCTCAACCGTTTTTGCCCCTGTGTCCAACTTGTAACGTCCTCCGTGGTAATGAAATGCAGTCACCAAAAAGGAGCTTTTTTTCTTGCACTCGCTATTTCTAACCTAAAGTAAATGTCACTTCCCTTCCTTCCTCCTCCTCCTCTGGGATTTTGCGAGATAAATTTTTACAATAAAAATAGCAAATCCGGGTTTAACTTGCACGGACACAGGAGAAGAACAAAAAACAACAATTAAAACTGCAATTTCACCTTCTTCTCATCAACTGAAAGAAGAGTTCAGTTCAGAGGCTGGAACAAAAAATCCTATATCTTTCGGTATCCTATGATGATGGGAATGGTTTTTGTCTACGGTATTTACTGGGATGATTCCACAGGTGTAACAGTAGTGGCGTCAATGCTTCTTGCAAACGATCCACAGCCAGACTAAGCAGAAACTGAAAGTAATTCGAGTCCTATAAAGGTTTTTAACTCTCATGTTCATGTTCACCGTGATGCGATGCGATGCATCGACCGTCTTATGTGCAGCAGTAACTGATGTACATGCGTTCGTTGCAGTCAATATTGTGGATTGTAAATTGTATGTACTTGCTAACTGCTCTTCAGTCAGATACTTAGATGGCTACGTGGTTGAGAAGTGAAGTGATGTTACACACGGAAAAATATGTATGTATGTGGCTGCCTGTTAGCAGTAACTTTACTGATGATAAAGTTCATCGAGTAGTGATGGAAGAAGTGCATACAAAAAATAGAGCTCACATTATTATGCTTGATGTTGGATCATTTTGTGTTATTGTACTGAAAACATGGGCGAATTTGATCGTTTTTATCCCACAGAGCTTGTATATCAACTTGTCCGTCCGTCACCCGGTGCGGATGTATTGCACGAGGCATTGTTGTCGATGCGGTACAATAGATAACAAGAAGGGTAAATGCCGGCCGGACAGATTTTGCAATCCATCCGGTTTTACGTGTGGGAAAAGGAACAAGTGCAGAGACCACTTTAGTCGTGCGAAAAAGAAAAGTAGATGAACGAATTTCAATTTCTGCTAGTCTGAGGGTTTAGTTTAAAATTCCTAAAGCTTCTATTTTGCATAAAAAGGACATTAATGACAAGTTGCGGAAAAATTTGCAACTTTATTTGTTGAGTACTAACAAACAATTCACACGCAAATCATTAGTGTGCAACTGCTATTTACGTAGTGTGTCCGTCCAGATGAAGTTCTTATGGAAGTTTGAGAAAGATTGTGCAGGGGAGAAAGTCTTGAAACATGGCTTCGATCAAAATGGAAATGCGGAGGAACTGAATGGCTTTAGTGAAACTTGGAAAAACTGAAAATTCCAAAATTTTACATTGCATTGAGAAATGTCAAAATTTTTGGCAAAAAAAGTTTCAAATTTAACATTTGGTTGGCATGGGAGAAATCCGTCAAAATGAAAACAGATTTTACTCCGCGGAGAGAAAATTGTGAAAATCAATGACCTTTCAGAAACGACAATTGTCTTCCTCCCGCACCATAGCCACAATTTTTCTGAACGGCTTTAATCTTCCTCCCAAATTAAACCATTTCTTAAAAAACGACTGGGTTAACTTACGATTCAATTAATTAAATAAATAATTAAAGGGTGTTAATAAAGTCCGATCCCATGAATTTTTTGGAGCGCGGTTGTTACAAATTCAGCTGGAACTTTTGAACCAGTGAAGTTATTTATTTCAAATTTTTACCATGGGAGGAACAACTAAACGTGTAAGTCATGAGCATCTTAGAGTTAAGATACAAACATTGCATCAGCAGGGGTTTAAACCTGCAGAAATTGTGCAAAAATTGGGCTGCAGCCGCAGAACTGTTTGGAAATGGAAGAACAAAAATTTTGTCCACGACAAAAAGCGACCCGGGCGACCCAGAAAGGTGTCACCTACCACAAAGAGAATGATTAAAAACAGACTTTACAAGAAAACCGGTAGTTCATTACGTAATTGTGCAAGGGAGTTAAATGACTCAAAACGCTATAAAGAGAAGAAGAAGCAAATTAACTATGTGACCGTGCAAAAATTTGTGAAATCTACGAGGTGGGGTCACACAGCTTACAAACTAACCAAAAAACCTCTCATGTCACAAAAAAATATCGATGACCGTCTGAAATTTGGAGAACTCCTTCAGAAAAGTGGCCATTTGAGTGAAAAAAGACTTGGTGAAGAATTGCGCAGTCACATCCTTTGGACTGACGAATCTATTATTGAGCTATATCCAAAATTGAACCAACAAAATGTTCGTTACAGGACAGAAAACAAATCGGATGTACCATCAAGAGCAGTCCCAAAATTCGGGCTTAAAGTTATGGTAGCGGGTGGATTTTGTGCACGTGGCGTGACTCCTCTACATATCATACCAAAAGGCCAAACAGTCAATGCAAAGTATTATATGGAAAAAATATTACCTATCTATTTCGATAGCATGGGGAACAAGGAAATATTTCCGAATGAAAGAAAAATAGTTTTCATGCAGGATGGTGCTACAGCCCATACAGCAAAAGCGAGTTTGAGTCTCATCAAGACGCAAGTTTCAACGGTCTGGAGCAAGGGGGTGTGGCCCGGAAACAGCCCAGATTTGAATCCCCTGGAGAACCTGTGGTCCATACTTAAGGAAAATGTATACAAAGAACCACAACCCCGGACGAGGGAAGAGCTAGTAAAAAAAGTTCAAGATGTATGGAATTCGATTCCCACAGACACATTGGAAAAATTAGCACAGAGCCTTAAACAAAGAGTTGAGGGCATGGTTAAAGTAAATGGTAACAAGACCAAATACTAAGGTAAATATGTCGAACATTTTTTGTAAGTATCACGGGTAGTTTTTTTTATACTAGCCTTCACTTTTTTATAGGAAAAATGGGATCGGACTTTATTAACACCCTTTAGATATATATTTTTTAATTTCTGCAAAAGTTTATTATGTAGTCATGATAGTGAAATAAATACTGTAGTCGTATAATACATAAATGCGAAATGCGAACAAAACTAGATTAATTGCGCTACTACATACATATATCTGATCACTCGAGTAAAATAAGTTTCCAGCAGAAAAAAAAGCCGAAATGTTCCGAAACCGGTTAAAATTATCACTAACAAGATTAATGCTAGCTCGTCAAATTGGAAGTCAGTCTCAATATTCCGTGAGTGGCTGTTTCTTCACTACAGCAAAACTTCCCTTTGCTGGAGTCATTGTCGCAATTTTGTAGCGGATGCTAATCTCATTTTCAAAATTCGGACCAGGACTGAGCATGTACATGGCCAGTAGGTTTCCCAACACGAGTTTTAACACAATCCAGGCGAAAGATTGGCCAATACAGATCCGAGGACCGAGTCCGAATGCTTGCCATTTTCCAGAATTCACTGCAAGTAAGATGTAAAAAAATTCATTTAAAAATTGGTATAATTTAGACTTTTTAAAATATAATTTTGCTACTACCGTTTGGATCTAAAAATCGTTCCGGTCTAAATTGTTCGGGGTCCTCCCAGTGTTCGGAGGAGTGGTGGAGTTGGTAAAGCCCGGCTTGAACATGGACCCCTGGTGGAATTATGTACTCCTTTCCGTCCTTCCGAACTGTTACTGCCGTGTCTCCGAATCTTGTGGAGGTGAAGTCAAGGGTCAAAGGTCAACGTCATTAGATCAAAATAAATCCAAATGTAATTAGAAGCAACTTACCGTCCAATAAATGTCGTCTGTGGAGGGAACAGTCGCAATCCCTCTTTCACAACCATATCTAAATACTTCAGTTTTCGCAGGTCATTCTGTTCCACTACTTCATCCAGCTCTCCACCCTTGTCGCCAAGAACTGCGGCGAGTTCTTCTCGAACGAGCTCCTGGACTTCTTCGTGCTTCACGAGCAGGTGGATAATGAAAGCGAGGGAGGATGACAACGTTTCATAAGCGGCTTCAAAAAACAGGACAGAATTGGCCACCACTCGGAGAGGATTTGCGGACAGGTGAGAATCTAAAAGTTGTTGCAGAATGTCTGGGCGTCGGGGGCTGCGTATAAATAATAAATAGTAATTTAAATTTAATCAGTTTTCACGCACTTGAAATTAATTAAACGCACCTGTTCTCAACAGTTCTCTTGTGAAATGTGCTGAACCCGGTGTCCCATAGTTCGGATGATTCTGCCCAACCGAGATGTTCTTGGAGCTTGTACAAAGCTACGCGAAAGGGTTGCAAGAGCCAAGTAAATTCGGAGAAGCAAAGATATCCCTGTACGAAAAAAGATGAGAAAATTGTAATGTGCCCATTTACCTCATCATTTATGACTATACCCACCTTTACCAACCATGAACTTGGCGATTTTGCAAACTCCGCTTGTACCGCGAGGTGCAATGGATCATTAATATTTTCCTGGATGTGACACTCCACACCAAATCCGGTTTGACCAATGATGTCCAGCGTGAGGCCTTGAAGCAGTGGGTAAAAGTCCATCTCCCCTTCGACAACCTTCTTCATGAAGATGTCAACCTTGTCCTTGATTTGGGGCACCATTTCCTTCAATTTTGCCGGTGTGAAGGCTCTGCTTAATACCTTTCTCGTTTCTGACCACTCTTCATGGGGGAGATTGCCCAGCATCTCGGTGCGCTTTGGGTCTGGACTAATTCCTTTTTAAGTAACAAAAAACTTTAATAAATTTCAGTCTTGCAATTTGAGTTCAACTTCCAGAATATAAATATTACCACCAGGAACGCGTCGTGGCCGGTTCCTGAAGTTTTTAGCTTGCTCGATTTCAATCAGCTTCAAGATTTCGGGATCAGAAATCAAAATTATCGGTTTTGCGCCCAAATAATATCCACATATCGGGCCGTACCTGTTAAAAATTAAGTAATTTAGTTATCTTTCTAAAATTGTTTTTACAGAAATTCAAAAGTTAATTGCTTTTACGTATTAATGAGGTTGGAATCAAAAACAACGTTGGGAATAGAGAAGCATTCCTTCATGTTTCCTGTGATGAAGTGAGGTCGTGGTCCTGGGATTCCGCACCGTTGGAGGAGAGTCATTCGACGCCAACGTTGCACCAGAAAGGCGACGACGACACCAGAAGCGACCAGAATTCCGACCTCGCTGCGAGTTAGTTCCATCAAAGCAAGAAAACCCAAGTGACACAAATAGTCGATCAGACGACCCAGCAAACCCAAGTCTTTCATGATAATTAGATTTAATAAAAAATTGAACTCTTTGAAATTTTAGGAAACTTAACAAGAAAAATTTGACTTTTAATTTAATCTGTGTTTTTGATCACTAAGTTTAAGCTATTCAAGAGTGAGGCTTTTGCGAGAGGCCTGTATTGATTTTCAGACTGCATAAACTGACCAGGCAGCTGCTTCTTTTTAAAGGACTGGAAAGGACGCCAAGCCAAAAGATAAGCAACGTAGTTTTAGAAATTCGGCGTTTTGGAATATTTAATAACATGCATTTCTCGTAGGAACGTGTTCATGAAATGCTTCGTTTTGAGCAAATAATTCACCAGCTCTTGATGAGCTAACTTCCACACGTGCCGAGGTTTTGCACGGTAGTTCTGCTGTATTCCATGGAAGAGCCTCTCAAACTGCTGAGTGAATGTGTAAATGCGTTATTGGAATATTTATGTGTATGTAAATATGAAAACGTAGCAAATTATTAACTGTTTTGTATTTTCGGACCAATCACAATTTAGCAGCAGATACGTTTTAAGGAATTGAGAAATATATTATCTGGATCGATCCGGATGTTGTGTAACAATGTCAGATTTTAGCTACAATTTTTAGAGCTTAACGTTCCCTTATTTACATATATTCGTCCAGCTAGTAAATTACAAATATTGATGACAATTTACAAAACTCTACATACGAATAACTAAATTTCCAGCATGTAAATTACGATCGTCACCAAAGTTCATGTTCAGTTGTGTACATACCATTATGAAAACCACCTTATGCAACTTTTATACTATTAGTTCAAACCAAACTAAATTATAATTTAAATAATATTATCATCATAATTATTTACTTATCCGACTTCCCAATTTTACCATTTTTGGCCTAAACTACTTACTTGAGATATGAACAAAAGTATAACATGCATTGTTTTTACAACCTGCGAATTGAAACAAAGCGAACATTTTATTTCTGTGAAATAAATTTTTATCCCCAATTTCTAAGCACGCCATGCATTTTTGAATTGTTTTCGCACCTGAAAAATTCATACATAAATATTTGTGTGAAAAACGTAACATTGTATTTTTATGTGAAACGAATATTTAATAATTTAACTGGTCCTTCAAACTACATTTAAGCTGAGCGAATGCGTCACTGAAAGAAATCATTTGCCATTCCATTTTATTACGCCTATTCAAACCAGTTAAACCTATGCATCTGTATGCATCAAGTAGAGTTGAGGTTATCATGGGCATCGTATCTACATCCAATTACATACATCGATTAAGTTATCTTTTCCCAAGATAACGCCTGCATTTTGGCTGCAGTCAAGTCACACATTTCATTTTATTCCCCCACTCAATCAGTCGTGCTTATGAATTTACATATTTGATAAGTTTTTGACTCGTGCGTGCTACTCCCACAGCAAACTCGTCGTCTCAGCCACAAATAAATAAATAAAAGAGTACCCAGAATTTAGAAAGGTTTGCACTATCACACTTGTAAAATTGGTTAATCAGACTTGGCACCAGTGGTGGGAGGCAGTCGTTCATTCGTCATATTTGGTGATAAATGGTCTGAAAATCTATCATACATACATGGAAATGTATGCACGAGGTAGAAGATATAAACTTATTCCAGTCTCAAATACTAACCAATTTGCTCAGCATTAATCAGTGTCCCAATCCCAAAATAATTCAGATGGGCTAATGTTGTACATAAATATGTACATACATATACATGTTTTTGCTTACTCAATACTATTCTTGTTATGAAATAGAGTAGGCATAGTTGTCCATCATAGTGAGATTTGGCGTATCTTGAGTTGATAGACATTTGCATCTTCTTATGTACATGTCTTTGCTGGTATTACATTCTGCCTGATCAAACCAACTGCATGTACTTACATATGCATCCCCTCTGGTATCACTAATAATGTAACCTTCAACTTACCGAATTTCAACTCAACTCAACCCGATTCATTCTTATTTGTTGATGTAGATTCAATCCGTTTCATAAAAATTGTCACTCACGCTATACGCTCCCAACAATTGTCAAGGTCGACCGGTGTATACATTCAGATGCACAGGTAGCTCAACCACGAGCTAGAATAACCGCAGCCATAAATACAAGGTTACTATCTGGTCATAGGTAGCACTCCAAGTTGTCCTTCCGACCGGTGAAGTTCATTTTTTCGGTTCGTCCTCCTCCTCACAAAATTTGAGCGATGGTTCCACACCCTCACAAAGTCGGGGAACTTGCCTACGAGAAGCCAGGACCTGGCTACAACACCCCTGCCGACGCCGTCAAGTACGGAAAACGGGAACATATCCTGTACATCCCGTGCATCTCGATCCTTCCCGTGAAATCGGATTATGTCAGCGTGGTCGATGTCAAGCCGGGAAGCGAGACTTTCTCCAAGGTGAGTGAAATGTTGTACAAAAATTGGTGGATTTTGCATCTAATCTTCCATGCATAGGTCATCAGCAGGATGCAACTTCCCCTCCATCGGGAGAAGGATGAGCTGCACCACTCCGGCTGGAACGCTTGTTCCAGTTGCTGCAACCCGTGTGCAAAAAGGGACAAGTTGATCTTCCCCTGTTTGAACAGCGACCGGATTTATGTCGTCGACGTGAGCGAGGAGACAAATCCGACTTTGCATAAGATCATTGAGCCCAAGGAGCTCCACGACCTTGGACTTTCCGCCCCACACACGAGCCATTGTTTGCCCAATGGAGAAATCATGATTTCCACGATGGGTGACGCCGAGGGGAATGCAAAGGGACAGTTTCTCATCTTGGATGGGGATAAAGACTTCAAAGTGAAGGGTGAGTGGTGGATAAAGACTAAATAATTATTTTAATTAATAATTAAGATTAAAATAATTGATTAATTGCAACGAATTTTTATGATTTTATGCACAGGAACATGGAGTGAGACGGACACTCCGTACGGATACGATTTCTGGTAGGGAAATTATGAATAATAATTACAATTATCATAATAGAATACCTTCTAATCCAATCGATGATCCAATCAAGGTGATTAGGTATTCTGTAAAAATACCTAATGTACTAATACCTATTGTGTGGTGATTAGGTACCAGCCGAAGTTTGACGTTATGATTTCCAGCGAGTGGGGAGCCCCCAAAGCGTTTAAGACTGGCCTGGATCCAGCCGCAGTTCCAGAGAGTAAGTAGCCAAATTAGTGACTCTTAATTATACGATATACATATATTTCATCTCTTTTTCGTCTTCTAGGTTACGGTCACTCGCTCAACGTCTGGTCCTGGAGTGAGAAGAGGTTGTTGGATAAAATCGATCTGGGAACGACCGACGGTTGGATGCCGCTCGAAACGCGATTCCTCCACAATCCAAACAAACCCCAAGGTTTTGTGGGGTGTGCTCTCTCCTCCAACATTTTCCGATTCTATCAAGACTGCGAGACCAAGAAGTGGGTGGCTGAAAAGGTCATTTCCGTCGCAACCAAGAAGGTTGAAAACTGGTGGGTAGGACTGACCGACATGCCTGGTAAGAAATATCAGATACGAGTCATCATATTTAATGATAACGAATTTGTTAAGAAATTAGTTAATTAATTTCTTATCTTAGGAGTAATCACGGATATCATCATATCCATGGACGATAAGTATCTCTACTTTAGCAACTGGGTGCATGGGGATGTGCGGCAGTACGACATCTCTGACCCTGCGGCACCTCGCTTGACTGGACAGCTCTTTGTGGGTGGATCCATCGTCAAGAGTGGCCTAGTGAAAGTTGTGAATGACCCAGAACTCGATGTATTTAAAAAATCAAGAAAAATTTAATGATACAATTAAAAATTTTGCTTTTATTTTTACTGTTTGATTTATCGCAGGAGCAACCGGAAGGGCTTGTCGTGAAGGACACGGCGATTCAGGGTGGACCTCAAATGTTGCAGTTGAGCTTGGACGGGAAACGACTTTACTTGACGACATCCCTCTTCACTCCGTGGGACAAGCAGTTCTATCCAGAGTTGCAAAAGTGGGTGGCATGCAAATAAGCACACTTTACACAAATTATGCAAATAATTTTGCGTAATTCTTTACCAGGAAAGGAGCTTGTCTTCTCCAAATTGACGTTGACGTGGAAAACGGAGGAATGAAAATCAATCCCGACTTCTTAGTCGACTTTGGCAAGGAACCTGATGGTCCAGTTTTGGCTCATGAGATTCGATACCCAGGTGGGGCTTTATTGTGCTAAGTAGTTAATTTCATTTAATAATGACCTCATCGTATATTTAGAACATATGTAAGTTCAGAATATTTTTATTGATTTTCTTGAAGGCGGCGACTGTACTTCAGACATCTACCTGCCCTGCGAAGACGCGTAATCTATGTTCATTGACGGTGTGAACTTTGCCAAAAAATACTTGATATATCAAAATTTGTTTAAAATACGTGGAAATTGATCCAACATACTATTCAGCACAGTTGTAAATGATTATCATGTATCGCTAAATCTGTCATATACATCAGAGTAATACTTTCTAGTGTAGCATTCATTCTTAATCAGAATAATATACTTTAGTTATGTTGAGCATAATAAAAAACTCTGTAACTTAATGCCCTATATGTATGAAAAATAATTATTTTTCATATCAAAATTCTACCACAGTTGGATTGGTTACATTTGCATAATAAGTAAATGAAAATTAAATGCATCAAAAGCATTCGTCGGAACAGGGAGATTTTTAGGAATAATTCCGTTGCAGAGTCTTAATAAATAACACAAATTAAGGAATATGTACCCATCACAAATGACGACATGCATACATCTTTAGTTACTTAATAATAATTATGTCACATTGATACACTTAATGCTTGTACAACAACTTCACATCGTGCATTTGGGCTAAATTCCTTGTAAATTATAATGTAATACAATTGCGACATGTGTGGGGCTTATCTTATGCAGATTACGTTATCAAAAATGCCATACTACATGGCTTCTGTTTAAGCACTTTTTGACTGTCGAGGCATTTAAGTAAGTTGTCGATTTACCTCAACCTGGTCAATTAAACAAAAATGTTACTACGCTTCTTATTCCTGGCGTCACTTGTTCACACCGTTTTTGGACACCTTTCCCCCATAGCGGCTCGACTTCCTTTGGTGGTAAATGGATTAAAATAATTACATCTTCGGTAAAATTTTTATCTGCGTAAATTCCTCTGCACGTAGGGCACCCCTTCACCGCCCGGATCGCCATGGCCAAGGCCTGAAAGCTTAGTGAATGACACAAAATTTGCCACCATTTCCGGCCGAGATTTCACTTTCTACTCAAACGTAGAATGTCCCCTCCTTTCAACCGCTTTCGCCCGGTATGACGCCAAGTTTCTCTTCCGCAACGTGGAGGTCACTCCTTCCAGCAGCACCCCACTCTTGTCCCGAGTTTTGGTCAACATCCCGGAAAATGCGGCTCAGAATTTGTGCAACGACTATCCCAAGTTGTACACAGAAGAGGACAGAAACTACGAGAGATGTGATAAAAAAACAGAGTTGATCAATTATAAGGAGTCCATAAGGAAACTATTTTTATGAAATACTCCTTTAAATAGATACGATTGACATATCTCTGGTGAGTGACAATCAGGTTTCTGCCGTCATCACGGGTTGGACCGTGTGGGGTGCACTTTACGGAATGGAGACTTTTTCTCAACTGATCTGGAAGGATGAGACAGCGTCCCACTTTTACGTAAATTTGACCCAAATCTCGGACGCTCCAAGATTCCCGCATCGGGGTCTGATGTTGGACACGGCGAGGCATTACGTAGATCTTCCAATTATTCAGACAGTTTTGGATGGAATGGCGATGAACAAATTAAACGTGTTCCATTGGCATTTGGTAGATGATCAGGTGTGTGGAGCATTATGCAAAATGAAACTTATCAAAATTTCCTTCATCATCACTTAATTTCCATGCAGAGCTTTCCCTTTGTGAGCGGCAGGTATCCTGACTTGGCCAAAAAGGTGGGTGGGATTGTTGACATGGATTTGCTAGTAGATAATCACATTAGATTAGATAAGATTACGATGACAAAGTCGTCAGTATTATGTAATTGGTTGGTCATGGTGTATCATGTAAACAGTTTGCATGTTAGGGAGCCTATCCAGGACTGACCTATGAGCCTGAAGAAGTCCAAGCAATCATGGATTACGCGAGAGATCGAGGGATTCGTGTAATTCTCGAGTTTGACACGCCAGGTCATACGCTTGGGTTTGGGAAAACATTTCCGAGTGAGAAATATTAGCACATAATTTTGAAAAATCTATCAAAATATTTTGCTACAATGAACACTTTTTCATTAACCCCAGATATTCTTACTCCATGTTACGACGAGAATGGGGAGAACCCAGGCACCGCAATCCCAGGAAAGCACGCCGCGTATGAAATTTTAGATCCAACCAATGAAGACACATTCGAAGTGATGCGAGAATTTTTCACGGAGATAAGAAATGTCACGAGAGACGAGTATGTTCATTTGGGGATGGATGAGGTACGCACTTCTGGACTGTAAACGTGCAGTTTACAAATTTTATAATATATGCCCATGGTCTTCTGACCTTCTGGGTTTACATTTGCTAGGTCTACCCTGCATGCTGGAATTCCTCTCCCGTAGTTCGAAAATTTATGAAAGAACAGGTTCCACCAATGCTCAAAATCCACGACTTGGAAGAATACTATGTTACTCGACATCTCGAAATGATCAAGCAACTAGGACTCAAGTCCATCATTTGGCATGATCCGATCGACTATGGAGTTGATGTGCAAACTTTTTTTATTCAATTAATAAGCAAGGTGAGTTTACAAATTTATTTAAAAACAACCTTCGTGCGCAGGTTTCCAAAGATGTCATCATCCAAGTCTGGAAGGGAGGCGATGCAGCTACCCCAGATTCTTGGGTCCCTTATTGGAGGGTGAGCTATTGAAATGTATTATCAGTTATTGAGGGTATTCATTATGAGTTCACGTGTTCGCATCGCAACATAATTTTTTCGAAATTCCGAATTTAGCGAAGCAACGAAGTGAAGACACTTCGCAAATGAAAAGTTAAGAAAACTTGGTTCAAATTTTGCAATGGGAGAAATTCGCAAATTTCCATTAGTTACTGAAGTTTTGCGTATGAAATTTACCAACTAAAATTACCAACTAAAAAAATTTCAAAAGGTAAAACTTCGGTAACTAATGGAGCTTTATGAATTTTTCCTATTACAAAATTTTCCATATTTGTGAAAAATATTTTATGAATCCTGGAGATGCGCAAGTTCGCAAATAAATTTAATTTTCAAGCCAAAATTTTTTGCCAACGTTGCTAACGATGCGAACTCTAAATGAATACCCTCATTATATCTTTTGATGGAAATCCCTTTACAAATTGGCGAAATTTACTTTAGAAAGCCTTAGAACTGAATTACACTTCGATCCTCTCATCCTGCTGGTATCTGAACTACATTTCATACGGAGGAGCTAGCAGTTCCGAGTTTCGCAAGTATTACGAGTGCGACCCCATCAAGAAACTACCAAGGAGTGTGTAAAGGACAACCTTTAAAAATATGTTTACGACATCCCGTTAAAAATATGGGGTCAAACTTTTTAATGTCATTACAGTAACTGAGGAGCAAAGGAAGCTCGTGTTGGGTGGGGAAGCTGCCTGTTGGGGTGAATATGTGGACTCGACCAATCTTCTCACGAGAATATTTCCTTTGGTCGGGACCATGGCGGAGCGGCTCTGGTCCAAGGAATTCGAAATTGATACCAAAATTACGGATGACGCGTGGCACAGGCTGGACCAACATCGGTGTCGTATGTTGTGGTAAGAAATTATTAACTGATTCAGTGAGGCAAGTCACTAAAATGATAACCATAATTGCGTATGTATAGGAGAGGAATAACAGCTCAACCCCTCTTCAACGGGTATTGTTTTCCCGAGGAGAAAACCGGGCTAAGAAAACCTCAGGTGGATAACAGCGGTGCGATGGGGAATAATATGGGAATTGTTACTTTCTTTGGAACCATGTGGTTACTATTTTGTACCAGATTTGCAAATAATTAAAAGACCACTTATGTTTTGGCTAGATAGAGCATTTATAAAACATTAGTAAAATTTACAAGAGAATTATAACCATTATATAATTATCACAGTAGTATTTTAATTATAATAAATAAAACATTATCCCAGTATACAGGCATAACTAGCGTTAAATAGAGGCAGAGTTGATTTCGCTACGAGGGCTCTACGTGCACCTTACTGATCTCCGCGTAACCGATGTCTTTCAAGACTTTTCCTTCAAATGATCCCTACAAAAAAAAGCAAATGAGAAAATGAGTGTTTACAAATATTCAACACCATTTGAGAATATATAACACATGTAATGCTCGAAACTTACTGAACATATTTGAATTTTTACAGCAAATTTATCCATATCTACAGATTTCAGGATAGCATCGGATCCACGGAATTCTCCGTTTAAAATTCTAACAGTGCGGCCTAATTAATAATACTCAATTAAATAACCATCAATGACTAATTTAGTATATTGGTATATAACAATAAACTCACCGGGTGAAGGAATAACAGTTTCTAAATGATCCTGATCCAATTTAAGTTTATGTCCTGTTTCAAGCAGTTTTATGACACCGGCATATTTATCAATGATTTGAATCACGACTCCCTTCTGTTTGTAGTACTTGTCGCCCAAGTCCTTCGTTATGACTTTCACAACGATGCCCTAAAATTGAATCAAGAAATTAAATTACTTTTTGAATCACACACTTAATAGGATTGAAATACTGTTACTTACTTCCAATAGCCAATAATCCTTGTGAAACTTCTTTTCCTTAAATCTTTCCTGTTCCTCGCGTAATTCTTCGAGAGCCGACTTTCGTTTTCTTTCTTTCGAGCTTGCAGTGGAAGAAAAACTGCGAACGGATGATGCGCTTGAAAATTTGATCTCGGGAATTTTGAACACGGATGGATTTGCAGCAACCTCTGTTTTAGGTTTTGCAGAACCCACAACGTTCAATTTTAACGAGAGTTTTTCGTCCTCGTCCCGTTGCAACTCGCTGTATGTGGCGTCATCCTTTCCAGATGCTCCGACTCTTTCCACCTAGAATAACACCCAAAAATTGCACAAAACAAAATCCATGAAATTCATTAATTATATCATCAAACATCATGCAAACCTGTTTCGCAATAAAATCCGACATTCTCTCATCGTCGTCCTTGTCCATTTTCCTCTTCTTTGCTGCAGCTTGTTGTCTTGCTATTGTCTCAGGTTCTCTGAAGGAAATAATATATACGATATCATTAACATCTAATTTAATTAAACTAAACTAAAGTTTTAAACAAAACATACCTATCAACCCAAGTGACAAACCAACCCTTTTCTGTCTCATCCACGACACAAATCCCCTCACGGCCCAACCATTTCACAAAAGATGTCAAAGACAACCACTTAGTCGCGTTCATGTGCAAGTGGTCTTTACTAGAAATGTATTCTTGATAAACCTATACATACCAATATACACAATTAGTTCACAAATTATTTTTAAAAAAACCTTGTTATCAGTCAATTGATAATTTAAATGAATTACTTGGTTAGCGTTCACTCTTCTCGTGCCATACCGACGTCGCAGGAGTTCCACATATCCAGTCTTGAACTCACTGATGACATATAAAACGGTATTAGGTAAAACCTTTGACTCATAAATTAATTCCAAATCGTAAAAAAAACTTACCTAGAAAACTCGTCCAAATATCGGTGAGGGTTTTCCGCAAAGAGGAGCAGTTGACGTTGATGGGACTCGGAAGAGGTGTGACATTTAAACCCATTTTCATCTCGACACTGTTTTTCGCACATTTGACAGTACCATCTCAACTTCTGCAACCCTTTGGACTTCATCTTGTTCGCCAACCATTTTGGCGTCCCAGCTTCCGCTTTAGGCATCTTGATACGGGGAAGAACAACGTCAAGGAGTTATATCACCAGAATAAATCAACTCCCTTCAGCAGTTAGCGTTCAAAAAGGTTAGAAGCTGTAAAAAGACAAAATAACTTTATCAGCTTATTATTTCCATCAACAATCAAACGTGACTTCACATATTCGCAGAAACTTTATAAAATTTATGAGACTAATGGTCATTTATTAACCAATATACTTAAGTAATTAACAATACTGCTAATTTAGCAATTCTAAACACTAAATACTGTATTTATAAATTCTAAAATGGCTTAATATTTCTTTAACTTACTTTTACTTGTAGGTTTGTCAACAATTTCCGATTTTGAACGAAGACTATCAAGATTCTCAACAGTACTATATGCAAATATATTATTTTGAAGAAAAAATCAGTTTTTGAAAGCAGGGAATTAACTTTTTTTAAATATTAATTTTATATTTGTTCAAGAAAGAACGAAAGTTTGAACGGGTGAGGAGGAGTGCTGTGCGAGTGGGGAAAGTGAGATACCAAGTGATAAAGAGCTCCAACCAAAAATAAATCTCTGGAATTTAGGCCGTTGAAATGCAGGCTCCAAATAATAATACGTCGCCTGCCTGCAACTCTCACTCGACCGGATGAAAAAGTTTCAATTCAGTGAGGTAAGTAACCATTTTGTATTTTAAATTTAAATACGAACAAATTAGGTGCAGTTGGTTTGCTAAAAATATTAACTGGTGAGATATATCTTCCAATCGCTAAGTTTCATGTTTGCACATTTTGTGATGTGAATCATAAATGAAAATGAGATTTATAATTTATTAACTATTTAGGAATGAGAATGATTTATACAAATCTGGCATTATTTTTGCAATCTTAATTTCTTGAAATTGTCCTGACTATAGTGAGAGTAATTCGAATTTGTGGTGATTAGATAAAAAGTGTTGATTCACCGTTTGCAGGGTAAATTTAAATATTCATTTGTATAACTTAACATTGATGTAATTCAGTTATCCACAAGTTTGCATCATTAGAGAGTTGGAGATTTTTTGTACTTTTACTTGTACTGTACTGTGACTACAGTACAATACAAAAATTAGTACAAAAATCAAAAGACCTGGAGAATTTCATTATTTTGTACTCTGAAAAAATTGTATTGTAAAACTCCGCGAAATAGATGAGTCAAAAATTGAGACAAATCAACTCATGATATACAAAATGAGAATCCCTCCAACATGTGCGTTTAAAACGATCAAACCAAAAAGTCGAAATTTTTTACCCTTGACCTCGATTAAAACGGTCACCAGGCTGATATAAGCCGAAATGATAGTAATTTCTGAACTCCTCGCTTCAAAGTGAACTACGTCTGCAACGGTTGAAATAAAATATTAACATTTTTGACCTTTGACCTCGTGAACATGGTCACGGGGTCTTCATACGTTAAAGCTATGCAGATTTCTTAAATTCTCGCCTTAATACACGTCTAAAACAGTCGACACTTAAATTGCGACCTTTGACCTCGTCCTTTCGGTCATTGGTTGGTCGTAGGTCAAAAGTATTGACGACTATAAATTCTTGGTGAAATTTCCTTTAAAATGATACCGCATATGAAAATTAAGGTACAATTTTGCGTTTACTTCACGCCAGGGTGACCTTGACCTTGACCACAGGGAGCCCATCTTCGAACTCGACCTAGGGTCAAAAATTAGAAGCAAAATGGCGAAAACGGCGTCTGATTACATTGAGGCGTTCTAGAGATATCCTAGTTGCCAACCCTTGATTTTTCCACAGTAGTACAAATTGAGCCCGTGTTTCAATTTGTCTACTGTAGACTGTAGAATTAGTACAAAAAGCTGATGACGTCATCATCTAGAGTCCACAGTACAGTCTACAGTCAGAGTACAAGGAATCTCCAACTCTCTATTAGCAGCAAATTTTGACCTAAAAATTCATTTGAGAACTTGCGCATCTCAGCAGTTCGCAACTAAAAAAACTTATGTTGCGATACGAAAATGCGAACTCGTAATGAATCCTCACATTAAGTTTGAGACTTTTATAAAGTCATGATCGTTATTAATAAGTAGCATGATCATTTTAAATAAATTACAACATGATGATGACGATATGCCAACTTTAACTGCCAACTCGGTGTCAACTTTCTGTCTGTATTTTTCATGCTGAATCAGCAATTTTCAATTCCTGGCAATAACATAATATACATTTTGAGATCATACAATTTGACATCTTTCATATCAAAATATGCCTCTGAAAATGAAATTACTGTGCATTTGAGCTTCTCTCTCAACTTTAACGGAAATTTAGGTCGTAAAATGTCCAGGAGGATTGGAGCAACAAGTGTTGTTCTCCTATTACCGTTATGTTTTTTTTCTGCACCGATGAGACAAAGAGGTCGTAAAAAAAAGTTAAAAGTGATACCATTCGATTTAATGTGGTGTTATTGTCAAAAGTTGGTTGTTGATTACGACACATCCATAAGTTTCTCTCCGTCTCTATTCTTTCATTCTCTGAATGTCTTTGTTCTTCCAACAAGTCAATTATTTTTTTGCGTTCGCTAAAGTACTTAAAGAGTTCAACTGGGTAAAGCGAAAGGGGTGCAAAGCAACTGAAGCAGTGTCTGAGACACGGTTGACGGTTGCATTTATGATTTTGTTTGCTCATTTAATCAGTGTTAGTTATCTAAACTTCTGAAACAATTTTTAATATTTCTAGAAATAACGGGAATTCAGATTCTAATTTGTTTTGTCGCATTCTTTCCAGAATAAGGCTCCCTTTACTTAATAAGTAAAGTCCTTGCCAGTTAGTCTACGTCAAGAAGAACCAAATTAAGATCTCAGGAAAGAAGAACGCTTAAGCACGTTAAGCAAACCCCATTTACATAAAAAACGCCACGAGCCGTCTCGTCATCTTGTTCCATTGTCCGTTGATCCAGAATCATCACATCACCGTCATAAGGAATTCGCTCAATGTGAGAATACGTAACCACCGTCGACCTTGTCTGATCGCTGATTCTTTTTGTCGAGGAGCTAACTGCATGCACCGATCGACGACTCCCACCAGTACTGTCATTTCTGGATAGATTAGATGCACATCAGCTCAGATGTCAACATTCAATTAGTCCCAATCAGCATAAATCATCCGTCACGTAATTGAGAATCCGCCGTGGATGCTTCATTTCTATGTAAATGCAGCAACTATAATACTTTGGATGCATGCAAATTGTCTAGCACGACTGGATCAAGAACAATAATAATAAGAATCAAGTTGGTCACTGGTTTAAACGAGAAACTAAGAAGGACTTATCACCTTAGACTTATTACTGTAGCAATCTCAAACCAAGAAATAAATAAATCATAATGGAAAAAGCAACGGTTGGAATGACAGTTCGCAGGTAAAGTGTTGTCCAAAAGTATTTGTAATGACTAGTTTGTTTGACCATGAAAATAATTTCATTTTTTTATGTTTTTTTAGAAGCGGTGCTCGGTTGCGATCTATGGCAAAGGCACACGGACCACTTCACGTCCTCCTCTGGCAAGGTAGCAACCGATATTAGAATGAAACTATTGAAATAGACTGATTGTTTGAGTATGATGCACAGAGTGAGAGAGCTTACATTTAAATCTTCCAGCTAGAGAAGCCCAGTCAGCCCTCATGGCAGCCGCATTCACTCAGAAAACTTTATTCAACGACATTGCCGCCTGGGCGTCCACGGAGAATAGAGCACTAAGCGACGTTTGTTCTAATATTGCGGAATTGAGCAGTCTTTACACGTCAGCCCTTGCACATCTAGCTCTGGCTTATAAATCCTTTCGGAAGGAGATGGGTCTAGTCTTGGAGGGAGAGAGAAGATGTGACTTGATCCAAAGGAAGTTGCATGAAGCGGAGGAAAAGAGGATCAAATTGAGGCGACAGGTATGTAGTGGAAATAAATCATGCTATATTATATAATAAGTATGCATTTTTGTTATCAAAATGTACTTCATTTCCAGGTCTTGCGTGCCCAAAATCGGATTCAAACAAACGGAAATGGTAGTGATACGAGACGGTCTGGAGATTTTAGTGCTTTGCAAACTCAACTCGCAGAAGCTGAAAGGGGAGCTGAACGGGCGCATATGGAAGGTAATTAATTAATTCTATAAAACTCTTCAATTATTACTTGTTATTTACTATTATTTCATTCATCTTCCAGCATGCGCCACATCCAGAGAGCAAGAAGCCGTCAAACTGGTCGTCGTAAAGTCTGCCCTTGCAAAACTATCAGAGACTCATCTTAAACTTGTTTCTTCAACTGCAACCATTTTCGAAGGGAGTCGGGAACTTGCCGGCGAAGTTCCGGAACCACCCCCGCCTGGTGATCCCATAAGTTGTGTTAGATATTCTGGTTATGAGAATACGAAAGCTGTCGTGGAACGAGTCAAGAGTCAGGTGAACGTGAATAATAGCTTTTCATCGTCTTCTGCAACACCCTGGTCAAGCCGGACCAGATTGTCAACAAGTCGCCCTGTATCGTCAGCTACTCCTTTAACGTCGCCAAACAGCTCGGCCATATGGAGTCCAGAACCTAGCGCACCGGGACGGCATGAACCACCTCCGCCGTATAATATGTCATATCTCAGGTAAGATGAAGCCATGTTAAACATGCACTTTGCATTTATTTATTTATTTGCTGCATTATTCTGCATTGTTCTGTTATTATTATTTATGAAACGACAGGACGCATCCACATCAATCTTGCACTTGACCTCGCTCACTCAGTTGCGCTGGTGCTTCAAATTATTTCGTTGTTGTATATAATGAATCGTAAGCCTGACTTCTATACATAGCCAATTATTTCTCTGCTATACATGCTCTGAGAACATTCTGTTTGACAGTTTCTCGAACGATAAAATGCACCAAAAGTACATATAAGCTAACTATTTTCTTGTATTTCTAGCAATGTAAGCTCTGTTAACACCAGTCAACGATCCCTCTCTCACTGTCTTGAAATTCAATCCTCCGGAATTCTGGAACATGCCGAAGATTCTCTCCCCCCAAACCATGACACCAGCTCTCTCTACCCGAACATTGAAATCGAAAACAATACTACTGATCATGCATCTCTCTCTTCTTCAATCTCTTCAAGCTATCATCACGTCAGTCAACGGTTCATGACCAGCGCTGCTGGTGGTGATAATGAAGATAGTGTTAGGTACTCGAATATGATTATGACTAGATCTGAAAACTCGGTGATCCCTTCCGCAGAAGACGAAAATAATCCGCGTTACGCCAATTGTGCCGGTAGTAGTAAAAATAACGATGATCGCAATCTCGATAATATTTCTGCTAGTCCTGTGAGAAGCAATATTTTCTATGAGGAAGCAATGGCCCGTGTGTAAAACTCATGTTTATACTTTATTGGACGATGACTTATTCTTATCATGTTGTTTCTTGACTATTATTATTGTTAAAGATTTAACGTTACCCACGCAGTGTTTAGTCGATGTTAGCAACCTCATTTTCTCATGTAACTAATTATTACGAAGTATTTTACTGTTTAACTTGATAAAATCGCTAAGAAATATATATTATCCGTTGTCACCCTGAGTATTAATTTACTCTTTAAAATCAAAAACGAATCTCTTAACCCTTGAAACCTAAATTGCTTCACATTTTAGTTATAAAAATAGATTTGACGTGTTACCTTTCCATTAACCACAACGTATTAGCGGTATTTAACCCATATTTTAGCCGATAGTATAAGTGGATCATAATTCCTATGTACCTAGTTTATCCTTAATAAATTAAATTTACATTGATCAAAGCAGTCTTGAAACATATTGCGGTTTGGCAATTCCTGTGAATTCTTGAAGCGGAGTTAGCCATACTGATCCGATATGCAACTTGCTCTTTTGCTCCTTGCCCTATGCCAGCGGGTGGGTGGGTGATTATTATTGCGGTGTGTTAATGTTATTGCTTCATTAAGGGGGTAAAAATGAAGGAGCGTGTGTGCGGAGGGAAGCGAATGTGTCAGAGTGGTGGGTGGCTGATGGCTTTCTCTTCTTGGTGGGGTGCGTATAAATACGGGCTGCCTCCCCTGGAGAAAGTCCGATTGAGCAGAGCGAGTCAGACTAGGAAAGAGCAGAGCAGAAAAGTGTGACACCAGTTGAGGGGAAAGGGAGACGAAAAGCAGGAAAAACGACGATTTTCACTTAGAACTGATCTCTACGAGCTGCAGGACGCACCCATCACCACCACCCATCGTCATCCATCCACTTACTGGACTAATCCTAAGACACGATCCACTTTTCAGGGGAATAATCCCATCATAATCATCTCGCAGAACAACTGAGCGGTTTCTCATCTCTTCCCATCCATCAACATCAACCGTGAACCCACTCGGTAGCTTTACTGCTTGACAAGGTGAGTAAAATTAAACTTTTATACGAACCATATAAAAAATCCTGGTACTCATTTTACAACCACGAACGGATTTGATATCATTTTTCATGACTATATTCTGTGAAGTTTTGATTTGGACCAACTTTCAATTCGTTTGTCAGCGTCATACTCATAGCCATTTCTGACCTGGCCCAAATGCGACGATGGGCCATCATGGCGTTAAAGGCATCGTAAATTATGTCATCTTGTTCGCCCTGATTGATAAGAATCGATACTCACTCGTACAACCTGCTTTGGGGCAAGTTGCGATATTCTCATTCTTCATAAGTAATGTTTCACCTTTCACCTCTCCCAATTCAGTCAAATAATAGACAAAATTTACACATGTCATGCTTTCCTTTCACTCTTCATATACCGTCTTCTTTTCAAAATGAAGAGGTCGAATCAACGGTGCGAATAGAACGGGTGGTTGCCTCACTTGTCGAGTAAATAACGCGATGCATGGTATTAAAGGTGGCGATTTTGTAGGTAAGTGTCACGGTATGTGACATCTTTTTTATCCGAATTAACACTCATGCTCTTTCCTCCCCGAGATGAAAGGACTTTTAATACGGACTCGTAATTGCAAAAATCCACATCTCCTTCTTTCTGCTCGACCAATTTCGAATTAACCGAGTCAACCAAACGCCCACCAAATTGCATGCTTATACACCTTCCCTCTACGCAGTTAGCCGACTGCTGCTTCATTAGAGTGTGAAAATGTTAAATAATACAGAAAATCAGACATCTTTTCATATATATTCCTAGCTTTCTCCCATGCATACATAATCAAGGCGAGTAATAATCCAAATAAAAAGTCCTTCACATTCTCACCCTGCCCCCTTCCAGGGACGTTGTTTTTATCCTTGTACGTCACATACGGTCACTTTCACGTCATTCATCATCAATGTGAGGCCTTAACACATGTATTGCAGTCAGTTCATCTCAATGTCACCCATTTGTGGTGAGATGTTATTATTGTGAGGTGATGCCTACATACCCAAATATACATACGTGGCTTGTGTGGGTCCAAAGTGCGATGCATAGCTTGAATATTTAGGAATAGAGAGTTCCCAATTCTTCTACAGAGTTTGCAGAATCCACAAAATATTTGACAACATAAACGATGATGTGCTTATTATAAAAATAAATAATCGTACGTGTGCGGTAATGAGATCGTCCCTGGGTCTCTTTCACCACCAGACCCCAGATTTTGAGGGTTTCTCTCAGAATTCAATGTTATCAACTTGCACATAAGCATATTTAGCATACACATTTCTACATCACAGTTTGGCTGGCATTTTACTTTTTACATGGAAAAAGTGAACAGACTATATGAATTGCTACTTATTATACTGATTGATATTTGACCATGCATATGTAGAACTACTGTAAACACAGACGATGATCCTTGCCCGCACCTGTTGCAATTTCCCAAGCGTTACTTTCCCCTTTCTCCACCTTGTTTACTCTACTTATGCAGAGTCTCACAATTTCCATGAGTTTTGTTTCCACCATTTACACCACTCGTTGCTCTGGTTCCTGCCAAACCCACATGAAACAAATGTTATGATTACTCGCTTAATTGAATCTATGTAACTCTGACCAGAAATCAGGAATATTTGCCGATTCAAAATTAATAAGTCAGTTCATCTACTTATTCAATTTGAGAAATTGTGCAATTGGTAAAGGTTAGTTTTGCGGTTTCTTGTTGTTTGTTACCAATCACAGCGTCAAGTTTTATTCCTCTCCTGTTCATGACGGCTCCCCACCAGCCCTGTTGAGTGGTTGATCTCCTAGGGGTCCACAACGTCAAGCGGTGTGGTGTCACCATACCACTGGTCACGTCACCCTAAAACTTATAACGGGGAGAAATTTACGCCATAAATGAGCCTTCTGTCACCACAAACTGATTTATTTACTGTACACGTGCCATTGGTTTTTCTTCTTTTAGAGATATATCACCACAATCACCCGGATAACATAACATGGATAAGTCGGCATTCGGCTTGGTACTCACCCTCCTCGTCTTTGTGATCCTTTCCGCAGTGGCCACCCCCATTCAGAAAAGGGTAAAGTTCAGCACAAAAGTTGTCTCAAACTCCCCATCATTTCATGACATTATTCTACTTTTCAGGGCATCGAGGAGGACGGGGAGCCATCATCGAACAACAACCCTTCCCCACCACGGGCTAAACGTACCTTTTGCAATGCTTTCACCGGATGTGGCAGGAAACGGAATGGTGGTGGCGGTGGATTCAACCGTGACTACGTCGACTACTCGGAAGGTGGTGACCGAGGAAGCGTCGTCGATTCTGATTCTGATTCCGGGATGGAGGACGTGGCTCGGGATATTTTAGCGGAAGCGAGATTATGGGAGGCACTCCAGGCCAGAAATTCCTTACGCCCACGACAACAGCAACGAAATAAGAGTAGTGGTGGTTATCGAGGTGAGATGAGACGCCCGTTGGAGGAACAGCTTCCAAACTAAGGTGACCAGACCTCAACATTCATTACTACCAACAAACGATCAAAAAAAAACATAAACGGCGCGTGGATATCATCGTCATTCGTGATACAAAATTTGTATGAGAAGAAAAAAAAACACTATTATTTTTAGACTAGTAAAAAAAATCACCACACACTTTTATCAGCCTGTCTCAATTACATTAGAAAAAAACAAAGCGAGCAAGCCGTAGTTTTTAGGAAAGTTTAGAATAGTCAAAAATTACTAATTGTATGCTATGCACTTTATTCTAAAATAGTAGAAAATGATGATTCATATGTATATGAAGGGGTAAGGATGGAAACGGGGACATAAGTAATTTTGATGCATGACCATACAATCAACACACACGTTTTTTGCACAGTGTATTTTGTACTTGGACACCTACTAAAAGTATCCATTTAGAGTATGTATGCAAGTTTCATGTGCAATTTTCATCCTGGTTGTTATTAAATTCATCATAGTTTATAATACCAAAATTATTATGAAATGAAATATTGTAGCAGAAAAAAGCTGGGTCAACACGTTATTTGAGACAGCAGCACGGATTGTTATTATTCTTCTTGTGTAAACTATGTAATCATGCACATTTTAACGTAGTAAATTTGCAATTCTTCCCCATCACTGTTGCGATATACTTTATTTCCTAACCGAAAAACCACCCACGCGAATTCATGATTCATTTCATCGCGTACTTTTTTTCTACGAATGGCATCATTAATTAGCACCTTTACATACGCTCCATTCATGCTTATGTCCAGTGGCAAATACTTTTAAGCAATGTATGCATATTAGTCATTGGAAATATGCATGTGCTTGTTCTTGATTGTTCGTGGGTGGAAAAAAGAAGAAGAACAACAGATGTTCCCGGTTAGAAAAACTGGGTGAGTAAAGCAAATACTGAGTGATCAGTCGTCTCACTGCATATTAATTGGCTGGCAGTAGTGTGTGCGGAGATGATGAGACCCTACCACCTGTCCAACACGGAGATACATGATTGATTCCTTCCCCGTTATTAAAAAGCACTTGTCAAACCAAACATAATTATTCTCAGTCTCTTTCCTTCATTATTTATTCAATAATATGAACCAATAAATGATTCCAATTGATGCCTGCTTGACCATTTGATCCACAAACATCAGAACAGAAGCTGTTTAATTAAGTATCACCTTCCAATCGCTTCCTGGGATCTATTTATTACCGCGTGTCTCCATATGAATGAATAACAAATATTATGCATAACAAGCATTAAATGCCAAGTTTGTTATGCGTCCCGTTTTTTTCCTGGAACGCTTCTACTCGGATTTTAGGAACTTATATATTGAAAGAAATGCAAACAAGGAAGCTGGTAAGTCAACAATACGCAATAACTTATTGACTGCCTTATTACCTACGCTGTTCTATCGCTTTTACTCATCAAGCAATTCAGTCCAAAATTCAGGTATTCCTCTTCAAGGGTATTATACAACTGTTGTCTAGTAAATCCATCAGGTAAGATGCTTATCATGGAAAGTACCCAACAAATCTGATAACCTCTCTCCCCTCAGGTTGCAAGGATGAACTCCGACCCCGATTCCAAGGCTAAGAAGGGTGGTCTTCTCATGGGAATGTGGGCATTCCAGACAGGTCTCAATGCCCTGGCCCAGCCCAAGGCGTCGACTTCAGCGTCTTCATCGTCACTGCAGTGGGACAAGATGTTCTCGGCGTCGTACTCCTGCTGCCGACAGAACTTCTGCCACTCGTGCTGCAAGAAGAAACAGGGCAACGTGATGAACACGTATGGGGAAAAGGTCAAGAGTCGATGGGGCAATTGAAATGATGAAAAGAAGTTGAGAAATCTAAATTTCCGACTTGCTAAATTATCACAACTTTCTAATTGAATTGTTAAAATTCTATAAAACAATAAAAACTAAAGGCTTTATAAACATACTGGAATTCCCACTTGCATATTTATTTACACACCTAAAACCATAACACAATTTAATAAGGGATGGGTATTTCATAAGCTGGATTGGGTTTTTGGGTTTTTGCATACATATTAATGTTAATGTTAATTAAGCAGTTTCCACCTTTGATAGAACAAGAGTAAATGTTATATTTGTGCGTCCTGTCATTTAGCCATCATTATCCTTATTAAATCCCAAAAATCATTACGTACTTTGGCTTAATTTAATTTATGACAGAATGATAAACATAATTATATAGTGGCTCCAGGGGAGAGTTCACATTGTAACAATACAATATAGTTCTCCTCCTCGTACTGTTACAGTGTTACAAAACTCAAACTTTCAGCTTGTAGGAAATTCTAGACTACAGTCGGTTTATTTACCATACGACCCTCGACGTCACCACTGCAATGCTACTAGTAATGAGAGTGATGACGTCGAGGATCGTATGGTAAAAAAACAGGAGTATGTTATGTCTCAGTTTTCTTATCTAACCAACACAATTTCATATAAAGGACCATACCAGAGGCAGAGTAACAGAAGCTTTGCGTGGTATAACAATTTTTGCTTCTTAGCATCGGTGGGTGGATATGTGAATTCTTATTTATGTAATTTGCATCCTCACAGCTGCAATATCGTGCGAATTTGGTCTCTAAAGTAAAACATGAGACGCGTGTAAACCCAAAACTTCTTCACAGTTCCTACCCAATTTTATATTCCAAATTCCGTGAGAAATTTTAACTGAGCAGTGCACGCAAATCATAATAGTGCATGATAAAATAAATACAAATTTGAGTGTTAAATGGAATATTATGACAGTAGATAATCTTCTACAAAAATTGGGGAAAATCTTTTTATCATTCTGCCAAACGCATTTCCCACTTATAATAAACTCCAGCAACAGATATAATAAAGTAGTTGAAGCAAAGTGATGAAAATTCTGCCTTGCGTATTTACATGCAAGTTTGCTACGACCTAGGTGTACTTATATACATAGCTTGGTAACTTGGTCAATTTGAGTTTACCAGTCATCGAGGTCATGAGAGGCACCATGATCATACATACATACTCGTAAATCGGAGACGAAGCAAAGTACAAAATTTTGAGAAAAGTAGAAACTTAAACCCATGGCTCCAGATTATTTTTCTCCTTCATGGATCTCCCATTGACCCCGCTTCCGAACGTTTATTTTCAAAATTAGATGTCGAAATCTGAAAATGGAATAAGTTGACGCAGACGGACAGAGGGCAAAGTCATCGCAAATAGAAGCTTTACCTTTTTCCGTTACGCAAGTACTTACATGCATACGTGTTATAGTATAAATATACTGCGGAGAAATTCACACGGTGTTATTATTACCTTTTGGACCTTCTGCATACATATGTTGATTAGCTTATATATATATAATAATGCACTGTCATGCTCACTCGTGGTAACTAATTTTGTCACAATTTGTCTAGTCACTGTACATATACTTTCGTGGATAAGATGATGCTCGTATAAGCTGATAACCAATGACCTTGATCACTTGCACTCTGCCCCGAAATTGAGTATATAAACAGTCAGTCAGAAGTTAATTTTTTAACGATCCTCCGGGTATTTACACGCACATAGAAAACACGTTTATTGTTATTTATTAATTAAGTCGCTGCAGTTTCAGGTACAGAAAGTCCAAACGTGGTGCACAAAGCGGTGTGAGAATTGGAAACCGTTTACATATTTGGTTGCGAGCTGAATAAAGGATTACTCTACTCGACTTGTGGGTATGAAATAGGTGTATGATTTTTCTGTAAAGTTTGCTACAAACTAAACGCTTATCAACATCTAAAGATTAAAGGTTGACAAAATGTTGAGCAATTTTTATTGACTAGTTTTGTGCTTAGCTGAATTAGTAGATAAGCATCGGGACCTTCAGTTATGAAAATTTTGTGTCTTGACTAACCGGTAAGCTCAGGTTTTCAGTTTGAGTCGGATTGAGAAAACCATTTTTGCTCGATAAACAAAGAAAGTATAAGGACAAGTATATTTTTAATTAGTTTTAAGTACTGTTGATACCGTTTTTTAGCATATATAACAGCATAAAAATATTGCATACTTATTTCAAACCCACACCACGTTGTGCAATAAGTTTGGACTTGTGCATGAGCCCAAATCTAAGCAAACTTCGTTCGTCCATACTTCGTTCGAGACAAAAGGTCAGCTCCAAGGGCTCCAACACAACAAATCATGGAGCAAATTAGACTCCTGGACAAAACTCCGTTGTCCTTCGCCTACGATCTGCTGCTTGCTAAGACGGACCAGGAAATTGTGACAAATTTCTCATGGGCCATGGCAGGCGGGATTTTATTCACCATTGTGTGGAACTTGGTGGGAACAGTGGCGTATGGAAAGGCCACAGTTTCGACCAGTGGTAACGAGGGATCGAAAGGGTTATCACCATCCAGGAAATTTTGGGAGTATCCGATCAGTTCGAGGTTCACTTGGAGGGTGCGTGGGTATCGATAAATGTCACTAATGATTTTTTAGCAATGTACAGACAAAAATGTTGTCCCTATAATTTTTTTAGTTTGGCTTCCTTCCAACCGTAATCGTGCCCTGGGTGGTAATTTTCTTCACCCCGACGCCATATCTGTTCAACCTTACAAATCTTGCTGGACTGGCGATCTACTATATTCATTATTTTAATCGGTAAACGAGCCTTTAAGCTTGCTTTTATTCGACAAACACATCGTTCACACTCTGAGAAATCCAGTATTAAATACCAAGCGGTATTCAAATATGACTATACATACCAAAGTGGTATTGATGAGTAATACCGCTTAGTAATAGCTCGGTATTAAAGTTTTACTATATTGGTAGACAATTTTTACGAGACGGGTATAATTTTTAATACCGAGAAATCAACACCAGATTTCTATGTAACAGTGCACAATTTTTGTAAACTTGATCTTTAGCTCGGTGATCTACCCCTCCAAAATATCTGACCATGCGACTCCCTCCCCGCTCTGGTTCTTCGTCAGTATGCTGACCATCACCACGGTACACACCTTTGCCCAGACCCATCATCTCGCCAACGTTCACAAGCCTCTTGACGTATCCTTCCTCACTTTTGTGGCAATTGGCATGAGCATCCTGGGAGCCTGGGTGAACAACCGGCATGACTGGATTCTGACGCAACTTCGTGCCCGAGGAAAAGGTTACCAAATTCCGCAGGGGTCCCTCTTTGAATACGTTTCATGCCCGAATTACTTTGGGGAGTGTTTGGAGTGGTGGGGTTTCGCATTGGTGACGGGCGGGGGAGGTCCTCAGGTGAGGGTAGAAATAGATACATACATATTTAACTAAAGGACAATACTAATAGCAGATTGATACGTAGGTAATGTTTGCAATCTTCTCCACCGTGTTCCTCGTTTTCCGAGCAAGATTTGCGCACAAGTGGTATCATGCCAAGTTTGGGACCAAGTACCCCCGTGAGAGGAAAGCTATCATTCCCTTCGTGTATTAAATATGCATGCATTAGGTATTAGATACATGGGGCAGCCATGGACATATAACTTATAACTTAAAATTATGACGTATAACTTAACTTATAATTATAAATATACGTCGCCTTATGGCGTTTCTATGACTTATAACTTATAAAATAAGTTATACGTCATAATTTTAAGTTATAAGTTATATGTCCATGGCTGTCCCATGTATCTATTATTAGATACATGTATGTACATATGTGAATACGTGTCCAAAACATGTATGAGGTAGAAAAAAACTTAACTTGTAACTAACTTACAACTTAATAAATTGTACTGGATTTTTTGTGTGTATGGGAACTACATAAAAATCTAAATTTCCAGCTTAACCATGCCAGGTCATAAGTTTTAAGATGATACCATGTTATCCTCTTCCGTCATCAAGAGCCTCATCCATATTACGAACCATTAGGATGGGATGATTTCCCTTTCGACCTCATCTCTAATTCATGAAGTGTGTATATTCCATCCATTTGATGGTAATGGTGAAGGTGACAGATGGCTCATTTCCATTCTGGTGACCTCCTTATCAAATCCAAGTATCAAAATCCGTTCTGATTATGGCCAATTGGGCTAATACGATGAACTAATCTATCAACTTTTTTTAATCCGGCACGCCACTGGATTCTCTCGTGCTTTTTATCTATTTCCCCAACATTTTGAAAATGTGGGGATCACGGTTTTCACTTTTCGTCACGTTTGCCATCATCTGCGTAAAAGGGGCACGAAGCAGTACTGATAATGAGGAAGGGACGCCATGGGGCAGTGCTGCTTTCCACTTTCTCACTAACAATTCAATCGCCCATTTAGTTCGTCAACCGGAGCGGCCCACGCCAAAAAGTAGTCGACCAATTTATGTATCCTTTAATTACGCGCAAACTATATATGTCGAAATGTATCTTATTAACACTATAGTTATGCCGTGTGGCACTTCGCACGAGTTACTCGGAGATGAGGAAGTTTTGGTAGAAAGCGTCAACTTCAGTAAAAAACAGTTCTACCCAAATTCACACATTTGCGAGTGGAATTTCATGGTTACTCTATTAAATTGTTTTCATAAGATTTCTTAAAACTATACAGCTCAATTTTATGTGTTGTGCAGTTCCCCGGACGTCGAGCAAAATTAAGTTGTCCAAACTTTCACCTAACAGAATTTTTGTGCCTGGACCACGTCCTCGTTGGTGATGGGGCAGCTATCCAAAATCAGTACTATAAAATGTTTAATTGAGAAATAAATATGTAGTAACGTTTGACCTATGATTTCCAGTTATTGTGGAAAACATGGACCACGAGAAGTAATTTTGGTGGGGAAAATGACGATGCGGTTCTCCACATCGGCCTTTTTCCCAGGCGTCGGATTTCGCTGCAGTCTCGTTCTTCTCAACAATGCTGACGATGATGACCACATCACGGATGGTGTAAACAGTGGGGTCTCAGCAGTGGAGCCGTCCCCTTGTTCTTGTGGGATCAACAAGATTGGAACGAAGGTTGTCAATGGGACGGAAACTCAGCAGGTCATAACGACAAGCCAACAAAAAGACGAAATTCCATGAAAATGTCCTGGTTTTCCATGCAGGGGGAAGTTCCATGGCAGACGGGGTTGGTCAGGACGAACGAATCCGTACCCTTTTGTGGGGGCTCGCTAATCAATGGTAACCCAAATTAGTATAAAATCATAAGAGAATATTTACATCTCCAATCTCCATTGCATTATGTTATCGTTTACCTTGCAGATCGTTACGTTTTAACAGGTAAATATATTGTAGATTCAAAGTCACACTTACACAATTTATTAAGGGGTGAAAGCTATTTATAAGATTATTATGTCCGTCCGTCTTAAAATTTTGAACGTGAGTTCCTTACTTCAAGGGGAAGACCTGATTAGAATTTGGGCGCCACAGGTCACACCCCTCAAGATCAAAAAAGTTTACGCAAGGGTCAAATTGCATATATGCGTCAATTTAATAGGAAATTTAACCCCGAATTCAATAGCGACCTTCATTTTGACCTCAAGGTCACAGAAAGGTCGTCAAATGTTAAATTTGATACCTATGCATGTCACAAATGTCGAAAACACTTCAAACTTCAATTATAACAGATTTTCGACGGGCAAAAACAATATGATATTCATTTTGACATGTGACACACTGCTTTCACCCCTTGGTTAACTCCTTGTAACGGTCTATTACAATTCAAGTTAATCTAAATTATAACAAATTCTGTCAGCCGCCCACTGTGTCGTTGGACGAACCCCGTACAACTTGGAAGTTATCCTAAACGCCGACAAGACTGAAGTTGACCACGAAGGGTTTCTTCCAGATCGATATTCCGTCCTGCAAATCATCGCACATCGAAACTATTCTGCCAGTTTGGACTACGACGCTGCTCTGATAAAGCTGGAGAGGAGGGTTGATCTGACCAAGACTGCCCCCGTCTGTTTACCCTCAGTGGACGACATTGAGAAGGGGGGTTACGTGGGTGTCTCAGCAACAGTAACGGGTACTTCGTACTAACTACTAGGGTATCCAAATCGTTAATTATTTAGTATGTTTAACTCCAAGGATGGGGTTATACCAAGGAGGATGGCGAATTATCCGCGACCCTGCGAAAAGCGTCCGTCTCAGTGCTAAGCAATGAAGACTGTAAATCAAAATATTCCAAAATTACGAAACGCATGTTATGTGCGGCATCGCCAGGGACGGATGCGTGTCAAGGGGACTCAGGTTATTTTCACTTTGAGTTCATTTTTCCATTAATTATCAAAAAAAAATTCATTTCGGTTCTACAGGCGGACCACTTTTCTTTGAATCGAACTCAAAGTTGAAAAAGCACACTCAAATTGGGATTGTGAGTTGGGGAATTGGGTGTGCTAGACCAGAACGCCCTGGTGTCTACACTAGGGTCACGGGTACGAGGTCATACATGTGTATTTATATATAAATTTGTATTTATATGCGCAATATGATATTGATCTTAACTTATCTGACTGATGATTCTTTGAAGAGATACTAAAATGGATTTGGAGAACGGGGAGGGATGGGAGCTACTGTAAATTGGCTGGAGATGCCGTCGAGAACCATAATGAGTTCAAGGAGGTCACTATACAAAAGACGCAGCGAGTCTAGAAGAGTTTAATATTTTTCTTTGTTTCAATAATTCCATATTAAAAAAAATATAACTCGTATAAAAAAAGGTACATAATATTACATATTATGCAAGGATTTTTAGTTATTTATAGCATATTAATGTTGAATTGTGGAGATACACCGGTCACTTTACCTTTCACATCCCCCTAGGGTTTCGAATATGGCTGAAGTCCATGCATCTTAAGATATTTGGAATGATTTAAATTGATAAGGACGAAGTGAATTTATTAGAAATTATCCGATATACTGGCAAAATTTAACATAATTTAACAGCAACTGTGGATTGTTCTAAAAATTATATAACAGCAAATACAATTAACTATTTTTTATGCATAACATGAAAATTTTTAACCCAATACGTATGTCAGTAAACAGGCTTTACCATGTCCCACAAAAGATTGTTGCACCCAAAGCATCACTCCTTCTCACACACAAGGGTCCAGGTCTTTTCGACATTTCGCTACATAAATTAGAAATAGTGTGTAATTTAAGATTGTTGGAACGTTGAAACCGAGGCATTGGTTGATATTTATTTTCACCAACCTTGCAAAGCAAACAGGGCTCCCGTGGTGGCAGATTGTCAATGGTACAAGGTCCCTTCAGTTTTCCATCAATCTTTGTTAAATCCGAGCTATTGCCACAATGACTTCTAAATTGTTGATAAAATCCAAGACTTCCTTTTGAAGTGACGAAGGGCCGATTTTCTCATCAAAGTCAACGATGGATGAAAAGACATTCAAGTTAAGGTAAAGGCCTGCAAAAAGGCAAGGACAAAAATTTCTTAAATGTGCACCGTTTTTGGGTACACTAAATTTCAATGTGAAATGCTACAAACTTCGTTCATTGAATTTAAAATTGTAAAAACAAACAAGGCCTGATTTGTCAATAATAATAAATGACTCGCCATCCGAAATCTGACCGCTTCGCTCTTGTCCAAGCTCATCATCTTAAATAATTAATAAGTACCCGTTACATTTCCGGCCAGGGACGACTTGGTGTCCTGAATCAAGAAATGTTGCATCTTCATGCTCGTTTTAGCGAAGACATGTCATCTCAGAAACAATATCATTCTGTAAATATAGAACCACAATTAACATGATGGATTTGACTGGGTTTAAAAAAATTGTAAATCCCTGGTACTATAACTAATACAAATCTATACGTAATACTAGAACGAGAACAAAACATGCTAAAAATTATAAAATAGAAATTACGACAGCTTTAAAACTTGAATGGTCCCTTACCGACAGTAAATATTTCCCCCATGTCCTGAGACCTGAAGAGGCACGTCCGACGTGCTATACACCGAATGAAGGTAGTCATCCACAGAAATTGGTGTTCAAAGATAATTTATTGTTTCAAAACATGTAAATGCAACTAATTTACAAAAGCACATGGATTTGACAAATGTTCCGGTTGATGTTGGAAATTGGAGTTTTGAGCGTGGGAATTTTCATGTTGCCTCATCGTGCAAAATACAATTTGGCAAATGGGCAAAGTAAAAACGACATAATAATATTATGTCGTTTATACATATTATAATAATATGTATGACATAATAAGTACACATTGTGTTTCACATTTATTTTCACATTTAACCGAGTAATGTAATTGATGGAATTAGTGGAGTCGCGCCGTTAGTAAAGTTTATGTTTATGCTCAAATGTTAGGACTGGATACATTGGTCAGAAAATCAGCAAGTTATAATTAATTTAGCTTTAATGTGCACTGGCAAAAATTAATTCGACGAGGATGGGATTCGAACCCACGCGTGCAGAGCACATTGGATTAGCAGTCCAACGCCTTAACCACTCGGCCACCTCGTCTCTAATATTGTGAGGCCCCAGAAAATCTTCATTTCCTCTCCGTGCGGTTTCTCTCTATTCTGAACTGAATGTATGCAAATATTGATAAATATAGGTCAGTTAATGGAAAACCATGTATCGATCGTTATAAATACAGTTTCACTTTACGTTCCAGTTGAATTTCAGCCGGCCTCCGTGTGCACGGCTACTGAAAACTCGTCACTTTTACTAATGAAATGTCCTTTAACGTTCCACTGTATGCGGATTTTGAATTTGAAATTCTATGTCTCAACTTTCTCTTCTTCCATGTATTCCATATATTTTCTCATAGAAAAAAAATCAAAATTTCAACCTCCTAACTTTGTTCAAGTAAACAAAAATTATTGATTTTTAAATGCAATAAAATCTTCAATTTGTATGAAACGCACCAAGATGAACAGATTTACTTGATTACATGGGAGAGAAATTTGAAGAGAAATTTGAGGCTCCGATCCTAAATGTCAAACTTCCTACACCGTACAAACTCATCACATCTGCGGCTAAAATTTGAAAACGTTTAAAAATAAGGACACCTGTAGGGAGGGGGACTCCTAAAATCTGAAGTCCTCATGGCCCCCACCATGTGGAGTATCATTTTACAGGCAATGATTAGTAAAGTAAAAAATGTAAAATAATTCTGTGACCTTAAGGTCACCTAAAGTCTAATATTATTAAATACTAATAAATAAATAGTCTAATTTTCAAAATTTGCCTTTGCAAATTATTTTTTCTAGGTGGAAATTTTGAGGTAAACGCATTTAAATTGTTAAAAGTGAACAAGTATTGAAATTATTTGACTATTAAATGATGAATTTTTATTAAAACATCTCGAATGTAATTGTAATTTGTGATGTAATTCAATTACGTAATTTGTAATTGTAATTGAAGCGAATTTTTTTTAGAGAAGGAATTGTAATTTGTAATTAGTAATTGAGTTTTCCTGAGTAATTGTAATTTGTAATTTGACTTCCAAGTAATTTGGCCAGCTCTGATAGCGCTCGAGTTATCGATGATTGAACTCGTTCCATTTTTCTCGACTCATGTTTGGTACAACAGAACCTTGCATCCGGCTCGGCAAAGCTGTACACTGAGGTTTTTAAATCTTCATAATTCCAAGTTTTAATACTACCAAATATGCAAGTTTCCCGGTTTTTCACTAAAAAAAGTATCTTGTATCTTGACTAGTATTTCAAATAAAATATGGTTGACATAAATTCTCCAGATACAAGGTACAAGATACAAAATACTGTTTGAGAAACGTTCAGATACAAGATAAAAGATAAGATAAACTCCGTTACACAAGATAAATCTTGTATCTTGCATCTGATATCTTGTACCTTGCGTCTGATATCTTGTACACTCTGAACAAAATCGCTAAAAAATCGCTACCGGGCGGTGTCTATATATGACCTCACCGCTTTGGTAAGAATTTGCTACCGGATAGTAGCAAAGTGTAAGGAGGACTCTCCCCGCCTTGGGATAGACCCACCCGGAACCCTCCAACCCAAGGAATTATGAAATTCCAGCTACATAACTACATACATACATATGTATGCTCGTCAAGAGCACTGCCCGCCATAATTCATTTAACGCACGGTTTCATCATGTTGCAAGCAGATTTGGCAAACGTGAAGCAGGGACTATTTTTAGGCACTCAAATTCCCTACAAATTGCGCGGTCAACCAGCGAAATCGCTTGAGAACTGGCATAGCTGTGAGCTAAACCTTGCGGGCAATGTCGTTATTAAGGAACCTTGTATGGTCCATTATTTCCATTTGTAAGTTAAATTACGTCCAATTCATGTTACTAGGATAGAACAGGCCTACGTCTAGGGTTCCGGGTGGGTCTATCCCAAGGCGGGGAGAATTCTCCTTATTCACTTGCGCTGGAAGGATGCATCTCTCATACACAAAGAGTAAAATATGGCGTAACAAATTGATTACTCGGTAAATTAAGACCATTTTGTCTGGCTCACCCTTATCCAGGTGACCATGTGATACATCTATAGGGTCGAAATCACTACCTAATTTCCCCCAACTATCCACCAACATTATGCAATGGCGATAAGGCTAGTAGTCGTGCTTAAAAAAACGTTGGTCACCAAACACTGAGCAAAATCGGGGAGAAATGATGACGCCCATCGAGTTTAATTTGACCCCTGGGGTTTCAACAGATTGTTTGATTTCGGACCGCCCGTTCCTGGAATAATTCTTTAGGTATGTGGGCACATAAAAAAATCACGTTTGAACGGATCCCCCGGAATTTGGTCTTTGTACAACTCGAAACGGTCCCGAAAACGTTGAAATTTTGGAAAATTTGTAAAGACAAACAGATGACCCCCAGCTCGGGGTCACACTGCATCTGGCTCATTTCTCTGGAGACAACTTCTGGATGCCATAGGCAAATTTTGGTCACCATTTGCCCGCGAAATTCGACAACAATTTTTTCAAGGTTTCAAACACCTAAGGGGTACCCCTTAGGTCTTTTGAGGGTGAAAAATTAAAGTGTTGAAATGTGCCAATTTCTTTCTGGAATATTATGTAGACCCAAAAAATAGGTGATTCGGGTCGGTGTGACCTATCAAAAACCTTTGGCATGTGCTCCAAATTTGCCAAAAATTGGCATTTTTGGTAATTTCGAGGCATATCAAAGCAAAAGTTGAAACTTTTTTGTACTAAAAAAGAAGGGTTAGTGGGTACCAATATATGTGCAAAATATGGGCCCTCCCGCGGGTGGTGAGAATTTTGCCATTTTTTGCCATTTTTCGTCATTTTTGGCCAATTCCTTATGGGAAATCCCATGTTGTATTTTTCTGATCAAAGGTCCCTACATATGGACTTTGGCAAAATTTGGACATTTTGCCTTTTCTCCTCTATCTTAATATATCCCTCAGATCTGAGTTCCCGGCAATCATGGACACCAAAATAGGCGTCTATATCATGAGCGATCGCAACCCTACAGCTCATGAGAGTTGCTAAAAAAATCAAAATTTCGAAATTTTGCAATATTTTGCCCAATAAATGCCATTTTCTTTGGATCTGTAGGAAAGACAACCTCCCAGGCATGGTCATTTAGTCGACAACGTAGGTCTGTTCTATCCTAGTAACATGAATTGGACAGGATTTTGTCTGCTCTTCTGCAACGTGGGTCAAATCTACGAAGTTCGGACTTTGCAATATCAGTGTATGATGAGTTAGCTTCTGGATTCAATTTTCGTTTGATGCCGCAGTAAATGGATGGAAGAGATAACTCTTTGGCGTCGAGATCCATAAGTAATGACAACGGGCGCATTCCTTCTCCAGGTGCCACTGCCATGATTAGTTGGTCTTCTTGAATAAGCGTTTCTGTTAAAGGTGGATCATTATCTTCTGTTTGGGCATTGGCACTGATAGATAGATCTTGAATATTGTTAATATCTGTATCACCTTGGATAGCATCGTATGGATTTACTATATATTCTACTGTGTCGGTTGAAACACTGTTAGCCCAGTCTGACGAAAGAAATACCTTTTCCTTTTTATACAATTCTGTACGTACTAAATAATTTGCGGCATGAAAAACTTTGTGTGGTCGAATTGTTTGGAACATATATGGATGCTTATACGACATGCGGCGTTTCAATTGAACCTGCACTGTACTCGTCTCATCGAATCGACGGGGAATAACTTTGGCGACTATGTCCATGTCATTTGGAACGTTTACTACTCCCCCTCGGATTCCGTACTGACGGTCGCTCCCTAACGATCTAATCTGAGCAAACGGTAACCTCAATGCAACCAAACGTTCCTCTAAGCTAGTCATGCTCTGTAATTGATGTGGAATTGGAGGAAAGTACAACCCGTTAGACATACACAACCGGGGCACGTCACCACTCTTCAGCGAATCTTGACATGTGCCACATAAGAAGTACTTGCCGTTGACTTTCAGATGGGCGAAAGCTCTCTTAGGATGAAGTTTGCGCACGACTTCTATTGTTGTTGTATGAACAGATGATCGATACCATAACCCACCACACGAACCACATATCCATCTCGGTTGATCAAGTATCTCACAATGGAAAGACTTACACAGAAAATCAAAATCCTTCTGGACCTTATGACGTAAAATTGCTTTTTTAATAGTGTTCTGCTGTTGTTCGGCCTGTTTGTAAGTTCCGTCTTCTCGGCGGCTAGCATGCTCCTTCCGATTCCGTTCATTTTCCGCGTCGCGATAACCTTCGTCTTCTCGGCGGCTAGCGTGCTCCTTCCGATTCCGTGCATTTTCTTCTCACGGTACATGTCAACCTTCCTTCGCTCTGCGTGTGCTGCCGTGTTTCTTTCTTGCTCTTGATGTCTTGTGTTTGCATCCATCCTGCGTAATTTCTTGGCGTCAGCATTTTTTTTCGACTTCTGCTCGACGGAACTCTTCATTCTCCCTCTTTCTCCGCATCTTTTCTTTTACACTCAGTTTGCGAGGCATTATCACCAGCGATTATGCGGGCCCTAATTCTGTAAGTTACGTACCTATTTTTGATAAGTCACACCGCACGATAAGTCACCCTCCTTGATAAGTCACAACTCTTATTTCGTTGCTCCAGTAGTTGGTAAAACACCTCTCTTCCTCCCTCCACGATAAGTCACCCTCCTCGATAAGTCATCCTAGATAAGTCACCCTCCTCGATAAGTCACCTTCCTCGATAAGTCACCTTCCTCGATAGGTCACCCTCCTCGATGTCACGGGGCGATAAGCAATTGCTCTCGTTCTTGATATATTGATTAAATGGCTCCTCGTCTTGATAAGTTACTTCTCCGAGTAAATAATTGCGTATTTAGTCCAAGAATAGAGATCAAGAATTTTTGATAATTCAAAAATGATCAATTCAGAATTCGTTTTCTTGATCTGATGTTTGTTACGTCTGACACACGACGTGATCATAGTTACAAATGTTTTAAATTATATAACGCAAGTTCTATGCATTTTTCTACATGGCTCTATTTGACATTATCCAAATTATTAAACGCGAATATGCAAATACATAGTTAACTCATTTTATCATAGCATTGCAGGGTGAGCTACTTTCAACGTTACGACGGTTTATTTTTCGTCACTACCTCCCCGAGCTGGGAGTGGGTAATTTGCGCGCCTGCTGCCTTCCTTGGATGTGGTAGCCGTTTCTCAGGCTCCCTCTCCGGAATCGAACCCTGATTCCCCGTTACCCGTTACCACCATGGTAGGCGCATAACCTACCATCGACAGTTGATAAGGCAGACACTTGAAAGATACGTCGCCGGTACGAGACCGTGCGATCAGCAAAGTTATTCAGAGTCACCAATGTAACGGACCCGAAGGCCCGATTGGCTTTGATCTAATAAAAGCGCTCCTTCCACGAGGGTTGGAGCTCAGCGCATGTATTAGCTCTAGAATTACCACAGTTATCCAAGTAGTAAGTGCGATCTAAGGAACCATAACTGATGTAATGAGCCATTCGCGGTTTCACTTTATTTTCGCTTGAACTTAGACATGCATGGCTTAATCTTTGAGACAAGCATATGACTACTGGCAGGATCAACCAGGTAGCTATTATTTAATATATGTATTATATATATTTTTCATAGCTTACACATTCTCTAGTTAAAGAGCAACGTGCGTGATTTTCATCGGTCGCTGTTTTGTTAAAACAACATTTATTCACTTTTGCAACAAACCATCTCAAGCCTAATATTATATATTTGACTTTCAATAGAGTTCAAAAGTTTTATCGGTCGGAGTTTTACAAAGGAACATCATATCATTTGTGTCTCACATCTGCCAAAGCAAAATGAAACGCGGCTGTGAACCTCTGATTTCGTTGGTTATTTTGTCCATCTCTATTAAAGATGAAGGCAAACGACAAAAGCTTTAAACTGTAAATACATACAGGCCTTTTCGTTAACGAACCAAACCACCACTGACAAGCACAAGTTTTACATAGCATTTTTCAAACCAGCCATTCATGTGTTGCTTGTTGCGAGCGGTTTCTCTGCCGGTACTTTTGCTCAAAATTTCGTAGGGTACCCCCGTCATTTGAGCTTGATTTCGGCTAAGAGACTCTGTACATATTACAAAATACATTGAAATTGTACACGTAGCAGAGATTTATCGGTTCAAAAGGTATGAAGAGTATGTGGAAAACACTTTTGGAATCTGTAAAGCAAGACAGGTCAAAGCGGCCATCGAAAAACGCGACTATACATGTACCAGGAATAACAGTCACAACCTTAGAAATTCACTTTTTTTATACCTCATTACAAGGCCACTCTAACAGCAGCAAATGAATCTCCGCAGTCGATTTATTAAACCAGTCGTAGTAGTCGCACAATAATAATACAGCCTCTTTACTTTATCCTTCTTATTTCTTCCTTCTTTTTCCCCTCTCCATGAAGATTTTGGGATATATAACAAAATTAAGCAAGAGAACCAGTAGCCTGGTTTGTAAAAGCGAATTTAAGCATTCCCGTGAGTATCTGATGCACCAAAAGCTCATCTCCGTCGTTTAAATGTTCTACCACATATCCTGTTATGTACGGCTTAACCCTTTCGCTTCAAATGGGTTTACTCTTGTAACTTGTTTGTTAAGAGTCTGGTCTGTGCCTCGTGTATGCACTTTGAAAAAAATCCAATCTACCATGCCAACCTACACATGCATACATATGAAGCTACCCCGATTCTGTTGTTAAACAATTTAAATGTTATAAATCTGACAATTTTGTAAGCCAATATAGTGTGAGTTTTCACAAAATATTAAATTTTAAATAAATATCGTCAAACTTAATCATTTCTAACGGTATTTGTCTTAATTGGTGATGTAAGTACATACTTTAGTAATGGTTACCATGTATATGTTAGCAAGCACTGTGTACATATGCATTTGTAACAATATAGCTGTCAAAATGCCAATTTTTCACTATTTTAACCAATTTATGTGTCAAAATGCATACCAAGTAATGGGCATAAACATAGTGGAGCAATTATAGTAACACTTTAATGCAACCATGTATATTTTCATAAAAATAAAAATATTAATACAAAAAATGATTAACTTGTACGCCAAATTGTAAGTTTAAGACAAGAAGCATTTATTTTATGAACAAAGTAAAAGTCGACGACGCGACTACTGAGTATGCATGCAAATCCTAATCCATGCAAAAATCCATGCATCTTCTCAAGTCGTGCGTACGTATGAGGTAGTCCGCCTCTCATTCACACTTGCTGTTCGACTCATTTCGTCAGCACGCTGTTCAACATGCATACATACATGCATGTCACGGGCCTCAGTATTTCTCTTTTGAGTCGTTCGGCCGATGAATTTATCAAAATTTCATTAAAAACTGGTTAATATTTTTCAAGATTTGAAATTATAAAACCAAAAATTCAAACAAAATTACAATTAAGTAATAGCATTTTTTGCGATTGAGCTCTGGGGACAGCACGATTGTTATTAGCTACGTAGTAGTGTATCAACGTTGACACTTACTTGTATTTCCTTATACATGGCCAAATGAAGTAGTCGACGACGACGGATTAAATAATATTCCATGCAAATCTGCTGTCGAGTCGTCCTGTGAGGTTGGTGTGTAGCATACGACAAAATATATCTTGGAATAGACTGTTTCTTTCGCGAGGATGCTTTTTGGACGTGGGAAAACAACTTTTGAACACTCATCCATGCCCACTCTCGTTCTGTTTTTCTCTCCTCTTGTTTACTCAAGTCGAATAATTATACTGGAGAATTAATTATAAATTATAACAAATGTTCCAAATAATTAATAAACTTCAACCTTCCTTCTTTAATTTATTATTTTGAACTGGTTCTTATTCTCTTCTGTAGTGATTGGGGAGTGAATTTTGTAAATTATTTTTGGTAAAATTACGGCCTAGCTCGGATTTATTTCAGTGGACTAGCTCGGATTTGGCTGATAATTCTCAGTTTCCCACACGATAGGAATATTTTGTAGTAAAATCAGATTTTCGGGGTAAGATGAGATTTCTAGTTTCCAGCACTCCTAGCTAGCTCTCCTAGGTACCACTACTAGCTAGCTCTCCCAGATAGCTCTCCTAGGTAGCACTACTAGCTAGCTCTCCCAGATAGCTCTCCTAGGTAGCACTACTAGCTAGCTCTCCTAGGTAGCACTACTAGCTAGCTCTCCTCTCCTAGGTAGCACTACTAGCTAGCTCTCCTAGGTAGCACTACTAGCTAGCTCTCCTAGGTAGCACTACTAGCTAGCTCTCCTAGGTAGCACTACTAGCTAGCTCTCCTAGGTAGCACTACTAGCTAGCTCTCCTAGGTAGCACTACTAGCTAGCTCTCCTTTTTCAAAAGCCATTTTCATGAAAATCTAAGAGAAAAATTATTTTTATACAAAATTTCAAAAATTTTTAGAAATTTTATTTTTTGAAACCGCCGCGAAAAAAGGTATTTTTATGCATATGGGACCTTAGGGTATTCACACAAAAAATTTCAGTCAAATCCGAGCTAGGCCGCTGTACTGCAATTTTACCATAATTTCTATACCAAATTTCAAAAATTGACAACGTTTTTGTTTTTCGAGACCGCCGTGAAAAAATTGAAAACTTATTTCCGCTATTTTGATTAAATTATAACCCATAAAATGAATGATTTTCGTTCAGATCATTTGTTGTATTGTAATATGATGCACACTTTTCTGTGTGGACGTGCTCTGGTGCTAAGTGTGGAAAGGCCCGTGCACCGCACCAAGTTGAGGCAAGTTGAGCTATCTATCTAACAGAGCTACATTTCTTATCGTGTGGGTGTGTAGGTCTGCCTGTTTTTCATTCCTCATTTGCATATCGCCAGCGCGCTGCAACAATGCATACACCGGTGTCGGTATTATCTTTTGAGTTGTTCGGCTGACGAATTTTCCAAAATTTCATAAAAAATTACTTAATATTTTTCAGTTTTTGAAATAAAATAAATAAATAAAAAATTATGCTACAAATTACACTTGGTTGGATTTCGAGTGATTCATGATAAACGGCGCTGATGGCAGCAAGATTAGGTTGTGTTGGTTTGGGTTGGGGCAGTTGCTATGGCAACCAACCTAACCTAACCACGTGGTAACATAATACCAGTGATGCTAATTGTTTTTACTGTTTTGGTAATTTAGATAATTCCTTAATTTTGAACATATATTTCATATTTCAATACGTAAATAAGTATAAATAATATAAAAACTGACCGTTTTCATCGTTTTTATAGTTAAAACATTTCTGTTGATTTTGTCAATATATGCTTCAAAATTCATCTTTTTTTCGAATTTCATTCAATTATTGCTTCTACGATGTAAACTAGTCTAAATCATCCAAAAACCCCAAAAGAAAAAAGTTTAGTAACAAAATTTTACTAATTTTTCATTGATGATGACTGTACTTTCATGCTGATACACATGTTGAAATGGGAGAATAATTTGACTTTTTTTCAGAATTTTGAAAATTTTGACATTTTCTTGTATTATGTTGTAGCTTAGCAGGTAAATATACTGTATTAACTCGAAAAAGTGAAAACATTTATTTCGAAAGTATGGTTTTTCTTCAATTTATAAAATGCGTCCAAATTTCCGCTCGGCTAAATTATCGTCACTTTCGAGCCGAGCCGAGAGAAACGTCTCCAACTCTCACGCCGTGTGCACAAAGTTGCGGTGTCAACTCCGCTCGGCTGCAACTCCGGGATAGGAAATGAGCTTGTACGCTCATTTGCTTAATAGACAAGTAGTAGTCGCGGTATCAACTTCGCTCGGCTGCAATTCCGGGGGAAGTGTGGTTGCAGAGCTCGAGTTAATAGGTACATATGCGTACAATATATTGCTTACCCATGGTGGTTCAGCGAGAGAACTGTGTTGTCATGGTAACTCTATAAATTTTACATGCTTCATTGTATTCATGATTTTTTGATATTTATTATGATGGAACTGAAATTTGCAAAAAAAGCAAAGTTTGCAAAAAAAAACATTAGAATATGAAAATAAAGACTTAAAACTTATTATAGTTTGCCAATATTTGTCATTTTAATAATTTAAGATGTGCACTTATTTTGCCAATTTGTGTCAAAATGCATCAATTTTTGTAATTTAATTCGTTTACAATATAAATTAGTCTGCAATATCGTGATAAAAACTTGAAACATGAAAAGTTATGACGAAAAAATATTATTAACTTGTCAACGTTGTTGTTCTAACTTGTACATATATGTATTTCCTTATATATGGCCAAATGAAGTAGTCGACGACGACGGCGGATTATGCAAATCTGCTGCTGGTGCTTCTCTCCTCAAGTCGTGTACTCGTTCACACTTGAGCTCCTCATTTGCATATCGTCAGCACGCTGCAACAATGCATACATACTGTAAAAACGGGTGAAGTTTGCAGCTCTGACGTCATTTCGCTCCTCCTAGCAGGGAGGTATTGAGCAGTGTAGTGCTGGAGCCACCACCACCGCTCATGAAATAAATAAAATAACTCACTTCTGGAAATCCCAATTGGCGTTCAAATTTTACATATTCTTTATTTATTATTCGAATCAGATGGTAAATGTTTATTTATCACCATTACGCACACGCTGATAGCTCATTTTTAGTAATTCAAATACTAGTTTATTTTGACAACTATTATTTAATTTTTACTTGATCATTTGATAACTGATATCATGTCAGACGAGAATCAACCCCCTTCAAAAAAAAGACACATTTCGACTGATAAATTGAACGTTAAGCATGCAATATCGGAAATTGGAATATTTATCAACAAAGTGAAGAATAAGTTAGAAGAATTCATTCAATCAAAAAATAAAATACTAAATTTAAGTTGTGGGGAAAACAGTTTTAATTCTCAAGACGAGCTACACGGTGACCACAACTCTGAGGATAATCAAATCGGACAGTTCTCAACATCAAGCGAATGTCAAACAGTTTTTAAAGAGCTAGGAATAAACAATGTTAATAAGAAAATCTCTAAATTGCTAGGTATATCAGAAAGATCAGTATATGGAATTAAAATCAACGATGCCAAATTAAATACTGAATCAGTAAAAAAACTCAGCTCAAAAAAAATAGTTTGCGAAGAATTTTTTATCTCTATGATAAGACGATTAAATCAGGAATTTTATAAAAATAAAGAATATCCTACGGCCAGAAAGTTACTTGATCGTTGCTTAGATAATCCCGAATTTCCAAGAATCAAACTAACGTTGTTTAGGGAGTGGATGATAAATGAATGCAAATTTAAGTACCGAAAAATCAATAAAAAACCTGTGTTCTTGGAACGCTACGACATCGTCGCCCAACGAGAATTCTACCTAAGAAGTATTCGCAAGTTTCGCCAAGAAGGATACTCAGTATTCTACTCTGATGAAACCTGGGCGTCACCTGATCAAGCGAGGAGTCGTTGCTGGCAGATTTTATTATCTGATGAAGAGTATAAAGACATGACGGGGTTTTGGGGTGGCGACTGTTTGCGGGATATGAACGGTTATGCTGGTAGGTCAAACTTAAAATATTGCTGATAAGAAAATTATTAGTAAATATCTATTTGCAAATTAAAATGAATTTCTCTTTACGGAAACAGGGGGATTTTTATTGAAGTCGGCAAACGGACGCATTATAATTAACCACATTGGCAACGAATTAGGATTTTTGGCTTGGTTTGCCAAAATTGTCGGATTGGTGCCAGACAAATCGGTGTTAGTGCTGAACCAGGCCCCTTACCACAAAAAAAGGGTAAGTTGCAATGTAATAATTGCTAAATATTAAAATTCGTGCATTTATCTTACATTATTTAACAATTATTATAGGTAAAAGACTCAATTATGCCAACCATGGCGTGGTTAAAGGCAGACATACTAGCTTGGTTTGAAAGAAACGCTATTCCATTGCCAGAGAATGTTTCTAACTTCTGCACTATGACGAAACAAACTTTAATAGCGCTGTCAAAAAAATATCCGAAGCCGAAGAAATTCATTGTAGAAGAAATTGCCGAAGCCTCCGGGAAAAATATAAGAATTTTGTGGTTACCTCCAGCTCATTGTGAGTTCAATCCCATAGAATTAGTTTGGTCATTCATAAAAAATGACATTGCTACTAATAATAAAGGCAATAATGCTGAGGGAATATTAGAGTTGGCAAAATTAGCTATTTTAAAAGTAACACCTGAATTATGGAGCCGTTGTGTAAAGCATGCGATTAAATATGAGGATCGTATGTGGGATAGGGATAAGCTTGTTGATGAATTTATTTCTAACCCGAAGATGGCTCAAATTATAATTACTGCAGGAAATGATTCTTCCGATTCTAGCTCTTCTGATTCTGACGACAATGAATAATATATCATAATAAATAAAGAATATGTAAAATTTGAACGCCAATTGGGATTTCCAGAAGTGAGTTATTTTATTTATTTCATGAGCGGTGGTGGTGGCTCCAGCACTACACTGCTCAATACCTCCCTGCTAGGAGGAGCGAAATGACGTCAGAGCTGCAAACTTCACCCGTTTTTACAGTACATACGGTATTCTCTTTTGAGTTGTTCGGCTGACGAAATTTCCAAAAGTTCATAAAAAATTAGTTAATATTTTCAAGTTTTTGAAATAAAAAAAATATGTTAAAAATTACAATTTTTTTGAATTTCTTGTGATTGATGATGAATGACGTTTTTTTTCAGCGAGGTGGTTAGGCTGCGTTGTGGAGGTTGCTATGGTATGGCAACCAACCTAACCTAACCCAACCACGTGCTTAGGTTGGTTACTATAGTAACCAACCTAACCTAACCTAACCACGTGTTAATGTAATACCGGTGCTACAAATTTCTAACTATTTTTACTGTTTTGCTAGATAATACCTTGATTTTGGGCATATATTTCATATTTTAATACGTAAACAAGTATAAAAAATATAAAAATTTACCATTTTTATTGTTTTTACAATTAAAACGTATGTGTTGATTTTGTCAATTTATGCATCAAAATCCATATTTTTTTCTGAATTTCATTCAATTATTGCTTCTACGATGTAAACTAGTCTAAATCATTCAAAAACCCCGAAAGAAAAAAGTTTAGCAACAAAATTTTACTAATTTTTCATTGATGATGACTGTACTTTCATGCTGATACACATGTTGAAATGGGAGAATAATTTGACTTTTTTTCAGAATTTTGATAATTTTGACATTTTCTTGTATTATGTTGTAGCTTAGCAGGTAAATATACTGTATTAACTCGAAAAAGTCAAAAAAAATATTTCGAAAGTATGGTTTTTCTTCAATTTATAAAATGCGTCCAAATTTCCGCTCGACTAAACTATCATCACTTTAGAGCCTACCCGAGTACCAAAACGTGTCCTACTCCCACGCTGTGTACACAAAGTTGCGGTATCAACTCCTCTAGGCAGCAACTCCCGGATAGGTGTGAAGTTCCGTTTATGGGGGGTTGACTGCAGTGATGGTAGTGATGAGGCAGATGAGACGATCGTCGTCGTTGTTGTGGTGTGTGCGTAATAATTGTGAGGCGAGATGAGACTTGGTTGCACTTTTCTTATAGAGGTTTTATTTATCACTTGTACAACAGGCAGAACTCGGCCTCTCCCAATAATATTGGGAGAGGTAACATGCAGTAGCACAAAATACTTCCTGGACTCGTCCTCCACCGTGCTCGTCTGGTGGCTGCGCTTTCGCTTATATATCCTAGCAATACCTAATTGATACCTATGTGTTGACCGATTATGAACCGGTTGGCCACGCTGAATAGAGATATCTCAGATGAGGTTGTGACGAAGCTGGTTTGCAACATTGTCTCTGGTTTGTATGAGATGATGGAGGTGAGCGGCATACTAATTAAGGGGTTTGGCATTAATGAAGTTGACCAAACCTGCTCTTTCACAATATCCACCTTTAGTAAGCGGTGGCCCTACCGCAACAAACGAAAAAATGCGAGATTTAATTCAGTCAGATTCTGTGTACCTACTTGGCGTCAACGTATTCAGAAAAGTCGGGAAAATTCGTCAAAAAAGTAAGTAAATTTGTGTTTTATTTCAATTAAGTATGGAGGGGTATGTATTCACGATGGTGGTGGGTGGACAATTGCATGTAAACTTTGTTGACGTAAAGTGTGTTCGTGAATGAAATATCCCAAGCAACCTCAATGCGAATTTACTGCGAATTCCAATGCAAGTTTATGCAATTTTTGTGCATAAAAAGTTGTAATCATTAATTTGTACAAGATTCGTGCAAAATGTGTATCAAGTTTTGTGCTACTAATAAATTAGCACAAGAAATCCACTAAACTATCACAACTTAATAAGTAGCAAATTATTACAAAGGAACAAGTGAATATTTAGTGCGTATTTGTTAGCACTAAATTTTCATGAGATTTCTTGCACCAAATTCATGCATAATTCGTACGTGGGAAATTGTACAAAATCAAAATGCAGTAAACAGGTGCCAGTATATTTACACGAAATTCGTACCGATTATTCTGTAATCATTTACTACTAAATTAGTAACATTTCTCTATTGGCGATTAAATAAACCCACCTCAAGTCAGTTATTCTTTTTGCCATGCCGTGACGTCAACTCCATCATTTCTTCTCCATTTTTAATTTCCAACGAAAAAATTTATTTAGATAGATAGTTAGGGTCGATCTTATGTCGGACAAAAGTTCGTATTCATCAAGTTTGAAGTCGACAAAGGGCCAAGATTGTGCCGTCTACGTGGATTTCAAAAGATTGGACGACTAATGGCGTGTTATATGCCGGAAAATACGGTAATTACATATATACATACATATTGTTGTTAGCTACTTTTGCATTAATATATATTCGGGTTATTTATGTAAATAAAATATACGTTTTGCATAATTTATAGATTCATACGTTGAGAACACATATGTATAAGGAATAAACCTATCGACTCATGTCGACAAACGGCCAGCCTAAATTATCAGCAGAAGAGCCTGAGGTGAATAAGGAAATATTGTCCAGGAATTCATTTTAATTTAGTCTTTCTCTATACTCCGTAAGTACGAATTCTGCAGATTAATTACGATAAATATTTGTGTATCCCAATTTGCAATTATCTTTTAATAAGTGAAGTATTTGGAGATAACATTATTGTAGAAATACAGTAGATGAATTTGTAATAAATAAATAATAATTGAACTATGAGTAATACGTATAAATGAATTTGTATTAATTTCATGCGTACCATTAGCACACAATTAGCAATAGATTCGCACTAAATTCGCACTAGATTCGCACCAAATTCTCACTTCATTAATGCATATTAATCATCACCAAATTTACACAAAATTCTCACATATTTGTTTGTGTTAATTTTGTGCATATTTGGTACAAGTAAACTTGTAGTGACAAATTATTGGTATGAATTTTGTACATGCGACTTGTACAAAATAATCACAAGTCGGCTTCACATTTTCACGGAAAATATGCATTAATCCAGTTGTACAAATTTAGTACAATAGTTGCAGATTTTGGTTGCTTGGGATAATGGGGAGGTATTTTAGCAGAATAAAATGCATGCATAAATGCGTGCATGGCTGGTAAAATTAAAGAAAAAACTAAAACAAATTTTTAAAACTTATGTAGGAAAGTCGGAAAATTATTAACGAAAAATTAAAAATGAGGTAGCAGATTTTGATGGAAACAATTAAGATACTTAGATAGGAAAATTGTTAAAATTGGGATTTTGAAAAATTGCCAAAAATTAAAATTCTTAGATAGGGAAATTGTTAAAATTGGGAGTTTGAAAAATTGCAAAAATTAAAATTCTTAGATAGGGAAATTATTAAAATTGGGAGTTTGAAAAATTATAAAAATTAAAATTCTTAGGTAGGAAAATTGTTAAAATTGGGAGTTTGAGAAATTGTAAAAATTAAAATTCTTAGATAGGAAAATTGTTAAAATTTAGAGATTGAAAAATTAAAAAAAATGAAAATTATTAAAATTGGGAGAGGAGGACTGCATGTGTGTAGTGACCGGATTGGAGCTGTCTGAAAAATATATATGTGCCCGGCAGGTCGAAGCAGAGTGAGCCAAAGACAGAGGAGTGCCAGATGTGAAAACAATGGTGTGATGACGAAAATACTAAAAGTAATAGACGATGAGTTATGAGTGTCAAGAGTTATCTAAATTAGTTCATAGATCCTACAATTAAAATGTCTTAGAATGTAACAGAAATTAATGTAAAATAAAAAGTACTCTAACAATTAAAGAAAAAATTGGTAAACAATAATGGTGATTAATACTGGGCTAAAAATTACGGAAATTAATATTGTCCTTATGAGTAGTTATGGTTACCTGTTCTTAAGATGGGATTATAATGATGATAAAAAAAAAAATTATTAGTAACATGTGTTGGTTGATGTGTTTAGACCATGGTGGTAATCGAAGAATTATCTACTGGGCCGATAGTGCGGGATGTCGTGCCCTATCTGCCCATCGCAGGGAGCGGATTGGACGTGTCCCCTTTATTGATTGGGGGAAAAATGTATGATTATATGATTAAGAGATGATAATGAGAAATAACAAGGTCCTGGTGATGGGAAGGGCAGGTAAACCTAAAGTTGGTCGTTATTGCAGGGTGTCCTGGGGAAGGGGGCTGCGTTTCTTCATCACCGAGAAGATTCGGGGGGTCCATTTTGCGTGTTGGATCTTGGAGGACGGACCCTCCGAAGAGATGGGGCCTGAAGATTTGGGGCTGACGGACGGGAGTTGCGTGGTCCTCCGTCATCCCAGTTGGTCCCGTGAGATTGCGCTCTTTCCGCCCCGGGACGATTTGAATCTGCATAGCAGGTTTCTTCCAAACGAGCTCAAATTAGGAAGGTCGTCCGTGGACCCAAATCTGGAGTAAGTAAATTGACTTGTTCCCAGGGGAGGGTGTATTTGGTGCGTGGGTTGTGTGATGTATAAATGGGCATTTTGTCAGGATTATCGTGGGGCCTCGGATGAGGTTCCGGGTGACGCCTTTCCATGATGGGGAAGGTGTCCACTATGCCCGGTGGGTGCCGGAGACGACGTTGGACTTGGAATTTTTGGCGAGGGACTCCAATCCCGTGGAGGACGGCAGACGTCTGGTTGTGAGGGCGAGGAGTTCCGTGGTAGGGGGCTATCGTGGAACGTGGGTCCGAATTCCTGCGTTAGATAATTTAGGGCAATGTGGTCCTTTGGGTCCGCGCGGTTCTCCGTCGGCGCCTACCGATGTCACGGTACGGTTTTTTTGTTTTTTTTTTTCTTTATTTATTCATTTTATCCTATTTATTATTTATTTTATTTATTTATTTATTTTTTGTTTGTGTAACGAGTGATTATTTATTGGCCTTAATGTTGATGGGTTTGAGTAACTGTGGTTTAAGTTTAAATGAAACTGATGTCCGAATATGTAGGAAGAAGAGCTGGGAATGGTACCCGGGCGAGAAGAAATAGTTGGCTGGCGGTAAGTGAATTCATAAGAAACGTGCCGATTGTGGTCTGTTCTTATTCTGAATGGTGGGGCGTGTTATGTATTCTAGTTTGGTGTCGACCGATAATTTTCTCCTCCGTTTAGTGTGGGGAAGTTATGGGAACCTGAGGGTCCCTGAGTGGATGATTGGAGTGGACGAGCCAGACGCGTTAGTGGCGGTCTGGGAGTCCTGCGCTCCGGCAGTACCAGATCCATCATGGACGAAGTTGGAGTTTTTGTCGACCTGTCTCCCCCTAGAGGAAGGTGCATCGAACAGAATTGTTAAATTGCAGGGGTATCCACGTTGGGACGTGGTCCTGCCTCATCGGAGGACGTGTCACGAGCCTCTGCCTCAGAATGGGTCTGGGTATCGGCCGGACAAACCGCTGACGGGAGGGCAGGAAGGAAAAAGAGTAAGGGGTTTTATTTATTATTATTATTATTTGGTTTTGTTGTTTTTGTGTATTTTGTTTAGTGTTGTGTCTTTTGGAGTTGTTACGTATTTTGAGTTTATTTGTTTGATTTGTTGGTTTGATATTGGTTCAGGTTGTTTATTAGTATTATTATTATTATTTTCGTAGTTTCGTGTGAGGCTGAGGAAGGCTGTCCGGAAGGATCCGTCCGGGTGGATTTTCCTTCCTGAATATGCGGACATAGTGACCCTCCGGTTCATCATGGAGCACAAAGCCACGATTTTGGTAAGTAAGGATATTTTACATTTTCTAAATTTTCTTATATATATATGAGAGTTCCCGAAAAAGAGGAGGGTGGATTGTATTTATATGGTTGTCTTCTGGTGTTGGTAGTCGGGTATCCTTCCTGGGATGCGGGAAATGCCCTACATTACGTCTCTCCTAAATTGTGTGACCGCGATGATGGTGCCCGAGATGGTCTGGGAAGAGCTCGCAGAAGATGTTGCACGGGAGGAGGTGCTAAGAACCTCATCGGACGATGAGGGTGACGCAGACTACCAGCCTCCAATGTCTGTGATGGAGGTGTCCCCCAACGAGTCGAAGTCTTCGACCTTTGCCGCATCGCAGAGAAGATCGTGGTCATGTTTTGGGGTACAACCTACCCGAGTGTCGAGTTGTGTTAACTCGCCTTCCTGAGGTAGGCTCAGGGAGTGGCAGGGCTTCTGGAATCGAGGTCATAGATTTAACGTGCTCAGGTGAGGTGCTATTGTTGTCATGTTTTGCTCAGTTAAGGCTGATTATGTTGTTGTTGCTTGCTTCTATGCTTCTTGTTAGATGATGACGCCGAAGCCGTTGGTACAGTGGTAAGTAGTTATCGTAGAGATGTCTGTAGATTGGGTCTGTGTTTATTGATTTTTATTTGTTTTGTTTGTTGTTGTTTATTTTATTATTTATGTCGTTTTTTTGTTTGGGGGGTGGTTGTGTTTGTGTTGGTCTATTTTTCTTCTTTCTTGCGAGTGGAGAAGTAATGGCGACGTGTGTGTTTAGGAGGTGGGCCCCAGAACTGAAATGCAGCCGGGTAGTAGTGGTGGAAGAGGGGCAACAGGCGGCAGGAATCATCAAGTAAGGGATGAGTTGTTTGCCGATTTAATAAAGATGAAACCCCTGAGTAGATGACCTGATAAAAAGATTGACTGTCGGAAATGGTTTGTATGTAGGTCCAATATTCGGGACCGGTGTCTTCGGAGGAGGAGGAGGACTTGGAGGCGTTGTTTGTTAAGGTGAGAAGCCGGGCTAGTAGTGTGTGGATGAAGGGGTACGCACTTGCTTCAAGAGAAAAATGATGGCCTGATATTGTTTGAATTTGACAGGTGAAACGTGTTCGGAAGGAGAAGAAGTCTTCCACTGGTGCAGGTGAGGAGACCGAGAGGAGCGCCAATCAGGCCGGTGGGAGCGGGAGGGTGATGGCGGAAGGAAAAACGAGGATAAAGGCCAGGTCGAAAAAGGTAATTGAAACTGAGTAAGGGAGAACCGTTGTTGGAGGGGTTGCACAGAGGTGTAATGGCGAAGATAATAATTAATTGTCTTGATGATTTCAGTGGTTTCGGAGGAGGTGTCCATGTGTCCATGTCTTCATCGCGATGGACCGATGGAGGTATCACCTGAAGAACTGCAACGGCGGTTCTTGCAATCCAGGAAGATGTCATCTGATAGGATGCCAAGGAAATCCTAATCCAGAAGTAGATTATCGTCGTCGTAGATAAGTTTTTGCTGTGTCCAATAATTTGTAACTCTGGTTAATTGTTTGCTGTCTAAATAAATTTGACAAAATTTCCAATATCTCCAATAATTTGTAACCGTGGTTAATTTTTTTTGTTGTCGAAATAAAATTGACAAAATTTCCAATATCTCCAATAATTTGTAACCGTGGTTAATTTTTTTGTTGTCGAAATAAAATTGACAAAATTTCCAATATCTCCAATAATTTGTAACCGTGGTTAATTTTTTTGTTGTCGAAATAAAATTGACAAAATTTCCAATATCTCCAATAATTTGTAACCGTGGTTAATTTTTTTTTTTTGTTGAAATAAAATTGACAAAATTTTCAATATCTCCAATAATTTGTAACCGTGGTTAATTTTTTTTTTTTTGTTGTTGAAATAAAATTGACAAAATTTTCAATATCTCCAATAATTTGTAACCGTGGTTAATTGTTGGTCTTCTGAATGAAATTGATGGTGCTGAGAGGGTAAAACGGGTGTCTGAGTTGGTTGAAAGAACGGGAAGGGTTGGGTGTGGGGGTTCAGATGGACGGCAGAGAGAAGGATCGAGTCGCCGGAAGTTGAGCCGCAAGCAGGGGGAGATTAGGGAGGGCATGGGTGAGGAGGTCTACGGTGTAAAGAAAAGAAATATCCGTTGTTTGTTTTATTGCTGAGGCGGATCAGCTGGATGAGATTGCAGTGTTGGAGAGCATGGCGTTGAATCTGGGTGTGGGGACGGCCTACTGTTAGCCGGCACAGGCCTTGAGGGAGTGGATGGAAGTGGTGGGGAAGGTTTGGAGCCGTCGGCGGGTATGTTCGGGTAGAGTGGGGGGATTGGAGAAGTTTCCTCGGTTTCGATTGGTTGTTCGGCGTGATCTTGCTACGTGGTATGACGCGGTTTAAGACGCGGGAGATAGCGGGGGGAGTGAGAACAAGAACAAATTTGGTACGCGTATGACAGGAGGCCCCTTTTGGGAGGGCGTGGAGGTAGTAAACGTATGTTTCCTGGCACCGGTAGGAGTTTTGAAGGGGGAAAAATGGTGAGTTTTTCATTGTGTCGTGTGCAGAATCCATAAGCGCCATAATAGGTGAGGAGATTGATGTTGGTGAATAATTCCGGGTGTAGGGCTGCGAATTCGTTGAACCATTTTTCATCCACTGCTGTAGAGTCGGTGAAATTAAAGGGGCGTGGAGGTGAAAGGCTGGACGTAAATTTTCCACACATTTGGAGGAGGTGGTTGGGGGTGAAGAAAAATTTCGCATCAAAAAGTCGAAGAAGTTCGGAGGCCAATTGCATTTCTTCTAGATAGGTCAGCATGAGGATTGAGTTGTTGTACGCCCGAAATTGGGTGGACGAGAAGGTGGACTTCGGCGACTTGGGAACTTGGTGGTCCATGGCACGGGAGGATGAAATCCTCCTCTAGAGAAGTTGTCTGGTCCTGATGAACTGGTCGTCGTTCACTGTCACAGGGTGGAAGATACACGACGGAGGAGCCAGTGTCTGGGGCGATACTGCAGGTTGCGAGGTGAAGAGTGTCGTCTGGGAGAAGAATATGGGTTAGTGGGTGATGGGTGTTATGGCCCGAGGAAGGGTCGAGTTGGATATTCGGCAGGATGAGTATGGACAATGGAGGCAGGAGGGAGACTGGTTTTGAGCAGGGAGAATCAGGTGAGAATGAGGGTATCGGCGTCCATGTGATGAAGGTCGTTCTTCCTCGTTGTAGATATGAGGTTGGCCGAGGAGTCCTGTCGATGCGGAGAACAGGTTTTTTTTTTTTGAGGTTCAGGTGTGCGATAAACGGTAGAAGGAGGGTTGGAGCTAGATTGTGGTCGGGGGATCGGATCGTTGTAAGTGAGACGGCTAATTGTTTGTGATCAGCATGGGAGATGAGCCCTGAAGCGAGGAGAGTAATATTGTGGTCCAGTTGGTCCACAAGGTATATGGATTGAGAATAACATCGGGGGCGAGTAAAGTGTTGAGTCAACCGGTGAGGTGAGGTATTGAGTATATAGAGGTAGTGTAGAAGATACCGTTATACTAAACGTATTGCTGAGTCGCGTACGTGGTTCGTGAACAGACGGGAAGGTACGTAGTAGCGACTAAGAAAGAAAACTAATGTAATTGAGCGGACAATTCGCTACTGCTTGAATGACAGATCGAAGGTTGCCTAATACTGGAAAAAATGTGCAGACGAAGGTGACCAGGAGGAGCTTACTAGAGTTAAATCTTAAGGTAGGGGAGTGAGGGTACTCATTAGGAGATGCCCATCGAGGTCTATACGCAACGTAAATGCACAGGAGAAGGAACTCTCCTGTGGATTTATGATTATCGCGTCGTGAGTTCTCTTATATATTTAATGCGGCGAATGGTTGTGGGGACCATAGAGCGACCGCTGTTTAATATGGTAGGCTATCCGGTTTTCGCTTCTAAGTAATAGTTATGTGGTACAAAAGAATGTGGGATGTCTACGTAATCCTAGATATCGAAAATCACCTATGGAAAAGCGCAAAAAAATACACAGGAGAAAGAATTCTCTTGTGGATTTTTGTTGTTGTAAATCCTATGGGTGGGTTTTATAATGCGTATATATATATATATCTGGGTGACCGGTAAGTATTACTATTTATTACTATTGTATTAATGGGTATAGTCAAGGGGACCATCCTAGGTTCGCCGTGATACGTATATACGTGTATACGTATATACGTGATACGTATATAATTAATACAGCTATCTGGGTGACCGGTAAGTATTACTATTTATTACTATTGTATTACGGGGATAGTCAAGGGGACCATCCTGGGTTCGCCGTGATACGTATATACGTGTATACGTATATACGTGATACGTATATAATTAATACAGCTATCTGGGTGACCGGTAAGTATTACTATTTATTACTATTGTATTACGGGGATAGTCAAGGGGACCATCCTGGGTTCGCCGTGATACGTATATAATTAATACAGCTAGTGTAACAAGGTTATCTAATTGAGAACGTTGCCGAGGGGCAGAGGTTGGTCAAACTCTGCCTGGTTTAAAAGTATGTGGGATAGAGAAATTCGTGTGTCGTGAGGCGACGCAATCGGGGCATGGAGGAAAAGGAATGTTGCCACCGGCGGTGTGGGGGGCGAGGCATTGGCTGGGTGAAGAAGGTAGAGGGTTAGAATTGGAAAGTGGTCGGGAGAGGTTGGTAGGTAGATTAGGTCGAGTTAATAGATCTGGTCGCCAGGTATTTGGGATATGTGAGGAGGAGCGATTTGGATTGTAGTTAGTGTGTATAGGCAGTGAGTTATAACGTGATTGGCGGGGGTGTGAGTTAGGGGAAGAATACAACGAGTGATTTTCACTACGAGGTCGGTTAGTATTGGGGTTATAGCGTCGTCGAGAATGGACTCTCCCACCTCCACCAAAATTACGGCCGTCACCATCCTGTATGTGATGTGTGCCTCGGAATTCTGTATTCCTGGATTGCCAGTGATTCGAAGGTGCTGTGATGTGGAATTGGCTATGTACATTCTGGCGAGTAGAGAAACCGCCACCACGGTTGATGGAATACGAAGATCTACCCCTATGGATACGGTTACGGTTACCCTGTGAGGTGCGCTGTTGGTAGTTATTGTGTCTAAAACCACCCGTCGGTGGGGAATCTGGGAAGGTCATGTGCTGACCCGAGGAACGAGGGCGAGGTGCATCTAACATATGAATAGAATCTGAACCTGCAGAGACTACATGAGGCCTCATGTCGGATGTACCAATCCCTTGTTGTAATTGGGAAGGAAGTTGTTGGGCTAAGAGAGAGACGAAGTGCGGGTCGTTGGTCGATCGGGGATTGACGAATGGGGGGTGTGCATTACAGTCTTGAATGGAAGTAAACCTTAAGGCTTGAATGAGGTGGGCGAAAACTGCATCGTAGGAAGAAGATGTAGCGGGTGTGGGCTACCCCGTCAAATTGTCGATGTGAGAGAGTGGGCAGGCGCAGAAGTCGCCATCAATGGTCGAGATATGCGAGGGAGGGAAAGGTGGTCGGTAGAATGCGTTGGTATGGTGTGGAGGTACAGGTTGGAAGGAAGGTAGAATGTGAGGTGGCACAAAAATGTTAGCAGGGAGAGGTGCCGCGGGGGTTGGTAAAGGTTCCAACTCCGTATTAGGACAGACTTGTGGGAAATAAAGAGGAGAGTTAGTGTCTGTCGGGGGTGAACATCCTGGAGAGATGGTGATGTCGTTGATAGTTGTCCCCATTTGGAAAAGAGTGGGTGATGCAATAATGAAAGGAAAAAATGGTGGTGGTTGAGGAGCGGAAGGTTGTTTTGGTCAGGGTCTCAACCACTGCTGGGAGGTGGAGTAAAAGATGTTGTGGTACCAATAAGGATTGAGGGGTTGATGGGCACGGAGTCGTTGTGCAGGAGGTTTCGTAGACTACGATGTTTGAGATGCGGTTTGGAGTGGAGTGTGGTGGTTGATGGAAGACGTTGGGGGCTGGCGTTTGGTTGAGGATAGAAAGTAGCGGGAGGCAAGATACTAGTTTTGAGATAAAAAGTCGCAGGGATGGATGCTGCAGGTAGTTGATTTGCACTCGAAACTGGATTTTAGCTATCGGGGTCAGAAGAGAGAGGTGATGAAGGAGAAGCAGTTTCTGGTTGGGGTGAACGTATTGGACTCAAAAGGATATCGTGGTGAGGAGCAACAACCTCGTTTTGAGGTGGAGATGTTGAAATTGGAAAGGGGGTGGCAGGTTGGAGAGATTGACCAAGTGACGTGGCACCAAAAGTATGCGGAACAACCTCGATTTGGGGTCGAGATGTTGAAATTGGAAAGTTCCTCGCGGATGGGAGAGATTGGCCAATCAACGTGGCACCAAAATTATGAGGACCAAGAGTGTGAGATGATGCTGGGGTTAATTCAGATGTAAGGCCGACTCGTCCGCCGAAAAATATTGGTCTAGTGGGCGTGCCGGATGAAAATGTGGATCGTATGTGGTTATAGGTAACCGGTAAGTAGGAGGAGAACGAGGATTCGGGGAGGCCGATGTGGGGTTAGTGGTTTGGGATGTGTAATATCGATGTCGAGAAATGAAATTATCCTCAATGCGGTCGAGTTGAACGAGCTGCCGCTCTCTCTTATTACAAAGTGCTGTGTGTCAGGTATGGGAAAAAAGATCTATAACTACCAACACGCTAAATGAAACGGAGGATGCCCTAACGGCTGGAGAGAACAACGGGGTGCGTACGACTTACTGTCACAGGGTAAATGATTTTCAAAATATATCGGCGCCCCTCGGAGCGTGAACCGATAATTAGAAAAATACGCTTAATGGCGAGAAAAAAATGGCTACTGTGGCCTACTAGGTGCAAAAAGGACTGAAAAACGACCTCGTCCTTGCTGTCTCCGCAGTCAAGGGAAATAAATTCATACAGTCTTCTATGTGTACTTGAAATGTAGGGGCCCCTATGGGCAAGAAGTGTTCCCCAAACTTCTCCCCGTCCTTTTTAGTTCTGACAGGTACGTGATTCTAGGGAATTGTGGACGTATGGTCGGTGGTGGGAACTCAAAATATTTTTTTTCTGTAAAATATCGACGGAGTACCGACCAATGGTGGATCGTGTAAAATGGTGAAGGGGGGAGAGTGTGGGGGGGGGTGGTTAAAAAGTCATGGAAAAATTGTTTTTACTTACCATGGTGATAGTCTATCACACAGGCGTCGTGAAGATGGGGGGTAGAGAGTGAATGGGGCGTTTTTGTCGTTGTGACACTGCAGTTGTGAAGATGGGGCGAGTTGAGAGAGGGGGTGCGGCGTCCTTCTCTCCTTCTGACAAGGAGAGGCCGCCGTGGGTACCAAAGTGAAGTTCCGTTTATGGGGGGTTGACTGCAGTGATGTTGGTGATGAGGAAGATGAGACGATCGTCGTCGTCGTTGTGGTGTGTGTGTAATAATTGGGAGGCGAGATGCGACTCTGTTGCACTTTTCTTATAGAGGTTTTATTGATTACTTGTATAACAGGCAGAACTCGGCCTCTCCCAATAATATTGTAAGATGCAGTAGCACAAAATACTTCCTCGACCCGTCCTCCACCGTCCCCCCGTCTGGTGGCTGCGCTTTCGCTTATATATCCTAGCAATACCTAATTGATACCTATGTGTTGACCGATTATGAACCAGTTGGCCACGCTGAATAGAGATATCTCAGATGAGGTTGTGACGAAGCTGGTTTGCAACATTGTCTCTTGTTTGTAAGAGATGATGGAGGTGAGTGGCATACTAATTAAGGGGTTTGGCATTAATGAAGTTGACCAAACCTGCTCTTTCACAGGGTCTACAGGACCCCAACGTTTGTTGGGGGTCTACAGGCCATAAGTCTTACCATTGGCCATAAGTCTTACCATTGGCAATAAGTCTTACCATTGGCCATAAGTCTTACCATTGGCCATAAGTCTTACCATTGGCCACATGTCTTACCATTGGCCATAAGTCTTACCATTGGCCATAAGTCTTACCATTGGCCATAAGTCTTACCATTGGCCATAAGTCTTACCATTGGCCATAAGTCTTACCATTAGCCATAAGTCTTACCATTGGCCACAAGTCTTACCATTGGCCATAAGTCTTACCATTGGCCACAAGTCTTACCATTGGCCATAAGTCTTACCATGGGCCATAAGTCTTACCATTGGCCATCAGTCTTACCATTGGTAATAAGTCTTACCATTGGCCATAATTCTTACCATTTTCCATAAGTCTTACCATTGGCCATAAGTCTTACCATTGGCCATAAGTCTTACCATTGGCCACAAGTCTTACCATTGGCCATAAGTCTTACCATTGGCCACAAGTCTTACCATTGGCCATAAGTCTTACCATTGGCCATAAGTCTTACCATTGGCCATAAGTCTTACCATTGGCCATAAGTCTTACCATTGGCCACAAGTCTTACCATTGGCCATAAGTCTTACCATTGGCCATAAGTCTTACCATTGGCCATAAGTCTTACCATTGGCCACAAGTCTTACCATTGGCCATAAGTCTTACCATTGGCCATAAGTCTTACCATTGGCCATAAGTCTTAACATTGGCCACAAGTCTTACCATTGGCCACAAGTCTTACCATTGGCCATAAGTCTTACCATTGGCCACAAGTCTTACCATGGGCAAGAAGGATTAGCATGGGCGAGAAGGATTAGCATGGGCGAGAAGGATTAGCATGGGCGAGAAGGATTAGCATGGGCGAGAAGGATTAGCATGGGCGAGAAGGATTACCATGGGCGAGAACAATTACCTTGGGCGAGAAGGATTACCATGGGCGAGAAGGATTACCATGATCGAGAAGGATTACCATGGGCGAGAAGGATTACCATGATCGAGAAGGATTACCATGGGCGAGAAGGATTGCCATGGGCGAGAAGGATTCCCACTTAGCGAGAAGATTCCCATGGGCGATAAGGATTACCATGTGCGAGAAGGATTCCCATGGGAGAGAAGAAATTACCATGGACGAGAAGGATTACCATGGGCGAGAAGGATTCCCATGGGAGAGAAAAAATTACCATGGACGAGAAGGATTACCATGGGCGAGAAGGATTGCCATGGGCGAGAAAGATTCCCACTTAGCGAGAAGATTCCCATGGGCGAGAAGGATTACCATGGGCGAGAAGGATTACCATGGGCGAGAAGGATTACCACGGGCGAGAAGGATTACCATGGGCGAGAAGGATTACCATGGGCGAGAAGGATTACCATGGGCGAGAAGGATTACCATGTACGAGAAGGATTACCATGGGCGAGGAGGATTACCATGTACGAGAAGGATTACCATGGGCGAGAAGGATTACCATGGGCGAGAAGGATTACCATGGGCGAGAAGGATTACCATGGACGAGAAGATTACCAAGTGCGAGAAGGATTACCATGGGCCATAAGGATTACCATGGGCCGTAAGGATTACCATGGGCCATAAGGATTACCATGGGCCATAAGGATTACCATGGGCCATAAGGATTACCATCGGCCATAAGGATTACCATGGGCCATAAGGATTACCATGGGCCATAAGGATTACCATGGGTTATAAGTCTTAGCATGGTCCATAAGTCTTAGCATGGACCATAAGTCTCATTATTTACTTGGGAACTTGAAGGCAAATTTTATTTTGCAAGTAAAGTTGAAAGTCCCACTCAAAAATCTCGACTCAGCTCACAAATTGGAGACTCCGCTCACAAAATCTGAGTGGAGGTTAATTTTCATTAAGAATACCAAATGAGTTGAGTGGAGAATCGATCCTCACACTCACACTCAGCAAAGTGTGAGTGTAAGTCGGGATTTTTGTGTCATTAGGAATGTAGCCGTAAGACTTATGACCCATGCTAAGATTTATGGCCGATGCTAAGACTTATGACCCATGCTAAGACTTATGGCCCATTCTAAGACCTATGGCCAATGCTAAGACTTATGGCCAATGCTAAGACTTATGGCCAATGCGAAGACTATGCATAACATAGCTACTCCCAAATGAGACGTTTCGCATCGCTTGTTCCCTCCGTCTTGGATGCGAAGTCTGCCACAAATGTCCATGCGGAGCTATGGTCACATCAAGAGGCCTGAGCTGCAAGAGTAGTGCTGGTCGTCATTCTCGCCATGCCGCAGCAAATGACGTTATCTGGAGAGCATTTCGTACCGCCGGAGCCCCCACTATTAAAGAGCCAGCCGGCTGTTCCAGCCAGACGGGAAGCGCCCGGACGGACTGACGTTAGTTCCATGGGCAAGAGGGCGGCCCCTTGTATGGGACTTTACGTGTGTCGACACGTTCGCACCGTACTACCTATACCGTACCTCAAACTTGTGTTCATCCTGGTGCGGCAGCCGAGAAGGCTGAGGACAGGAAGATGAAAAGATACGAAGATCTTTTGGATAGGTTCCTCTTTGTCCCCGTAGCCGTTGAAACAACTGGAGTATGGGGCAAAGAGGGCCTGTCCCTTATCAAAGAAATAGGGACAAGGATAACAGCCCTCACGGACGAGAAGAGGGTAACGCCTTTTCTCATTCAGAGAATAAGGGCCGAATTACTAATGAGCACTTTGGTGAGTTTGAGCGTGAGTGTACCCTTACCTCGGTACTTTTCATATTAATAATGCATACTTAAAGTTGAGCTCAAGTGAGCCCTTAACTTTTCGGTAAAATGGACCCTCTCACTCACGTCCATATTACTAATGGCAACTTTGACGCATTTACTGATCTTGAGTGCAAATAAATACTTAAAAATTTAAGGGAGCTCTGGGGTTCACTTAGCACGATATAAAACTTCATTTTGGTTAAAAATTCAGGTTTTTTTCACAACAGCAGCACTATTTCATAATGTCTGACCATCTTGAACGTTTCGAGAGTCGAATTCAGTGTCGACAACGGCTTCAAAACATTTTCCGACCTCGTCTCCGCGACCGTGCGAATTGAGGTGTACCATGAAGAAGCATTCAAGAGACGGTTTCACTTGGCAAAACGGACTGTATTGTTTGTTTTTGAGCTTGTAAAAACCGATCTTTCTGCTCCAGTCCGTCGTGTTGCCAGCATACCTCATTTACACCTGGTCCTTATCGCCTTGAACTTTTACGCTACGGGATCTTTTCAAATCCCTGTCGGAGACAATTTGACGGTTTTCCAGGCCACAGTGTCGAACGTGATTAGGAGGGTGTCTCGAGCGATTGCAAAAATGTCTCGGCGATTTATCCGTTTTCCAACTCATGCAGAAGCCCCACTAGTTCGAGAACAATTTTTCCAGTACCTAATGGTCCCGCTAAGGAACCCGGTCACACCTGCTCCACGTCGGTAGAACAAACCACAGATAAAACCAGAAATACAGTAGAAAGCGCCTTAGGTGTGTGGAAACGTCGTTTCCCATGCCTGAATCACTTACGGTTAAAGCTTCAAACGTCAATGACTGTGATTGTAGCAGTAGCGGTATTGCATAATATTTGCAGGTAATATAGTATTACATCGAACAGCTTTTGCTTTCTATAATGAGATGAAAAACGATTTAGCACGAGTTCTTAAATCATTGATAGCATTGTGTAATTATTATATAATAACTAACCCCAGTTTTCGCCCGGCTTTTCAGGTTTTCCCAAGCTCGTTTTAACTCGGCAGCAGTACGTTTAATAACGTCGGTGGACGAGTTGAAGCTTCCTTCCAATTCGGTTCACGCGGCCTGCTTGTTAATTATCGTCAAAGGGTCTGATCGTTTGCATTCCAATACGTGGCGTTTCGATGACACCAACTCGAGAAGCAATACTTTCTCGGACTCGGTGAATGAGGTCGGCTTCTTTTTTACGTCCGACTTCGTGTAATCACCTCCTATTTCCGGAAAACTATCCTCATCGTCACTCATGACGAAATGCTACGACTAGCTTAAACACAATTAAGTAGATATGAGCACGAGTTAATTAAAATTAGTGAAAAATATAGCATAATCGGAGAAATAAATAAATAATAATCAGCTGCAAAAGCGGCTGAGTGTGGACTGAGTGTGGGCTGAGTGTGGGCTTTCACCTTACTCAGCTGAGTAAACCCCGACTTTTCATTAGTAATATGAAATTGAGTCTGAGGGTCCTCTCACCTTAGACCTTACTCAAGTAAGGGCGACCCCTCACTTAAAACCTAGTGCTCATTAGTAATTCGGCCCTAAGTATCGCAGTTCAACGCGGAAATGTGGCCGCGATTTTAGGGTCTCTCCCAGCAGGACAAGATCTGGATGAGATTTTTTACCTTTAGGACAACAATTAGAAGAATTTTTTTAATATTCAGATACCTTTATTCATGAGATTATAGGGGGACAATTGTGTGCAATTTTTATTTAGTAGATTGAAAAACTATTTTATGTTGGTGCTATTGTTCTTTCCATGTTCATTTTACATACATTTATTTCGAAAAAGCTAAACGACCAGCGCCGTACATAAATTTCCCTATCTGAATATTTAAAAAAAATTCCTCTAATTGTTGTCGTCCTAAAGATAAAAAACCTTATCCAGCTCTCGTCCTGCTGGCAGAGATCCTAAAATCGCGGCCACATTTCCGCGTTGAACTGCAATACTAATTCTTTGGATGAGAAAATTCGTTGCCCTCTTCTCGTCCGTGAGGGCTGTGATCCTTGTCCCTATTTCTTTGATAAGGGACAGGCCCTCCTTGCCCCATACTCCAGTTGTTTCAACGGCTACGGGAACAAAGAGGAATCTGTCCAGAAGGTCTTCGTATCTTTTCATCTTCCTGTCCTCAGCCTTCTCGGCTGCCGCACCAGGATGAACACAGGTTTGGGGGAGGTAAGACGGTGCAAAAGTGTCGACACACGTAAAGTCCCATACCAGGGGCCGCCCTCTTGCCCATGGAACCAATGTCAGTCCGTCAGGGCGCTTCCCGTCTGGCCGGGAACAACCGGCTGGCTCTTTAATGGTGGGGGCTCCGGCGGAACGAAGAGCTCTCCAAATCACGTCATTTGCTGCGGCATGGCGGGAATGACGCCCCGCACTACTTTTGCAGCTCAGGCCATGGTAGCCTTTTGATGTGACTATAGCTCCGCATGGACATTTATGGGAGTGGCAGACGTCGCATCCAAGACGGAGGGCACAAGCGATGCGAAACGTCTCATTTGGGAGTAGCGTCCCAAGTTGTGGCGAAGGTACGGCATTGAGCCACGCCCCCACATGCGGTTGTCCCATGGCAAGGAGACGAGCTTTATCCTCTGGAGTAGATGCTCTATTTCTGAGGTGGTTGATAGCGGCCTCTTGCTGAGGCACCTCCCACGAGGCCTGAAAACCTCTAACTTCCGGCGGGGGAAATTCTGCGGGTCCCATTGGATTCCATCGCTCTTCTCCTTCTTGCAATGCGGTGTCGGTGCCATGGAGGTATGGCGGGAGTAGGCGTTCTACAAGGGGGAGGACACTGTAAGCGGACGCGAGAAAACACGGAATCGCCACGTCTACAGCGTGCCTAACCCCCAAGCCGCCATCGCCGACGGGAAGGGAGGACTGAAGCCAAGATTGCGGGGAAAGTGAGCAGTTGAGGATCCCCTCCATTGACTCCTTGAGTTTGGCGTCATACAGGGTGAGGGCGTCGAATCTCCGCCAAGTCGGGGCACACCGCAAAAAATAAATAAGGCGGGGTGTAGAGATGGACGCCCGAAGGAGGAAAAACGCAGAGTGGGAGGAGAGTTCAAGGAGTCGGGCGCCCAGTTTGGCAAGTTGGTCGGTCTTTGTCCCCACCACCGACTCGATGGCCTCGTCAGTAAGCGGGGCGCCAAGCAGGACGGCGGTTGCGGGGGATATCTCCTGTATCCCTGGCGCCGCCTGTCGGAACCGCTCCAAAATTTTAGAGCGGGTATGGTCGTCCGCTCCAAGCACACCAACCTCACATTTGGCGGTATTGAGAAGAAGCCCGACGTCCGCTCCCATGCGAACAATTGTATCTAATGCCTCGAGAACTTTTTCTGGAGTGTCCGCTAGAGTGGCATCATCCAAGTACCACAGATTCAGCTCAGTTTCGATAGCAAGGATGATGGGCTGGACGACCAGGGCGAAAAGTGCGGGACCTATCGGATCTCCTTGTTGGGCCCCGCGGCGGGAGGAGATGGGTGTGTCCCCATAAAATAGTTGAGATGGGGAGGAGTAAGCCTGCGATAAAAAACTGAACATTGAGGGGAACCTTTGAAGAATAATGCTAAGAATCGTGTCCCGCCGAATCTCATTAAAAGCATTTGAGAAATCCAATTTCAAGAAGGCCTTGGCTGCTGTGTGCTTGTGGCCCCAGTAAATGCGGGCCGCATGTGCCGCTGCTTCTGCTCCTCCCTTTGTCCCCACCCCCAGCTGATGTGGTGCGAGGTATTCCGTCAGGCGGGACGACATCCTGGTAACAGCAATTTTAGAAGACGTCGCCACATATTTCCAACCGCCACGGGCCGAATTCCACCCGTCTTCTTCTTTAGGGCGGTGAGGGAAGCCCCGTAGAAAATGGGGCAGAAAGAGACCGGTACACTCCCTCTGAGAAGAACATTTATAAAATTAAGCAGGGCGTCGATTAGATTAGTCCCTGCTTCTCCTTGTTCTACCGCGACAATATCTTTCAAAATTTGTGGGCGGAGGGAGTCCAGACCTCCCGCCGATCCTGGCGGGAAGCTTGCGATGGCTGTAGTGACCTCAAGCACCTCCACCGCTGCTGGTTCCACTGAATTCTTTGGCGGTACGGGATAATTTGTAGGCTCCGGATGTGGCGGGTGCTTGGCGATTAGCGCATCAATCGTTTCCTGGGTCATGGGGGCAATCGTGTCATCTGAGCAGGCAAGTCGAATTGCTCCCCGGACATCGCCATCTGCCAACTTGGCCTCAACTTTCTTGGCGACACTCTCAATCACTCGAGGGGGCTTGGCGGGAGGTCGTTTTTGTCGTGGCGGGGGGGCGGTCTGGTCCACTAGCCACCTAGCAACCCGTGACTTGACCCATGTTGTCAAATTCTTCACCTTATCGGTCTTCTGGGGGACAGGAAGACACGCATAGGGGAACAGAAAGAGCTTTCCCCATACTTCTTCGGTGTTGGCAGTGGTCACCTCCTCTAAGACCTTAGTGAGGGCCCGCGCCACTTCTTTTCTGGCCCCTTTTGGTACTCTTCGTAGTGTGGGTGTGGTCATCTTGAGGCGAGAAAGGACTTACCCCCAATCCTGCGACATTGTCTCCGAGGCTGGCGAATCCATCCACCGCATTCCCTCAAAAAACGTGTGAGCGTCTGCCCCAGTCTTTCGACGACTCATGACATTGGGGAATAACTCCTTTATGTATTTCCCGAGGGTGGTCTCGGCGACTCCACCCTCTCCCGATTGGTCAACGAAAAGTGCATAGCGGGCGAATATATCCGACTTCCTTAGTTTTGAGTTCTGGTCCGGGATTAGGGAGTCCTGAATCCATCGACGCGCTGAGGCGAAAGTGTCTCTCTGTCACGCCAGGAGATGATGGCGACACCGACGAACGGCGGCGTGCTGGGGCAGAGAGAATTGATGTGTCCAACGGTGCTGGGCCGTCATTCACATAAATAGGAGGCCCGGGAGGAACCATTTCACTCGCAGACTCGCCATTCACAATCGCTGAGAAGACCGGGCCGATGAGCGATTTTCGTGGTCTGCCTCTTGGACGTGATGACACTGACGTCGCGTCCCCCGAAGGTTGTGACTCGTTGTCGGGTGGGTCACCCGAAATCCCGTCACGTGATGACATGTAGACCTGTAGCGAACCCTGAGCGCGAAGAGAGACCAATTGGACTCACGCAGGGACCCAAAAAAAAATATTAGTATATTGGGCTCCTTTCAAAACGTTGCATCACACAAAAAAGGAACGGAAGGAAAAACTTTCTTTCCTTATTTAGGCACTTAAAGTGCGTGAGGATAGCCAACCCCGCAGGTCACGGTCACTCACAACTCCGCGCCGTGCCCTGGGGATGCAGGGACTACCCTCCTTCACTAACAGAGTAGTGGAACCCTCCGCAATGAAATTAGGCACTGGTGACGGAAGAGACAAACGAGTTCACTCGTGAAAATAGGGGCGGAAGTCCAGTCAAAGAAGCCGAAAATCCGGTAAGGCCTACAAGGTCACCAGGGTGAGCGAATTTACCCCAACTTTCACTATCACTACTTCAGAGGGCCGAATGGGGAAGCAGTAGTCCAGTTTTTAGAAGTGGGGGTGGTCGGTAACTTTCAAAACTTTGACACAAAAATTATATTCCACGAGAGCAGAAAAAAGACGTGCCTTCTCTTCTCCAGCCTCCCTCCAGTCTTAATATTCAGATAGGGACACTTATGTACGGCGCGGGTCGTTTAGCTTTTTCGAATTAAATGTATGTAATATGATTTCATGGGAAGAATAATAAAATTGTGTATATTTATGTATGCACATATACATATAACATAGCTTTAGTTGTACAAATTACAGCCGATATCAATAATGTACGGACACCTCTCCTCCATGGGTTCACATTTTTAACCCACTTTTTTCCGTCGACTCCTGCGTGGTGGTCACGGCATAAGTTGAGGATGACGAAGGCGAGGTCACTCTTTCTTAAAATCGGTCGGAACGCCTTGACGAAGTTCACCTCGGAGTAGGAACAACGTTTTGATTTTGTCCGAATTGAGGACGGAGCTTGGGATGATGACGAAGATCTCCGCCTCCGGGTCCTTTTTTCTCACTTGTCCGAGATGGGGGACATTTGTGCATTTTTATGCGTCATGCACGTATGAAAATAATTTTATGGGCACAAAAAGAGACACTAGTAGACTGAAATCTGAAATATTTATCGTTCAAAAAAAATCTGCATAAAATGATGTATACATTAATGTGCATGATCAGTATTCGTCTCTCTGTAACTATTTGTTTATTGTATCTCATAATAATTTATAATAATTCAATGCTGTCATAATTAGTACATGGTTGGGATGAACTTATAATATTCATACGGGGCACACAATGCGTACAGATATTTTTCCTAAATTAAGCTTTACGAGCAATGGCTTTGAGTTTTACTTATGAAGAAAGTGAGAAACAGTTGTATTAATTCGTCATCTTCAAAGAAACCGTTAAGGTTAGGCTTATTCTTGAATCTTTGCTAATTTGCGCCAATGTTATTATTTAACTATGGCGCAGGTTACCAAGGATAGGGCAGGGCACCGTTACTCTCCGTTAATTAATTATTTAGAGTAAAGTGAGTATTATTTTTTGAGATTTTTACATACATACATATGCTTCTCTACTCTTCAACAAAATTGGATGCATTTCTTAATTTTTGGATTTCTCATTTTATTTAATGTAGAGAGAGAGAGAGACCAATTACAAATTATGTACTTATTTTGATTTAATATTTCTCAGAGGGGATTAGATGAAAAGATTTTTATAAAAAATTACGTCTACAATTTATTAATTATATAATTATGGGGAAAATAATGGCGGATTTGGCCAGCTAAATAAATACGTGACGAACTTTTTTCCACGTTATTAACATAGGACTAGACAGCTCATGGCCAAAAGAGTCAAAATCATTACATTTTAATCATTTCTCGCGTCTGGGAATTTATTTTGTACTTCTGAAAGGCAAATTTGTACAGCAGTTAGTTTCAAATTCTTTAAAAATTATCCGCTCCAGATTTTGACACTTTTTTAAAGACATCTCAAGTTCGAGAAGCCTTCAGAAAAATTCTGGATCATCGAAGCGGGCTCGAAAAACTCGTCGTTTTTCTATTAAGCAAATTACGGGCTGCAAATTGTTCAGAATTTTATAATAAATTTACAGAGCTGAGAAATGATTAAAAATGTGGTGATTTTAACTATTTTTGTGATGCGTCATCTAGTCCAAATTGTGTTACTGGTAAATACATTCAATCGACTACATACATACATATTTATTTTTACACCCTAATTACGTAGATCACAGGGAGAAGTGGTTAATACTTAGCGTAATGTAATTCCAGTATTTGTACGGTGTCGAATCTCCTTAGTATTCAATTTATTTAGTACAAATTAATCTTAACGCGAACGAAGATCGGGTGGTGACACTTGATTTTGAGTGGTTCTACCTCGTACAAAAATGCAGATTCAATTTTGGCGTGACATAATTGTGTACCACCCAAATTACGAAAAACGGTGCTATCTGGATACAAATTTCATACATACATCTCACAATTTTAAAGCGATACAAAATGGAAATATTTAGTTAGTTGCGAGCACCGTGACCACATTTTGCACCACGAATACTTATCAATCACACCAATCACGTTATAAAATTGTGGAGTTTGGGACAAAACAAGATTTTCGAATTTTTACTGGGAACCTATATTATTCAAAAATTTATTCGGCATATAAGACAAATTTTGGGATAGTAAAGGACAAACACAATTATGTTTTTTTTCTGGCACCTATAGTTTAGTCAATAAGGAGAGCTTTTTTTCATATACATAGTTACGCACTTTATTATAGAAAAATCTCGTTGTTGTGGTTACGCGACATGGTGACCACGTGACCCTCCCTACGCATGGAATGTACTGAGTATGTATCCCCCATTCTGACTTATTGAGTATTTTTATTTAGTAGTAAAAGTCCTTGTCTACCTGAAATGACAAACTTTCTCCGGAAAAGAGAGCGAGAGTGTGGGAAACGGAGGACTCATTGTCAAAATCAGCACATTTTTAATCATTTCTATGGGAATTAATTTAAAAACTCTGGAAGACGAATTACGTAGTAGTGTACATAGTTGCCCATTAAAAGAAAACATGTACATACACTCTGGATTTTGGCAGGTTTTGGAGGAGATTTCAAGCTTAAGAATCCTTCCGAAAAATTGTAACTTATCGAAATTAACTTAAAAAAACTCACTCCCATTTTATTAATCAACTTACTACAAATTTGTCATCCAAAATTTTATAATAAATTCTCAAACTAGAGAAATGATTAAAAATGTGTGAATGTTAACGATTTGAGTGATTAATTATGGAGTCCTGCATGCTTAAAATTTACTTTGTATATTTTTTCGACCCACTTTCTGGGGGGAGGAATAGGGGGTTAAATTTATAATAAAAATGTCCTTTAGTCCTTGTGAGTCTCAGAGTCGTCCTTTCGTAGCAAGTAGGCGCACCAGTAGGCTAAATTGAAGAGGGCGAAGATGAGCGGAAACGTAATTCTGGACACGACATCGATCCTTTTCGACCTTGAGGGGAATTTAGAAAGCCACGTGCGTGCACAACCCTCCCTTTTTGGCGCCATGGCCATATGAATCTCACATTGGCGGGCTTTATCCAACGCTAAAGCTTCGCGCGGGTGGCGCACGATGGGTTTCATGCCAAAGACGGCGGTCCCGTCTTCCATGTGGTCGGCGGCCGCGACGGCGGCGGCCGCCTCGAGGGCCGCGGCCTGCTCCAACTCCCACTGGCGGCGTTGCTTTTTTACATTTTCGCGGTGTTGGTCAGAGCGAGAGGCGTAGTTGACGAGGGCGAATTCTAGCAAGGCGCCGAATACGAAGGTGAGACATACACCTGTCCACACGTCCAACGCCTGGGGTTAAGGGAGGCGAAGGAGAAACATGGAATGTAAAAGGGGTACATTTTTCATTAGTAAGTTCAACTTAATAAGTGTTATTTAGTTTGATATAGTTTTGAGAAACAGGGCAGTAAAACAAATTGTACATGAAATTCTCATAATATATACATCTTGCCTGCATTAAAGCTCTCGGATTTTGAGTAAATTAGTATCAATCGATTACGAATTTAATAAATGTGAAATTTTCAAAGTACGCGATCTCCGAATCCTCACTTTTAGCGGAGATGTTCGCATCCATAGAGGAGACAACGAATAGTAAATTTACCAACTGCAAAATTTATTAAGTTTAGTATCCCTCTTTCCCTCTTTGTGGATGCAAATATATCTGCCAAACGTGCACATTACTGTTGGCTAAAAATGTTACCCTAATTAAATTTGCGATCGATTGAGATCAGTTTGACCAAAATCTGAGAGTAGACGCTGATAGATCTCCATTGTTGGTAAAAAAGAGCTAAATTTATTCCGCAAAAAAACGCCGTATTTTTCAGACTAATCTTCACATCGTAAGTGAAGGGACGCACCTTCGTATAGGAGACGGGTGGGAGGGTCTGGTTAATACCGGACGTCTGTGTGGCCATGGTGAGAAGTGTGGTAACGCCGAGGGAGACTCTGGCCGGGACGGCGCTCTGGTCCAACCAGAAGCTCACCCACGACACGATCACCAACATGCAACACGGGATGTAAATCTGGATCAAATAGTAGGAAAACTCTCGCTTGAAGAGGAGGTCAACTCGGAGGCAGCTGTAGGTTCCTGTACCACACGGATTTATTTAGTAATCAGTTGAGTTATTATAATTTTGGCCAATTTTCCACCAGAATTGGAGCCAGTATTTTATTACCCGTGTTGGTCATGGAGTCGCAGTAGTCGGTGGTGAATTCCTCCAACGCAAAGCGAGGCAGATGTAAGTCCGACGTGACTTGGACGGGGTCCAGTGGTTTCCACTTGAATATTAAATCCTCAGTCGTCCACCCATCTATAAAAAATTGCACTAGAGTTTACACCTGAATTTACAAAATAAGTAATGGCTACGTTGGAAAACATAAATTAACGTTACATAATTATGTAGCATTGGCTAATTATTCATTATCAGAGGGCGGATATGTATTTATTTTCAACTTTTTCATTTGATAACCACCAACGGTCAAACTTTGTGCGTGTGTAGCCTAACTCTTACATACATCATAAAAATTTCAAAATATTTTTTCATATTTCTAGATTTTCAGACATATAAATAATTCCGCTATTATTTGAAAAATACGAAAATCTTACATATTTTTTTCAAAAATATGTTCATGTTTTGAAAATATTTCAATGAAGAAACGATTATTTTTGCTTTGAAGAAATTGGATTGCAAAAATTCAAAGCATGGCATATTTTCAAAAATACAAATCTTGTGAAAATTCGTATTTCTGTTTTTTTCGGTACACATTTCATACATATTTTGGCATTTTTCGGAATTATTAAATACATACATATTTCCGCAATTTTTCGTAAATACATACATACCCGCCCTGTGGTAATTATAGAGTGAATCTGGTAATCTTACAGCTAGCCATGCGGAGGGAACACGTCTGCTTGTCGAGCGGGTAGAGCTTCAGAATCATGGGGCAGGAAAGTGTGAGCGAGATTCTGCAAACAAATGACAATAATACAGAAACGAAAATCATGTCAGCTTTAAATTCGCGACTGGTTCTTCCCAAGGAGAAAGTCATTTGCATCCCGTGACATTTATGACTCGGTCGTGGGTTTGCCCTTTTGGGGCGAGATGGATTGGGACACGTCATATGCATGCAAATAATAAATCAGGTCGTTCTAAGGACACAGTGTGCTTGTCGTGAAATATATACTGCACATTTCACCCAGTTTATTAACCTAGTCAAAATTTGGGCAGATTTTCTGCAGAAATTTGACCCTCTTTTCTCCAGTAAGATTGTATGCAGGGCGATTTGTGGGTTAAATTCAGCAATTTTCTGGAGGATTATGCGACAAAAATTTCTTACAGAAATTTGGCCCAATTTTCTGCACAAAACCTTTATGCGGGATGATCGATTCAGAAAACTAAAGCTTATGTGTAATTATGCGCATATGATTCTGCAGAATAAATCTCATACAAATTTTCGGCAGGATTATATACAAAAAGTATACAACGTACTGTAGAATTACGGTTCTGCATAATATAAAAACCGGTAAAAATTGTGTGCAGGCTTGCGTAAAAAAAATTACGAAAATACAATATGCATCGAGCTTTCGTAAATTACCGCAGAATTCGAGACAGTAATTTCTACTCGGGGCCACAGCTAAAAATGATCACATTTTCGCGAAATTGACGTCCCCCAAATTCGTACCCCACTGAAGAGATGTCACGGTGTGATTTTCTTCCATTTTGACGCAACCCTATCCCCACTTGATCAATAATTCATCCCCGACTTTTGATTTTGCTGGAGATGGTGTAATTTCCCTCTCACTCACCGAATACTGTAGAGGACTTCGCCATTAGGAAATATCCGGATGTAGACGTTTGGCATGATAATGTTATGCAAATGACCTTGCTTCTCATTTGAAAAGAACAAATCCGGCATCCACACTCGTGCAGAGTCCGTTAACGTGAGATACCGTAAATTCGTGGCGTTCAGCTTACCTTGAAAATTAAAATAAATAATTATTAAAATTGAGGAAATGGTTGTCCCAGTCTTTCTGTTCTTGTGAAGGGCAAGAAATTGCAAGACATTGCAAAAAATATGCGCCATCCCGCCTCGCGCCATGGCGTCGGGGCGTAGTTTCTTTTGCCTTGAATTTCTTGCTGGTCAAAATAACTACCTACAAGAACCCACTTTCTTCCCGTTATTTCTGGCAATTGCTTACTTTCACCCTGGATTGTACTGTAAATTAACATGTGTCACTTACTATTTGGATGGTCGAACCGCAACCTGTCATCGAGCCATTGTTCTCTGAAAGTTAGCTGGACGCTGTACTCCTGCAGAGGGAGAAGTAAAACGAGGCGGCAAAAAACCGGGTTATAAAATTGTCATACTTTTCCCACTCATAAAAACTATGAAATAGGAAAGAGTGAAAAATAGGGACTCGGTGGGTTTAACAGGAGAAAGTTTTGGGAAGAAGGTGACGGTGTTTGTGTTAGTTGTATCCGAAATTGTAGTGTAAATAGAGAAAAAGATAAAGAATTGCGTCATCTGTGGGTGAAAGTACGGGGAGAAAGTTTCCGTTTCGGAGACTAAACAAGATACGAAATAGTGCGATTTGGGTTCATTTGGTTACAAAATTGCTGCAAAATTACAACCTACCCTCCATTCATACAGAGTCGAACTTTTACAGAAATTAAGGAACTACGCCACTTCTGGTCTCAAATTCCCTCAAATCATACTTTCTAAAGACTTTGAGACTGGCAGTGCCGTAATTTCTCAGAATTCTCAATTTCCATAAAAGTTCAACTCTCCCTGAATGTAGAGTACATGCAAAAATATCTCTCTCAGTAAAACTAATTTTCCTTGGAATACAAAATTTAGAAAGGAACGAGAAGAAACATGAAATATTTCCAAATTATTCTCACCGACAGGTAGCAATTTTACTGCAAAAAGTATGTGTTGTGTAGACATAAGTGGTGGTGGTGGTGAGGGTATTGTTCAGGTTGAGAGAGAGAGAGAGAGTACAAGAGACGAGACAAAAGAGAGAGAGAAAGGAAGGAAGAAGAACAAGATGCAGTGGTGAATATTATTTGGTTGGTTGGTGGGGAAAGGTGAAAGGGAGTGAAAGCAAGAGAAAGAGAGAGACGATTCATGGCGGTGGTGGCTGTGGTGACATAATTCTCGTCAGCATAACACTCTAATTTCATGCACATTTCACACCAACCACCGCGCTCATACTTAACCAGGAGTAAGCCATTGTTCGGCATGATTACGTAAAGCTCGAGCTAAATAGACAAGTATGTTGGCTAGGTTAGGGTGAGAACTTGAAAAGTGGGGATGTGTAGGTTTACCGTAATAATTTGTTATCGATGAGGTAAATGCACTCTTAAAAATAGCATTATTTTTAAGAGCAAAATCGGCAGAACTACACATCACCACTCCACAAATTCGAGGAATAGCACAGCATAGCAGATAAATTAGTGGAAGTTAGTGAAAGCATGGTGAAAGCAGTTACTTCAATTTTTCGTAATTTTCAATGTTCAGAAACGGAGATTTTTCAGCCAGTAAGCGATGCATCCTCATGTCACGAGCAGAAGAGGAAGAAGAAGAATAAATGCAAAAAATATTTATTCATTTATCGAGCACAAAGTTAACTCGAGAAACTAATTCGCGTAAATTCGTCCTGGGTGGTCGATCGACTAGTTTTGGTGAGAGTTTGCCAAATTTTAGGAAAGTTTTAAATTTCAAAAATTCATAACCATATTTTTTTTCATACGTATGCATCACCGTGAACTTTGACCTACTCAAGTAAATAAGATATGGTATAAGGTAGCCAAGCAGAGTTGAGTCAGATCAACGTTTCTGAAAACCCGGTAGGAGCCGATCAGTTTTTTATTTTGAAGAGATTACGACCCAATCTATTTTACGGATTTTCAAAAATATCCGGTCCAACACAATCCGTTCTTCGATTTTCAAAAAATTATCCGACCTAATCCTTGCTTGTGTTTTCAGGAATATCCGATCCGATTCTTGAATTTAAAAGACTGTTCGATTCGCTTCTCGGATTTAGAAAAATATTGATCCATTTCTTTACATTTAAAAAGATACCCGATGAAATCGGATCTGATCAGGGCACAGGTTATCCAAAAAACGGGTATCCGACTCAACTCTGGTGAAAAGGTATGGCTGACCATGCTGAGAGAGAGAGAAAGTCTGAGCGGAAAGTAGAGTGGAGAGAAAGAGAACAAAGCGGACGGAGAAAGTCCAGCAATCCATTTCTTTTCAAGGAGAGTGCATACTTTCACCATGAAATCCTTCCCCTTCCAGCGGAGAAAATCCCACAAAAATTCGTCATCCGGACAGTAAAGTTGACAGGGTAGTTACGCCTCGTTAGAGCAAACATATATGAAAACCTACTTGACACCAAACATTTGCCCTTTCTCTCTCTCCAACAATATTTCATTTTTCCCAACAGAAAAAAAAATCTCTCCAACTTTCCCTACACTGAATTACGTACGTATAGCTCTTTTCTTCAATCAGGGAGTAAATTGTGGTAAAGCGATTCTCAATTTCATACTCATTACTGAAATTATAACCGTATTTCTAAATACAAACCTTTCCCGGTATTATTTCCTAATTATTTAATCTCACCTTTGTATCAACCACGAACAACAACGTCAGAGAGAAATAGAGACAAAAAGAGGATTAAGTTATTAAAACGTAATCTACACTCTAACAAATTATTAAAATGTACTCTAAACTCTAACAAATTTTATCACCGGATCATTACCGACCGGTAACTATATATATGTGGCTCTACCGGACGGTAATCATACACCACCGAAGGTAAATTACTCATTACTAGCTCGGTGGAAGTAAGCACACGACCACCAAAGTCGATAGGGTCACGTCTATAACCAGGTACGCAATTCTGTCTTTATTACCAAGCTTGGTAATAATTTGGTCTGTCTTCTTACCAATCATTTCTCCCCGAACGTATGAATAACTCGGGACAAGTCTAGGTTTTGGTAGGGAATTTCAACCCTGCAAAAGGCCCGGATGACAGCTTGTTTTCGAGTGGGTACGGTGTGAAAGAGAATAAAAGTGAAAGCTTATTAGTGAAAGTTGAGTGGGTCGTATTTATTGTACGTATTGTGCGGCAGCCATTACGCAGCTTAATTCAGTTGTGTGTCATTATATCAATACCAACAAATATTATTATCCTTGCCATTGTGCAATTCCACAGTTTCGAAAGCGCTTACGGTGTAACAAGGACACAATTTGCAACAGCAGCAGCACGAGCAGAACGGCATGATGGAAATATTTTGGGTTTTCACGTCACTTAAAAACCTCGCTTTGCAGCACATCTTCGAAAGTTTGCAATGTTCGTGAAATCGGTTTCGTGAATTATATAATCTAAATAGAAATAGTATTTTCAAAATTAGAGATGGGTTGGGTGACATTTTGAAAACCTGACTCGGTTAATTTTTAAATCCGACCCCACAAACCCGATTTGGTTACGGGGGGGTCGGGTTTTACCGGGCTGACCCTTGACCCGACTCACCTCTAGAATTAAAATTCACCGTAAATAAATTCCCTCTTATTTCACATATTTCGTAAAAAAAATAAAGCAATCTGATCGGTTGCCATAGCCAAATTTTATGCAGCTGCGAAGATAAATTACAAAGCGACGTTTACGAAGTTGACGTGAATACCCATCACATTATATATTTAAACACGTATTGTGCGACGAATCATTAATTTTGTAGGGTTCACATTTCTTAATTAATACATCGTCGCTAAAATAGAACATTAACGCGTCGTGATTTAGTACAGCTAAATATTTATTCGTTTTTAACTTGCTGCTTGTGTTGAACGTGAATTTTTTTAAGTAAATTATAAACATCACGGAAACAAGGAGATAAGTAAAAAAAATAAAACAAGGATAAGACCAGCCAGTAGCCGCATATCCAGCAGCAACAGCGTATTTGGTGTGAGACACAGAAAAGTAAAAAGTGAAAGTGACATAGACGGAAAGAGAAAGTGCGGTTTAGAAGAAGAGAAGAAGATAGAAGAACAATTAAGTATTATTAAGTTTTTCGGGAAATATTTTCATTTTATAGATTTCTGATTTTTTTATGAACAAACTCTTGATCTTTAAACAATGTTGGCAAAGTTGGCTAACTTTTGCCATCCTGATTTAATAGTGATCCGGCTATGACTGACTCGTTAATAAATAGAATTTCATTTCGAAATGCAGCCCCTATTTCATCATATTTTGGTATCTAATTTAAATTTAATAGAAACGAAACCATACAAAGTTCGGCGTTAGGTTAAACCTTGAAAAGTCTGTAATTATCAAATTATGTGATCTTCTAACTATCACTATGAAAGATGTGTGTTACTGCAATTGTGTAGAGTTTTGGTAGACAAAATAATACGCATTTTTACATTTTTACGAGAGTAAGAAGGCAAAAATACATTCAGAAAGACGCGAGGGAGATTTTTGCTTGAAAAAATAGTACTCTAAATAGTACAAAATAGTATAAACACTTATGAATTTCAAGGATTGGATTGATCACACATTTCAAACTTATTAATTTCTATAGCTTTCTCCAAAGTGGAATAAGTCATGTATGTAGAAGTTTTCGTTTAGACCGGTTTTCTCCGGTTTTATCTGCACTGATCAAAACGGATGGAGGCGAAGAGAAAGTCAAGTGGGATTGATTGATGAAGATTTCCAAGTTGCTGAGACAGGGTTCGAACTCTCCCGAGTAAAAAATTTAACGGCTTGAAATTTTACCCAATTTTATACGTATGTAGAGCGATTGGTATGGAAAATTATGTACAGCTATGCACACACACTTCTGAAGAATGAAACCGACAGGAATTTTGTGTACCAAAAAAATATGCAGAATACAATATGCATCCAGCTTTTGTCGATTACTGCAGAATTCGACACAGTGATTTCTACTCGGGAAATCCTACACTTGGAGAAACTCGTGTATTCAAGGCCAAAAATCACCACGCCCATTTTGCGAGGAAAAAGTAGATACAAATTCATACTTAAATGACCAACTTATGATTGATTTTTACTCTTTGACAGATGAACAGTTTATTACTGTAGGTACATACACCGCAAATCTTAATAAAAAATTAAATTTTAAATAGTTCATGTTACACACTTAATCACGCTTCATAACTTTGAAACCCTACACTTTTCTCCAGCAAAATGATTTCGTCTTAAGCTGAAATTGTGGATTCTTTTTCATATGTAAAATTCTATTCTTACTTATTGCCGCTGATATATGTAAGGAATCGGCTCGACCTCTTTTCTCCTCGTCAAAGTGAAAGAATAATATTTTCAGGGATTTGTAAACCCGTCAATTTGTCACTTTTCTACTTTTTTGGGGGAATAAGAAGAATTCCATCCATGAATAACGTTTTATCCTTTTCCTAAAAAAACACGTGTAATCATAATTTCGAAATCTTACATAGTAAAGAAGCAAATATATGGCACTCGCATAATTTGATCCTTAAATTTTGAGGATCAATAAAGATCCCGATTTTGTATTTTCCTTTGAACTAAATATTTCCTGGAATGGATTTTGCTCTTGAAATGACTCAATATTTTTTCCTGAAGAAATCCGCGGAACTGTTGATATTTACCTTTTTCAAGGTTCCATTTTTAATAATTTTATGATCCGATTGTTACCGGTGGAGGTAAATACTATTCAATTCTACCACTTCCGTAATAATTTATCATGGAAGAGTACAAAATGTATAAAAGCTAAATCCGGCTCGTCAGTCCAAACACTCCGGTAATAAAAATATTACCGACACCGGAGGCAATTTGTTACCATCAGAAGACAACTTATCACTATAGTGTTATCGCGCGGTAACAATCATATCACAAAATTATTAAGAGGTTGTATTTCTACTCACAAATCTATTAAGTCCAATGCTCCAGAGTAATACCCAAGTTTTATAGTGCGACATTGACGACATCCACGAGACGCTGTATTTAAATAAGGTCTCAATTTCCACGGATTTGACGTGTCCCAAAAATCAAGCTGAAATCCATTTCTTTAGAGAAATATGATTCTGCAGATTATGTATTCAAAGTGATGTGATGCCATCGTGTCAACTTTTCGCAATCGTGCTCACGGCGGATTTACACACATTTTCCAATACTTTCTTTCCCTCCTTCCCTGCAGACATAGACGTGTAAAACATGCACATTAACAAGATAACTATGATATTGCTCTCTTTTTTTACGCGATATCTTCTCATCTCAAATGTATGTCAGGTCGATCGTGGGATACGGGGCAAGTTTTCGACTTTGTCTCCATCCAGCTTGCGGCACAATTTCAGCCAAACTTTCTCCAGACAAAGACGCAAATGTAAATTCTTCAGAGCCATCCATATATTTCATACGTATTTGTACAGTGACAAATGCTCAGAAACAATGCATACTTTCTTGGGGAACTTGAACTGCTTTCGTGTAGAAATTTTATCTGCAGGAATTTGGCACGATTTTATACACAAAAATATTATGTTGAGCGATTTATGCAGAAAAACATTATGCAGGGTGATTTATGCAGAAAAACATTATGCAGAGCGATTTATGCAGAAAAACATTATGCAGAGCGATTTATGCAGAGCGATTTATGCAGAAACACATTATGCAGTGCGATTTTTGCAGAAAAATATTATGCAGAAAATAGGCAGAACTATACACATAGCGTTCTGCAGAATAAAACCCATTACAACCTTGGTCAAGACTATACAAAAAAATATGCAGAATATTTACAATACTCATCGAGCTTTTGCCGATTTCTGCAGAATTCGACAGAGTGATTTCTCCCCAAGAAATGGTAATCTGAGAGTAGGAAATCTTGTATTCAAGGCCACCAACAAAGATATTTCGCTGCGCCCATTTACTTTGCGAGGAGAAAGTAGATACAAGATCCTACTTGAAGTGAAAGCAAATACGTATTAGTCGCAGATAGATTGACACAGGGGAAAGAGACAGATTAAAATTTACATTTATATAACGAAATGTAAATCAGAGTGGGCACGGCCAATGTTTGAAGAGTGGCTTATTGAAATCCAACCTCGCGAGTGGGTGGAAAACCTAACATTGGAAATATAACAGGACTGCTCGTGATAATTGTCCTTGTCAGACCTGCCATGAAAATTAAGTGCTCTGCTCAGGTAGAAATTTAATATTTAATATCAGTTTCTCGCTAATATTATGCAGAACAGGCGGTGAGTAAAGGTTGCCTCAGTTTTAATTAAACTGCAATCCACGAGAATGAGTGATAAGCATATCCAGCGGTGATAAATTAATACCAAATTATTTAGAGTGTATAGGGAAAACCCATTATTATAAACCGCATTCGTTGTTGAAAAGGGAGCAGATTTAGAAACGGAGAAAGCAAATACGTAGGAAATCCGAGATGAAGTTGGTTTGGAGCAGGTGAAAGCAGTCGAGAAAAAAATGGGAACCACGGTTTCTTGCCTTCACCATGGTATCCAGTCGTATCCAGTTTTGTCTGGTGTATGGTTTCGGGGGGCTGGCGAGTATGCTAAATTAGTTATCTATCTGCAAACAGAGTTGGCGGCTAGGTTAGACATTGTTCTCCTCGCAAGGAGCCAGACGAGGACGGAGAAAGTCAATTGTGCACGAAGAAGAACGAGACATGCTTTCTCCATCCGTCCCAAGGCTGCCACCTTAACAATTCCTTCAGAAAGGATTTCTTTTCAGGGGAACCTTTTTGTAATAGAAGGTTCTACTCTTTACCGGACTGGTGTTACCGACCTGGTAAAATATATACTTGAATAAATGCACACTCTCCCGGTGAAGTCTTGCCAAAAGGTGAGTTGAAGTTTAGCTGACCTAACCGTAAATTTGAGATACCATATCTCGACCCAAACAAGGATAAGTGCATATCCGATGGACCAGATGGAAATCTGGGTGTGGAGATAAAAAAAAGTCATTCTTTGTGACCCTGGCGCGGTTTGGGCTTTTTCGAATTTAGACTATTCGCTATTTCATAATTTCCCAATTTCTCATCCGATTTTCATGAAATTTCGAGACACATTCCTCCTCGGTGTTGTCCACACCCATCGCCATGACCGAATTATGTCGCCCTATTAAAATTTCTCGTCCGATTTACAACTCAACGCACGTGACTTTAGCTCGATTTAAAGGGAAAGACTACTGTTTGATGATAATGATGAATTGGGAGGAGGAACATGTATCCCTTTCGAAGAGCATGTGGACATGTGTTCCCCTTCCACCATGGTTCCCATAACTTTCCCCGTGTCTCATTTATCTCGACTCATGTAACGCGCAATAAATAAAGGTCTCCACTCCATTTTTACCACAATGGAATGAATCCGAGGAAAATAAATGACCAGGTCAACCCTCGTGACACGAGAAAGCGTGGTCACGGTCAATGTGTGATCAATCCAGGCCAAGGTATCCTTTTGAAAAAGTATTATTTCAGACATGGCTTTTCTCCAGACTTGAAGTTCGTAAGATTTTTATTTTTGTGAAAATTTCTGAATTTGGTTTACTTTTTTGCACAGGTTGACTTCTGAGGGCAAATTTAAAGGATTTCGTACACTAATTTAACACCTTTCGTACTTGAGATTGTGAAAACTGTTTGAAGAAAACAGCAATTTTTTTGTATTTAACTTCTGCAAAAATTTATAGAAATTTCCAAATTTGATCGTATACGAATTTATCACCAATAATATAATTTGCACGTGGTGCTGGAAAATCAGGTGAAAAGATCTCAACAATTTTTCTTATGTACAAATTTCCGAATTTGGTTTACTCATATTTTTTGTCCAAGTGCCAGGCCAAATTATTTAGTCTTACTGCGTATCGAATGCACAATGTGTGTAAAGAAAGAGAAAGTTGGTGAAAGTTAAGAAGAAGAGAAAAAAGAAGTAAGAAAAAGACAATGGATTTTGTTTTCTAGGCAAAAGACGCGGATTTTTGGTATGTGGAGAAAGTTTGTGTTTTTTTGTGCACACGGACCACAAAACAGATTATTTGTCCACTTACCATTTCATAATCATCGATCTTGCTGATGGATCGAAGATACAAATTGACAGATACTTCAGTCGGTCCTGCGTACAACGCATTTTCAAAAATAGAAATCACCGATTCAAATTTTTTATTAGAAAAATCATTAAAAAAATTGTGACAGAATTGTGTTTTTGTATTATTAGATGTCTTCTTGACAGACAATTAACTTACAAAACGAGGGAAAGATGTGATCTCAAATAGATGACAAATTCCCCTCATCGCATCATATTTCATCTCTGAAACGCAAAATATTTCGTTCCAAGACTTGTTTGTTGTTTTGTTTTCAAGCGTTTATTTATCCTAGATTTGTTTGCTTTTTTGCATGCGAGCATTTATCTACTAGCTAAAAACTATGAGCTAACTTTATTTAAGAGACGCATTTATTTTACTTTTTACCTTAAAAATTTATAATTGGGAGTAGATTGTTACGCGTTTTCTCTCGTTTGAGCTACTCTTCTCTTTATTGTGCGCATCCGACAAAAAATTGGAGATAAAAAGAAGGACAGCCATATTTTGCAACTGCTTTTTTTTGAAAAATAACCCGAATAAAATAACTTTTTCTCTATTAATTCAGAACTATATATAAGTGATTTTTACTCAGGATGTTCCCTAATTTCGAACATAAGCTTATTTAGTTCCCTAGAATCAAAAATGTCACCGGGTTGACAAAACAATTCGGTACCATCTGGGTAATAAGTAAATATGAAAATTTTACCAAATTTACTTTACTGGAGATAATTATCTCCAGGATGTGATTTATTTCCTGCTTAGATTTCCCCGACCTGTGATTGCTTTCTCTGCGTGTTTGTATTTATTTTGTAGGTACGTGGTCCTCGGAGTAATTACGGGATTTGCTTAGTTTTCCCCCATTTGTTTGCCTTGCACTGCAGACTGGAAGACAAACAGGTAACGAAAATCCACTGCAGCGGATGAGTGGAATAAATAAAGGGGAGAGAAAGCGGCCCGAGTGAAAGCGAGCGAGTGGATGAGGAAGCATTAAAAGGACTTTCACTCTGCAAGGAAGGGATCCCATTCGGAGGCTCATTCTCTGTTTGCTTGCCTACTTATTTGCTTTGTCCTTATTTTCCAGAGGGTTTCACGAGTCCCAGGGTGGCAGGGAAAATGGTTTTTCTCTATTTTGATGGTCTATATTTATCTAGTTTAAGGTAGGACTCGATGACGACTCGACGGCAAAATCGGCACGTTTTTGATCATTTTGTTCGGTTCTTGGAATTTATTTTAGAATTCGGGACGACAAGTTTCTAGTCAGTGAGGTGATTGATAGAATGAGGTGAGTTTTTAAGCCAGTTTAGACGATTTCTAATTTTTCGGAGGACTTTCCTCCTTCCAAAAGTATCAAAATCTGGAGTGTATTTTTGAAAAATTGGAATGATTTGCTCTGAAAACTTATCGTTAAATTCCTAGTGTTTAGAAATTATTAAAAATGTAATAAATTTGACGATGAGTCGAGTCATCGAGTCCTACGTTATCCAGATTTTACATAAATTTGAAAAAAGTGAGATTTTGAATAAAAAAAGACAAATTTCAATTCGAATTCTTCCAGTGGAAAGCTAAATAGATGAAAATTTTGTTTAGTTTTTATCAAATTCGTATCATTTGAAAAACCAAAAACTGCCATGACGAATGACGAAAACGAAAAACGAATGACGACCATGTTTCTCCTCCTCTATGCAGGGGGACAAAGAAAAGAAAGAATAATAGAATAGAATTTCGCTGAATGTAATGAAAAAGTTGTGTGCGTCACGATCCGGACCAAATGCTGTCAAGCCGTTACTAAATTTTTGTAAGGTTCCCAATTTTATTTTATGGCGAAATGAATGATGATTTCTTACTTACAAAGAGTGTGAAATGGCGGGGATTCTAGTTTTAGCCCGCTTTATTACAGAAATTATTACGAAATTTGTAAATGAAGAAATATAACATGTAAGGAAACATTTAAAATCGAAGGTTTTTACTCCGTCTCATAAAAACACAGTCAAAATATTTTTTAAAGTGTAACTTACGAAAGAAAATTCAATTTGAGAAATTATGACGAAATCGAGAAATTAAGGAGAAAATAAGTAACGACATATTACACTTTCCTACGTAACAGTCCAACCAAATATTTTAAATTGAAAGTACAAACTTTTTTTCGTAGTATAAGGAATAAGTTTGTGCAAAAATTTAACTCTTGAGCGCAGACAGACACAAACTTTTTTTTTTCTTTTCTTGGAGGAGATCAAAAGTTAATCCTGTTTTGGAAAGCGATTTCGCTTTTACTTTCACGGTATCGTCGCAACGAGCAAATAATAATTTAGCTATGGTAATAAAATGTTAGTCTGGGGGCTGTTCAAAGATAACGGTTTCAGGGTAGGATAGGATACCCGGGTAAAAATTTGGACAGCTTTCTGAAATTGACCAAATTTCCTGCAGAAAAAAACTTTATACAGGAGCGAATTGTGGGTAAAACTATGCTTAGAATTTTGCACATATGGTTTTGCAGAACAAAACGCATGGAAATTTTATGTAAAAAAAGTATGCAAAATACAATATGCATAGAGTTTTTATTTCTACTCGGTCCCTAGAAAAAATATGAAACGCGTTCCGGCAGAAATTTGGATTAATTTTCTACAAAAAACATTTTATAGCGGTTTACACAGAAAACTGCAGAATTATGCATATGTCGTTCTGTAGAATAAAACCGATAGAAATTTTCTAGAAGATTATGTAAACTAAATTATGCAGAATGTAATATGCATCGAGCTTTTGTCGATTACTGTAGAATTCGACACGTTGATTTCTACTCGTAATAAAATCGCGTACATTTTGCTGACGCGATGTAGGGACGGTCGGACGGAAAGAGGAATAAAACTTTATTCAGGGTTTAACTTGGCTGATAAAAATGTATAGGCTGCCATTTTCCGTCGGCAGAGAAAGTTTATGCTTTCTGGGTGGTCGTTATTGAGTTGAAATGTCATTTTAAGTGTCACTCATCCAACTTCGTTTTTTCCTGGTTCTTAAATTTCTGGATAAACTAGAAATGAAATTGCGACAATATTCTAAGTAAATCAAAGTTTTGAAACGAAAATAAAATAAAAATAGGAGGAAAGTTGTGCCATATTTGAGTTAAAATTATGTACACGATTTTTGTAAAATGATGAAATCACAACTTTTGTCCCGGGCCAATTATTGAATTTTGTACAAACGGTAAAGTTCCTCACTTTGGAAGACAACTCTTGCAACGATGTAACAATATTTCTCTCCAAATTATCTCCTAATTGGGAGACATCGAATTATTTACATTTGCCTGGCCAATTTTTTTTTGCTCTGAATTATCTATTCGTCAAATTCCATTTCCTGGAAAACTGATGGAAAGTTGAGACATAAAGTTCCATCCAACCGTGTACGTATGTATGCAAATTAGGCAGTCATCGTTACTCCGGATGGATGCATAAGTGGCAAGTGCTTCCTTACAGAAAATGTGATGGAATATGTACGACACGAGGGGCCGCGCATGTGTGGTGTGACACGCAAATTTGTGGCAAATTTTACAATCCCGGGATTGTCGTTTTCTTTAGAAAATGAGGTGAATGGCATCTTTTTTGCACGGCACGAGAATAAATTTTACGACGCCGTCGTGCTTAATGTTTGACGGAATGGACACTAATATTGTGATGAGATGCAGTCCCCTTTTACGAGCTGGGTTAGGCATCGTACATGTATTATGTCAGCGAAAAGGTGGGTGTTTGGTTTTTGGTCGCGTAGGTATTGTATGTACTCGTGTTAAACTTAAGATGAGTATAAGTTTGGTGGTCTAAAAATCGCATTTTTTTGATAACATAATATATGGACGTTCCCCACCAAGTAAGCATAAAATATATGTAAAAGTAAGAAGATGTGGATGACTCAACGGTAAATAACGTAGATATGAGAGTTGCTAATAGTTTGTTACCTCTTTACGTTTTTTTAGCCTTTATTTAGATTTATGCATAATTTTCTAGTTTTATTTTTTTACTGGTTTGAGCTCTGATTAATCAGTATAACTCGGAAAATAACAGGTTGTACAAGTTTTCATTTTACGAAACAGAAATCGTCCATTTATCTTACCAGTTATTGAGAACTTCGATGTCACCGTTATTTTTGAGGTTACACGTCAATAACGCCAGTACGATTGGGATTGTGAAATTGAAACTAAAATCTCCAATTTTACACCATTGATTGGTCGGTCTCTCGGGATACGCACAGAATAAAGAGAGAGGGAACGAGAGTGAAAAAATCAAAATATTTACGTATTTAAGTTGCAAATTGAAGTATTTATAGGTTGCAAATTTTTGCAACATTTTGCTAGCAAATTGAATTTGAAGGTGATAATAAAAAAATTGGTGAAAATCATGACATGACAAAAGTTAGTTAGTTAATGAATCGATTATTAAGATAATAAATATGGATGCAAATAAAAGGGTGCATGCATTAAAAAATCTTCTCCTCCTCGGGTTATATACTTAATTTCGTCGTTAAGTTATATTTATTTTCACTCCGCTGTTTGTACCCTTTTTTCTTTACTATTCGTTCAAAATTACATAAAAAGGAGTGAAGTACTCAAAATTTTTAAACGGTAAAAAAACGGCCAAGCAAACTAGTTTTTTAAACGAAAATCAAGGTGAAAATCGGAAAATATTGGAAATATTTTTAAACAAAACCACGTCACTGAAAGGAATCATCTACCAAATAACCTTTCATATCCTTTACAGCGTATTAATTTTGAATGAATGCTTACAAAATCTCAAAGTTTCCCAAAAATTTCGAGGAGGGCAAGATTTTTAGATTTTTAGTTTATTAGTAAAATAATTAATTTCATAACGAAGTAATTAATTAATGAATAAATCTTCAATCAAACTCGTCCATAGAGAAGTAAGCTAAATAATGAAAGGAACTTATCCGAACAAGTCATACGTATAATGTCGACCCAAACAAAATTTATTTACTAGGAGGCTGATAGAGAATAATTGACTACACTATTCTAATTAGAGGAGGGAAGAAAAAGGGGGATATTTAAATAGGAGCAGTATTTAGTAACAACTAGCTAACTAATAGTTTGGGGCGTCATTTTATCAAGCTTTTACTTTCTTGCTGGCTTGCTCACTAAGACATTCTCACAAAAAAGTACGGGGGATATGATACTCAAAACTAGATAATCAAAAGTGAAAGCTCGGAAGGGGGGAAAAATTATGTCGTAATTTTTTAGGAATTTTATTTGGATTTAACTACAAATTTGGGAAAAGTCGTGGAGAAAGATTTCTCTTTTTACATGAGAAATATTTACGATGGGAAAACTAAGAATTTTTTTAAGGAAAAGTTTAAAAGGATGAGCGAGAGAGAGGAGTCTGCTATTCTATTTTGGATCTATGGCTTTTAAATTTGGCGCCATTTAATTTTTGGTACTGGGGTTTTGTAGGATGAGAGAGAGAGGAGTCTGCTAATCTAATTTATGGATGGATTTTAAATTTTTGGCGCCATTTTTGGTACTGGGTGCCTCACCCACTTACCATTTTAACGTCATCAATTGTCGCTATGCTTCTCACATACAAGTTGACACTAACGATCGTGGGGCCTACGGCATAATAAAATTCGACAAGGTAAAAATATTATTTCTTCGTAACCTGGACAATCTTTAGAGCGTCGTTTAAGTTTAAATAATTTGCATATTAATATTATTCCGTTGTCTTGGTTACGTTAAATTAAAATTAACATTGTTCCGTTGTCTTGGGTAGGCGGATAATTAATTTTGGTTATTTAGTGCAGAGGTCGACGCCGAAAAAGCGACAAAATTGGCCGCCGAAGGCAATTGGTCGGCGTCAACGTATGATTCAATGGTAATTTTTGTAGCCATATTTGTACTTTAAAAGTACTTATTTTGGAATTTTGACCACTTATTTTTGCTTATATTGTTTTTACACCGACGTTTTTTTAGTTACCATGACAACAAACTCGTTTTAAATAGTTAAGCTTTTTTTCTGTAGTTAAAACCACCAGCACCACTTTCACCACCACGACTTTCACCAAATACACATTGTCATCTAATCGGTCTCGTCGCCCAAAGTTTGCTTTACACATGGAGAAACCGACCACAAATTTTCGAAGCTGTTGTTGCTCTCATGTTTTCACCTCGGTGGTCGTGACGAGGGGAAAGTTTGCCATTCTGTGCGTGAAGGATGTCGCTGCTCACTTTCTCCTCGTGATTTTGCCCCCTTTGCGCCACATCTTATGGCACACAGCCTGCTTTGATTCCAGTTAATTGCACAGTATAGAAATCCACCATGGAACCTCAATTTATTTCTCTTGTGAAGTCAGTCATCGTAATTGGAGCGAGGCTTGGTACATAGACATGAAATTTAATCCATCCCTTTCATATTAAGGGTGCATTTTGATCGTCGGATTGGGAATAGTATTTCACTACTGAGTTTTTTTTTCATCTGGCTAAAAATTTGAATGGTTTTCTTGTAGAAAGCTGGCCATATTTTGTACATAGAAACGTTATGCAGAGCGATTTGTGGGGAAAATTATGCGCAAAATTATGCACATGCAGATGAAATGCATAGGATTTTCGGCGGGATTATGTAAAATAAATTATGCAAAATACATTATTTGTCGAGCTTTTGTGCCTTATTTTCTCCAGAAAGATTTTATGCAGAGCGATTTGTGCAAGAAGCTTTGCAGAATTATAAGTTCTTGAGAATGAAACCAATACTCATTTTGTAAAGGATTATGTAAAAAAAATAAGAAAAATACAATGCGCATCAAAATTTTGTCTATTACTGCACAATTCCACGCAGTACTTTCTACTTAGAAAGTTTCATCAAAAATGTAATGAAATAAACCATTTCTTGAGATTTATTATTCAACCAGAATTAAGCTAAAAGAAGACAGTTGACTGATTTTATGATAAAAGAACTTGATTACGTAAAACCCTGAAATTATTTTGGACCAAAAGATAAGTGTCCTTATTGCACACCCTGTTCGCCAAGGTGCAGTTTTCTCCCCCCTATTTTCTCCGCCTGCACTGCATCATGTCTCCACTTTGCAGTGTTTTCGAAGGGCTGTCGTGTTTTTAGAGAGTGATAAATCTCCTTGTAAAGAGGATCGAGTGTGTGTAGCGGATCGACTTTCTCTTCTACACTTTCCCTCCATCATTATTATTTTCACATCCTCCACAAATTGATTTCTCTTCGAGAGACCAAACCCCCGCCTACTTTCCACTTTCCAGACAGACGAGCCAACTTCGTAGTGGGGCATGCTAACTTGGTAATAAACGGTATGCTAGCCGTATTGAATAATATGTTTTGTGACCAATTTTGGTAACCAGAGTTTATTGGTAAAGGAGTATTACCAAAATTATAATTTCACTTGACCCTATCGGGGTACCTTGAAGCTACAAAACTAAAATTCCTGTATTTAGTGCATATTTTATGTCCAGTTTTATCTAACTGATTGATAACAAGAGAGTTGAGCTTGGTGGTGAAGCAGTATTACCAAAATTAGAATTTGAATAGTAAAATTCGGTGAGGTCACATATGTGCCAGGATGGTATTGATTTGGTCGTAATTTCCTACCGGGTTGGTAATAAATATCTTGTTTATGAGTGGTAAATTTTTCATTGACACAACTCTATTAACGGTAGAGTCATATGTACACGTACTCTGGAGAGTAATGATACCATTTTTCTAAGAGTGCCAACTGTATTGAATTTGCCGTGACCAATTTTATCTGATTCGTAATAAGGAATTTATTAGTAAAACAGTCTTTACCAAATCTAAGATTTTAATAGAACACTTGGTGGAGCTACTGAAATTACAATTTATAAATTTAGCAGCAAAACTAGGTAAGGATTTTATCCCAAAAATATATGAACTGAAGTAGAATATTGCAAATAATCCGGTAATAAGCATGACATTAAATTCGAGGAATAACGGTATCTTGGTTACCACCAAGTTGTTGGTAATTGGTAAATCAATGTTACCAAAATTACAATTCGTACCAAATTGGAGAAGGATTGTGATTTTGTCCCCAAATTACAAACCCTTAAAAATAATGAAGTAAGTGAACTAGTGAACGCGACTCGTCTGTATTTTACCCGGAGGAGAAAGTCAGCTCATTTATATATACTTTCTCAATCTCCGGATCCAGGCAAATTGCACAATCTGATTTTTTTCTAGAAAAAACAGCGTGACATATTTTCCTTCTCGACGAAATGATTCATTACTTCCCGCCATGACGCCGACAGCTATTGCTACCTCGTCCAGATTATGAGGACATGCTCATAATTTCCTGGCTTACTTTACTTTCTCCACTCATTTTTTTGCTCGGGATGAGGGAAAAAATGTGATTAATTACTACTCTCACTCTTCTTCCACCATAAATCTCGACTCGTAGTCATTAAATTGTGCAGGGTTTCGGTGTGGTTTTAACCATTGTCTAAAACTGGTTGAGTTTCGGATACGCTGAATTTTGAATGTGAATTTGAAAAGTGTTTCAAAATAGAAAATGGTGCAAAATGTGGCAAGTTCTTCATTACTCAATCGTTGAATAATTTGTTGACATGTTTTGAATATTTTGTTGCGCAATACGGCCTGGTTTTGAAAATTTCTTACGTAAAGAACTATGTTAAAACAAAAGTTTTTCCAGATTTCCTGGTATTATAAAATCAAAATGTACAAAATTAATGGGAGATTGTGATTATCTGTACGTACATAGATTTGCGAAGGTCGTTAATGAAGAACTCGTAGCATTTTGCCCCGTTTTGCAATGTTGTATGTTTTTGGGCAGCTTGGGACTCTTTTGGACATTATACACAGTTCGAGGCGCTTTTGGACATTTTGGGACGCTTTTCGACAATGACGCTTTTGGATATTTTGGACGTCCAAAATTATTTCTCCCAGTTTTGTCTACTTTTAGACAGCCTCCAGTCCAAAACTACTTTTGGCCTTGCACAACGAAACACTGGATATACGAAATCTCTCTCTAATGGACCCACCTGAACTAATATTTAGTGCCAGCTTCACACATACGTGCCGCCGCTAAGAATTCCTCGCTTAGTGAAAGTAATCTCTCTGTTTATTTGCTTTCCTCAAATCTCATCACGACTATTTTGGGCTCCTATCGCGTGTCAGAATGCAGTAAAATGTGTAATTGTTGACCCAGTTGTTTTTACACTAAAATCCATTATTAGACACACGAGATATGAACGAATTACATATTTTGAAAGGCGAGATGTGCCTAGAAAATTATTTGTGCGAATGACGCATGAAATTTCTCCCTGTGTGTGAAGGGCGGACGGAGAGAGAAAGTTACACAAGATGGATAAATACACCCTTAAAAAATCTGGTATTAAATTATTACTGGCCGGAGTACACTATTATCACCGTAATAACGAGCATCATCATTTAGTAATGTTTTATTACTGAAAAATTTACCACCCAGAAACTAACTACTACCAATCCGGTAGGAAATTACCACCAAATCAATACCAGTACGGAAACTCTACCAGATTTTTGACAGTGCACGTTACATAACGGGCTCCAGCTTCCATTTCGTTATTACGGAGAGAGAGAGAGAGAGATTCAATTTGGTGCCTGCCCTGCCTTTCTCTTCATTAGGTTTCGTTTCCCATTTCACCAAATATGTAAGCACCTCCGTCGGGACGAAGGTTCTCTGTCGGAGGAGGCTATGCACGTAAATTTGTAAATATTCATGGGACGGATGGATGGATGAGCAAGTTCATATCGCAGTTGTGATGGTGATGACAGCGGAATTATTTATGTAACAGGGTCGATGAGACGGGCAGTAGGGATGTGATGGATTTTGTACGTTTTGAAATTTGGTATGGAATACTTTCCCTGCAAAAGAGAAAGACGTCATCCTTCCTGTGCAGCCCTTGGTTGTGTAAATTCATTCAAATTTTAAATGGTGTGCCTCTACATTTTCGAAATGTCAAGGTTGTTTTATATTTGGGGGTTGTTCATAAATTATGTATTTTTTAATAGAGAAGTTGAGCTGGAGAAAATTTTTGTGATTGTGGTAGCAATTTTGACTGTAGATGGATTACCTGTTATATATTTACAGTCACAATTATAATCACAGTCAGAAAAAAATACTCCTGCGCAACCTCTCTAATAACGGAAAAACCGCAATTTCATTATAGAGTTAGATCTCCACCTCTCGCGTTACACAATTTATGAATGGCCCCTCGTACAAAACCTGATTTTCTCCCCTAATCTAGTTTCGTTTTAAGCAAGTTTTGTATTTTATTGGGAACAATGATCTCTCTCATTTACGACTTGTATTGTTAAAATGTCACACTTTCTGGTGAGAGAGGAGACTGTTTCGTTTGGGACGCGGAGATCGTGACGAAAGTGTGATTAGGGCGACAGGTCCTATATTCCCCGCCTGTCAGGAGAAGAGTGCTTTCCTCATATTTATTTATGATCGCTGTAAACGGGAACATTTCCAGATTCATTCTGGTTTAGAGCGTAAACCAGCCAATATTTCGAACCTAAAATATTCATAAGTTTTCAGAAATTCGGGATTTCCTTCTGGAAATTTTATCTTTTTCAAAATATTTACTTATTTTGATTCCTTCGCGGAACATTGATTGAGTGAAACTTTCTCTATAAATGGGATTGAATGGAACGAATTATTTCGAAAAATGGTAAAATTGGTGCAAACCACGGAAACAAATATATTTTTAGACCCATTTTGTTTGTAAGTTTTCCTAACTAATTCCGCATTCAATATGTAGTTTTCTTAAGAAATGTACGTATAGGATTTATTGGACGGAATAAACACTGCCGAAATAGACAAAGTGTACAAAAAGTAGGCACATCAAAACCTTTGAGTTTATCGCGTCAAGAGAAAACCTCATCAAAAGGAGGCCTTCAAATAGACGAGACGGATTTCGTGTGTGTGGTGAAAGTGGGACTCAATGAGAAACTGAAACCTTTCATGTGTGGACGAGAATCTGCTCATCGACAGACACCCGTCTGAAAATCTGAACGGTTTTCGTGCAGAAATTTGGCCCGATTTTGTGCAGATATGTATGCAACTCAATTTTTTAGAAAATATTTACGAAAAGAAACTAATGCAGGAAACTTTGCAGAATTATGCACGTTACAATTCTGCAGAATAAAACAGATTTTTTGCAGGATTATGTAAAAAAAAAAAACAGCTTTCCTGTAGAAATTTTCTGCTTAAATTTATCCCGATTTTCTACAGAAAAACGTTATGCAGAGCTATTTATGCAAGAAACTCTACTCAGAAATATGCACATACCGGTCTGCAGTATAAATCCCATATAAAATTTGTGCAAAATTGTGTAAACAAAAAAATTATGCATATGTATCGAGCCTTTGTCGATTACTGCAGAATTCGATGCAGTTATTTTGGGCAGAATCATCAGCATGGCCAGAAATGATTTATTTCTAAATACTCTTTATGCACGACCCCCTCGCATAAAGTGCTAAGCGTGCCCGTAGTACTGAAACTATGCACACATTTGGTGGCAACTTTGGAATCTCGAGAGAATAAAATATCCGTGGAGAAAGTAGGCTCCAACTTTTTTTACGCAGCGACTTTTCAAAACCAGCGGGAACTTTGCCTTCATCCGAGTATAAAAAAGAGAGAAACAACAACAAAAAGTTGTGGATTGGGTGGCTCCTTTTTTTGAGTGCAGTTGATTGATGAGAAAGTTGGAAATAAGTCTAAACTCTAAATAATCTGGGGAAAATGATGCATCACGAATTAGTCGGGTGTTGGAATTTTGTGGCAAAGTAGTAACATTTATGAAAAATGTAGATCGTTACAAAATCCAATAATGAATTTTTACCCCGAGTAAAAATGTGAACCGCTTTTCTGCAGTAATTTGGCACGATTCTGTGCAGCAAAACTTAAGGCAAATTGATTTCGGAGAATTATGAACAGAATTATGCACATCGCGTTCTACATAAAATTATGCATAAAACGTATAGAAATTTTTGTCAGTATTATATCAAAAAAGTATGTTCAGTATACATTGTGCTTATACAGATTATTGCAGAACTCTACGTAGTGATTTCTACTCGGGGGAAAATGAGTTATTTTATAATTAACTGCTTTATTTAGAGTGTAATAACTTGACACTGGCGCAAAATGGTGCTTGTAGTGGTGTTCGCGGTGCTGGTGGTGATTAACTTGGAGAAATTTTATTATATTTTTAGAAATTCTGTTGTAATTTAGTTGAGCGATGAACTAGTGAGAAAATTTTTAGTAGAGGAACGACATTTGATTATGAAGGGTCCCGAATTGGAAAATAATACCAATTCGAATACCTGACCTCGCCTGGTTTGCTTTTAAACCTAATATTTTTTGTCTTAATAAATCGCGTGTATTTTTGCCTGATTTAGTTATTAAACTAAACATAAATAATCCTGTATAAAACCATTTTAAATAATTTTTTGTCATGAATTTATATATTTTTGTGTTTTTATGCAACTTTTAGTGACTGATGGACACCTACCTGTCCCGTTGGCACCGGAAGGTCGAATCTTGTTGTCGTACGTCCCACTCAAAATGTGGTCGAGAATCAGCTTCTCTCTCTGGCGTGGATTGTCCTTCGCCGTGTCCGCCCCACTGAAAAAAATCACATGTCTCAAAATTGGTAAATACTTAAAAAATACGGGAGCAGAACTTAACCGTATTTTTCAAATAAAGAAGTATGTCCCGAATAATGTCAAATTTTGCAGTAATCGACAAAAGTTGGATTCATGTGGATAATTCTTTTTGTTACATAATTCTACCCAAAATTTTTAGTTTTTTTAAAAATTCTGCCAAACTGTATGTGCAATTTGCTACAGAAATCGCTCTGCATAACATTTCCGTAGAGAAAATATGCCAGATTTTTGCAGGAAAGTAGTTAAAATTTTTACTCCAGGCGTGACATTAGGGAGAAATTATTGAAAAAAGAAAGAAAGCCGACTCACAAGGCATATTGGGGAAGGATGACGGCCTGCAAGACGAGGATGAGGATGACAAAGTAGAGTCTTCTGAGCGACGCGGTGGGCAGCATGAGTGCACGTTCTTCTGGGCAGAACCACATCACATTCCTTCACGACCTCCTCCCACCAAGCAGGACACAAATCTGCAAATTAAACAGAAATACGTGGTCAAATCTAGAAATTAGAGAAAGTAATGAAAGACAATAATTAATCGGTGGCCATTTCCGACTACGACTGGCGAATCTGAGGGAAAGTTTTGCCCGGATTTGGGGGGCTGAACGGGAAAAATGTCGCCTGGAAGTTATAATGAACGTATCCCAGCGTATGTTCTCCGATTTTGAGCAAATTAGTGTCGCTTTATCACAAGTGCGAATTTTGCAAAAGACACGATCTCCCAATGAACACGTTTGGCAGAGATATTTGCATCCGAAGAGGAGAAAACGCTCAGTAAATTTGGAAAGTGTAAAATTTGTCGACTTGTGTGTGTCGAAGGTGTGTTTTCTCCTTTTCGGATGCAAATATCTCTACGAAACCTTCACATTAGGAGATCGTATCGTTTGCAAAATTTCATATTAATAAAAATTTGTGATCGATTGACACTAATTTGTTCAAGATGGGAGAGCATAGTCCATTTTGAGAGGAGAAAACGTGACAAGCACATTCTTGATGGAGTGGCCCCACGTGTCGGGTGTAGATTGGGGATGTCATGAGAGAGGAAAATGATTTAATCGGTCACGATATCACGACCGCTTTCACTCGCTAGAAAGCAACCTTTGGATTAATGAAGTAATCAAATGGGCTGGGTTTCTTTCGGATTTTGATGGAAAATCTATTAATGGCATGACACATTTGTGAATAATTTCGCTGTTATAAAGGATTTCCTAAATTGTGTAATAAAATTATCAAACTTGTATTGTGAACAATATTTTAAAAACATCTGCAGAAAATTAATGCACAAAAATGTTGTTAATAACGCCAAACCAAAAACCGGAAAAAGTGCAGAAAAATGTGCAAAAATAACTTTAATGCAGATAATATTGCAATTTTTCCAAACCCTTGTTTAATTAAGAAATTATTCCGTCATTTAATGGTATTTTCTGGTTTATATTAGAAATCTTCGCAATTTGTGAATATTTATTTTTTAAAGTGTTGCCTTGTTATGGAAAAAATTACAGAAATCGTAAAAAATTCAATTTTGCAAGTTACAAAATTTCCATGTTTTTTTGTTAAATTACTCTCCAAATTAATAACACCATAATTTAGTATAAACACATTTGAAAATAAAAACACGGAAATTTTATTATATTTAAACCCCCCGAAAAAAATGTAAAAATTACGCTGTTCTTTTCCTGCTAAATGATGGATCCGTGTAATCAATCAATTCTATTTGATTCGTGGGTCGGCGTAGAAAATTACTTGCTTTCACCTCGACGTCGACGCGATAGTGATTCTGCAGGTGTCCCGACTTTCCCCATTTTATTTTCTGAGGTAAAATATAGTTTTATTTCTTGGCTCCCTTCCTTTCATCTTTTACGAGATCTGACAAGTGCGAGGAATTAAAGATTTTATACCATCATCAAAGAGGGGACGGGCAGTTAGAATGCCGGGATTTCTTTGCGCTTATATTTTTATATTAAGCAAAATCCACAGACAATTAAAAATTATCTTTAATCACATTTGGTAAACATCTTAACAATCTTAACAGTGAATTTTTCTCCTACTTTTTTACCACAGCCAAATTAAGTAGGTTGGAAAAGGGGGGAATTTATTTACTTTTCCCGTTTTTTTTACCACCGTTCAAAATAGGTAGTCGGAAATGGGAAGAAAAATGTAGTTTTACTCTTGGTCACGTATTGAATGATCCACTCGTATCAATGGCCAACCACCGATTTCCTCCATTTAGGTAAACCCACCCACTTTCTCCCAATGCTTTGGGTGCAATTGCAAAAAATAAGGGCGAGAAAGTGGTTTCATACGGCTAAATATTTGGACCTGCAAGAAATTCAAGGCGTTTAAGAAACTACTTCCTGCCGCGGCGAGTGGCCAGATGGCTCATGTTTCTTTTGCACCTCTCACTTCTTGCATTTCTTGCATTGCAGTGCAAGAAATGTTGAAAATTTCCAAAAAAACGAAACACTGCTTTCTCCCCCTCTCCTGGGAAGATCATGTCCTGGGACAGATGAAACTCTGCTACGGTACACGCTCCAAATGTGGCCTTCTTTCTCCCACTCGTTTGGAATTAGCACTTAAGCACGAAAAGTGAAGCTCTCTTGTAAAAACGGGAACAGTTTTGGGGAGAAGTGCGCAGGGAGAAAGTCCTCCCCACTCCACGGCCCACTCACCACTTAACTCGCCCCATACGTACACGAGGCACGAAATTGAGAGGTACTTCTGCCTAAAAGCGATAGTCCTTCAATGCACATAAATCCAACCAGGTGGACGGAAAGTGGGACGATTTCATCCCAGAAATTAAATCTTGGGTGGCGAAAAAAAATCCTGGTATTTTGGGCACGGAATTAATTAATTTATGACAATATTCGCTATATATTTAAGGGCATGCATAAATGTCTTCCATTCTATGAATTCCGGTATATACGCGACTCTATGACCGCTTTGGTAACAATTTATCGTCGAAAGATAACACATACATATACACACATAGGTAGACTAAATCCTGCTCAGCCCAAAATGTCAGTGGTAAGAAAAATATTACCGACACTGGAGGCAATTCTTTACACTCAAAAGACAACTTTCCACTATAGTGTTACCACGCGGTAGAATTGCATACTACTTCCGCGGGTAACAATCGTATCACAAAATTATTCACAGTGTGATTGAGCTACTGGTAGATTATTTCCATAGCGGTTGGGTATTATCACTACCCGTCGGTAATAATTTAGTAATAAAATTTCTTTAAGCGTGGGAAGCAGTAAATTATCACAGTCGTCTTCATTAGATCGAACCTAAGCGAAATTCGTGCCATGTCGAACGTAATTCGAATCCAGGTTCGAGTTTTAACCCACATTTGACCCAAATTTGCCCCAAATATGAATCCGCTCTCCACACCTGGCAAAGTTTTAGATATTGTGAAAATCTCAACGACCGGATGTTGTTTCTCATACGATGGGAACTTTCGGAGAGAGAGAAAGTCTGACAAAGACCCGGCTTAACTTTCACTCACTTGCTTTAGGCGTGCAAACAAGGGTAGTAAATATTTACTCTGTACTCGACTCACTCACTAACGCTTCACCTACATAGCTCCACCAATGAGGAAAACTAAACGATCAAATTTTTCATACATTTTTAGAAAATAGGTTTGGAATGCGTCAAAAATGGGTACGAAATTTGTCTAACAATCTAAGTCTCCGCTTACACATTTTGAGCAAATTAGTGTGGCTCGATCACAAATTAAATTGAAATTTGTGAAGACACGATTTCCCAATGGGCACGTTTGGCAGTGATATTTGCATCCGAAGAGGAGAAAATGCGCTGTAGAGTTGACAAATCTTACATTTTCTAAATTTACTAAACACCTTCTCCTCTTTGGATGCAAATCGCTCTGCCAAACGTGCCAATTTGAAGATGTCTTTCGCAAATTTCATACTAATTTCATTTGTTATCTAGCGACACTAATTTTGCTAAAAGTCAGTGATAATACGGTGGGAGACCTCCATTCTCAGTCCGAGAATCTCAGATCAACTCGGGTTGTAGTAACTACCAGGAATTTAGTGTGATTAGTTAATTTTTTATAGAGAAATTCAAATTTTTTCCAACGAAATTGAAATTTTTACAGAGAAATTTTCTTATTCTGACTTTCCTACGTGTCGAACGATACCAGCGAATGTCACATAAAGTTGGAGAAAGTCGTTGCAAATATATATAAAAAGACCAAGTTTAACTTCATCCCAGGGGGTGCACAGCTTAATTAACTGTTCCATAGAAAAATAGGAATTAGAGAAAAATGTCAACGAATCAAATCCCTGATTAGAATTGAGCAATGCACGCACTCGAGAAAACGAGGCGGCACTAATTGCATTAGCCTTTCTCCGCCTAGCTCAACAACTTTCTCCGTGAAGCAAGAAAAATGAAAGCACAAAACACTGGAAGGAATAACAAAATCGTTTATTCCTTCCTTTTCACAATTTAGTTAAAGCAATCTCTTTCTTTGACTCTTTTTTGGGCCCGAAATTTGTCAGATTCTTGCAGTGTTTGGCGTGTAGGAAACCACTTGCAAGAAATAATGGCAAGAAAGTGGTTTCTTGCAGGTAAATATTTTGACTAAACAGAAATTGAGGGCGCAAGAAACTCATGGTGGGGCACGTTTTTTGCAGTTTTGGAATATTTCTTACACTTTCCCCCAGTTTCTTGCACCTTGCATTTCGTGCGATTCTAGCTTTGCAATGCAAGAAATGTAGCAAACCTGCACGGAACGGAACACTTAATACGGTGGGAAAAAGTGGAATTTACAGTCAGTCTCGGTTGCAAGAAATAGCCCTTGAAAGTGGTTTCTTGGAGTTAAATATTTTGACTTGCAAGAAATGTGACAGCGCAAGAAATTATTAGTTCATACGCCGCCTGACTAGATGACGCATATTTCTTGCAGTTTGGGCATATTTGTTGCACTTTTTTGCACCCCACAATTCTTGCGCTGTTTGCAGTGTAATGCAAGAAATGTGGCAACCTGACAAGAAGCGAAGCACTGGGTTCTCGACTAAAATTGAATTTGCATTCGGCGAAAGTTTTGCTTTGCTTTGAAGAACGTGACGCATTTTGGAATATTTTGAGATTAAATTCACACTCGGGATGGAGGAAAGTGAGCGTAAAAGAGTGCATCGAATAAGTGTTTCGACTTTCCCTAATCATAACTTGATTACCGAGTTAACTTTGGCAAAAGTGATTTTCATGGTGCACAAGTTTGTCGAAAGTTTTCAAACACATTATTATTTGTCACCAGGAGGATTAGAGTTTAGAGGAATAAAATTATCTCGGTTTTCAAGATATGATTTCACTTGGAATTTATTATGACCAGAGGGCGGATATGTATTTATTGTTAACTTTTTCATTTGATGGCGATAACCCAGGGTCAAACTTTATGCGTGGGCTCCCTAACTTGCAGAGATCACAAAAATTTCGAAATATTTTACATATTGACACATATTTCTAGATTTTCAACCACATAAATATTTCCCCTATTACTTCAAAAATATAGAAAACTTTTTTAAAATACAGATTTTTTGAAACTTCTTATATTTGTGTTTTTTGTACATATTACGCAAATATTTTGGTGAATTTTTGGTAAATATTCTATACAGATTTTACGTAAATACATCCCGCCCACTCGTTAACTTGTGGATTATCGGGCTTGTTTTTACCGGAAATTACGCCAAAAGCGGAAAGCCCTGGTTTTACTTGAGGTTGGTTAAATATGATTTTTATCACAAACAACTTTTTTCTACTAGTGCTACCAATAATGGAATTGAACCATGTAAAATCAATCAAACAAATAAAATATACGTACAAACTATGCAAAAACTTTGAGTAAAATTTTCCCCAAAGAAAACAAAAGGCTCAAAAGATCAAGGACTTTCTAAATTTGATTAATATCCAATTTGGCGAGATAAGTTTTATATCTCTCACAAAAATTTGTTAAGTGGTGAAAGCGTGATCAATTTGCCTCGAACTTTATGACGCGTTACCATTTTTAGATTCGGTCTTCGAGTACTGGTAAATATGTAATTTTTAAAGAAAGAGAGTTCGTTAGTCGGTCTTAACCCGAGTATAAATCACTCTGTGAAATTTTGCAATAATCTACAAAACCTAGATGCATATTGTATTCTGCTTATGTTTTTTCTATGCAGAACTGTACATGCATAATTCTGCATTGTTTCCTGCATAAATCGCTCTGCCTTAAGTTTTTATGCAGAAAACTGGTTAAAATTTATGCAGGAAAGCTGTTAAAATTTTTACCTGAGAAACTTTTCGCTTACTCTGTACTTCTAAAGTATATTTTTAATAGCACGCCTACAACAGATCGGAAGGATGCGCTAACATTTAGTCATCCGCATGAAGGAAGGTGGTCGATTACGATTATTTCTTCTTCAAAAGAAATTACACTCATTGGAAATTGGCTGCTTTGTAAAAAAAATCAAATAGAAAAACACCCTAATTGCCGCACGCAAGGATGTCGAACAACCCCTGGAGACAAAATAATGTGTTGATTTGTACGGACAAAAGCAATCACGGCAGAGAAAAAAAAGAGTAAACCGGACGTTGATCAAAGAGGAGGAGAAAGTAGGAAGTAAATCAAAGACGGTGTCTTGGGTCGATTTAAAAAGGTTTCCGTCCTCCTTTGCCATGTCGTAACGATGGTAATGATGCCATTTCCTCGTCTTTCTCCATCGCCAAGATAGAAAGACCCACCCACACGCTGAATAATGTATTAAACAATTTCCTGGCTAGGAATGTAGACGGGTATCCTGTAGAAATCTTGTCCAATTATGTGCAAAAAAATCTTTATACAGAAAGATTTATGCAGAATTATGCAGATACCGTTCTGCATAAAAATAAAACCCATAAAAATTTTATGTGGAATTATGTAAAAAAAAAATTGCAGAGCACAATATCCATCAAGCGTTTGTCTATTTAAGGCAGAAATTTGGTTCGATTTGCTGCATAAAAACTTTATGCAGGGCGATATATGCTGAAAATAGTGCAAAATTATGCCTTCTGCAGAATAACACAGATAGAAATTTTATGCAGAATTTAAAAACAGAAAAGATTAGTCAGAATGCAATATGCTTCGAGACTCGACACCGTAATTTTTAATCGAGACTTGCCACCGAATTATTTAGAGTGTACCTTGCCCTGCATCCGGGAAATTTCCTACTTTCTGAGAAAGTAGAAAAATAATGGTGGCGTGATGATGAAAGGGATATAAATTCCCAGGAGAAATCTGTCCCTCAAAAGTGATGAGGTGTATGCACAGTCCAAGAGAGTACACAAGCCTCGTACCCTGTGGAACTTCCTGTTTATCAGGTGGTTCAATTTCCCATATTTTCTTAGCTTATTTCTTCAAATTATTTCTTTAAATTGGCATGTCTTCTCTCCTCTTATTGAAAAATTATTGGCTGAATATTTTGCACAATAATTATGTATGACCGCTTTTGGATAATTTTCCAGTTTTGATTTTTCAAATAAAATATGTATTATTGTGCTACCTAGCACTAGATGAATCATCGCAAAAATCGTCAAAAGCAGCACATTTTTAATCATTTCTCAGCTCTGGGAATTTGTTTTAAAATCCGGACCGTTTTAGAGCAGGGAGTTGCCAAGTCTTTAAAAATGTAGACTCCAGATTCCCTCCAGATAAACGTTCACAATTGTTTAACATCTATTTGAAACTAATTTATAGGTGCGGTTTCGTTTATTTTAATTTTATGTCCAAAATTTTATAAACTTTTATGCCAAGTAAAAAATCAATCAAAAAGAGTTTCCAAAAAATAACAACTTTTAAATTTTCAAGCGTGTTTCATAAATAAATACACCGTTAAAAATCTGGTAGAGTCAGATGCATACTCCGTACTGGTATTGGTTTGGTAATAACTTCTTACCAGACAGTTTGTTTCTGAGCTGTAAAATTTGTCATTACCACAACATTACAAAATGGAAATGTCCGTTGTTACCAGTCCGGTAGAGTCAGATACACTCTTAGCAAAATGGTGTTTAATCCTCACCGACCTGAGTGCATATATGACTTCACGGTAATAACGGGCATCACCGTATAGTAATGAAGTAAACCATTGTGTTGATGAAAGTTTACCACTCGGAGTGTATATATGACTTCATCACATTTTTCACAGTATGTGTACTCCAGTCAGTAACGATTTAATACCAGTTTTCTAAGAGTGTAGATTTATAACCAGGTAACAACTCTCCCCCTCACGTCGTTCCACTCGTCACACCGAGTTAAGAAGACGAGACTATGAATAAATTCGGAACGACATGAAATTATTGAGCAGAATTTCCCCCAGAAAAGAAAACATCTCGTTTAATCAGCTAACCCATGGGAGGAAAATGGGAAATGAAATCCGTCAAATTTGCAGAGAAAGAGAAAGTGAGTGAGAGAGACAGATTTTGAAATTCGGAAACAATCGAATCTGGGCAACGTGCTGACTGGCGAAATATTTTATCTGTTCATATGTGGATGAGAGAGATTTTAGTGGGGAGTGGAAAAATCGGTGCTTTCTCGAAACTTTCTACAAAACACGGATTTCGAGCTTTCAGACAGAATTTTGTCCATCAATTTGACGACCAGAACATTTAGTCCAAGGACAAAATTCTGCCACGATCTGTGGAAGTACCGATTTGTAAGAAATAACTGGAAGAAAGTGTTTTTTTGCAGCTAAATATTTTGACCTGCAAGAAATGCAAGGCGCAAGAAAGTACGCCATGCGAAACTATTTCTTGTACTTTCTTGCAGTTTCGTGCCCTTTTTTGCACTTTCTTACACCTCGCATTTCCTGCCTTGCTTCCTCTCCAGTGCAAGACATGTGGCAAATCCGCAAATAACGAAACACTCCCCACCATTTGCCTCGGTAAGTACTTGTCATTTCTCTAAAATAAAGTTGAACCGGATTTCACATAGAATTACATGGTCCAACCAACTTTTATCAAAATTGGCAAAATTCATGTATGCCACCCTACTAGTAGATATGTCAAGGGTTGCAGAATTTGAGAGCCACTGAACTGAGTGACAGTTCCATTTGGAGTAATCATAATAATTCCTAATTTTAGACCAAGACGACGACCAAGAAAGATGGGCTAGATTTATATTCGCACAAGGAACATTTTACCAGAATTTGGATTTGCATACAATCCTCTCTTCATAATCCTCCCGTGGTGGTGGTCGTGGTGGAAATGCACATATTTGCATACGAAGAAAGAGATCAGTTTCGAGTGGAATGGATTTTATTCCAATTCGAGGCTCCGCCGAAATTCGGGGAAAAAGTGGAACGGGAAGTGGAACGAGGACTTTGGGAAAATATATCCGTATGATAAAGTCTTAACCTTAAATGTGAAGAAATTTGCCAATTTTGCAAATTCATTTGCCAATTTATGGTCAACCGATGAATTGAAGGTGCGACATTTCTCAGCTACTGCGTTCTCTGCAGAATTACTTATTTGGGTGGGACCAATGGTAAGTTTAAGGTGCACGTTACGTAACACGAAGGCCGGCACCCCACCCAGTGAGTGAAAGTGGGAGAAAGTGCTTTTTCACCACATTCCTCCCCACATCTGTCCGTCTCTGTCGCCCTAGTAATTCTAATCATCCTTCAAGAATCTCCTTCCCTTGGATTGGATTTCATAACAGGCTGGGACGGTGCAGGCAGAATGTGACCGCTTTTCAAGTCTGGTGAAGTGTAAGACGTGCAAAATCTACTGAAAAAATACATTTTCGAGTAGGAATCACTGTGTCGAATTGTTCAGTAATCGACAAAAGCTGGATGATTTTTGCACTAGTTTTTGTACATAATCCTGCCCAAAATTTCTATGTTTAATTCCGCTGAACGTTATGTGCATAATTTCCCAGATTTTTGTATAAAAATCGCTTTACATACAGCTTTTCTGGAGAAAATTGAGCCAAATTTTTGCAAATTTTTACTCGACTTTTACACACACCCGTGAGGTCGAGATCGAGCCACGTTTTCACCGTGAAGACGACATAAAGAGCTCCCAGTTTGATTGCAGATTGGATTCAATTCCATTAAAGTAAACTCCCCATCGATGTCTGGATCGAATTTGGGGAAAGCAAAGAAAAATCGGGTAGCTAAACTAAACTACAACTTCTACTGGGCGGGGAGTGAGGGTTGTGCAAAAGAATGTGACCCATTCTTCACGATGGTCCCAAATGTGCGAAAAATAGTATAAAAATTGGCAGTAAACCGTATATTCATACCCAGTTAAAAATCCGGTAGTGGTATTAATTTGGTAATAACTTCCTACCGGATTGGTAATAGTTTGTTTCTGCCTGGTAAATTTTTTGTTACCACGACATTACTGAACGGTAATGCCTCATTGTTACCAGTGTAGGCAAGAGTCATATGTGTGTTCTAGTCAGTAATAATTTAATACCAGTTTTCTAATCCTAAGAGTGTCATTAAAGAAAGTAGATCGTCTCAAATTCGACATTTCGACGAAGTTGATATGTCAAATTTACGAGGATCCACCTCCTTCGAGACGGAGAAGGCAAGTCGTAAAAATTACACATGTTTCCCCTCCCCACACTCCGAGGACTCGTTAACACGGTCAAGTTTAATTTGGTAATGACAGTCGTACTGAAAGTGCGACTTTATTGGCAAGCGCGCCGGATTAATTTATCTTGAAAGTTACCATTTCAGTTCAAGATGTAAAAAACGAGAGAGAGAGAAAGTTGTCTCCCGAAAAAACGGGAACTTTCTCTCCGACTTTCAGCCCAGAGTTGGATCTAGTCCCAGCCTTTTGGCAGTGTTTCGTTTCTTGTGGGTTTACGACATTTGAGACAGCAACCAAGAAATTCGAGCTGCAAGAAACCACATTCTTGCCGTTATTTCCTACAGAATAGACTGACTTTAAACCGCACTTGTTCCAACCTTAAACAGGTTTGGTTTCTTGCGTGCTTATAACACATCTTGCTCTGCGAAGTAGAAAACCGGTTGGAATGCGAGGTGCAAGGAACTGGGAGAAAGTGCTAGAAATACGCGCAAACAAGCCACGCGCCGTATAATGTACACAGGGGAGGGCGCGCTGGTGGAAACGATTTTGAACAGACGAGTAATGTGTCCTAATCAAGGGTTGTGCAAAAAACCTACTCCCTACTTTCAAAAATGCTCGTCTGTTCAAAATTTTGACCTGCTAAGACAAACCGTTCCGGGGTTATTCAAGACCAAAATCGTTTCCAGCAAGGCGCCTTCACCTAAATGCCGGCGGGAAACGCCTTGCATTTCTTCCAGGCCAAAATATTTACCTGCAAGAAACCACTTTCTTCGCGCTATTTCTTGCGCGTGGATACTTCCCCGCGAAACCCTGCTTTTTAGGACGGACCACTTGAAACCCTTCGTGGAGGTGAATCTATCTCGAGTGAAAAGTCATCCAGTTGATGACGTAGTTTGGAAAAGAGTGACGTCAAGGTGAAGAGGTTTCAGTGGGAAGTCGGCCTTACATATCCGTCCATCCAACCAGACTAATTTCTACGCTGCTCTCCTTCTCATCCACTGCGAGAAAGTAACCTCAACCAAGCTAAACTCTCTTTCTGCTTCTCGGTCAGGGGGAAAAGTCAGAAATCCAATTTTGTATAAAAACCCTTCCCCACGCGTATGCATTATTCGACCACACCGCAAAATGGAGAGAGCATGAAAAGTTAACCGAGGAAAAGTAATCGGGGGGATTGCGTAAAGTATGGGATGATTTTTGGCCCAAATTTTACACTGCTTTCACTTTGACATACGAGAAAGGGCTGTCTCCCTCGTGTACAAAGTTACAATGGAGGTCTCTCAGCGTATGCTCTCCGATTTTCACCAAATAAGTGTCAGCCGATGCCAAATTTAATTAATGCTAAATTTGCAAATTACATGAACTACCAATGCGCAAGTTTGGCAGAGATATTTGCATCCGGAGAGGAGAAAACGCGAAGTAAGTTTGGAAAGTTTTAAAATTTTTGGACTTAAAGGTGGGTTTTTTGCAAATTCTGCCAAACATGCATATTAGGAGATCATGTCTTTCGTAAATCTTAAACGAAATATATTTGTGATCGATTAACGATAATTTGCTCAAGATACGCTGGAAGACCTCGATTGTTAGGTCTGGACTAAAATTTTACGAGACTTTCCCTGTAAGAGGAGGATGACCTACTGAAAAAAGGATGCGTCCTTCCTGCACAGACTGTAACTTAGTTTAGGACTGGTTTAGTGGTATAGGCGGCACGATTAGGAGGAGCTTCATTTTAGGCCTAGGACCGACCGGGGTGGGTGTGGGACATGGTTTCTTCTCTGTAGAGCCAGTTTCACCGGAAGAGTAAATTGGGTGAGTTTTTGGCTGCCAAGCATCCGTCGTCCTTTTGGTGTCTTTACACTGTTAAAAATCTAGCAAGAAATTCGCCCCTGCTTTCACCAATCGAATGCTAGTCCCGCAAAATTTGGACTTCATGAGAGAAATTATTCATTATGGTTAATTCTTTCGGCGTTTGAGGAGGTTTTACTTGAAAAGTAGTCTTTTAGCAGGATGTTATTGAAGTATTACCGACCGGAGTGCATATATGACTTTAAAGATATGGTAATAGCACGCATTACCGTGTAGTAATGAAGTACACTGTTATGGTGTAATCAAAATTTACCACTCAGAAAAAAGCTATTACCAATCCGGGAGAAAGTTATTCCCAAATCTATACCAGTGCGGAGTGTATATGTAAATTCATCCTATTTTTAGCATTGTAATTATATTCACCTTAATTATTTTCATAAATTGATAGTTGATGCCGTGGAAAAATTACGTAGACACATTGTTAAAAATTAAGTACTTTGTTGGGCATTATTTAGAGTGAGGAAGGACTGTATAATGGAATAAAGTGGTTGAGCGAGATGGGTTCAAAAGGCAATAAACCTTTTGTTCTCTCGCTTTCCATATGGTTGGCAGGTTGCCTTTTCTCCAATATTTTGCCAAGTGGCAAGGACCCTGTTTGCGTATCCACACGTCCTTCTCCGCGAGATCGTGTATACATCATGACAGAAAGTGGACTACAATTTGCAATTTTAGCCCTTGGAGAAAGTAACTCGGAGAAAGCACGTTCACAAATTTTTGGGGAGATCCCAAGTGAAAATTTGATCGGTAAATCCTACCGAAATTTGGCCCAATTTTGGCCCGAAAAATTTCATACAGAGCGATTTATCGAGAATACTATGCACATACCGTTCTGCATAATCAAACATAGCGAAATTTTCTGCACGATTATGTAAAAAATACAGTATCCATCCATCTTTTCTCGATTCCTGCCGATTTCTAAACACCGATTTCTACTCGAGATACAGAAATCTACATTAATTTCTGCGACTTTGTGGAGAAGCAGGTGAAAAAATGGGGTTTGTTATACACACCATTTTTCGCATATCGACCTAACACATTAGCGTACTTTTTGTACTTAACTTCACCAAAGAAAGGAAAGCAAAGTAGGCAGAGAGAGAGGAGCAGAGGAGGGGAGCAGCCTGCTACTGACTGCTCATCTCTCTCTCCCTCTCGGGAGATATTGATCTGACTCTCGCAGTGAAAGCAGCATGGTCTGCGAGAAAGAGAGAAAGAGTACGCGAATCCTGGACTGGACAAAGGAGGAAGAAAAGCAATAAAATGGAACGACGACATCCCTCCACATACAATCGATACAGGAGGAAATTGTTTTTTCCTGATGCAACCAAAATAATGCTGGATTTTTAGAGGGACACATTTCCACACAGGAATTCCGCTAGGTCAGTTAGTCCAAGGCACACGTGTCAAAGTGGGGAGAAAAAGAGACCAGATTTTCACCCATTTCTTGGTTATTTACCCGAGTAGAAAGTACTGTGTCGAATTGTGAAGTAATCGAAAACAGTGGAGATGCATATTGAATTTTGCATATTTGTTTTTACATAATCCTGTAGAAAATCTGTTTTATTTTACAAGAAGGTATGTGCAGTATTCTGCCTAGTTTTCTGCACAAATTGATTTCCATAAAGTTGTTCGGCACAAAATCGGATCAATTTTCTGCAGGAAAAAGCTGTTCAAAGTTTTTCTCAGTTTACTTGAAGAGTAAAATCGGCCCAAAATATATTTAGACTTCGTTTTCATCCCACAAAAGTGAAAGTGCAAAAATAAATTTTAATCGAGTAGAAGTGAAAGCAGTTCTGTTTTTGGCATGTGTCGCTCCCCCATAAAATGACGTGAAAGCAACGCAGCGCAGTTATGATGAATGAAATGCAAATGCAAGGTTGACAATTCGATTAATTTAGAACCTTTGATCCAACCTGATTTAGTCAACGACACAATTTCTACGAGAATCAAATTACCGAGAAAAAAATTCTAGGTTATCCGATTCATAAGTTGGAATAATTTTTTCAATGATTCCTTAGAATGCAATTTGCTTAAAGTTGTAATTTCTCAGATTCATCATCCCACATAAATTGGAAGGATTCCGTACTTTCACTCGAGTGGAGACTTTCTCTTTTTCGTCATCACCGTGATTAGAGACAAAACACGACATCAATGATCCCACATCACACGTGAATTATTGAGACGCGGATGCAAGCCGATTACAGACTTTCATGTTTTTCTAACCTTTCTCAGCCCACACCCAATTTGGAAAAGTACAGATTTTATACTTTTTAAATGTAAAACTTTCTTCTAATTTCCTTTAAGAAGTTGCCATCCTACTTTTTAATTAAAAATAAATAGTGAAAGCATTTTTTTACCTTAATCCTTCTCCTCCTTCTTCTTATAATTTTCTCCAAGTAGTTGTATCCTTCGTTAAAAAACTGGGAAATTCTAAGGTAAAAATCCTCCCCACAAGAATGGCGAAGCACCTTTTTAAACCGAGTAACTTGAGACGAGACGAGACTGAGCAGCAGCGAGTCGTCGGGTAGAGAGCGAGAGAAAGCGTTGCTTTCAACGTGAATGTATTATCCTCTTTGCTGGTGAAAGTATGCGAGACGTCTTTGTTTATAGCAGAGAGAGAGAGCGAGAGAGAAAGTGAGTGAGTGAGTAGGAGAAAGTGTGAATATCAAATGAAACCAAACAAAACGAGAGACTGGGAAGGAACGAGGCACGAACTTGGGAGAAAGTCGGGTCGAAAAAAGGGTCAAACGGGAAGGATGGTATACAATTTTGGATACATATTTACTAAAAATGGGTCGGTTCGCGAGACCAATTAAATGGTAAATTTTATAACCACTTTTTTCCCTTAGTTGTGTCCTTCACGCACAGCCCCCTGCACATCTGCACCACCACCCGCTTCATGCTTAGGTCGAGCAGAGAGTAGATGAAAATAAATGCAGTTGCGCAGCGTCCCCGTATTGATTCTTTGCTACGGAGAGAGAGTTTTGTGTTTGATGAGCGAACAGGATGCCGTCGTCTTCTCGTTGTATCTTATTTTCTATGGGGAAGAAGACCACCGTCGTGGCTGGGTAGTGGGTGAGTTAGTCTGCTATACTTGCGAATCTTCTTCTTCTTCCACCCGCACTTGAAGGAGGAGAAAGTCAGCGGAGTGTTCATCTTGAGAGAGAAAGAGAAAATTGTGGCAACTTTCTCTTCTCAACTTTCTCTCGGGTTGTGTGTCTGTCGCTCAGAAGGTGACACACTGATTGAGACATGCAAAGACAAGCGAGAAAGGGAGAGAGAAAGCTGGTCGGGTAATGAGAAACCGTGAGGTGATGGATTTTACTATGAGCCTCAAGATGTATCAATACAGATAAGGAGAGAGGAGTTGCTGAGTTTTAAGTAATGATTAAAATTTGATGGACGGAATTTTTTAAAAATTTGCGAACATTTTTCGTAATCTTTGAAAATCTCTTCATCAATATAAATTGTTTTTTGAGACAATTTTAATTAAGGATTAAAAAATGTGGCGAATTCTTGGCCTAAATTTTTGAAAATATTTGAAATGAAGCAAAAATTCGTTTTTAAGCGAAAAATTAATGATGATGTTTTTTGTAAATCTTAAATTTATGTAGAATTACATACTTTTTAGAAGCAAATTTAAGATAATTCCGTCACATTTTCAGAAATTTTATTGATCATAGTATAAGGTGTATTCGCAGACTTTGTTATGCAGAAAAATATACCACAAAAATTATCGCAAAAACTGACTACGCAGGAGTCGTACAAGACATGCCCCTAAACTTAAAAAATCGCAGAAAAATCGTAGAAAAATCGCAAAAAATAGTAGAAAAATAAAATGTTCAGAAATTATTGTAACCATAGAAACTATTTTATGAGTATTATGTGATGCTGATTTTAAATAAAATTATTATTATTTTAAGCATTATTTTGTATTTTTAGATGCCCCGGGAAAAATGGGGCTTCCTCCTCAAAAAACTAGGCCTGTCGTTATCAAGCATAATCTGACAATCTCTACTTTTATCCACGTTTCGTGACTCTGCAGCTACACGATTTTCTCCCAGATTTATAATTCTTGCCTGCCTCGTGTCGGAATCCTGAACATGTTCCCGTGCAAAACGCCCCATCTGAAATTACAATAGGACGACGACTGCATGGGCATATGTTCTTGAAAGGTTAAACGAGTCCGGTCTCTTCTCCAGACCAAATGTTTAACAGAACACACTAAATAATTCTGGAAAAATTACCTGTACCTGTGTGACTAAAAAGTGACATATTTTATCATGACTTGGGACTTATTTCCTGCCAATAATTTGCATAAATCCGTATTAAACTGAACCCTTATTACTTAATTTTAGTCCATTTTTTAGAGTACAAAAATAAAAATGAGACATATTTGGGCAAAATATTACACTTATTTCCAGGCAATAATTTGCAAAAATGTATGTAAATTAACAGAAAACTCGTAGCACACTAAATACTTATTGCAAAAATTTTAGCCCATTAGTTACAGCACAAAATCCCATTCTCGCTCTACATACTTATTTGTGTTACAAGATTAGCAAATTTTGCTAAAATCCGTAACCAGCTATATTTACCTCATTATTAAGAGTATATAAATACACCTCTGTCTTTGAAATAGTTCGTGCCGTAGTTATTTTGAGTCGGTGGGTGAAAGCACGAGCTGGGAGATGATACTTGAAAAGGGATTCCGTAAACTTTCTCTTTCTTCTTGGAAGAGAAGAATTCTGGGAATTCGGTGTTTTCCGAGAATCCTCCCAGATCGAGGAACTTTTGATCCATGCTTTCTCTCCTTTTCTGAAAGTTCATGTCTCGAGATGCCCCATGCGAATACGAGGCGAATCGTGGAGGACGACATCTCTGAAGAGAAAGCACGTCTCTCCGTGAGATGTGTTTTCTCGCTACACAGAGTTCGACAAAGTGACTGAGAGAAAGTTGCATTTCTGATGGGAAGCTCTGCTCATCGGGGTAATTTGAATTTTATTGATGTTGGTGTAGTGGTTAGAGTGTCATAATTTTTGTGGAAATTAGTTTTTCATTTGTATTTTTTGGTGAGAAATTCCATAAACTTTCGCTTTATTCTTTGAGGAGAGGAATGGTGTTTTCCGAGAACATTATACGATGCAATTTTGATGGATGTTTTCTCCCATTTTTGTGTAGGTTAGTTTGTCGAGAACTTGGCGAATATGAGAGGAAGCGTGGAGGACATCTCACCTCGGAGACGGGAGAGAATGTAACTTTCTCCCTGAAGCGAAGTGTTTTCTCGCTACACAGAGTTCGGCAAAGTGACGGAGAGAAAGTTGTAGGCCGCTCATTGGGGGTAATTTGGTTGCATAGGATTTTATTGGTGAGAATTTCATAATTTTTGTGAGGAAATTTATGTTTCATTCTTATTTTTGGGTAGGAAATCTACATTATATCCAACTTTGTGGCTTTCTTAATCCAAAAAGATCTCATAATTTTTCTGAGGAAATTTTGTAGTTAATTCTTATTTTTGGATATTTGAATTATCAAATTTCACCACTTTTTTAACTAAAAAATTGCAACAAATTATACATAGTGACATGACAGCATTCCTGTTTTTGGATATTTAGATTGCCATTCTATCCCGTTTTAACCCGGATTATTTCCAAAATCGCCAAAAATTGTCCATTTCATTTTCTATTTTATCAAATTTTGCCCAAAAAATCGAAAAAAAATTGACTCCAGTTAGTCTCACTCTCTTCCTTCGTCTGCGTACTAATTTGCGGATGTGGACTTAACATGTGGATGGGAAAGGAGGCGAGAAGTATGTATATCTTGAGACGGTGTGGATTTGGAAACAAATGGAGTGTAACGAGCAGAGTAAATAAATAAATAGACTTCTTCTCTCCAGATCAGGCTTGCGGGGAGGCATCGACACGTACAAATTGCTTCTCTGACCCAATTGGCGGGGTCGTCCAGGCAGGATTTCAACAACCACGAAAGGACAGGCCTGTGAAGCATTTACGTTTATTTATTTAAGAGAAGAAAGGTTACGTGGTGGACGTGTCGCGTGGACGGCCCTGGGAGAAATGTTCCTACAAAGAGAGATGATGATGAATTGCTTCTTGTTGACTTTGGCTCTTGTTTTTCAGCCTCATCAATCCCGTACGGAACAGGGTTCCAAAAATCCGATACGTTTCCAGCAGGAGGAAGACTTACAATGCGATAGTGTGAAGTGCAACACTCCGATTTTTTGGAAATTTTGGAATTATTAATTTTGAAATAAAATTAATTTTGAAATAATTATTAATTTTGGAAGGCCAATGTTTCTTGAGGAAGTTTCTGCGATGATAAAAAATTTCCAAAAATGATAATTTTTGAATTATATATGTAGTTCAGGCCAATACAAACCGCGTTACTTGAGGAATTTTCTGCAATGATGAAAATTTATTTGCATATCCGCCTCTGGTTATAAAACTGGGCATCAAACTGTCCACACGTTAATGTTTGACGACACCCTGTCCCTCCTTGAAGCAACCTGTCCTTTGGTCACACTCTGGCTAAATAAATGGAGAGAAAATAACAGAAAATTTACTCCTCTTCAGTTGCACAGGGTCTGTGTCGGGTTAGATATGAGGACAAGCAAGCTGGTTGACCAAAGCAAGACACCAAACAGAAGAAAATAATGATACTTGGGGGAAGGAAGGAGACGGAAATTGAGAAGGACGACGACGACACGACGAGCAATTAATATTATCCAATCTCAGACACCATTCGGTCAACGAGTTAAACAATCTGGGGAGAATTTGATCCTAAGAATGGAGGTCTCCCAACGTATGATCTCCGATTTTGAGCAAACTAGTGTCAAATATAAGTTGTATGAAATTTGCGAAAGACAGGATCTTCCACACGTTTGGCGCAGGTATTTGCATCCGAAGAGGAGAAAACGTGCAGAAAATTTGGAAAGTGTAAAATTTGTCGAAATTAAAGCGCGTTTTCTCCTCTTCGGATGCAAATATCTGTTGAACGTTCCCGTCGAGAGATCGTGTCCTTCCCAACTTTCTTACTAATTAAATTTGTCAGCGATTGACACTAATTTGATCAAAATCTGAGAGCATACGCTGGGAGACCTCCATTCTTAGAGGGAAAGACTTAAACTACTTTTCCGTCAGATTGTTAGTCGCAGTTTGACAGGATTTATTTACTTCGAAAATAAATGTAAAGCTTATTCTGCCCGGTAACACATTATTACCAGTGGTAATTTACCACACTGTTTATCATGTCCTCGCTGTGGAAAGTTAGCAAGGCAAGGTAACAATTTAATTCTTTGAGAATCATGTATATGAACGTCGAAGTGAAGCTGAGATTGAAATAAAGTAGAAAAAATATTACACCTTTAACATTTTAAAGTATAAAATTTATCAAAAATTTTGAAATGTTGCAGGAAATGTGTACGTGGAACCGGGAACGCAATAAGGATGACTTGCAGGCATCTCTTTCTCTCTCTTCATAGAATTTCCAATTAGCCAAAGTTGACAAAGCGATGGGACACAAGTATGCAAAGATTTTGGCACTCTAAAAAATCCAATCTTACTTTTGATCCTACTTAATTAGTGCCAAGTATGGTGACAAATTTAAAACTGAAGCAACTCACGTAGGCCTTGATAACTTGTAAAATCCATAAATTCTGTAAACTTACAAACTTTTGAAAGTTTTACTCATGTTTCGGAGGAAAATTGGCTGACAAATTTTAATAAATTTGCTTAGTTCAAGGGCATCTCTTTATTTTGGAAATGTACGATACATTGCGCACGGATTTTACAAAGTTACAAATAACAGCGTGAATTTCCTCGTTTTTTGTACATAATTAGATATTTTTTATTTCGATATGACATCCACGTGCTTGCAGAGCACGTGTGCATGCACCATATTGGATACTGAATTGCAAAATTAGAATACAGTAGATTCAAACCTGTTCACATTCATTTACTTATTTAATTGAGAAGGAATAAATTATTTATTCAATAAATTCGTGAATCGTGAGTGAATATTTTTTTCAAAATTTTAGAATTGACTGAATTTTGAACAAGCACTTAGGTATTTACTTCATATACATACATGAAGAATGAATAATTTTAGTCATCTTCCACACTATGCTTAATACATGGAGTGCACTATCAACTGTGAAATTCATCTAATCAGACCAATTTGAGGTAACGAGAATAAAAATGAATAATGAATGAATATTTATTTTCAAATTTTGAATAAATGAATAATTAATGAATAATTAATTTTGATTTTTAAATTGAACGAATATTTAATAAAAAACTGTTTTTGAACGAACGTTTTACAGAATTATTTAGAGTGTAATAGTTTTCGTCCGTTTTGAGACAATATTTACAATGGGATCCATCCATTTGAGCACGACATTGACTTTGCCCATCCATAACGACAAATGATGATTCGACAAGAATTAAAATTAGAAATGAAGAAATGTCATGAGCAGGACGAATTGGGAGACAAAGCACTATTTTTATCTCGAGTGTCTCTAAAATACCAAAACTTAGACAATAATGCAGTTATGCACATATTGCACAAAACAGACAGGAAATTAACGACACAAAGATTATGCTATAACTGTTGACATCAAATTTTGTGAAATTTCTTGAAAAAATATGCCAATTTCTTAAATCACTTTATGTGATCCATACTTTTGCACAATTTTTATGCCAAATCTCTCAAAATAAGTACTTGGGAGCCTAATTAATACTGCAATTATCTAAATATAGTATAATATAAAAATGGATGGACATTAAAAATTATGCTATAAGTGTTGACACCAAATTTTGTGAAGAAAAGAAACGTTTCTTGAAAAATGTGATAATTTTTTAGCTATTTTAACAGTTTTTATCTCTAAAATATGAAGTTTAGAAAATAATGGGGTTATATTGTACAAAACGAGAGAGAAATATTGAGGCAATTCACACAGTCAGTGGTGACTTTGTAAAATCCGTGCGTTCTGCTAAATAATTTTACAGACTTTTAAAAAAGAAGGAAATGATCTGAATAAGTTTATAAAAATTTGTAAGCCCATTTTCCTTATCAATATGCATATTTTTTTAAAGTTTGTAAGTTTACGGATTTTACAGATTTTACAAAGTTACTAAACACTGCGTAAACTATAATTTTACCGACTCTTACAAAAAGAGAGACGCCCTTGATCGCAGCAAATTTAGAAAGTAGTGAACTAGTTTTCCTCCGAAATATTTGTAAAAATTTGTAAGTTTACAGATTTTACAATGTTACCAAGGCCTACATGAATTGCCTTTCATCATCAAATCATCAAATCTGATCAGATCATCAAATCAGATCATCAAATTTGTAAATCTGGAAAGCTCAAATTTCCGGACAATTTTTTCCTCACTTTGGACCACTCGAAAAAGTCACAACGCGAGGATTTCCTGTTTTATTGTGAGGCCTCCATCCCACGTAGAAAGAAAGGAACGTCTTTGTTTTCCGAGATCCTGTTTGGGTCATTGTGCAGAAATGAGTATTTACAAGTAGAATTGCAATTGTGCAAAAATGAGTATTTGTAGCAGACTAGCAAAAAAATCTTGTCGTTTTTTTGTAAAAGATTGCATCCAATATTCATTCAGCAACGTTCCTTGCGACCTTCAACTCCACCTACACCTCGACCATGCATGAAATTTATTGTTTGACACAGACATTTATTCGAGGACCGTGCGGTAATAGCGTATCACTTTTTTGTGCAATTTATTTCCCTCCCGGGAGAAAAAAAAATTAACGGTTTTAGTGAAGAAAACTTACCCGATTATCTACAAAAATTTGGCCGGATTTTCTGAAAAAAATTACACAAAAACTTTATGCGGAGAGATTTATGCAAATATCTAGTGTACCGGGTTGAGTTATGCACATTCGGTCCTAGAGAATAAAACCAGTCAAAGTTGAGTCGGTTGGACGCTTTTTCAAATCCATGCGAATTGAATCCGAATATTTCGGTTGAAAAAAATCCATCCAAATCAATTCCAAAATTTTGAGTTAAAAACATCCATCCGAACCGAATCTGAATCTTTCGGTTGAAAAAATATTCAAGCCGAACCGAATGATTCGGATTCGGTTCGGATGGATAGCTTATCCAAAAGTCCGACGAATCAGAATTTTGAACAGGATTATGCAAAAAAAATACGCAGAACACAATATGCATGGAGTTTTTAGCAATTACTGCAAAATTCGACAGTGACGACACGACACGACAATTCAACTCGACTCGTTAGACAAGGGAGACGACCTCCTTTTTGCACAGCCCGCTTAATGGATTTCTCACTCGAACTCTACATTGTTTTTCATTCGTTGTCTCTTTTGTTCTTGAGGAAATTCGATGAATAACTCGTTTTGTTAAATGGAAATGGAAAAGTAAGAAATGCAGACTGGTTGGAGGCAGGTTGTGCACAAGGAATGTGGTGTGAGTCACTTGCTGACAAGCTGTATACAAATTTATGCCTCGTTCTTTACGCAGGGTCCGGAAAATGGTGAGTGAAATCATATTTATAACTCACGAACCACATGGACCAAGTCAAAATCCGGCTAATTTTAGGATTCGCGTCGCCTTTTTTCTGCCTATTCTTAGCTTTACTACTTCATTCTGCATTGCATTGTGTGTCCGTGAATGTAGGAGGAAGGGGATTATCGTCACACTTAATAATTCGAGGACACTTTATTATCACCGCTTTGGTAGCAATGAGACTGGAAAGTGTGCGTAGATAATGGAACTTCTGCACATTTTTTCATCTGCATATTTGCGGTTTATTTCCAGCAGTGTTTCAGGTGTAACTAATAACCACTTCAGGGTATTCCGACCCAGGGTTTTATTGGGTTGGGTTTTTTGGGTTTTAATGGGTTTTAATGGGTTGTTAACGAATAAAACCCATTGGGTTTTACCATGTTAAATGGGTTTTATTTGGGTTTTAATGGGTTTTATTCGGGTTTTAATGGGTTTTAACTGTGTTTCAGCTTAAAACTATATTCTAAAATCTGAAAACAGCTGTCGTACATTAGACGAAGTTGTTTCATGGCAGCTAAGCAGTTTATTCGATTAATATTGTAAGTTTTAAAAACCAGGAATAAATCAGCGAGTGCCATTACAAGTTTCAAGTGACAAAAATATTTAAAAATAATAATTTCGGAACGAGGTATGTTTAACTGAGCATAGTATGCTCAGCATACATAATTTAATTACATTTAATTTACATTTTGCTGTCATAATTAATACTTTTTTCCCGAATACTTCCTCTCATCTCAGCGAATAAATTAAACAAAATACTGTAGTATTTTTTTAATTTATAAAGTTTTTTAAAATGTTTCAAGGTGATCTTAATTATCACCTCTGGAAAATTCGAGTACTTATGGACAGCGAAGTACCTTATTATGAGCAAAAGAAGTGTGTCTGTAAAAAGCACTTATTATATTCTCAATACATACGTACTTTCATTGTTCATAAGTACTCGATTTTTTCCAGAATTGATAATACACGTTAAGATCGCATTGAAATATTAAATTTTAAAAATTTTTAAACAACTTGGATTTCATTATGATGAGAGGAAGTATTCGAGAAAAAGGTAATATATATTCTCATAAAGTATTAAACTATGATCAGTTAAACAAGACTATTTCGAAACGGATACAAATTCTAACATGGACAAGTAGGATTTGCGTATTAATTGAAATTGGATTGCAATAGTAGTGAAAATTGTTGTTCAATGTATTACTTATGTAAAACCTAATAAAACCCAATAAAACCCATAAAACCCATTAAAACCCAAAAAACCCATTAAAACCCATTAAAACCCCTGGGTCGTTACTTTTTGATTAAAACCCTGGGTTTTTCCGAACCCTGAACCACTTGCAAGAAATCACGGGAGAAAGTGTTTTTTTGCAGCCTACTAGAAATGCACGGCACAAGAAACTACGTCCCGTCGCTATATTTCGTAGGGCGTGTGGCTAGATGGCGCAAATTTCTGTCACTTTTTTGCAATTTCGTGCATTTCGCATGCAGTCCAAGAAATGTGGCAAACCCGAGAGAAACGAAGCACCTATTTCGACTGTCTGTTTTGCAAACTTTGTGCAAATTTTATCCTGTGCAAACCTGGAGAGTAAAATGTGGAGAGAAATTCTGAACATTGTGAGAATAAAAGCGAAGCCCTTTCGGCAAAACGCCACCTAAATATTTTAATAAAATTGATACCTAATTCGTAATTAAAATCGAATAATGATTTATTTGATTAAATTCAAATGCCTTGTTTTGTTTTAAAATGTGTCTAAATTTTCGAGAAATATGTGTAAATTATCACGTAATTATTTAGAGTGTATCATTATGTAATTGTCAGTAATGGATGGATGCGTATTCATTCACGTCGCCCCGTGCTTGTTGACACGGCATGGAATTTATTCTTAGAAAAGTCAACAAACACACGGACATGTCAAAGCAGATAAGTGTGCATCATAATATGCACACTTATCGAGGGGGTGATATTAACGATAATTGCGTATTATGTAATTACGTATGTATGGTAAATATCCTTGCCTGACATACATAAATATTTCAGGAGAGTGACTGGTGACGAGGTGTAAAACGCCGGCCAGGTTTTCTTAATTCGCACATCTAATCGTTAAATGGTCGCTTTTGGGTTTATTGAGTTACGAGACACGGTTTAGAGAGAGAGAGATAGTCTTTTAACTTTGTGTGAAATTTCGACAGGGTTTGTTCAGCATGATGCATATTTTTGAGAAGGGGTGGTGGTGGTTTTTACCGTGGGAAAAATGGAAAAGATCGGTAGGGTTTCGTTACTTACAAATTTACTACATTTCTACCACTACATGCAAAGAAAGAAACGCAAGAAATGTGAGGTGCAGGAAACTGCCAGAAACGTGCGCCATCTAGCCACACGCACCTTGAAGTACAGCGGCGGGAAATGGTTTCTTAAACGTCTTATATTTCTTGGAAGCAAAAATCTTTAACTGCAAAAAAAGCACTTTCTCACCGTTAATTCTTGCAGCGCAAAACAAAAAACGCAAGAAAGTGCAAGAAACATACAGCGGCATCTAGCCATTTTATTGCGTATTTTATTGCGCCTCGCATTTTTTTCATGTCGAAGTAGCTGCAAGAAAGCACTTTCTTTCCGTTATTTTATGCAAGCATTTACTTGCACCTGAAACAGGTACTTGTTAAGGGAGATTTCCATAAAATGTGGAGAAAAATGCACTTTTCCACATTTCCCAGAAATTTTAATCGTAGTAAAACATGAAAAATTCAGTTTTACTTCCCTGGTAAATTTTAGTTTTTACGCAACCCTGTTAATTTTCGACTCGTCCCATTTTTTTCAACGTGCCCGAGACTAATGAATACCCCCTATTTTTTGTCCATCTTTACTCTTTTGGCAATTCAGTAATCCTGTCAATATTGAATTTCATTTTGATTAGTGATCGGGACAATAAAGAAACGCGGAGGGTTTGTACGAGTGGAAATAGATAACGAGACTTGACACAAAGTCGAGTGTGAGGCATATGCAAATAGGAATGACTTGCCTAATTGCATCGTCTCCTCCTCTCTGTCATCATTCTCATCCCGTCTCAAAAAATATCGTCGCACGTAAAAAAAAATTGGCTAAAATCATCCCGTAGTTTGATCACGATTGACCACTATTTCTGTTTCAAATGCATAACAAGTCGGGTGCAAAAATACATGCGCAAAAATTAAATTTTGACATAGTTTGGGTTACCATTTTGTTACGAGATTCCATTTTTCGTCCCAAATTTTCATATAGAAAGAAATAATGTAAGTAAATTAACCTGGAAGAAATCGATGCTTGTTAAAAATGTGGAAATACAAAAATGTATAGAAACCAAGACTATACAATTTATGCAAATTTATATTAGTAGCATTTCGCAATAAAAAATGCAAATCTGTAAATAAAATGCATGGAAACCAAGATATGTAAATGTTTTGAAAAAAATTGCAAAATTTGTACATTTCGTAATAAACATATTAAAAACCTGGTAATAAAAATGCATAGAAACCAAGATTAAAATAGTTGCAAATTTGACAATAAAAATTTCGCATTTCTCAATAAAAAAAAATACTAAAAATATGGGAATAAAATCCACAGAAACCACAATATATACATACATGTTAAAAAAAACATGCAAAATTTCTGCAACAAAAAAATATTACTCAAATTCAGTGAAACTACTGCACTTACTTGTTCCAAAATTGTGTGCGAATCTCGTTTCTGCGAATACGTCTCGCATAAAGCACGTGTCTCATTTTAAGATCTCGTTACCTGGTAAAAAATACGGTACACATCCCTCCCGCACATCCCCACCCTCCCGTGTGTAACTTATCTCGCTTCCATGGGCAGAAATTGAGTAATAAATACTCTCTCCCCGATAAGACAAGATAAGCCATGGAGAAAAAAAATCATTCATATATCCTCCTCACCCATCCAGGTTATCCTGGTGCTTATCAAGCTATTTACCTCGTCGTCGTCACCACCACCACTACTTCCATGATGACTGACTGACTGACGATATTCCAGTATTAAAATAAATAATATCGAGTGAGTGAGTCGGACAAAACTGATTAAAAAACTGTGGCGATTCGCTGGCTGGGTTTTTGAGTCATGTGGAAGTACACAAGTTCTTAAGTATGTGTGCGAAAAAGGGAGGATTTTTGCGAGGAATTAGTTCGTGGTGGTGTGAGTGAAATTGGCGAGGTGTTTTGGCGAGAAGGATTTGGTGAGAATTTGGGAGGTTGTGGTGAGAGCTATATTGGATTGAGGGGCTCAACTCTAAACCTTGTCATCTGTCTGGTGGAGTGGTGGTAATTCGAAAAATGTAATTGTCCTCGTGGAGGAGAGGACTGGGATTATTATTATTTTCATAGTCAACACCACCACCACCACGGACCGTACATGCATAAAAGACGGACATTTGGAACTCAAGTGATTATTTATTATTACGACTCGTATGTAGTTTTATGAGGAAAAACGGTTTAAGGAAATTTTAGTGCTACGATTTGCTCAACTAATTTTTTTGAAATAAGAATAAATTGAACTTCTGGTGTAAATGTTATTTTTCTACCTCAAGTGACACGATTTAAGGTGAAATTTCCAATTTTCGAGCATAAGTGATTATATATTTTTACTAATAAAGTGTGGATTTGTACATAAGTGCGTATAAATATGTTACATGAGACGATTTAAGCCGGAATTTTTAATTCTTTAACATGTAAATCATTACTTTTCTTGTGATTTTTATTCCCCGAAGTGATTGAACGGCCCTTTTATCTCCGAATAATAATAATAATTCTGCTCCTACGACCACTTTCACTCATTAACCAAGTGTTACAGACTAACCAAGTGGATTCTGTCTCTTCTCTCTCGACGAGTATTTTTTTATCCTCTCGTCAAATCCAGTCCTGCCAGCCACTCGACAAGTTTACTGTTTACCGTCGTTTTCGTCGTCGTCGTCGTCCATTTAGAAATAAGTTGTTAGTCTTTGGATGAGGATTACCTTGTCGTTATTCAATTCCCACGTCCGTCTTGTGGTCGAGCTGGAATCTGGCTGGGTTATTTGGTGACACGTCGCAAAGTTTTCCAAGTTGGGGGCTGGGCGACAATTATGGGGTGGATTTTGGCCAAATTTTCCCTGCACGGACCCACTTCTTGACGATAAATTGAGTACATTCACTGGACGACCAAGTTTGACGACGATGTACACAAGTGGTGGAGTGGACAAAGTTTGATTGCGGTTTATGGAGAAAGTTTGACGTTTCGAAATCCGGGAGAAAGTCGGCTGAAAACTTGGCCCAGTCAGTTCAACAAGTGTTTTACAACGGAGGAGTTAATTTGTGAGAAAGTTGGTGAGAAGAGAATTTGTGACCTCCAAGAGGACAAGAGAATAGAGAGAGAGAAGCTCGGATTTTCCTCTCATTCATCCCGGTGCAGTCGGGCTGGTAGGATGGCACAGGTTTTTGCACAGTGGAGAAGAAATGCGTGAGGTCATTCGTTTTCGCTAAGGAGAACTTGAGAAATTTTAAGGCGTTGAAGTGAAGTTGTGAGGAGAAGGACAATTTTTTGCGTTTTTTTAAATTGTGACGGAGAATTTTTGGAAGAGAAGAAGAACGAAAAGGTCATTCGTTTTCCGGTGAAAATTTGGATTTTTTATCGGAAATTTTTCCGGCAAGAACGGAAAGTTCATTCGTTTTCCGGTGAAAATTTCGAGTTTTTTTTAGTGATAGAGAGTGGACTCGCAAATTTTTCAGGGCGAAGAAAAATGGAAAGGTGATTCGTTTTCGGGTGAAAATTTGAATTTTTTTTAAGACGAAGAGTGGACTCGCAAATTTTTCAGAGAAAGGTCATTCGTTTTCTGGTGAAAATTTGTTTTTTAAGTGACCTAGACTGGATTCGAAATTGAGAAAAACGTAAAGGTCATTCATTTTCCGGTGAAAATTCGGCCGTGCAATTTTTCCAAGGATATTGACATTTTTTTGTATTTTTGCAGTGAATTTTAAAATTAGTGATTGCGTGAAGAAATCAATGCGTGAAGAAAATTTGGGTTAACTTCTCCCCTAAAAATGTGCACCTGTGTCAAAATGAACGTCAAGAAGTCGAAAAGTTGTCCCCCGACTTGTCGTGATCTGTCCATAATTTCGTTACTTTGTCTCTGCTGTCTGATTCCGGGTGGCCGTTGTTTTCTGGAGGAGAACAATAAAAGTGTCGTGGCTCGAGAAATTGCTCCTTTTCATCAGCTAGCACCGGAAGAAATTCCCCCGTGGGAGGAAACCGGGGATGAAGATAAGGTCGTCAACGTGACGGTCTTGTTGCCCTTTAATCACACTTATCAGCCCTCCTTGAAGCGGGTAGGACCCGCTATTTTGCTCGGATTTGAGACCGTGCGACGCCTCCAACTGCTCCCGCAGTATCGGATCGCTCTCACGTATCACGACTCGCAGTGTTCCAACGTCTTCGCCCCGATGAGAGCGACGAGAGCGACGATGAATGAGGGAAATGTGCACGTTTTCTTTGGACCGTCTTGCGAACTGGCGTTGGGTAAGGGAATTTTTTAATAGATATGGTAAAAAATTTGAAAAAAAGTTGAAAATTTTTACATTAATTTTGGTTTTATGGTAGAATTTAGTTTAAGGAGGTAGAATATAAAGGAATTTTGGTGAAGAAATATTATGTAAAAATGTAAAAATATGTATATGTAGAAAAAACATTAAATAATAATTTTCGCAAAATTTGTATTTCTGGATTTTTTGTGATCCAATTTGTTTGAGGAAAATAATTAGTCCTACATTGTTGAAATATTCACAAAATAAACATATTTTTTTTAATGTGTAAAAAAATCCAACAAAATTCTACCATTGGGGTTGCAAATTTCAAAAATTAATGATAATTTCGAAAATAATTAAAGAATTGATTATAAGTGTTACTTCTTCATGAAAAGTATCCGGAAAAATATAAACTAAAACTAAACACATATCTATTTAAATACTTTAACCGATTTCGTTTAAATGAAAATTCCCAGATTTTAGAAATTTCGAAAAATCCAAGTGGTTCCATGACAGTAAACATTTTACAAAATAATTAAGGAATTTGTTAGTTACAAGTGTTGGTGTTTTTACGATATGAAACGTATCCCCCGGGTGTTTCATTTTTATGCAAAAGTGTTGCAATTTGTATGCATTTTTCCTCCGTTTAGTTTTGGCAAAACTTGAGGTATAATGCTACATCCTTGTAATGCAACTACTCAATCGGATTGGATTGGAGGGGCGTGTGTTTAGATAAGCAGGCAGAAAACGGAAGGAAAGAGTTGGGCAGCTAATTCGAGTGGTGTGTTTGTTTAGTAAACTGTATATCAGTCAGTCAGTCAGTCCGTTTTTTTCGCCAAGAGAGAAATATTTATGGGGCGCGAGGGGTTTCGTTTCATAATCCAATATTTTAGGATTTCAGCTAAGCCCACTCCTCCAATTGGGATGAAATTGTCAAAAATTGCCTTCTGTTTCGCAGTCTGGATCCGTCTCAGGAATGAATTGAATCGAATGAATGGATATTTACAAGAGGAAAGGCTGTGCAGAAAGCGTGACAGGTTTTACGTTCCGGTTTTTGAAGACAGGTTTTTTAATCGATTTGAGAAATGGGTCGATTTTTCGGTATGGAGTCGAGTAAAAAATTAAAATTATTAAAAAACTTTACTCTATCGGTTCAAAAGATATGGATGGTCAAAGTTTGATTGAGGTGATAACTATAAAAAAATTAGGATTTGAGAAACTTTGAGTTGATTAAGTATTGAGTTTATTTTTAAAGCTGTCGTAATTTCTGGGGTGATTTTTATGCAAGTAAAGTTTATTTTATTTTAAGTCAAAAAGCAAAAATTCTAAAATTAGCAAAAAATTCTGATAATTTGAAATTGAAACTATGGGTTGATTTTTATGTAAAAAAATTGATTTTAGTTGTGAAGCTGTCCCAATTTATGGGTTGACTTCTATACAAAAAAATGGATTTATTTTTTGAGACTTTAAAGTAAAAAAAAACAAAAATTAAAAAATATATTCCAAAATTCTACAGTACACTCTAAGAAACTGGGTGATAGGCGTTATCACCACTCGAGTGGAAATAGCAAGCATCACCGTAATGGTGATAAACTTATCACCGAAATTTGTCACCATTGGTGGTGATTGCTACTACCACCGCACCATGGTGGTAGCTTCGTTATACACGTGACTTGCAGAGGGGCAAGTTTGTCCTACTCCACGCTCCACGTACCAGATACAGCAGCTGACAAGCAGCGGAGTTGCAAACTACTTCGTACTTCAAAGTTTAAGAGGAAAAAAATAATACCGTGCCCAAACAGTTATCGTGAATTTAATGGCACAGGTAAAAAAATAAAAATTAAAAGTTAGCTAATTTTGGCCAAGTTAATTTTGTTTCTTTTCTAGTTGGAGAGAAATTTAACTTGGACGTGGATCTAGAGGACGAAGAAAGTGCCGAAATTGAAGTATTTCGACGAGGTAATATTTGCATAAAATTTAATAGCTGATTTGTTGAATCTGCACATAATTAATTAATATATATTTTTTCTAATTGGTCGGCCAAATGTAATAAATGTGGTCACTGGTTGCACTTCAAAAAATCTCGATAGTACAACGGAATCTCTGCAAATAAGTAAATTTGTGGCAAGGTTGTTTTAACGGTAAAGATAAATCAATAAAGCCTGATATTTTGACCGATCTAAATGAAAGTTAATTATTTTAAACTTTAATTAACTTCAGTCAGTGTCCTATGGCGTGACTGGAAACTAGTCACAACTTCAATTGCTGGGCCAATTCCACAATGGCGAGGGACATAGGTTTTACATATATACATACATGTAAAATATTAATTATCTTTTTAGATATTTGAATAAAGCAATAAATTGTGAAAAATGTGACATTTTTGTATGAAGTACCAAATTTATGTTTACTTACATATCTATCACCAGACAGTGAAAAGGCGAGCTAATTATGGTGGTGGCATATCACCGCGCGGAGATAAAAAATGTACATCCTTCTACCACCACCCGGTAGATGTCTACCACCACGATGGTGATGGCAGTTTCTATCACCGAACGGTGGTTGGTGACCACCATTGCGGTAGAGTCACATATAGTCACCGCTCGGTGACAGTCCGGTGGTAAAATTTCTTAGAGTGTACCCAAATTGTTGGGTTGATTTTTATGCCAAAAATCTCTAGAGGCTTTTTTCCACACCGGTAACACATGTTAACCACTTGTCTCCGATCATATAAATCCACCGCAAAACATGACATGTGACATGGGTCAAAGGTCATATGGTAGGAGTACGACGAGGATTAGAAAAGTTGTCGCCACATCCGGCGTGAACGGTGCATGATGATTTGCGGTGTGGTTTTAGACGCGATGTGGGCAAAAAAAATTTTATCGCTGCAAGAATAATATTTACTCTGGCTGAAAATAATCTGCAAATTTGGAAACCAATTTACATGGCAGATATGATGATGAGGATGATGATGATGATGATTATGTTAATAGTTTGTAAATTTACAGTACGGAAAAAGTAACAAGATTTAGTAACGTGTCAGTGTTAAAGAGCGGATTAAAAAAGGGACGCCGACGGGGAAAAGATGTGCATATGCTCGACTAACTTTTTCCAGTAGGGAGACGACGTTAAGGACAACAGCCCGAGTAGAAATCGATGTGTCGAATCCTGCAGGAATCGACAAAAAGGGAAAATGCATATTTTATTTTATATTTTTTGTATGATTCTGTACAAAATTTGTATCGGTTTTATTCTGCAGAATGGTATGTGCATACACTCTTAGAAATTCAGTATCAAAATAATATCAACTTGGTATTGATAAGTAATACCTTGTAGTAGTAGCTCGGTTTTAAATTTTTATAATATCGGTAGAAATTTTTTTACGGATGGGTATAATTCTAATACCAAACGGTAGCAACTTAATACTGACTATACTAGATTTCTAACTGTGCAGTTTTCTGCATAAATTCCGTGGCATAAAATTGTTTCTGGAGAAATGTGGGCCAAATTTCGGCAGGAAATTGAGCCGATCAAATTTTTACTCGGGAGCGGTTTGCTTTTTTTTTTACTGGAGAATGTTCTGCTTGAAAATTTTTGCGGGTGTGAAAACTGTCCACTTTTTTAAGTGGGAAGTTAACTAATGAGACATTTGGGGAGAATTATATGCTTACAAGTTTGGAAATTTGGAAATTTTGACAAGTTTTGATGGATTTGGTGGTAAACTTTTCCCAGGAAACTAGGCGTTTTCTTATCGCAGATATCTAGTTACGGAGGAAATGGGCAATTTCTTATTTCGCAAAGGGACACATTCCGCAAACTATTTGCAAATTAAGTTGCGATGGTGTTGATGTGAGGACACAACTTTTTTGTGTGTTTTTTATCACAAATTTATCCAGCTTGCTTTTAAATATTAGGGCTGCATTATTTATTGTTTATTGCTGATTTTATCACATTATAAACAAAACGAAAACAATTCTGAAACAACAAAAAAATAAACGAAACAAAACCGACCGAAATTTAAAAAATCCATTGTTTATTTGCTAATTTAGTTTTCTTAAAAAAACATTAAACGACATTTAAGTGATGCAGATTTATGTTTACTAAATATTTCGCGATATTATTTTGGAAATTATTTGCTACATAACTTGAAATATGTAAATGAGATGGTGACGTGAGTACGCCCAATGACATCGTTCAAGCAAGGCTCGCAGAATAGCATTCATTTTTTTAAGTAAAAAATCCTGCCTAATCCGACTACATAGCAAATCCTCAGAATTTTTTTATCGGGAAATCGTAAATGTTTATCCAACTGTCTTTTACGGGGGCTGTCTTTTTTGCGGTGGTATTTTTTTGGTGAATCCTCTCCGGCTGGTTTATGTCCACTCTGAGTCTCTTCCTCGTATGCTAATTTTTGCAAATTTGCTAAATCGTATCAGTTGGAGATATGTATGTACATATTATATTATGTAAATTCGGTTTGGCCCCCGCGGCGAAGGAGGAGAAGTGATTGACTAGTGAAAATAACAAGCAAGTATAAAATTGGGTGGAGGATTTGAGTAAAGAAAATCGAGAGGGGGTCGTGCATACAGGATTTTTTAGCCAGCTTTTCGGCGTGATGCCACCATTTATGCACAGGGTCCATTTTTATGAAATTTGTTAAAAATTAAAAAAAACCTTAGTTTGATAACAACATTTTATGGGAACCCTATGTCCGTCGGTCCATCTGTGTGTCTGTCCGTCTTACCACCCAAAAACTCTCGACAAAAACGGTAATTTTTTAAATTTTTTTTGTACAACATTCACTTTTATTTAGTAGCGCCAACCACTTTACGGGAACGCTATGTCGTCTGTCCAAGCTATAACTTTCGATACGAACGATATTTTTAAATTCAGTTTTATTAATCGTCAAAAGACCTCAAAAGTAAGAGATCAAGTTCAAGATTCGGCACGATAGATCACTGTGAAAGGTCACAGGTAAAAAAAATCTCACACAATAACACGAGAGAAATGATATTTATAAGTTATGTGTGAAAAAAAATATTTTGGAACTGGTCATAAACACGATTTTCGCCACTTCATTACACTGGTTTATTTAACACGTCAGGAAAAACGTTTAGCATTTACAAAGTGGCAAAACCCCTTTATGTGAATCCTATCTGTCCGTCGGATAACACGATAAGAATTATCAGAAATTGTGAACAACCCGTGCACTACCACCGACCTGTCACTTTCACCGTGATGACAAATACATGGAAATATCTGAGAGAAGTTTATAACTAATAAGTTCTTACGCTGAATTGAAAAGCAGACTTGTTGCCCTGTCACGAACCAAGTTTCTCGCTCTCGTTTTCTAACGATAAGCTGACAACCACCTCAGCGAGCGAGCAACAAAATTATTAGTATCAGCGAGTACAAAGCACGATCAGAAGAGGAAAAGGGAAAGTAAAAACCCTTTGTTTTTAGAGTATGCTCCAGATTTAGAGGCGCCGAGGTCGTGCAGAAAGGGTGGGGTAGCATTTTGTACAATTTTTATTTTATTTTATTTTTTACCAGATTTTCGAATTATGTAAAATCGGTTTAAACCCAGTTTTCGAATTTAGCTAAAATCGGTTCAAATCTTTGATAAAAACTGATTTACAATAGAAATTGTTTCGGAGTTGGAATCTAACATTTCTTGTTTTTTTATATAAGAGTGAAGATTTTTGTCAAATTAATGCCCCCATATTGTAAATTTTACGTGGCTATATTTATAAAATTTTTTTAATTCAGAAAATTCGAAACCTAGCTTTAGAATGTGTTTAGAGAAAATCGAAAACCGGTTCGAAGAAAATTGATTCAAATAAAAAAAATGTAAAGCATTTGGTTGTACGACCCGAGTAGAAATCACCATATCGAATTCTGCAGTGATCGACAAAATCTCGATGCATATTGTATCCTGCATATTTTTATTTTATTTTTTACATTTTGCACACAATTTTTGCACAAAATTTCTATTAGTTTCATTCTGCAGAACTGTATCTCCATAATTCTGCATGAATCACTCTGCCCAAAGTTTTTCTGCAGAAAACCGGAGCAAATTTCTGCACAAAATCGGGTCACATTTCTGCAGGAACGCCCCTCAAATTTTTACACTGGAGACGAGCACTAATCTTGCGGGCTCCATGGCGTATGTTGGACCCCGTCGGGAAAAGAGGAAGCAGTGTGGAGTCTAGTGTGACACTTTCCCTTTATTTTCCTGGCAAAGAAATAATAGCGTTTTGGTTTGCTTTTGATGCATTATTTATTGAACATCGGGCTGACAGGGTGAGCTTGCGAGGAGATGAAAGACAACTTTCACTCGCCTCTCCCATCCTTGTCACCGCGATAAATCGTCGTCCACGAGGAAAAGCAAAGTCTCACATTTTGTGGAAAGATATGGATGACAAATTTCATGAATGGGGAGGCAATCAAGGAACAAGTGCAACTTTTTGGACGGAATTTGTCACTCACGCACGTGCATAAATTGTACCGTAGTGATGAGGCTGGCTTTATTCATGTCAAAAAAAGGGAAAATTGGCCAATTCTTGAGTATATTTCTCACCTTCATTCTAAGTAAAAAGTTGAACATTTTTTCTGGTGAAATTTGACCTGATTTTCTGCATAAATTTGAACCCATTTACTCTAGAAAACCTTTATGCAAAGCGATTTGTACATAAAAATATGTAGAATTAACTGCTTTTTCCTATAGAAATTTGGTCCAATTTTCTCCAAAACGTTATGCAGAGCGAGTTGTGCAGAAAACCATGCCGAAAAATGCACATACCGTAAAACCTATACAAATTTCTGCAAGATTATGCTAAAAAAATTATGCAGAATACCATATGCATCAAGATTAGGTCGATTATTGCAGAATTCGACACAATAATTTCAATTCGTGTGTTTACCCCAAGTTTTAAGCTGTGTAACCAAATTCGAGTAAAATTACAATTTCCATTCCATCAAAAACGCTTCCAAATTTAGAAAAAAATATTTTGAGACGAAGTTGTTTCTCAGAATTTTCTACGTACGGACAACGTATTTTATTTACTTGGATGTAAAAATAAGCTACTTATCTTTTGATGAGTTGCATTGTGTAAGCCTTGCAGATGAAATATGAAGATTCATTTATTACCCTCAATTGTTGCGGAGGGAGAAATCCGATCCGTCATTTATTTAGTCGTCGTGATTTATTGAGCATATAAATAAGTGCAATTTGCCACCCACGCTAAACGCTGCCATTAATTCATTTCATGTGAGGGCTGTGACCCCTTTTTTGGGAAAATTTGATCGCCTATGTTGTCATCCATTCAGTAGATATTTTGGGTTTGGTTTTCTTACATGGTGCAAATACCAACATATTTTTTGACAAATTGTGTAAATTTTACGGAAATTTAGGGCAGACTTGCCTATATTTCATGTCGTCGTTAGGACCTGGTAATTGTGTCCCCGAAGGAGAAATCACTGTGCAGATTTCTGCAATAATCGGCAAAAGCTGAATGTATATTGCATTCGGCATATTTTTGTACATAATATTGACCAAAATTTGTATCGATTTTGTTTTGCAGAACTATAATGTGCATAATTTTGCACATTTTTCTAAAGATAATTAGGTCAAATTTGTGCAGGAAAGCTGTTCAAATTCTTACTCGGGTGGACACGGCTTAAAATCGAAATCTGACTAGTTTCAGGAACTGAATTATCTTGATCCCATCCTCTTTTTTACTGGTCTGTTTACTGACTGTACTGTATTAGTTGCATTGATTAGTCTCTTGCACTGATATAAAATGAGTGAAAAGCAGGGTCAAGAAAGACACGGGTTTGCAATCTGATCATGTCGCACAAATTGGTCCAGTTCTGTCAATCCACACCTTTCCCGCTTTCACTTTGTGTTTACCAAGAAGAAATAAATACGTGGTAAAAATCGGTGAGGGGTGGCTGAAACACAATAACTTTATTTATACAACTCTCTGTCCGTTATGTAATTGGAAGCCGGGAAGCGTGCAAAGACATGAAAACCATTTCGAGTTATTTTTGTAAAGTGGTGAAAGTAGAAAATGCTTTCTCGCCTCGTCGTAATCCAGCCATTTATTTATTAAGTGGTTAGAAGGACTCGATGCAGAAATTTGTTATGCAATTCGTTTTTTACCCGTAGAAGATGCACTTTTATTTATTAAGTAACAGTAGCTGCTTATTGTGCTCGTTTTGTCCGTCTGTCCGTCCTTATGCAGGGCATCTCCAGATCACCTTCATTTCGACGTAAATCGACCTGGTGGGCGAATAAACGAGGTCAAAGGTCATAAAATGTCGAAACGTTATAAATGCCAAATTTTCTTAGCAAATCAAGTATCTCAATGCACTCCATTTCCGCAAGTTTATTATATCTGTTGTAGGAGTTTATTTATTTTGGGCAAAGTTTAGTTTGATAATTTATTGAAAAATGAGGTCATGACGAAAAGTGGGATTGAATTTCTTGTTCTTTTGATATTTTTGAAATGACATTTTGAGCATTATTTAATCCGTGAAATGCATACGGCATGATGTAAAAGGAGATGAATTGATGGACGGATTCATAACAAAGTATTGATTTGGGTGGTGGTTAAGCAGTGTGTGTGGTGGTTAAAATATTTGGTATTCCGAACTGCGGTTGGATTTCCCTGACCGGCGAATTTATTTCTAAGTACGCCTCGCACCGTCTCTCTTTTCGTGGACGGAATCAAAACTCGGAGAGAAATATTATGTCATCGGGGAAAGGTCCGTGAGTTAGTGAGGGGACAGGGTGGCAAAATGTGGTGGGTAAAAATAATCAGTAGATATTTACAGGGTGTTTTTGCAACTGTTTTGACCTGCAAGAAATACAAGATGCAAGAAACTACGCCTAAGAAATGTAGGAAATGCGCAAAAAACGAAATACTAGGCCGGGTTTTGGGTTTTTTCAGAAACAAGATTTTCACCCAGATTGTTTTTTGAAACCATAATTTATGTTTGGCAAAATTTACAATATCTGGTCGTTAAATTTGGAGAAAAACTAAATACTTTACAATAATTAATTATTTCGTGTTAAACAAAAATTAAAATTTTGATCTATGAGAATTTTCATTGTTCTGCTGGCAAAAAATTGCTGGTAAATCAAAATTGAGCTGTAAAATTCTCTTCCAAAATTTTAATAGATCCTATTTTTGGAAATTTCGAAATTGCATAACCCTGTATAAAAAAAGTGCTATGGAAATAAAGTTTACGAACCCTGGGCGAAAGACCTGTAAAAATCGGTCTTTTTCTGTACATTTCGCTCCCCAGAAATTAGACATGTTTTTTGGAACCCTGCGTCGAATTTTGTTGGCGAGTCAGCTACAGGTTGCCTTCTGTGGTCTGGTCTGGCCATGTTGTTGTCATGTTTGGCAGATTTATGAATTTTTCACGAGCATCATCACTCCCAAATCTGATTCACTTCCTCGCCAAGTTGTCAAATCGAGGCAAATAATATGTCGCTTTTCGGGCAGTGCAGAAAAAATGGGATTCATTTTCGTCACGTAGTTTGAGGTAATAAGCCGGAAGGAAATGTGAGACAACATCCTTCGTGTGGTGCTCTTTTCTAGATTTTTATCCATGATAAATTGATAACCAGAGGGCGGCTAAGTATTTGCGAAAAATGGGTGTAATACGTATTTAAATTTTTAAAAGGCAACATATTTACAAAGAATGTATGAAAATTTGAGACACAACATTTGTGTTTTTGAAGTAAATAGTCTGAACAATTTTTGCGATCCAATTTCTTTGAGCAAACAATTGAATATTTACGAAATACATCTACAAAATATATATACAAAGGCAAAATATATATACAAATGTAAAATATATATACAAACCATTATTGCGCGGTAATAACGGGCATTACCGATTAGTAATGTTATTATGTCAATGACAAATGTACGTATCACTGAGAAACAAACTACTAACAATCTGGTAAGCAATTACTACCAAATCAATACCAGCAACCAGTCCGGGGCATATTTATATCTTACTCTACCAGATTTTTACAGTGTAAAAATATGCATCTAATTAATTACGGCACTTGCCAGTCACGTGTTCAGCAATATAATATATATTTTACAAAATATATATACAAAAAGCATAAAAATAAAAATTTTCACATGTATTTTTGACTATAATACTCAGAATTTCTTCAAAAAACTTCGTCTCACATCGTTGAAATATTTACAAAATATATGCTTCTTTTGAAAAAAAACTATGTAAAATATTCCCGTATTTTTGAAATGATAACGGAAATATTTATGTTTGAAAACCTAAAAATAAGTGACAATTTGTGAAAATATTTTGAAATTTGAGTCATCCATACGAGTTAGGGAACACACCGATAAAGTTTGACCGTCGGTCATCATCAAATGAAAAAGTTGAAAATAAATATATGTCTATCCTCTGAATAAATTAGTAAATAAATTGTTACAAGGGATAAGATTTTGTAAAACAATTAAAGAATTTTTTACAAGTATTGGTTTTATAATATGAAAAAACTTGTCTGCGGGTAACCCTTATGTGGTACAATAAATAAATACATATCCGCCCCCTGCCGATTATTACGTAGCGATTTAGACTTGACATGAATATGCATCGTTAAATATCTTAAATACTTTGCGTTTGACATGTCTCAATAATTTTACGGGTGGACAAAACTCCGAAAAATGGGTCGTGCAGGATGGATGCGATTCAGCATTAAGTATTAAATTCATACCCAATTTATCATTTCACCCCCTTTAAAAAACAAGCCAACATCCGTCACACACAGCCCCGACGGATTTGCAAAGCCTTTTTATCCCCGAGATTTGCATGATTCGGACAAGTGGATCAAGAGAGAGAGGACTTTTATGCAATAATTTGCATAACTTTGGCATCCAGGATGAAGTGGGTTGACATTCTTAACAAGTATCGGATCGAAAGTTGAAGAGTTAAGTTGGCCAGAAAATCTATAATTGGTCGGCTGGCTCGTTCTTCGTCCAGACGTACTTTCTCCACCAACTTTCACTTTTCTACCAGATTGAATCTCGTCCCGTTATTTTACATCTTTCTAAAGTTTGTATGTACAGCGAAACTTATGGGGTGGGTTATGACATCGATTTAAATGTTGTATTTATACATAAGTAAGTAAGTTGTTGACAGGGTTTCGAGAGAATGGGGAAAATTGTACAGGTTTGCGGACAGTGTTTAGATAAACCAGGATGAAATTAGATTTAATAAATTCTGCCAAGAAAAATTAAGGATTCAGTCAAAATATTATTTTAATAATCCTTAATTATTGAGTGGAAAGTAATTAAGCGTGATGGAAAATTTACTCGACGTGCTGAACACGTGGCTGGCAAGTGCCGTAATTAATTAGATGCAAATTGTTCTATAAAAAATCTGGTAAAGTAAGATATAAATATGCCCCGGACTGGTTGCTGGTATTGATTTGGTAGTAATTGCTTACCAGATTGTTAGTAGTTTGTTTCTCAGTGATACGTACATTTGTCATTGCCACGATAACATTACTAATCGGTAATGCCCGTTATTACCGCGCAATAATGGTTTACGTTTAATACCAGTTTCCTACGAGTGTATTTATTATTCTCAAAATTCTCAATTTACGGGTTCACGCACTTACAATTAGCCAAATGTCAAATTGTGCATTTTCTAAACGCAACACGACATGAGTTTTATTTTAAATTCAACCCGCTTAATTATTTTCTTATGAATAGTGCACGAAAATGGGTGCATAATAGTAAAAATTAGGTAACATTTGGGTTGAAAACGGTGAATTGAAGTGCACGAAATTGAGAGAAAATGGCGTTACGACTCCCTCTTTTGTCTCCCATTTCACCCATTAAATCCCGTCCCATGAGGCAAATCCCATAATGCAAAAACACTGTGGCTCCTTTTATGAAACAAAATCCGAGGAAAGTTTGCTTCTCGTCTTGTTCAGAAAGATTTTCAATTTGGAGAAATGTATCTGTAAATAAGGTTAAGAAGAAGGAAAAGAAGATGAAAACGTCAAGTTTTTCTTTTCTCTGATTGTCCATGTTTTTCGAGACATGAAACGAAATGGAGGTGCTCATCTGAACAGATTCGTATTTCCGGTCGGTTGGAAACATAATTCCATTTTGGATTTACTGATTTGTCCGAATTTTCGGAATTTGCTCATGGAAATGAACATGTTACGTAATGAACAATGATGCGGATGAGACACGCTGGACGGGAGAAGGGGGATGTGCAGAAGGGATGTGGTGGAAATCGGTAGAGGTGGGAAACTAATAAGTTTTGAGATTACAAATTAAGATTTGGGATTACAAATTCCCGATCAAAGATTAAAATTAAGATTAAAATTATCCTTTTAGCCACTGAATTAAATTACTTAGGATTAATTAATCTGCTATAATGACACGGAGTAGAGATTAATTAATCTAGATTAATAATCGTTACCATTTTAGCAAAATTTTCCTAGCTTTGGAAATTGGGAGGTTTTGAGAAACTGATTCTCGATATTGAGAAACTTTCGTTACATGGATTTTCGATTTTTGCTATGATTTAATTTTAGAAATTTAACTTGGTTACTTTAAACAATTTACATGAATTTGGGACATTTCAGAACAATTGATTAATTTTTACGCAAAAATTAAGAAATCCTGGCTCGTAGAAAAATTTGTTTTTTTTAACCGAAAACCTCGGACGCTTTTACAAAATGGGAACCTTCGTTTTTTTCGAAATATGTATTTACTTATGTGACCTCCTTTCTGCACAGGGTCCGATGCCACTTTTTCGGACCAAAAGTCGCCAGTGCTGAGTAAAAAGAAAGATGAAATTGCAGTTGGTTTTTTATCTTTGAAAACTTTCCGGGTGCGTTATTTTGGTGGAGATGAAAGGCGAAGAAAGTCGTCGGTCGGGATGGATGATGAGAGACAAAGTTTGATTTTTGTGCCGGAGTGGAGTCGCTTTCTCGCTTATTTTCCTCTCTTTTATTCCCAATGATGCAGCGACGACGGGGATTCCTGGCTTGTATATGTCTCGGAGAGATGCACATTTTTATGTACGGGGAAATATTTCCGATAAAAAGATCACGAAGGAATTTTTAGGTGTAAAAAGCAGGAATTTTTTTAGATGCAAAAGTTATCTTGGTCAATCAGTGTTTGGTTTCTTGCGGGTTTGCTACATTTCTTGCACTGCAAAGCAACAAATGCAAGAAATGGGAGGTGCAAGAAACTGCAAGAAATATGCTACATTTACCCACGAGCTGTATGCATTATTTATAGCGGCGCGGCGTAATTTCTTGCAGGTCAAAATATCTGCAAGAAACCACTTTTTTGCAGTTATTTTTTTGCAAATGGGTTTGCTACATTTTTTGCACTGTAAGCAAGCCACCCAAGAAATGCGAGGTGCAAGAAACTACAAGAAAGTGCAAGAAACAACAAGAAAGTGCAAGAAACATACGCCATCTATGAACCATTTATAGCTGCGCAGCGTATTCTTCTTGTGCCTGCATTTCTTGCAGATCAAAATATTTAGCTTAAAAAACCACTTTCTTTTCCATCATTTCTTGAAAATGGTTACTGTTACGCCCGAAACACTGTTGTCAATACAATTTTGTCCTTGGAAGAACGAATGCGACGAGTTGTGTCAGATTGTCGTGAGACGTAAGAAGTGACGATATCTTAAACTTGTGGTTTTCAAGGTGCTTAAAATTTACGTAATCAGTTTACCTTGACAAACATTAAGCTAGGTTATGCAATAGCTTTGACGTACGCACGTAACCATGCCAAATAAACCAAACGTGTCATGTGAATCTTGAGTAAAAGGCGGATAATTAATTTAATTAGCTCCGAGATTAAAATGAGGTTAATTAAAATGTATGCATAAATTAAAACGTGTCACACTAATTGAAACGACGCAAGAACAGCGATGCCAAAGCTTGGCTCTAAACAAATCTGAAGGAAAAATCTTTCCAAACTTGATTTCATCCATTTTACGCAAAGTAAAGTTTGTGAAATAAAAATTTTATGACTTTTATGCTAAAATCATGTCACAAGTTTAAGTTATGGGGAATGGATTACGAAAAGTTTCTTTGATTTATGCGATTAATGCAGCTCCAAAACTTTTAAGACGTCGAAGTCTTAAATGTAAAAAAATGTTTGATAATTAAAATCTAGAAAAATTTCGCAATTTTTTTGCACTATTATTCAACTTTAGAGATCAATACTTCGGGGTTTATTAGTAATTTCTCATGTTTGGCGATTTTTAGCAGAAATCTGTGCAACTATTATCTTTCGAAAATCGGTGTAAAAATTGGCATAGATAATTTTAAGAATTTGTGTTAAACTCGGTAAAATCTATAGAATCGGTTAAAAAATCAATGTAAAAATCAGTATATATACTGATTATAATCATAAAAGTCGGTGAAAAAATCTGCATAATCTTAAAAACCTTAAGGAATAAAAAGTCTTGGCCAAAAAATTGACTATTTTCCTTCCTGATTTACAGCTCCGGTGGCTCGTGCGCTAAAATTTTGGAACCTGCCGCTCCTCACGGCGGGCGCTTTGACGGGTGACTACAGTGAAAATAAAACAATCAACGGGACGGAATTCTTCCTCACGACGCGGACGGGATACGGATTCCGCGAAATTGGCAACTTTATTCTCACCCACTTTAAAAAGTAAGCGTAATAAGAACAATATATTTCGAGATATTAGAGTTGGGTGGAAACGAAATTCATGAAAATTCATTGAAATTCATGGAAATGGATTAGCAAGCATTGAGCTTCAAGTTGACCATAAATGAGTTAAATTTGAAGGAAATTAAGCAAGTGAAATTTATTCAGTTTAGCTAATTATCGGCATTTTGATAAAATTAAGAGTTTAAATAAATTATAAATAGGATGAGTTAGACCTCCAAATTAGAAAAATCTTAAAGCCACCGACATCCGATTACACAACTAATTTGACCTTGTTCTTTAATGCAGATTCAACTGGCGGAAGGTGATGCTGATGTATGAGAAGGACGGGCTGGAAGAAGTGTCGGGCCTCCACACGTGCAAATTCTTCATGTCCACATTCGTCGAATTTTTAAAGGAGGAGAAAATGTCCTACGGTAGCTTTGATCTCGAGTCCAACAACATCAATGACACGATCAAGGACAATTTAGCTCAAGAGTTGGGACTCAAGTATTCAGGTGAGTGAAGAAAAAGGCATTTATTCCTCATTCTTTTTTCCAAACCGGGTACAAAGACAAATTTCACACAGAATAGGCACACAAATGGCATGCAGTGTTTTTGTGAAAACACAACTCGGCACTTATTTCATATTTCGGAAAAAGAGAAAGTAAGTAGACAAGGGAATATGGAAAGGATTTATGTGCAGTGTTTCGAATGCAAGGAACCACTTGCAAGAAATGAGGACAAAAAAGTGTTTTTTTGCGGGTATTTTGACCTGCAAGAAATTCACATTAAATAATTCACGTGACTAAATGGCCCATATTTCTTAAACTTTCTTGCAGATTGTTCCACCTTCCTTTTCAATGCAAGAAATGTAGCAAACCAGCAAGAAAAACCAAACGCTATTTATTTGTGAATTTATGTCTCCGCTGTTTTATTTTGTGGAGAAAGTCGTGTCATATTTTGCATTCGGGTGGCATCTGACTGAACCTCAAGTACACAAGTGCATGCTATATCTAACGAAAAGTTGGAAAAATACGGGTTTAATTTTAAGATACTTTATTAGTGGTTTTAAAATTGTTGAGTTTGTGGAAAGATGTGAAATAATTTCTTTTTGGGAAAATTAAAAATATGGATTTCAGAAAAAGATTTGCTCGCTTAACGAGGACGCCGGAATATTGTTTTCTTTCGTTTTGAATGGTAGGATAACAATTATTGTTAATATTTATTTATAATCCGATCATCATTTCGCTTTGAATGTCACCATCGTTACGACACAAAAGCCGTTTTTTAACTACTCGGCGTAATCAGACAATTGGTTCACAAGTTTTGTGATATTTATGAGGTTCTAGAAAAGAAAAATTGAAGGGAATTTTTGTTTTCAAGGTAATCGGAAAGTTTTTATACATATTACAATTTCATAAAATAATTTGCTGAATGCAAACTCGTAAAAAAAAGGTGCGAAACAATTCGGGGAATCGATATAAAACGCACCAATAATGCAGAAAACAAAGAAGAAATAATTATACAATTTACACATCAAAAGTCGAAATTTTTTCATAATTATGTATCCATTTTCTCCACTTATTTTCCATCGTTGTGGAAAACTACCTATATCGACATGATTATTACAGGACGAGCTACTTCTAACGTTACAACGTGGTTTATTTCGCGTAAAGTTTATCACTTTCTGTGTCCAAGACTTTGTAATAGTGCAATAAAGTTAAGAATTTGCAACCTTGATTAAAGCCCAGAGAGTAGGAGAAAGTAGGCAATAAAATTACGCACCGGAATGCAACAAGCTGTTGTTTTTGTCGAGTATGTTAATATGTTGATGGTTAAGAGTGCATAATAAAGCTCGTGGTTTGGTCTGGGGAACCATGACCCGTCCAATGTGGCCGAATTTATTGCCGATGAATTCATCGTCCCCTGAAAGATGGGCAGATAGCGAAGTGAAAGGCGCAGAATTTGGCTCAAGGCTGCCTGCAATTCTTTTTAGCAGTGCGGTAGTGACTGATTGAGCATTCTTTTTCTTCGGAGATTGTTAGTTAGTCAGTCAGCGTGAGCCTACCCGAGCAAGAATTTGGCCATATTTCCTGCAGAAATTTAGTCCGGTTTTATGCAGAAGAACTTTATGCAGAGGGATTTGTGTAGAATTATTCACGTACAGTTTTGCAGAATAAAACGTAGAAATTTTCTGGAGGATTGTGTAAAAAATATGCAGAATACGAAGTGCACCTTCACTTTGGTCGATTACTACACACTAATTTCTATAAAAATTTGGTATTATTCACTACATCTCTTTATCGCAATAATTCAGACATTTGCCATATTTTTGAATAATTTATCAAAATATTGTACTCTTGACAACCTCGCTTTTGTGCATGTCTGTATCTCCCTCTAACTTATTACTTTCCGTGCCGGCGATAAGACCAAGAGAACAATAATTTACACACCCTATAAATAACCCAGATTATCATTACTAAAAATGGAATGGTGGAGATGAGAAGATGAGTATCATCATTATCATCCCATCTCCACCGGGAGAATAATGATGTGGAGAAAGTGTAATTAATCACTGTATTAAAACCACCCCGCCACGATTTACGCGTTGAAATTTTTTGCAGGATTATGCAGTAAAAATTATACATGCATCCAGCTTTTGTCCATTACTGCAGAATTCGATACAATAATTTCCATTCGGGGGTGAGCATTCTTTTTCCGCGTGAGCCCATAGATAATAGAGACGCACTAGAAATAATAATGGGCAGAAGGAGTTGCATAACGTGACAACCACTTTTGGGAATTAAATACTTATCTTTACTTTGTCACGAGAAGTAGTTATTCGCAGATTTTGAATTTCGCTTGATGCATAAATAAATATTGCAATTTTGTGCAAAAATACACGCTTTCTCCAAATCGGTAAAGTCACTCGAGTAGAAATCAGTGTGTCGAATTCTGCAGTACTTGATAAAATCGGGATTCATATTGTATTGTGGGTATTTTTTGCATAATCTTGCGCAAATTTTCTATGGGGTGCATAATTCTGCGCGCATAGTTTTTTGCAATATTCGCGCTACATTCATAAAGTTTCTCTGTAAAAATTGGCAAAATTTCTGTAGAAAATCGGACCAAATTTGTGCACGACAAAACTTCAAATTTTTACTCGGGCATGTAGTGGTTGTGACCACGTAATTTTTTAGCGTGTATGATGACGCGGGCGGAAACTTTCTGCACACTTGCATCACATCCTTGACTAGATTTTGGCCGGTTTGGCTGGTTTGTCTAATTAGCCGGAAAAGTGTGCCACGTGGAATTCCATTCTTTCCTTTTTCGAGAAGTGAACTTATTCCGGGACTTTTGTCATCGTCATACCGTAGATTTGCTGGATTATTAAATTGGCTCATTTTTCTTCGCGGCCCACACATGCCAAATTCTCCATGTGATGTGATGTGGAACGTCACATCGTCAAATTGGCAAGTGGACGTCATTCCTTTAGAAATGGGTAATTATTTGTGAGGAAAATTGAGACAGGAATTTAGCAAATTTTGTAAAGTTATCAAATTGCTGTAATTCAAGGTAAATTTTAACTTTACAAAATTTAATATAAATTACAAAGAAATTTTTATCGGGGAAATTCTCCATCAGTAAATTTCGTAAAATTATCAAATTTCTGAAATTCAAAGGAAAATTTAATTGTACAAAACTTAATATAAATTGAGACACAGGAATATATCTACAAACGTCGAACAGATTCGGTTAATTACATTTGAAAACTTTCTAAATTTCCAAAATTCAAGACAAAACCGAAATTTACAAAGTTTAATGTCGCTTGAATTTGTGAAAGTAAATTTTGCAAGGTTGCAAATTATCCGTACTATGTGTTCCTGAAATTTGGCGCCATTATTGGGAAAATTAATTATCTCGACGACGAATTGCATTTCGATGTGGAAGGGAAGTAGTTTGTGCTTCTGGGGGTGGAACACAATTGAGAGATGAATGGCTTCCGAGGAATCAATGATGACTGTTCAAAGTTACAAAGTTGGACGTAAGAGAAGAATTGTGGTCGAGATTTGGGACGTCTTTGTACAAATATGTATTAACTGTTAACCTCCACCACGTCGCAATAAAAAAGAGGGTGTACACTCTTAATAATTTGGTAATAAAAGCTTTATTGGGTGGCGTGTAGGCAGAAAAATTGTTTCTGAGTAATTAATCCCTGTGACAAATTTTTCCTGCGAATTTTAAATTTATAACGGCGTGAAAGGAAATCAAAATGGTACTGATTTGCGAAAAAAGTAAACATTTCCAACGCATGTAATTAAGGGGTGAAATCATACGCCAAAATGACTAATTCCGTTGGAGAGCTCTTTCAAAATACTATATATTTGAGTCCTCACATGATGTTCCAATTAAAAAAAATCATGATCTGTGACCTAGCGCCGTGACCTTGTCAATAAATCGCACATTATCAAATCAGGTCTGATCCTTGAGCTAAATAAGTTAAGTTTCAAGTCTGTATGTCGTTGCGCATGAGTTATCAGACGGACATAGACATAACAGTCTTATAAAGGGGTTTTACCCACCCATTTTTGGAAAATGATTTAATGAACTAAAATTTGTTCCCAATTAAGTGGCAATCAGTACTGAAAAATGCTAATATTTAGTGCGGAATTATTTAGCGTGTGAAAATAATGAGGTTTGGTTAGGTGTCTAACATGGCTTCATTAGTTCGATTCGATTCATGACATAATTACGTGTCACGTGGTGACGAATTTCTCGGGTGGAAAATCAATCTGCAGTTCACCACTTCAATGCCACGTTTTGGTTGTGGGTCAAAAAATGTCATTGAATTTTATTAAGTCCAATCGCACTAGTAAATTTGACTGGGTGGAGAAAGTCGGGTGGAATTTTTTACCATTTTTTCATTAATAAGAGGTGAAAAATCGTATCGCATCGACTCTCTGATTTTTTTTATGTTTAATTTTGCTTTATAGGTGAATTTCATTTTCATTCATTTTTTGTAATTAAAAATAAATAAAAGGTGAAAATTTGTATCGTCAGACTATTTAATTTTGGTTTAAATTCTTAAAATTTTAATAAAGTGGAGAAATTAGTTGTCATTTTTTATAATTACAAAAAAATAAAAGGTGAAAATTCGTGTCGTCATACAATTTAATTTTGATTGTGCGACACGTACATAAAATATGGTGAAGATTTTAACGAATCTCATCTCGCCTCATGAATGAGAACCCAAATTCATACCCATTCTGGTCCCTTTATCGATCCTGCTGCAATTGTGGGATGGGAAATCGAGCCGGGGAAAGCATTCATTGAGTTTCTTTACATGACAAAGTGAAATCGTTGTCATCTCCGTTTGCCGAACAAAATGATGATTCAAACTTTCCAAAGCTTTTCAGCACAGATAAATAAATGGGTTTCTCTATGATTTCAAAAGATTGCGATAAATAAGATAACATTCAACTAATGTTTGCGGCGAGACGTGGCACACAGACTGTCATCAATTTCAGAGAAGACAATTTATAAAAAAGATCAATCTCTGCCATAGATTTTTTATTATTCCTGAATGGAAATGGCTTCACAAGATTCCAAAAATAGAAATATAAATGACTCCACGTTACGGACAAGATTCCAAAAATAGATAAAGGACCAAGAAGACAACTTAATTTTTGGTTAAAATCGTTTAAAAAAAGTTGTTTACTTGAAAAGAAGTTGAGTTTTTGAAAGGGAAAACGATTAGTTTTGTTTGCGAGACATTTTTTTATGAGGATTTCTCTTGAATGAAATTGACTGGCTTTTCTTTAGAGAGAAAGTTTCTAGACTTGACTGCGTCCGAGGGAAAGTTTGTGTCCTCGTGGTGCCATCGGTGGTAGAGAAATGTAACAAAATTGGAGGAAAAGAAGCTCTAGTTGGGGACAAAATAGTGAGAGATGGTTCGCCTCACTCAATTTTTGGAGAAAAGATTCCCCAAGATTTTTTATACCTAAAGTCTCACTTTCTCCACGTTTTAAGTTTGAAGGTTGGAATAAATTATTAGGTTTCTGTTTCCGTTGAATAGTTTCCGGTGAATCGGCGTATTTTATTTAGATTTGCAGTTATCCCAACTGAGGTTGAAAAGCATATGTATTTTTTTCCATAATCTGTTTACGCTTGGTTAGAGGGAGGAAGTCGGAAGGCTGGCCTGGCCGATACATAAAAGAAAGAAAGTTTATCGGGTGGAAAAAAACATGAGGAGTTGAATGATCAGGAAATTTAATTGTTAAGTTGTATTGTGACACACACTAAATAATGGAGGAATGCGTCAAATTTTGGTGCGCGAAATTTAAATGTGGCACTACCGGAGGGCGGATGTGTATTTAAATCTTTTACATATTTCTTCAAAAACACGTATATATTTTGTAAATATTTCAACGATGCGAGGTGAATTTTTTTGCTGAAAATAAATTGGACCAAAAAGTCCAGAGTTTTAAATTTAAAAATACAAAATTTTCTAAAATTCATTTTTTTAGAAATAGTTGGTAAATATTTTGGCGTCTTTTTCGCCGATATTAAATGCATATTTAAACGATTTTTCGTAAATACATATCCGCCCTCTGAACAAAACCACTGTTTTCTGGTAATTTTCAAGTTGCTGGGATGACAGTTTTGTTAAAACAATTGGCAAACTCGATGTTTATTAATTTATTGGCGATTTACTTAACATTAAAAAACTTGAATGGACTTGTAAATGTTGCACTACAGAAGTAGTAATTTAGAGCGAAGTTGCAATCAGAGGTTAATTATTGGCAAATTTGGTGTTTATTTGTTTCTTTAAGTAGGGAATTATTTAGCGTGGAGCCATTAAACGTCTCTCATCTCTGGGCTCGTTACTCTCTCTCCAATCAAACAAATGTCCATCGGAGTGGAAATAATAACAAGGTTCGCTTCGTGGTCGGCTGTATATTTTGCTTTGGAGGAGCAACAGATCATCTGCCCAGGAGTGAGCCGAGCGGAAATCACAACTCCCAGAACAGACATTTATATTCCCAATTTTGGACTTTTCCCGACTTGAAAAGTTTTTAGGATCGGGGCGCCAGTGTTCCATGTCTAAGAAATTTTTGAAAATTGAAAAAAATCATGGATTTTCCAAATGTTTATAAAAATGTACAACATCTGGGCATCCAGAGTAGGAATCACTGTGTCGAATTCTGAAGTAATGAACAAAAGCGAAGATGTTTTTTTAACATAATCCTGTAGAAAATGTGCATGTGTTTTATTGTGCAGAAATGTATTTGTATAATTCTGCATAGTTTTCTGCATAAATCACTATGTATAATGTTTTTGTGGAGAAAATCAGTCAACTTTCTGCAGAAATGCGGTTCCAATTTTTACTCTGGAAACGTTTGTCTAAATTTTTGCACAATAATTTAGAAAATTTTACTTCCAGTAAAATGATCGTTTAAAACTGGATGAACAAACTCTGTAGATATTAAATAATTTCAATTAATTTGATGCTACAGCTTAAAAATTTGATTATTTCAGTAAATTGTTAAATATATAATAATTTTTCAGTAATTTTAACTTTCTCTGCAGAAAAACTATTGTTGAAACTACTATTGAAACACGATTTTAAGATACTTTAAACTCCTTAATTTGCAAACATTATTTTTTACAATTGCGAAAACGTGTAAATGCGAAACCCTGTAGGACACTTGATAAACTTCACTTTGGTGATCTATCTATCACTGTCTAGCCATCCATCCATTCTGAAAGTCGAGTTCTTCCGCCCTTGTTTGCTGGCCTGGTGTCAGATCACTTGTATATATTTTTGGCTATTTTACATCGTCAAATCTCTCTCTTTTTCGAGAGGAATGGCACGCCCAACGAGAAACTGATCAAGATCGGATCGAGTGACCAGAAGAAGATGAGATGAGAGACTTTTTTGCCAAGTAGTTTATCTACTTGGGAGGAGGCTGGGCAGGAAGAATTGATACTTTGTTGCGAATTTAGGGCATCCAAAACTGGAAGATTTTGAGGAACATGGTTTAGATATTTCTGATTTTGGCAAACTTTGGTAAAAGAAGATTTTCGATTTTTCAGGTTCTGAAGTTTTCGTAAAACCGAGTTTCACTTTCTTGGCAAACTTTATAAAACCATTTTGGATTTTTTCGTTTTTGCAAACTTTTGTGAAACAGATCAAATTTTATAAATTTTTCAAATAGAATTTTTTTACAAACCCAGATATTAGGCATAGGTAAAATTTATAACCACTTTCGGTTAAATCGCAAACGGTTTCTAACCAGATTTATAGAATCGAAATTGGATGCCCTAATGGCGATTTCAAGGGTGACAAACGGTATATAATTATTCGAAAATTTTAACCGCTTTTCGGTTAAATCGACAACCGGTTTTTACAAAATCGAGACAACCGATGTTGGATGCCCTAATCACGATGTAAATGGTGACAAATTGTGTACAATTTTGTCCGTCTTTATGTAAAATAAGGTGAAATCCTTTTTGCACGGGACGCAGTATTACATTTTGTGGAGTTGGAGCAGAGATGCCATAAAAATCAACCAGGCGGCCAAAGGTCATAGCACGCAAAATACATAAATTCTGATTCTCGATAACTTTTTATAAGAAAGAGAGAGAGATGATTCCTCATCGGGATTTTGACCTTTTTTGGAGAAAGTTTGCCCAAGATTATTTCATAATTTATTGTCTTTTGCATGAGGGAGAAGGATGGACAATTGTGCAATCTCAACCTTGAAGGGTGAGATTTGTTAGACTCTGCAGAAATGAGGAGTGGGTAGAAATTGCGTTTTTGATGGATTTTATTTTGACATTTTTTTGAAGAATTTGGAAAAATAATAATTTACGTAGAAACATGTTTAAAAAAGTTTTGGCTGTAAATTATGCATTTACTTTAGAAATGAAGTTTGCCTAATTTGCTTTAGGGGTATTCACGACAAGTTGGCATAAGAGAAGAAAAAATTTAAAAGAAATTTATTAAGACATTTATTAAGAAAAACTATGGGTTTCCTTAACTCTCTTGTCCTGAGGCCTACGGTTTTTCACTATTAGGCTCCACCCGCACAGTACATATCTTACTCAATTTTAGTATAACTTTAAGTTATGTAATGTAAGATAAATAGTTTAAGGACAAAATTTGCTGTATTTTATTTTAGGGGCATTCACGTCAAGTTCGTACATTATTAAGAATAAAGTAGAGTTACAAAATTGGGGGAAAAGGTGCAAAGTAAAAATCGGTGAAAAATGTTTTGCGAACTTGCATATTTAATTCACAGAAAAGTTTCTTTGCAAACAAGTATTTTTTTGATTAGAATATTCGACATAACTCGAACTATTTCAGCATTAACGAAAATACAAGTACCGACAAATTTGACGAAATTTCGACACCTAGATTTAAGACATTTGGAGAAATTTGGCCCGGTTTTCTGCAGAAAAGCTATGCAGAACAATTTATACGAAAACCATTCAGAATTACGCATACACAGTTCTGCAGAATAAACCCGATAGAAATTTTGTGGAGGATTATGCACCAAAAATCATGCAGAACACAACATATATCTTCGCTTTGGTCGATTACTATTCGACACACTAATTTCTCCACAATTTGGTATTCAGTTCATCCCTATATCCCAATAATTCTGACTTTTGCCTTATTTTTGAATAATGTATCAAAACATTGTACTCTTGACAACCTCGCTTTTGTGTATTTCTGTATCCCCTCCAAAACTCCTTTCTTTCCGTGCGGCGATAAGACCAAGAGAACAATAATTTACTCACCCCATAAATAACCCAGATTATCATTATCATCATCCTCCCATTTCCACCGTGATAATAATGATGTGGAGAAAGTGTAATTATTCACGGTATTAAAACCACCACCAGGATTTCACAAAAGGCAGCAGGAGCCCAACTCGGGTCTAAAATAGGCAGCGCATGCGATGGGACCCTCACTTTGGCTGTGTATTAGAAGCACAAATGTCTCACTGGGTTCTCCACTCGACGCTCTGTCCGGTTCGGGAGAGCACAGGCTAAGTCCTCGAGTTGGTAGAGAAAGTGAACAAACTTGTTAAAAAAGTGCTGATTTAGGGGAAAAATAAGTAAGTAGTTGTTCCACGAAAAAATTACCACGTTGGTGAAAGCGGAAAAGTAAATAAATTCATGGGTTACTGACTTTTCCTGAGTAACAAGGTGAAAGTGAGAAGGGGAAAAAGTAAGCCGAGAGAAAGTGTCGGGGTTTGTCTCAAATCACCTCTTTCTTTGAGAGAAGTGGAGAAATCTCGTGTTTTCTGGATTTTTTAGAGGAGAAAGTAGTGACTTTTGAGTGGATTTGATTTAAGAAGAGCGAAAGTGTTTAACTTGGAGGGGGATAAATTTTAGTTGAATTCGAGGGAAAAGGTTGCAGCTAATGTGAAAGTTGGAAGGGGATAAATTGTAGTTAATTTTGGGGGAAAATTTTGTGGGGAAAGTGATTTTTGTGAGAAATCATTACATTTTTTTGAAAAGTGAAAGTATTTAATTTGAAAGGGGACAAATTTTGACTGATTTGTGGGGCAAGGTTTCGAACAAAGTGATTAGTTACCTAAAATCGCTTATTGTTTAGGAGAAAGTGAAACTGTTTAATTTGGAAGTGGACAAATTTTGGCTGATTTTGGGGTCAAAAGATTCCGGTGAAAGTGACTTCTCAAAGATCACTTGTATTTTCGAAAAAGTGATAATATTTAACTCAACAGTGGACAAATTTTGGAGGAAAAGCTTGCCGAGAAAGTTACTTTTCGTTTCAAGTCATTTCAATCTATTTTTTCCGGGAGAAGTGAAAGCAGCAAAGTTCGACTGTATGAATTTGTTGACTTTTTATTTATTTTTTTGACTCGTGCGACGATATTTTTTTGAAAGTCTGGATTCTTTCAGGTATGAGGAGAATTTTAAAATATGTATTTTTTCGTTCCGAGAGCAAGATCCGAATTCCTTTTACGGTATAAATAAATAATTTTCTGAAGAAGAGAAATTTGATATTTTATTCAGAAGGGTATGGAAAATATGGACTCGACCACTCAATTCCAGATAAGTGTGCGACACGCACTTGTTGGGAAACTGATTCCTCGACACATGGCATAATCTCGTTTGCTTCCATTACGTGCGCAATTTTTTTCGCATGCAAAAAAACAAAATTATTTATAAAAGATATGAGAAATCAAGGGGAGAACAGAGTGAATATTTTTTTGGAGTAAATTTTGAGAGTATCTTTTCCAAAGTAATTTGTGGAATGTTTGAAATGTTAGCAAATTTTAAAAAAATTTGAATTTTGGCGTGTATCCTCACATGAAAATTGGCCACGGAATGAAATCAAATAAATCTCGCAAAGCCTTGGGTTCGTGTAGTTTTTTTGTATGCAAAATAAAATAAATGAAAATCAAAGGGAAAACAGGGTGGTGGAGTAAATTTTGAGCATTTTTCCCAGAGAAATTTATATAAGTTGCAAAATGTGCGAATTTTGACGTGTATCTGCCCATGAAAGTTGATCAGGGACTGAAAGAAAGTATTAATCTTGCAAGAAGAAAGGTTAGTGGAATTTGTTCTCACGGAAAACAAAATTATTTACATGTGCAAAAAAGGAGAAATCAGTTTATCCAGAAAAACATACTGGTTGTTTTTTCCAAACTTATCATGCAGAACGTTGTAAAATTAGGAAAAAATTTCGAATTTTGACGTGTGTCCGCCCAAGAAAGTTGAGAATGGGAAGAAAGAAAGTATTAATGTGGCAAAAAATAAGGTGTGTGGGTCGGCAGGTCGTAAAGATTTGAAGATTTGAGCATCTCTGTAAAATGGGAGTGTATGTGGGTCTGTGGATGTGGGGAGAAAGTCTCCCTCTGGACATAAAATGGCACTCAATTCAATCCATCTTCTTGCTCGGCCAGGGGAAAAATTTGGCACACACAATGTTACCATTTCTATTTAAAGTGGGAGATCTCCTACTCCGCTCAACTTGTTGGGACATGGAACCCTCATTTCACGTGGCAGGGAAGAATTTCAATATTTCACATTACATAAGAACAAACCTGGTGGGATTGCAAATTTGTTTAAATTTGCAAATTTTACACATTTTATTTTTAGTCCTGGGAGGAATTGCATCATTGGAATTTTTGCAATTTTAGAGTTTCGATATGTAGCATTACACAAGAACAAACTTGACAATTTTTTTTACAAAATCCTGGCAGAAATTGCGATTTTATAATTTTATAATTTAGATATTCCATGCTAGAAAATAAGATCAGAGATTTTTTTTAATTTGTAAATTTTACAAAGTCCCGCGATAAACTGCATCATTGCAATTTTAGAATTTCCATATTTCACATTACAAAAGATCAGTGGAGATTCTGACGTTTATAACTTTACAAAAACGTGGGAGGAATTGTATCGATGTAATTTTAGAACTTTAAACTTTCAATGTTTTACTTTACATGGAAAAGCAAACTTTGTAGGCGTACAAATTTACAAAGTGTACAAAGACTTTGGAAGATTTGCATCATTCCGATTTTGAAATTTACTTACATGAAATAAATACCTGCACGAGTCAATATTTGAAAATGAAGGGAACTCCAAGTTTACAAGTCTTTAAGTCATCGTAATCGCATTACAGCTTGTAAAATGAAAATAATTCCACTCCAGATCTACGTTTCCATGGGGCTAAAGTGAGAACCAGGGTATATAAATCGGTAGCCATAGTTTCACTAATTTTTGACTTGTAGCGGATTTAATCTGATTTAAAAAAAGTGCACAATTTGAGAACAATTTTTAAAATTCTCAAAGTCGTTTGCTCTGAATAATTACGTCTTTAGTATAAAATCTAAACTTCCAAAATTTAGATGCTTCAGATCGTTAGCAGATTTTTCAATTTTTCGTGAAGTTATTTGGGCTGAATAATTACGTGCAAAATGTAAATGTACAAAATTTGGGAAGTAAATATTATTACTCTATTTTTCAATTTTTTAATCATATTCGTCAAGTTTCTTGGACTGAACAAATTCTTATTTTGCCCTAAATTTCAGTAATACAAGATACAGAGTCGAGTAAATGGTGTCTAATTAATTAGAGTTTATTAAGCCGAGATTAATTAGCACGTTGACAAAATATTAATTAAAGCCAAGGACGAGTCAATGTTCTCTTCGGGAATTAACGTAAGTGTAAAAAAGGTATTAAATAAATTAGTGCTTTTCTTAAAGGAAGGATTAAGTATTTTTTTACGAGGGAAAAAGTGAGACGTGCTCTTAATCCGGTGTCAATGGATGGAGGATGCAATCTCTCGCACATTTCACTGAAATCGCCAAGGTCAACGTGGCCAAAGTATGTTGGATTAATTTCTAAATTCCGGTGGGATGTTTTGGAGGAAAAGATCTGCACGTTTTTTTGTTTTACATTTGATAGTATTGACTTTTTTGTGCAACCTTTATGATTTGCTGTAAAAATTATGCGATTTTAATTTGCTCGCAGAAGATGATCTATTTTTTCAATATAATCATAATATGTCGTACAGAATTTTAAAATAAAGTCCCAGAGGAGAGAAATGTTAAAAAGATATGTTAATTTTCACGATAAATAAATACTCGTAATTATCATGAGTAAATAATTGTGTGGCTAAGGGAAAAGTACAAAATTGGCAAATTTTCAAAAAATGAAAGATTGGAAATTAATTTGCCAACTTGCACATGTCCTATTTACATAGTTTGCAAAATTATTTTGCCATGTGAGCTTGTAATGAGAACCCCCATTGTTCCTTGTGCATAGTAAAATTCTAGCAATGAAAACTTGTGAAAAAAGGGACGGAAAAAGGTAACTGGGGCGGGGATTTAAAACCATTTTTAGAAAAAAGTCGCCTTTTGGACATTCTGGTCTGAAAATATTTCAAATTCGTGTCACTGCTTGCTTTCTCCTCTAATCACATTTTGTGAGAGGAGGAACAACAACTCAATTAGTTTTAAGCTTCTCTCTCTCCCTGTTTCGCCAAGTGGCGGCAGATACCTTGAGTGGTTTCGCTAAAAACGGAGGTACCTTCGAGTAGACAGGGTTCCAGGAATCCAGGCATGATATATTCTTACCTGGAAAGCAGGATTTGATGAATCTGAGTTTCAGACAAATTAGTTGTGATTTTGAGGACAAAATGACAATTCTCAGGAATTGAAATTTTTTTAAAGTACAAAATCCTCGAGTCAAAATTTGAACAGCTTTCGTGCAAAATTGTTTTCTCAATTTTTTGCAGAAAAACTTTATTCAGGGCAATTTGTGCAGAATTATGCACATACGGTTCTCCAGAATAAAACGGATAAAAATTTTGGGCATGATTATTTTTTTATTTTTAAATTCTGTAGACTCGCATCTTCGCTTTTGTCAATTCCTGCAGAATTCGACACACCAATTTCCACTCGGGTTGCTAGGTTTCCGTTCACTTAAAATGTCTCAAAATCAGTTTGAAATGTAGAAACTGACTCCCTAAATTCTAATCCCACTCAAAACTCCCAATTTACCCAGGCCTTCCACACCCACGCACATTGTTTCTCAGATAAATCCATCCGAATACCTGGCCAAAGTCCAAAACTAATTTGAGAGACAAAAAACCAATTTATTTTCCCAGCATCGCTTTGTTAAGTCATCTCCTCCCTTTTACAGCAGTAAAATTTTTGTCGCGTATCTAGACACTAATGCATACACATTTTTTCTTCTCCATCCACCGGGTGGTCTGCACATGCATGTCATAAAAATCAGGGTGGTGGTCCTGCGAAAAGTACGGGGTGAATAATTTTGCACGAAATTTGGCGTAATTTTGGGGCGAAATCGTTCCCGTAGGACCACGTGGCCCACCTGCGAGTTCATGCAGCCGGCCTGGCTTCTCCAACTTTCTTGCCCTTAATTATCACGCTATTCATCCAATGGAACGAGAGAGAGATGATTATTTCGTCGTACATAATTAAATACGTAATAATTTGTATGGCAGTCGAGCGAAGAAATTGATTTTCTTGCTCGCTCGCAATAAAAGTTGAGCAACAAATATTGGTATGGATGAGATGATGTATGTGCCATGTGGATGGCCAGCTGTGTGCGATAAAAAATGGCATAAAACTTTGGCAAGAAATTGCTCTCGGAGAGGTCGGACGGGAAGGATGTGACTCAGAATGGAGGTCTCCCAGCAGATGCGGTCCGATTTTGGGCAAATTTGTGTGAATCGAGGACAAGTTTGATTAGGATGAAATTTGGGAAAGACAAGATCTCGTAATGGGCACGTTTGGCTGAGATATTTGCATCCGAAGAGGAGAAAATGAACAGTAAATTTTGGAAGTGTCACCATTTGGGCACTTTTCTCTTCTTCTGATGCAAATATCTCCGCCAAACGTGCGCATTGAGGCATCGTGTCTTTTGCAAATTTCATACTAATTAAATTTGCGAGCATGTTATTTCCACCATGATAGGTTTCGCACAGATATTTGCATCCGAAGATGATAAAGCACACCTTAAAATTGACTAATTTTATACTGTCCAAATTTATTGCGCATTTTCCCCTCTTCGAATGCAAATATCTGTGCCAAACTTGCGCATTGGGAGATCATTTCTTTTTCAAATTTCATACTAACTAAATTTGTTATCGATTGACGCTAATTTGCTAAAAATCTGTGAGCATACGTTGGGAGACCTCCGTTGTGAGAGAGAACTGGTACACAGGACAATGTGGTGACATCGTGGCTGTGAAGGAGTGAGGAAATATCGAATGGTCGAGTTATTTAAGAAATAATGTGTATTTAATGTGACACAATTTTATTTACGGATTTATTTTGTGCGATAATCTGCTGCTGGGTTAGATCATGTAGTTGGTCGGGTAGAAGATTGACTAAGTTAACCGAGGACAGAGAGGCAGACGTGCCTCATTCCGTCCCGAGGGAGAATTTTGGCCAAAAATGCAGACACAGGATGTTAAAGTTTTGTGGGAAACTGCATTTTTTTGCATTCTCATTTTTACGGCGTGGGGGGAATGGAAGGATAAATTTGGAATGAATTTTGCACACTTTTGTCCACAAAATGATATTTTTGTTTGTTGTAAATTTTCCATCTGAAATTTTGTAGGGCCCGACATTTTTTGTAAATGTATTCTAATTTTTGAAAATGTGTAACTTGCTAATACAATATTTTGGCTAGTTTTCCCGGTTAAATTATGCACCGAAAGGTCAGTTTCATGTAAATATTTGCATACACCGTTGCATTTTGACGTTGCATAGATCTCTAATTTTATTGGCGATCCCTAAAATTTGTGTATGAATATCTATTCGCTAATTTTTGGAAATGTGTTACTTGCCCCTAAAATATTTTGACGAGTAGATAAATTGTGCTAGGCAAGGTGAATTCGATGCAAATATTTATATTTGCATACACGGCAGACACACTGGTTTCGGGTTGCACGTTAACCTTTTAAAACGTACGGAGGCTTTTTGGCCTCCTTGGAAACATTGCGTTGCTGCGGGAGGAAGTCTTTTAGCCTCCTAAAATTTTCGGGCTTACTGCGGGAGGAGGTCAATAAACCTCCACGAATTTGTAGCTATGGTGCGGGAGGAGGTCTTTTAGCCTTAACCAAAATTTTTTATCCACTGCGGGAGGAGGTCAATAGACCTCGTTAAAAGAATTTTATTCGCTCTTCATAACCCATAATAATATTTTATGTCATAAAATAATTACTAGTTTTTTGATAAAATTTGCACAAAAAAACACTCGAATACAAAATTGTGAATTGTTAAATTTTCTACAATCACATTGCAAAGAATTTAAATGAGCAAAAATTTATTTTAAAATACTCAAAAAACCCTTCCCACAGTAACCGTCTATTTAGCGTTCCTCCTTTAACGAAACTAGATTTTCTCTTTGGAAAATTACTCCCGAATCATAACCCAATAATCACAGTAAATCTCCCGCGGTAACGCCTGGGTCATGTCATTATACACACGTTTTAAAAGGTTAACCTTGCAAAGTTGCTTAGTTGATCCTGTTCTGCCTTTATTTTTATTCAGGAAACTCATTACCTTTCAGAAATGATGGAATAAGCGAGACTCTGCTTTTTCCGAGGGAAATAATGGCATCCTTCTCCTCTTGCCCGCAGTGGCCGCGGAAGCCGTGGGGGACATGGGGGGACATTAACATTGCAGGATAGGGGTTTATATAACATGGGCAGATGATGGAGGCATCGAGCAACCGTGGGGTCATTTTCCCTCTGTCCCCACACTTCCGCGGCCACTGCTTGCCCGGCTTGGAGGAGGGCTGAACTCAATGAATCTTGTAAATGTTTCAGGGACTTTGACGACGACGAAAACGACGACATTTTTGCTACAATGTGGACAAAGAAATCCTTTGTTTTTTGGAAAAAAACGAGATAAAGAAAGTATTTGAAATTTGGTATTGGATTGCATTTTTGCCGTTGCATTGCATCGCATCGGGAAGACTTTGGTCGTGCTGAATCTCTTAATCTTAAAAGGGGGCCTGACCTGGTGGTGGAGAAAGGAAGAAAATCGTCGTCATTGTTAAGGGGAACGTTTAGTGGAAAGATGGAGAGATTGTGACGAAAGGAAAGCTCAGCTATTTTGTACTTATTCTTTTTGTGAAGGATGGATAAATACTCTAAATAATTTGAGAGAGAAATTTGGCACTCGAACGATGTTTGAGGAGTGGCGAAGTTTTTATTTGTTTCCACGAGAAAATGTAGGATTCGAGACTTTTAGTAGTGAATTTTTAACTTGGACTGAAATTATTGTGGGTTTAAACTTTAATTTTACATGAAATTATGTATTGCGCCAATTTTTGCATATCTTGAAATTTTAGCGTAACTTTTTCCAAGACTTCGCCAAGTGTTTGATGAACAACGATGGGATTCTGCTTGTCAGAAATTTACCAAACAATGTTTTTATTTCACAAAATTATGTCGCAAACTCATTCCCTCCATGAGAAGGCATAGCAACTAGGGATACATAATCGGTGGAAAGTAAATCAAAATGTGTACCTTTGTGAAATCATATTTCGCGAATAACTTGATTTTTTTAGTTCCGCAATTTTCGGAATGAATTAATTTCCTAGAAAGTAAGACGTTGTCGTGAGTACGCCCGTTGTTACAAGAAGAAATATGTAAATTCCCGAATTTCGCCCAAAATTCGACCCAATGACGTTTTTTGCAGCTTAACATTGAGTATGTCGTGAATACGCCCAAAGTTCGAATTTCACCCAAAATTCGACCCGATAACTTTTTTTACACTTTAACATTTAGTGCGTCGTGAGTACGCCCAAAGTTCGAATTTCACCCAAAATTCGACCCGATAACTTTTTTTACACTTTAACATTTAGTGCGTCGTGAGTACGCCCAAAGTTCGAATTTCACCCAAAATTCGACCCGATAACTTTTTTTACACTTTAACATTTAGTGCGTCGTGAGTACGCCCAAAGTTCGAATTTCACCCAAAATTCGACCCGATAACTTTTTTTACACTTTAACATTTAGTGCGTCGTGAGTACGCCCAAAGTTCGAATTTCACCCAAAATTCGACCCGATAACTTTTTTTACACTTTTATATTTAGTGCGTCATGAGTACACCCAAAGTGCGAATTTCACCCAAAATTTCACCCAATAGCCCCTTAATTTTTTCACCTTAATATTTAGTGTGTCCCTCGTTTTCTTTAAACCCTCTATTTTTTCCTTCCTCTCTTTCTTTGTTCGCGTATGTATTTACGTAATCGGGCGGCACGGTATGATTGCAGATAAAGAAGTAGAGAAAGGCCACGAAAGGTAAAAATAAAACTGTTTGTTTCTGCAGTTTGCAATTTTTAACAATAAAAAAACCAAGTAGGAACATCAAAGGTTGGAAAGAATAATAAAAGCGGGGAAATTTCACTACTTCAAAGTTGAGTGGTGAAAACATGGTATAAAAGCGGAGTAAAAAAGTTTTTATTAGTGTGTACTATGTACCACGGCACATTTCGGGGTCTTATTTCCTCAGGTGTGGCATTATTGAAGGGTGGGTGGACGTGGTAAAGTGGAAAAAACGTGACTTTACGGAGGAAAATTTCCTGAATTTTGAGATACTTAATAGGAATTTTGTTTAAATCTACTCCATTGGGGATAAGTTAGGAAATAGGGGATATAAATTGTGCTCTAAATAATGCGCTTCCTGCTGGATCCAAGTGGAAAAAAATGTGACTTTTTCGAGGAAAATTTCACGAATTTTAGTGAATTTTGTGATACTAGGAATTTAAAAATACATAAACTCCACTTGCTATAACTTAGAAAACGTGGAAATAAAATTGTGCGCAAAATATCACGTTTCTTTTTTAAGTGGAGTTCATGTATTTATTGTGGCATTACTGACGGTGGTTAAAGCAACAACCGGGTGGATGTAAATTGGGAAAAATGTGACATTTGTGACGAAAATTTGAAGAATTTTCAAGCGATACTAGAAATTTCCCGTGTTCTTGTAACAAATAAAGTCCAATGTAAATTAGCCAAATACATTCTGCACAAAATAATGCATTTCCTTTAAGCGAGATTGATGAATTTCACAGAAATCAATAGGTTTTCGTGCAAATGCAAGTTTTTGTTTTATCCGGAGTCTGGTAGAAAGGATGCGACTTCATTTTGAGCAAGACTTCCAGCGTGTCAGGTAAAGGAAACGTCTGTCATGTCGTGCAGAGCGGGGAAAGTCCTTGAGAGAGAGAGAGATCAAGTTTATTCATATTTATGATTCCGATGCACTCGTCAAAGTTTCTGAAGGGCGCGTTCCCATAACACGACGAAGACGACGACGACGCCACGGAATTGAAACTGTCAATGAGCCAATGCTCCAACCTAAAGGCTCACATTGGCTGAAAACCGAGGGGACGGTGAAACAGGATGCAGGCAGATTTTGCATAAATCGCACAGGTCAGAGTGACGTTTGGCGTTTCGCATGTCCGGTGGCGGAAAGTGCAAGGTGAAAGTATCTCGAAAAAGAAATAGAGCCAGATTTAGTTAGGGACAGTCGTGCAGAAAGTATGCGAGGCGGGTAAAAATTGCAGTGCCGAATTTTACAAAAATTGAGAAAAAGCTCGATGGATATTTTATTCTGATATATTTTTAACCAAATCCTGGCAAAATTTTCTATAGTTCTTTCTATAGAATGCTATTTGCATAATTCTGCATAATTTTATGCATAAGTCACTCTGCATAAAGCTTTCTGGATAAAATTGGACCAAATCTCTACAGGAACGCGGTTCAAAGTTTTACCCAGCTTTTTCTAGAGAAAATCGGGCCAAATTTCTGCATCAAACCTGTTCACACTTTTACTCGGTTTTCTCAGCAGAAACTCGGCCCGATTTTCTGCCGAGAAAACCGAATAAAAATGTAAATACGAAAAAAATTGAGCCAAATTTCTTCAAGAAACCCGCTCAAATTTTTACCCGGGCGCAGTTACCTGTCAAACAGAAAGCGTAGGGATAGTTGTGTGACGTCCTTTGCGCAGGATACGAAGGGCGGTTGGTAAGTGAAAGCAGGAGTCGGTGAGCATTTTATTGACTCATCCGATCGGATCGGAATGCTTTATTCATCACATTTATGGCTTGACATGGGCAGGATTGTGATGTGACCTCTCTCCCTCCGTGTCACGACTCGGTGAACAATTGCGACACGGCGACATGCGAGGTGGACATGTAATCTAGTAAAATATAAAAAGAGATGATGGACTCTCCACTTGTCACGCCACTTTTGTTTTACGACGTTTATCCATCTACGGCTAAATTTTAATCCTTATTGAACCGTGATACCTGTTTGAGCAGGAATTACTTTAACAGTTCGTATTGCTCAGGTAGCATATTTATTGTCAAGTTTTTATATGTGTAATTAGCACAGGGCGGATATGTAGTTACGAAAAAAATTGCGGAAGTATGTACACAAAAAATCAATGAAAATAAAAATTTTAGACAAATTTTCAGCTTTGAATTTATTATAGCTAAATTTCTTTGAGAAAAAAATTCGTCTCACATCATAGAAATTTTACAAAATATGTACTTATTTTTGAAAAAATATGTAAAAGATGTCCATATTTTTTAAGAAATTGGCAGAAATATTTATATCTGCAAACTTAGAAATATGTGACAAACTATAAAAATATTTTGAAATTTCTGTGATCTATTCAAGTTAGGGAACACACCCACAAAGTTTGACTATCGGTCGTTATCAAATGAAAAAGTTGGAAATAAATCCATATCCGCGCTATGATTAGTAATTAGTCGTCATCTGTAATTAGGAGAAAGCATTGATCAAAGCAAAGTTCAAGTTTGATACTATATTCACGCAACGGATTAATTTTTCCTTTTGGAGGTTCACTCTTTCAATCCATTTTGTGCTATTGGGTTGGAGACGTGTCCTTAATCCGGTGTCAATAGCGGACTTAATCTCGTCCATTCAGCGAATTCTTTAAGGTCAGGGGCGAAAGCGTGGGAAAATTAATTTCAGTTTATTAATCTCGTCTTTTTTTAGATGAGAATATTTGTACGGTTTTTTCATCATATTTACTTCGTCTTTGGGACCTTGGGTATGGAAATTATGACGAAATTTCACAGAAATTTTAGGCTTCAGTCAAATACAAATCACTTTGTCGAATTCTGCAGTAATTGAAAAATGTTCGAAGCATATTGTATTCTACATACTTTTTTTTATATAATCCTAGCCAAAATTTCCATGTGGTTTATTCTGCTGGACGGTATGTGCGTAATTCCGCATAGTTTTCTGCACAAATCAGTCTACGTAAAGTGTTTGTGCAGAAAGTTTTGCCAAATTTCTGCATGAAAACCATTCAAATTTGTATTAGTACACGTGGATCTTAGAGTTTGAGCACATTATAGAATTGACATTTTCTCAAGATTCATTTTCTTCTCAGTTTCCCCTGAGAGAATATATTGTTGGAAATATGATGCACAATAACAATGCACACGCGGAGACTAAAAAATGTGAGTGTAATAGATTTACATAAATTTCGCGAGTCTGTGAGAATGAGAAGAGTGGTTTTTCTGAGGGGAAAGAGAGAGACTCTTGTTGGTTATTAGGAAATCTGTCATTTACGAGATAAACGTGACACACACAGTCGGTTTTCCCCCTTCGCTCGCTGCCACTGAAACTGAGTTGATCCAGACGCTCAATTTCTCAAAGTAGAGGAGAAAGTGTGCAGAGAGGATGTCGATGGTTTGAGAGGAGAGAATAATTTATGTGGTGGGTAAAAAGGTGAAAAGTGGGAAAAAGTGTGATTTTCCAGGTTTTTACCACTATCGAAATGTGCGGGAAATGCGAAAAAGTGTGTTTTATGCCGTCTCTTGGTTGTAGAAATTCCTGTGTCGAATTCTGCAGTAGTGAATAAAAGGTTGCGGCATGTTGTATTCTGCATAATTTTTTGCATAATCCTCCAGAAATTTGAGTGGGTTATATTCTACAGAATGGTGTGCATAAATCGCTCTGTGTAAAATTTGGCCAAATTTGTGCAGAATAAAGCTGTTACCCTGGGCATTTTGAACCACGGAAAATCGGGCCAAATTTCTAATAATGTGCTGTTCAAATTTTTATTCTGGTACGTTTTGAATGAACCACTCTTATCACCGATTTCCCATTTTTCCCTTTAGGAAACCCTATTATTTGTCTCGAAATAGTGCCATTTGGCATGCACAGCCCCCGTTAAGAGACAAGAAGTGGAGAGCTACTGACTGGGAGGCTTTTCTTAAGCTCGCGTGACACAATATGTCAAATATTTCCGGCGAGAATCTATCCATCATGTTTCGGATTCAAAACGAGGGAAAGTTGGGAACCCGAATAAATTTCCCGTGTTGATTTGCCCTTTGCTTATTTCGGTTTTTTCCTGTATAAATAAGTACGTAGGCACATATACACTCTTAGAAAACTGGTGTTAAGTCATTACTGATCGGAGTACATGTATGCATGACTCTACCAGCATGGTAACAACATACATTACCGGTTAGCACTGTTGTGTCAATGAAAAATTTACCACTGAGAAACAAACTGCTACCAATCGAGTAGGAAGTTATTACCAAGTCAATCCCAGTACGGAGTATGTATCCGATTTTTTGCAGTGTTTACTTTGTGAAGCATGATATTGGACTGGAAATTGGAATATTAGTGGGTATTTTTATCAACATGGTAAGCAAACCTACCGCTGATTGCTGGGTGGTGGTCTTGATGGAGTCGAAAAATGCAATCTCATTTCGCAATGATCGTCGTACCACTTGGTCGTTTAATTTTGATGGAAAACGGGAACGAATAGGCATACATACACTTTGCAAAAATGTATAAGCTTCTGAGAGTAATTTTGAAATCTTTGGTTAAAAAAGTTAGTTGGTGGTTGGTTTATGTACGAGAAGACAATGCGGACCAGGAAATAAGGGACACTCCACGTGGCGAGTTCTGTGGTTTTTGCGATGCACGTGACGTGAATTCGGGTAAATTTGGAAAATTGGATGATTGTAGTAATTTGGGATGGGTTGCAGGAATTTTCGAGATGTTAGCTAATTCGTACATATGTTTTAGATAGAACGTTATAAACTAGGGGATTGGAGTAATTTCGACGAATTGTTGGGTATTGTTTAATTCGTAAATTTTGACGAATTTTGTTTTCAGCTGAGTTCTTTTTTGTTCTTTTTGACTATAATATTGACCAAATATCCTAATTCCATACTAGGTTAGGTACAAAAAATCAGCAAAATTCACAGCTTTTGAATTCGCAAATTTTGGCCAGTTTTGTCTCCACTTTTGTCATTTATAAGCCATAGTATCGACCAACATATTCAAATTCCATCCTACTGTTGCTAAAGAAATCCATAAATTTTGACTTTTCGTAAATTTTGGCCAATTTTGTCTCAATTTGTGTCATTTATAAGCCATCCAAAATGTCATAATCTCAAGCTGCCTAAAATCCCAACTTTCAGCACCCTGCTCACTCACTCGTCTAATGCGTATATTCTTCCTCGTTCGTCGTACCTAACGTGCCACGAGTTAACAAAATACTTAGCAATCTTCCCGCACTCACAGGAAGCAGGTTGCCATCAGCGGCAGTGCTAATTTGAAACGTAGCATCGCCTAATGAGCAGCGAAAGCATTTTCACCACTTTCACTCTTGGCGAAAGTGTTCCCAAAAATAGAACAGAAAGATTTGTTGTTGTTTCACCTTTCACTTTCTTTCTGGAATTGGCCATCTTTTTTTTCCTCCGTCCAGTGAAAGTTTGACCAACAGACACATGAAAAAATATTATTGTTAGCTTTTGGTTGGCCACTAAATCTTATAAGTGATCAGTGTGATCGGATCAAAGAAAAAAGAAAGTTTTTGCCTGCAGGGAACGTTCGTGTATTACGGCATCAAAAAAACAGATTTTTACACCACCCAACAGAGTTTAGTCGGATATCCATTTTTAGATAAGCCGTGACCCGATCCAATCCGACTGGATATTTTTTATTACGAAAACAAATCAGATATTTTTGATATTTTTTCCATCCAAAAACTGGTGGGATCGGATCGGGTATTTTTTAAAACCCAAAAGACGGATATTTTTAATCCGGAAAAAGAATGGGATTGGATCGGATGTTTTTTTAAGCCAAGAGGAATCGGATCGGATCGGTTTTTACGGAACGTTGAGCCGACTAAACCCACTCACTCCTTCCCGATTCTACTGATGCTAAGCTTAATACGAGTAAGATAGACTACCCAAAAGTACCCACCCACCTTTTGCTGGCGTAATTTATGGACGTTCCCTTCCCCGGCTGGTGGAGTGGAAGGAGTTGTGTAACAAAAGGCGACTGGAGGGAAAGTTTTTAACAGAGTTTTTGGAGAAGAAGAAAAGAAGAGAAAGTCATCGTTTGAGGACACGACTGTCACTTTCAATTAATGTCCGATACAATTTAACCCCCGTCTCAAATATCTTCTTTCACTCTGTGAATGACTTTCGCCAGGGGGAAGGCAGCAGGGAATGAGTTTTATCCATGTCGTGATGATATTATTAGGGTAGGAAAATCCGATTTTTCTCGTTTTGTAAAACCGGTTAAAAACAATCGTACTGTTAGATTGGATTTTGAGTAAAATCGGTTGTGGAATACGATTTCCCTAAATTCATGCCAAAATTTTGTGGTGTTGTGAATTTTAGTAGACCATGGCTTAAAAAATTTTATTTCGGCTAGTTTTGGAAAAAATTGAAGAAAACTCAGAGTAAAAATTTGAAACAATTTCCTGCAAAAATTTGACTTATTTGAAAAATTTGACAAAAATTTGTTTTCCGCAGAACTTTATGCAGGGCGATTTGTAGAAAAATCTCCGCAGAATTACGCACTTACCGTTCTGCGGAATAAAACCTACAGAAATTGTGTGCAGGATTATGTAATATAAAATTTCAGAATACAATATGCCTCGAGCTTTTGTTGATTACTGCAGAATTTGACAGTGATTTCTACTTGTGTGACAGTTTTGCGAAAGTCTGCAAAAAATCGTCTAGACGGAAAGTCACCTGATCGGTGACATAATTTCTGCACAGCGTAGATCAAGGTGGGCAGACTGGATAAAAGTAATTCAGGGTCGATTGGGTTCTTTTTCTACTCACTTATTTCTTGACAGGGGAATGGGGCAAAAAATGGCTATGATTCCTCTTCCCTCCAATTTGCCCCCTAATAAATAAGTCAGAGATGACAAAATACAATCTCTCATTTTTAGACAGGTTGACGAATTTCTCTGGATTGCAACTTATGATCTCAGAAATCTCGGTGTTCTCTCTCGTGGGAGCAGATTTTGGCCAGTTTTATTTATAACGTGCTCAACTATTTATTAAATTCATTACGATGTCAAGATTAGGAATTGGTGAAACTGCCCGAGTAAAAATTTCTGCAGAAATTTGGAACGATTCTCGGAAGAAAAGCTTTACGCGATTTGTGCAGAAAAATATGTAGAGTTATGCACATTCAGTTTGGGAGAATAAAACAAATCGAAATTTTGGGGAGGATTTTGGAAAAAAGTATTCATCGAGGTTTTGTCGATTACTGCAGAATTCGACACAGTGATTTTTTACTCGGGTCTTACATTTCCTGGTTTATTTCTTGCTAAAAAACTCAGACTTGTTGAACAAAATGAGTAACTAAGGCTGGATTATTATCTAAATCTTAACGTGGATCATGGTTTTGGTGAAATTACAGATATGTATTTTTTTACGAGAAAATTCCTTGATTCTCGTTTCTCTTTTTACCCTTGTTACTTTTTCCCCTGAATTTTTCATCCTTCAAAGAAGAAAAGGAAGTCCGTCGTTTCTGAGACTTTTTCCTTAAAAGTCTTTAAACCCCATCCACTTTCACTCTTCTTCTTTTTTGTGAAGATCTCACGAGGACAAAAGTCAGGACATTATTCTCTTTGACCACTATTTTCTAGGTTTCTTTCCTCTTCGACCTCTTGACCGTGGTGGTGGTAGTTCAAATAAATAGTAAATCGTTGGGGCCTTGCGGAGAAAATGTCGTCATTTAATCTTTAACCACTCACAATGGAGGCGTATGCACTCCAAACTAGTCTCAATCTACCACAAATTTAATCAGTATGACATTTGCAAAGGGCACGATCTCCCAATGGACACGTTTCGCAGAAATATTTGCATCCAAGGAGGAGCAAACGCGCCTTAAAGCTGACAAATTTTCCAAATTTACCGCGCGCTTTCTCCTCTTCGGATGCAAATATCTCCGCCAAACCTTTTCGTATTGAGAAGTCGTGTCTTTCACAAATTTCACGCTAATTAAATTTGTCCTCGATTGACACTAATTTGCTCAAAATCTGTGCATGAGCATACGCTAGGGGAGGTCCATTAAGTCAGTCACGTGGAGGATATACGACGACATAAAGATGTCCCTCCATTTCTTTACGTTGCTGGACTGGACGACGAAAATCTACTTATTTTTCTGCGTAGTGAGGAAGAAGTCAGTTCATCGGAATGAATGGGTTACATATGCTCTGAGAGATTTAAAAGATTTTCATTTCAGCAAATATTACAAAAATATAGCTCTACATACATTTTGAACAAAGGAAGAGAAAGCTAAGCCGACTGGCTGGTGGGATGCGAGGAAGTAAGAGATCAAGTAGGTCACGACAGTGTAAAAGAATCTGGTGGTCCATTGAGTGATTAGTTACTGGTTGGTTCCTTTATTTAGTAATGAAATTCTGACTCTGAGCGGATTATGTGATGTCTTACTTATTTGATGAGATTATTTGAGGGGACAAGGAAGAAATGAAATTATTTTGTAAGCCGTGTCCACGGGTAAATTAAATATGAGGAAGAAAGCGGCATAAGTAATGTGGAGAGAATTTTCAATAAATATTTTGTATGAGGTTTCTTGTGAAACTGATCGGGATTCAGATATGTCTTGGGTTTGGGAAGATTTAATGTGACACCGTTAAAAGGTCAAGGTTTATACGGAATTTATGCCGGATGTAGAAAAACTAGGAGGAAAATAAACGAAGAAAGTTTAAATTGTTATATTTTTGTATATTTTTGAGACTAAATAGTGGTTAAAGTGACCTAGATTAAATTATTTGTCGTAATTAGGACCACATTATCATTTTCTTATGAAAAAAGTAATATTTATTCTTGTCATGTCTTCACAGGTTGAACGACGTCTTAGAAAAATTGTCCGAATAAAAATTTTAACAGTTTTCATGCAGAAATTTGGCCCGATTTTATGCAGAGCGATGTGTGCAGAATTATGAATATATCGTTCTGCAGAATAAAACCGATAGCAATTTTGAGGAGGATTATTTTTTTAAAAAAATATGCAGAACTCAATGCACATCGAGCTTTTAATAATCACGGCCTTCCACCCAGAGTAATTTCTACTCGGGCATTCAATGAAATTGTATACGTTTTAGGGGTCATCCATAAATTATGTCCTGCAAAAAATTGCAATTTTCTAGACCCCCCTCCCCCCTTTAACATGTGTCACATAGGCATGATATCATTGGAGCCTTGGACCCCCCTCCCCCTTCTCGCGTGACATACTTTATGGACCTTCCCTTAATGAAAGACAGGGTATCGATAAGAACAAATTTACATACTCTCTTCATAAATAAATATATTACATTTCGCCACGGTAAATTCTGAATGAATTTTCTCCATTGTTTTACCCCTTATATATTTTGTACCTGGGCAATAAATTCGTGAAACAGGAGAATCCGTATCCTTAAATGGAGGTGACTCTCGATACGATACGATACGAATGTTGTACGGAAGGAATGGAATGTGGCCAAATAAAAATGAATTGCGTGGAAAGAAAGCAATACATAGAGAGAAAGCGGAGAAAGTTGTATTATTAAATTCTCCTCGAAGAAGAGAGAAAGCAGTGAAGGAAAGGTATTCGTGTATTTATTTATTGTTTATTTCGCTGACTTGTTACACTTTGTGGGCATGTTGGGTCCATTTATCTCTCACTTTCGCCCTGATTTATTATCGGCAGTTTTTCGAAATGGGCCACATTCCGATAATTGTTTCCAGAAAATAATGGGGTATAAAAAATAAAATGTTACAAATCTGAATTTGGCGGGATATTATTTTTGACGGTTTATTTACCCGCGATATAAATCGTTATTTAGAGTGACGTTATGTTATGATTTAGTAAAATTAATTCTTAGGTGTACATTCTTAAAATTAGGTAACGTGATAAATTTGAATTTGGCGGGAATTAATTTTTATCTGGGATGCTAAGCCAAATTGCTACCCGGGTAAAAATTTGAAGGGGTTTTCTGTGGAAATTTGGCCCGTTTTTATGCAAAGTTGAAAACTATCCGCAGAATTATGCAGAATAAAACTCACAGAAATTTTCTGCAGGATTATGTAAAAAAAATCAGAATGCAATATGTATCGAGCGTTTTTCGGTTACTGCAGAATTCAACACACTGATTTCTGCTCGGGTATTTAAAGTGATATTTTATGAATTAATTGTTACTCCCTTGGCATCTGTGAAACTGAAAGGAATTCGGATCTTGCTCGAGGAACGTAATGAATTGTGTCGTTTGTTACATGACTTTCTCCGCTTGGAAGAGAAAGCAGGACTTGATGTGCTTGTGGTCGTATCTATTTTAGAGGGAAATCTATGAAGCGGGCCTTTCTCTTTCAAAATGAATAATACTCTGTAACCGTGTCCCATCAAAATGTCGTGGTTGCCATGGGAACTCGTAATTTTCATCGTGGTTACCATAGTGATGGGGAAATCGGCTCCGTTTCCGGGTTTAACTTCAGTTCACTTCCCGCGTCGAAACAACGACTCGAAAATTTCGGCATTTCGTCAAGGTCATAACCTTTACGGGGATGATGACCTCGTCACCTTGCAAAACGACGAACCCCGAAAATTAGTGAAAATCGGGGTATTAGCGCCGGAAGGAGCGGTTTCACCGATGGAGCACTACTCCATGTCGAAAGTGCTCCCCTCCATCATGTTGGCCGTGCGGTCTGACCGGATTTCCAGCCTTTTGCCAGGTTATCGGTTTGAAATTAATCATCGGAATACAAACTGTTCCTCGACACTCGGTCCGCTCGCGGCGTTTGAGTTTTACATCAATAAAACGGCCGGTAATTGAAATATTTAATGTATGTAGGACGGGATAACTCATCGCCAAAATAAGCACATTTTTGATCATTTCTGGGAATTTATTTTAAAATTCTGAACAACAAATTTGTAGAGCAGGGAGTTGCCAATTGAAAAAAATATACACTCCAGATTTTGAGTTTTTGCAGGAGATTTCAAGGTTAAGAAGCTTTCTGCAAAAATGATCAAAACTGGCTAAAAACTCACCTCTATTCTATCAATCAACTCACTGCCTATAAATTTGTCGCCCAGAATTTTAAAACAAGTTCCCAGAGACAAGAAATGATTAAAAATGTGTTGATTTTTACGATTTTGGTGACGAGTAATCGAGTCCTACACTCTAAGAAATTTTACCACCAGCGCGGTGGTCATATGTGACTCTACCGGCAGGTGGCAGAAGACCACCGGATGGTGGATGCCCATCACCAGCTTAGTGATGATCAATCACCGTGCGGTGGTGCAGTTGTCACCTTGCGGTGGTTGCAGCTGTCACCATTCCGGAAGAGTCACATATGACCACCGCGTGGTGGTAGTGTTATCACCAGGTTTCTTAGAGTGTATGTTAAACTTGATGGTAAAAATGGCTGGATGATTGTTTTTTTCTGTGGTGTTTAGATGTTTTCTTGGGCCCCATGTGCGATTATGTGATTGCACCTGTAGCCAGATATGCGGGACATTGGGGAATTCCTGTCCTGACGGCGGGTGCACAGGTTTGAATGTTAATTCTTTTGGGCGGGAAAGGAGATATAATATTAACGGAGTGGATTTCATTAGGCGGACGCATTTCGTCACAAGCATGACCAATACCCCACGCTTACGAGGATGGCGGGATCTTACGCTTTAGTCGGGGAAGCGTTTCACGCTATTCTGGCGAGATTTGGGTGGCGCCATGTGGCGTTGTTCTATCACAACCATGCCGTCGGGTCGGGGAAAGGTGAGACAATTATTTCGGAGAAAATTGTCCTCGAAGAAATTTAAATTTACTGGAAATTTTGCATTTCTTGGGGAACAATTTATTCAAAATTTTGTTACCATGCCAACTAAGCTGGATTTATGTGTAGGTCACTCTCTGTGTCACTTTTCCCTGGGGACGATCTACTCCGCCCTGAACAACACGCCGGTTCACAGGAGCTTTGACGAGACGCAGGAACACTTCAACTTTCACGATGCCCTCAGATCCATCGCGGCCACGGCGAGGAGTGAGTCGAAACAAGTTGTGGCTTAAATTCAAGACACATGTAATCTGTACACGTGTGTAGGGTTTCGTACATATCGCATTTCCCGCCTAAAATAGTTTGGGGGAAAAATGAAAAAAACGGATTTTATATTTTTTTTAATTTCTCTCACAATGATGGTATTTCAGTGTATGTTCTTCGGTTTTGAACAAAAAATCTGTACACGTATTTATGTAGAGTTTTGTATTTATTATATATCCCGGCTAGAAAATTTTGGGGAGAAGTGAGAAAAAAAGACAAGGCGGGATTTATAAATTTATAAATTACTCTTGCAATGAAGCTCTTTCAGCGTATCCTCTTCGGTTTTGAGCACAAAATCTACACAAATTTATGCAGTGTTGCTCCCACAAACTCCCACTCCCACGTGGTAAAAACCGATTCGGTTCGAACACAGAAATCGTCATAACCATAACTTTTACTTAGGACCACCCTCCACTCTTGGCCTGTTGACGGAATGGGTTTGAAAATGATGATGTATACACGAGGTCGCGGAGAAAGTAGGGACTTTCACCCACTTCTCTCCTCGATTTGAGGGCCTTGCGAAAAGTATGTGGTCAAATTTTTGGTACGGCAGATGGCACACCCATTCATTGCTCCCTTAATATTTATAAAGATCTTCTGAGACATTTGCATTTCCCAGCCAGCTTTGACCGGTTCGTTATAAATACCAGTCTCTGAACTTCTTGCGGTGTAATTAAGCTAATCAAGTGGGCTATTCTGGTAAACAAAAGTAGCCGAGGAGGAGGAGGAGGTTAATTTAATGACGTTTTGTGTAGGATTATTGACCTGGTAGAAACATAGGATTCAAGTCTGGGGAGAAATCTGGGATTTCTGGATCTAATTCTGGATTCTCAGAGAGAGTGAAAGCCAAGTCAAGCCAGGCTTTTGTCTTTCTCTTTACTCACGCTGATTTGATCCTCCCGTTGAGAGAAGGAATAATCAAAGAAAATCTTGTACCGGGGAGGGTTCTGCAAAAGTGGTGTCTTCAACGTGCACATAAGGCACAATTCGTGAAAAACATCGAATTCGTAGCGAATCTTGAATTGTAGCGAATTCAGAGGTCATTTCGCTGCGAATTTCTGGACGATTTTTGTGCCGAGCCCGCTAGGATGTGCAGTGCACCACGATATGCTACCTTGGGGGTTTTGGTGGGTTTTAGGGCGAGAAATATCAGCAAAGCCCACGGGTTTTTGGGGTAGTCAGGGTTTTCAAATTCAAAATACGAGTAATATCTGATAACATGACAATTAGTTTTAGTTTTCCAAATTTAGTATCAATTAGTTTTCCAAATTTGATTGAATGTACGAAAACTATGAATTTTCACAAAATGTGTACGTTTGATGCTCGAATGCTCGAATTTCTTTGAGCAAAAAAAATTCATTTCGTATCATTGAAATATTAGGAAAATATGCATATCCGTAGTCTTAAAAAAATGCCGGAAATAATTTAATGTCTGTAAACCTAGAAACATGTTCAAATATGTAACATATTTAGAACATTTTGTGCTCTATAGGATTTAAGCAACACGCGGACAAAGTTGACCATCAGTCGTCATCAAATGAAAATGTTTAAACTAAATAAATACCCGTGCTTTGATTTGAGTTGATTTTTAATGAAAAAAGTGTAATTTCGCAAATTGAAAATATTTACATTCTGATAAAAAACCATACCTACTTTTTCCTAGGAATTTATCCTCTGAACTTAATTTTAAGCCGTCTCGTCTGCACGGCCCCGCTGAAGAATTGGTTGTTTCACCAAAATGAAAATATTTTGTCCTCTTGCTTCCTTTGTTAAGGCAATCGTTTCTCTTTGTTTACGTAGCCGAGGTTTTGGTGGCTATTGATTCAGCGGCGGGGAAGTCAACATTGAGGAAGGAAAATGACCACAATGTCGGTATAATGGGTTCCACTCGATGATATTTGCGATTCGCCATGCTTTTAGTTTTCATTAGACGGACGGATTTTCGCTCAGGTGGGCAATTTCTGGTCGAAAGAGAGAGCGATTTCTATTTGCAATTGGAGGATGAAATAAATGTCAAGGTTACGGTGGCGGCGGGATGGGCTTAATTGGGGTTGGCCTGCTTTTGTGGGAGGGAGGTTTCGGAGCGCTAAGTGGGACGCTGCGTCGTTTGTGCGGAGAACAGTGAAAATTAGTGAAAATGTTGAGCCTCATTTCAACCCAAATTGAATTCAGATTAGAGTAAAGAATTAGGTAGGTCAGAAAATGGTGGTTGATTACCTCATGAATAATTATTCGAACAAATTTGAATTTCGGGGTAAACAAGTGTTACGAAACAGGGTTGTAATCACATTAATGAAAGTGTTATATATAAGTGTACAAAATTTACAAATTTGCAAATCTTGAAGGGTCATTGTTAAAATCAATACAGTTTTAATCATTCTCGGCTCTGGGAATGCTTTTTAAAATTTGTAGAGCGAGGAGTTGCTAATTTAAAAAATGTACACACCAGATTTTGGCAGATTAAAAAAAAAGAGATTTCAAGTTTAAGATGCCTTCAGAAAATTGGGCCTCATCGAAACTGGCTTAAAAAACTCGCCATTCAATTAATCAACTTACTGACTACTAATTTGTCATCCAGAATTATAAAATAAATTCCCAAAACCGAGGAATGATTAAAAATGTGTGAATTTTAACAATTTTGATGATGAGTCATCCAGTCATATGTTAAATACATGTCATGTCAAGCTTTTTTGGTTTCAAATCCCGCATGAAAATCGAGTAAGGCACAACTTGCTTTACTTTTTACCGCACAATCACAACTGTGGGCAATTATCCTGCCAAGGAGAATGGACCAATTTTCATTCACCGGGTCGATTTTCATCATTGATATTTCAAAAAATAATGTAATTAGTATAAATAGATTTTAATTTAGTGAAAGGTTCCATTTATACGGTAAACAAAAATCTGGTCGTCACGAGGACACGAAACTTTGACCTTTTGAGTCTTTTAAACCAGTAATTAGTTTCTCTAATTAGTCGCCTATTCTTCCTACACGCGTTACGTGGGTGAAAACAGTATGTGCAGAATAATAACATGTCATTTCGTTGCATAGATACGCAGCGAGGTGGAAAATCACCCTCAAAATCGCATCACTTCCAAAACTTTCTCTTTACCAAACGTATCGAATTATTTGGTCAAATATGATATTTCTGAGCTTCGTATCAGTATTTGGTTTCTTGCACTTCAGAAAATTTTCAAGTTTTTTTTCAAAATCTTCAAAAGATTGCTCGATTTCTTTTAGTTTTTTTTGTTCGCCTGAAAAAATTTTGCAGACAAACAACAACTTGTTGAGATGCATTTCTGGAGAAAGGAAGGCGGATGTCGGAGATGGAGATTGATATGCAATTCAAATCAGATCCTTCTTCTCCGGAAATGTGGATAGAGATGGAGTGAGACATGTACGAGTCGTGACGTGATTTGATATCGAAAATCAAAAAAATTGGTGTGTAGTCTTTGCATTTTCGAGAGAAAGGGGGGGCTCTGCGGGAGGGATGAGGATTTGAGGCAGAGACATAAATTTATAATCTCACCCTACCCGTATTTCTGTAAAAAATGCAAATTTCTAAATCTAAATTTACGAGTTTTCAGATAAGTGCTAATTTCACACGGCAATGTAAAGTTAATTGTTCGTATTTACTACAAAATTGCCAATTTGAAAAAATCACTTTTGAGGAAATATATTGTGAAAAAAATGGTAGGGAGTTGGACGTTTTTAAATTTGTAATTTTGTAGTATCAAAAATTAACTTTGTATTAAAGTAGAAAACGTTGCATTTACCTCAAAACTCGTGAAATTGATGCCATTTGAGAAATTTGCATTCAAATGGATTGAATTGAGGTAAAGTGAGATTTAAAATCGATGATAGCATTATTCACCTTAAGGTTGACCCAGTTTGGGTTGAAATGACAATTTATAAGCACTGTCAGTGTGTTGGGATTCGTTGTGCATGGCCCGTCACGTCCGGGATGAAGGGAAGTGGAGGAGGCAGATTTTGGTGGATAGCTTTCTCCACAAATAGACACGACTTTCTCCGCGGAAATGCATATCCACATACATTTCATCCACCTACACAAACTGGTTGACACTTAATGCACCATGGTTTCCGATGTTTTCAAGAAATTTATAAAAACATGACGTTTTCTCTCAAAATGAGCATATCTTGCAAATCTCAGAAATTGAACATAACAACATAACTTGCCAAGTTGTGCGAAATTTCGCAACACTTTTCTTATAAAACATAGAATTTTTTTGTAAACTTACCTAGCATGTTTTTATTTCACAAACTCATCCTCCGCATTAATTTCTTTAGAAATTGGAAATAATCCCTGGAAACAAAAATACAACAGGACTATCTGTGCAAATTTGTGAAATCATATTTTGCTAATCCTGTCACGACACGAAGTTTTTGAGTTTTGCAAGTTTGCAAATTAATTGAGCTGTGATGGGAAGTTGACGCCGATTTTTGGAAAGACACGAAAATAAAACAAGCCAAATTTTTCTTAAAAAAGCCTACGCAGGTTTTCATCAAAATTTGAATTCAGGACGAAAATCGTGACAAGATCAGGTGTAAAAATTCATGGCACAATTTTACCCAAAATGCAGAACCCTGTCTACTTTCATACATAACCAAACACAAAGACACGCACGCACGACATAAAATTTCCTTATAAAAAAGAATGAAATTTGATTTTTTGTTTATAAATTTCAGTCGTCGTCCTGTGCGCCTCACCGCGCAAAGTGCGAGACATTCTCTTGGCTGCCGAGGAGTTGAAAATGGTCTCGTCCGGAGAATACGTTTTCTTCAATGTGGAACTCTTCACAAAGTAAGTCATAAATAAACCACGTGATTTCCCGAGTGCAAATTTGAAATGGTTTTTCCTGCAGGAATTTGGCATGATTTTGTGCATAAGTTGTGTCCAATTTTCTGCAGGAAAATCATTTGTAGAGCGATTTTTGCAGAAGACTATACCATTATGCATATGCGATTCTGCAGAATTTAAAAAAAATTAAAATTTTCGGCAGGATTATGCAAAAAAAACATGCAGGATAACGATATTTTCTCGATTCGATGACTGCAGAATTCATTTTCCCGACTTTGTGCAAAAATTTTACAGATTCACTTTATGCAAAGCGATTTGTGCAGAAACGTATACATAATTTTGCACACATGCTTCTGCAGAATATATAAAACTCTTAGATATTTTGGGCAGGATTATCTACAAAAAATGTATATGCAGAACACAATATGCATCCAGCTTTTGTCGCTAACTGCCGAATTCGGCACAGTATTTTCTACTCGGGAACTACTATTCTAGATTCTTTTTTTTGCATCCATTCCGCACCATCCCACGTGACGCTTTGTTCCTTGTGAGGTGAAAGTTGGTCCGAATGTTGCCCAATAAATAAGGAGGGCACGTTTTCCTCTCTAAAAAAAGTTAAATCGCCCCACAACTTTCAATTTTGTGGAACACTTTTCCTGTTGGAAAGTATTTTTGAAAGTTAGGGAAAGTGGGGAAACATGTCGGTCGGTTTGGTGGGGAAAGTGGACGCATAGTAATTGCGATTTTGGGTGAGGGTCCTGAGAAAGGAAAATCACAATAAATAAGATTTCCATGCATGTAAATACAAATTCTGGGAGAGTCATGGTTAGATTGGATGCGGGGGTGGGAGGAAAGAATGTCACGGTTTTTGCATATTTTCACTCTGACGTGGTAAGTTTGCTATTTTTTGCAACACTTGGAGAAAGTTGGGTTATTATAGGGCGTGATTACGATTGAGAAAATTTACCCAGTGTGAAAACAGAATTTTTCTCAGTTTTGCTCTCCGTTAAAAATAAATGGGACAAATTGTGATTTTCCAGTTTTTACCACCATTCAAAACAATTTAGAAATCCACCGTAAACCCCACTTTTACCCACCTGGGAGCAATGTGGTATGTTATGTACACCCAAAAAACGAAGTAATTCCAATTTTTAATGTCACATTGTCTCCACGTGTTCATTAAGCACGTGTGCTGCTCTTACCAATACCACAGAATTTCGTTTTTTCCATTTTTCCCATAGTAAATCCCACTTTTTCCCACCTGCCATGAGAAACCCCTATTTTAGCATGTGTCACACCGTCTCCACGTGTCCCGTTCTTTAGGCACGTCCCCCCATAACGTACAAGGACAACTAAACTCTCGTGGAGAAAGTATTGAATGGAAAAGTTGTTTATTTGTGTGCTTCCTCTTCGACAAGAATGCGATGAGAATCGCACTTTCCCCAGGATTGAGACGTGTCAAAGATTTGTATAGTCGCACCCATTATTACGCAAATTCTTCCCCTTCTTTCTTCTCCCGGCCGCATTAGTAGTTTTTTCTAATCTCGAGAGAAATCAGTGCCAATTCATGAAAGAGAAAGGGAAAAAAGTATGTTGGATATTTCTTCCTACTTACAATGAGGAGGAGGAAGTGAGTGAAGGGAAGGACCAGTTTCCAATTTGTTGTCCATTTTTATACATGGATTTTCTGCAGCATCTGCAGAAAATTCTTGTGGAGATTAACGTATCGGTATTTATGGAAGATACAAGTTTCCGAGCACGGTTGTAGAATTTGACATAATTCAATAACCGAAAACATTAATGAAAATAGGTACAAAATGTGAAAAATTGTTTTATTTTAGTCTTTAACATGATTCAAAATATGTAGATAGAATGTAGGAAAAAGTGCATTTTGCATTCTTATTTCAGAGGTGATATTCCATCCTCGTCATATTCTGTCACTAACCCGAAACGAAATATTGCTAAAATATTTTTTAGCTGTAGAAGAAATTTTACTTGATTCCTACAATTTCAAAAAAATGATTAAAATTTTGATTTTCAGTCTGCAGAAAGGTTACAAACCGTGGGAGAATCGGAATGATACGGCGGAGAGGAATTTACGTGCGCGCCGCGCGTACGAAGCCGTCCTCACGGTCACCGTTCGCCCCCCGCCGGACAGCGAGGAGTACAACTCCTTCGACACCATGGTTAAGGAAAAGGCCATTTCCAAGTTCAACTTTTCCTACGGGGACGAACCTGTGAATCCCATCGTGACAGCGTTCTACGATGCCGTCATTCTGTACGCCATCGCGCTTAATGAAACCCTCAAAAACGGCGGGAATATTACGAACGGGTCCGAAATTACGAGGAGGATGAGGGGAAAGACGTTTCAAGGTGAGTTGTTTGTTACTCAGAATGGAGGTCTCCCAGCGTTTGTTGTCTGATTTTGGGCAAATTAGTGTCAATGGATTGCAAAAAGTACAATGAAATTTGTGATGGAAGCCATCTATTAATGTTTGGCGGAGATATTAGCATCCGAAGAGGAGAAGATGAGCCTTAGACTTGAGAAACTGTGCAATTTCCAAATTTTCTGTGCGTGTTCTCCTCTTCGGATGCAAATATCTCTGCAAAAAGTGTCCATTGAGAGATCGTGTCCTTTGCAGATTTCATGAGTTAACAATAAAGGAATATGTATATGGATTTAGCTAGAAAATGTGATTTTACATATTTACCAAGTTTGGCACATTTAGTATTCAATCGGATTTTTTATGTATTTGGGGAAACTTTAAGCCTCCGTAATTTATGTGTAGATACCACACATTTATTTGTATTTACGGTGCAACTAATTAATTGACCCCTTGCAGCGCTTCTAGTTTTGAGATTAGGGTTGCATCTTTCGCAATGTCTTTTCTTCTCATACATAAAACAGTGGGGGTATTAGTTACGAGTTCGCATCTTTAGTAACATTAGGAGAAAACAAGTTCGCAAAAATATTTGGCTTGAAAATTGGCACATCTTCTCTTCTAGTATTTAGTTTGCAATTTTTACTTCAAAATTATATTGTCATGTAAACATACGAACTCGTAAAAAATAACCCCGATGAATCCATCGAAAATTGTGGGTGGGGGTACAAGATTCATGGGAAAAAGGTTGGAAAAATTACATAAACGCGTTCTCTTGGAGGCGCAATTTCTCCAAAAATTATTTTTTTTTGCCAAAAATTTCTGGAAGGATAGAATGAAAATGTAATTTTATTTTTCCCCGGTGATTTGGTTTCTTTGAAATGCATTTATGTATGTACATCTCCTTTTGAGAGAAGCTTATTAATTACTTTTGGAGGGTGACCTACTTGGAATTTTGTGCTGATGCCGACGATGAAGAGGATGTAATCAACGGCTTCTTTCATCTATGTAGTCTCAAACCATGCGGTTTTGCACATGGCACTTTCTTCGTACTTCTCTGCACTCTTAACAATTTGGTGGCAATTTATTACCGGGCTGTAACGACCGCATATATGTGCATATGCGAACAAGTTAGTTTTAAATAATAAGCATCAAGTAAATATAGTAACTTTAAAGTTTTAATTTCTAGGGAAATTTAAACTTGCAAAAATAATTTACCAGGAAAATTTTGGAGTAAAGGCATTAAAATAATTATTTGTATGCCAAATGCAAGACTTCCGTGCTTGCGGTACTTTTCTAATTGCTGACGAACTTGAAATCTGTTAGTGACGCGATTAAAGCAACCAATGTATTAAATACTTAAGTATTTTTCTTAAAGGAAAGATTCAGTATCTTTTACGGGGAAAGTGAGACGGGTCCTTAATCCGGTGTCAATAGAGTATGCAATCTCATACATTCAAGGTCGACAGCAAAATTAGCACGTGGTGAAATTAAGCATATTAATTTCAAGTTATTATAGATAATCTGCCATTTTTTGAGATGAAAAGATTTGCACATTTTTTGGGAAGTATTTTTTTGCTAACATTTGCTTCATCCTTGATCAATTTTATGAGCTTTTTCAATCCACGTTTTGCCCATTTGGTAATAAGCTGTAATTCGGAGAATCACAAGTTCAAATGTGATATGCAAATAGGTTTTGTAAATTTTGTAAAATTGGGAAACTTTTGTTAACGACTTTTCCTTTCAGGAATCACTGGTAATGTGAGCATTGACGAGAACGGTGACCGAAACGCGGACTATTCCCTCCTCGACATGGACCCCGTCACGGGAGCTTTCCACGTAAGAATACATTTGTACAGTGGTGACCTTAAGTCAACACATTAGCTAATTGACCACCACTTCCGTCACAGGGGGCTGTGCATGATGGATTTGTTTCCCAAAGAGAATTTTGTCCCCTTTAAGTTCTGTAAAATCATCGTACGGTCCCCACTTTTTTATGTGCATGATGATTACAATAACCAGTAAAAGTAACCACTTTCAAGAAATAATGGGAGGAAAGTGGATTTTTGCAGCTATTTTGACCTGCAAGAAATGCAAGGCGTAAGAAACTACGTCCCGCCGCTTTAATTCATACGGCGCGTGGCAGGATGGCGCCTATTTTTTGCACTTTTTTGCAGTTTCTTGCACCTCGCATTTCTTGCGTTTCTTGCTTTGGAAATATGGCAAACTCGTAAAAAGCGAAAGACTAAAAATAACATTTCGTTCCACAGGTGGTGGCGCACTACTCGGGTCGGACGAAATCTATCATTGATGTGGAAGGGACGAAAATCCACTGGGCCGGGAATCGAGCCACCTGGCCGCCAGACACGCCTAAATGTGGCTTCGATGGGACCGGATGTCCGAGTAAGTGCAAATAAAGTGTGGCATTTTGGGACCATATTTGAAGTAATAATGACCAGAGGGTGGATATGCATTTATTTCGAAGTTTTTTATTTGATGGCGACCGACGGTCAAACTTTGTCGGTGTGTTCGCTAACTCGCATAGATCACGAAAATTGCAAAATATTAATTTTGCATATTGTCAAATATTTCTGGTTTTCAGACGCAAATGTTATTGAAAAAATGTTTTGTATATTTTTTTCAAAAATACATTTTGTAAATATTTCAACGATGTGAGACAAAATTTCCTTCTCAAAGTGATTGACCATTTTTGGACGTCCATTTTCGTGTATAATTCATGTACAAATTTTTTCTAACAAGTTTGTGAATTTTGAAAATTGTGTTAGGATCAAGGTTAGACCTCCCATTTTTCAAGTGACCAATACCCTTTTCATGAGAGAAAGTAAATTAAGAGGATAAAAATCTGATACGTTTTTTTAGCAAAATTGTCTCATTTATTCTTCACTCTTGACAGATTCATGTCCGAAGTGAGGAATAAATGGGTTTTAGAAATTCTTGACCATGAAACACGATGATTTTTAGGGATTTAAGCTAAAAATAAAGTCTTAAGTTCGTTTTCTTCTCCTTTTTGGGTTAGCCATGCCGAGATACGTGATCGTGGTGATCGTCCTCTCTTCCGCCCTGGTCATCATGCTCATCTCCTTCTTCTTCATTTACCGGTAAGCCGTCTCTTCCACCTTTTTTAAGCTTCTCCTCCATCGTCATTCATAATTGTGGGACGAAATGGTACGCAAGAGATAAATTATGCATCATGATGGCCGTGTAGAAAGATGGGTGGTTGGTGATCTCTAAATTTGGAGAGATCAAGTCAACGACCAGGGTGTTCTCGCCCCGGGTTTTATTGGGTTTTGTATACATACTCTGGTTTTACCTCAAACTAATAATATGGAGACACTTATTTAGGAAAAATTAAGGTTTCTGAGGAGTATTTCTTGAATATTTGTGTTAGTTTTGCTACAAATTGAACAAGGAAACATTTAGTAAAATATACGTATACGGATACTTTCTATAGAAAGGAGGTCTTCCTGCGGATGTTCTCCAATTTTGGGCAAACTGGAGTTAATCGATCCTAAATTTAACTAGCATATAATTTGGGAAGGACACGATCTCCCAATGAGCACGTTTTGTAGAGATATTTGCACCGGAGGAGGAGAAAACGCGCCTTAAAGACGGAAACTTGTACACTTTTCAAATTTACTTCCAGTTTTCTCCTTTTCGGATGCAAATATCTCCGCCAAACGAGACCATTGGGCGATTCTGCCCTTTGCAAATGTTGTATTAATTAAATTTGCGATAGATTGAAACAATTTTGTCAAAATCTGAGAGCATACGTTGGGAGACCTTCAGAAAACATGCCGGTGGTGCTTTTTTGCGCAGCGTTTTTGGAAACCCTGTTCCACCAAAATATGACGCATCCTTTCCGAGTGGTTACATATGATCTTGAGATTAGCGGCCTAGTGGGGCCTGTGAGGTTTTGCTAAGCGTGTGTGGTCGTTGGGGAGAAAGTGGGTGGCTAAAGGTTCGGTAAGTCTCTTAAGCCGTGTTGATGTGGTGAGAAGACTAATCTTTGGCCTTTAAGTGGAGCCTTATTATTTATTCTCGTCATGTCACAAGGAGCAGCAGCACCGAAACCCGGGTATTACTGAGATCTTTCTTTGAGATAGCGGTGAAAAAAGTTGATTCCGCTCGATTGATAAGTTTCGTAACTTCCTCTGGAAATGAGAGATGTTCAATTCCCATCTGTTTCCTTAATACGGAATTTTTTTGAAAATTTTGATTTGTTTTGGGAAATTTGGTTGCTAATAGTGTATATGTATTTGAATGTCCACACATATCGCCAAATTTTCGAAATTTTCAAAAACAGTGGATACTTAAAAAACAGACAGTTGGCGATTGGCCTAGATGAATTAGATGATGATAGAATTGAGTTTCTCTTTTGTGAAAAAAACTGGAGGAAACCGCTCAAATTTATGGCAGAAATTTTGCACATATTTAAGAAAAATTTAATAATTTAAAGGATTTAATTTTACTTTAACTAATTTAAGTGTTAATCAAAGATACATATTTCAGACTTTAACGACCCGGCTGGTATAAAAATTAGCAACAACATTTTCAAAAACGCTCACAAATAATGAAAAAACATACAAAATCAATAGACACACAATATTCCTCCACAAAATCTCTTTAAAAAACAGTCGCAAATAGAAAAAACCTTTGTTTAAATACGTATTTCCACGATTTTTCGTAAATACTTATCCGCCCTCTGATAAGGAAACGCTTTTAATCCAATTGCAAAAATTTAGCTTTGGTTAGTTTTGTCCAGAGAGGAAGGAGTCGCTTGATCTCAATTTTTCTGGGCGAGATTCATCCACTTTGCAGACAGAGTGGATCCCCTCAACTTGTTTGATCCTGGTACACATAATTCGCCCCTGCAAAACAAGCCGGGTTTTTCCTCCTCCTGCTTTCACCACTTTCTCCGGGAGAAAACATGTAATGAGATTACATAAGAATTGACAAGAGTTTTTTTCTCATCTTGTTGTTGTGATATCTCGAGTTTAATTTAACACGGGAATAATTGTCCGCCTACAGACAGACGTATCTGCACTCTTAGAAAACTTGTATTAAATCATTACTAACACGAATACATATACAAATGCACTGTTGAAAACAGTGGAGTCACATATATACTCCGTACTGGTATTGATTTGGTAATAACTTACTACCCGATTGGTAGTAGTTTGTTTCTGAGTGGTAAATTTTTCATTTTTTGACCTGATTTTTTTATATAGCTCGCTACACAATTCGTAGCTTGAAAAAGGCTCCATTGTGAGAAGCAAACTGCTACCAAGTCGGTAGGAGGTTACTACCGAATGAATTCCACTGCGGAGTATATGCCAGATTGTTGATACCATGTATTAAATTTTGAAACGTTTTGTTGTTGGCACATTTTTAAAAGCTTCTAATGATCACATACAAAATTAATTTGGTGCTGGGATTGGACAATTATGCAATGTATATTTATGCATTTTTTTTTTCGACTCAAATAAATTTAGGGAATTTCAACCCTTTATTACATATATTTAAGATTAGTTCGTACAATGAGAATTCCAAACACAACTATTCTAAAAAAAACGGAATAATCATCATACAAATGCAGCTATAATTAGGCCATGATTTAAAATATGCCGAAAACTTAGAGATATAATTTCGTATTTCATTCATTCACGAAAAACTGAAAGAAATGGCTTTATATGATAAGGAAATAAGAAGATTCAGCCTAACCTGACACCTAAGTTGTTGACATACCCACGACGCCAGGTAATGGGTTGGGATCCTCCCTGGGGCTGTGGGTATGTCAACGCGTCCCTAACCTTACCGATGCCAAGTGCTAGGAAATGACTGAAAATAAAGAACCTTCCCAACCCGGGTACGCTCGCATTTTTTGAAATTTCTATAGGTTCTTTAAAAGAATTTAGGAAAGATGTGCCAAATGCAACTTAATACAAGAAGTAAAATTAAATGCTAATTACAGTTTAGTCTCCCACGGCGGTGGATCTTCTTGGGAGGAGGACTTTACTTGTGTCATCAGGGGTAGGAATTAAACACTGCCTCTGACTCACTCTGCTTCATGACCACGTTATTTAGTACAATGACAAGTCAATAAATAATTCTTAGGAAGAGATTTGTAGAATAATACATGCTTATGTAAGAATATTTTAACTACCTGAAGGTGGGAAATTTTATCAAAATATTATTTTAAATTGAGATTAATGTTTATTCTATTGTTGATCATAGTGTATAGTTTATATTTTTTCCATTTTCGATGGAAATTGTCCATCAAAACTTTCCCACCTCGCATGCAAACATGGAATTCAGACAATATTCGTCCGAAAACCATGTGCCTAAAGTGGGACAAATAATCAAAATTGTCCCCAAAGTGATTTAGAAAGTGAACATAGGACTTATATATCGTGCAAAGACCATAATAAATAAATATATTATCGTACTTCACATTTCGAGACCCATTAATCCCTGATCGAGAGACATTAGTCAGGTCTCTGCTGAGAATTTTTGAAATAAAAAGCCAGAGGGGCTGAAAATGGACACATTTAAAATAATGACTCGATTTGATATCTTTAAATGGACAAAAGGGGCAATCCCTACCCTCATGTATGCCCATTGACTCAGCCATTTTTGGCGTTAGACCAGTATTGTGCAAAAGTTTATAAATTACGTCTTGTTGTTGGCACATTTTTAAAAGCTTCTAATGATCACATACAAAATTAATTTGGTGGTGGGATTGGACAATTATGCAATGTATATTTATGCAAAGTTTGGTTTTACATGATTTATAATTATGTGAGACGACCGTTATGCAAGGAAAATTATGTAAAGTGACGGAAGGCTGATTTTTAAAAGTGCAGTGGTGTTAGTGAAATTCCAACTTTCTCGAGTTTTCCCTGGTTCCTTTGTATACGTGAAATTTGCTTTCTTCTTCTTTCTTCGCGTGGAGAAAGTGGTGCTTGGTTCGATTCAGAAATGCTCCACTGACTCAATATGCACGCTTGGATGGATGGATGGAAGGATAAATAGTTTACAAAGTCGGGCTTTAGAAATTGCATCACTGTCAAAGGAAACGATGGGCTGTGCAGAGGGGATGGTGGGGATTAAAATGTGCCAAATTTTTACAAATAAAATTTGAACGGCTTTCCTGCACAAATTTTGCACACTTTTATGCAGAGCGATTTGTGGAGAAAACTATGCAGAATTGTGCACATACGGTTCTGCAGAATAAAACATAAAAATTTTCTGCAGATTATGTAACCAAAAATTTAGCATAGTACAATATGCACCGAGGTTTTGTCGATTAATTTCGCAGTGATTTCTCCTCGGAATATTAAGGAATTTTGGGAACAGGGAAAACATTCTGTGAAAAAAATAGATTTGCATTGAGGCAATTAACGCAGTTATTTGTAACTCGGTAAGTTTTTATAAATAACTTTATAAGCACTTACAAAATGAAAAGATGCCCTTGCTCTGAGTAAGTTTAAAAAAATTTAAAAGCCAATTTTCCTCAGAAATGTGCGTAAAATTTTGTAAAAGTTTGCCGATTCAGGGAATTTTCAAGTTAATAAAGACTCAATGTCTTCTTACAATATTGTTTCTCTAAAAAGCTAATTTTCCATGGAAGCATTTGCAAAATTTTGTAAAAGTTCGTTAGTTTATGGAATTTACAAGTCACTACTGCATGAATGGGTTCATTATTTCCTATAATTTCACTGCGTTTTAGGGAAATTTTAATCCAGAAAATTATAAAATTCACAAAGATCCTGATAAAAGTTTGCGAAAAATGGTAAAGCTTTTCGCGAAAAGCGAGCATACAACAGATTTGTTTGGTTGTTATGGTGCTGACAATGGGGGGATTTTTGTAGTCGCGACATAAATCTAATTTACATGTGTAGCCCGTTAAATAAATAAATGTTGACATTTTGCCCTGCGTCGTTAACCCGCGGGGAGAAAGGTGTGTTGAGTTGGTGACTAAAGTGAAAGCAGGAGTTCTCTTTGTCTCTTTATTATTTTACTACCTTTTCCCTCGTGGCATTAGGCTCGTATAGTTTTGTTATGTAAATAAGTCCACTACTTGCTCCCGCTACGACAGAGTCTGTGGGAACGTGCACAAATTACGGGGGTGAAAATGGGAACTCTTTTTTGTGAGAGTAGAACTGTAATTAGGTGTTTAAAAAGTTAGGCTAAAAATTACCAAAAATGAGGGATTTTAATAACCATGCCAACCACAAAAATATGATTTTGTTTCCCAAAAATTCGGCTAAAAGTAGCAAGCACTGAGGGATTTTAGTAACCATGCGAATTACAAAAATTTTGCATTAGGCATACCATATTTGCCCCGGAATATTAGTCATTACAAATTTCACCCAAATGCAGGAAATTTATTCTTATGTTGGTGTCATGGGCGCATTTTGAAAACCTTTTTCTGTCAAATCGCTTTTTGGAGTTAAGTTTTAGATCGAATTTTAAAAAAGTCACCGAAAATTTGCAATACGACAAAAGTTGTGAATTAATTTGGGGAACAAATTTAAGAACGAGTAATTGAAATAACAAACCATTTTGATTACAAAAAATCGAAACCCGATTTTCCAGAGTGAAAAACCATTTTTTTTAGAAAACTTATTTTTAGATGTTAAGATTTTTTTACGTAAAACAAACGGACTTATAAAATCCTGAGTAGATTCCGTTTTTTTAATCGGAAAATGCGACTCACTTATTTTTCAACCGAATTTTTAGGATTGTGTGTGATTTCTTTTCCTCGCGTTCGTCATGAACAGTCCGTCCCATACAAATATGCGTAAGAATGGAAACTGGAGAGAAAAGGGAGACCTTTTGAGCGAGTGAGTTTGTTGTGTTTGAGGAAAATTAGTCCCGACAAGATGAAGCGTTCGAGAGTTTGTTGTTTTCAGCCGCGCAACAGCTTACACGTTGACGTAGCTTAGGCTTCGCTGTATCGAAATTGTGCCCGGATTAAATAATCCGCATCCAGGTGAAAGTCACTATTTTGCAATCAGCACGAAACACGGGTTTACTAAGAGAGAAACGTGGCCAAATTATTTGAAGATTTGACTAAAAAAGTTTGATTCAGTTTACAGTAGGTCAGTTGACATTTTTGAAATTGAGTCTCGACGAATCTATGCAAAATTGTATTGCAAAATTTTATAAAATTTATGTGTAAAATTATTATAAATTTGGATCAAATTTAAAAGCATTGACGCACTTTAAATTAACTAAATTTTTTAAATTTAAATCGAAGGATTTATAGATATTACAAAATGTTTGAAATTTTGATTAGATGAAAAATTTGACACATTTTAAATTAGTTGAAATTTTGGAATTTGAGTCTTGACAGATTAGCAGACCAGTGGAAATTTAAATTTTGAATAATTTATGAATATTTCCAAATTATTTGAAATTTAGCATTAAAATTAAAAAATTGAACTGATTTTAAAATACTGTTTTTTTTAAACTGATCCGTCTCGCCAGTGGCAACTTGAAACCTGCCGATTTTCCTGGATATTTCTAAACGTACATAATCCAGAATTGGATTTGACTCGTCCATAAAGCACTTTCACTTTGGTCTTCCGTTTGTCAAACGTCTTTAAATTAATCATCTCCAAGTCGGGAGAAGCTGCTGCTCGTCGTCGTCGTCTTGTCAGGGTGGACTTTGACCTCTTGCTTTCTCTTCTTGGCGGAGTGGTTCTGGAGGCTGCCTTACTTTACCTGATTACTCCGGCGCCACGGTTTTAATTGATTAAACCACTTTCTCCTAGACGGATTTCGGACTGGGTGTCCTCTCTTCGAGGCTGTGCAGAAGGGGTGAGGTCGAATTTTGGGTAACTATCTGTGTTACGTCACCACCATTAGTAGAGCCCAAATTTATAAGGGGACTCGGTTTTAGGAGTTTTGACCACCACGTGGCAATGGGAAATTAGGGATAAAATATGTCTCATATTTTCCTATTTTGACTAGCAATTAAAATATATGGAAATTAAATATGAGAAATGTGATAAAGGGACGTTTTCCAATTTTTACTATAAATCAAAATTTGTGGAAAATGGGACAAAATGTATTTTCCCAATTTTGACCAACAATTAAAATGTGTGAGAAATTTGAAAAGTGTTTTTTTACTAAATTCATTCTTCAAATTGTGAACCAGCCATTTTTAATTATCAACGCCAAATGTTTTCCATTTTTCCCACCTGCCCTGTGAAAAATGTGATTTTCCCTGAAAACACGATGACCCATGACCAGCATCCCTCCTGCATGGTCTCCCCACTTGATTTATGCTCTCCCCTTGACCACGCCATAAAGTAGGAAGAAATTGTAGAATCTACTTATAAAGTTTAGTGAGTGAAAGTGGTGGGTCCAAATTTTGCGATTTCTGCCACGTCTCTGTTCTCCTCTCGCTAATGGATCTTTTATGGATTTGGTGAGCAAGGTCGGCATCTGGCTGATCTGATTGTCTTCCAAAAATATTTTATCATGTGCGTCACATAATGCATCTCATCTTCTGTACATACATATTTGATTACAAGCCGGGTTTAATCTCGGAACTTCGTCTCTTTCTGTGACAGGTTGGGTCGTCATGGGAACTAAAATAGAGAGGTTCTTCCTATTTTTGGCTGAAGCTTTTAGGAAATAAAAACATTGTTTTGTCAGGTTGGTATGGTTACTAATGTCCCTCGATTATTTTTGGAAAAATTTTTTAGGAAATAAAAACAATTTTTTTGTGGTTGGATGGGAACGAAAATGGTCTGTGTATGATATTTATATCTGAATTTTTTGGGAAATAAAAATGTAAATTTTTTTTGTGGCCGTCATAGGAACTAAAATAGCTCTGTTTTTGATATTTTTAAACGAATTTTTTAGTCAGAAAAATATTTTTTGCCAATGGTACTAAAATTCTCTGGTTTTGATTATTTTTATCTGATTTTTAGGAAAGAAAAACATGTTTTTGTGGTTGTCATGGTTGCTAAAATGCTTCTTTTTTACTATTTTTTAACCATTTTTTTGGGAAGCAAATACACGTCAAATATTTTTTCGGTCGTCATGCAAACGACACAAACAAAAGAAAACATATCAAACATTGTTTGTTTACTGGTTACATAAGATTTGAAAACAAAAATTGAAAAATTGGTGTCATCGAAACCCTGTTAGTTTCGTGGGGGATTTGAAGCGTTGTAATTTTACTTACGCGAGCAATATATCATTTTCACTAGGGCAAGTCCAGTTTAGGTTATTTTTAGGCGTTTTTTAGAAAACAAAGCTATGTCAAATATTTTTTTGTAGTCGCCATGCGAACGACACACACAAACATTGTTTGTTTTTCTTGCTTGTTACATAACAAGATTTGAAAGCAAAATTGAACAAATGGTGTCATTGAAACCCTATTAGTTCCGTTGGGTGCGGAGACACTGGTAGAATTTGAGTCGTCGTAATTTTACTGACTGGAGCAATATATTGTTTTCAGTGGGGCATGTCCATCCATCGGGATGTGGTGGTGCGGGTGCGGGTGGCAGAATGCATGGAGTGAAATTTAGAGTGAAAGTGAGAGCCAGCTTTCTACTTGCTTACTCGGGTACAAGAAGTGAAAGTAATGAGCAGGCCGGATTTCACTTCTTCTTCTTCTTCTTCTTCTTAAACAGCTTACAGGGCTGGGCAAGCAGAATGTGGCGTAGTTTTGGGAAACTTTCCCTGGAAATATTGGGAAATTTGAGGAAATTTGGGGTGCAATTAAAGAGAGTTGTTTAGCAAAAATCAGGAAAAATCGTGGGCAAAATGAGGGATTTGTTAAGAAAATTTGGAAAATAGCGAAGGAAATTTGGGGTGAAATAGGGAAAACTATAGCAAAATTAGGGTGAAATTAAACAAATTTGTGGCAAAATTTGGATAAAATTAAAGAAATGTGTGGCAAAATTGTGGCGAAATGGGAAAAATTAGTGGCAAAATTATGCTAAAATTAGAGAAATTTGTCGTAAAATTAGAGAAATTTGTAGCAAAATTATGGTACAATTAAGGAAATTTATGGCAAAATTTGGGAAATTTAGGGCCTGGAATTTGTACGAATGCCCAAAACGGGTGACACACCACGTGCAGGCCCTCTTATCCGTTTCTCATTACATTTCTCTTGCCACTCACGCGTCACTTGGTTCGAATCCGACCAAATCTCATTAGTCATGCACGGGTGGAACTCGGTTAAAAAAATTGTTGGAGATAATTGGCTTTCGTTTTTCATTAAATCGTTCCCTCCTTAATTATTGGTCATGATTATTTTATTATTATTATTGCGCAATTACAAGGACCCACTAGGCCGGCGTGTAATGGGGAAAGTTATATCATTCTGAATTGGGCCGTGTTTCTTGCTAATTTTATTACTACCAGGCACATCGACAAAGTTTTGCGGGAAGAGGGAAAGAGACCAGGGTTTCGGGGAGATATTTTCAAAAAAACTTTGAAAATAGTAGTGTTTTGGGAAGAGCGATTTTTTGATTTGGCGTGTTTTAAGCATTCAATTTGAAGATTTGGAGGAATTTTCAAGCATTTTAACGTGCTATCGAGATGGGAAATGTGTCAAGCAACATTTCTGCGTTAAAAATCACTCCAAGAATTATGATTGTTTCAAAAATAAGATCAACCCAGATTGAAAATTTAAACGGATTTCCTGCTGAAATTTGGCTTAATTTTGGCTTAAAAACTTCATGCTCACCGATTTTTCAGAAAACTATGCACATACGATTCTGCAGAATAAAACCTATAAAAATTTTCGGGAAGAATGTGTAAAAACGATTTTGCGGGATTCGATACGCATTTGAGTTTTGTCGCCTACTGTAGAATTCGACACACCGATTTCTACTCGGGCGAGCTACCGAGTTCATTTTATTTTTGAAATAATCACAACTTTTTTCGTTGTTTTTAACCAAAAAATCTCGACAGACATGAGTCAAGGCACGTGTCACAAGGCTCGTGTACGATTTAAGTTTCGAACAAATTGCGGGAAATTGGTTACACTAAAATCTTTTGAGGAAAGGAACACACTGGCGGAAATCTTCACGTCATCCGCAGCTGGCTCAAAGAGAAGAGAGGCCTGGAACAAAGTGAAAGTTGTGCAAGTTAAGCAAAAACAAACAAAGTTTGGTTTTTGGATACATTTCCTAATGAATGAGTAACAAGTTGGTTGTTAGTTTTTGGTTTGGTTTGCTCCTCTTCTTGATGTGTGAGAGAGAGAGATAATTTCCTCGAGAGTAAGTTTCTCAGGGTGGGAATTAGGTTAAGAAAATAATGGAATAAATTTTCGGCCAATTTGAGGCCATCAATTGTGGGAAGATTATAATGGGAAGTTAGTCTTCGAATTAATGTCCAATGTTGGTTGAGTGATTAAATTTGCGAAATTTTTGCAATACTAAAATTTAGCTAGGATTGATTCTTGGGAAATTTAAGGTCATTGTGACTAGATTACAATGGGGAGTTGTAGTCTTGATTAGTGTGAGGTGTTCATGGGGAAACGCTTTTTAAGCGGGGATTTCAAATTTAGAAAGAATATGAATTTTTTGGGGTATTATTTTTTTCGAAATGAGGAATTTCATCTGCATGTTTTTGAGTGATATTTTCAAATTTTGAAAGCACCTATATTTTTGTGCGCATTATTTGTTTGAGTGGGAATTTAAAATTTCATGGAGAAACATTTTGTCTTTATTTTTTGAAGCGGGAATTTCAAATTTTGAAAAGAAATGCATTTTTTGTGCGTATTATTTGTGTCTGCGGGATAAACTCGGCGGCCGGCTGCCGGAGTAAGATATGAAACCCAGACTTTCACTTTCTCTCCTCGTTCCCTTAAGAAATGCACAGATCTGGATTTGACGGGCATCCTCCAGCTCTGACATCGCCTAGAATTCGTCAAGTGTTAAAGTGAAAGTTTTTTGCCTGGGTATATTTATATAATTTTTGGCGGAATTCTCATGCATGCATGTATATCAGAGATATGTATGTATGACGGCTGTCTGGGTCGTGTTAAAGATTACGGAGACAAAGAAGCAGGAGATGCACATTTGTCAAGAAAAGTGGAAAAAATAATTTACTCGAGTTCTCTCCTCGTTTCTCTTCTAGTTTTTAATGAGGGCGTAGGAGAGGAAGAAGGGGCTGTGCGAGGAGGACGTCACGTGGTTCGTTTGTGGGTGGGAGGGGAATTTTTGATTTTTTTCGGTATGAAAAGTCCGGTGAAATGGAAAAGTCGGAAAGTTTTTGAAAAATGTGTTTTAGATTTTTGCAAATTTTCCAGTGTTTCGTTTCTTTCTGGTTTGCTACATTTCTCTCACTGCATTCAATGCAAGAAATGGGGGGGGGCAATAACCTCCAAGAAATATGCGCCATCTAGCCAAGCGCTGTACTATATGAAGTATTTATAGCGGGGAGGAATAGTTTCTTGCGCTTTGTAGATATTTCTTGCTGGCAAAAATAGCTGCAAAACCCACTTTCTTGCAGGTATTTCTTACAAGTGGTTACTTGCACCAGAAATTCTGCAACCTTTGTAACACCATGCTTTTCACTGAATTTTAGAATTTTTGTAAATATGATATTGCGTATTTGTAGTATATAAAATTTTATGAACTAATTGTAGAAATTGAAGAAATTATCGCAAGTTATGAAGCAATTTTATTCCAAAAAATCTAGCTGTTGCATATGATAAAGACCTGTTTGTTTCGCAAAATGCGAAAGATTTGGATGTGCACAGCCCCTGAGCTCGGTTTGGTATTAAATTCAGGATAATAATGTCACAATAATGGTGGTGGTGGTTGGAGAAAGGAATAATATGGCGTCATCCTTCCTTGGAGATGAAATGAGCGGAACTAATAATTTCACATATCCGCCACGGGACGAGAACAGGGACTCGTCAGAGAAAATTGCACCATGTTCAGAAAGCAGGGCGGCATTTTTTGTGTCCAAGTTCTGGGGAATTGGGGAAAAAAGTGTCATTATATGATTTTTGGTTAATTTGATTTCCAATTTATTTACAAAAGAAGAGAAAATGATGAATACATTTAAAAAGTAGGGTTGAAATTCGTAACCAAAATTAACGACTAAAAAATCACACCAATAATCACAACAAGGGTGAAGTATGAAAGTAAAGAAAATGTCTAAATTTTGTATGAATGCGCAGAGAAATTTGTCACCAAAATTAAAAAAATCAAACTAAAATTTGGAAAATTTACTTAAATCACATTATACACAACAATTGCACTAATTTCAAAAAACACTTTACATTTTAAAATTGAAAAAAAAATCGAAATTAAATTTTGGCAAATTGTGAAATTTAAATCACATTAAGGAATTACAAAAAAAAACACGTTAAATTTCAAAATTAGCAAAAAAATAAAACTCAAATTTGAAAAAGCATGACATTTAAATCACATGTAACAATTACACTAGTTTAAAAAAATACATCAAATTTTTACACGGAACCTCGGTTTAGACGAAATTCTAACTAATTTTTGCAACATTTGCATCAAACTTCTTAGATTCCGGTTCAAAAAACTATCTCCATATCGTTCCGATCATCAAGATCACTTTGCATTCATTCCGCTCAGTTAAATAAATGTCATCATAAACAGGTCAGGTCGGGCTTAGTTGGAAAGCAGAGAGAGAAAGTCGGGGATTTTAGAATAGGAAAGTTATTCCCAGAAAGTGAATTGATATGGATTTTGATACAAGTTTTGTCAACGAAAGTGATTGGATTGGATTACAATTCCTTCTCTTTTCTTCTTTCTTTTAAAGAAATGGAGCTTCGTGGACTTGGAATTTATTCGGATTATGTCAGGATTGTTTTCTCACAGGAATGCAAATCTTTCGAGAGAAAGGAGTGAAACGTGGCCCATTTTTTAGTCTTCTAGCCAAAATAAGGAAGATCCGAGGAGGATAAAGTGTATGATTCGAACCCTCGTTTTGCACCATTTCTCGCCCAGACCCTGTTTTTCTTGAACAAATAAGTTTGATTTTATTGAATTTAAATATTTATTAATCTGGAAAGGATTTCGGGGGACTTCAGCGTAAGAAATGCATAAAGCGGGAAAGATTTTGTAATATTTTATGGTTTGATTTTTAAAGCGAGAAGCCTGCCCGCCATAAGCTCTGCATATAAAAAAAGGTTCTAGTTTAAAAAATCAAACCATAAAAAAATATGGTTTGATTTTTAAATTGATAAAAATATGTACATAAAGTGGAAAAGATTTTGCAATATTGAAAACAAATCACGTATTTCTGAATTGATAGAAATATGTACATAACGCGGGAAAGAGTTAGGGAAATATTGTAAAACCCGGGAAATTAATCTGGATCGGATTTCGGTGCAGAAAATAAAGTGGTAAAGATTTAGGTGATATTTTGGAGCATTGTAAAACCGGCTAAAAAATAACTTGTGTCTGAATTGGCATCAAATATCATTGTGTAACTACCAGAAAAACGTATCACTATTATTCAACCGGTAACAAAGTAATATTTACCAAGAAGTCTTACAAAAAGTTAGGTTTTGGACCAAATCTGCTCACTTTAACTGAGTTGTGATATCCTATTTTACAAAATTATTCAATACGTTGGTAAAAACAAAGAGAAAGGTGTACGTGAGGGAAGTCATGCGATTTCGAATTTTCCACCTCGATACGAAATGACACGTTATTATTGTCCACATACTGCTGTCACCCACGTAGAAACGCCTGTGGGAAGAATAGCCTGCTAATTAGTGAAGCCAATTGCTGGTTTAAATGACTCAAAAGGTTATCCGCGTCCTCATAACAACCAGATTTGCCGTCACTTTTGTCTACCTAATAAATGGAACATTTCACAATCAGTCTAATCTATTTATACTGATTAAATTAATTTTTGAAATATTGTGTGCAGAAATCGGTCAATTTTAATGCAGAAGTTGGCAATAAAATTGCCTAGAGTTATGTATGAATTATACAGAAATAGGATTAGGGACACTTTGGCTTATTCGATTTGGATTTTGAAGCCAGAAAACAAAATTCAATGTAAAAAGTTTGGAAAATTTCTACATCTTATTTATGCAAGCGTTTTTTTCTCGACCACATTTGTTGCTGTTCTCCACCTGTAAATGAATTTCGAAATATCTTGTGTAAAAATCGACTCTGCATATGGAAATGGTCCATTTTAGAGAGGTGCAAAATCCTTGGGAGAAAAATTTCGGCAGAAAAATTGTCCAGAGTTGTTGGTGAATTGTGTAGAAACAAAAACAGGGAATTTTGGCTACTTAATTTTCACGGAGGATTTAAAACCAGAAAAAAATGACAATGTAAAAAGTTTTCAAAAAATTGAGACACGTGTTTTTTATTCTTGCAGGCACTACAAGTTGGAGGCGGAGATAGCATCCATGACGTGGAAGGTGAACTGGGGGGACGTAATTACGAAGGGGGGAGAAAGTCGGGGTGGAAAACGTGGCTCCCTCCTCAGCGTCGCCACACATAGGAACTCCGTCATGGTAAATAAGCACATCAATTTTCTACATTTAGCACACTTCCACTACAAAACTGTTTTACAACCCTATTTCACCGCGAAATTCAAATTTGTTACGAATATTTAACTAGATATTCATGGAGCTAAATGAGATAGACAATCAGCACCATTTTCTGAGCTAATTGTATACACTTCTGGATTCAATTATGTCGAAACGATATTTTCACGGTCTGAAACACAAACGACGCAGTGCATCAAGTTAACAAGTGTGTGACGTAAATCGATACATATGTGACACGTTTCATGAAAATTGAGACTTTGGAAATATGCATCTCCATTTTGGGAAAGTAACAAGCAAGGCATGGATATGTATTTATTTTCAATTTTTTCATTTGACGGTCAAACTTTGTTTGGGTGTTCATTAACTCGTATAGAAGATCATATAAATTTTAAAATATTTTTGTATGTTTTTGGATATTTCTAGGTTTTCAGTCATATAAGTATTTCCCATTTTCTTTAAAAAACACAGAAATCTTTTACATTTCTTATCAAAAAATACTTATAAATTTATAAATTATTTCAACGATATGAGACAAAATTTTTTGCTCCAAAAAATTGACTACAAAAAATCCAGAGCATAAAATTCAAACATACAAATTTTGTGAAAACCATTATTGTTTTACTACATATTTCGTAAAAATTTTACCGTTTTTTTCCTAAATATTAAATACGTATTTCATGGATTTGTCCTAAATATTTATCCGCCCTCTGTTAAGAAGTGAGTGGTTGTTAGAATGTGTGTAAACATTTCCTCGCCAGTAATGGAGGTGCATGTTGTTTAAGTAACCGCACGACGAGGACAAGACGACATGACAACCTTGTCCTTTTGTTCTCTCTCTCTCTCTCGTACATTACAATATTATTAAGTAATCCGAGGAAGTTGGCTGGAAAACTGGGCGAGCAACCTGACCGAGCTTGTGACACGAGATAAAAACATGGGCCGGACTGGAACAAGAGAAAGAGAGAGAGAGATTTGTAGTGGTGGTTGGTGGAGAGATAAGAGAAAGTCAGGGTTTCCTAAAAAAAATATTCGATAAGAAATTTTGAATAAGATCAAAATAAAATGTAAAAATTAAAAGAAGAATTTGTGTGAATTTTGTTGCATGAAATGTATGTCACTTTTTCGGTTAATTTTTTGTCAGCATTCTTTTACTCGCAAATGTATGAAATTCCAAGGTTTAAAGATCAAAATGGGCATAGATTTTTCGTAAAATTCGAAATAGCACTAAACTTGTAGGGATTTTAGGCACTTTCTGATTTAATTTTTGTGTTTCCTGTCAAGTTTTGTCTTTTGGATCCGTGTGTGAAAACTGGGAATGAAGAATTAAGATGTACGGAGAGAATTACGTCTGACGATTAGGATATGTACGAAATTCGCCAATTTATAAAATGTCCAAAATTCCAAGTTTGTAAGATCAAAATGAGCAAAAACAATGACGAAACTTGTTAAATTCGACATACCAAATCTAAAATTTTACGGTTTTCTGCCTTAATTTTTTGTCTCGTCTATTTTTGTGTTTTGGAACCCTGCGTGTTAGAAGAGGGAATGAAGAATTAAGGTGTACGGAGAGAAAGTCGTGGTTGTAACATAGTTATTTTGGAGATGGCTCCTTCATGACCTTTTTATACGGCATGAATCTCTGTCCTAAAGCGGTAGTGGTATCATTTGATGTCCTTCTTTCTCTCCCCATCAGCCCAACTCTCTCTTAAACTGATTGCTCCCAGGGAATTTTTCCTCTCCTAACCAACTCTGACTCTGAATTATGGCTGGATATGAATGCGATACGATTCGAAAGGGTCGTGCAGCCGAGATGGGATGCATTTCTGGCAAAATTTCACCATCCCAAGGGAAAATGTGGGTAATATCTTTATGCCCAACTCCCGGGCATGATGGAATTAGTGTAATTTTATTTATTCAGAATAAAATGGTCACGGCGAATTAGGCGGGATTTAGGAAAGGTTGTTGACCTAGAATGACGACAAGGCCAACATTTATCGACTTGACCCTCACATCTGTTCTGCATAATTATATTGATTGAGATTTGTAATAAGAATTTTTTTAAGGTGGATTTATAGATATTAGATCTTCATCTTACTCTTAAAGCTTACCCCAATTAAATCTCCTTAAATGCAAATTTCTTAAATGGCCCTAATTATTCGACTTTTCAGATAAAAGCGACTTTCCATACTTGTATAGAAAGTTAATTTTTGGTATGGGAAAACTGTCGATTCAAAAAAGTGCTCATTGATTTCCCTTTTTTTCATAATAAATTTCCTCAAAAATTAATTCGAATTTTTATAAAGTCGAGATTTTTGTAGTACCAAAAATTATTTAACTTTGCATTAAGTATGAAAATTTGAATTTAACTCAAAACTTGCGAACCCGATGTCATTTTAGAAATTTGCATTTAAAGAAATTGAATTTGGGTATAGTTAGATCAAATCATCATCTAATACAACCTGCTTTATTTATTTTTACCAATTTTGTATTTTTCTTTTGACAGAGCTCCTACTCTGCGGATTCGCTAGCTATGGCAACCCCGAATAAGCAGCTCTTTGTAAGAACTGTGTTCTACAAGGTAAGTAACTAAGGGCACGTGTATATAGTGAAAGTTGGTACATATTTATGTATGCAAATTTAATGTACTTATTATTTATCCATTCTTTGCAGAAGAGTATCGTCGCGATTAAGAAGATTAACCGAAAGATTGAACTTACTCGCCCGCTTCTCCTCGAACTGAAAAGAGTGAGTGAACAAAGTTTTCGTAGGGTTTCGTTTCCTGCGGGTTTGACACATTTCTTGCCATGAAACGCAAGAAATGCACGAAATGTGAGGTGCAAAAAAGTGCAAAAAATCTAGCCGCGGCTGTATGAACTATTTATAGCGCCGGGCGTCGTTTTTTGCGCCTTGCATTTCTTGCAGGCCAAAATATGCAACTGCAAGAAACCACTTTCTTGCCGGTATTTCTTGCACGTGGTTACTAGCTTGCACCCGAAACGCTCAGTTTTCGTTTGTCACAATTTTTTTGCTTTGTAAAATTTAGATGAAAGATCTGCATCACGAGCACCTCGTCCGTTTCATCGGAGCTTCCGTGGAGCCGCCAAACTGCTTCTTTTTCACGGAATACTGTCCCCGCGGCAGTTTGCAGGACATCTTGGAAAACGAGCAGCTAAAGTTGGACTGGACTTTTAGATACAGTTTGATGCACGATATTGTCAAGGTGAGTGGAAGAGACGTAATTTTGTACATTTTTTACCCGTTACTTTGGTAATGAGTGTGTGTTTTTTTAATAAATTAGTAAAAAGCGGTTCCAATTTTCCCATGAAATTATAAACCTGCGTTGACTTTTAAATAAATACAAATTTTTTATAATTTGGAATTTTCATGCTATTTCTGAATTTTGAAAAGTGCAAAAAAAAACTTTACATTTTTGAAAATTGCCAGTTTTTACGCCTATGAATCCTTAATTTGTTTTCAAAATTATGTTTCGATGTGAACATGCGAGTTCGTAATGAATACCCCCAATATCTCATATGTGTCAAAATTAGGCAAAAAATGATACCGGGCAAAAAAGAGTATGTACATCGGCCCAATTTATCGTCGGGCTGACAAGTAGAAAAAAGTGTATTATTTATCCGAATATTTCAAATTTGATGGAGTCTCATGAATAAAATTCTCCTTGATTTAATAGCGGTGAAAGATTGATGAAATAAAGATTTTGCGATTTCCCCTTCTCGTCTGTGTTTCCCGAGTAAAAATCTGACCCAACTTTCTGCAGAAACATTTCAAACACAACAAACAGAGCGATTTGTGTAGAAAAACTTTATGCCTACATACCAATTTATGCGGAAAACTATGCGCAGAATTATGCATATACAGTTCTGCAGAATAAAACCGATATATATTTTATATAAAAAATATGCAGAATACAATATTCATCTATCTTTCGTCGATTCTTGCAGAATTTGACACAGTGATTTCTACTCGGGTTGGCAGTGGGGTAGATAAACGTGTAAATTTACATAAACGTGGGACTGGGGAAAGTTAAGGACTTTCTCCATTGGGCTATTTCCTACCTCAAATTGTTATTGTTGTGCTTGAAATAAATTTCCCGCCTCCGCCTCCTCCTCTTCGACCCATTACACTTTGGCTGGGATGCTCTGTAAAGAAATTGAGGCAACTTGTTCCCTCGTAATTGCACTGATTTCCGGTTTTTTGATGTCGTGTCGACGTAACATTATTGTTGGAGACATTCCCACCCGTGAAGTTAAAGTAATGTCGGCATTACAAAAAAAATAGGAGTGACATGACTCGGTGGGAGGGTACGTCTCCTTCCGCTCTTCCGTTTCCCGGGAGGATAAAGGCTTCATCTGATTTCATGTTATGAAATGATGTGATTTTTCGACTTTTATTGAGTGGAGTGAACAGCCCCTTTATGTTTTTGTTGTGCCCGTCTGTCCGTCCGTGGGCAGGATATCGCTAGAATGCAGCAACATAGTGCATGGTTTTTCGACATTGTGCTTGCAATACTAAGGCTTCTGTCGAGTTCGATAATGGGGTCCCTGCGGTTAAGGGCAAGGTGACCTTGGCGTGAGGTCAAACGCCAAATTTTACCTTAATTATCATGTGGGGTGTCATTTTGAAGGGAATTTCACCACGAAATCAACACCGTCAATATTTTTGATATCCCGACCAACCCATGACCGTGAGGACTTGAGCGTGAGGACTTGACCGTGGGGTCAAAGGTCATAAATCACATAATTTTCATCTTGGGGTCATTTTACATTTTACTGTATAACGCCACTTTCCTATGTTCGTCTGATACGGTTTATTCCATGCCTTTTCTCTGCATGGGAAAGAATGAGTTGCATCGTTATTGATGGGGAACGATGAAATTTTAAATTTCCGGAATTGATTGTTGCCCGAGAATTTGCATAGATATGGGGAGGGTTTGTGTAAATGAGGCTGTTTTGAGGAGTAGGAAGAGTAGCATTAAATATTTGTGAGGAGTGAAAGTGTGGCGAATTCCGGGTTGAAATATTCACTACATTTCCGGCCGGCATGGCATCCGATTTCATGGGAGTGACGATTGAAATAATTGGAAGGCCAGGCATTCAGTGCTTCGTTCGCTGAGTATATTTCCTGCACTGCAAAGCGAGAAATGCAAGAAAGTGCAAGAAATATGCGCCATTTAACCACGTGCCGTGAAGTATAGCGGCGGGAAGTGGTTTATTTGAATTTCTGGGAACATATTCAGCTGCAAGAAACCATCTTACAACTGGTTACTTGTATCCGAAACACTTCATTCATTCTGGATGCTGAAGATGTAGTCGTCGTGCGAGGTAGGTTGTTTTTGACCAGTTTGGTCCAAAATACGGCAGGCTCTTTTGTTACCTAAATGTACATATTTCAAATTCAATAGGAATCAATGTCCTCGTCCAGAGAGTGACGAATGAGTGAAAGAGCAAGATTGTTGGAAATTAAGGAGAATGCAGTATCACACTTGTGCGGAGTTTGTCCATTTACGTGGAGAGAGAGAGCGAGTGAGAGGGAGAGAAAGCGAGAGAAAGTTGAGACGAGAATGGGATGGGTGGCGAGATAAAGTGAGAGTCGGTGGTTTGTAGCGAGGCGAACCATAATTCATTCCCACCACGACGCAACGACGTGGTTTTAGGGGACATGTATGTACCTACAACCAGATTAGATCAACAAGACTCGTCCTATACACAGTGGTCGAGGATGCTGTGGGGACATGTGGGGACACCAACATTGTAGGATAGGGGAGGGAGGGGCTTGTGTAACATGGGCAGACGATGGGGACATCGAATAACCATGGGGACATGATCCCTCTGTCCTCACGCTTCCGCGGCCACTGGTCCCACATTCATAAATACTTACATACACACGTGAGGAAGGCTGCTTTGTCACAGTGCATATTTCTTAGGAATATTTAGTATCTCGACAATTGTAATTTACAGAGGGTGGATATGTATTTACGAAAAATGACCGGGGTAGGTATTGAATATTTAGAATACAAAAATTAACAAAGCATTTACAAAACAGAATTTCTTAGAAATATTACTTTCGAAATTAATACTCTGAATTTTTTTCAGGTCCAAGCACAACAGATCGTTTAAAATCCATGAGCTGTTTACAAAATAGTTATATTTTTGAACAAATATGTAAAAGATTTTTCAAATAATGAGAGTAATATTTCCATGAATGAAAAACATAAAAATATTTTGATATTTTGTGATCAATGCAAGTTAGGCAATACGTGTAAAAAGCTTGTCGCCATAAAATGCAAAAGTTGAAACTAAATATCTATCCGCCCTCTGATTAGTAATTTATGCCTAAACGATAACACTTTGCAATTAACAACGTACGTGCCTATATTAGTGTGTTGATCTCATTGTGGTAAGTACATGTAATTGTGTATGGTCGTACATAATTTGATATTGGGTTTGTCGGCGAAATTAAAAATTGGTGTTGGAATCACTATTAAGCTTGTGTGTCTGCATTTCTGGTGGTCTGAGTGGATTTGGTGGTGAGAATGGAGTGGGTGGTGGGCGATGATGACGGGCTGAAGGAAGGGCTGAAGGCATAAATTATTAACCGGGGACGAAAATAGTCTCCCGTCCATTATGCAACCCGGTCTCGGGAGGAGGATGAGTTTAGAAAATGAAATGAGCAGCTCCAAAATAACAAAACACACATTTGATGAACTCGCCTGGTTTTGTAGTCAGTGCAAACTCGGGCTCCCACATGGTGGAAAATATAATGGGCAAAGTTCTCCAGGGGAATGGGCAGCAGGGACGTCAGGATTTTGAATAGGCTAATTTTGTCTCTTTTGAGAGATGGATAGCGAAGATTGGGGCTGCCGAAAATTAGCGATATTTTCTACAGAAATTATGACTTATGGAGAACTCTTTTTGCCAAAATATGCCGTGTTTTGAGATTTTGAAGATTTTGGAGAAAATGACACGTCTTTCTGGAGACGAGATTCTGTAAAATTCTGGAAAATGTTTAGGTGGAGGGTAAACGTGGAGGATATTTTTTGCGGAAATTGTTCAGTATGGATAAATTTTCTGCCAAAATATGCTCACTTCTCGGAGAGGTTTTTGCAGAAAATGGACATTTTTCTGCAGGCGAGACGTAGAACTTCTTTAAAATTATTTTTAGAATTTTTCTGCCTAAACTTTTCAGTATTATGTGAACGCACAGGATTTTTTTTAATTTTGGAGAATTTTTTTGCTAAAATTTGTCCAATTTTCTGCACAAAAATGATCCACTTTTCGGAATTTTTGAATCGTGTGTTTTGGGGAATTTTTGCCGAAACTTTCTATATAATTTACTCCACAGAAAAATATCGTGCATATTTATTCAAATTCTGCAGATAGGCAGAAAAAGTGTCCACAATTTTTTCTGCAGAAAAATGTGCAATTTTTCCCCTATTCGACTATCACCGTTGAGATGACCTCCTTTCTGCACAGCCCTCGAAATGTGGTGAATACTTGTGGATAAAATATTTTTGGCGTGTGTGGTAAATAGTTAAATGAATGAAAATATTGACTCGAGTTTCGTGGTTTTGGTAAATATTTAATTGAGGTGAAAGGTGAAATAATGCATAAATTTGGTTGATTTTGAGGCGATGCACTACCTGCACGGGAGCGATATCCGATCCCATGGAAATCTCAAGTCAAGCAATTGCGTCGTGGATTCTCGTTTCGTGTTAAAAGTGACGGATTTCGGGCTGCACTCACTCCGCGGACCGAGCGACGATGGGGACGAGGGCGTCGATTCCTATGCGTTCTGGAGACGTAAGCAAATTTATGAAATATTTGGATTCAGTTATTTTAATTAGGTTTGGAAAATTTGGAAAAAATTGGAAAATTGTGGTTTTTACCGTGGAGAAAATGGGTGAAAGTCAGCTACGTAATGACAACGACTCGGGCAAAACGACATATCGTACAAGCGTGTTTTTCCCACTTTCCCTGTTATTTTGAACGACAGTAAAAACTGAAAAATCACACCACCGCACTCGCAAATTTAAGATTTTTCCATCGAAAGGGAAGAAAATGCGTCTTAAACTGGACATATTTTACGCTTTCAAATTTCTCACGTGTTTTCTCCTCTTCGGATGCAAATATATCTGCCAAATGTGACCATTATGAGATCGTCCCTTGCAAATTTCATGCTCATTAATTAAATTTGAGATCGATTAATTTAGCCTAAATCTGAGAGCATATATGCATCTGTTGTGCGGTGCAATACATTTTGTTTAGCAATAAGAACTGGTTACTGACAGGTTTCGTAATTATTCTGTCTGCACAGCCCGCGGAGGGAGAAATCCAAATGTAGGAATTAAATCCTCATTATTTTTCCGCCACACTTACTTATTTACCATTGATGGCTTTCACATGAGACGACGTGGCTCATCCAGCCGTGTCGAAATGGCGACAGACGAGAAATCAATGAAACGAAACGAAACGGATTACAGGGAATTAATTTATTTCGCTTCGTGGAGAAAGCAGAATTATTAATAAATAGAAATGAGCCACACATCAAATATTCGTGGGGGTGGAGATGTATTTACTCTAAATAAGTACATATGCTCTCAAGTACAAATTGTTAAACGGGGCAGGTTAGATATTCAAATTTGTGAGAAAACTGGTTTTTACCAAGTTGGTCGGTTTAATAGAAGTGGGAATGTTACTATTCATATTTGTGACCAAACCGGTAACAAGTTTTTTACCAAGGGTTTTTTCTCGGTAGGAGAAGTGATGAATCTAGAATTTATACATAAAGTGAACGAGTTATGTACTGTGCGTATGGAGCAAAACTTACGAGAAACCCTAGTCTCAGCACAAGATACTTTAGGAGGCCGTAGGTTTTAGCTCCACCCGCACAGTACATAACTCGTTCACTTTATGTATAGTTAATAAATTTCCCACGTGGTAAGAGAGAAAATAAAAGTTGGAGTGTTACATATTCAAATTTGGATCAAAACTGGTAACAAGGTTTTTTTTACCAAGTTTATCAAGGGTTTTCTCTCGGTAAGAGAAGTGATGAATGCGTAATTCAAACAAAAATGTAATCTCTAAACTCCCCACGTGATGTGACAACAAAATAAAAGTGGGATTAGTAGATATTAAAATTTGTTACCAAACCGATAACAAGTTTTTAACCAACTTGGTCGGCTTTTTTCTCGCTTTGTTGATATTGATGAGTCATAAGTCGAAATAAAAATGTAGCGCTAATTTACCCACGTGGTGCGAGGAAGAAAGCGGACCTTAGCCCCAATTATGACCATATCATTATCATGTCGGGCCGGCTGTGTACCACTTTTCAACTTTTACTCCCCGTAATTCCCGTGAACCGGGTGAAAGTTATGACTTGTTCTTCAGAGAAGAAATGGAGATGAAAAACGGGTGAAAGTTTCGTTGGGAAAATTGACACTTCATTTTTTCCCAGGGGTCATACAGAAATGGTGGGATAGAATTTTCCCCCACCTTTCCATTAGCAAAAATTGCGAGTCGGTCTTGATGCGCGAGCCAGGTTCATGTTATCGTCTGCATGTCCATCCATTCTGTAGAACGTGTGATGTTTTAGGCGTCCTAAAAATAGAAAGTATTTCCACCCGTGTCCCGAAGAAATGACACTTAAGGGGCGACGAGATTATGATGTCCGACAAGTTTTATGCCAGACGTGAGTATGTATGTAAGGATGGAAATGGGGTGAGGATCGTGCGGAATGGATGCCGTACATTTTGAAAAATTTATCAAATTGGCCTATACATTTGAAATGGTGGTGAAATACTAGTCCAAATTTTTTTATTAATATTTTTTATTATTTTATTTTATTTTTAGTATTATTTTCACTAACAAAATTTGAACGATTCTTTGGTAATAAATTAAATTTCTAAAAATTTGCAAGCAATTGAGATATATTTTGGCTTATGCATATCTCAAAAACTGCGTTAGTCCTCTCAATATTATTTCGGATTATTGATGTATTTACTAAAAATTTCGCAAATTTTTCTACATCAAAGTTGTTAGAGTGTGAAAATTTTGCTATTTAATTTAATTGGGATTTAAAGATATATCTAGAAATGTTTCTGCGTGATTACCCACACAAAAATAGTTAATCGACGGATAAGAGAAAGTTATTCGAGGCAAAAATAACTACTTTAAAGCCTAGATTTTTTAGAGAGGAAAAGTTTTACGTTTTTAAACTTTCACTTTAGCTAAATTCTAGGAAAAGAACAGGCTTTTTCTATTTTTAACGTGACGAAGAATGTGATGAATTTGTACGTCTAGGAACAAAACGGCTGTTTTTTGGCTAGATTATTCACACGACATATTTCTTCTAGCAGAAAGGATGCGATTTTTTTTGCAAAGGTCACCTCAACCTTATAAACGTTACCTCGAGGAAAAAAATACCTCAGTCAGTGCATCGAGAAACCGCTAAAACTCGTTCCACGAGCCATTTATCACTCCTTAAGTACGCAGACGTTGCATAATGTGCCTTCTCGTGTGTAGTAGTTGAGTTGCTTATTGGCAACGTGGTGGCAACGTGACAAGACGAATTACCAATTTTTTTAAACAGGGTCCAAAAAAGTGAGACCAGAAAGTGGAAGATTACTCATTTATGGCGTGGCAGAGTGAAAAGTCTTTCTCTTTTCGGGACAAAAAGGCCATTGAGACGGAGACGTATTGACATAAGGAGAAAGTCAGTTTGGCCGCAAATCGAAATATTTTTTTTAACTCGGAGTTGCCAACACGTGGACTAGGGCATCCAAAATCGGGTTTAAATTTTCCTTAAAAACAGGTTTTGTAAAAAACGGTTTTACTTGGTTTTCGATTTTCTATAATAAAAATTGAGTTGAATCTAGTATTTACCATTCATGTTTTTCATGTAAGAATTAATTTCCCAAATTAATGCATAATTTTTTATACTTAGAGTTTTACCAGACTATATTTTCTAAATTTTTAAAACTGGTTACGAAAGTTTGCCAGAATCGGAAACCAGTTCTTAAAAATTTTCCGTTTTTGGATGCCCTAAAGTGGACATAAAGACATTTTAGTATTTTTTAAAGAGGCCATCGTTACGATTGGCTGGACGTTAACGTTGTTAGATAGGGATGGGAGGGACTTACTAATAATGACGGGATAGGAGATGTCAGAGAAAGAAAACCTTAGGAAATAAGCGATCTTTCTTACAATGCAAGTCTTTTACGTGTACAACTCAGATCTTATTGGGACCAATTTCATTTTGTTCAGCACAAAAAATAAGCCTACCCGTATTTTTTCATTTTTCGTAATGCTCTAATTTGAGCGCAAGGCGCGAATTTTAAAACATTTTTCAGCCAAAACCTCGGTTTTTAAAAATTCCGCAAATTTTCGAATTTTAGCGCGAATCCAAAAATTCGAAAACATGTCTCTTCAGAATGACTTACCTGAGTTATGAAAAATCCAATTGCCTCGAAATTTGATTTTCAAAATTTTTTGCCAGTTTTTGAATTTTATTAAAATTATAAAGTCTTTCAAATTTTTAATTTTTCAAAAAATAATGCATGTGGATTTTTTAGAAGTCAAGTAAGTCATTCTGAAGAGACATGTTTTCGAATTTTTGGATTCGCGCTAAAATTCGAAAATTTACGGAATTTTTAAAAACCGAGGTTTTGGCTGAAAAATGTTTTAAAATTCGCGCCTTGCGCTCAAATTAGAGCATTATGAAAAATGAAAAAATATGGGTAGGCTTATTTTTTGTGCTGAACAAAATGAAATTGGTCCCAATAAGATCTGAGTTGTACACGTAAAAGACTTGCATTGTTAGAGACAAGGTTTGCCCCGCCCAATAAAATATAAATGGCAATTAAACTTTCACTCTGGTCAAGAGAGAGAAAAAACTGCTCTGGAATCAATCAAGTTGAACAAAAGGTGACGGAGAAACTAGTTTTCTCTCATTTTTTATTGTGCAATTGTTCCTCCGCTGGTCAACAAACCCAATTTAATTTCTTGATGACTTCCTCACCAAAAAAAGGAGACGAGGACGAGGAAATAGCTCTATTTTAAGTGAGGAGTGCAGGAAATATGTGGCGGTTCTTGTGCATACTCCTCTTTGTCCATTTAAGAGAAAGTGAGAAAGTGAGATCGGTTCGCACGTTTTGGCACATTTTTTCCTTTCTTTCTCCGTTTTTTACGACTTTGTACTGTTCATAGGGCGGATATGTATGCATGGGAAATCGGTAAAAAATTATAAAAAAATTCTATTTACGATAAAAAATACTTTTATTTATTTATTTATTTTTTAATTTTTTTATTATTTTATTTTATTTTTTTGTTTTGTAATTTTTGTAATTTTTTAAAATTTTTTTATTTGATTTTTTTTTGTGGCCCAGTTTCTTTAGGAAAAAATTACATCGTTGAAGAAAAACCTAAAACATTTACGAAATTTGTACGAAAAAAATAAGAATTTGCGCAAAATTTGTATTCTTTGATAATGCTCTGAATTTTTTGTGGTCAAATTTCATTGAAGAAAAAAATAGGCTCGTATCGTTGAAATATGTATAAAATATATTCGTATTTTTGAAAACAAAATATGTAAAAGATTTCCATATTTTTGAAATAATAGGGGAATATTTACATGTCTGAAAACCTAGAAATATGAAAAAATATTTATTTATTTACACAAAGTTTGACCATCGGTCGCCATCAAATTGAAAAGTAGAAAATGAATACATATCCGTGCTCTGGTAGTGATATTTGTGGATGAGGTGGATGGGAAATGAGAGTGCTTGACCAAGGCGTCTCCGTGGATACCCTGGGGTCGCCTGACTTACGACTACATGTGAAAGCAATCAAGTGTTTACGGCGTCAATTGGGCAGATACATCTTTATCCAGGGTTGTACAAGGGGTGGCTGAAGTGAAATGGTGGGGAAAGGCGGGTCCATTTCATACAGATAGGATTATCTACGATAGATAAAAATAAAATTTACTAGGGTAGTGTCTTTCATCACTTAAATATGGTGAGAAATGGGAAATAATGTCTTTTCTCCCACCGTTTTTACCACCATTCAACAGCTAATCACCCATTTTTCCCACCAGTAAGGTCCACTTTTCCCACTGTAAAAACCCCACTTTCATCCAATGTAAACCCCACTTTTTCACCTTATAAAAACCTAATTTTTTCACACCTCCCGTAGTAAAACGTGTTTCTTAATCTTGGTAAAAACAGCACCCTGGCCGCGACATATTTTATTCTCGCGTCGCTGTGTACCCGTGTGGGGAATGTAAACGATTTCCCACACAATGGGACGTGTTGACTGATGCCGTCCTTTTTTTATTGCAGGGAAGCTGTGGACATCGCCCGAGTTGTTGAAGATGAAAAACCCACTGCCTGAAGGGACCCAAAAAGGGGACGTGTACTCATTTGGGATCATCGTGCATGAAATAGCTGCTCGCCAAGGCCCTTTCTTCATCACGGAGGAGCCCTCCCCTGAAGGTGCGTGCCAATCACGTAGCTATTTATACACTCTAAACTAAATTGTGTAAAATTTACTCAAGGTTGGGTAAAATAGAGGATGCTATGTCTACAATTGGGTGAAATTTATTAAATGTTGTGTCCCGAGTAAAAATACACTAGTAAAAAAAATCCCGAGTAAAAACAGCAGGTTTCCTGCAGAAATTTGGTCCCATTTTGTGCAGAAATTATCCAACCGTTGGATAAATTATACAAGACATTGTATAAATTTTACCCCGAGTAGAAATCACTACGTCGAGTTTTGCAGTAATCGACAAAACCTGGTCTGCATAATTTTTTATACAATTCTGCAGAAAATTTGCATAGGTTTTATTCTGCAGAACGGTACCAATTTGCATATACGCTAATTCTGAATAGTTTTCTGTAAAAATTGCTCTGCAGAAAATAAGGCCAAATTTCTGCAGGAAACTGTTCGACTTTTTACTCGGGACAAAACGTTGTTGTGTCATCTTCTATTTTGAGTAAATTTTACACAATTTTATTTAGAGTGTATATTTACTCGGGAAGATTGAACAAGTTGAAAGCGAAAATAAAATAATTTATGTGAAGAAGAAGAAGAGAAAGTTAATTTGCTCGAGGGAAGGAATCGTGTTTTTAAGGAAGCGATAAAATTTTGGGTGGAAGTCCGAAATTGAAAAGTTTACGGGTATCATCTCTCGTTTCATGAGATATTTATTTGTATTTGTTTAGCTATTTTATTCGTATTTTTGCAAGAAGGGAAATAGAGGGAGAGAATTTTAGTGAGAAATTTCTGAAATGAATTTTGTTTGGATTATTTTATTTACAAAATTTGAGGTGAAAGTTCTTTTCTCATGGCGTGTTTGGATATTTATTTGTTTTATTCCAATTGTATTTTTAGAAACGAAATCCTGAATAAAGATATTGAAGTGATAAAGCGAGATTGAGGTGAAAGTGGGTGAAAATTCCCGAGTAAAAATTTGAACGGCGTTCCTGCAGAAATTTGGCAGAAATTTTACCCAATATCCTGAAGAAATTTGGCTAAATTTTCTGCAAAACAAACATTTATGAAGAACGATTTGTGCAGAATTATGCACACACAGTTGTGCAGAATAAAACCGATAGAAGTTTTCAACTATGCAGAGTATAATTTTCATCGAGCTTTTGTCGATTCTGTAGAATTAAAGAGTGAATTATACTAAAAAATTTTGGGATAAATTTCCGAAAAATATTTTAAATTGAATTTGTGAATAAAACCCCACATTTATTTTACAGAAACAGTGAATCGGATAATTGGAGGGGAGAAATTGCGCCCTTCGTTGGACGAGATTACGACGGACGATGAGTTGATCGTGTTGATGGAGAAGTGTTGGCACGAGGACCCCGTCGAGCGACCAGACTTCGGCCAAATCAAAATGATCATTAGAAAGTTAAACAAGTGAGTTTTTTAGCTAACATTTTTTTTATTTAAAAAATTAGATAAGTGGTGAGAGAAACTTTTTGGATTTGTCCCCTAAAATTCCGTTACTGATTACCATATTCTTACATGGTCAGCAATGATTTAATACCAGTTTTCTAAGACTAAAAAGTTTGCTTTTGTGTGGTTGTAAAACGAGGATAAAACTTTCTACATGCATATTTCTTCATGGTTCGAATTGCGAATTGGTGTACGCCTGAATTACCCATGGATCCACTTGACTCAAATACTTGACTTTCAACGTGGACGGCTCTTTGGAGTTCTATTACGTTCAACTTTGTCAAGGGGTGTGCATAATTTTGATTTACCAGATTTTAGGCCGCGTGGGAGACGAATTAATTATAAAAGACGGCAAAATATTGAGAATTTTATGTAACAAATTTTCCGAATTAAAGTAGGAAACGAGGAATATTTCCTATTTTCCTCATCTCATTAACTGAGGTGAGGACTCGATAAGCATCAAAATGAACACATTTTTAATCATTTTTCGACTTTGTGCATTTATTTTATAATTCTGGGCACCGAATTGCAGAGCAGGGAGTTTCCATTTAAAAAGTATACACTTCAGATTTTGACAGTTTTTGAAGGAGGAGATCTCAAGTTTAGGAAGCCTTCAGAAAAATTGGAACTCAACGAAAAAACTCATCGCCATTCGATTAATCAACTTACTGATTAGAAATTTGTCGTCTAGAATTTTAAAATAAATTCCTAAGGGGAGAAATAATAAACAACGTATGGATTTTGACGAAATTGGTGATGAGTCATTGGTCCATAATAGTTTTTGTAGACGGGTTCGAAATTAGGAAATATCGGCTCAATTTTAATTGACAACATGAAAATTAAAATTTTGATTAATCTGATTTTTGGAAATTTTTAATTTATTTACACAAAAAGTACCATGGAGAATAAAGTACAAGAAGGCTGATAGCTGAAGCATCTGGGAAACATGGATGAAAGGGAATTCGGTCTGGCTGACATGCTCGAGTGGAGAAACTCTTCCTTCGTTACGATGATAATAAGTGATTCTGACTAATTAGAAATTTGAATAAATAAATAACCTCGTCATCCTGGTCGAAGAGAGAGAAAGCCTTAAATTAGCTGTCAATGACTAGCTGAGTTTGCGAGGGAGGCAGGAAGGATGACGCTCAGGGAGAAAGCTAACTTGGCACTTTCTCTCAGGAAACTAGGGTTTCACGTGCAAATAACCACTCGCAAAAAATAATGGCAAGCAAGTGGGTTTTTGCAGCTATTTTGACCTGCAAGAAATGCAAGGCGCGAGAAACTACGTCCCTCAGCTACAAATCATACGACGGTTCTTGCACTTTCTTGCAGTTTCTTGCACCTCACATTTCTTTTACCGGGAAGAAACGAAACACTGGGAAAAACGAGGACATGGTTTCTCTCCCAGCAGACCAGACGGCACCTGTCTCCAGAGAAAGTTTGCCCTTGCCTTTTGAAATCTTGAGTCGGCAAACAAACCACTTATGCGGTAGCTTAACGGCAGCATCTCTCCTCATCCAATAAAAGTTTGGGGATGACTTTCACTCAGAATGGAGGTCTCCCAGTGTGTGCTCTCAGATTTTGAGTTAACAGATCTTACACTTTTCCAATTTACTGCGTGCATTCTCCTCTTCTGATGCAAATATCTCTGCAAAACGTGCCCATTGGGAGATAGCGTCTTTCGCAAATTTCATAGTAAATAAATTTGTAACTGATTGACACTAATTTGCTAAAAATACGAGAGCATACGCTGGGAGACCTTCCTTGTCCGGGTTGGTTGAGATGGATGTGCTTTCACTTTCTAAAAGTGTCATAAGTGAGATATGTTCTTCTTGTTTGGGACAAGTGTCGAGAGAGGAGAAAGTTGTCTCAAAATCTGCTCCGTCTTCCGTAACCGGACAAACTTTGCAGAGGTCCGCAGCTGTTGTCGGAGGAAATTAAGCAATTAAAATAATAACGAAGGGATAAGTGGTCATGCAGAAAGAGTGCGGTCAAAACCTAGCCTAACTATGTGACATGTTGGTGAACGCGATATCGTCTCGGCTTATCTGCGCCGAAGTCCATTCGTTAATTTGAAAGTCAAATTTTTAAAAATTTCAAAATTGTTGTATGTCGTAATCGTGTATTCCAATATGACCTTGTCCTCGCACCGCAATCAGATTGTCAGATTTTCATCTTCTTGTTAAACCTTTTTTTCGAAATTTCGATACTATGTTCCCCTCGGTGTTGTCGATATGTCGCAATACTGCGCCCTTCACTATGACCGTGTTTGCGCCACGCATTATGCACCTAAACGTACCCCACATTGTGTCGAAATTTCATGCAAATCGCATGGAAGCTGGAGAAACTCTGACATAATGGCAACAAAATTTGTCGAAAATAGAGGTATGATTAGTTAATTGTACTGTTTTTCAGGGAGAACGAGCGTGGTCCTAGCCTCGTGGACAATCTGTTGGCGAGGATGGAGCAGTACGCGAACAACTTGGAATCTCTGGTCGCCGAAAGGACGGCGGACTACTTGGAGGAGAAGCGGAAATGTGAGGAAGTTCTGTACCAACTCCTCCCAAAGTAAGTGATTAATTACCAATTGCAACACTCGTCTCAGGCGATTTGAATAAATCTGTAACAAATTTGACTACGCAGATCTATCGCGATTTCTCTAATTGCGGGACAGCCCGTGATGGCGGAAACGTTCGACTCGGTGACAATATACTTTTCGGATATCGTGGGATTCACGAAATTGTCCGCGGAAAGTACACCCATGCAGGTGGGGCATGTTTTTATAGACACATGACGTGCGGGTTTCCACATAAAAATGTGCTGAATTTTGTCAGGTGGTGACCCTGCTGAACGATCTGTACACCTGTTTTGACTCCATCATCGAGAATTTTGATGTTTATAAAGTCGAAACCATCGGAGACGCGTACATGGTATTCATTTTGATTTGATTTCGAATAAATAATGGGCATGATCACAACAAATTTAGCATTATTTGGCATTATTGGCCAAGTTTGCGACAATTTTCGGAAACTTGTGCTGGAAAACTGTAATATTTACTAAGAAACAATGTTTCTATTTGGCAAAATGATTTCGCAAACGCACCCTCATCAGAAGCGATAGAAATTACGGATAATTCATGGAAATTGAATCAAAATATGAAGATTTTTATACTTTGCGAAATCATATTTTTCAAATCCCGATTTTTTTAGCGTTGCAAATTTTGCTAAAATCAGAGTTTGTCGTGAGTACGCCCAATATATATCTAATTTGACTTGTTTTGTAGGTCGTGTCCGGCCTCCCTGTACGTAACGGGGTATGTCACGCGCGGGAAATAGCCCGCATGGCGCTCGCGTTGCGTGAGGCTGTTTTGAAATTTTCCATCCGCCACAGGCCCAGTGATAGGCTCATGTTGCGAATTGGGATGCATTCGGGTAGGAATATTTTGGCCTATTTTTATGGAATGCGTATAAGATAAGTACAGTATTTACAAATTTTTTTATGTGCAGGACCTGTCTGTGCTGGCGTCGTGGGTCAGAAAATGCCGAGATTTTGCCTCTTTGGCGACACCGTTAATACTGCGTCACGCATGGAGAGCAACGGACTTCGTGAGTCACAAATTATTACGTCGACTTTTTCTTTGCAAAAATAGATTTTCTCACAAAAATACGGTACCGCTGTGAGAAAGATTTGGAATATTTATGTAAATGGCGGGAGGAGAATTTGCAAATTTGATGCTATCAATACTAAGAATAGCCGTGACTCACTGTGTTTGTCTGTCCAATTTGAACGTGTGCGCTGGAACTTGGTTGAACATGGGGCAAAATGCGACACAACTCAATGTTATTGTAAATTTAATAAAAAAAACATAAGCGCCCCACCTTGATTTTCAATGATTGGGGCATTATGAGATTATCGATTTTTTTATATTCACGCATTATGCGCCATCTATTGATACTGTTATGCCATTTATCAGGTCATCAATCATCAATTGTGTGTATTACATTATTATTGTGTAAAACATTACAGTTGGGGGTTGATTACATCCGCATCTCATATCACCCCAAAGTTGTTTAAAATCACGGTCACCGCCACCTATCGGCGTTTTGAGGAACTATTTTTAGCTGCTAGAGGACGTTCTTAGCTGAAAGTGCCAAAACCTTCACAAAACGTTGACTAGCAGAAAACCGAGCACACAACTCCCCCGATTGAACCCGGCTTGACCCTTCGAACATCGCTTAGAGTCGAGACTCGATCTGTAACATGGGCACGCCCCTTATACAAGGCGACTTTTGACACGGGCTCTTGCACCTACCTTATAGTCGGAAGTTGACCCTGGACAAACCCCTTATACTTTTGACTTTTTTGGGAGTTGACTTTTGGATTAAGTGTTAAAAGGATTAAAGTTCTAAAACTTGGGATTAGAGATTGTGATTAAGGACTAATTAATCCCCTATCCTAATCTCAATCTAATCCTAATCTAATCCTGGATTGACCAATTTGTCTCTGAGGCTAAAAGCCCGCAATGCGGGCTTCGGAGACTACTTGTCATGTGTGAAATGGGAAATAATATTTTTTCGTTTTCTTTTTGCAGCTCTGATGATTCACGTAAGTCCGAAAACGAAAGAAGCTCTCGACTACTTTGAAACCTTCATTCTCGAACTTCGCGGCGAGGTGGAGATGAAAGTAAGCATACAAATACATCCGTCGCTAAATAAGTATTTATGTGGCGGTGGTTGAGTATAAATTTGGGTTTTTTCCGATTTTACAAGTCCGGATTTTTACAAAGTTACCAAGGACTGCCTGAATTACCTCATTATTCGTCATGATTGGTTAAGTAAAAGTGCCATATTTTTTTCTCAGGGTAAAGGAAAAGTGACGACGTACTGGCTCGTCGGCGAACGTGAGCCCCCACCCGGTTCAACCCCATCGATCGAAGACGCACCCCCCGACCTCCTCCCTCCCCCACCACCACCACCACCGAGTGACAACAACAACCAGAAAGTCCTCCTCCCCACGTCGAGCAGACTCGTCGACCGGGACAACCATCCCATCATGTCGACCAACTACTGCAGCGGCGGCGCCGGACTGAACAACACGAACCCACACGTCCCCCTCCTCAAGGGGAACGATGACACCGCCACCTCCTCAGATCTGCCCCTCGTCACCTTACGTCACCGCGGGATGGTGGAGAATAATAGAAACTTGTATAAAAATTCGAGTCGAAGGGAGCCAGCCGATGACGCCGCGTCGGCAACGACCACGTCCGAACTTAGCTTTCTGCAACAACCTGAATCTATAGCGTAGAAAGAAAGAAAAAAATTCAGAAATTAGGTTTTGAAAATTGGGAGTATTTTTTTCGAATTTGGTTTTTGTGAAAAGGGGAAAAATATATTTTGATGATATGTATTATGATGATGGGCTATCAGGGTCCAGTTAAAAAAATCCAGAGGAACAATATACTAGTCAGAGAGTCATTTTGATAAGTGTAGAATGAGTTAATTAATTAATTAATGACTTAATTGAGTTGGTAATTGTTAGAATTTTTATACGGTTTATATTGACAGAGAAGAGAGAAGGGTGGCAAGAAAAGTTAAGATCTCCGACTTTTTCATACAGCTCTCTCTCTCGCTCGACACTTTTAATTTATTTACGTGTATGAGGAAATGAATAGTTTTATGGGAAAGTGTGACCATCAAGTCAGAGGTCAACGACGCCGGTAGAATTTTACGCGTCGCCGCCGGAGTTAAATCTGATTTCTTCAAGATTGGAACAATCACCACGCAAAATTGGTCGGCGTTAACATTCGCATGAAATCGTACATGATTGTTTTGTCAAGTTTCTAAATATGTGCTGTTAATTAATTATGCAGATTTATGCAGAGGGGAGGAGATGATTGGAAAGTGGTGCCGGTGTTTAGTGGTCATATTTATGTGGACGCGGAAGTCGTGGGGACATTAACTTGTACGATTAGGGGAGGGAGAGGTTTGCATAACATGGAGTGATGATGGGGACATTGAATAACCGTGGGGACATTGTCCCCACGCTTCCGCGGTCAATGTTAGGAAATATGTATGTGTGATGATATAGGGTTCCATTAATTAATTGTGTGGGCTATGTCTCGCCCGACGTAATTAATTAACAAATGGTCCCCTCCCCAAAAATGGGACAGTATTTAAAATGTAATAGTCACGTATTTATGTATTTGTGTAAAGATAAGATTGAGAAAATTGTATAAATCCTATTAATTTAATGGTAAAACGTAAGTGAAATACGGTGTAAAATCTCTCTAATGGAATTACTACTTAAAAAAATGATGTCACATTATATTAAATGAATGAATTATATATATTAATTATTAATTATTATCCAAAAGTATATGGTGCTGTATATGTATTTATGTATAAAAATATGTATATAAAAAAGCAGAATTACAAGAAATTGTATGGAAAAAGGGTTATTTTCACAGATTTTTAAACACGGATTCTGACAAAAAAGTAAGTCGAACGGGAAGATGTTGGAGATTACGTTAGATGCCCTATAATTCTGAGATTATAATAAGCACAATTGGTAAATTGGTGAAAATTTATTTATTTATTTGCTTCGTGCTACTTCAAAAGTCTTCATTTGAAGACTTTTTGATCTGATTCAAAATTACTATGAATTACTGAAATGCATTTATTATTCGTATAACAAAAATGAATAAAGAGAAACCCGAGAAAACGTGTGATACAGAGTTGTTTAACATGAATTGCATAAATATTATTAAAGCCACTCGTAATTTGCATGTAAAAATACATCTGGAATTGTATGATTGTTTTTACTTTTGTTAACGTAGGATTCGATTACTACGAATCGTCAAAGAGTCAAAATCAGCACATTTATAATCGTTTCTCGGCTGTGGGAATATATTTTAAAATTCTGGACGACAAATTTGTAGTCAGTACGTTGATTGATAGAATGACGGTAAGTTTTTAAGCCAGTTACGATGAGTTCCAATTGTTCTGAAGGCTTTTAAGAAAATTGAAATCTCCTCCTTCAAGCAGTGTCAATATCAGGAGTTCTTATTTTTTTTTAATTGGGAACTACCTGCTTTCAGAATCTTAAAATAAATTCCCAGAGAGGAGAAATGATTAAAAATGTTCTGTTTTTGACAAATTTGGCGACGAGTTATCGAGGCGTACGAAAGTCTTGTAAATTTAGGAGAATCTTTCACCCCAGAAATTGGAGAGGTATTTGTCTTATCTTGTGTCTGGAAGGGTGGTCTTTTAAAGTATAGTTATGTCATCGGCTGCTCCATCGCCACCCGCACTGGTGGAAGGCCCACCACCCCCATCACACGGCGTGTACGGGTTGGTGGCTGAATATCAAAATTTCAAGTCTTTTATGGCCTGCGGGAGGTCGGGGAGTTTGATGTCTTTGATCTGCTGGGAGATGTTCATGTTCATATTCTTGACAGCGGAGACGGCCCGAGCGGGAGCGGCGGAGAGGCCGGCCTATGGTAAGGGCAAAAGTTAAGATCAAAGGTATATCGTGAATGATAAGAAGGACGACTTACCTCTTGCCGTTCTAACTTGTTCTGTTCATCTATGCGGGTAAATATTTCGGTCATATTGGTCTCCAGCACCATTCCGCCCATGACGAGCTCGTTCAGTATAAAGTGGACCTGTCAATTAAGTAGTTCAATTAATTACAGTTTTATGATTTTCATTAATAATTTTAGCAAGTTTGTGAAACTACAGATACGAAATTCTGAATTGTGTATTACTTATTAGCTTAATTGAGCTTGTGCTTCTTTTAGTTTTGCTTCATCTAACTTGAATCTTTTTAATCATACAACTAAATATTTATCCGCTAAAAATTACGCAGATTTTGAGATCGATGAAGTTGAGCTGGGTCACTGTATTGAAGGCAATTCATTAAATTTTGCACTTGGTTTATTTTACCTTATCCACATGAAAAATGAGGTCTAACTCGCACACATTTTCGAAACATTTGTCCAGCGTTTCGACAAAGACTTGGATTAGGTCGAGAATTCCCAATTCGGATTCGGACGAGTCGACACAGAAGACAAAGTAGAGGGTGGCATAATGTCGGTAGATTAGTTTGTAGTCTGCCCCGCCGATCAGGCTGCATATTAAGGTTAATTAATTTTTCTTAATGACGACATTCGCAGAATGATAACTAATTTGTCAAGATAAATTAGCTAGATAATGTACCTTCCTCCTTCTAAGAAATTGCAAACATTGTCATCCCTTTTGGAGACGAGATGGAATGTTTCTTTGACGATTTGCTGCTGAATTTCTTCACTCTGAGGAAAAACACACGATAAGTGAGATGGGAGTTGATGAATATTTTACTAACTTTGATAAGATATAAGATGACGACAGCTTACAATGTGCACATAAAACTTTGAAAGTCTCGGCTTTCCGTGATTATTAAAGACGAGGATGGCTTTAATCATGATGAGTGTGGAGGATGAGTGATGATAACTGATGGATCAGCACTTATCTAGAAAGAGAGAAAAAAAAACTACAATATTTGAAAGATCAAAGACAACTTCATTTTGTTATAATTTCTTAATAACAAAATATAATATTGGCAATTAAATGTATCCTCCTAACTCACCTCACTCTTTCCTTGACCAACTTGTTAATTAATTGTTTCGTGGCAGAAAATTTGTAATTATTTAGGATCAAAATTACTATTCAATTTTTTTGACTTTTTGAACAATCTGGGATTTTATTATTATCCCGAAAATTTGAACTCGTCCCAGTTCGATTCGAGCAGTGCAAAGAGAGACAGCAAAACAGATGACAGATGATTTGACTAAAGTGTATTTTTTTAGTTTAATATTAGTTTTAATTAATTAATTAATTAACCACCTTCGTGGGCGTGGTGGTCACTATGTTGCCCGAGTGGTACACGCCTTTCCACCTGAGGGAATCGTGGCTCGGGTCTTTTCAAGCGGTCGTCGGCTTGACCGGTCTCGACCTCGAGGGCGACTCTGTTGATCGGAGGGTTTGGGAATTGCTCAATCTGGGGACCGATCTGGCCCCCACGTTCATCCTGAACCCCACCCTTCCCCGCAAGAAGCCCAGGGTAAGAGGTCAAGGTCATTCGGAGCAAGGTCACGTTTGTTTTGGTTGGTATATAATTTCGGATTTTTTTTGTAGCGAGAAGGTCTGGAACAATCGACATACGTACCGGAAGGAATCCTCCCGGTCGCGTGGACGGACAAACATCGCTCCATTGTGCCCGCCGTGATCGTCGTGTTCTTCAAGGATGACGGCGCCGTGACGGTGACCAAGGCTTTGAGCAAGTTAAGGTTGGTTGAGAAAGTTAACTATGATTGTACGTTTAATGGTTGGGCGAGACGTGGATAAGGTTGGTAAGATGTGTTTTCAGTTTACAAGGTTGAAATCTTCTTGTTAATAGGGGCCAGCAAGAAGGGCTGCTTTTAAAAAATAGATTAAGACGGTCCAAAAGTTGTGGATGGTGAAAGTTTCCTAATTTTTAATACCATCTTAATTAAACTTTGACCTTAAATAACTTTTGACATGGCAGATTTGGGAATGTAATTCTACTTTTTGAAATAGTTCTTATCTCTTGTGGAAAAAATGTCCATGGAAATATTTCGCAGATTGAAAAGACTTGTTATGCTTGTTGACGAAGCGATGATTTAGTAAAATTCTGACATTTTTGTTCTTCTTTTTGCAGGGACGACTGCGCCCCGTTCGGAACTCAACTGCTCGTGATGCTGATCAAGGGACCGGGAGAAGAGGAAGTTTCCACGGAACGAGCGTCCGCGCTCTGTGCAGCGGCCGATATTCCGCCCAAATCGTTGTATATTCTTGTAACGAGTCATCCTGACAGGATTCACAGTTCGGTCCACAGGTCAGTTTAGCTGGACGATGGGGTTTTAACGTAATTAATTATGTTAATTTATGTTTAATAAATTGATAAGGTTGGAACGTGGGATAAGGGACGTGTGCACGTCTTATTATGCGGGTCGTGCTAGGAGGCTGAAAACGAATAAGGAGAGAACAACCCAACTCGTCCTCCATGTCCGGTACAATGTCAAGTTGGCCTTTTTCTTCGAAATTAGGAGAGATTATGGATCTGCGATTGGGTAAGAATAACAATTAAATGGTATGTTAAACTATTGGGCGTACGTACTCACCACAAATTGAGCAATTTTTGCGAAATACTTAGCAAAGTTTTTGGTAAAATAGGATTGTTGTTGGTAAATATACCGGCAAATTTGTTATTTCGCAAAATTGTATAGTAAACTACTCTTCATACGGAGCGATAAAAATGACGTATCCTAATTCACAGAAATTGAATCAAAATAAGATAGCAGGATTGTACAATAATATTCTGCAAATCCCTCCATGTTTTGCAGATTTATGTTTTGCAAAATGAGTGAGTACATACGCAGATTATTAATAGTTAAGTAGTAAAGTAAAAATAAATATGAAAAATTATTCTACTTTCTGTCTGTGCAGCCACTACGAAGCCGCCTTCGACTCGCTCGTGAAGCTGGGGACGTATCTTCAAGAGGTGAAAGTGGTGGGTGGTGTGGTGACTTATCGCCTCTGTCGGATCCACCTCCTGAAGCGGGAGTGGGCCGAAGGGAGGCTCAAATTCCACAAAATGGTCGACACCTTCAAAAAGAGTGGAAACAATGACAATCTCTTTGAAGTCCTCGCCTTCCTGGAACAACAGTAAGTGGAGGAAAAAAGGAGTCACAATTGTCGAATAATTCATGAATGCGGTGACATATTGCTTCCACACATGGGTTATCGCTTTATGAAATATGATTAGTTGCTTAAAAATGGTGCAAAAAATGAGAATTATTTCAAAAATAAAATTAGCTGGGTACCTCAAAAGTTATGGAAATATGTCGGTCGGGATTTCTTACTTAAAAATGAAGTAAAAAATGAGGATTATTGTACTTTTGAAGTAATCCTCATTTTTGCTTCATTTTTACTCAAGAAATCTCGACGGACATATTTCGACAATCGATACCACATGTTACGCAGTACACCCATAATTATTTAATAATGGACGTCCGCTCATCTAGTTTTGCTCATTTTTCTCCAGATATCAACACTTTGGGGACCTGGTGAAGCAATATTATGGTCACGACGCGACGAGCTGTGGCCTCGATCCTGTCAACTATTACATCGTGGCAGCAAAGTATGCTCAACAAAGGGCGGAAATGGCGAAACAAAAGTCACAAGTAAGCCAGCCACAGAAGATAAGAGTACTTATCAGATTTTTTTTTTTGTAAATTGAACTTTGTAGGTGGCTGAGCAGACTGGTTCTCCTCCCGTGATAAATGTGGACTTGACGTGGGAGCCAAAATATTTAGGCCAGCGGCCCTGGCAGATGGACACCCTGGGCGATAAAGTCCCACTTTTGGAGCACTTTGAAAACGAGGTGGCCCACTCGGACCTCATCATCAAACATTTAGGCCTGGCTTCCGAGTTTTGTAAAGAAGTGGGACATTTGAGGACGAGATGTCAACTGAGTAAGTGTCATGATTAATGAGGATTATGCAAAACCGGGTTTTCTAATTTTACCGAAGATCGGATTTAAATCTTTGATAAAAATCGGGTGGTGTAAATAACTGGTTTTATTTATCACGGTCGAAACCGAGTTTGTTATGAAAAATAGTTTTGGATTTACAATCTCATGTAATAATTAATGTTTCTGAAATATTGTTGTCCCAAATTAATGCCTGAATTATATTTAATTGTAAATTTGGCATGGCAATATTTGCAATTTTTGAAATTCAGGTGTTGGGGGAAAATGTAAAACCAGTTTTACGAAAATTGGCAAAAATCTGAAAACGAGTTTTGAAAATCTTCCTCTTTTAGACGTGTATGAAGCTGTATGTATGATAAGGTGTCTTATCCTTCCCTTTCAGTGAGTATGATGGGTGACGAATTTCTACGGAGTGGCGAATACGCACGTGCCATCCTCCTCATGGCACATGTCCTCCGAGAGTTTGGTAAAGAGCGGTGGGCGACCCTCCTCCTCCACGTGGCGCGGGCTGGACTCCGCGCCGCCATCGCGCTCCCAGACGTCGCCGCCTATCTCAACTTTGTCGTCATCCTGCTCAAGGTGGACTTGCGCGGGCTCCTTGGAGAAAAAGAGGCTGCCTTGTTGGGCGAGAATTTCGACGCTGTCGTGGAGAATAAGGTGCCACGGCATGACGGTAAGTAATTTATCTCGATATTTACCACTTAATTATTCACTCACGGTTCAGCAGAGTAAAAACGATAGAAATTTTCTTAAGGGTTATGTAAAAAAAAATACGCAGAACAGAATATGCATCGAAATTTAAGTGACCGGTTGACTATTTATAATTTCAGGACGGGAAGTGACTTCTTTTGCCGCGGAATTCAGAAAATCTGATGAGATCAAGAGTTACGTTGGCGTGCACAGTGAACCCTTTCTCTCGGCCTGGATTGGTTTTGCGGAGGAGAGCGTGCTCATCCATAGAACGACGAAGGTGGTGTTTCGCCTCCAAAATCGCCACAGTCGTCCCGTCCACGTGAAGAGCATCGCGATCCAGACAACCATTCCCGAGTATGATAACTCCCTCAGGCTCGACAAGGTTTTAGAGGTCGGCGCCAATATGGAGGAAAGCTTGGAAATCACGCCGCGCGAGTTGAACAAAGTCATTCAGGTGGAAAAGACTAAATTACTTTATTATTGAGCGTACTCACGGTAACGGCGCAACTCATTTTGCAAATGTGCGAAAAATGAGGAGATTTGCAAAATATGGTTTTTCATAGGGATAAAACAGTATAACTTGATTTAGTTTCTATGAATTATTTGTAATTGTTATGGCTTCTTTCTCTTGGAGAAAATGAGTTTGCGAAAATTGGCAAATTTAGTAAATTTGATAAGTTATGTTGATATTTACGAAATATTTAAATGTTGTCGTGAATACGTGCAATATGTTTAATAAAGTTTAGTCTATTTCGAATTATCATTTGGTTTTAAATTTTTAAGAAGTTCAGTTTCTTTATTGTTTAATGTACTTGTGGTTTTGATTTTTTAGTTACAAGTTGGCGTAGTGGACATCGGGAAGGGCGACGTTTCCGTCCTCCTGCACTACTCCCTCATCCACAAGGTGCCTTCACTCACTCTTTGGTAGGAACTGAATCAATGCGAATTTTTAACCTAGGATTCATCGCCAAAATCGTCAAAATCTGCACACTTTTAATCAATTCCCGGCTCTCTAGGAATTTATTTTATAATTCTGGACGACGAGTCTATAGAGTAGGGCGTTTCCAATTTAAAAAATATGAACTCCAGATTTTGACACTTTTTGAAGGATGAGATCTCAATTTTAGGAACCTTTCAGAAAAATTGGAACTCATCGAAACTGGACTAAACACCTCACGGCCATTCTATTCATCAACTTACTGACTACAAATTTGTAGTCCAGAATTTTAAAACCAATTCCCCAACTAGAGAAATGATTTAAAATGTTTGGATTTTAACGATTTCGGCGATGAGTCATAGTGTCCTAATTTAGAATAGTTTTTTCTCATGGCGTTTGTTTTTGCGTAGGAACGAGGAGTGGGGAGAGGAGCACGCAGGCCTGGTGGGTGGGGCGTTGAGCAACGTGGTGAAAGTGGAGGGAAGCCGGCCGATGGTCCAGTTTCGCGTTGATCGGGATGAACCCGCCCTCGTCGGAGAAGCGCATAAGGTGACCTTCTTCTGGACGAATGGTCATCTGACCCCCATTTCACGCGTACTTCTCACCTTTTTCCTCTCCACGTCGAATCCACAGTGTGAGTGAGATGCAGCTTACTATTTAACGTGTTTTTAATACTTGTCGAAATTGCTTGGCTGAGATTGTTAGCCATCAAAAAGTCGATAATTTCAAAAACACAATCAACTTCGTAGGTCTGCCCTAAGAAATGTGATTGAAGGTGAATGTTTCCCAAGTATTTTCATCACAGTTTGACCATCAATAACGTTCGAACTGGCAGAGCTCCAGAGTTAATTGCATTTTGAAATAATCCTACTTTTATTTATTTATTTTTATGCAAAAAAATCTCGACGGATACATTTCCCACGCCGACAACACGTGTTGAAAGGCGACCGCCACCACAACGTGAATCGAGGCGAAATTCCCAGAGGAAATTCGACCATGAAATTTTGTGCATCAATTGGTTTTATTGTAATTTTTGCAGTGGTTCGACTCTCCCCTGATCCCGCCCTCCTGCTCCTGAATGCAGACGACAGTGGGGGTGGCTCGCTCAGCTACTCCATCGAGTTAGACACCCTCGCCCCCTCCGCCACGCAGGAGACGACTCTTTACCTCCGCGTCCTTGGCGAAACGGAAGTACGTCTCATTTCCAAAGTCAAATACGTGGATTCCTTCGCTCAAACCGTGACAGCCGACTTTTTCACCGTTGTCGGAGTGGTGGCACCGTTTGGCGTGAGTTCCACGGTGCGCGACCGTCAAGGAGAAATCATCCCAGATGCGGCACTCGGATTAAACCAGCCCTTCCTCCTCCTCCACGAAATTACCAACGTGACAAAGACGACGGAGCTGAGGATAGCAAATATCCGGTTTAAGGAGGGCAGTGTGAGTAGAGATTATATGCGTAGATAAGCGTACGTTATCTATTTGGGAAATATTTTTGAGAGATTTTTTGCTTACAAATGTTCCCAAGAATTGCGATTGAAGGTCGATGTTTGACATGTTTGTTGTAAATAAATAAAATTTGGGATAGGAAACTTTGATTTACAAAAAGTTTTGAACGGACAGATGTACGAAATTAATTTGTATTTTTGAAAGAATCCCAATTCTTCGGTGGACCTTTTACAAAAAAAATTATTCTGGAGGAACATATCTCGTAAACGGATAACGTGTTAAGCTACGATTGAGATAATTATAGTGTTAATTGTTTCTGTTTAGAAATGCGTGGCGCAACGTGTGGCAAGTGCAGGCGTGGAGGATGTCACGGTGAATCCTGGCGAGACGATTTCCGCCTTCCAAATGCTCCAACTAGTCCAACTTCCTGTCGGAGGAGTGGCCACGGTGGGCGTGGTCGTGCAATGGTGCAGGTGTGTGAATTTACCTTAGAAATATGAGCAAAAATTTGTAAAAGCTTGCCAGTTTACGGATTTTGCAAAGTTATCAAGGTCTGCGTGAATTACCTCAAAGTTTTCTGTTTATGCACAGGAATGGAGATGACGACGGGATGTTGCTGACGACTGAGCTGGCCGTCGCACTTCCGCGCGTTGAGAGCGACACGGGTGGCGGTCTCTATCTGACAGGGGAATTTGGGGAGGGTCATCTCAAACGGAAAATGACAGCAAACTACATTCTTCTCAATCGGGGGACAAACTGTTGCGACTTAACCGTTTCAATCGACTCGACGGAGTTTTTTATGAATGCCGGACCTAAAAGGGTGAGGCTCCTCCCAGCGTATGCTCTCCTATTTTGAGCAAATTAGCCTTAATCCTTCGCAAATTTAATTAGTATGCAATTTGCGAAGATACATTTGCATCTGAAGATGAGAAAATACGCAGGAAGTATGGAACTGTAAATTTTCTCCTCTTCGGATACAAATATCTCCCCCAAACGTGCCCACTTGGAGATTGTATATTCTGCAAAATTTCATATATATTGCTTAAATTTGTAATCGATCGACACTAATTTGTTCAAAATCGGAGAGCATATACATTGATAAATCTCTAATGTCTAAGAGGAGCAGAAAATTTGCAAAAATTGAGGGTCAAAAACAGCATGAATTATATTCTTTTTATTGTCTTTATTTTCAGATGAGCATAAAATTGAACGGTGGTGATCACGTGGACCTCTCGTACATCTTGTTCCCCTTGAAAACCGGGCTCGTGATGGCGCCCCGTCTCGTCGTCGAGGGGACGGATGCCGGTCAGAATGTCGTCGTTTATCGGGACCACCCCAAAACCGTCTTCATCCGGGTACATATAACGTAACTTTAATAAATGTGTGCCTAATTTTGTTAATAATTTGATCCTGTTGAATAATAGAGAATCAATGATGAGGGCGAAGAATGAAATGGTCGTTTTGCAAACGAGTCAAGGAATCATCATCGCAACGGTTTTGTACGCCCAGGGATTTTGGGGGGATTAATTAATAGATTGAGTCCGTTAATTGACATTTTGTACAAAAAATTGTGTATTAAAATCTTCTATTTAAATTACTGAGGCAGTTCGCGTCGATCTTCGTAAGTCTGTTACCACGTAAACTTACGAAGATCAGCTTACAAACCAAAAACATGCCTGACATCTTTGTAAGGTTTTGTAAGTTCATAAACAACAATTATGTTCAAGTTATTCCCAAATTTCGTGAAAAGTTTGTAAGTTTCAAAAGTTTACTTGGTTACGGATTTACGAAGGCTGACGTCAATTGTCTCACTAAATATTTAACAGTCCAGAAAAGTGAAGTCCTGCTGTGAGGAAACGTCGCCTCAATATTTTAATAAATATCTTTGCTATGTGTGTAAAGAATGATGAGTAATGCTAAATAAAGAATAAGAATGGTGATCATTATCGACTCGATATTTTTTAAGACGGTAATTTTTTTGCCATATTTATGCGACTTTTGCAAATGAAAATAGTTTTGTATCATTATGCATTTACTAGAACCCTGAGTGGTATGATGCTTTCTGCATGGTGGCGACGATAATTGATAATATGCAATAATTTTTAACATAATTTCCCGAGATAATAAGTTTTGTTAGTTTCTCTTCTAAAATTAAAAACTTGCCACGCATTTGAAATAAGATGCAATTTCTTGAAAATCAATAATTTCCAGCGTGTGACACAGTTTTTATTAACAACATAACAACAGACCAAATTATTTGTAACCAGCAGAATAATTGTAATATAAATATTATAATGAACATATCAAATTTGCTATATTAACAAAACATCAAATACTACAAATTTAGTAGGAATTACTAATCTTCAATTAAGAACTATAGACATTTAATTTGGGATTGGTTACTTAATATTGTTCGATTAATTGCTTATCTTTCTACCAATAGATGATTAATAAATATTCAAAAAAAGTTGATTCATTTCAAAGTAGTTTAAATTTCCTGTGGGCTATTTCGTTACTGCGGCCAAGACCTGCCACACTTTCCACATGTCAAGTTTCAGCTCCGGCAAGGTCATGGCGGGCAGGAGCTCGCGCACCAAGTCGTGATGGAAAGCCTTCACTCCAGCTTCGTCGCCAGCAAGGCTGCTGGTGAGTCGAATAAGATGACCCTTCATTTCTGCCACATACTCTGAAATCTTGTCAGCTCTGGAATCTCGAGCTAAGAATTAGAGGAACGTATATTTATAATGGGGACTCAAACCGTGTTCAATCCAGATTATTTTTTAGCAGCTCAGATTGAGAGACCAACCTTATAGAGACAACATTTAAAGCGACATTGCACAAAATTCAGAGAATTACGGACATGAAAACGCTCGGTTTTCGGTGCCTTGCCGCAGCAGCTCAGACTTTTCGCGTATTGATTCCCCGTAAAAACTGAGCATTTTGAGGACTTTGCGACGCCCAGAATTATCTTTATAACGCTCTTAATTAGGCACACTAATTGTTGTTTCTAACGACTTGGTCTTTTATACCGAGGAGGTCAAAAAATAATTTGGGTTGAACACGGTTTGTCCCCATTGTTAGAAGAAGTTTAAATTTTCGACCTCACAATGCAATGGTTTGACGTGGAAATACTTACCGTGGTCATCATGCTCAACTATTTCACCACCCTGTTCATCATCTTCCATTCCAAAAGCATCGGCAGCCTCCCCAGCTGAAATTAAATCAAGAGCATTTTAGAAACATTTACTTTCGGATGCCAACAATTGTCAAAAACTTTCAATCTCGCCTATGCTCACGATATCCGTGGGTTTCTCGCCTGGAAGAAGATCATCACGATTAAAAGCCAAATTAATTACGAGCGACGAAAACAAATTTGACAAAAGAAAAATATCTACTCACTCTCACTGCTGACACCCAGCGCTGTTTCGAGTTTCTTAAAGGCACCTTTTTTCTTGAAAGGGGTGACAGGACTCGAATTCTCCTTGTGAACAGGTGATCTTGACCGAATGTTGTCATCCTTCTTCTTTCCCACACTCTTTACTCGAGGTCGGCCACGTGTTCGATTTCCATTCCTTGGACCGGCCGTTGAAGAAGATGTCTCCCCCTCGCTTTTTTCTAGGGTCCCTCTTCGAGATCTATTTCGAGGAGATCTAATTACGCGCGAAGCGACGGTGGAGCGTGAAGGAGAGCACCTTTTCACCGGCCTAGGCCTAGGCCTAACCTTCACAAACAGAGGGTCCTCGTCACTGGGTGGGAATGATTGAGGAGCCCGAGCTGGGACGACCTCCTCCTTGTTCTCAGCTGTTCTTGGTACATACTCGTGTGGGGGTGGAAGGACTATGGGAGACGGGGGAGGGCTCACGGCTTCTTCATAACTTGGTTCTGGAAGTGGGGTAGGCACAAAGACCTCTCCTGCTTCCGCCGCTCTGATAGCAAGTTTCTCTTCAAGCCAGGTATGCCATTTAACCTGCGCCCTTCGAAACGACTGTGGGGACAGTGGTACGTGTGCCATCTTTCCTTTTTTCCTACCAACTGCAGTAATTACCTTCCTCTTTCACTAATCAAATAAATAACCATAATTAGCTACCTATAAAGTATTAAGAGTATTAACCTAAAAGACTAAAAAACTTACCAGATAAACTTGGAAGTTGACGGATAAATGTCGAGGATTTATTAATTATTGGATAAGGCAAGGCTGGCAACGTGGACTGACACTGACTGCAGTGCTTTGCAAAATGGCGAGAATTTAAAATTGGAAGCAGGCAGGCTGCTGAATCTCATCAGCCGAGCAGAAGAGAGATTTTGCGAGGAGGTGCGATTTGACGAGCTAGACTTCCTTGCAGATTGGTAACACGATTTGCATACTCTTCAACAAATTCCTCGTCACTTTTTACGTGACAAGACATAACATCCCTGATGGTTCACTTATTACGTCGTGCGTGTTGTCCAGCATGGGCAGAGTTTTGAACTTGGAAGGAGTCGATAGATCGCTCCACGTCCTTCACTGGCTCTCCAGAAAGTTGAGAATTCTGTTCTTGGAAGCGATTTGATGAGTTCGATTGCCCTGCAGATTTTCAGGAATGTCGTGACAGGTCGTGACAGGTCGTCCGTCATTCGGCTGGCAAGTCAAACGATACAAGACAAAAGTTGGCCATCACCCGACTTTCATTGCATCCCTTTTGGCCACGACAAATTCATCATATGACGTCTAAACTAACCCATTAATAAATTTTACAAATTGTGAGTCATTCCGATTTCCGAATTTAATTTCTTATCATCAAAATTCATTCACAAACGAAAACAATCTTTCCTCTTTGCGCAATCAACATTCTTAAAAATGAGCCGGTTACGGTGAAAATGAGACAACCTTCTTCTCCACATTGGTTTCTTTCTGGAAGATTCCAGAAAAGGGGCATCATCTCAGAAATTCAGAAAAATCCACTATAATAATAAGCACTCGTCCTACAATCTCACAATGGTAATGTCCTCATATGTCCCCCAACTTTCGCCGCCACTGCATCATTTTTTAATACTTTTTAGTTTTTTACGACCCTCAAAATCCGTAGGGCCCTGCCTGCTCGCCCTATCGGGAGAGTGAGCAGTCAAAAAAGCATGCCAGAACCTTGGCGCTACTCCGAGTGAGGCTCTCCTGTCATCTCGCTCCTCGCCTGGCTCGGCATTGTTTTCGATCGTCATTTTTTTTGATTTTTTGTTTTTGCTTAATTTTTTAAAGTTATTAGCAAGAATTTAGAAAAATGTTGAAGACAAAGGCAAGCAAGAAGACTGTTTCTAGGAAGAAGAAAGAAGAAGTTGTCGACGGAGATGAAAAACTTCCAAATGACGAATCTCCAATGGCACGACAAAGAGTATCCAATTTTCAAATTCAAACGCCCGTGGTAGTATTGACAAGGGTCCGTGAGTTTACCCATTCTTTTTCTTATAAAATCGTCGTTGCAGAATAAAGAGGGCAAGCAGCTTATCGATTTCCTTCATTGCTCTCTGCAACGACGAGATGTGGAAAAAATACAGCATCACTCTTTTACTACATTTAAGACATTTTATTCGCTTACCTTACCTGGATGAATGAATGAGGTTTGCTGTATTAATTGCAGGACCGGGGAATTGATGATCTTTGCCAATCGTTGAAGCAAATTACAGCCGAGGAGGGAGCATCTGGCCCTTGTGGAAAGGATCGTTCAGTCTGCCAGAGATGTCGTAAATCAGGAAAAGTTGGTCGAAAAAGCTGAACAAGAGTATGGTATAGTCAATACCACTGACTGCAAAAAGTGCAAATGGCCCGTGTGTCCTGATTGCAAAAAGGTATTTTTGAGAGAAATGCTCCACCTATTTCATTCCTGGTTTGCAAACGCGGGTATAAAAATCCTGGAATGAGTCTCAGAGTGAATTCTAATATGTTTTTAGCTGCATTACAAAGAATGCAAAGACTTGGCCAGTTTCACGCGTTTATTTGAAGCACGAAGACTTCCACATCCCATGCTTCTGAACCGAGCCAGTGCCTGCTGGATGCTGGGACTAATGCGGTTATCCACCCTGGAACAGAGGAACAAGGATCTGTTTCGGAAGTTTGAGCTTCTTATGAAGGAGAGGGATTCCAGTTCCTTTGAACTTACGCGGGATGATAAGAAATATTACGACGAGTTCTTGAAAGAATTTCAGAAGCATTTTCTTACTTTGCCGCTCTGGAGTGGTCTGGAAATAAAGCGCATCATGGATGCGCTTATGTACTACCGTGTACATACGGCTAGCATTTCTTGGCCAGGTGCACGTGTGGGGTGAGATATTTTATTTACTATTAATATTGTCGTTCATAAATAAGTCAGTCATAATAATCGTGCTCATTATGTAAATATAATATTTCAGCGTTATTATTAACAAGTGTGTCCTGCTTGGGGTCAAACTCCACTTTGCATGTATTCCAAATATGATCCTTACGAAGGAAGTGAATGCTAGTGGGGTCCTCTTGAAGACTCTGAAGCCAGTAAAGGAGGAGGCGATATTAAGTTTGGGGATCTATCAGGATGGAACCGTGCCAGATGCCGACAGCGATGGATTTGGGGATTATCTCCGTGAGCGAGGTCCAGCTCATAAGAAGAAATGCACTTCTTCAGCATGTAAGATTTGCGCGAAGAAGAAATGAAGTTAGTTGGTGGCGTTTATTTAAGTGTTGTTTTAAATACCTTTTAATCCACCTTTCCCGTCATCCAACTTTAAGTTGTAATATTATTTATATTGTTAATTAAATTTGCAAATTAATCAATAATTAATAATATAATTACATACTTAATGAAATTTATTTTACCCGTTGAAATACATGTGTAATTAAATATGTATGAAACTGATCATTGCTTGCTTATATAATAGCACTGCAAAAAATATGACAAATTTTTTTTCGGACATACAAATTAACTAAAATAATAAAAAAAGGTATTCGAACTATCGCTGTTTTTTACTTAACTGCATTTCCTCGACTAAAATTTCCTACTGTTACCACTTTTACTACTAAATTTGCTACAAAACTGATTAAAATGAAGCTATGTAGCAGAATTTTCATTAAGCTTTCACGTTTTTTTTCATTTTTCATATGTATCAGAGCAGTTAAGCAAATTCAATTCGCATACTTATTCTTATCATTAACACCTAAAATTAAGGTTTTCCATCAAATCACGGATCCCTCAAAAACATAGAAATCCAGTTCAACCCCTCTTTAAAAATACAACAATCAGATTTACCATGAAACAGATTACACGTCAACAAAAACCACGTGCTTTTTCATAAATACAACATTATTCCCTCGTCATCCCCTCAATCCCCCCAAAAAAAGCACAAATTTCCACAAAAATCCCCCCCTCCTCACAGATAATGAATGTCCCCTCCTTATATTCCCTTCATTCTTAACAATATTATTACATATTACACATTACGCAACCTGTTGTACTCTCACACATACCGATACAGAATACCTGCACAGGACGCCACCACCAGTACCACCACCACCATCCTGGTATTAAAAATACAACAAATTCATCTCCATCTAAAACCCTTCGAGTATTTTTTACACTACAAACAAGCCACGCAGCAAGCAACCCTCCTGCTTACTAAAATTCACTTGCTCTTTAACGCCACACACTTGTCGAGCTTAACAAGTGAATTCCCATCCGTGAGAGCGGAAAAGCACAGACAACGTAGGGGTGAGGAAATCTAGAAATAAGGTGCTCCTCTCTTCCGAACATATTGCTTAATAACAACAAAATTAATACGTAACAACGACAATAATAACAATAAAATATTAGCAATCCTACAACGCCAACGAGTGTGTGGCACCACATCCTCAGAAACAAATTCCTTTACTCATTTTCATTTAATCGACCAACTTACATTTTGCGTAGTGTGCATTTTGCTCACACTTTGATGAGTAATTATTATTGAAGTTGATGTGGTAAATAATTTGAGATTGGATGAGTCACGCGAATACCATTTGCAGGTGCAAGAAGTACCAAATTTGTGCAGGAATCGTATTACTTACTTACTACTCGCGTCGTTTTGTGTTAGTTAAACCTGAGCTTGTAGAAATTTGAGTCCTAAAAAATCTCAAGAGTCTCGAGAAATAAAGTGTGAATAAATATTTGAGTAGTGAGAAAAACAGGCAGGATACATAGATATTTTGCTAAATAAATTTTGCAATATTATTTCCTCTCAATATTTTTACTCTTAAAATTCATCACAAAAATCATCACATTACAAAACGAGCCTAGAAGATTCACCAAACTCTATCCGAAGTAAAATAAGGTGAGTGAAAAAAATACACATTTCCAGAAATCTAATCTTGTGACCCCGTCGAGTCTAAACTGAGCGTCCCCTCACTCAATTTAACCATTGCACTCCCACATTTCCCATTAAACACTTGTCATTTCATTACACATTTCAGGCTTAAATAAACCGACGCGTTACAACACCTTCATTTTTTGAACCCTGAGCCGTGACTGCTTTATTGTATGGAAGGGATGTGTGCTGGGTGAGGCGGAGTCGTAAAAAAAGAAAAAGAAGAAGAGGCATTCATTCCACACATTATTATTATTCGCGAGGAGTGACGGTTTGCAAAATTTCTGGTCCTGGTGAGTGAAAAAGCCAGCCAGCCACGCACGTCACGAACCACCTGCGAGTGAAATAGTGTTTAACGGATGTCCATGAGCACGGAAGAACGCATTTTCCAATCCAATCCGCTCTGAAAAAAAGTACACGAATAAATCGAATCGACTGCAAACTGTGCATGTGTCCATTCACATAAAACCAGCATTCTGTTATGACTACGACGACTATTTGTGTATCCGGGTGATGAATAATTGACAAGAAGAGAGAAGAAGAACTCGGCCCCTCGTGCATTTCCAGTGCTTCATATATCCAAAAGGACATTTGTGTAATCAATACATCGGGAAATATACGATTCCGGTCGAAAATCGCATCGATTCTTGGGAGAAATACGTCTTTTTTTAAAGTGTTAAAATGTGGTCAATTTTGACCCCGTCGATTCTTCTCGTCATTCTCGTGGGACGGCAGGGGACCGGTATGTTTTTTTTTATTTTTTGGAAATTGTTCATGCAGTTGGTGGTAACTTTGTAAAATCCGTGCGGTTTGTAATAATTTTACACACTTGTTCAATAAAAGGATTTATTGTTAGTTGATCTGATTTTCAAGTTTACAAAAATTTGGAAGCTGATTTTTCTTCAATTTTTTTGTAAAATTCGGTAAAATCATCACTGACTGCGGCGTTCTCTCCGTGTACATAGAAATTCTCACCTTTCTTGGGCTGTAATATGTGTATACTGATGCAATTCACGCAATGGTAACTTTGTAAAATCCGTGCGTTTTGTGAAATAATTATGCAAACTTTTGCAAAATAAAGTAAAGAGACACACTTGACCTGACCAAAAATTTGTAACCAAATTTTCCGAAATATTAGTAAAAATTTTTAAGATCATCATGGATTGCTGCCTTTCTCCATGTACATAGAAATTCTAATCTTTCTGTGGCTGTGATAGACCTGGGAGTCAAAAACACTTTCACGCAGTCATTTACAACCTTGTAAACTCAGTGCGTTTTATACCATGCATAATTTTTGCATAACTTTTCTAAAATGAAAACATGGGAGCTAATTTTCCTTAGAAATATGCGTAAAATTTTGTAAAAGTGTACAGCTTTTACAATGTCACCTTTCAAACCTGTGTGAACTGCGACAGTGATAAAAATTAATAGAAGGAGATTGATCAAGTTAATTTCGCCTTTAATTTTGCAAGCTGGGAAAAATCTAGGGCAAGGAAAACTGTGCAAATTTTATGGGGAATTTATAGTGTTAACAAGACCTCACTGTTGTGAATTTCCTGTGTTTTCAGGAGTATGTATGTAATTTGACTATACTTTTGTTGTCTCCGTTTTCAGAGGGGACGTTGTGTTACCAGTGCGACTCGTGGGAGCATTTGGGCTGCGGGGAGGATGACTATTTGTACGATAAGGACCGTGAATTCCTCGTCCCGTGTAACCCGCTGACCTACTCGCAGTCCTCCGGCCAGTATCAGACCGCACCCCAAACCTGCCTCAAGGAAGTCACTTACTTTCTACACGACAAAAATTCACCAGTTCTTGACCCCTATCATAGATGTGAGTTAAAATGTGTATTCATATTTTTGCAGTTTCATCGTATGAAAATCGCGAGCTGAGGAAAAAATTGGTGCATTTTTCTGCCTCAGGAATCCTCCAGAAAATGTCTACATTGATGTAGAAAATTTCAATTTTTATGCAGAATGAGTTACAGATATAACTCATTCCGCATAAAAATTGAGCAGAGTCTCATCTGCAGGAACTGATTCTGCAGAAATAAATTCAAATTTGTATTTTCAAATTTTAAACTGGTCTATTTTCATAGCGGGGTAGCCCTCCACGGACCGAACCGAATGGAGGTCCCCCAGTGTATGGTCTCCGACTTTCACCAAATCAGTGTCAAATGATAACAAATTTTATTAGTATCCAATTTGCAAAAGACACGACCTCCCAATGAGCAGGTTTGGCGAAGATATTTGCATACGAAGAGGAGAAAATTTAGAAGGTATAAAAGTTGTCAACTTTAGGACTTTTCTCCTCTTTGAATGCAAATATCTATCAAACGTGCGCATTGGGAGATCGTGCCTTTTGCAGATTTCCATAAAATTGGTGATCGAATGATATTAATTTGGTCAAAATCGATCGAGTACCATACGCTGGGAGGCCTCCATTGTTAATTTCAGTCAAGGTGAACTGTGTAACTCTGTATGATTTTAGTGGCGAAACTGAGCCCATATTTTCAGCCTGCTCACCTTGATTATCTGTTAACCTTTCCAGATAACCGTCCCCACGTAATGCGTCACTGTGGTATTTCCCTCAACCCGGCCTACAACCGGGGGGAGGATTACTACGACCGGTGCGTCAAGACGGAAGCCGTCGTCAACGGGATTAAAGCGGAGCGGTGGATCTGCTCCTGTTCGGGGGACGGGTGCAACTCTGCGACCCGTGGCGTCGTCACCACCGTCTGGATTTGGTGCACTGCTCTCGCACTCCTCGTCACTTCCGGCACACTCTTTTAAACCTCTTCTTAGACCTACATACGTCTTTTTAATACTGTAAAAAATAGTTAAAAATTTATACGAAGTTTCAACGGGTGTAAAACTGCGAATTTTATAATGCAACCTTTTCAACGGGTCTTTTTACTTTGGGAATTGTACGTCGCTCGAAATTTTTTGGGCAAAAATCAATCCAAAAAATGAGAATGATTTTAAAAATTGAAGTTAGCTCTGCCCCTTCAAAATTTGATTCAGATTGTAAAAAAATGCGATTTTGGAAACTTTCACCCTCAATTTTTAAACAATTCCAAGTTTTGGGTTTATTTTTAACCAAAAAATCTCTCGCAGTATTTCGCAAACTGAATACACACACATTTTCTCGTTACAAAATTTGCAGTTTTGCAGAGTAATTTGACCTACTAATTTATACAGGTAGCAAGTAAATAGGGGAACAAAGCGTCATATTTTTGAACCAAATATTTTTCAGACAATCTTAACCATAGTGAATAAGTAATTGTACATATTTACATATGTAGCATTTCCTCATAAAAATTCGCCCTCTCTTCTTCCACACGTATGTACAAAGTAGATAAGATAAGAGATCTACCTTTTAGAGAAAATTAGTACCAGTAGGAAATTATTTACAACGAGGGGATGAGTAAAGTAACGACGATTTGATGGCAAAAGGCGACTGGTGCTCAGTGCATGATCTTAAATAATTAGAAAAGAAGTTAAGTAAATTAATTTAGCTAATTAATTTTTCGAGGATTGTAGAAATTTCAAATTTTTTGTTATGTCCAATTTCGAAGAAAATTTGCTCTCATTTTTTTAAATTCCTTTAAGCTAATTAGCTTACAATTTTTGTTATCCCCAATTTCAAAAAATGATATGAAAGTTTGCTCTCAATTTTTTAACGTTTTTATCCCTTTTTTCATAATTCGACAGTCTAAATTATTTATTTAAACAGGTCGACAATTTCTCATTTTTTTCAATTTCTTTAATTGGACCCCAGAAATTTACAATATTTTTTAACCAAAATCATTTTATTTTCCAAATCAATCAAATGTTGCACTAAAATGTTCATTATTTTTTTGTACAATTTCCCAAATTTTGACAGACATGAAAAAAATGTGGCCTGCATTTCATATAACTTTGTCAGTTTAGCATACATAACTTTGCAAACTTGCCAACTTTACGTGTTTTTAACATCATTTTACTTTCTTGTAAAATACATTTATTTCTGCAAAAAATTTACGGATTTTGAGAAAATAATTATGCAAAACTTTTCTTTCCTCCCTCGAAGGTTCTTGTTGCGCATTGTTCTCAAAGTCAAACTTTTATCGAGTTCTTTCTGCATAGTTTAGAGAGGTGGATCTGCCGTTGAGCTGGAGTTAAGACTTCTGTTAGTTTAGGATCAGATTCCCGTTTTTTTTGCTGACCCCGTTTTTAGAGTAATTCTACCCTGATTTCAATCTGCAGCGAATAATAAGAGATGATCCCATGGATGGATTATTGTGTGGATTTGGATTTCAAATGTGGATCAGGTCGAAGGAGTGGGGGAACGTGCGGAGGGGATGTCACCCATATTTTTATGGGCAGGCTTTCATTCTTCCCAGGACAAGTGGGAAAAATGGAAAAAAAATCGGTGATTGAGTGTTCATAAGAGCTCCTCAGTCAAAACGTGGCGAGTAAAAAACACTCTCACCCATTTTTCGCATATTTTAATGGTGGTAAAAAGTGTGAAAAATGTAGTTTTTCCCATTTTCTACCCATTTTGGATGTATTAAAACACAGCTTTTCCCATTTTCCACATTTTTTTAAACTTATTTTTAATCATGATAAAAATTCAGAAACAAATTGTTTTTCCCATTTTCCACCTATTCTGGATGTATGGGTGGTAAAAATAGGATAAACACACTTTCTCCCATTTCCCCCATTTTTACCGTAATCATGCCAAAAATTAAAAAACCACTAATTTTTCCGACCCAAATATTTTCTACGTATGGTTGGTAAAAATGATTGGGAAACCACACTTTTTCCCACTGCCCTTCTAAATTTACATTTTAATTGCGTCTCCACATCCTCTCTGCACGACTCTCTCCGGATGAATGAGCATTATTATTATTATTTCTTCTTCCTGGCTCGATCGACTTGCTCCAGTTTCTTCTCCTTTTTCATCTCATTTCGTGCCAGTGACGCGAATCAATCAATCCAAAAAAAAAGAATTTAAGCTCTCAATCATGATTTACATGCTTATTTGCTCTCTACTTACGTACTTATATCGACACGCTTGGGATCAAGTAGTGAAACGCCAATAATTTGGTCTACTTGTTGACTTGAGAGAGATGTGAATGTCTTGTTAATGACCCTTTTACATAATTCTCCATTTTTTTACATGTGTTCTTCATCTCGTAAATGAGACCATTAACTACCATCGAACAAGTCATTAGTGCAAAATGATTACACATTTTGAGCCCAAATTGGTCAAATTGAGGACAAAATCTGGACTTTTTCCATGAGATTTTCCATGGTTAGAAAATCACCCGTAAAAAATAAGACTATTAATTTAAATAGAAAATAAGTACACATTTTGTCAAATTGAGGACAAAATCTGGACATATTTACCATTGAAAATGATCTTATCGAAAAAATTGTACAACATGTGACATTATTTTACACAAAATCACCCGTAAATTAATTACGGTAAAATCATTAATACAAAATTCGTCCACATTTTGACCGCAATTTGATCAAATTGAGGGCAAAATCTGGACTTTTTTCCCTGGGTAGAAAATTACCCCTAAAAATAAGGCTACTAATTCCCATCCATTTTCAGCACAATTTTGTTAAATTGAGGGGAAAAAGTGGGGCAAATCATCATGACATTTTCACTCCTTACAAAGTGACCCGGTTGCTTAACCTGATTTAATAATGATCTTATTAAAATAATAGTGCGACATTATTTTACATATCTTGATCTGCTGCACGATTATGTACTGCCGTAAAATTATTCTAAATATTTTAAATTAATTAATTAGTTAATCATCGTCACAAATTTTGAAACATTAATTAATAACGACTGGGTGGAGGACGTAGCGTATAAAATGACGAGTTTATCGTATCAATTTACCTTTATTTTTAGTACACAATATAAACTTTATGAAGGTTGTAAAATAAAAATAAAAATAAAATTTGTACTTACATGAACGAAATCACCTTCAAGTTATGTACGCATCAATTTCATTAAATCCATGCAATTGTCGTTAAAATTATGTCAGGGTAATAAAAATTTTGGAAAATTTCTACATTGTTTTGGAGGCCTCGTTAAAATACAATGACATCTTTTCCTTTATTAATTTGTCCTTGAAATTATGTATTTGTTAATGATTTGCATATGTATATATTTGACACGAAGGGTAACATAAGATTCAAGGAAACTCCCTTAATTTTAAGTCTGCTTTAATAAATCCAATCCACTGATATAAAAGCAATAATAATTTCATGAAATTTTTTACTAATAAATTCTTGTCGATGATTCAGTGCAAAATAAAATTGTGCTGCATGATCAAGTGCAGACTATATAGACTGCGAAGAAATTTGCAAAAACAACATCTCATGAATAATTATGTACGAACCACATTTCACGCTATTTTTTACTATCCACGCGGATTGTGCATACAAAATGTCATTAATTTCGATGTCACATTAAGCGAGTTGAACCCCCAAAAATGGTCACATCTCTCTCTCTGCACGGCCCCATTTTATTTAATAAGTGCAGAAAACACGCCGAGAGAAAGTTACCCTGTCATCATTATCTCATACTTTCACCACTCTCGTCACGCGTATAAGGTAGGTAGGTATTTATTCAAGATTGATGTAGCATTAGCTTTTACAATCATCATTTTCATTTCATACAAAACATTTAGATAGATATTAGCAGTATGGGTGTAGAGGGAAAACCGGAGATGGTCTCGGAAAACCTCTACATGTATTGGGAATGTGGCCCAATACACCATTCGGCCCATAACTGCTGGACACCAGGTAGGAAAATGTATGGCAGTGATACATAGGCGGATTCCGTGGTGGTGGTGATATCCAAATGAGGGTGGCGTCTGCATGCGGAAGTAGACAGGTGAAGGTTGTTGGGCGGGGGCTGTCCACGGACCGCGGGATCTTGCCCACGTCCCCCATGGTAGCCGTAGCCGGGGCCGACGACACCCCCACTTGCCCCTTCCCCCATCACAACACAATCAGGTCATGGGACCCCCGTAGACCTGACCATGCCGCCCCCCGTCATGCACGACCCCCTCCGCCACTTTTCAAACAACCACTCCCCACGGTCACCACCCCGATATACCAAACAAAAACCTACCTGGGGAGTCCCTCCAAGGCGTAGATCCTCCCGTGCACTGGGTCCGGCGAATCCATCTTCGCCTGATGGCTCAGCTTGTCGTTGCTGGGACGGGTGTGGCAGGGGGTGTCACTAGGCACGCAGGTGGGGGGTGTGAGTGGACGAGGCTCACGTGGCGAAAAGCCTTTAGGACACACTTTACTTGCCCTGGCACACCCGCGACCCAGATGGAAGAGGATCCAGATGCAGAGCGAGAGAGAGATACGTTGTGCACGGAGGAAGCCAAAGATCGTCACGCGTATAATGCACACGTATTATTTTTAAATAGCCATTTGCATATTCATTTATTCTCCCTGGTAGAATTGTACAGTGCTCATTTAGTGTAAAGTTGACCATTTAAAAGGCAAATCGGGCAGCATGCCTACAACTCTGGTGAACATTAAAATCAAAGTTTTATTTCGGTCGGTGAATAATAATATCCTATTTTTTTGGGGGGGGGACTTATTTGCATAAAGCAGCTCATCGACCTTAAAAGGCATGCTAAATAACAATGTTTTTTGGGACGTAGTTTCTTGCAGGTCAAAATAGCTGCAAAAAAACCACTTTCTTGCAAGTGGTTACTAGCACCAGACTTAAATATCCATTGCTTTTGTCAATTAATTTGTGCTAAAACCAACGCTTCCCAATTATTAATTTTGAGGTTTCACATCCTATGAAATTATGCAATTATGTCCTGAATAGTTTCCCTTTCGACGTAACAAATCCGCATTTGAGTTGAGTCGACATTTATTGCAAAACTCTGTGAAAACAGGGGGATTTATTCATCTCCTCTCTACCCTCGCTTCAGTCACTCACGTGTGAAATGTTTTCACATTTATGGGAAAATCTGGGCAAGACGACGTGGATAAATAAACAGAGGAGGAAGGAAGGATGTCAAAAGTGAGATTCATATTGAAATTCAATGTGGTAACGGATGGGCCGTGCACAAAACAGAATAATGAATCCTCCAAAAGTTACATAAGCCTGTTTTTCGTTTTTTTTCATAGAAATTACTCCAAAAATCGGGATTATTTCAAAAATAAAATCAACTCTCTGCCCATTCAGGGTCAAAAAGTCTTCCAAATCCCAATTTACACCTTCAAACTCAATCAAACTTTCACCTTCCATAACTTTTGACCTGGCCGACGCTACCAAGCTAATTTTTGAAATAATCATAATTTTCTGGATTAGTTTTTTATCCAAAAAATCTCCACATTTAACAAAGTGAAAGCTTATCCACGACTCATCTCACTACACGCCGACATCCCTTCCGCACCGCCCGCATCCTTGCCGAAGTAGTAGACCTCATCACCACCACGGAATAAATCCTGGGAGGAGGAATAGCAAACTTTATGAAGGTCATCATCATTTCATCCAGAGATAACTTGTATCTTCCCGATATCAATAATACCAACGAACCACCAGCACCGCAACCATCACCACCGGGCAGGCCTTTCCGCAAAACTTTCCCATAATTATGTATCTAGCGAGAGAGAGAAAGTTGAATGGTCGTCTGGTTTTCGTGGGCATGATAAAGTAACCAAAGTTTTCCCTTTGTTTGGACCCTGTCACGAGTACACATCCAGCCGCAAAGTTCCCCCCGTTATTATTATTATTCAGTTCAGTGTGGGCGAGAAAGAAGGGAAAAATCCTGTTCCCCAATTTTCTCAACTTTCCGCAAACTTTCACTTTTCGGGATAATTGTGACATCAATCTTTTCCATATTACTTAATTGGAACATGGCATAGGAAATAAGTTGGGAATTTACTGCGTGAAATGGAAAGTTTGGGGAAATTTTACATATTTTTTAAATCATTTTAATCTTCATGGTGATTTTAATGATGGTTTTCATGGGATTTGGTTTTAGTGAAATTTTCCATGTTTTCTTCAGGATTTTCATAACGTGAAAATTTTCATGACGGTTTTCACGTGATTTTCATGATTGTTTTCATATGATCTATTTTTATCATTGGCTTTCATGATTTCATGATGATTTTCATGATTTTATCATAGTTTTCCTAATTTTCATGAGTTTTCATGTGTATAGTTTTAAGGAAGTTTTCCATATGTACATGTTTTCCGAATCTACATCGTAGTTTTCATAATTGTCGTCATGGTGTTCACAATTTTCATCATAGTTTTCATGATTTTCACAATTTTCATTGTAGTTTTCATGATTTTCACAATTGTCGTCATAGTTTTCATGAAAATTTTCATCAGTTTTCATGATTTTTTCATGTGATTTTTGTGATGGTTTTCATGTGTATAGTTTTAGGGGAATTTTTTCAGAATTTTCATCGTAGTATTCATAATTGTCGTCATGGTTATCATGATTTCATGATGATTTTCATAATTTTCATAATAGTTTTCATGATTTTCATCAGTTTTAATGATTTCATGGAAATTTGCAAGTTTATTTTCATATGATGTTCATGATTTTTAAAGCCACAAAGATGTCTCGATTTGGTAAATACATACATATGTAGTGAAGTCGTATTAGGACCACGTGGGAAATATGAGACGTTTATGATTTTAGCCATATGCATGTCTTATTCACTCGTGTAAAACCCCACTTTTTCATGCCATGATAAATTTCAAGACAAAATTATATTTCTTCCCAACTTATTGAAACTTTTTCACAATTTCATATCCATCATCCCGGTCCTGACGGATCACTTTGGAGATTGATTGAGTTAAAGCTTCAATTAGAGGAGAGAGATGGATATCAATTTTTTCATAGTATGTATCTCCTCAAAATTTCGCATAGATCATACTTATCAGGACGGATTGGATCTTTAAAAAAATAAAAATCCGACTCCTCTAAACAAATTGGGCATCCTTTATCCTCAATTAGTGTAATGATGAGATGAATAAGACGATATTTTTGGTGTATTCTTATTATTATGTAGTCAGCCTGGATCCCATTCAGTTCAACTTTCCTGGAAATCCAGGAAATTTCGGATTTTCAAAAATCATCTTAAATGCTATACTGATTTCCCATAATTTTCTATTTGAGTATCTCCCACTCGTAAATTGACTTATGCCAGTAAAAAAATATTTGCACAAATATCATGTCAGAAATTCACTCGCAAATTGGCACAATTCTTATCCCCATCATTTCAATATATTTCCCAAATTGATTCCTTATTATTACTTCCTCCTAAAAATTATGCCACTAAAGAAAAAATCAAAAATTCAATCAGGTTACTTGGCCCAATTTTCATTAGGTTCCCAGAAACGAAATCAGATTGCAAATGAAAATGAAATGGGACATTGCAACTCATCCGGAACAGCATAAAATTCTGCCAAATAAGACGACGTACGACGTCTCACTTCGTTAAGAGGATTTCCAATTCGATCCAGATTTGTTTTTATTATTTCCTCTCGTTCGCCACATGCAAACATACGTCGTCCTCAACAAAATGCATGGTCTTCCTCTCGTCGTGGAAAAAGTCGCAATTTTTACCCCACACAAAATATACGGACGACCCTCAGCATTTTAGTCTCAATTTTTCATCCCACTATAAATACTACACGTTCGAAGAGATTTTTTCATTATGTGACACGTCGCATGTCTGTCTCGGACAGAAATACTTGTCCTCACACGTATGCATTTAGACGCTATTTTTTATTTATGTATGTACCATATGTCCATCTTCTCTTATTAGCGAAGAGCAAAGAGTTTCTTATGTTGGAACATTGTAGACAATTAATTTATCAATTTAACCGAGAATTTGTTTTCCGATTCAAATTAATTTTTGGGAATTTCAAACCTTTATTACTACGCATATTTAGGATTAATTCATACAATGAGAATTCCAAACAAATTTCTTTAACCGAGAAATTACAATTCTCAGGAAAATAATCATGTCCCAAATTCGCTCCCATTTTTGGATTTGCAAAAATCAAACCAAAACTTGTTACAAATAACAAACTTTTAAAAATCTTGGATACATTTTTGGACAAAATTTTCCCAAGAAACTTTCACGTTTCTGAAACCCATGCTGTGAATCATCTACAGTGATCTACATACCACCCACTTCAAGAAAATGTACGTGGTGAGAACCCACAAATAAAAAGGTGTCCCCATACGAACGACACCACCGATGTCACGTTCTCCCTCATTTTCGTACCATTTCTCGCCATATTTACAGACATCCTCTCCTCCTCGATATTCATTCATCTGTATTGAAAAAACGACGTGTTGAGTTCCTCCCACACTTTTTGCACGTACACATTCACTGAATTCACTTACGAACTGTACGAGACACGTAAAATGAATGCTGAACAGTAAACTAAACATACTTGGATGATGAAAAATCTGTGAATTAGTCACCATTCGACGCAACACTTTCTCATGGATGACTCCCTAAAAATGATAAACTTTTCGTATTATTTCGACTGCATACAAACATATGAAGCCACACCACTTTTCCTTTCATTCTCATTCATTCTCATTCTCAGCTCAAAAAAGTCACGAGAACCAAGCTCACTTGACAACAAGGAGAAGAAGAAGGGTGCGAATTTGATCGTCTTATCAGCTCCTGAGTCAGTCTAAGGAAGCAAATTAAGAAATTAGGCCGCGCGTTAACATTAACCTTTGGAATAATTTGCAATCTTTTTTTTGGGGACAGTGTTCAGTCATCGAAAATACGGCATGGACAACCACTTTGCGTTTATTATTCGTGGGGAGAAAATAAGATGAGGTAGTTCTCGTCGCATGGAGAAATCGTGTCGGGAAGGAGGAAAATTTGTGCAAGTGAAATTTCAAAGAAGTATAGTTTTGTGTATTTCGGAAACTATGAGATTTCGGTGAAATCGTGTCGGGAAAGAAAATTTGTGCAAGTGAAATTTCAAATTTGAAGTTTAGTTTTGTGGAAAATATGAGATTTGGGTGAAATCGTGAATTTGTGCGAGTTAAAAATTTGAAATTCGATAGGGTTTTCTGTGCCGTGTAAGATATGAGATTCGTCACGGACATTGTGGTCAGCCTGTTGATGGCAAGTATGGTTTTAGTCCTGGTGGAGAGTGCGAGGAATCGGACGCGGAGGGAGGAGGACCAGAGTGGCGTCGCACGTGGGAGAAAGGCATCCCTTGTGAGACGCTTGATGAAAAATGGGCGTCGCATTAAAGAAGGCAGCGTACGTTTAGCCGAGGGTTCGACGGAACATGAAGGTAAATTCGGGGTTAAAATTGTCACGTGGGGGCAAGAAATGATATGTAAATCAAGGGGTCACGATTTAACGTTTTTTCTGCCGATTTTCGGGTCAAAATTACCAAGTGGGGGAGAAATTTATGTAAATTTACATACAGGAGGTCAAATGGGTAGCACGATTTTACAATTTTTCACCCATTTTCTGGTCAAAATTGACACGTGGGGGCTAAATTTACATATAAGAGACCATGTGAGTCACTATTTTACGGATGCCAAATTGGTAAAAGTACTCTTGACTCAATCGGTCAAAATCTTGCCAAAATTTTGCCAAAATTTGGTGTCCTCGACCACAACTTCAGTGTGAAATTGAACTCGCCAAAATTACAATTTGGCAACATCGTCAAATTGTCCCCAACTTTTCTGAAAATTTTACTAATTTTTTTTGTGTCCAGGGACATTACTCAAGTTTTTTCTAGGAATTTTTTATCGTTTGCAGGCCGCGTGGAGATTTACCATGATGATCGATGGGGTTCAATTTGCGATGATGAGTGGGACGAGCGAGAGGCTGCCGTCGTGTGTCGTCTGCTGGGCTATAATGCGAGCACAAATAGTGGTCCTCCGCACTGGACGCAATTCTCCGACGTCAAGATTGACATCAAAGCGACACACAATGGGAAATTTGGACCAGCTCGCGGTATGCACGTCCTTTGTCTCCTTTTCTCTCCAACCCTGTCCGTGTACTTAGCGCCAGAGGTGGGCAAAATAGGCCAAAATTCGCAAAAGCCCACACTTTAGCAGTGGTGGGGAAAAATTTGGAGAAAATTCGCAAAAATTTGTGTCAAATAATATATTTTTATCTTCGTGTCCAAAGTAGTTTTGTATTTTCGAAATTTAATGGTGAGTTTTTACTATGCAAATTTTATACGCAATTATTATTCAGGAAGCAATGCAATATTTACAAGAATTGGAAACTTCCAAAATTTAAATAAACTCAAGAAATTCAGATCTTGAAATAGGACGATGTTTTTGGGATCGTGTTTTTAATGTGAATGCCGGAATTGACATTTTTTACTCATTTTAAACACTAAAATTTTACATTTCGCATTTATTTCATTTGGATTATTCGAATGAATCATTGAGGAAGTTCACGCAATCCCTGGTAACATTATAAAATCCGTAAATTCTGTAAACTTACAAATTTTAGGAATATTTCGAACGAAAATTGACTTCAAATTTTAGTAAACTTACTCTGGTCAAGAGCGTCTTTTTATTTTGTAAACGTTCGTAAAATTACTTTATAAAATTTAACATATCTACAAAATTACAAAGGACTGCGTGAATTGCATCAGTATTTTGAAATAAAAGTATGTCGCAAAGTATTCGGTATTCCGAAATCAGAAATATTTTGCCGACTTCTGAAGAGTAAAGTTGTTTTTTAAGAAGAATGAGATGAGATTGGTGAGTGAATTTTGATCTTCTTTTGTGCTCGCGTTCGTACATTGCGTCAAAAAAAACATGACAAAGGAGAAAATAAAGCAATCAATGTCATTCTCGGGGGCTGTGCAGAAAAAATGCGTCATCACATCAACACTCATTTAGGACAAGAGGGAGGATATTCAATTATTTCCAACTTTTCCATTTGATTTCGACCGACGGTCAAACTTTGTTCGCTAACTCGCATAGAGCACTAAAATTTCAAAATATTTTTACATATTTCTACGTATTCAGTTATATAAATATTTCCCCTATTATATCAAAAATAGAGAAATTTTTTGCATGTTTTTTTTCAAAAATATACATATATTTTGTAAATTTTTCAATGATGAAAGAAATTTTTTTCTTCAAAGCCATTGGACCCCAAAAAACCAGAGAATTACAAATTTTTCGAAAAGTCTTATTTTTCATAAATGTTAAATACATATTTCAGGGATTTACATTTTCGTAAATACAATTCCTCCTTCTGTTTAAGACAAAGCCAGGCTGCTCTAATGTTATGCACGGTCCGCATAAATTCAAATACAATGTATTTACGCGATATATTTACATCCTGTCCAAATAAATCTATTTTCCATTGCAAAAATGCAACTTTATGTGTTTCAGAAATATTTTATTTGACACGTACAATTTAAACTTCAAACGTCACGTAAATTTCTGCAAGTTTATGAATACCCAATAATAAGAACTTTCGAAAGACGACTAAATCTACCCGATCTAGACTCTGACTCGTAGTTTCTGAAAACTTGTCTCAAGGAAAAGTCAGATTCACTCCCAGAACTTTTATTGACCACGCAAATTAATCAATATCACAAAGTCTGATTTTTCTGACAATCTCTCAATTAAATTCTAATTCATCCTGAATTTTTACAATAATTATCCAAAACGGTATCGAGTTTTCTAGTCTATAATTTTACATATAACGCCATAGAAATGTCTGCCAATTATTTTACAATTAAAATTATCTGTGTACATTTACGTCATAATTTAACAAGAACATTTCAGCGTATCAAAATTTAACGAAACAACATTTAACAAAATTTTATAAAATATCTGGTTTCACGTAAAAAATCCACCCAAATTTGCAAATTTATCAATTTTATACATACCCAACACCCAAGGTGTGAATTCTTTATTACTTTAGGGAACAATTTAAAAGAATCACAACCGCTATTTTTTTAATTGTAAATTCTTTCACACGACTCATTTTAAACTTAAAAATTTCCTATAATTTTACTAGTTTTTAAACAAGCATTAAACAATCATTACCATACCCCGGACAAATATTTTTTTATCCTACCCTACTCGTGTTGAGCTCAACATGAGTAGGGTAGGATAAAAAAATATTTTTCCGGGGTATGATCATTACGCTCAAGAGCAGAAATATTTCACGTACAAAAACTTTACAAACTTTATCAAATTTTATCAAATTTTCCCCCAAAAATACGTCGCCCGTATACAATTCCTGCATGAAAAAAATATACAAATTTCCCAAATTCCACGCCACCCGTGAGTACGCCGAATACGTATGTACGAGTTGAGACGTTGATCGAGGTGATCTCACACCGTGATTTATTTCCGACAACTTTCTCCACTTTCTCCTCCGATTATTATTTGCATCGTCTCGCTCACTCGCTTGCTTTCTCTCTTTCGCAGCCCGCTACTGGTTGGACAACGTGTTTTGTGACGGAAATGAGAAGAATTTGACAGAATGTCGCCACGACGGGTGGGGCGTGCACGACTGCACCGATGCCGAAACCGCCGGTGTCGTTTGCGCCAGAGAAATCCCGTCCGATGAAGAATTCACCTTTACAACGCCACCCCCACCCGTCCAAAAGTTCAAGAGGAAGAGGATCGAGGTCAGTGGAGCAAGTTTAATGGACATGAATTTTTTGAAAACAATAATTTACATGCTTCATAAATACTTGCATTTCCGAACACGCACGTGGCGCTACAATCTTTAGAGAAGCACGTATACACGTGTTAGCAATAACACGTGTTATTAATATGTCCCATGAGATTTTTTGACTAAAAATCAACCCAAAAAAGAGGATTATGTATTAAAAAACAAAATTAGCTCGGTAGCTCTCCTTATTCAAAAATTATAGAAAGTCAAAATTTCAAAAATTCCAATTCTATAAGACTTTCGACAACTTTTCTTTCAAATGGCAGAGCAACCGAGTTCATTTTATTTTTGAAATAATCCTAATTTTTTATTGGATTTCTGAATACAAAATTTCCATGATAATATTTCGCAAACTGAGGAAAAGCTGGTTTATAAATAGATCCACCGTGACGTGATATTGTAAATTCCCACGATACCGCTTTTCCAGTTTGATCATTAGTTTGCCATTTTCTCCCTGTGATTTCAGGAAATTGAAGTGAAACTTGCCGGTGGTCGGTTACCCAACGAAGGCAGAGTTCTCGTCAGGCTGGGAAAAACGGAGAGTGAGTGTCTCATCGAGATCTATCAGCGTATGCACTCCGATTTCGAGCAAATTGGTGTCAATCGATCACAAATTTAATTAGTATTAAATTTGCAAAAGACACGATCTCCCAATGCGAAAAGGTTTTTGCAGAGATATTTGCATCCGAAGAGGATAAAACGCGTCGATAAATTTTACATTTTCTAATAATTTACGGCAAGTTTTCTCCTCTTCGGATGTAAATATCTCTGCAAAACCTTTTCGCATGGGGAGATCGTATCATTTGCAAATTTCATGCTAATTAAATTAGTGACCGATTGACACAAATTTGCTTAAAATAGGTCAACATACGTCATTCGTAGTCTAAAAATGTGGTCACTGATTAATTAATTTCTTTAGAATGGGGCGTGATCTGCGGGGACGGGTGGTCGTTGCGCGAGGGTGCCGTCGTCTGTCGCCAACTGTCCCTCGGTTTCGCCCAAGTCGCCCCACAGACGGATTTCTTTGGAGGAAATCTCTCCTCCTTGGCGACCACGGGGGTGCAATGTGTGGGGGAGGAGGGCACCTTGAACGACTGTCTCCACCACCACGTCCCCCCCAACGAGACGGCCTTCTGTCCAGGAAATGGGCGCAACTTTGCTGCCGTCATTTGCACCGAGAGTGAGTCAGTTAGCTGGAGTTACATAAGTGGAGAGGAGGAGAAAGTTGTATGTTTTATTGCGCCCCGATCATGTCCACATGTTACGATTACGACACGATCAAAAATGTGTCACCAAAAACGGCTCGATTTCATTAGTGGGAGAACTACGCAGGGTTTCACCGTGTATGGCGACGACCTGCACGAAATGCATATTTCATCCTGATTTCGAGATACGTTAAGTGAGCAAAATGGGCGAAAAATGGGAAAAATCGGGGTAATTTGTCGATATAGCAAAAACCTGATTTTAATGCACGAAATGCAAATTTCTTCCTAAGTTTGGCGTGTACAAAATGTGTGCAAAATTCGAAAAATCTGGGTAATTTGTCGATATCTGTAGCGACGCCCTAATTTTTCTGCATTTAATGCACCCTTCTTCCTAATTTTGGAATACGTCAGTGGGAGAAATGGTAATTTGTCGATACAACTCCGCCCGAATTTTTATGCACGAAATGCACCTTTCAAGTGTTCGAAATGGGCTAAAATCCCTTCAAATTATTCGTCCTCCCACTTTCCCCGGAACTCTGTGTTATTGGTGTTCCATAATAATGGGATCTATTTACTCAGTTGGATGGGGAAGAGAAAGCGTGATCCATTTCATCATCATCACCGCTTCACTCACTTTCACTCCATTTTCACCTCGCACAAGTGGACAAACAATTCGCTTTTTATCTCCTCTCGCCCATATAAAATCGCTTTCATTCTCACCTCCCAATCTCCCCCGACTAAACCGCAGAGTGAAATTCTATCGTTTTTATTTATCCATTACGTAACTACTGGGCTGATAAGATGGGTGGGTTATCATCTGGTCAACCCAAAAAGTTAATGCCCCAGAGAGAGAGACACATGACGACATGACATGATTTCACTTAGGAAAGTAATTTCGTCTCGCGGGACCGAATCGGACGCCGAATTTTCGAAATCTGACTTATTTGTCTCAAAATCTGGATGAAATAATTCAATCAGCGTCTTGAAAATCGGGGGGTCGTCAAAATTTTGACCTTAACTGACATCACGTGACTGACACGTGTCCTTGATCTGGGCGTCTCATTTTAATCAGGACGAAATGCAATTGGTGTCTTGAAAATCGTCACAAAGACGGAATACTGACCCTGCATGGACAAGAGTGACATCGAAAAATTCCGTCTCATTTTCGGGTCACAAAGGTTGGTGGTGGTGACACGTGTAGTTGATGTGTGTCTCATTTTTCCCCCCTAGTGCTGCCTGACCTGGTGCCGGATGCGGTGGAGGTGCAGCGGTCGGCCTACTTGGAGGACAAACAGCTTTACTTTCTCCAATGCGCGATGGAGGAGAATTGCTTGGCATCCTCCGCCTACAGGTTTGGATGCAATATTTTATATAAAAAAAATCTCTATTTTTCAGATGAAAATCACATCCGGAAAAAATTGGCTCGTTTTTTCCTCTTCCTGAAAAATGCAATTCATTCCGCCCAAAAATACATATTTCAATTTGCAGAAAATCTCAATCTTGAAAGTGTACATAGAAATCCATCCCTTTTGCTAAATATTTCTGATGAGGGGAACATTATATGAAAACTTAACTATTTTAAATAACCTATAAAAAATAGACTGAAAAATTGTTTAAAATTATAGAGTTTCGTCCGCAGAAAAATATGTCAATTTTTAGTGACACGTTATGAAACTTTAACCAATTTTTTGCCAGCCTGCCTCAACAAAGAAATATCCACAGAAAAATAGTCCGAAATTCTTGTCTTTTCTGCCGCACAATTTTCGAGGACATCTTTACAATTGTTTAAAATAACAAAAAAATACAGAAAACAATTATCCACAAAAATTGTCCGGAATTCTACTACAGAAAAATATGTCAATATTTTCCCCTGGTCGATTTTCCTCCCTAACCAGAAACGTCCTCTATGCCCTACGTCCTTCTCCCCGGGATGACATTACGGAGTGTGGAAATTGGCGAAATGACCCGTTTTTTGTTGCAGGCAACAGAGCGAGAACCATTACGGTTGGCATTTGGAGACGAGACGGCTTCTCCGCTTCACTGCGAGGATTGTCAACTCGGGCAATGCTGACTTCCGTCCGGCCATCGCCAAACATTTATGGCAGTTCCATGCCTGTCACATGTACGTTTCAGCCACCATGCCTGCCTGCCACGTGTAGAGCGGATATTTCCATGACATTCCGCATACACGTCCTCCTCCCTCCCAAGTTGTAGTGGAATTACTCGGAATAACTCTAATCAAATAATCCACCCAGATAAAAGTGTCATCATCTCCTCGCGACGAGTCGTGTCTCATATTCTGTCATACGTTCAGAAATACTGGGCTCTTTTTTCTTCTTGTTCGGGAAACCTTGTCCCAATCAGTGTTTCTTTTCTTGCGGGTTTGCTGCATGCATTTCTTGGAATGGAAGGCTAAAAAGGCGAGAAGTGCAAGAAACTGCAAGAAAGTGCAAAAAAATATGCGCCATCCAGCCTCGCGCCATAAGAAGTAGCGGCGGGGCCGAGTTTCTTGCATTTTTTGCAGGTCAAAATAGATGCGATAAACCACTTTCTTGAGAGTTTGCTATTTTTTTCCGCTGCAAAGCAAGAAACGAGAGAAATTCGAGGTACAAGAAGCTGCAAGAAATGCGAGGTGCAAAAAATGCAAAAAAAATCGAGGTGCAAGAAACTGCAAGAAAGTGCAAGAAATCGAGCAAACCCGAAAGAAACGAAACACTGATTTAAATACATACGTTTTTAGACGGTGTAAATTGAATTTCTGAAAAAAAACAGACTAAGGAATCATGATTTCATACATGTTTTCTTTTTTTCTATTATTTAATCCGCTGTTGGCCGTCTTCCTTCCTGCGTGTCACATTTTCATGGAGAAAGAAACACGCACTTTCACTTTCTCTCTTTTTTCCCTTTCTATCTGGAGTTTGGCCAAATTCTACAGCTTCAAATTCTTCTCTGGTCTACCTTTTCTTACAAATTTTCGCGTTAGGCTTGTTAGTGACCTTTTCATCAGTGCCAGACTTCTGAGCAGGAAGTGAAATGCATTTAAGTCTGAATTTGAGGAAAGGCAAGTGAAGGGGAAATTTATCGCAGTCTCATTTTCCCCAGTTTCCCATTGTATGACTTCAATTTCATGAGATTTAGGATAAATGCAACTTTTCATATTTTAAAATTTATTTGATGCCATTTTAGAAATTTGTATTTAAAGAGATTCAAAAGGGGTGGAGTGAGATTAAAAATCTATCCCACAAACTCGCCATCTTGTGCAGGACGCATCGCCAAAATCGTTAAAATCAGCACATTTTTGATTAGTTCTCCGCTCTGGGAATTTCTTTTAAAATTCTGGATGACAAACAATTTGGACGCAATTCTGGACGTAATTTGTAGTCAGTGAATGAGAAGAATGGCGATGAGTTTTTTTTAACCCAGTTTTGATGAGTTCCAATTATTCTGAAGGCTTCATAAACTAGAGATCTCCTTCAAAAAGTCAATATCTGGAGTGTACATTTTTTTAAATTGACAATGCCCTGCTCTACAAAGTCGTCTTTCAGAATTTTAAAATAAATTCCCAGACCCGAGAAATGATTAAAAATGCACTGATTTTGACGATTTTGACGAAGAGTGCTACGCCAATAAACAAAATTTAATTCGTCTCTAGGCATTATCACAGTATGGAAGTATTCGCCGTATTTGACGTTTTGGACGCCCGAGGTCGCAAGGTTGCGGAAGGTCATAAGGCCTCCTTTTGTTTGGAAGATAATGAATGTGTCTCAGGCGGTGAGGCGAAAAAGTACGCATGCGCGAATTACGGGGACCAAGGGATCAGCGTGGGCTGTGCGGATATCTACCGGTCAAATATTGACTGTCAGTGGATCGACGTGACGGACGTGGCTCCGGGCATGTATACTTTCAAGGTAAGGTCATTCATATGACCTTTTTTACCTCGAAAAAAAATCGAACGTAATTTTCGGTCAATAAAATATCTAGCGACAAAGGAACTTAAATTTTTCAATTTGTTTTTTGTCCCCATGTAAACAAAATTGTCAGATAACCTCTCAGTTTTTTGTATCTATTTTATCTGAACGATCAGTAATAAGATCAGGGCATCCACAATTGCAAAATTTTGAAAATCAGGTCTCAAGTTTTTATTTAAATAATTTTAAAAAATTGTGTGGTAAAATATTTTCGAAAAATTAATTCTGACATGACAAATATGGTAAATAAATAGTGCTAAATTTGAACTTTTAAACGGGTTTTACAAAAGATTTTAAACCTGCTTTCTCTAAAATTTCCGGATTTTCCGATAAACCGGATTTTCATGCCCTAATTATGATCAACCACATTTCTTCTCTTTTTTGATAAGTCATAATAAATTACCATATTTTTCCACAGATCTCAATCAACGCAGAAATGAAAGTGGCGGAACAAACTTTCTCCAACAATGCCGTCACGTGTGCGCTGCATTATTCCGAAGCCGCCGTTTTTGTCACAAATTGCACCGTAACGCATCCCTATTAACGAACCAACGCTTAAAATACCGACACAGCCATAATTTCAAGTTTTTTATCACAAAACTTCACCAAATCGAGTTATTCAAATACACAATTTATTAAAAAGTCTTACTCAAATTTTACTGCTGATTATGTAAATTTAACTAATTATTACCAAATCCAGTAAAATAAAACACCAACACTGCCATAATTTTAATTATGTTAATAAATAAATGTATCCCAAAAATTGAATTACACAATTTATTTAAAAAATTTTGTTAATTTAACTCTTAATTATAATTATTTCCAATTATTACCATACCAAAGCCAGTAAAATATGTACCGACGCTGCCGTAATTTGAAGTATTTAAAAAATATCTAGCTTAAAACATCTATCAATAAAATATATATGAAACATCGAGCAATTTAAGTACATAAATTATTAAAAAATTTTGTTAACTTAACTCTTAATTATAATTATTTATCATTATTATCAAACCAAACCCAGTGAAATATGTATGTACCGAACACTGCCATAAATTTAAGTATTTTAAAAATAGCTGAAAAACTCCATCAATAAAACATAAATAATAAACCCAACTATTGCAAATGACTTCAATACATGAATTCTTCATAAATCTCGTTACTTTTAGCTTTAACAGAGTACTTAATGACTCATCGCCAAAACCGTCAAAATCAGCACATCTTAAATCATTCTCCGCCCTGGGAATTTAGTTTAAAGTTCTGGACGACATATTTGAAGTCAGTGAGTTGATTAAAATAATAGCGGTGAGTTGTTTAAGCCAGTTTCGATTAGTTCCAATTTTCCCGAGGGCTTCTTAAACTTGAGATCTCCTCCTTCAAAAACTTTCAAATTCTGGAGTTTATATTTTTGTAAATTGAAAACTCCCTGTTCTACAAATTCGTAGTCCATAATTTTAAGATAATTTCGCAGAGCGGAGAAATGATTAAAAATGTGCTGATTTCGACAATTTTGGCGTTTAGTCATACAATTATTAAGTATTTCTAATTGTTGCCTACATTTTTGCAGAATATTGACGTCCGTCAAATGGTGCTAAAATTTCTTTTGATTCAAAAAATTTCTAAAGAATTACTCAACATATTGTTAATTTTACTGCTAATTGTTGCCAAAATCTTTGCAAAAAACAGGCATATCTCTCTCCCTCCTCATAAGTGGTGCTACACAGTTTTTTTCTTGCAAAACTTTGCTACTACATATTCAAAAATATTGTTAATTCTAATTATTCTAATCATTGCTAATTGTTGCCAAAAATTTCTTTGCAAAAAGCCGACACTCACAAGTGGTGCAAGTTTCTCTCATGTAATTGGACAAGCTATCCTGGCCATAATAATGATGACACCCCGCTTAGCTTTTTTGTCCTTGGTCGGGATTTCTAGTCCCAGCTCAGAGCCACCAAAGAAGTAAATCGATCTTGACTTTTCTCTTCTCTCTCTCAAAAAATACTCGACTTACGCTACACATACTTCTTCTCAGGGGCCCTGTAAAAAGCACGTGGGGAAAATACACTATTTTGCAAATTTAAATTTTGAACTATTTTGAAATACACCAAAAATTATCCTACTCTGTTTTGGATTTTCAGACAAAAAGACGACAATCTCTTCACCAAAGAAAAGGCAGCAGTCCAACGAAAATACATTTTGTTAAGAAATTAGCTGTCAATTACTCTATTTTAAAAAGTTAATTAAATAAATTAACGCATTCTTTGGTAAGTTTGTAAAATAATTTTGCAAACTTTTACCACACAAATAAACACCTTGATCGCAGCAAGTTTTGGCAAAATTCGGATAATTTTCTCCAGAAATATTTTTAAAATTCTGTAAAATTTTGTTAGTTTACAGAATTTACGGATTTTACAATGTTACCAACACCTGCGTAAATTGTCTCACTACTGGAAAGTTAATTTCTTCGTAAAAAACGTGCACATAATTTCGTTCAACTGCTGCTTTCTCCATGAACATATGCAAATTTTCGTCTTTTTTAGGACGTAATAGTCAAATTTGGACGGTCCAAAATTTCTTAGTTTAACCATTTTGACCACCCTGGTCGAATTATATTTTTAATGTATTTTGACAGCGATGGAAAGCTAATTTCTTCACAAAAAACTTGTACACAATTTCATTCCACTGCTGCTTTCTCCTTGTAAATAGCTCACCTATGACAGTCCAAAATATTGTATTTTCTACTAAATATTTTCCCTATTATATTTCACTCCCTCTCCCCAAAAAAACTGCCACATCCTGCCCGCACCTGCCCCCGCTGGGAGAAAGAGGATGAGACGAAGAAACTCTGATTGTGATAAATCTTCATTTTCAATCCACTCCGTTTTCTCGAGGAGTTGCTGCTTCGAGGCGACACGACAGTGACAGAATGTTATTACGCCGCCCATGCATCCAGCCAGCAACGATACGGAGATATCTTCTTACCCGGATTTTTTGACCCCGTCCCGTGAATCAGAGGGCATTTTAGGAAATAATAAAATCCATATGGAAATCAATTGCGTGGTCGGCTCGTATTTATTTACCGGGTAAAGTGAAAGTGATGCAATACTTGGGACATGACGCCGTAGGTGGAAACATGACCAACTTTTTATTCCACCAGCAGCACCAGCAGCACGACGAGAAAGAGGAGGAAGAGAAAAGCTTATTTGCTGTCTCAATATGCTTCACAGGGTTTCGTAATTCAATTTTCGAACTTGTGGTTTTTTTGTTGGTATAAAATTGTCGTTTTTAATTGACTATGGAAAAGCTAATAGCTTAAAAAGTTAATTTCCTCGAAATCCACAAACTAATATTTTCAAGCAAATTATAAACGGAGGTCTCCTAGCATATACTCGCAAATTTTGAGCAAAATAGGTCACAAATTTGATTAATATAAAATTTGCAAAAGTTTTGTTTTCGCACGTTTGATCCAGATATTTGCACCCAACGAGGAGAAAACGTTAATTTAAAAAATGGAAAATTTGTCAACGTTAGAACGCGTTTTCACTTCTTCGGATGCAAATATCTCTGCTAAACATGCCCAATGAGAGATCATTTCCTTCCCAAATTCCATACTAATCAAATTCGTAATCTATTGACACTGGTTTGACCAAAATCTGAGAGTATACGCTGGGCGACTTCCATTTCCATTCAATTTTTAACCCTATTCTGTGAATTTGTTGTTTTAGCACTTTCATTTTTACACGAAAATTTGTACCATAATTATTTTTTTTACCATGTGTGTCGTAGTCACCCTATGACAAAAAGTTAGAGAGAAAGCGTGTCGCTTTGAAATGTAATTCGCCTTTTTTCACTAATTTTGCGCTAAAGTTAGTCCACTGTGCGGTAATTTTGCACCATGTTCATGTGGTGGTCACCCTGTGCGAATATTAGAGAGAAAGCGTGTCGTCGTCCAATTCGTCCTTGTAAGTAGAGAGAAAGTAAAGTAAAAGTCGTCGTTGTGATCCCAAATCCCAAGATGCGCCGGGATGCCGTTCCTCCAGCCTTTCTCTTCTGCCATACACACAGAGTGAAAGTATGTATAAGCAGGAGCAGAAGTATGCCGTGAAAGCCGTGTCGGAGCTGAGGGAGGAGGTGGTCGCCTCTCATGTAATCAAAAACAAGCTTCTTTCTTCCTCTCCGAATCTCTCAACATTTCCATCTCAACCAATCTCATTTCGCATGCTTCAGGCCCACACCAGTCCCTCAAAGAAAACACAATAGCACACAAAGCACACTAAATAATGGCGAAAATCGATTACAAAGTACAAAGATAGATACAAATTTGAGAAAGAAAATCGTGGTCATAATTAAGTGGAAAACTAGCATCCATAATACGCTAAATAATGTCAAAATGAAAATTTGTAGCGAAATTTTTGAAAGAAAATAGTCATAGTTAAATTCGTGGCCAGAAATTCGCGAAAAAGTGAATAAAGCGAATCCAAGATTGGTTACGAATTATTTGTTGAATTTATTTTAAAAATACAAAAATTGGTGCGTAAAAAAAACCTTGGGTTCGAAATTTTAAAATTCCCAAATTTCCAAGTCAGAATTTCATATTTTTTAAGAAATATACGTGCAAATATGGTCAACTTGCTGTAACAAAGTGAAACTGGCCGTATGTCGTAAAACGACCCATTTCACTGTTTACTTTCTCCACATTGTTTTCCTATTGCCCATGTTTTCTACTTCATAATAACTGAAATCTTGTAGGAAATATGATGCAAAAGATTGCGAAATATTTACCACTTTTCCCAGGAAAAACGCCTCTTTATCTATCAATATTCAATATAAAGAGACACACATCCGTCTAAAAAATAACTTTACACGACATTTATGTACATACGTCTAGATCTTTCGCGAATAGGAAAACACGAAAAGAAGTATGAAATCCGTTGGAGGAGGAGAGAGGAAAACAAGACCAGGGTTTTTAGTAGGCGTAGCGACTCAGTGTTTCGGATGGAAGTAACCACGTGCAAAAAATAAGGGGAAGAAAGTGTTTTTTTTTGCACGTAAATATTTTGAGCTGCAAGAAATGGAGTGCGCAAAAAACTATGCACGTGGCTAGATGGAGCATATTTCTTGCAGTTTCTTGCACCTCGCATTTCTCACATTTCTTCCCTCCAAGTGCAAGAAACGTATCTAGCAAACCCACAAAAAACGAAACACTGGGAACACTGAGAATAACTATATAGAGAGGAAAACACGACCAGGTTTTTTAGTAGGCATACACTCACACGGGGAGAAAGCGTGAGTGAAAGTCAGAGTTTTTTTTACGGAAATGACAACCTTTTAGAAGAATAAATGAAAGCGTGGTAAGTAAGCAAGTTGGGCCACCGAATTTCCGTAAGGTTTCAAATTCAATTCGCATCAGAGAAGCTGAATAGTAATCCAATTCGATCCTCTTCTCTGCTCGGCAAAGGCTCGACTTTCACTCTTCTCTTCGCTCAGCAACTAGTTTATTGAAATGCAAGGAGAGAAAGAGAGAGGATGTATTTGTAGGGTGTCAATTAACACAATTCTCTGTTCAGTCCCCCTCCTCCCCCCGCTATTTCTTGGGCGGAGATGAAGTTTCAATAGTCTTTTCTTGTACAGTTTCGTTCGAGAAAGAGGTGCATGAAGTGAAATAGTGACGAATCATGTATTTAATAAACATATGAATTTCGGTTATTCATAATTATGTGGGGCGTATACTGAATGTCTTATTGATTTCGTATCTCATTTAGGATTGCGAAATAATCTTGCGGAATAGGAAAATTGATTGCATTATGTTTTCCCAGCAAAAAGTTTTGCTACTAAATTTCGCAAAATTTATCATCTATTTGCGATGAGAAGGTTGGAGTGAATACTTGTGTGTCAATTATTAGTCAAAAGTGCCAGTTTTGCACCATTTTCGAGTACTTATTTTATCAGAATAAAATATATTGGGGGTATTCCTTAAGAGTTCGTATCGTTAGTAACGTCAGCAAACGAAGTTCGCAAGTTCGCAAAAAAATTTTGCATGAAAATTCATTTTGCGAATTTACAAATCTCCAAGGCTAGTACTTAGTTTGCAAATTTGTTTTCAAAATTGCGATTTAAACTCGTAGTGAATTATTTCGTCTCCTACCAAATTTGAGGTCCTTGACGACACTGGAAAATGCCGAAAAAGTCTCAACTTTCCCCCCTAACTTTCCCCTGCCTAATACAAATAATAATGATTGCATTTCACTCATCTACACGATTCTGGAATGGATGCAAGTGAAGTTTCTATCTGAGAATCGAAATTGATTGAAATCTGGGACAAAAATAAATGAGTCCTCTTCCAACGTCGCCCTCTCAGCACGCACGTACGCCCAATTTCTTACCACATTTCCATCCATGTGTTCACCTCAGTGTTTCGTTTGCTACATTTCCTGCACTGCGAAGCAAGCCACGCCAGAAATCCAAGAAGCTGCACGAAAATACAAGAAATTGCGAGAAATATACGCCATTTAGTTTCTTGCGCCGTGCATTTCTTGCAGGTCAAAACAGCTGCAAAAAAACCACTTTCTCTCCGTTATTTCTTGCAAGTGGTCACTTCCACCCGAAACACTGGTCCACTTCCTCCACCCCCACAATCTAAAGCCCCCAGTCATTCCATGTACAACCCCACAAACTAAACTCTCATCTCTTTCTTCTCTCAAGTGTTTTGTTGTTGTTCTTGTTTTTGAGCCACTTTACACCTCAAGAGGCATGAAAATTCTGCACTGATTCCACTCTCACGAGAGTTTCTCATGATAAAAGTTTACATTTTCAAATCATTTCACTTCTCGAGTCGAGCGTGTAAAAATCTTGTTGAAAACGTGAACATTTTTTATTAGAGTACAATTTTGAACGGCTTTTTTTCCTGCAGAAATTTGACCACATTTTCTCCAAAAAAACTTTACGCAGAAAATTATTTAGCAAAAAACTATAATTTGCACACACAGTTCTGCAAAATAAAACCGATAGAAATTCCGGGCAGGATTATTTAGCCAAAATTTGTAGGATAAAATATCCATCCAGCTTTTGCCAATTAGTGCAGAATTCGACACAGTAGGTGATTTCATCATACCTTTATGGAGGACCCCTCGTAATAAATAATCCCCTTTCTCCTCGTCCTTGTGCTAATTAACCTGCCTGGAACTCTATTTGACCAGACGCTGATTGAATAATTGAACCAGTAAAAGGAACAAACGTGTCGCTACACAAATACATAAATTCGTGATGACTTTCACTTATCAAAATCATCATTCCTCGTTCCTCCTCCAGGTGATGAAATGATTGGATTTTTTGGCAGGTCGGGCCAAACGGATGTCACCTTTTCATTAAACTTGCATGGGGGCAAATTGAGACGGCGTCCTCCCCTCCGTACGGTCCTCCTTCTCATTTCTAAGGTTTCACTCAAACTTGTTGACAATCACTTCAATCAAAACTTGAACCCTATCGCAGACCTGGAGTCGTGTCGTAATTAATTCAAAGTGGTCCCAACAGGCGGAAAAGGCCTGATCCACACCACTTTCAGGCTTGTACATACTCACGCTTTATTTATTTATTTGGATACCGCATACCGTATGATGTAAGTGACCACGTTTACTTGCTTGTCGTCAGTCCACATGTACGTATTTGTGACCACTCGTGGGGAACATGACATTGATTTTGACCCGTTAAAGTAAAGTGATTACAAAATTATGACCTACTTACGTCAAATTTGCTAAGCTGCAGTGTATGTAATTAATTTCAGAGTGATTTTCGCGATAATTTTCCTACTCGCTTATCCAGACTTGGGATGACATCGTTTCTCCAGTGTTTCGGGTGAAAGTAACGACTTGCGCGAAATAACGGGTAGAAAGTGGTTGCTAAATATTTTGACCTGCAAGAAATTTAAGGCGCATGAAACTAAATGGCGCTTATTTTTTGCAGTTTTTTGCACCCCGCATTTCTTGCCTTGCTTGCTTTTCAGTACAAGAAATGCAGCAAATCTGCCCAAAACGAAACACTGCCTTTCCCCCGAGCCAGCATACATAGATAAACACTTAATTAGTCCACGGTGAGAGAAAGTAAGCCACCACCACGACCACCATCACTCTGTGTCTGTGGTAAATAAATAGTGGACTGAATTATTAGTGTAGAGATGATATCTGTCTCTCTTCAGGGAAAAATGCACATATTTACTCATCCAGTTTCTCTCCCTCAACAAGTCGTACACCGGTTCAGTCTCGTACGTACGTACATAATTGCACAAAAAGCAGTACAACGACCCACTCGGACAGAAGAGAGTGGGTCGAATTGCCTCGATAAGATCACATAATATTTAATACGTAACGTATGTTGATACCCGGGTACGAATTTTTGTGTTCCCTCCAGATGGTCACATTCTCCTAAAATATGCGTTTTCCGTCCATCCATTACGCACAGCCCTCTTTCACTTTCACTCTAACAGGATTATGTACCTACCATTTTCCAATAGTTCGAAGCCGTAGAAATTTTCCATACAGATTTTTTTTTCGTTTTAGAAGAGAGGATTATTTCCATCGCATTATTTTGCATTGGACTGGAATGAAATATGTAAAAAGTTGCTAAAAGATTTGCAAATTCTAATTCAGTAGAATTTCGACTTAATATATTTTTCATGAGGGGAGAAAGCAGCCAGCACGTGGTCAGTGGGCGAAATTCATGCAAATAAGCTTTGCACAAAATGAATTTTTTGTTCGAAAATTAAAATATGAAAAGTATATGAAAGTATTAAGTATGAAAATTTATATGAGACGAATGAGATGAGATTAAATGAGAAAGTAATGAGCACTTGGTCACGATTCGTGCGAAATTCATATGAAAAGCGTATGAAAAATGAAGTTTTTTTTGCACACCATGAATTTTTTGTTGAAACATTAAAATTGGTATGAAAACACCTCATGAGTCATACGCGAAATTTTTAACATATGATGTATTTAAAATAACGTAACGTATTTACGAACGTAACGTATAACGTATGATAACGTATTTAAAATATGCAATGAGTTTCTGAAGTTTTTATTCAAAAAATAAAATAAAAATACATCGTATGAAAAAATGCGTATGCAAATGAGATCAAATTCACACACAATAATGTTTTATTCCTCCCTTTTAAAAATTATCATCCTCTTTATTATCCTTATGATTAATTTACTGATATAAAATCATACCTAGTCTTCCCACACATAGTTATTACTCATTTATTAATTAGTATTTAATATTAAGATTAATTAACTTGATTAAATATAACGATAATTATGCCAAGTGGGGTTAAATAATAATAATAATAATTCATTAAAAGACACTATATTTGCATTCGTAATTCTAATTTATCGTGGTTTGTGAGACCCTGCAAGGTCCGAGATCATTCCACATTCGCTAAATATTTTTTTACACGTGCACAATTTACATACTTTACAAGTCTTCTCCTTCCACAAAAAGACATACATGTCGTGTCATTTAAGTAATTAATTATGCTTACAATTAACCGTACATTTTTTTAATTAGAAAAATTTTGTTAGACAGAGAAACAAAAACATTGGCATAATTCTAAACACAAAAAAACAATAAAAAAGTAGAAGAATTCAATTTTGCAAAAGCACGTGGCGTCACAAAGGTAAAATTTTACTCCGGACTTTGAAATTCAATTAACAGTACATTTTAATTGGAGAAATTGACCCAAACAGAAAGATTCGCATATATAATTTTACACAGAAAAAATAACAATAAACAATTTAATTTCTGAAACACACGTGTCATCACAAGATAAAATTTCACTCATTCTCTCGCTACTATTTGGGACTTCCATAAGCTACGTGACGTGTCTTATTTTTTTTATTATATTCTTAGCCCCAATTAATTATTTGCAAATAGAAATTTCCAGTACGAATTTCCACCCAGGAAATAAAAGTGAAAGGTGAAAAAAGACATAGCCAAGAAGATATAAGAGTGGGAAATGGGGGGGCAATATGGCATTAAATTCGTCTCCTTATCCACTGATAACTAACTACACTGCCCCCACGCTTCCCACGACATGACACGATATCCATTTAATAGCACAAGAAGTAAGAAGTATTTTTCGTCACAAATTAGAAACTCGCGAATTTTATTGAGCTTAAAAATGTAAGAAAGGAATTTTCACCTATATTTATTTTTATTATGTCAACCTTCGTCACCATTTTGTCCCCTCCATAATTAACGCAAGAAAAGATAAGCGTCCTACACACGCGAACGAAGAAGAACAAGATACCCGTCGATTTCTAAGATAAGTCTCGTCTATATGAATAATAATAATAATAATAGTCTACTCTTTACAACTATACTTTCCCTCATATTAAATTGGCCCATCTTATCAAGCGTTCAAAATTAATGAGTTATTATTTTTAGTACAGTTTACTTATGTAAGCCTCGTCTTTAAGTGTGTATAGTCAGATAAAAATTCCCTACCTACCATATCCACGCACCATTTTCTTCGTCTTCATTTTTTATTCCTTTCTCCGCTATGTATCTACATACACATACACGTGGAGGGCCTAAATACGTATGTATCGTACGTCTAATCGCATCAGTATTTGCTTGGTTGCATGCCCGTTACGAAATTAGTATGCACTATGTAATAAGATTTAAATACGTAACGAAGGGACCGTGCAGAACGGGCGGATAAGATAAGCTCCTCCCGATAAGCTCCCGTATTAAGCGAGGAGGGGTAAAAAAAAGAGAAAAATTTTACACTCCATCCTTTCCGCACGACCCCTCCTCAAACTGGCATCTGGAAGAACCGGAGTCGTAAAAACACATCACTTTTGCTACCTAGTTATGCATTTACGTTGCGGTGGATTCGTATTTTGTGAAATTTGTCCATTTTTCGGTATAAAAAAACATTCGAAAATTATTTGCATTATTTCAAGACTTAAATTACCTCTGCCCATTCAAAAAGATCAAAATGGCACGAAAAAAAATCGGGATTTAACTTAACAAACTTTTCAAATGTGTTGTTACCGCTCTGCGAAATTTGTCCATCGAGATTTTCAAAAATCCGAACAAAAATTCGCATTATTTCAAAAATAAAATTATCTATTCAAGATCAAAATTCGGTTGAGACGGTGTAACAAAAAGCAAATCACGATTTAGCAAACTTTCACTTTTTGAAGAGTAACCTGAGCTAATTTTTGGGGAATAATCACAATTTTTACTCGATTTTTAACCAAGAAATTTAATATTTCCTAAACTAAAAACACCTCTTTATACGAATCCACCGCAACGCACGTCTACATTTTGGGAGGAGTGGAATGGCTGGGTTTGGCGTTAAAAAAACAGAAATATCATGACAGCTTAACTAACATTACGAGGAGATAAATATGACGAGGATTTCTACTAGTCTTAACCTGATGATTATGATGATATAGTTTGTCAGTAAGTGGGGGAACGAAAAATGGGGGGAGGCAGGTACAAAAAGTTGTGCTGGTGTAATGGAAACTCACAAGACTGACGAGAGAGAGAGTAACAAAGTGTTGATAAGATGACACTCCGTCCGGGGGATGAAGGGGACGGGGGACGAGGAGAATTAGCATGTCTTTTCATCTTTTTCTGCACAAAATCAACTTTCCCTATTTTGCAGGACACTACTTCTAGACTTCTTCTGAAAAAAAGGACACTTTTAGGTACACGTTCAGATCAGAGTTCTCATATTTTATTTTCCAGGGTAGTTTTTGCTATCAAGTTCGAAATTTCCTCAAAATTAAAATTTTAATGCACGAGTATTTTGCAGGTCAATTCAATTTTTAATTCACTTCTTGAATCATCAAAATTCAAACACATTAAAATTATTACTAATCTGATTTTTGGAAATTTCGAACTTGCACAGCAGCAAAAACTACCATGGGAAACAAGGCTTAATCAGATGCTTGGGGCAAATTGAGACGACTTACTTTCGCCTTTCTCCTGAAGGGGAAGCAGCCCTTGGTTTCGGGGGGAGGGGGGCAGTCTAAGAGGAGATCTGGCGTCGGTGTGTTGTTCGGCCCGAACACGTTCAGCTCGCGAAAACAGTTCGTCTCCACCATCTACAGAAAAAGGAATTGGCGAATTTTATAGGATGCGTATTCAGAGACAACTTTCGCAAATTATGCCAAGTTTTGCACCCCATTTCGCTAAACTTTTTCTTCAAAACTGTGCCATTTTTGGGTACAAATTTACCCAAGAAGTTTACTAAACATGTTTTTATTTCGCAAAATGACTTTGCAAACTCCATTAGAAGCCATAGAAAGTACAGATAATCCATGGAAATCAAATCAGAAAAGGATAACTTGCTATTTTTAAGTCTTTGCTAAATCATTTTACACATTTTTGGGCTTCACAAATTTGCTAAATCAGTTCCCCTGCTAAATATGTAAGACGCTGTGGTGAGTACGCCTAATTTACATAAGCACGTACCTCATCCTGCCAGGGAATGGAGACAGAACCCGTGTTAAATTTTGTGTAGAACGAGTCATCCGTCGCGTCCAGGTTGACCCCTTTCACGGTGGAAAACTGCTCAATGTCCAGCACATCTTTCGCATACACGGCGTGAGGCTGAGGAATAACAATACACGAATCAAAATCCACACAAAAATCAAATCACATACATAAACCTACTGTTCCCAGAGTATAAATCCAGGTCGAACTTTTCCTATTTCGATATCTGAGGTTGCCGGATAACTTTTAAGATTTAAAAATGAATGGAAGGGAGCGCACACACATTTTTGGTACAAAACTGTACTCAAAGTAAAAAGTTTGTGACTGTAATACCAGCACTATATTTAACCAATTATTTCGGTAATTGGTGCGAAAAAATCCTGTTCAATACCTTACAAAGTGTTGACGTCAAAGTGAGTGCGCAATTTCAATTTTGAATCGTTTAAGTTGTTTTGAGTTACTGTAATACCAGCACTATCTTTAAGCAATTATTTCGCTAATTAAAGTCAGTAGAAATTGTTTTTCACTTTGCAAAATTTGTCAACTTCAAAGTAATTTCACAGTTGTAAATTTGAACTGATTAAGCCGTTTTGAGTGACTGTAATATCAGCACTATCTAAACCAATTATCTCCGTAATTAGTAATTATGCTCATCACAAATTACAATTACATTACAACGTTTTTAGAATTTGGTAGAATTTTATTTTAAATAAAAAACGTCATGGTCTATGTGTTTGTCCCCTCCAGCTATCTTTATGCTGTTTTCAATGCTGAAAAGTCTTATGGCATTCAGGTCGAACTCAGCCCTATCTCGGTTCGATCTGGATTTATACTCTGCTGTTCACCCAATATTAATAGTCTCAATTCCTTCCAAAATTTTCTCCGAGGTAATTTTGTTGTTATGTAATTGCTTATATAAACCAGGAAACCTCTCAGATTTTTTTGTGACCATTAATCAGAGAGCGGAAATGTATTTTTTTCAACTTTTTCATTTGACGACGACCACGGTCAAACTTTATGCGTGGGTTCAGTAACTCGCATAGATTACATAAATTTCAAAATATTTTTATATATTGTTACGTATTTCTAGGTTTTCAAGAATTATTTCAAAAATACGGATATCTTTTACCTATTTTTTAAAAATAGGGATATATTTTGTAAATATTTCAAGAATTGTGAGACGTTTTTTTTGCTCAAAGAAATTGGACCGCAAAAAATCCAGAGTATTAGAAGATACAAATTTTGCGAACATTTCCTATTTTTATGATGTTTTTCGTACACATTTCGCAAATGTTTCACGGATTTTTCGTAAATACATATGCGCCCTCTGCTATTACGTAATATTAGGTGAAGGATAGTGGACTAAAAATCCTTACGTCAGGAACGAACGGGGGGTCGACCAGGCCGGCCTCTAACCGTTTCCAGTTGATGGAGGCGAAAAAGGAGTGCTGCTTCACTTCAGAGGCTCCTCGCCGACCAGAATTACAACCCAGGCGCTCCTTTGGAGATTTCTTTAAAAACTAGACAAAGAAACCCATGGAAATTTAATGATTGACGAGCAGAGTATAAAATCCTTGCTTTCTCTCTCGCAAAACAACGAGAAAAAGAGAGAAAGCTAGAGCACAGCGATATCCATCATCCGCCAGTTTGCCTTTTATTTACTAAGGATTTACCCAACGACTGACAGGGTTCTCCCAAAAGATAAAAAACAACAGATTGGTAAAAATGAAAAAAAAATTCGCAAAATTTTTAGCAACATGTGTCGCTATTTTTAAACCTTGGGAAAAAACTGATTAACAATTTTGTAAATTGACAAAATTTTTAACGACACGTGTCACTTGGCAAAAAAAAAATTAAAAAATTCGCAAAATTTTAATGACACGTGTCCCTTTTTTAGGGCTTTGGTAAAAACAGATTGACAATTTCAAAATCCTCAAAATTTTTAATGACACATAAATACACGTGGGCTTTTAGTCCTTAAAATTTAACGCAGAAAAAAGGATTGTAAAAAAACGAAAAATTTCTTTCCGCCAAATTTTTAACGAGACATATGCCTGGCGTTTTTCTGCCTCGATTTAAAATCTTTTAATAGGAAAACAATAAAGGTGGAAGTACATAAAATCACATTAATGACTCGAATGCCTCATTATTTACTGGCTGGGACCAATATTGAGATTTCCACGTGCATTTTTTTACCCACTTAGAAAATGACAATAAATTCTAGAAACTGTGACAATAAAACCCACCCAGGCTCAAACCCTGCGTTGTGCTGTATCTCCGGTTAATTTTATTACTCACCAATTGGCAAAGATTCTTGGCTTCATCACAGAAACGGGACGAGTAGCGTTCCTGACTGTAATAAAAACCCAAAATGTGCCTCATATTAAGAACAATCTTGGTCTCAATTGCTTCGACTTAAGCCTACGGGAAGGATTCCATCAACTTCTTTTGTTACCCCTCCACCCCCGCAAGCTTAAAGTGAGCTCAACCCATAGCAAAATTCACCAGGAGAAATAATTCGCACATTTTTCTGCAAAATCAGAAACTATGTGCAATTCTTCTCCCTAAACTTTTCCGAAAACAAATGTAATTTTTCTGCATAATTATCTATATGTACAAATTTTCTGCGAAGATTCTGCAGAAAATTGCGTGAGCTCATCCAGTATGAAAATCGACTAGTCGAAAAATTCGCAAATTTCTCTGCACACAATACTCTGTATCTAAACTTTTCCGCCGAGTGGAAATAAATAAATTTGCCTCAGAATGAAGCAGAATTAATTATGTAGAAATTCATGGGGGATAGATCGCTAAGGGGCAAATTGGTATCAGATCGTATGACTTACTCCTCCTTAACTCGGCGATCGACCTCTTCTCGCTTCACTTTCTCCTTCCTGGCACGAAACGGAGCGGCTCCCTCGATCATTTCGTACAGCAAGCAGCCAAATCCGAACCAATCGGGGGAAAAGGTGTACCGCTCGTTGTCAATTACTTCGGGGGCTGCAATTTTGGGGGACACTTGTAAAAAAATATTCAGGGGAGAAGGTATGATGGTGTATTTACCCATATAGCCGACCGTGCCGACGCGACCGCGGACCGTTTCGCCCTCCGGGACTTCTATGGCAAGGCCGAGATCGGAAATTCGGACGTGGCCATGATCGTCAAGGAGGATATTTTCAGGTTTACAGTCACGGTACACGATCCCCATTTCGTGCAAACTATCCAAACCTAAGAGCACCTGGAACATGGCAAAGGTCGGTTTTTTAGGAAATTTTATTTACTACAGACACTTATCAAAATTGTCACATGATTGATAAAATCTCAATTTATGAAATGGCAACATTCAAATTTTATGAAAATTTTATATTAATCAAATTCCCTAAACCAAACTCTTCTAAATCTATCAAACCAGGTCAGGAAAAGTGATGCCCAAATTGCAGAAATTTACGGATTTTTCAATGTTACCAAGGCCTTCGTGAATTACCGCAATAATTCCTTGTCAATATTCTTGAACTTAAACTATCCATTTTTACTTGTACTAAATTAAGAAGAGTAAAATATCACGTGTTTTACCTCAGCCGCGTAGAATTTGGCCCTGTCCTCATCAAAGCCGGGTTCCGCGCCCATATTGTAAATGTGGAACTTAAGGTCGCCTCCGTTCATGAGGGTGAGGACGAGGCAGAGCGAGTCCTTCGTTTCGTACGCGTATGCGAGGGAGACGACAAATCGAGAATTTATCTTTTGCAAAATTTGCTTCTCCGTTAAAACCATCGCCTCGCCGCGACGCTTTTTGATCCGCTTCTTCTCCAGTTTTTTGCACGCGTACATTTTCCCTGTCGCGCGGACCTGGCAGGCGCAAACCTCCCCGAACCCGCCCTTCCCGAGGACGCGGTACATCCGGAAAGTCTTGTGAGTCACGGGCAGGCTGGACAAAAATATGGTCAATAAAAATAAATCAGGGCATATTCACGCGGTCTCAAACTAAAAAGAGCACGTGTCAAAATCAAATGGTGTGAAATTGGCGTGCCAAATAATGGTGTGAAGTTGGCGTGCCAAAATATGGCATACCAAATAATAGCCTGAAATTGGCGTAAAATTGGCGTGCCGAATAAATCGCGATAAAATTGGAAAACCGAAATTATTATATTGAGACTTCTATTTTACACCATTTTATATGTCAATTTTCGGAAACATTCATAAATTGATTGGAAAAAATAGCGAAGAAAGTTGATCCTTACCTTTCTAGCCACTTCCACTGGAGGTAGCGATGGAAGTACATGGACTGTTCGAATAGGCGGAAGGGTTCGTAAGCGAGGAAGGTTTTCATCTGTCTCGTGCATTCCATGAATTGCGCCTTCGTCCCTGTGTGAAGCTGACATTGTTCGATCAACGACCTGTCCACCAGCTTCACCGGCTCGGGACACTTCATATCAAAGTCATAACATCTCTTTACTCTATCCTTCCCATAATTAATTAACTAATTACTACTCACATTCTCAGCAAGGAAAGTATTGTAGATTGACTCCGCCAACTCAGGGCGTCTCTCGTCCAACTCGATTTCATATTTCTCCTGTAATACGACAAATACGAGGTGATGTAAGAAATCGAATAAAAGGCATCTGTTAAGGAGGAGAGCTTCGCCACCTGGCCGTACATATTTTCGTACTATTCACACTCACTCAAAGGGGCAAAAAACAGGGTAAAAAATCAATTTTTCCCGTATTCAGACATTCACTGATGACTGAAAATCAAATTTTGGTCAGATTTTGAAAATTCTTGTACTATTATAAATACTTCCAGATAGTTAATACTTTCTCATATTGATATTTATTAAATTTTGATTTCTGGAGAAAATTTCTAGTTACTGAAAGCTAAAAAATCCCAAGTTTGATATTGAGTATAATAAACCAACTGCCTGGAAGTGCAAGGATTCTCAAAATCTGAGAACAAAACATTTTGTAGAGGTTTAAAACACGGGCTTTTTTCGGCTTTTGAGGCCGCGTAGCTGACGCAATTGTGGCCAGAGTCCAACCACGTGTTTTTTAGTAAAACAGGGCGTTTTTCGCCTTTTCAGTATATGTAACTGGCCATGGAGTCAAACCACGTGTTTCTCTTAGTACTAAACTTGTGAACAAGGTATCAAGATCTGTTACTGTCAAATGACGAAGCTCTCCTTTCCTCCTTAATGATCGTCATAATCATGCCGGCATATGCAAATACTTACCACGGCGTCTAGGAAGCAATTGCAGATGTGATAGTGGGGGTTTGTGGCTTCACAAAAGGCTCGAAATAACAGCAGACCGATCGGCTGCTGGTCCACGACGTAGCTGTAGGACGCATCTACAAATCAGAGAGAAAACTAGATGAGCACAACACCTTCTTTCCATCAATTTCCTTGCATAAATAAACAGCTCTGGTCAAAGTGTGTGGAGTTTGTTGAAAATTTTAGAGAGCTGGTTATTATTATTCGTCTCAAACAAGTCTCTTCTCTTCTTATCGACGGCGAGACGAGACGAGCTGAGTCAAAAGTTAAATGTGTACTACGAAAATAGAAAAAAGAAGAGCTAAATAGATTCGCTCAGAAATTAAATGGGAGAGCCAGCGAGCATACATTTCACAAAATTCCGAGGGGATGGGCCACCACATTTCGCTAAATACTTGATATGCCCCAAAATCTGCATTTTTACCCCCAGAAATAAATCAGGGGGTCTTCATATACACTGAAATCAGGGGACAAAGTTGGCCAAATATAATTCTGGCAAAAATTTAACACAATTGGCATCCTAGAGATGTCCCATTTCGTTCATGAATTTAACGTATATCTAAAAATATGAATGATATCTATATTATCGCAGAAAAATCAGTTAAAAAGATCAATAAAACAGTAAAGTTGGACATTCCGTGGGAAAAATTAAACCAAAATTAGTATCATCAATGTCCCATTAATGAATTAACTTATCTCAAAGTCTACATTTTATGACAGAAAAATTCATTAAAATTCGCCAAAAACGGCCAAACCGGGGGGTAATTCTTCTCCCAAACAATTCTTCTCTACACCCCACACCTCATTTTTTTCAAAATCAGACTAAAATTTCACAAAAATTCCATATGTGCTCCTTCGGAATTATTATGGCCACGTGAAATTAGTGGGTCACCACCACCACATCATCGCCCACCAATATTTGTCTCATCACACATACATACGCACATTGACAGACGGCCATAAATTTCCTATGTACGTGGCCATCTACACACCCATAAATAAATAAATAAATAAGTTGATCCGTGTAACTCTTGTCCATTCCATACCTATTTTGGTTCTTATCCCGATGCATTGAGTGATGTGAGGAAACTGCAGGATCTTTCGCCACTTTTTGCTCTTCCCTTTATTGCTATCTGCAAATACATGGAGAGACACAGATATAAAAACACGACGTATCATTATTATTATTAGTCACATTTCATTTACAGACGTAAAAAAGACCAACCAACCAAATTAAACCAAGCCAAACTAAAAACTACACAACTTTCCTGCCTTTCTTTATCCACTTATTGCGTATCGTATGGATGAAATCAAACGAAATGTGTGCACATACAAGATTGAGAGATTTGTTGCAGAGAGCGGATATGTATTTTCGAAAAAGGGCGTAAATGTGTATCTATTTCATATTTATGAGAAAGAGAAACGCGAAAATATTTATACAAAACAAATATTTATACAAGAAAAACATAAAATAAGAATTTTAAAAAAATTTATATTTTTGAATATCATTAATTTGATTAATTGGAATAAAGTCCTACGTTTTGTTTGAAAAATTTGAATATAATCCTCTGGATTTTTTGTAATCCAGCTTATTTAAGAAAAAAATTCATCTCACATCGTTGAAATATTTACAAAATGTATACGTATTTTTTAAAACAATATCCAAAAGATTTTCGTAATTTTGAATAACAGCGAAAATATTTATATGTCTGAAAACCTAGAAATATGCAAAAATATTTTGTGCTCTATGAGAGTTAACGGACAAAGTTTGACTGTAGGTCATGATCAAATGAAAAAGTTGGGAATAAATACATATCCGCTCTCTGTCAGGCCAGGCCCGATAGAAAAAATATCAAATATAAGCAGTGCTGAATTTCAAGCCAAGGGAATTTCTTGTCAATCACAATCAGCCACCGGGAGGCAAACAAAGCCATAAAGCATGGACATACATACAAACGTATACATACATATTTATAAACATGCATCAAAGAAGGACATAAATTTTTCTTTTATATCAAGCGAGCAAAGGACAGGGTTAGGTAAATAGGGAGGTTTGCAAAAATTTGGGTTTGCGCAAATTTTTGAAAAAACTGTTCCCTATTTTAAAAAAAAGTTTAACAAAGCCCAGTTCTCAATAAATGTCAGAGTTAACGATTTTTTCTACAGTTTAATGAAGTCGTTAAATATCAAAATTTTATCTTCTTAAAAAATCTGGCAAGTTTTTATGTGCCTAAATGTCAAAATTTTGTCGCTCTAAAAAAATTTAGGAGATTCCTCAGGGTCAAAAAATTTGATTTGTGTCACTGTTTTGCCCAGTTCCTATATATTTAATTTTTTAAATAATCTTTTCCTTGGATTTTTTCAGTTCTTGTGTACAAATTTCAAAATTTCTCTTTAAAAAAACATTTCTGATAATTCATTGAATATTTTTTTTCCACTGAATTCATACTTTTTGCATATTAATAAATCTAAAAAAAGTCTGTAAGCATTTCTATACAGATGATTTCAAATGAACGACACCCTACTCCATCTTTTCTACCAACTATGTCTCTCTCTGTCCCGTTCAGAGAGAGAAACGCGAAGCGAGAGATAAGACGAAAACTATGTAAATTTCGTAAAAGATTCGCATCATGGCGATCAATCATCAATTATTGAGTAAATGGACGCGGATAAAGGGTGACAAGGGAGAGATGAACATGTCAAAGGAGAGGACATGATCATCGCGGAATTCAATTTATCCCGATTCCTTCACTTTTAATGGACAAGAAAATGCAGCCTGGCTGACTCAGTTATTTATCCAGTGTGCGTGTCCTGGGTCCCATTATTAAAAAAAAGAAGGCAAAAAGGAAAGGTCAAACAAGGCCTGACTGACACCACCAAGCAGCAGGTAGGCTGGATACACAAAAAACAGAATATTTTTTACTGCCAACCACAAGGGTCCTTAACAGAGGGCGGATATGTATTTATTTTCAACTTTTTTTTGACGACGACCGATTGTCGAACCGACGGTCGAACTTTGTCCGTGGGTCGCCTAGCTCTAAAAAGTCACTAAAATTTAAAAATATTTTTACATATTGTCACATATTTGTAGGTTTTAAGACATAAATATTTCTGCTATTATTTCAAAAATACGGAAACCTTTTACATATATTTTTTTAAATGCATATATATTTTGTAAATATTTCAACAATGTGAGACGAAATTTTGCTTAAATAAATTCGCCCACAATAAATCCCCAGTATGAAATTCAATTTTTAGAAAATTCTCATTTTTGCGTTTTTCCACACATATTTCGGCGATTTTTTTTGTGCATACATATCTGCCATCTGGTCCTTAACGTAAATAGGCATAAATAAGAATAAAATAAAAAATAATAAATATCATGCTGGAATTTTGGAAGGAATAGGAAGACCAAAAACAAGGTCCCTTCTCTCTCTTCTTATTTATTGGCTTGATTGTTATTATCACGACAATTAGAGACACGAGGATGAATCAGGCCGTGCAGAAAGGATACAATTCTTTGCACTAAAAATATATCCTCAAATTGGCTGCCACATCCGTTCTGCACGGCCTCCCTCGCAGAAAATTAAGGACACAACTTAATAGCACGGAATTGGCAAGCGTTCTCTACAAAAGAAGTGCATTTGTATTTGTTCATGTTAATAAATAAAGTCGCAACCAACCACAACCACTAAATTGACAATAATATCGAGCTGACGTAAAATATATAACTGCGAAATTTCGTCGTCGTCCTCCGCAAACAATAACAAATTAAGTCAGTAATTAAAAAAGTGAAGATTGACTTTGCGAAAAATGCGGTGCAAAAATAAAATACAGTCCAAAGTTTATGAATTACGCGTAAAATACAATACACAACTCCAAAACTTTGTCGTTCTCGTCAAACAATTACAAATTAATGTAGGACTCGATGACTCATCGTCAAAAGTAGCACATTCCTAGTCATTTCTCGCCTCTGGGAACACATTTTAAAATTCTGGACGACAAATTTGTAGAGGAGGAAGTTGCTAATTTTTGAAAAATGTAAATCCGAGATTTTGAAACTTTTTAAAGGAGGAGATCTCAATTTTAAGAAGCCTCCAGAAAAATTGGAAGTCGTCGAAACTGGCTTAAAAAACTCATACTTACTGACTACAAATTTGTCGTCCAGAATTTTAAAATAAGTTCCCAGACGCAAAAAATGACTTAAAATGCGTGTATTTTGACAATTTTGGTGCCGAGTCCTACATTAAGGTGGACATTGATTTCATTGGGGAAAAAAGGGGGTGCAAAATAGAGTCGAGAATAATTATTGCGAATCATGCAAGGATACAAAAAGAGAGATGAATGAATGAATGAGAAAAGTAGACTCGCCTGTCACAGTTGCTACGTGGGCAATTATTTTGTTAAAACCAATTTGTTTTTTGTCAGACCGGGAGAACGATGTTGACCACAAGTATAAAATGGACCGCAGCAATTGAAAGAGAAAAAACGGTTCAAAATTAGTTAACGGGTCAAACATGGAGACGAAATTGGCATATTTTTTGACACACAAAACGTAGCATATGTACATATGAAGATTCATCAAGTGTTATTTGGCTACTACGTTCATTGAGGCAATTCACGCAGGGTTTGATAACTTTGTAAAATCCGTGCATTTTGTACCATAATTTTACAAACTTTTGCAAAATAAAAGGACGTCGAGAAGTAAAATTTAGGAGATAATTTTCCTTCCAAATATTTGTTTACAAAATTTACGGATTTTACAAAGTTCCCAACGCCTTCGTGAATCGTCTCATTATTACGTAAAGCGAAAGGACAACGGCATGGTCACTGACCAGTCAAAAATGACCAGACCAGACCGGACCAGACCACAGGAGGGAGGAAGACGATGTAAATATATATTAATTTCCAGCAGAGTTAGACTAACTACAAAGTAAATATGAGACTAATATAATTACACGGAAAACAACAAACACGGAGTGAAATTTTGAGAAATTGACCTCACTCGTGTCGTGATTTTTTCAAATTATGACTACAAACTATAAAATCCACCTTATTTTAATGTATGACGTAAACTTTACAGACTTTCCCTTTAGGTGCCATAAGCTGGTAAAAAATGCATCACCATTTGGAGGATTTTTTTTCTAGAATTCACTAATTTTGACTCTCAAAACGCTAATTTTTCTCTAATTTTGACGAATTTTTCACTAATTCATGAATATTTACTTCTAAAACCCAATCTTTAACTAATTCGAAAGTTGTTACGTCTAAAATGTTAATTTTTCTCGAATTTCGACTCTCAAAACTTCCATCTTTCCCAAATTGTTCATCAAATCAGAACCGTAACCTAGGTCAAAAATTTACACCCATCTTTGGGAAAGTCTGGCGTAAATGGAAGCCCAACCATAATTAGTTATATAATGACCCCTTCCTAAATCTGATCGATTACCTTCTCTGGCTTTGAGATAGACCGTGTTGGCGACAATGTTCTCCAGTTCCATGAGTTCCAGGATGGTATTTGGTGACGACGGGCTTTTGGCGATGTGCTGATAGGGACACTCCTCCTGCTCCCCATGCACTTAAGCCCTCCTGTTGCTGGATACACGACGACGACCCGCGGCGGCGACTCCCCTCTTCTCCGTTTCCTCTCGATTTTTATTTCCACGAACAACAACACCTCGTCGTGACCACAACGACATTATGACGTCGATAACATGGCAATATTTTCACAGTAATTATTACTTCTAGGTCACTCGAAACTTTACAAAATTTCAAAACGACGGAAAAACACTATCACGAAAAAATTCCACAATTCTTCTTCCTTCTTCCCTCAAACTTTTTACAGATTACACATATTTAGTTAAATATTTAAGTGACAATTTAAAATTTATCTCTGTCGTCGTTGATGTCGTCACTTGTTTGCTACTTGTCTCCTCCACCTCATGAATAATCAGCAGATATCCGGCAACTTTCTCCATCAGCAGGGAGCAGCAGAATTTGATTCTTTCTTTTTTTCCAGTTTAAGCAAGTTCTTCTCTCGTCTTCATGTAATTAATTAATTAATTAATTAACATGATTAATTAATACATATTTAAGTATTACAATCAATTAGTCACTCTTACAGCCGGAAGTCGTTCGTAGTAGTTTCCTGAGTAGATAATAACTCAATGAGAGGGAGGTACTCACTTTTTTTACGTCATCATCATCCTTCATTCACCATATATTTAATTAATTAAGAAGGTCCTTGTGTGAAGCGGCGGAGGGGGAGGAGGTTATCCAATTTTACTTCTCAGATAAGAACAATGTCCCGATAAGAGAGAGAGAGAGACCAGGAAGGAAAATTCGTCCGCTCTTCTGGTCGAGGTGGAACTGACTGGTTGAGCTGTTTCTTGAAGACGGGATATTGTTCATCCACCACCACGACCACCACCACCACCATCAGTCCCACTTATCTTATATTAAGGGGTACGACCAACTGCGACGAGAAAAATGTGACCTTTTTATCACTAATTTTATGACTTATCGAATTTTTGGGATTTTTTCTGGGGTCGATCAACCTTCAACAGTGGGTGTGTATGACCCTTCCTTCTTTCTGAAAGTGCACTATACTGTCCGAAAATTCCCGATATTCCACACACCCCGAAAACGATATTCTTCTATTCTCTCTGTCATGTCGGTTCTGCTAGGATGAAAATTTCGGTAAAATAAGATGTAAGTGTTATCTGTGGGGGCGTACATAGATAGATTTAATGGGAGGGTAATGGGTGGTTATCATGATGGATAATTTGCATGAATTATAGGGTTAATTAGGCCTGTTTTGGAGGTGGATAAGCAGTGATTTAGAATTATGCAAGGCTCTAATAATGATATTAAAAGTTCGGTCGTTTCTCGATAGGAAATTGATTTATAAGGTCTGAATTTTTTCAGATTTTTAGCAATTTTTATCCTTTCAAAATTCAGATAGGATTTCCACATTTCCTTAATCCATAAATTTACATAACTTGGCCAAATCTTGCTAGAATTTCGAAATAAATTCCCGAATTTTGCACAAATTTGAGTAAGACAAATCCCAAATTTCTATGCATGAGTGTCTCTGGTTTCTCTCTGATGCCCGTTTCATTTTTCGCCTAAAACTATTCTTCGGATCCCGGAAACATTCAGGAATCGGTGAATCCGGCAAACTAAAAGCAAAATCCAAGCAGCAGCAGGTTTTTTGGGGGAGTTCTGCAACTTCAACTCTTTTTCTCTCGCATCGTCATGTAAACAGACGAGCTGTGCGTAAAATATTGGCAAAAAATTTTAGCAAACTCTTCTTCACCTGTCAGTCCGTCATAAATAAATTATTAAATTTCAAGTTATTTCAAAATCCGAAAATAAATTCGCTATTAAAAATCAGTACTTCAAAACTAACAATTTTAAACACTTGGCTGTAACTAAATTCGCAAAACCTGTTGACCAAGAAGTGACTGACATTGAATTCAATTAGCACCACAAAGTCCACACCCGGTTTTAACTAAACAAATAATTATCTCGTGTGGGCATAAAATATCAATTTAACTCTATTTAGCGACTCGTAGTTTATCAAAATGTTCAACATTTCCAAACTTGTCAACAAAATTACGGAGCGGGTAAGTGATAAACCGAAAATGTGATTTTTTTTTTCAAAATTGTATAATTTCTGTATAAAAAATTACCCATTTGCCAAGGGGGGCGCAAAAAATGTAGCAAACCCGCAAGAAACGAAACACTAATAATTTCTGCATAACAAAACGACCTAATTTTTCGCAGGGAAGCTCCCGCGACGGCGGAGAACCACCGACGACCAACTCGGCGACTGGGGGTGGTTCGATGTCATTCGTCACCACGGATGACGAGCAACATTCCGAGGGTTTCCTTTGCCCCCAGTGCATGCGGGCTTTCCCCTCCTCAGAAATTCTGGAGGCGCACTATAACGCCACACACGGTCAGAACGATATCATCGTGGAAGGTCATGGTGGCAGCGAGGAGGATGAATCTGCCAGCGGCAGTGACGATTTGCAACTTTTACGTGAACAGATAGTAACTTTGCAGCGGTGTTTAGCCGTGAGTGAATATGAATTATTTTGCTAATTTTAGTCCATATTATTGTATAAAATTCTAAATGTTTTAGGAAGAAAAATCGATCGTGGAGGAGCTCAAAAACCATGTCGTCAACATCCAAATGAATCACAGGGAGAGCACGGAATCACAGGAGAAGCAATTTGAGAATGATAAAGCATTACGTAAGTTATACTTGAGAACTCCTCCTTCAAAAACTGTCAAAATCTGGAGTGTAGTTTTTTAGTTGGGAACGATTTGGTCTACAAACTTTTTGTTCCGAATTTTTAAATAAATTCCGAGACCTGAGAAATGATTTAAAATGATCTGATTTACACAATTTTGGCGTTTAGTCATCGAGTTTAACGTCAAATTCAGAGTTAAATTAGCTAATAAATACATTTTTTAAATCTCATTTCACAGTGAATTCCGAACTTCTCCTCCTCCGCAACCAATTGACTGCAAGTTTGGCCCAAGTCTCATCAATGTCCAAAGAAAATGAAGCCCTTAAAGGTTCCGTCGACGATTTAAGGACGCAAAAGTGAGTACAGTAATCACATTCAAACTATTTATTTAATCATAATTATTTTCTTATTAACTTAGGTCAAACGGGGAGCAGAATTCCGTGCTGGAGGAGAAGCTCGTCTCCACACAACAAATGCTTGACCAAGTCTTGACCTCGCATAAGAAAGAGATTGAAGAGCTCGAGCTCAAATTTAGTCAATTTTCAGAAACCAAGACCTCCCTTTTAACCAAAGTCCAACAAGCTGAGGGCAAAGTGGTCTCCTTGGGGGGAATCGTGGAGGAACAGAAGAAAGAGATTGACCGGTTGAAGGGGGTGGTGGACGAAGGGGAGAAAACCTCAGCCGAGAAATTAGCCCAGGTTAACAACCTCTTGACTGAGGTGAGTTTTCATCAAACGGACGAAATTTAATTTTGATAATTTATTTTATAAACAAATTAACAAAATTCGTATTCTTAAAGGTAAAATAATGACACATTTTTTAATTTGGATTGAAAATTCGTTTCGTTTGGTTGCCAAATTTTGACAAAAATTGTGTTCTCTTAACTTGAAAATAATAATTCATTAAAATTTAGAAACTTTTTGTGTTCAGATTTTCTAAAATTATAAATTAACATATAAACATTTTATGTCATTTATGTCAATTTATAAATTTTATCTATCATTGTGTCCATTTTTTTGTAATTTATTGAACTTAAAGCTCAAACCAACTAATATTTTTTAAACTTCTGGTCTACAGATTTCAGTTTAACCCATGTTTATTCAGTATAACCCACAAAATAATTACGATGCGCTTTTTTAATGTCTAAAATGAAGAATTTGTTTAGTCAAAAGTTCCATTCTATTATATAATAATTCTCCCTCAATTTCTGCAGACCACGCAGCGGAAATCCTCCCTTGAAACCAGCTGCGCGACTTTGACAGAGGAAGTCAAACGCTTAAACGACCAACAGGCCGAACTTTGTCAGAAATTCGAGGGCGGCGAAGGCGCTAAAGCAGCATTGGAAGCGCTCCAAAAGGAGAACAATCTCATCAAGGAGAACGTTTCGACCCTCACGCAGAAAAATTCAGAGTTGTCGAGTGCCCTCGAAAACGAGAAGAAAACGGCGGCCAGTTCGAACCAAGATTTGAATCTTCAACTTACCACGGCACGATCCAAACTGACCTCCCTAACAAATACGAAAGAAGACCTCCTCGCGGCCAATGTCGCGCTCGGCCAGCAAGTCAAAGAGGCTGACAAGAAGGCGCAACTCGGAAAAGGGAGGGAGGAAGAGTTACACAAAAAAGTGGAACAGGCCATCGCACAGGGGAAATTACTAGAGGAAAAAACTACCAAATTGGAAAATGTTGTGAAAGAGAAGGTAAGCATAATGTAAAATTTGGTAATTTTTGTGTCAAATGGATATATTTTTATCAATTTAAACCCCGTATGAAGATCAACTAGTGTAAAATTGCTCCTTTCTCAGTGTTTCGGGTGCAGGTAATCACTTGCAGGAAATAAGGGCAAGAAAACAGTTATTTTGACCTGCAAGAATGCACCACACGAGCAACTACGCCCCGCCGTTATACTTCATACGGCGCGTAGCTGGATTGCGCATTACGCATATTTCGTGCACTTTCTTGCAGTTTCATGCACCTTGCTTTGCAGTGCAAGAAATGTAGCAAACCTGCAAGAAACGAAACACTGAGAATTCTGGACAATTGTTCACCCTAAACTTTTAAGCAGAGTATAAATAAATGTGCAGAATATGTTTGTGCGGATGAATTATGTAGAAATTTTTTATCGAGTTATTCTGCAAATAAATGGACCAGTTTTTACTATGTCGATACGGGATCGTTTCTCCAAAAATTTCCCATTTAGATATTTCAAGTTTTGATTTAATTATAGGACGAACTTCTAACAAAATCGGCCAAAGAGAGGGATCATCTCGAGAAGCAATTGGAACAAAAAGGTACAATCGACTCGACTTCATGATGGAAATGGAAGTTTATTAAATCTATTTTTCAAACAGGGACTGAACTTGGAGAAGTTAAAAGCAAGTTTGAAACCGAAATAGCTGCTGACAAATTAAACTATCACAATTTACTGGAAGTAAAGGTAAAGGAATTTTAGTTATATTTTAGCGAATCTGAACCCTTTATTTTCAATTTTTTACATTTCAAATAATTTTAGGGAATTTCACCCCTTGATTTTTTAAAATTTTAGAAATTGTTCAGGATTTCACTATACTACTCTACGATAATTAATATGCAATTTTTCGTGAATAATTTCGTTTCTAAAACTTGGCAAAATTATAGAAAAATTTAAACTCAGGAAATTGGAGGAAAAATTTGGTCAGGTGTCAAGTGGCACAAAATTTACAAAAATTACGATAAACGTTTTCTCGAAATTTATAAAACTAAAACCAAAAAAAAATGATAAACTTTGACCCCAAATTATTAATTCTTCTATTTTCTCCAGGAAAGTCAGGACGCCCAAGTTGTCACCTTGAACAAAAAACTAGCCGAAGAGACCAGTGCCCTCGCCACCCTGCAAGACCGTTACACCACATTGGAAAAAACGTTCGAAGAAAAGTGTAGCATTTACGATGACATTGTCACCAAATGTCTCGAACTAGATAAGAACGTTGCCCAACTAATGGATAAACTTGACCAAGCCGAGGAACGAAATCTCGCCTCCACCAAAATTAACGAACAGCACACCCAACGTATCCAAGAGTTGGAGTCCAATCTTAAAAACTCGGAGCTACGTGGGGTCGAAATTACAACGACTTTGGAGGCAAAAATTGTCGAACTGAATTCCCTCCTCGAATCTGAAAAGGAAACAAACTCGGTCAAAGTTAAAGAAATTCAGAGCGTTTTAAATTTCACCAATGACGAAATGGTAAATGAGATTTTGCAGGCTTCATTATCTTCTTTATTTTATCTTATCTTCATTTTTTAATTGATTTTTCCCCAAAAAATCTCGCTCGAAATATATGTATATGCTCCTACCTTGTCTATGATTATATTTACGAATCTACTGTTCCTTCCTAAATATTTGACCATTTCCTAATAATTATCTTTGTTTATTTTTAGCTCGTGACGAAGCAAAGCTTGGAGAACATGGTGGTCCGAGAGAAAGAAGGCAAAGAACGATTCGAAGGAATGGAGACAGAAATGAAAGCCGCTCTAGAAAAATTGGAAAAGGTCGAGGGCGAAAAAGAAGCATTAAAAGTACAAACAGACGCTGCATTAAAGGAAAAATTGGGTGGGTACAATTTCATAAGCTTATATTCAAGTGGGAATATAAAAAATGATGGATTTTTACCAGTTTCCCATGTATTTATAATTGTACACCTACAAATTGTACAATTAATTTTCCCAGTTTCACAATTCCTAAATTTTAGCCCATTTTGTGGACTTTATAAATTTAATCCGTACAAATCCATAACTTAATTTTCCCAGTTTGGCGATTTAATAAATTTTAATTCCTCTCTAACATACAGAACTGGAGAAAATGGTCCGTTCCGCCGAAGACGAGAAGGCCATCCTTCTCGAAAAATGTCTCTCCTCCGAGTCCGAAATTGAGCAACTTGCCCTCAAGATTAACGGCATGCAGAGGAAGTTGGACGATTCGTACGCCGCTCTGCAAGAACTCGGCCGCGAAAACCAAAGCCTACAAATGGAAAGTGCCAAGCTTCAAGGGCGCAAATGGGCGGATGACTCCGTCGTCACGACGTGTCCCACGTGCTCCAAAGAATTTTCCCTCACTCTCCGCAAACACCATTGTCGTCACTGCGGCCAAATCTTTTGCAGCGACTGCTCCTCCCGCACGGCGGCGGTTCCCAGTTGCAAAAAACCCGCTAGGGTGTGTGACCCCTGTTATCAAGAATTGCTAACCAAGTGAATGTTGCCATATTATTAAATCTAAAAGAGTTTATACACACAAAAAAAATCCAACACGAGATAAATAAATCTTTTATGAAATAACAGAACATCATATTTTGGGGATTATTTTTGCAAAAAGTGCCAATGTCAAAATTGGATATGTAGATAAAATTGCATGAATTATTTGTACTTGTACCCGTATATTTTAGAAATTATTTTGGATTGCAAAGAAATTGCCAATTAATAATATTACGTGGATAAAATTTCATGAATTAGAGACATTTTTATCATTTTTTGCAACTTATGCCCTAATTAATTACATCATTAATGGTAGATTTACCAATTTGCATTTACGTATTTTCATTTCATAAAGTAAAATTTAAATCTGAAATTTCTCTTTAAAAATCCCGAAATTCAAAAGGCAAAGTTCCCCTTAATATTTTTGCCAAATTCCAATTTTTTAAATTTGCTTTCACCAAAGTCTAAAATTCCTCAACTTCGTGAATATTGCGCAACAAAAACCTTCTCCTCGCTATTTTACCATTTTCAAAGCACTTTCTACTTCAGGCAGACACAGACGTAGACATGCCGTTGCACAAAGTCCTCACTATTCATAAAAACTCATGAATGGAGGACTCTCTCTCTCCCTTCAACGTGGCTTCATTTATGCCAAAATTTTGAATACACCTGACTCCAAAATTGCATCCTGTCCCTGCATAAACAACGTCACCATGTTAAGGTAGGGTACCTCCGTCATATAGTTTTAATCTCACACTACCCCAATGTCTTCAAATGTATTTTTCTAACATTGCATCATTTTCACGAGTTTTGAAATATGTACATGCAACTTAATTTCTACTTTACTGTTAAGGCAATTGTTGTTACTGCAAAACTATTTGAAAAAAATTAGCGAATTGATGCTTGAGAAAGTTTATTTCGAAAAAATGCCAAGCGAATTTAGCAATTTTTTTCTCGGTAATTTTTGTAGTAGCAAAAATTGACTTAACAGTTGTGTAAAAAAAAGTTTCATACATCTCGAAACTCGTGAAATTGAGGCCATTTTGGAAATTTGCATTTAAAGACGGGGCTAGCATGAGATTAAAAATCTATGCCACATCAACTCGTCATCCAATAGCACCTTAACAAATCGCTATAAAAAACCTCTTCCCATCCTGTCCGCACAACCCTCTCAAGGAAAAACTCATTTCCACATTATTCAACTTTCACTCTGGTCGACAACTTGTCATCTCATCGGGTGAAAGCCTCATTCCAAAAGCAAGAATTTATTGATGTTATTCAAATAAAAGGCAAATGTCGTCGTCCTCTTGGCCAAAATAATGGTCCTTCCACAGACAGGGGCCCTCCATAAGGCACGCCGTATCAAAAATACTCACCCTCTCCCCACAATCTTCTACCAAAGAAGGTTTCTACATACATAATCAGGGGACGGATATGTTTTGTTTAAATCTCTGAAATATTTATTTAATATTTACGAAAAAACGCCAAAAAATTTTCATGAAACATATACAAGATCAAAAAATATGAAGTTTCGCAAAATTCGTACTTTTGAATTTAATCCTTCGGATTTTTTGTACTTCAATTTCTTTGAGCAAAAATATTTCGTCTTACATTGTTGAAATATTTACAAAATTTATACTTAACTGAGAACAAAATATGTAAAATATATATTTTTTTCAACTAATAGCGGAAAAATTTATGTCTAAAAACCTAAAAAAAAATGTACCAATATGTAGAAATATTTTTAAATTTTGTGCTCTATGCGATTTAGGGAACACACCCACAAAATTTGACTTTCGGTCGTCATCAAAAGAAAAAGTTATAAATAAATATATATCTGCCCTCTGTGACATAATTCATTCCGCACAAAAATTCACTCTGGAAAGTTTAACCAGAAAAATTATCTGTAGAAAAATATGCGAAGTTTCATAAAAAAATCCCACTTTCTTTCACCCACATTCCTTACGCACGGCCTTTTCAACTTGTAAACTTTCATTTTATGACTTTCTCCTCTGTTCGAGGCCTTATTGATGAGCAGAATCAATTGAGTACAAGGTGGCTAAAAATAAATATGCATGCCATGCATATTGGGAATAATTTCCCCCCACAAAATCCCAATTTGTCATCGTCCTTTCGTGACAATTGGTGTGAAGTGTGTCGCCAACTTGAATTATTTAGAGTGGGCGATTCACCAACCAACCAGTTCATGATACATATCGGGAACTAATAACTTTCCAGATAACGGAAAGGGTCGTAAAATAACCATAAAAAAATCGGCATGTCCTCCAATATTTATTAGTGGTAGAGGGCGGATATGTATTCAGTTTTCAAGTTTTTCATTTCATGACGACCCACTGTCAAACTTCATAATTTGCATAGATCACTAAAATTCCAAAATATTTTTACATATTGTTTCATATTTCTAGGTTTTTGGACATGTAAATATTTCTCTTATTATTTCAAAAATACGAAAATTTATTACATATTTTTTTTAAAATTCGTACACATTTTATAATATTTCAAAGATGAGAGACGAAATTGATCTCCTCAAAGAAATTCGGAAGAGTGTTAAATTCAAAAATATAAATTTGCAAAAATGCATATTTTTTCGTACATATTTTGGCGTTTTTCAAAAATACTTATATATTCGCCCTCTGTCCCTATATTCATTATTGGACGGCAATACCAACAACCATAATGCCATGTGCATAAGGAATGTGATCTCGCAAAATGTGGGCGAAATCACGCGAAAAAATCGATTCACATCTATTCTGCAGGGGACGAAATAAGTATTTTTCCCATGTACCGTTTTATGGGATATATTTCTCTTATTTCGGAGTTCATTTTATTGTCCCCAACTTTCATAAATTACGGGAATCGTGCTACATTAAAGGTAACGCTGTGTTGTGATGGGCTATAACGTGTTACGTAATCCAAGAATGTTCCCAAAATGGTAAATATCTTGAACGCACTGGATGCATATGCATTTAATTAGCATCACTTTTTCTCAAATTTAATTACCCTGCAATATTTGGGTACTATTTTGGTATCTTTACTTGAGGAAAAATTAAACGTAACCAAAAAAATGAGGAAATCAAAATCAAGGTTTTAGGTAGATATACATACGTCAGTCTGGTTCAAGTGCCGGGGGATTGGAACTTAGTACCTGGGAAACGTCACCCAAAAGTTCCGATCCCCTGGACATTTTAGTTATGTAGGTTACAGGGAAACGGAACCCACTTGTCGCAGGATTTAGCGGGCTTCGATTCCCCGGTACCCTCTTACGCAAAAGTTACGATTCCCCGGAACCCAACATTTTTCTTTAATTTTTCATAAATTGGATATATTTCCAAGAAAAAATTTTATTGTCTCAAATTAACCTCCCACCAATGAAGAACATTGGATAAAAAAATTAGAATTTTTTATAGTGGCGTTTTTCCTAAAATCGCAAATATCTGACAAATTTGAGGAGCGGCAAGTCCAAAAAGGTACGGGGAATCGTCACCCAACAATTATTTTCAAGGAAAAATACAATTATTTTACTGTTATTGTTACAATTATTACGTTATAATTGTGTCACAATTATCTTTCTCTCAAAATAATTGTATTTTCATCACCTGGATTAAACATGTTCACTTTGTGATAGCAATATCCACACGGAAATTGCACCATCTTGAAATTGTGTGTTTCTTCAATACACGAATTTTACATAATTATATACATTCTACCCACTGCTCGTGCCCAAATTAAGATGCATAATGTCCCCCAGATTAAAAAAAATAAAAACGTGCAACGTTATCTTAAATACTTATGTAGCATGATTATTCCGATGCTGCAAGATCAAGAGGTCTCCCAGAGTATGCTCTGCGAAATTAGCGTCAACCGATAACAAGTTTAATCACTATGAAATTTAGAAAAGACGCGATCTTCAAATGGCCACGTTTGGCAGAGATATTTATATCCAAAAAGGAGAGAACGCGAATTAAGTTTTCAAAATGTAAAATTTGTCAACTTTATGGAGCACGTTTTCTCCTCTTTGAATGCAAATGGCATATTGATTAAACTTGACACAAATTTGGTCAAAGTCGGGGAGCATACGCTGGGAGACCTCCATTTTCACGGGTGGTTTTCATGCATATTTTTCAATAAATCAAACACGTTAAGTACACATATCTGTAACATGAAAAAAATCCGCAAAATTTCCTTTCACACAAACTCTTGAGCACGATCTTTCATCATTCTTTTAATACGTCTACTTTCACTCGTCCCACACGAATAGACACATTTCAAGCCAAAAACAATTCATAGTTTTATTTGGATTGGGTTTATAACTCACTAAAGTTTCAGTGTGAGTTTGCAGCATTTCTTGCACTGCAAAACGCAAGAAATGCGAGGTGCAAGAAACTGCAAAAAAGTGCAAAAACATATGAAATCTAGCGGCGGGGTGTAGTTTCATGCGTCTTGCATTTCGTGCAGCTCAAAATACCTGCAAAAACCACTTTCTTACCCTTATTTCTTGCAAGTCGTTACTCGCACCCGAAACACGGATCAACTTTCTCCCCACTAAAATTCTTAATCATCTCCCACCTTCAAACATTATGATTTTAAATTCACTCATATCTTTTCACCGGCACGTTTCCTGGATCAGATTGGATTTCGGTTTTAATCAGGCCTGCATTTCACGATGTATAAATTCCAGTTTGAAATGTTACCATTTCAAAAAAGGTGGGCTGTAAAATCCACCTGAACACAAAGTACGTAAAACACACATTTTTACTCGTGTTACCATAAAATCCACAGCCGCCTGGAAATAAGGACCCGATTTATGTATACTGACCGGAATCAAAATGAGGTAATGTCCCATTGTGTTCACAGAATCATGAAACATTTACAACTATACAATTTCACATAATGCACAGGAGGACTGTGCAGAAGTGGTGGAGTTTTTTTAGCAAAATCTTCCAAATTTAGCATAGGTAACTTGCGAAATTTCACAAAACCCGAGCTTTTTTTGCAAATTTCTCAAACTTACTATAGGTAACTTGTGAAATTTCGCAAAACTGTGGCTGCAAAATGACGTATTTTTTGTACACATTTATGTATCTCCGAGTAAAAATCATCCTGTCGAATTCTGCAGTAACCGACAAAAGCGAAGATGCATATCGTACTCTGCAGAAATTTTAGTATATAAATAACCCTCTAGAAAATTTGTATCCACTTTATTCTGCAGAACGGTATGTGCAAAATTTGCGCAAAGTTTTCTGCACAAATCGCTCTGCATAAAGTTTTTCGAAAAATCGGACCAAATTTCGGTACGAAAGCTGTTGAAAGTAAAACCATGAATGTGTCAATTTCAACTCACTCCCAGAAAGAAATCCAAACTACGCCATTTTCTCAACAAGTAAACTCCCCTTCACTGTGTTTCATACAGTTTAGGATAAAAAGAGAAAGTGTGAAAAAATACCCAAAAATTTCCCCCATCAAATAAATGGAGATCCTAATTTTTATTGACGTTTCGAATTACGTAGAAGACGAGGTGTCCAATTTCTCTTTAAATAAAAAATGCATTTTACAATGGGGAAAAAAATCCTGCCTAACCCCTAATTTTATCTCGTCTCGAGTAAAAACTTGAACCCGCTTTCCTGCAGAAATTTGGCCAAATTTTCTGCAAAAAACTGTAAACAGAAAACAATTTGTGCAAAAACCTAGTTTTCACATATCGTTCTACGGAATAACACCCATAGAAATTTTCTGCATGATTACGCAAAAAAATATGCAGAGTACAATATGCATCGAGCTTTTGTCCATTACTGCAGAATTCGACACACTGATTTCTACATGCTAAATTTTACCCCTTACTAATTTCATCCTTGTCCTTCGTATTAATTTCTGTAAAAAAATACAATGTGCAAAAAAATCCCGCCTAACCCCCAATTTTCTCTCTGCTTTAACCATTCATCCTCGTCATCGTCACCAAATATCTTCACCCAGTTTCATCAAACAATCAAAACTACTACAAAATTGTCTTCCTCTTTTTTCGTCTGCATAATGTCTCTTGTTCCAGACTTTCCGGACTTTCACTCCTGTTTTGGACTCGAGTTCAGTAAATAAACCAAGTTGGAAATAAAATCTCGACATTTTTTCCTCCCTTTTTTTCTTCAAGTATTTACAAGTGGGAGAAGAATTTCACGAGGAATTATTTCTTTAGAATTCCCCCGAGCTTCATTCTTCCAGAAGAGGAAAGAATGGTAGTAAAAGACTTGTTTTTTCGAGTGTTACTGTGTGTCGTTCATACTAAATGCTTCTCCTTTCGTAAGGAGGAAGACACAGGGTTCGGAAATCTTTCGAAAATAATTTTTGATTTTAAAAAAATTAAAATTAAAAAAATTGTTACCCAGAAGAAAAAAAGTTGCGAGATTTTCAGAACCATGAAGTCGAAAATATTTTATTTTTTTACTCGGAAGTTCAGGACATCCGAAATTGCACCATTTGATGTGAATTTACTATATCGAAATCTAGGGTCTCAAAATCAGTCTGAAATGTGAAAAATATCTCATCAACCTAGTTGGCAATCTTTTTTTGAAAATCCTGAATTTCGAGAATTATATCTTAATAAAAAATATGGTAATATGAAATTCTAAAAAGCTCAAAAATATCTGATTGCCATCATCAATCTTATGCAGATTCAGAATTTCGCTAATTTTGACAAATATCGACATAAAAAATAACATTTCTACCACCTTTCACTCACTTTAAAAATACATCAGTAATTCTGCACACGGATTTGCACTCATTTCTCCCACTCTCGACTTTCTCTCAAAATCAGAATTAAATCAAACTAACCTGAATAGTCACCCTTTTGCACACAAAATCCCCGTTAAATCAAGTCACAAAGGAAACTACTCAGTCATTTCCGGGACACGAGTGAGAAATTAAATTGATTCCGTGTTTCTTGTTAAGAAAAGCGATTTAGTACAACAAGCGTATCAGAAATTTATAGTTATTGACTGACTATACGACGGATTGAATTTCAGATACGGAAACCAAATCAGGAAATGGGAATCGAAAATATGCCCCAATTCCATTAGCGTTACACATTTTAGCGTTATTTGAGCCGGATTTATTTTTTATGCGGGGACAACTCCAGCCCAGCAATAAATAGCGGTAGAGAAAGTTCAGGGCCGTGCACACAACTTTCTCCAACTTTTCTCAATCTATTTGAAACGATTAAAAAATCCTATGGGAGCATCCACCAGCTTAAAATTGGCATATTTTTTCCAAAATCAGATTCTGATGGTAGAATTGAAGACAATTTTCTGACTGTAGAATTGAAGACAATTTTCTGACTGTAGAATTCAAGACAATTTTCTGACTGTAGAAGTTTGAACAATTTTATAACTAGTAGTATAGATAATTTCCTGGCTGCAAAATTGAGAACAATTGTTCCACAGAATCGGATTTTGATGGCAAAATTTTAGACAATTTTCTCCACAATCGGATTCTGACGGTAGAATTCTGGACAATTTGCTTCCTTAAATTTTTATGCAAGTGTGCAATCTTGCAAAATATGTTTTTGAATTAATTAAAAATGATAATTATGCATTAATAATTATGCAAAAATTTTCTGCACACAGAAAAATATACAAATTTTCCCCAATTTTTGCACTCGATTTCCCCCAAAAATCTGTCACATCCTAACCGCACGAACCTTCCCCAAGTTCATTTCATGGTCAGTAGGTCAAACCAATTTCCTCCAAAAAAATAAAGCACACAACAATTTACTCTCACTTTTTTCTACGAGGGAGAAAGTTGATGCAAATTGGGCTGTGTACACGAGTCATGAAGTCATCAAGTAAATGGTCGAGCATTCAAGCAGACCAAGTTTTCTTGGAGAGAAAGTTGTTGTAAGAAAGTGTCCTGGGAGTGAAAGCGTGTCGTGTTCGGGTGTAGAAAAAGTTGTACAACGTCTGCTCTGGCTGGTTATCTGGGCAAGACAGAGTTATCATACAATGGGCGTACTCACAACGACATCGTCTCATTTTGCAAAGCGACTCTTCCAGAAAATTTACGAATCTCAAAAATTACGGGAATTTGCAAAATATGTCTTCGTCACGAATGTACAGTCTTGTTATCTAATTTTGGGTTCAGTTTCTATGGATTACGTAATTCGTGATTCGTGTCGAGAGGACGGATTTACGAAAAAATTTGCTACAGTTAAACATGTTCTCCTGGGTAAATTTAAGAATATTTTTTTTTGCAAAATATGATATAAAAAATAGTCGTGTCATCCTATTTTGATTCAGTTTCTATGGATTTTCTTTAACTCGTATCTTTTTTCATGGAAAGGATGAGTTTGCGAGATAATTTTGCGAAATTTACAGTAGTTGGTCAGAAAATTTGTAAATACAATTTTAATCCTTGGCAAAATTGCTTCAAAATGATGGTTTACATCACAAGTTGCTTAATTTTCCAAGTTTGTTGCGGTGAGTATGCCCAATATTTTTTATATTTTTCTCACGGAAATCTGCAAAAATTTCGGTTACAAAATAATCTTTGTAAGTATAAAATTTATGCTAATTGACACAATTTGTGACATAATTCCCTCCCAACTTTAGTTCCACATCTCCCAAAAATTTCGGGTAAAACATGATTTGAGAATAAAATTTTAATCGTGGACAAAACGAATGGTGGAAACTTATGTAATTTATATCACAAGTTAAGTACATTGTTATTCTAAATTTTATTTGATTGCCATGAGTACGCCCAATATTTTTTTACATTTTTCTCACGGAAATCCGCAAAAATTTCGGTTACAAAATAATCTTAGCAAGTATAAAATTTATGTTAATTTATGACACAATTTATGACACAATTTGTGACATAATTTTACCCCCCAAAACTTACAAAAATTGCGCATTTCACAATACGAACCCTACAACAAATTCCACTTTCTCCTCCTCACCACTTGACTCCCTGCTCCATCCTCTCGAGGGATTAACTCGGTCGGTGAGTTGTCTTCGTCGTCGTGGTAGAGAAAGCCTTAAAAATTGATGACGTCCCACCCATTCCTTCGACACGCATTGCTCATCCGGAAGGGAGAAATTAAAGAGAAAGCCAGACATTCAGTCTCCTCAGGTTAATTAATTAAGCACATTTCCCTCTGTTCAGAGTAAGTCATGCAGTCAGTTGAGAACCGTTCAACGATAAGAACAAGAAGAGGACGAGATAAGGTCAGAATGAAGATTAGTCGGCTGAAAGTCAAGCGGAAATCGAGACAAGGGCCGGGCAGAAAGCGTGTCAGGCAAAGCACAAGAGTCAAATTAGGGCTTGTTTGGGCCTCAACTCATGGAATTTGAGGAGGTTTTTCACTTAAAATGCTCAGACTTTTCAAAAATAATATTGTTTTCTTATCAAAATGGAGTAAAATTTGATTATGCTGTAATGAAAATTTGGAAAAATTAATTTCTTTAGGTGACGAAAGTAAAATTTGATTAAAATCTAATGAAAATTGGCAAATTAATTTTTTAGATTGTGAAAGTGCCAAATTTTTCGCTCTAAGACTTTCACCTAGCGTATGGTTGAAATCTTTAAGTCGAGGTAATATGAGACAACGCAATGTATGCAGACGCAAGACCATAATTATCGAGACGAGAGATCCAGCCGATTTCGGAAGAGTGAGTCGCATGATCTAATTTCCTGTGACGCAACCAAGTCTGGGTTAATATTTGTAATTTCTGGAGAAAGTAAATGAGTGAGAATATTTTCCTGTCAAGGAAATGAGAGGAAATTACATCGTATGTTTTTATACTGATCCGGAGGGAAAAATCGGTTTCAGATTACATTAATTTAAGATTGGAGAAATTTTTTTAGAAATTTTTATCTTTGATTAAAGGAAGTAATTACTTCTGATAAAGATATTGTAGGAATTTAAGGTAATCCGGAGCTTGGAATTTCTTTTCAAATTGGACAAATGGGAGCAAATGCGAATTTGAAAAAAAAATTGAATTTTTGAAATTCTCTTTAGGAATTTTACATAAAAATTTTCTGAAGATTAAAACAATTAACATAATATTTATCATGGTGTGATATGAATTTAAGAAAAATAAGGAGTCATGAAATTTCTCGCAGAAAAGGAGAAAATGTGGAATATCCTTACTTCTAAAATTTTAGGAAATATTCTTTAGGAATTTTTACACACAATTTTCTTAAGATTATAAACTGCGCGTATAATTTCTCTGTGAAGACGCGATATGACTTTTAGATTAAACATTCTCCACTCCAAACAGGCAGACTTTCTCTACTCCAAGACAGGAAGGCGGATGAAAGCGTGAAATTAAAAATTGAAACCTTTGTTTTCTCCTGTTGATATGAAAATAGCCATAATTAGGGCTAATTCGTGCCCCAGGTTACGTTATTATTAATACCGTTGCGTAAAGAAAGTAAGTACAAGGTGGAGGGCGAGAATGTTACGTATTTTGTTGTTTTCTCCAAGTGTGAGTACTTTCCATTCAACGAAACCCACCCGCCGCACCTGTTGTGTTTAATGAGGTGGGATAAATTATGCACAAAATCGCCTCCCTCTTCGTCTCAGGGGCCGTTCCGACAGGATGTTATAACATTTTTTACGCCTGTTTATTCTTTGAATTTCAAATTAGCGTGTAAACCTCAGATTCGTTTGTTAAAAGTAGGCTAAGAAAATAAATAAGACGAGTTTTACTAAACATTTTTAGATTCCTGGGAGCATTTTTAGTATCAAAATGTTGAAATTTCAGGTAATTTGGAAGATTGCCAGTAGATAATTGTTCGGTATTTGTTTATTTACAATTCATTTACACCTGATAAATCTTCTTTCCGGCATTTTTCCTGAAGCGTTAAGTTCGAATTTTCAAACTTTCACACTCCAAATTTTTCTACTGACAACAATTTACCTCGTTTTCAGCTTCCCAGAAGAAACAAAAAATTCCCAGAAAAACATTTAAAATTTCAGGTAAACTGGCAAATTTCCAAATGGCTAATTTTTACCCAGTTGTTTACAACTCATTTACACCTCGAGCCTCGAGAAAAATTATCTTTTGGCAAATTTTCCTATCGAAATTTCCACACTTTCACCCTCCCCACATTTCACGGAATCCAAAAATCTTTACCAACTCGTCTTCTTTGCACACCTGGGTCCTCCTTCTATCCCACTTATCTCAGGATTACCTTGTTTGCAAGGCCACAATTGCTGTGAAAGCTTGTCTAAAATGGGATGCCGACCTTCTTCTTGTTGAGCCCTCGGAGCAAGTGATCCCCTTTCCCTTCTCCTTGAGACGTATACAATTTATCTCGACGGGAACAAATGGTCGTGGACTTTTCGTTTGTTGTTGTTTCACAGTGGGGAAAGTTTTTGGAGAAAGTCTGAACATACCAGACCCAGCAATGTGGGTGGTTTGTGTTGTGTTGTTGTTTTATGTTGTACGGATGACGACTTACTTTCTCTCCTTGTGGGCAATAATAAGTGAGTTGTGAAATATGAGGGGGGAGAAAGTTTGGAGTATTATTGCGAAAATGTTTAGCGAGAGAGGTCTGGGTTTTAGAGGGTATTGACAGCATGGTGTTAATTATGTTTTGGCAAGGAGACATTGGTGTAGGTTTCTTGATTTTTTGAAAAAATATAATTTTCTGGGGGGAATTTCACGATTTTTGAGTTTTTGTTAGAGTAAATTTGTGAGAGATATTTGAATCAGAAGAGGAGAAAACGCGAAATAAATTTGGAAAGTGTAAAATTTGTTGGCTTTAAGGCGCGTTTTTTCCTCTTTGGATGCAAAAACCTGAGAATTGCAGTTAGTGTGGTTTGCAAATTTGATATTAAGTAAATTTGTGATCGTTTGACACTAGTTTGCTAAGAAAAACTATGGGTATACGTTGGGAGACCTTTATTGCAAGTGATTTTACCAATTGTTCGACTTTTAATGCTTTTTACAAATACAATTTTTTATGGGAGAAAGTAGTAATTTTTTCCAACTCGTGGGTTGTGTTAAGTTTTGTTATTGGATTCAATTTGGGCCGTTTACATGGAGACATTCAGTAAGAAAAGTGGCGAGATAAAAGAGGGAGAGAGGAAAAGGATGGAGAGGAGAAAGTGAAAGCACTTGTTTCTCCCATGGTGGAGGTAGCTCACCAAATCCTGGCTAAAATAATATCCGGCTCACTCACTCATTCTCTCACCGAACACAACATCCACTTTCACCCAACGAAACCCATAGCTGCCCTTTTTCCAGGGTGGGAGTCCGTACGTCTTTAAAGGGTTTTTAGATGTGCGAATTTTTAGAAAACTGAAAAGTACGCGTTTCTAAAAGCAGATTTATCAAAAACTACGGTGGAAAGTTAATTTTGAATTTTTGTTGTTAAAAATTGAATTTTAATTGAAAATTGTTGCTTCAAATAAAATAATAGGGTATTTATATTAAGCCGATTTGTTTAGAAATTTTGATTTCTAAAAGCGCTGACTTTTTATGTAATCGGAAAATTGCTTACAGCAAATTTGTGTTGTAACAAAGGCAAAAGTTTAATGAAATTAATCATCTAACATAAATACGAGATTATTGCAAAGCTGAGAAATTTCGATTTCTACAAAATGTAACAGATGAATGTGGCAAAATTGTCCTTCTTATTAAATAGTTATCTTATATAATAAATTAAACTTGTTCCAAGTTAAAATTCCACCTTAAAATATAAGATATCTTGGACATAGCAAATTTGTAAAAAAAATATAGAAAACAAATTATAAAAATTGAGTTTCTCTAACAATTTATAAATAAATTCCACTAATCTCACTTTAATTTTAACAAACTACATCAAATCTCGTTCACGTCCATTCTTCACAAATCCGCCCAGCCATGTCGCACGTTCCTCTTTCTCTTTCTCCCTTCTCGTACTCCTCGTCCCAACTTTCTCCCCGTTTTTCTACCTCCTCCTCACCAATTCCAACTCCAACTCCACTTTCCACTATATAATCAATGTTTTGAGGGACCAGAGTCTCACACGGAGTCAAGACTCGGCTCCTGCTACATCACCAGCACCACCACTACCACCACGCCAATCAACTTTCCCTCGCTCTCTTTCTCTCTTACCTCCTCACGGACTTGAATGCTCTCTCCTAATCAGCACAAACTCTCTTTATCTTTATCTCAAATAAATAAACACAAACCAGGAAAAAAACTAGATAAACCAAAAAAAGGACACCACTACTTTGTCCGTGTCCGTCAATAAATAGAGAAAAAAAACCTGATAAATCTTCTCACGATCGAACAACGACCAACAAATCCGACTTTCTTGCTCTGTCCTCCTGTCACGAGAAGGGTTTATGTGTCGTCGTCCACGAACTGTACTTTTTTCCGTGTTATTATTGTCAAACCTTGTGAATCTTGTTGATCTCTTGTCTCCCTTGTCGTCGAAATCGAAATCTCTGAGGTAAGTAGCTTTTCACCTTTTTTTACCGAGTCCCACTTTACCCCAGAATGTCGTGTCTCATACATTTCTCGGGAGTGTTTCATTTATACGAAAAAGATGGTTGATTAGGTACGTCACGTTTTCATTGGAGTGAAATTTTGTGATAACTTTTACTCCCAGAAACATTTAGCTTTTGATGTGAGCATTTTTTTTCTGTAAGGCGAACTTTCACCTGGGATGATGATTTCACGGGAAAAACGGGACTAATTAGTTTAGAAAGTATGGTTCAAATTGTAATTTTTGCTCACAATGCATGGGAAATTTTATGCGAATTTCTGCAAATTTTGGAAAAGTACCCCTTGCTTTCACCGATTGCAAAATTTGAGCCAAACTTTCACCCGAGATGATTTCACGTGAAAAACACGACCTGAATGCGGGATTTGTTAGTTTATAAAATGTGGCTCAAATCGCAATTTTAACATCTTTTTCAAATATTTCACGAGAAATTGTATCCAATTTTATTAAAACTTTTGAGAAAAGTACGCCTTCCTTTCACCGAGCGAGACCATTCTGTAAAATTTGAGCCAAATTTTCACCCCGAGGTGATTTCACCACATGTAAAAAGCGTTTTACCAGGAACTAATTAGCTTAGAAGGTGTAGTTCCAATTGCAATTTTGCCAAAATTTCAAGCTAAATTTTATCCGAATTTCTGAAAACATTCGACAAAAATATGCATTGCTTTCACTGAACAAGCCGTGATTTCACTACCTTTAAACGGAACGCTACTAATTAACTTAGAAAGCACGGTTCAAATTGTAGTGACCAAATTATTTCCAAAGTTTCATATGTTTCACATAAAAGCAGCAGCCTTGCCGTGTGTCCTTGTGATTCTGCATTGTCTCCTTTTCCATCTGAATTTGCGACTTGTTCGTCATTGTATTTTCAGCATAATAACTTGTTTCAAGGTGCGATGAAAAGATAAGTTGGAGAAATGTGAGATCTACGTCGTGAAATTGGTATCATATTCTCTACTTAAGACTACTTTAACGTGAAGATGTATTCATAATAAATGATAATTTGACCCTATTTACACAACCGTTCAGTGTCGTTTTGCTCATAAATTTTGCACGCTCAATTTTGATTTCCTCATTTACCTTGGCCAAGAAATGTCCAGTATTCAAAAATCGGTAGTATTGATTAATTGATACACTGTAAAGCATCAGGTCGAGTCATATATATACAAATATTCCATACTGGTAATAATTCCCTACCAGATTGGTAATAGTTTGATTCTGAGTGATAAATATTTCACCACCACCACATTACTACGTCGAAATGCCGTATCTCGAACACAATTTGAAAATATGTAACTTAATAGTAAACTAAACTCTTAGCAAAACGATGTTAAATCATTACCGGAGTGCATATGTACATATATGACTTCACCGACACGGTAATAACGAGCATTGCCTTGCAGTGATGAAGTATACCGTTGTGGTAATGAAAACTTACCACTCAGAAACAAACTACAACCAATCCGGGAGGAATGAAGTTATTCCCAAATCTATTAATATACCGGAGTACGGTGTTCATGTGACTTCACATTTTTAAGTACTTGTTTCCAGCTCTGCACTCTAGAAGACGAATTTTGAATATAATTTGAAAATATGTAACTTAATAGTAAACTACTTACAAACTAGAGATTGACAACTACAAAATCTTATATGCATAGATACATACGTTCTAAATAACTTTCTCCTCATGATAATGAACTCTTTAACATTGTCACAAAAGTTTAAATAATTCATTTTGTGGAATACTCAGCGAATCGAGTCTTATTTACTTAGCTTAAACATATGCAAAATTTCAACTCGATCCGATAAACGAAAAGAACCTTATCCAGCCCAGATGACGGACCGACACAAAGGTTGCATAAGCCAATTTCAATCTAAAAATATGCTCGGTACAAATAGTTGCTACATAACCAAATTATCATAGCACTATCGTCCCACTCACACGAATTTAAGCGATTTTTAGTCAAAAAGTGACACTAATTTCAACATAAAATCTACATTTCCTAAGTAACAACTTGGTATAGAACGGATTTCAATTTTATTACCGTTCTTAATTTTAAAACGCAATTTCTCTCCATTTTTTCAACCTACTTTTTCAAATTAGACATGATTACTTCTCGTACACAACTTAATTAAACAATTTCATCAAGAAATAATTCGACCGAGAAGAATTCTTCGTCCAACATACTTTTTTCCTCTTCTTCTTCCTCCTCGCAATCATGACCAAATGGTTATCGAATAATACTCCGTTCCCCATTTCCCACCCGATTGGGAGGAAGGAAGGAAGGAAGGAAGGAATGCGGGATGAGAGATGAAACGCGATCTATATATCCGGCATGTCTAGACATTAAGATTATCATTATCTTTTCAACCTTCTCCACCTCCTCCTCCTCCTCCTCCTCCTCCTCATATAAAAAAAGTTGTAGTCCTCTTTTTGATTATCTTTTCCTTTCCAGCATCACAGACCGATCAAGTTGGAACTCACTTCTGTCAAGGATCGTCCAAATTCTGTGTGGAAAGAGCACTCTAAAAAAATAGGAACATAATTTTTTTACCAATTTTTAACTTCTATCAATTTTTTACCAAATTTTTCAATTTTTAACCTAACTTAACTTTACTAAATATTTAGTTTCCCCGAGACATGGAACTATTAAGTCTTTTTCCCTCTATTGAAGTAATATTTTTGAAATTTACCCAGACATTCACATTATTTCATAAAACTCGGCCCTTTCACAAAATTCAAAAGTTAGTGAACGAAATTGGTAACACAATTTCTACCAAATATACGTCTTGTAACGTGAGTTATCGCTTCGAACTTGGAGATTTTTAGCAAAAATTAATCCAAAAATTTGCATTATTTCAAAAATGTAATTACTGTTTCCAAAAGTTTCAGAAAAGTCTTCTAAATCCCAATTTTTTTATAAATACCATTTCCATCAAACTTACACCTTCAATTCTCCTTGAACCTTTAGAGTTACCAAGTTGTCTTGGTTTTTGAACTAATCAAAATTTTAGGATGGACTATTTCCCAAAAAATTTCAGCAAACATATTTTCCGCTCTATCTTTGTTTCGATAATGAAATTTCCTTCTCCCAAAATAACTTGCTAAGGTCATTTTATTGACTTTTGCCCTCCTCCACGTGGCCTTTGGACGTGGCAGGTGGCCGTAATGAGACAGGGATGAAGGAGCGGAGTGGATTGGAGTGGAGTAGAGAAAAGAATTTAAACATATATTGCACGGTTGGGAATCTTGCTCCTCCTCGGCCGTAAGTCAGATATGATTTGTTCCCAAATTGTGGTGAAAGTGGGAAATGATTCCAATTTTGAGCGCTTTCTTCCTCACTTTTCTATTATCCCGCCACCTGAAAAGTGCTCTCTCTTAACGTGTGTTGATAAATAGTAATGGGACGCCGTTGTGTATGAAGAGGTGGAGACGGAGGATGAGGAATTGAATGGAATTCGGTCCACTGGATGGGACACAACGGGAAGGAAGGAGACGAAGAATACATCGTTCCTCTCAAATGGGATACGATTACGACGGGTTAAAGCGATCTTTTTGTCCATTCCAAGGATGCGACAATCACAGGGTTCACACGGTTTATGACACACACTAAATTCTAAGGGCGTCTTTCCCCGGGTAAAAATCAGTGAGAGGAATTCGGCAGAAATTGAGTAAAATTCGAGGCATCTTGTATTCTGTGAAATTTTTTGTACATGATTCTGCACGAAATTTCTAGAGGTTTTATCCTATAAAATTGCGCATATGTAATTCTGCGAACATTTTTCTGCTCTGCCGAAAATGAGCAAAATTTCTGCCCAAAATTATCAAAAAGTTTCCAACCAGGGCAAAATCAAGATGAAATTCATTTCATGTCCAGCATGACGCAAATCTGAAGTAAAAGGGTGAAAATTAAAGAATTCTCTCAAACAGTAACATATGCACGATGTCACACATTTATTTCACCCCCTAAGAAAACCCAAGCACGCTTTATGCCACATACTAAATTCTAAGGGCCCCATTTGTATCGCAAAATCGGATAGAAATTCATTTCACGTGGAGAAAGCGGATGATCACCAGACAAGAGACGAATTAAAAGGGTTTCCAGGGATGCCGTTTGCCAGGTTCATTGCTAAGTCTAGAAGGTTCTTAAATGATTGCGAATAAAAACGATTGCGCATAAAAACAACTGCGAATATTTAAACGAGTGGTAGATTTCGCAATAATAAAAGCAAGTGTCCTAAGGGGAGTCGCCAATTAGCCTTTAATGTGATACCGATGCTGGCCTCTTTTAATGAGGTGTCAGGTCACACCAAAAAGTAATGGGTGGTTTAAATGTCTCGCTACAATGGGAAATTTTGCAAGGGGAAAACCCTTAAATCTCTACAAGTTACGGATTTAGGATTAAGATTTTTACTAATTATTGTAAAAACTGATGGAACACTGATAACAATCAGAGACAAGATTTTCGTAACTAATTTAAAATTTACGATTGTTTTCCTTTGAACAAGTTTCCATTGTAGCGAGAAATTCAAACCACCAAAGTTCAAGTTTAAGTTAAACTTGAACAATTTTGTTCAAAATTGACATGTCCCTTTGTCCCTTAATTTTCGAAACCCTGCCCAACTCAGGCCCAACTCGAGAGAGAAAGTGAAAGTACAAGAGCGAATTTCAGGAAGGGAAACGACTCGATCCTCTCCTCCTCAGGATTTTATTTTCGGCCGCTTTTGTTTGTCCAAACTATGACACCGAGAGAGTGGTCTTGGCCAAGTGAAAGGAGGAGGATTCTTCAATACCTCAGCATGAATCCTCCTCCCAGGACTTTGTTATTTAGTCAAGAGAAATTTTTCAAGTGTAAAAGAAAGCCGTTGTATAACTTGTGTAACCTGTTGGTGATAGTTTTCCCATCTGTTTCAAACTTTCTCCTTCAGAAAAAACTCTTTTATTGGCTCACGAAAAACCAGCCCAGTTCGACTACTCGCTTTCTCATAACACAATCTCAGGGAGAAAGTTTCGCTGGTTCGCAGTGTTGCGTTTCTTGGGGGCTTGGTACAAAATATCTTGCACTGCAAAGGAAGAAACGCAAGAAATGTGAGGTGCAAGAAACTGCAAGAAATATCGGCATCTAGCCGTATGAGGTATAGCGACGGGATGGAGTTTCTTGCGTCTTGCGTTTCTTGCAGGTCAAAATACCAGAATAAACTTTCTTGCGAGTTTTCTACATTTCTTTCATTGCTAATCAACCAATGCAAGAAATGGAAGATACAAGAAACTGCAACAATGTTTAAGAAATATGCAAAACTATGATATTTTACCCATTGTTTATTTCTTGAAAAAATTTTGTGCTGAAAAGTAAGAAATGTAAGAAATTCGAGGTGCAAGAAGTTGCAAAAAAGTGCAAGAAATATACCTCATTTAGCCACGCACAATATAAACTATGGCGACGGGACATAGTTATTTCTTGCAGGTCGAAATTTTTAGCTCCAAAAACCCACTTTCTTTCCGTAATTTCTTTGAAGTGGTTACTTGCACCCGAAACCCTGCTTTCTTTCTCGAAGAACTACGTGCTATCGGGACAGGCACGTTTGTGCTATGTGGTGTGGTCAACTATCTATAATCTCCGGAGAGGGAAGAGGAATTGATCCGAACTGGATTGACACGCTATTGTTATTTGAGGAGAAAGCAGCAGGTCGAAATTAAGTCCAAATCTCTCTCCCTCTCTCTCTCAAATTCCGACGGGCTCATCAACGCCAAACTTGTTTTAACCTTGTGCTTCCTCCGGGTTCAATCTGATTTGGGAGGCTGGGCGGAAATAGCTGACGACTTTCTCTGGTCGTGGATCCTGGAGAAAGCGAGGATTACTTTTTTCCACTTTCGCTCTCCTGTCCGAGAAACTCTTCGTCTTTTTAGTTTTCTTATTAGAAACGGAGGGAGGTCAAATTGGAAGTGAGCTAGGTTTTTGTTTCAAATATGACAAGTTTTGAGTAAAATGGTAAAATTTTGGACGCTAAAAAACGAACAAAACCTAAAAAACATCGCAAAATTGGGATTGAGTAAATACGTTGTTAAATTCACCCCACAAATATTTAAATCTATGATTACTTTAGTATTTCAAAAATATAAAAATTTCCAGAAAACATTTTATAGGATACAAAATCTACGGTAAAATTGATAAATTTAGTTGAGATGAACAAAACTGGGCAACGAAAATTTAAATTCCCAAAGGATTCCGCAAGAAATTTTGAATGAAAACCCATCACTTAAACCCCGCAAACTACATTACAGAATGCAATGTACCCATAATTTTTCATTCCAAATTTCTCGTTCGTCCCTGGAAATTTAAAATTTCCAAAAAATGACAAGAAATAACACGAAATGTACCCCCATAAATTCAAATATTCACAAAATCTTGACACATCATGATATATACAAAATCATGACGCAACTTCTGTCACCTTCGTTGGACACGCTGTCACCCAAGTACAAGAAATATCTAGTACCTTGTCTCAACCAGCTACATCTTCTTCTAGTGAAAGTACGAAATTTTGCCACCTTTCGAACCAGATCCACCAACAGAATTTATTTTCCGACAAACACCACGATTTCATTTCGGGAGGTGTTGTCATTTCCACGTATGAAAAAGAGGTTATGACGTCGTAAAGTAGAGAGCAAAGTCATATATTCCGTCTGACTGTGAGGAATTGCGACACTATTGTCGCACCTCCTACCTGGGCGTCGTCGCCTCTTAACCTGGAGAAAGTCAAGGTTAAACTCTTACACGCCCAGATTTTACATATTAAATAAGTAGAGTGCAAGTCGAGCTGCCAATTTTATGGGTGTGGCGACCCCCAAGATTTTTTTGGCAATAAATTTCATTCCTATTCGTCAAACTATTGGTGAAAGTTGAGCACATGACGTCAATTTAGTCAACGGTGTTCAAGTATTTTAACAGCTTTGTAACATAAATTTGGCCCCTTTTCTGCAGAATAAGTTTATGTTGTGCAGAATTATGCACATAAGTGTCACTAAGATTTGGTTCGATTTGCTAAAGAAAACTATATAAAGCGATGTGTACATAAAACTAAAATTATGCATGACATCCAGCAGAATAAAATCGACAGAAATTTTCTACAGGATTATGCAAAAAAATATGTAGGATATAATATGCATCCAGCCTTTGTCAATTATTGCAAAATTCGACACACTGATTTCTACACGGGGTGATCCGATAAATAATTTCACACCCCCAAGTGCACCTTAATGGGTGACACAGGAGAAAGTCGCTTTCCCCGAGGTAAAAAAATTGGTGGATTCTTTACCAATTTGACGGGAACTTTCTCCTCCCCACATTGCATTTCTTCCCAACTTTCTCTTGCCGATTCGGATTTGAAAAGTTACCCATGGTATAAATTGTTTGGGAGGTTTTTGACCAGGAGGAGGAATGGGAAACCAATTTTATAGGCATTTTCCTGTCCATCAGGAGCACACTTGTTTTTCTCAGACAACGCGGCGACCTCGTCCTCGGCCATTACGGGATTCCTGCCACCCGCGAGCTCCTTTCTGCACGGGTCGGAATTTTACAACGTTTTCCTCTTTATTCTCAAAGGGAGAGAGGCGAGTTCAAGTGAGCCGTGTACGTGAGATTGAATTCTTCCCTCTTAATGAGACCCACCAGTTTGTGCAAGTGTTCTCCCAGAAAGTGGGAGAAAGTGGGATAAAATTCCACAATTTGGCAGATAGGTCTTCGCACTGGGAGATATGCTTTTAGAGGGTTAAAGTTTCGTGAAGAATTACACAATTTCGAGCACAAATTTCGTTGATACAGCGATTTGTTAGAGTTTTCGGTAAAATTTCACAATTTCGTGCACATATGTTTCATCGATATAGAAATTTTATAGATTTTCGCGTAAAATTGAACAATTTCGCTAATTAATATATCCTGGATACAGCAGTTTTATAGAGTTTCTGGTAAATTTGTACAATTTTGCACGTGGATGTAGCGATTTTCTGCGTTTCGGGCGGAATTAACTACTTGGAAGAATTAGTTGCAAGCACGTGATTTCTTGTAGGTATTTTGACCTGCAGGAAATGCAAGGCGCAAGAAACCACTTCCGGCCGCTATACTTCATACGGCGCTTGCATTTCTTACTTGGCAGCAGAAAAAAAAGTTTAGCAAGAAGGAAACCATTGGTAAAATTGCAAAATTTCGCACACATTTGGTCGATTTTTAAGAGTTTACTGCGAAACGATTAACAATTTATGGGCAACATTCTACAATCTGCGATTTTATAGAGTTTCTAGTGCAATTATAAATTTTCGCACGTGACTATAGCGATTCTCTCCACGCAGAATATACTGTCCCTCAAATCTGTGTGAAACCCTGCGTGGGCCGTATTGTTTTTGAGCGCGGGCTGATTTCGTATGCAGAGTGGGACTGAGGGAAAACTTGTGCTGGTCAACATCAAAATGCTCACTTTATTATTATGCATGTCTCCTCGAAGGAGGAAAACATGCGGTGACGGTGGACGGGTCGCACTTTCACCACCACGTACATTTTCCTCTCTTCTTACTTTCCCTCTGCCGCCGATCGTGCCCTCGCAACTGGTTGGATTCACAGGAAAAATAGGCCAGGCCGGGATCCCTTCAAAGGTCGCGCGGACAGGATGTGGTGAATGTTAAAATACTTGTGACAACGCCAGATTTAGCGAGTTCCGAACATAATGTGGACAACGAGATACTGGACAGGGCAAAATGCGGACACAAAATATGTACAAAAAACCCGGCCTCTTAACAAGAGTATGTAACTCTTGTAAAGCCAAGAAACCCGTAGTACGTGATTTCACAAACCTACAAAAACAATTGCATTATCCAATTTTGACGAATTCATATCCTCGCCAATTGAAGCAAATGAGTTTGCGATATAATTTTACTAAATTTTGTGAACCAAAAAAATACATCAAAAGTTGTCCAGAAAAATTTCCCAAACCTACGTGATTGTTATGTTCAATTTTGGAAGATTGTCGTGGGTACGCTAATTTAAAGAGAGGCCTTTTAACATTGCAGGAATGAAAATTTGAAATTTTCTTCTGTAGGAATTTTGCTCAAGTTTATCCATAAAAACTTTGAGCAGAGCGATTTGTGCAGAAAAATATGCAAAATTATGCATATACCGATTTGCAGAGTAAAACCCATTATAAATTTTGGGTAGAATCATGTAAACAAAATTCTACAGCATGGATCGAGCATTTGCCGATTACTGCAGAATTCAGCACAGCGACTTCTACTCTTGGGGTCACATCCTTCTTGCAAAGCCCGCTCAACTTTCTAGGTCGTCCTTTCTCATCGTTGGCAACATGTGTCCCTCTTTTCTTATATTATCGACGTATTTCACCATCCTGTTGGGAGATCTCTCTTCTTATTGTGACCAATTTGGTCGTCCGACCCCGACCAAAATTTTATTTTATTTTATTGACCTCCTTTCATTTGTTCTTGTTTTCAGGGAGAAAGTCAGACTCGATTGAAGGAAAGTGGAAACCATGGCGCGCCACCATTTCTCTTCCGAACATCGCACCACCGGACCCCCGATCGACTACAGCACGGATGCCATCATTTATGTCACGGTGAGAGTCGACTATTTTTCGTACTTTGGGAATTTCAGAAACTTACCAATTCTTGAAAAAAAAATACTTCAACAAATTTCGTCAACTTGTAATCAAAGATTAAAATTTGGGACAATTTTTTGCGAAATTTCTATTTTTTGTACCGGCCCAAAGATTTGCATTTTGATTCCCAAGTCGAGCTTGTAGTTAAAAATCAAAAACTAAAAGTCAAAAGTAAATCAAAAACTAAGATCAGAAACTTAAACTAAAAATTCTTCCAAAAAGTTACTTTAAAAGTGATTAAAATTAAAATCCGACATTAGAGAGTTGGAGATTTTTTGTACTTTTACTTGTACTGTACTGTGACTACAGTACAATACAAAAATTAGTACAAAAATCAAAAGACCTGGAGAATTTCATTATTTTGTACTCTGAAAAAATTGTATTGTAAAACTCCGCGAAATAGATGAGTCAAAAATTGAGACAAATCAACTCATGATATACAAAATGAGAATCCCTCCAACATGTGCGTTTAAAACGATCAAACCAAAAAGTCGAAATTTTTTACCCTTGACCTCGATTAAAACGGTCACCAGGCTGATATAAGCCGAAATGATAGTAATTTCTGAACTCCTCGCTTCAAAGTGAACTACGTCTGCAACGGTTGAAATAAAATATTAACATTTTTGACCTTTGACCTCGTGAACATGGTCACGGGGTCTTCATACGTTAAAGCTATGCAGATTTCTTAAATTCTCGCCTTAATACACGTCTAAAACAGTCGACACTTAAATTGCGACCTTTGACCTCGTCCTTTCGGTCATTGGTTGGTCGTAGGTCAAAAGTATTGACGACTATAAATTCTTGGTGAAATTTCCTTTAAAATGATACCGCATATGAAAATTAAGGTACAATTTTGCGTTTACTTCACGCCAGGGTGACCTTGACCTTGACCACAGGGAGCCCATCTTCGAACTCGACCTAGGGTCAAAAATTAGAAGCAAAATGGCGAAAACGGCGTCTGATTACATTGAGGCGTTCTAGAGATATCCTAGTTGCCAACCCTTGATTTTTCCACAGTAGTACAAATTGAGCCCGTGTTTCAATTTGTCTACTGTAGACTGTAGAATTAGTACAAAAAGCTGATGACGTCATCATCTAGAGTCCACAGTACAGTCTACAGTCAGAGTACAAGGAATCTCCAACTCTCTATTGAAACTAGGCATATTTTTTTAATCGCAATTTTTAACAGCTAGGTTCCTTACTTTTCGTTAAAAAACAGAGTCAGGAGTTTCATCAAATTTTTCTAAAAAGTCAAAACCTTGTAATTTGTTAATCTGCGAGATAACCTCTCAGATTCTTTTTGTCTTTTGTTTTTTTAACGAACAGTAGTCCAACTTGCAGTAAAAATATTTCCGCTTTAGATCCGAAAAATCGGATTAAAAACGAGACTCCAACCTTGAATGTGCTTTATTACCCCACCTGTCTCTCTCCCCGAGGGGATGGCATATCTCTGACGACTTTCATATTTCCCAATGACACCATCATTTCCGAAATTGATGGGAAAACGAGTTCACTACGATGAAGAGGACACTTTATCAAAGGGAAAAAGGGCCAAGCATGAAAAGTGTGATCGGATTTTTATCGTCGAATGCGAAAAAATTTATGTAGCATGTTTTCCAGATTAGGTTATTATTTTGACCGGTTTGGAAATTCATTTTTACCGGTTTGGTAATTTCCGGCCCGGTCTGGTAATTTATTTTACCGGTTCTGTAATTTTGTACGGGCTTGATAATTTTTACGGTGTTTTAGGGACAGGCTAACTTTTTTACCTGTTTGATATTTTTTTGATCGGTTTGGTAATATTTTTACCGGTTTAATAATTTTATTTACTGATTCCTTAATTTTTTACGGACTTGATATTTTTTCTCCTATTTGATATTTTCTGTAACCGGTTTGGTAATTTCTTCTCCTTTTTTAATTTTTTGTCAATTTGCCATTTTTTACCGGTTTGGTAATTCTTTATTGTACCACGTATTCGTCCAAAATTCAAATTTCTCCCGCCATCATTTCTGCACATCCCGTCACGTTAAGGGAGGCAGGAGATGCATGTAGGATACCGAGTCTGGCGAGGAGACAAATGGTCCGCTTTCTCCGGTCTGTGTGATTTGGGTGAAAGTTGGACAATGCGAGAGAGAAAGTGGAGAGGAGGAGAAAGTGAGGAATCAAAGGAAATAAATGGTATCAGTGTCACCCACCCAGCCTAAAACATACGACTGCTTAATCCATCCATCCAGCCACCCAAATAATGAACTTCACCACTCATAATAATGTCACAAATAATTTATTACTTACTTCACCGTAGAATACACCCGTTTTAAAATGACACAATTCACGTCAACCTTTGTAAGTTCGTATTAACGTAAACTTACGAAACTTACGAGCATCTCAAAGTGAATTTTTGCTACGAACTTGCAAAACCTTGCGAAAATGTAAGGCATGGTTTTTGGTCGTGAGTTTACGTTGTTACGGAATTACGAAGGTCGACGTAAATTGCTTCATTGTTTACGAAAATATTTTTTACCGTTATTGTAACAACTACCAAAATGGTAATCTTTTACCAGTTTGGTAGTTTTTGTTTTTACGATGGAGGTCTCCCAGCATATACTCTCCGATTTCGAACTAATTAGTTCCAATCCTTCACAAATTTAATTCGTAGGAAATTTACAAAAGCAACATCTCCCAAAGGGCACGTTTGGCAGAGATATTTGCATCCGAAGAGGAGAAATCGAGCCGTCCAGTCGAAAACATGTCCATTTTCAAATTGACCACGTGTTCAACTCTGCCAAAAAATGTATCAATTTCAGAAATTTGATTTTCATATTACCGGTGAAAGCCTTAAACTTCCCAAAACTTCAAATTTACTACCAAATTTGATCACAATTTACCTCAAAATTATTAAGCGTGGGCCGAAAATATGAATTGAGTAAGGACATCGAACGACGTAGTATCCACCACTTCCGCTTTCCCCAGAATTAATGAATGTTGATCCACGTGCGAGGAGAAAGTGGAATTATTATCGTCTGTCCTGTTCCATCCTGTGTCCCGCTTTCTCCAAAATATGTCCTCCACCGCCTCCTCCTCTCGTACACACTATAAATAATTCCAGGCACGAAAAAACCACCTCACCCGCCATCCATCCATCATGCATGAGACGCCACACCACTTTCTATTTATTTGCGCACCAAAAATAAATCCAATATTGATTGTCCTCATTATACGAGACATGAAACATATGAGGCGAAATTTTACACCAATTTGTTTACCAATTTTAACCAGATGGGTGAGGATCAAAGTGATGCAAAAATCATATTTTCTTCTCCATTATAAGACAAGGAATAGGGAAGATTTACTAAATATTTTTTGCAAATGTCCTTTGCTTAACTTAACGAACGGAAACAACAATTTGCGAAAATAGAATTCTCCTAGACAGAAGTACTGATGAAATTTGCCACCAATTGTTGTTACTTAATTTTAACGGGGGGTTCAAAAATATGAAAAAATCGTATTCTTCCCCTCATAAGATAACGAAAAGGCAAAATTTGCCAGCTAATTTTGGCAAATGTCCTGTTCTCTATTTAATTGACAGGGGCAAAAATAATGCGAAAATAGATAAGATAAAGATGTTGGTGAAATTTTCCACGAATTGTTCGCGAATTTCCTTCTTACTTAATTTTAGCGGATAGGTAAGAGTCCGATTACAAGTTGTAGTGTTTACCCATGTTTATTCGTACTTTCACCTCTACTTGTAGAGCAAAAAGTACATACTTTCACTTTCACCAAGACACGTCGCCATATTTCCCAGGGGTTTTGTAAGACAAGAGTTGTCTCCTTACTTTGTCTCACGTCTTTGCAATCACGCCAAAAGAAGGCGACATGTTGCTCATTACTTAATAGAGAAAATTTTTCTCCCAACAGCGTCCCGTAATTAAATTTGGTTTAAAAATGTGCTTTTATTCTTTTTACCCTGTTAGACAGGTGGAAAGCAGAAAATATTTCACACAGGGATCAAGCATACACATATTTATGAGACAGGAAGAGAAAGTAGGACCGGAAGTTGTCTAGCAGAGGATGAAATATTACCCGCACACGTTTAGTTTTTAATGGGGGTCGATTTTTTAAAAACGTTTCGTATACTTTCATTTCTTATAATAGATTTGAACCTAAATCTCGTTAAGTTAAAATATTTTTCATTAAAGCTTTTATTTTTGCAAAATTTCAGTTTCTAGACAGCTAATTTTAGCTAAAATTCCAAATTGTAGTGAATCTATTCTCGCGACTTTGTTTGCAAAATTTATTACTGTTCATCCCGAGGAAAAATTTGAACTGGTTTCCTGCAGAAATTTTCTGCACAATTGTGCACACACAGTTTTGCAGAATAAGACGCATAGAAATTTTCTGCAGGGCTATACAAAAATAATATTCTGTAAAATACAATATACATCCAGCTTTTGTCGATTATTACAGAATTCAACCCAGTGATTTCTACTCGGGTTAATTGTGAGATTAAATAGCTTCTTTTAACCCACTTTCCATGGTAACTTTATACCATTAAAATTTACCCTAAAACCTATCAAACGACTATTTTTACTCACGCAAAGAAAGCACTACAACTTCCCGGAAACATTGCGTAAAATAAATTTCCTCCAAAGTTTATTCACTGTGTGCTAGCTTAGCTGAAGAGCAAAAGTAAATATGTGCAGGAGATAAAGAAAGCAGCAAGTTTTTCATGGTGGACTTTCACTTGTCTTTTTCCTCCTCGATTTCCACTTTCCCCGTCCCATTGAGATATGTACACATGTAGTCCGAAGAGAGAGAGACAATCGGTCCCCCATTATTATTCTCCCTTCTTTCCGACCTATCGACTTTTGCACGGGACACCATCTTGCCACAAGTGGGGACTGTTTTTCGCCCATCGTGACCTTGACACGCTTAAGGAGACACATTTTCTAAATAGTGTTTCCCTTTTGGCACATGTTTATTATTATTTTAAAACAATTTATTGAGAAAATGTTTTCCTTTATCCTATTCTTTTCCATGCGTTTCGAAATATTCAATATAAAATGTACATGCATACACGTGACGAGGAATAAATTTCGATTGCCTAAATGACAACGATTTTCTTTTAGCGTAATTGCCTAATCGTGGAAAGAACAAGACTTTCCTTTTACTATGTTTATTATTTTAAACTATGCTACAAATTTTTGGGGTATGTTTCTCCCTAAAAATACACCTTTTTGCAAATATTCGTCTTAAGGTGGAATGCCCCCGTGATAGATTATTAATCTCAATCTACCCCTGTTCAATGTCTTTAAGTGCAAAATTTCTAAAATGGCATGAATTTCACGAGTTTTGGGATAAATCCTAATACAGTTTCATTTCTTGTGGATTTGCAACATTTCTAGCACTGCAAAGCAAGCAACGAAAGAAATACTAGGTGCAAAAAACTGAAAGAAAGTGCAAGAAATAAGCGTCATGTGCCCTGTAAAGTATAGAGGCGTGAAGTGGTTTCTAGCGCCTTAAATTTCTTGCAGGTCAAAATACCTGCAATAAACCACTTTCTCCCCATTATTTCTTGCAAGTGGTTATTTGCACCCTAAACACTGCTTAAGTAAAACTCGACTAAATTTCAATTTCCTAAATGATTTTCCCTTAGTTTACATTCTCCTCTTGGAAAAAATAACAAGATGAATTTCTTGTCCTGAACTCTGTCCGCTTTCTTTTCACAGGAAGGAACAAATCCATCATCCATTTTGAATATTTGTCAAGCAATAAATTTACTTCATGATGCTCACTTTCCCCCTAAAATCCCTTCATAAATGTAGCCTTCATTATCCTAAATGTTTGTCAAGCAGTCTCATTTTCCCTTTAAAACCAGAGTTCATTTAGGTGGATGGTAGTACATAAAAAATCGTGATTTCTCCCTCCCCGGGGCAGTCCAGGGAAGTAGACATGTTTTAGCGTATTAATTCATCACTCACTCCATCACGGAAAGGAAGAGTACACACACACGCGGAACAGAATTTTAATGCCGCCTCGAGACTCCTGCTTCTCCTGCGGTTGACAAAGTTGTTCTTGTGGTGAAAGTTTCACAGTAAAGGGAGGACGACCAGTTGAGTCACGGCTGGCTGGCTCGTTTCGGGGGCTGTGCAGGCGTGGAGTCATAAGTTTTTTATAGGCTGAAGACCAAGATGAGGCAAATGCTCGGTTGAACCCACTTTGCTCGGCTCGGTTAAAGTGAACCAGAACGAGTCCAGTTTTTTCTGAAGCGAGCACTGGATTTTGCGAGTCGAGCCGAGCCTTTTCGAGCTTTTTTGTAAATCGAGCCGAGCCTTTTCGAGATTTTTTTTGGGAGACGAGCCGAGCTTATTTTGCGAGCGTTTTGCGAACCGAACTTCTTTGAACTTTTTGCGAACTGATCATGACTGAGTCGAGCTTTTTGTTAGTCGAGCCTGATCGAGTCACACTTTTTCGGATTGAGCTAGCCGAGCTTGAGCTAGCTTGATGAGCCCTTTCGGGCTTTTATACGAATTAAGCTTTTGAAACCTACTGCTCGACTTACTTCAGACCTCGTTGAAAAAAGTATGTGCCACTTTTTCCACGCACGTCCCCTCCCGGGATAAACATGGCCCATAAAATCATAACATTCCCTCCGCAGAAATTATTTGTAGGCGAGGTGACCTCGTTAATCCTCCTGCCACACTTGACATCTGTGTCCTGTATGAAACTCTGGGCGAAAATGAGCCCCTTGTGTTCCTCCGCAGTAGACAGAAAGCAAGGGAAAGTTACACAGCATTTTTGTGTACTACAAAAAAAAACTTACCTAAGTTTGAAATTGGGAAAAGATTTCGGCAATATTCCGGAAGTTTGCAGATGCAAAAGTGAGCGAAATTGGGTGGACGTGGATGTGGACATGGATGTAAATATCTAACTTTCTAGAGAAATATGGAGAGATTTTACATACAAATTGTACCTATCTTTTTCCCCTTAATTTGCTACTTACTTTCTCTTTGGTTGGACAACTCCAGATTTATTGGTTGTAAAGTACCCTGCACAAAGAATGGTACATCCCGAGTAGAAATCAATCTATCGAATTTTGCAATAATAGACAAGAGCTCGATGCATATTGTATTCTGCATAATTTTTTTTACACAATCTTGCCCAAAATTTGTATCGCTTTTAATTCGCAAAACTACGTGTGCATAGCTTTCTCCACAAATCACTCAAAAATTTTCTGCAGAAAACTGGCCAAATTTCTGCACAAAATCGGAACAAATAATACGAAAGCCCTTCAAATTTTTACTAAACATGGCAATTAGAACTAAAATGTCGGCCACATGCTTCCCGTAATGCCCCCATATTGACAAGAACAGGTTTCCAGCCTGGTAGCCAATTTGGTAATTTGATGCTCATTATTTCACAAAAGGGGAGAGAAAGAGAGAACGCATTTCACTACAGAGCACACTTTACACACGATTTTCCCCTTTTACCGCCACATTTACAAACCTCTCGGACAGAAAGCATGTCCAATTTATTTTCTTTGCTGGCTTTCTTCTCAGGCAGAATTTTCTGCACGGCCCGCGCGCGTCCCCGTTCGTCTTCTTCGCCTCACTCAGGTGTGCATAACGACGCTTTTTAAAGTTTCCTGCACAACAAGCAAAGTAAATCTCGAAATGAAATCCTTTGAATTCGAGGGTGAAAGTGCTCCGTGAAAGCGGACGGGGTACAATGCATGCATAAATGGAGACGTCATTTCATTAAAGCGAATTCCGTCCGAAGGACAGCACACGGTTTCAATATAAATTCACAATTGTATTAGCAACGGGACGCTGCAGAAGGGAGGTGGAATCCCATTTTGGAATGGGCAGAGGGCGGCTATGTAGCTATGAAAAATACCAAGATATTTAATAACAACGGTGGTTAGTAGAAATTGTTTCTGAAAAAGACGACAAAATTTTTATGAAAAAACTTCGAAATTTTTTGTGAAAACAACGCCAAAATATTCCCAAATAAATATATGTAACAGGAAAAGTTAGAATTACAATTTTTACAAAACTTGTACTTTTTAATCTGAATTTGTTTGCGGTCCAATTTCCTTCAACTTAACATTTCGTCTCACATCGTCAAAATAAAAATAAAAAATAATATTTAAATTTTCGAAAAAGAAATCTAAAAATTACGTAGTTTTCAAATAACAGTGGAAATATTTATGTCCAAAAACCTAGAAATATGCGCCAATATGTAAAAAAAATATTTTGAAACTCATCCTCAGTTGGGCAACACACGCAAAATGTCTGACCGTTCGTCGTTCCATCCAATTCAAAACTAGAAACTAAATACATATCCGCCCTTTGATAATCAATTGTATGCAAAATACGGCACATTATTCGCGTATGGCCAGCTTATCGGGCGGATTAATTGCAATGTACGTAACACGGTGGCCATATTAATGGTGGTATTATTGCGATTTGTGGAGGACGTGTCGCACGATGGAAATTAATAATCTTGCACAGAGCCAGAGCAAATAAGTGAGATCCTTCTCGTCGTAAAATATAAATACCCGGGTACGCAGATGGTCCTCCGCCTATATTTACATGGGTTTATCTTCTCCCCTTTCTCCCATATTTTGTATTTAGAATGTCGGGATTGATGTGGGTGAAAGTAATAATTGGCACATGGCAAATTTGTCATAATTTGCGGATTTCGGAGTTTCGAAATTATTATTGCTTTTATTTAACGAGATAATTTCATGTCACGCAATCAGACAGGAAAAAGAGATGCTCACTAAAAAAGGTATATCGTAAATGGAGAAAATTTCTTTAAAAATTTCGAAAATTTCTTGCAAAAAAGGTACAAAAAATTTACTCTCATTTTGAACTTCACATAAATCAATTTACATTTTACACATTATTTAACACATTGTTTTCTCCGTGTTAATAAGTCAAATGATTAGAGAAATTTGGCTCAAACTTCCGCTAGAAAATTATGAATTAATGAAAATCGCAAAAAATTGTCCTTAATTTCGCAGATATAATCGCATTTTACAGCTTAATTAACATAGTTTAAATTTAAAAAAAATATGGTTCAAATTCCCCCACAAAGTTATGAAATCTCTACACAAAAAACAGTAAATATCTCCTTAATTTCTCAGAAATCCAGCCATTCTTCCCGTTAATTAATTAACACCATGTTTTCTCTCTTCTTCTTCCAGGTGGTGGTTGTTTTCTACGCCGCGATTATAATCCTCCTCTTGACGACGAACTTTCGCAGGAAGCGACCCAGCTCGTCGTCTCGAACAGAGAGCAACCCTTCCACAAACACGCGGAAACATTGGCTTTTCTTCAATCCGATTAGCGGCGAGGCTCAGCAAGCATCCAAAAAGGAGTCACAACAGTTTATTCACACGCAGGACGCGGAAACCGTGTAAAGAAAAGGAAAAAAAGAACTGCCACATTTTCATATCTAGAAAAGAAAACAACTCTTTATTTCCTACGACTTTTACTGTGGGGCCAACAAAAGAATATTCACCCCGACCTTTTCGGAGAAAGCGTGGTGGCAAATTTACACGGTTTTTTGGTTTGCTTTCTCCATCAGCATGTGACGTTATTTGGAAGATATCAAATTTTCCTTGGTTCAAGATCAACTTAAGTGGACCCTTAATCAACAAACAGGGAGGCAATTTTTGGCATAATTGTTAACAGATTTTGCGGGAAATTTGAATTTTATTATCTATGAAAGCGGTTATTTTGTTTTGCTTTCTCTACAAAAAATAGTATGGTTCATGCAATTGTTAGTTTTTTGAGGGAATTATCACCTTAGATGGACCCTTTATAAGCAGGGAAGCAATTTTATGTCCATAAGTATGGACAAATTTTTTACGAAATTTGAATTTTCCTACCTCTGAAACTGATTAGTAAAACTGTTTCATTTTGCATTATCCGCCAAAACATGGTGCTATTCACACAATTCAAAGTTCTTTTTGTCGTTGCATCATCCCTTAATCAGCGGAAATGCAAATTTGGGCCCGATTTAACTCGAACTTCGAATTTACATGAATTTACGAAAGTGATTAATTGAATGGTGGAAAATCATCAACAAACATTTCTTTCCCATATCATTATTAAATATGTCATTAAATATGATACCATTTTTTGTGTACAGCCCCCTAAACAAAACTGATACGTGTCATCATATCATACTTATCTTTCCCACCCCTTAAATTTCACTTATCTGAATTTTATCCAACATAAAAAAACGCTTTCTCCAACAAATCAAATATCAGCGACGGATGACGTTACATATTCACAAACTCTGAATAAATGTTGCACAATATTTTTCGTAAAATAAAACTGTATGTACGTACTTATAAAATATTTAGAAGCAACCAACCACCATGTCACGAAAATTGGACATATCCTCCTCCCAGGATATCAAATAGCATTCCGAAATAATTGACCTTGTAACCAAACCATTTACATAATCGTTACAATCCACAAGTTTAATTAGATTGTTAAATATTTGAATTCATCTCGTCATGAATTATTAATCCTAATTATGGCCGAGAGAGAGAGAGAGAGACAAACTTTCGCGTAGAATTATGTAGATAGACATTTTAAACATTACTATTGATCCTGGGAACTTAATAATTTATGCGGAGGGGTTAAGCCATCATAAATTTGGGGAAAATGGGACAGAAAATGTACTAAAATTTAGCTACAAGGAGAAAAAGATTGATGCCGAAATTCATGCACGGCCCTTTGAGTAAACTCGTAGGAAAATGTAAATTTGCCCCCAAATCTAGATATCCATTTCCGGCGTAGTTATTAATTTAAGTGGGTTTTCTCAATGTCATGGAAATCGGAGTAGAGCCGATTTTCGATTCTTGGAAATTTTCTTGTCGTCTTAAATTTCTTTTTCTTAACCATTTAACTCCATTGTTTAACCATTTAACCATTTTACATTTTCATTTTTAACCAGTTTAACCACTTAATTTCTAATTTTTTAACCATTTAATTCCAGTTTTTAACTAGTTTAACCAGTTTAATTTCAAATTTTTTAACAACTTAATCATTTTTACTATTTTGAATTTCCACTTTTTAATTTATACGTAAAATGAACAATTTTTTTCTAGTGAGATGTGATTACATGCTCCCCGTGAATAAATTTATGTACGTCACCAGAGTGAGAAAGGTTAACTATTTTAGCATAGTAAATAGATTTCACATCCTGTTTTTCCATTTTAGTCTTAAAATAGATTCCTACTATTATTTGTCTTTCTCGGAGAAAGCCGGCTTTCACTCAGGGCCGAATTAACATTAAAAGCAAAATTCAATCATCATTTCCTGCGCGATATTTATTTTTACACGAAAATTTCACATATCCCACGCACGTACATATTTCAATAACGAATTGCGAATATCATGCAAATCAAATCATGTAAAATGTAATTATCAAGCCGGGACATGATCTAAATTACAATCGGCCAAATAACCTTTCAGACTTTTTACTACATATTAATTTTGAATGAACAGTAGGCGGTCTCTCTCTCTCTCTAACTTTATAAAAATCATTATGCACAGCCCCATAAAAATAATGGTACCTGCACTCACTTGTAATATGTAAATTAAGGAAAATATTTAAATACGTAAAAATTTAGAGCAGTAATTCTTATTCCATTTTATTTTATATAATGCGACCAACAAAAAAAAATTTGCTAAATTATCGCAAAAATCGTTACGTTCACAATTCCGTTACCAACTTATTTTTTTAAAACATTGCACATTTATTGCAAAAACAAATCGCAATTCATGATTCCGTTACCCCTTATATTTTTGCACACCCACTAAAATCTTGCAAATTATTGCAAAAAAAAACAAATCGTTATTTTCACAATTCCGTTACCGCCTCATTTTTTTACACGCCCACTGAAGTATGTATTGCACCTTATTGCAAAAACAAATCGTTACCTGCACAACTTTGTTAGCAACTTATTTCTTTTTTGACACGCCTACTGATCGGATCTAAAAAAAGAAAATATATGAATTAGCATTGATACATGTAGGTAAAAACCACCTGCAACTTACTTTAGTATTCTTGACCTTTAAGCGGAACAGTGATGATAGGATATCAAAAAACACACATATTTACTCAGAGAGAGAAAGTTTGCAAAGTAATCGATAAGAAATTATTCAACTTATCTATTCTTTTGGGACCTTACACATACAATTTGATCTATTCAAAATGGTTGATAAGGCATCATTGAATTGAACATCTTAATAGTTTAAATTTCCTGAAATTCGGGAACCACATTCCTTGTGGAGGGTCCCTCATCAATTTACCCAGTATTAAAACCACTTGTGTTTGGGTGAAAGTACGACCAGTGTGCATATTAAATCGCATATTTACATAAGTGCGAATAAAAATGGGTACAAGTGTCCACTCCACGCGGTATTTTTAGTGAAGAAGGGTCGTACAAAGGGGATATTAATTCATGCCAAATTTTAGAAGGCACATACATAAATTTCAATCTGCCTGACCTTTCTTTCTTTCCCGACATTTGTGTCAGATTTGACGTAAAGTTATGTGGATTGGATTGGATCAGAGGCGGATTTCACATTCTCATAAAATCTCATAAAATATAAGTTTCCTGACTTGGCAAAAAATACATCCTGGATTAATCTCGGGAACGAGATGGTTTAAAAATGAGTGAATGTGCAGGGTTATTTATATCCACAAATTTATACCCGATTGGTAACAATGACTTGAATTTTGAAGGAAATTCGTCACCAGGGCAAAACTTGTACTCAAATTAAATTTATACTGGGAAATTTGTTACGGAGAAAGTTTGAAATTATTGTGTTGCACGAAAAAAACTGGTAAATTGGTAATAATTTTAGTAAATTTGCATATTGTAAATAAAACACCATTTTAACACACGTTCTTTATTTAATTAATTATCAAAATGTATTCTTAATTTCTTAATTTTATCTGTTTAAAAATTTGCATCTCTGTTAATGGAAACAAAACTCTGTATTATTTACGAATTATGAAGTAATTTTCGAAAATATCAAATACACGAGTTAAAGCTTAAATTAATTTAAGAGGACCATTCACTAATTGTGTAAATAGCAGGAAAAAAATAAATTCACATTATATTATATGTACCCCATAAAATTCTCTCTTACATAATTAACGAATGTTCCCCACCCCACACAGAAAAAAAAGTTAACGATATTTTCCACGTGGAAAAACTTATGTAAGATTTTCATTACAAACTTATGTTACCTCACAAAATAATAGCATAAAAAAAGTGTTGCACAACTTTTATGTCGTAAGAATAAATATGTAATCGTTCCTATTTGCTACTTCTAAACATGAAATGAACGAATGTATGCCTATACTTTAAGTCAAGTATGTAATCTTTCTCCGTGTGGATCAGGAAATATAATTTGTTACGAATTTATGTAAAACTAAAGAAAAAAATTCTGGATCGTGAGATGATTGTGCCAAGCTGAAGAAAAACCATGGGTTTAAAAAGATGAGGATGGGGGTTGTGCAGAAAGGAGGCTAACTTGTTTTTTAGAATGGATCTGTAACAGAAAGAATTTCAATCTATGTCTTATTTCACCCCAATTTTAACCAAATATTGGACCTCCAAAAATCGAAATTTCTATATAATTCATTTCCCCAAAAAATATCCTCTATTAATTCAAAATTCCCCAGAATTATACGCAGTTCTCGTCTGCAAAAAAATAAATGCATCAATTTTTTTCTATTGGATTTTCCCACACTTTTATAGTACTCTAGCCCCTAGATTTTTTTCCACGGGGTAAAATGAAACATGGCGGCGGTAAAAAAATCATTCAAATCCTGCCTGTACGGCCCTCACTCAAAAAAAGAGAAGAAAGTTTGAATGTGATAAAAAGAAGGGAAACTTATATATACTACACTTTTATCTATTTATCCGTATTTGATGTGTGTATGTCCGCGTGTAAGCGTTTGTTTGAGAAATATATATGTCTATAAAAGTAATTTCAATTATGTGTGTAGTTCTTCTTCCTTTATTGCATTTTCAGTATGTGCAAAGACAGAAAGCCATCCCGTGCATAAAAATGCTTATTTATTTAGGCATGTGAATTTTGGCCATGCCTAAACTTTTTGGCAAAATCGGGGCAACGTGGTTATACGATTGTCCATATGTGGGTATAATACTAAGGTAAATACGATCATAGTCAAGACTTTTCACATATTTTCAGGAGTTTAATTAATCTGGTAATGGTGCAGGTACTCATTTTTTTAGTAACAACTTTTTAGAAATTCTCAAATTTTTAGCTCAAAAACCGAAGGGACAACAAATTATGCTGTTAATGCGTGTCCAGATACGAACATAAGCCTGAAAACGGTTAAAAAAGGTATCAAAAAGCCAAAAAATCGTGAAGACGTCCAAAATGCATGAAAACGGCAAAAACGGCATGAAAACAGGCAAAAAAGACATATTTTTGTACACTCTGATTAAAAGGGGAAAGAGACGCATTTGATCTCGACGTTGACGTCGTCGTCATGTTGTAAGATCAGGTTTCCTTGTTTCGTCAAGTTTGCCCTTTTCTCAACTTGTTTTCCCATTCTTTTCTTCCTTCCTAACTTTCATATATGTATGTCTCAGGTTGGCTTATCATCACGGTGGGAAGAAGGGTTCTCCAAAAATCGACATGTTTTTTTATTAAAACTTTTGCATTCTGTGAAAAAATGCTGGGCGTGCAATCGTCCAAATTCTAAGATAAAGCAGGTGCAAAATTACTATTAAAAAAGTGAATAGTTCAACAAAAATGTGACCACAACACAAGAAAAAAATCCCAAAATTGTGCATAGTTTCAAAATAGTGCGTAAATACATCTACAAAAACGCATCAACATTCTCCATAAATTCAAAACAGGCATAAACACACCTACAAAAATACGCCAAAATTGTTCATAATGAACTCACCCGGATAAAAAAACATGCTGAAATTATACCCAAGTAAATACACACTGATAAAAAAACATTTAAAAATTGTGTAAATTAAATAAAGCCAAATAAAAAATTATGTTACAAACAAAATCAAAATTTCTTAAACCCCCCCCCCCCCCAAAAAAAATACAAAAAAACATCCATTTCCACCAACTCGCAACCCTGTCCCAGAAGAGAAAGTCTAGTCGAGTAGAAAGGAAAGTAAGTCATCTTTTTTATTTCCCTTCTTCTTCTTCTCGTACATATCTCAGCATATGCGTCCCATCAGCTCTTGTCTCTCTCTCTCTTTAACAAACCTTCAGTTTCACCCAATGGATTAACTTCATTATATTTCTTCTCGAGAAGGCGGGGGGCGTGCAGACCACTTTCTTCCACTTCCTCTCTCTCCACTCACGATAAGGTGAATGGCTGCCTTTCTCCCCACGTCGTGCTTGTGGGGAGGGGAGAGGATGAGAGGATTACGAGGAGATGATGCTGATGCGACTTGAGAAGCAATATCCGCTTAAACTCATTCATCCACTTATCCTCATCAACATTATTATTATTATTTCTCTCCTCGGAAGAAGTTGAGACAAGAGTTGAGACCTAATCTAACCGTGACTTTCACTCTCCACCCTAAATAATCGAGGCAAGACCGATTTCATCTCACTAACGATGGAACTCTGACATTATTATTATTATTTCTGGGAAGAAAAAGTTGACACAGAGATGACTTTCACTCTTCAGTCTAGACAATGGAGGAACGATGGGTAATCTCCTCATTTCATCCCACTCACAATGGAGGTCTCCCAGCGTGTGCACTTGGATATCAAAATAGTTCGCTTGATCATAAATTTAATTAATAAGAAATTTGCAAAAGACACCAGAGATATTTGCATCCGAAGAGGAGTGAATTTCGAAAATGTAAAATTTGTCAATTTTAAGACACATTTTCTCCTTTTCTGATGCAAATATCTTAAGATAAAAGTGCCCATTAGGAGATCGTGTCATTTACAAATTTCATAATAATTAAATTTGTAATTGATTGACACTAATTTGGTCAAAATCAGAGAGCACACGCTGGGTGACCTCCATTTTAAGGTACATTTTTCCTAATTCTAATATTTTCTAGAGTTACACTCAGAAATTCCATTTTGTTAAGAATTGAAGCTCTCAACAAATTTAAACGTAACAAAGAAATAATTGGCATAATTCGAAATAAATATCAATATTTCCTAGATAGTTTGCTCAGAAATTTATACGAATTATTCAATTTTTAGTGTGATAAATAACTAATTTATGCTAGCAGAATCTCCTAAAATACCGTAAAATTTGCATTTTGTATGATTATTTCTGACCATATTTACTCCAAATTTTGATTGCAACTCTTCAAGTTAAGAAACCTTCAAAGTTTCGTGTCTAGCAATGAGGCCGTCTCAAGAGGAAATTTTGAGTCGAATTAATTATTTAGCGTGTGCACATCTTCCTTACTTGGTGGCTGGCCTGTGGCTAATAATTTCATTAATTTACAACTCGACCTAATTATTCGGTGCATATTGCATAAGATATGAAACTTCCCTCTCCGTTCATGTTTCACCGAAACCGTGTAATTAATGTGGAGTGGATCTTATTTCAGGCAGCCATAGTTAAAGGGCTGACATACAACATACACATACGTGGCACGCGAAAAAAAAATTCGCATGAAAATATTTTATTGCCAATTTTAGCAATATAAAGCTACAACTACATAAACGTACCCGTTGTGTTTGGACCACCCTCAGTAATAATAATTATTATGAATACAAAACACACGATGGAGGTCTCTCAGCGTATGCTCTCAGATTTTGGGCAAATTGATCGAAAATTTAACTCGTATGAAATTTGCAAAAGACACGACAAATCTACAAATGGCCACGTTTGGGAGGGAGATTTGCATCTGAAGAGGAGAAACGTGCCGTAAATTTGGAAAGTGTAAAATTTGTCAACTTTGAAGGGGGCGTCTTCTCCTCTTCGGTGATACGAACTAAATGTCATCGGTTGACACTTGACCAAAATCCGAGAGCATACGCTGGGGGACCTCCATTGTCCACATTGTCACCAATATCCGCCAAGTTAGATTCCAGTTCGAACCAGGCAATTCATTTAATTTTATTTGCTCCAAATCAGGAGCAAAAACAATAAAATAGCAAAATTTGCGTGATACAGAAACTATATGATGATTTTTTTGTCTCATATTTTGGACACCACTTTCACCGTGTCGTTTTCAAAGTAAAAATTGAGAAATGTTATCTTAGACAAAAACTTCGATGGTTATTTCCCGTTATTTTTAGTAGAGAAATTTGAATTTGTTCTAAAAATGTGCGACCAAAAACACCAGTAGCACTTCAAATTTGCATATGTTGCTCCTGATTTGGGCAAATTGTAAGTATGTGGAAATTTAAAAGTCTAATTTTACAATTTTATTGTTGGAAAACATTTTGAGAAATTCCTTTCTTTTAATATCGCGAAAATTATAAAAGTTACATCATTTTCGTTACATAACTTTATTAATTTTTAAAAAATTCTACACTTAAAATTATGGAATTTATTTAAAACTTTAACATGCAAAAGTATCCTTTGAAGCCAATGTAAAAAAATATTCAAATTGGTTCTATTAAAAAGGAGGAAAAGGGTTACGATCTGCACGAAAGGGGAGTAAAATAATATGAAACCCGAAACGTAGCAAGATGGTTGCAAAGCTAGTTGAATTCGCAAATCATCACTAGATTGACTTGATGGATGAGGCATTTTGCATCTCATCTAACCCACTTCCAGGGCAGCGTCCAGTTTCTCCTCTTTCGGCACCATAGCTCCCCACACTTTCCAACCTCGTCCGACTTCCGACCCTCGGTGCTCCACTTCCCGAATACAAATTTTAACGGTTTCCCTGCAAAGGTTTAGGAAAATTATCTGCAGACAAATTTTATGGAGAGCGATTTATGGAGAAAAATTTATGAATTTTGAACATACCATTCTGCAGAATAAAACAGATAGAAATTTTGTGCAGGATTGTATAAAAAAAGCATATTCAGAATACAATATTCATCCAGATTTTGTCAATTACTGCAGAATTAGGCACACTGATTTCTACTCGGATTGCCAAAAATCTGCTCTTTAGGCCTATACAGTCGTTTCCCAAGTTCGAAAATGGAAATTGCATACTCATTTTTATTTAAATTTTATGCTTCTGATCTGGAAATCGGCGCTTTCGAGCTGTTTAAGCTGTTTCGGAGTTCAAGAGGTCAACATTTGACCTCTCATCAGTGTTTCTCGTGACCGAGTTACTAATTTGCACCATAATTTTTCGCTACGTTGATTTTGACGTCAGTCTCCCCTTGGAAGATGTGCAGCTATGGTTATATAATCCTCTCCACCCGTCCAAATGGTGGGAGAAAGTAATAAAAAAATGCAAATTGAGACCAACACGATGTTTCAAGTTCCCACTTCACTCAACCCAGGAGAAAGTCCTCACTCTAAATAATCCCGTCCGATTTATCTACCAAATCGAAGAATATAGCGTAAAAGCTTGGTAGTTATTCGTAAAATAGGTATCAAACCGGTAATACATTAAATATTGCAAAGAATCGATACAAAATTATTTTAAAAACTATTTAAAATCTTTCAAAATTATGAATTCTGGGATTTAGATTTTACTAAAAATATCACATATTTACCAGCCGGTAATATATCCGGTATATGAATTTATACCGGTAAAACCCTACCGGTAACAATTTTTTTTCAATTATACATAATTCGCAAAACTGTGTCACCCATTTTTACCAAACTGGTCGCATATTTACCAACAAAATACCACTTTATAATCGGTAACGAATGATTCACAATTGCTCTTTTACCAATTTGTACCAAACTGGTAAAAACACATTCATTTCCTCCCTTGGTATTTCAGTGTGTCACAGATTAGTAAGAAAAGCAGGAGAAATTTAGAGTCATAAATAATAGCGGGAATAAATTCAGCTTTCTCCACGGCTTTCTCCTCCCTCTTGTTGAATCAACCTTCTCGGGGGAGAGATGCGAAACAATTTTGCAGATAAAAATGTCACTCTCGCAGAAAAATGGAATCTCTCAGGAGAGTAAACATGCCCAATTTGCAGTATGTAAAACGACTACCGAGATGGATTTTTTATGAAAAATATCTACTGAAAGTGGCCAATTCCAGGCTTAAATTCAATATAATTGTATACCATTTTATTGCTAAATTGGAATATTTTTTGCACAGATTTTTCTTTCGCAAGCAACGCCATAAGGTTGGCCCGCTTTCAGACTGAGCAACTACTCAAAAAGTTTATTATTTTGGAAATTTGCAGGTTAGCTACTTCCTCTTTAATACTTTTCCGGCTTCAAACAAATTTGATGCATATCTCTAAAATTGCGTGATTTTATGCCCATAAATTCGCAATACTATTGGCGTGGCTCTCAGGAAGTTATCGAGCTACATGATTTTTTACAGAAATTTTATTTTAAAAAATCAGTGCCAATTTCCTTCAAAGGGGGCCAACATCATTTTTTTTAATCTACAAATTCCAAAATTTCGATGGAAAAAAGGTAGAATTATTAGCCAAAATTTTTCGTCAACTTTACCTGCTCAACTCCTTCAATTACAATGCAAAAATAAATTTGATCAATTTCCAAAAAAAAATTGTACAACGTAGAGAATTATTTTCCAAATATTTACCACATTTGCTTCCCTGGTTTTATATCTAACATTGCAAAATAATTGCATAAAAAATAAATTGCCGATTTATTACGAGAGTGACCTCCACAGTGAAACGTATAATTGCCTGGTGGTCGTGGTTTTATTTGTGCCATATGAGCCGAAAGTTTGGGGAAGAGTATAAAATAAATAACCGCATGGTCCATCGTATCGTCGTTGTGTTGCATAATTGGGCATTTCACGGAGAGAAATGAGTCCCAGGATTTCGCACATAACTTTCCCAAAGGTCGGGCAGGATGGATTGGCACCTCCATTTTTTAGCAAGCGACGATACTCAATCGATTGCGACGAGAAATGGCGAAATTTCGACATGGCGACAAAAATTGTGCAAGACACGGTCATAATTATTGGTGTTTTTTCGTGGCATGTCGACAACTATTGCATCGAAATTTCATCCCAATGAAAAATGAAAACCGAGATAATTATGATGTTCCAAATATTTTCCGATAAGCAACAATTTTTACCCGTTTTTCGACCCCTGTTTACAAATTCTGCATGTTTTTTCCAAGAAATCTGCTACATACGTATTTACTCCAATTTAAAATTGAGAAACTACTCAAAATTTTCCCTTCTCAAAAAATCTCCTCTTTTTCCAACTGGCGACTACATACATACTTACTCTTTAATACTTTTTCCCCTTTTTAAGATTTCCACATGAATAAGATTTCCTTGGACGAACTTGCAATACCAATTATTCTAAAAGTAAATTCTAGCAAAAAGAAGGGCAAAAAAAGATGTACTTTCTCCTCGAGTATGTTACGTACGTACGTCGTCGGCTTGTTAAGGCGCACCAAAGCCGACACATTTTGACAAAAGTTATGCTGCCATGTTACGTAACCAGGTCTATTTTTGCGCCAAGAACGTCTACCCAATTAGTTTTTCCTTTACGCGGAGGAGAAAGTTGGTTGGAGGAGAAGAAGAAGTGAATTCTGATGATGCATCCACATGCTCACACACAAATCCTTGAGTGCAGGAAAGAGATGTAAAATCCAAATCAAAAACCATAATGAGACGAGAAATTGGATTGATGATTACGTACGAAGAGAGAGAGAGAAAATATCGAGGGGAAAAAATTCGCCAGTAATGAAGAGAGAGAGAAAGTTGCCTAGGTAACAGTGTGTCGGACGGATTTATATGTAATAATTTGTTGCGGGGACAACTAAATCATGACCAGAGGGCGGATATGTGTTGATGAGAAATATGGCTGTATTTAATATTTGGGAAAAAAATGGCTAAATATTTACGAAATATTTACAAAGAAAATCGTAAAAATAAGAGTTTTTATGATTTGCTGTGGTCCAAATTCTTTTAGTAAACAAAATTCGCCTCATATCGTAGAAATATTTACAGACTATTTGTGAATTTTTGAAACAATGGCGGAAATATTGGTGTCTGAAAACCTAGAAATTTGTGACAATATGTGGAAATATGTGGAAATTTGAATTTAATATTTACGAAAAAACAAAAATGTCTATTTACGATATATTTATGTACGAAAAAGACTACATACAAATAAGAATTTTCACAAAATTTAAATGGTTGAAATCTTTAGCCCATGGATTTAATTTGGTTCTATTTCTTTAAGCAAAAAATTTCGCTTCACATGATTGACATATTTACGAAATATGTATTTTATTTTTAAAAATATGTTTATAAAAGATTTCCGTGTTTTTGAAATAATAGCGGGAATATTGATATGTTTGAAAACCTATACAGAAATATGCAACAATATGTAACAATATTGTGAAATTATTGTGATCCATAAGAGTTACGCAGCACCCTCAGAAGGTTTGACCCTTGGTCATCATCAAATCAAATAAGTGTAAAGTAAATACATAACCGCCCTCTGATTATTACATATTTTGACCACTTGACTACGAATTGGATAATTCCCAAAATAATCATGGACGTCACGATATCCACAAAAGTGACGAAAACAGCATGGAACTTCGAAGTCTATCAAAATCAGGATTGATGAAAGACAGTCAAAATCCGAAATCACGAAATTTAAGAAACTTAATTATACCAACCAAATAACAAATTTGGGAAAAAATTCGACCCTATTCGTCGCTATTTAGGCTTTAGGAGTGTCCCAAAATTACGCTGGAAGTCATAGATTTTATCTTGATGAGTTTGCGATCCATGGAACTTTTTCTACTTTAATATAAAATTAATTTTTGAGACTTTTGATTTGAAAAAAAATAATAAAAATTGTCGAGAAAAATTTATTGTTCAAAAATGGCCCGTGAATTAACAATTTTTTTCAAAATCGTTTTCCAGTACCAAAGCTGAACTTTACATTAAATTATCAAAACTTACGTTTATCTCAAAACTCTTGAAATTTATGCGATTAAAAAATTGCATTTGAAGAGGTTGAACAGGGGTAGAGTGAGAATAAAAATCCATTTCACATCAAATAGTCATCCTACAGCACCTTAACACATTGTGTTTCACGTTGAATTCCGCCTCTTCCTGAAAAATAGTGCTCACTTTATCCAATCCACGGCTCAACGAAACACTGGTTGCAACCATATTTTTTTTTCCTTTTGGGAATATGCTTACTCTGTAAAAAGGATGAGTTGGTTGGGGTAAAATACCGCATTTTGAGTGCCCACACTTTCCTCCTTTTGCTGATGCATGCACTTCGTATTAACGTCTTATTCGAGATAATTGGGCCGGATTGGGGGAGAAAGTATGAATATGAGATAGTTAAGCATTCCGAGAGAGAGATCCCAGGAGGAGAAAGTCAGTGAAAGTAAGAATCTTGTTGTCAGCTACGGATTAAGGAGGCGTCTTACTTCGAACGGGGGTCGGGATAAAGGATGACGTCGTGTCAGACTACCCCGTGCCTTAATCCGACCAAAAATAGATACCCGAGTAGAAATCAATGTCTCGAATTCTGCAGTAATAGACAAAAGTGAAGATTCATATGCACATTTTTTTGCATAATTCTGGCGAACATTTGTATTTGATTTATTCTGCAAAGCGAATATTTGCATAATTCTTATAGTTTTCTGAATAAAATCGCTCTGCATAAAGTTTTTGTGCAGAAAATTGAGCCAAATTTCTGCAGGGAAGCTGTTTCAATTTTAACTCGGGCAACATCCCCTCCGCATTATCCAATTGGAGGCAGGTAAAGTCGACTTGGACAAAATGAGGTATTGCGAATAAACCAATATATTCGGACTAAAATAGCTTTCTACGTCTCTAAATTTATTGCGAAATAAGGCGATTACCGCAAATCTGTGGACTACAGTTTAACAAATATATCGAATAATTTATCTACCAATTACGTTTTTTACGTGAACCACAATTTCGCGTAACTTGGTTCTATACTCTTTCCACACATGTTGCATATTTCCATTGCAAATGTCTCAAAATTTTGTATTAAATTGACTAATGTATTTATTTATTGCAAAATGTGTTTTTTTTCACAAATAGGAACCAGTTTAATAATTATATCACACAATTCATGTCTACATATGCGAGTATACATATGTCCACCACGATTTCTTATAACCTACGTGCTGCATACTTGCATACATCTTCCTTCAAAAGATGAGGTGAACCACTAAGAGCATATTTATCACAAACTCATTATTCCTCTTGAACACCAAGTTTTCTAAATACCCCCTCTCCCCACACAAATACAGGTATCTAAGACATTTCTGTCTTGCTTTTCTTCATCCATTTCTACCCCATTTTCTCCTCTCTTTAAAGACCATTAGGATCATCACAAGCTCGAAGAACGGGGTGAAACATGCCTCCAAAACCTGTCACGTGCTTTAAACACGTGTCAAAAAAACATCTATCTCTCACTTCCAATTTCCTTCATACTGGAACAATGTGTCAAAATAGACTCTAAATATCCCCCCGGAAGACACACATCTTGTTTTCACTCATACTTTTTATCCTTCATTTTTCTCTTCCATAAAACCCCAGCCACAAACCTGATCGAGGTATCAAATACCCCTCCATTCACGTGGCGATGCTGATTTCTTCCATTTTTCAAATGAAATGAAGATGAAAAATGAGAGAAAAAATAATTTGAAAGAGATCAGGATATAAAAAATAACCTCCTAAAATGTCTCCAAAACCTGACACGTGCTTTAAACACGTGTCCAACACCAACATATTTATCACACCCTGGTAATTTCTCACATACTGAATCAATGCGTCAAAAAACTCTAAATATCTACCTGGACGATACACAACTTATGCTTTTTCACTCATACTTTTTACCCCTCACTTTCTCCCCGCCACCACAAACCAGATCGGGACGTGAAATATTTCCTAAAATGTCCCCACAACCACGTGCTTTAAACACGTGTCCAGCAAAACGTATTTATCACAGACTCATAATTGAAAGACAATACGTCAAAAACCTTTTATAAATACACACACATCATGCTTTCACTCATCCCCCACCATCACAAACCAGATCATGATATGAAACGCGCTCTCCTCTCCCTCCTCCATTCACGTGGCAATGCTGATTTCTCCCATGTTTCAAATGAAATGAAATGAAAGCAGGATGAGAAATGAGAGAGAAAATAATTTGAAAGAGCATTCAGCATGATTCAATTTGTTCGTCTCTCTTCTTCCTCCGTGGGGGCTGGAGAAAGCGGATGTCGCATTTTTCCCATCTCCTGAAAATTCTAACCTCTCGTCGATCATCCTTTATGCAGGACGGGCCAAACGAAGACGAGTATTGATGGATGAGCGAAAGAGCGAGTGGTACACAAACCGTGGCCGTGTTTTCCTTTCTTTCTGCAACAACATTGATAAATGTGGGAGAGGTTCTGAATAAATAGAACGTTTTGTGCCACACTCGCTTCTCTCTCTGTTTTCCTAAAAGTCCAAGGCAAACAAGGTAAGAATGAGGGGGCAGGGTTCCACCCGGGAGAAAAATAATTCCCTCCGGATCGCAAAATGTGGGGGAAACAAAATTATCTGCTGGTTAGAGACAGTGTTTCTGGTGAAAGTACTCACAGTTTTTGTAGGCAAATATTTTGACCTGAAAGAAATCAACCAAACCTGCAAGAAACGAAAAATTTGTGATTACCAATTTTTTTGCTCAAAGAAAGTTTATCACAAAATCCAGAGCATTAAATTCAAAAATGCTAATTTTTCTAAAATTCTTATTGCTAATTTTACTTTTCCGTACACATTTCGTAAATATTTTGGCTTTTTTATCAATATTAAATACATATTTCAGAGATTTTTCGTACATACGTATACCCGTCCAGAAATATGTGTATACATTTTCTTGTCAGATTTCCTAAACAAAATGAATACAAAATTGAGCAACTCTCCAAATTATTTCTTTGTCTAAAACCAAAATTATGAATTTTCCTGCTACATTCCCCACCAAATTTTTAATTTCAAAAATATTGGAACAACCTATTCAATTAATTTTTATTTTACAACAAAAAAATCCATTTCCATTCCAGATTTTCTCCCAAAAAAACAAAATTTGGCACCCTGTCGCTCAGGTTTTGCGGGTAGGAGAGAGAAGCTGTGTGTGAAAGCAGAGAGTCCTGACTGGGGCATGAAATAGGTTGTGAAAGTATGAAAGAAAATCCTTTGATGGGATATGAACCAGTCCCGCGGGACCAAGAGCCACACACAACTTTGTGAATATTCAACTTTTTTAGATTGAACTCCGCACCACAATTTCTGCCCTCCAAACAATCCGAAACCACAAATTCAACCCGAAGAATAACTGATAAATGCTGCCCCCCCCCGCGTTTCGGTCGCTTTCTGACTTCCAGAGATATTTAATACTAACAAATCGCATAAGCGCGAGAGAGAACTCCCTCCCGGGACGAAGGGAAATGAAAAAGAGAAATTCCCGACCTTTCGGGACTCCTTTTTATCTGACGGATTTACCAAAAATCCTACCGAAATATGTAAAGGTGATGGAATTGGAGGTGATTTATTGTGACGTTATATGAGCTGAGAAAGATCGTACGCGAAATTAAATATGTGCAAAAAATTTGCATACGTGATATGAGCAAAATAGTAGTATCAAATCCAAAAATAATAATTTAAAAAATTAGTCGTATCAAATCCAAAAATTGTTAAGAAATTATTCACGTCAAATCCAAAAATAATCCATTAATTTGCCATATCGAAGCCAAAAATTAAGTACATGGTGAAAATTGAATTTTCTGTACGTTGCAGACTTGCGTGATTTATGAAATTGCATCCTGCATAAAAAATTTACACGTGATGTGAGAAAATAGGCGTCTTATTTCGCATCGCAACTCTTTTAACAAACTTGTCACTTGTGAAGATCAAAATATTTGCATCGTGAGGGAATTTGCAAAATATTACTTCGTAAATCTAGAAAATCTAGCAAATCTACTAAAAACACATTTTGATGCTGTTTCCATGGATTTCTATAATTTCTCTTTCTGGTGATGGCGAAAATGCGTTTGCGAAATAAGCATAAGAACATCCCTATTTGCTTGGTAAATTTGCGACAAAAAATCCCATGGTTTTCCAGCAAAAGTTTCCAAAAATCTTGCAAATTTCGCAAAACTTCGCAAGTTGTGTTGCTATGCTCAATTTACGAGATATGCGAAGGTTGACATCAGTACGCTCAATACTAACTACAGTAAAAAATTGGTCGTATCAAATCCAAAAATAATTAAGTACAAAATTTTGTGAAAATTTAATTTCCCATGTATGTCGTCAATCATTAAAACATTTCATTCCAAAAATTGCACATTCTGAAAAATTAGAAAATTAGCAACATCTCAAAATTAGCCACATCAAGTAATAAAAAAACATCCAAAAATGAAATACACAAATTGAATTTTAAGGAAAATCTGATTTGACCGAAATCCAAAAATTCATGAACCCCGTGATACAAGCGTGTTTGTAGAGAATCTCATTTTTCTCTCTTTCCAAGTAGCCGGATGGGTCAAGAAGACGGAGAGAAAGGTCGAGTCATAAAATGTGATGTGCTGCTCTTTGACTTTCACTCCTCGACTTTCTCTTCGCACGAAATATACTCATCCTCCACCTGCGAGATTTCCTGTGAGAGAGAGAATCATGGCTAAAATGGGATCAACTTTATTACCCTGAAAGTCGCAGGACCATCATGCCTTGATAAGCAGGACGATAAGTGAATAAAAAAATCGTGCAAATTCAACACTCATGAGTCTAGTTTAATCATGCAGATGTTCTTATCACTTGTGGACGATGAGCTAATTGGGTAGAAGTCATTGTGTCTAATTCTACAGTAATTGACAAAAGATTTGGCATTCTGCATAACTTTTTGGACACTCATGTAGAAAATTTTTATTGGATTTATTCTGCAGAACCGTACGTGCATAATTCTGCCTACGTAAATCGCTCTGCATAAAGTTTTTATGCAAAAAATTAGACCAAATTTCTGCATAAAAATTTAACCAAATTTATTTATGCAGAATACTGTTCAAATTTTTACTCGGACTACATAATTAGGTGAGACAAATTGCCTGCACCTTTTATCATTTCGGACATCACAATTATGTTCGTAATTAATGTACGTCCCTTAATCGTTGACAGTAAGCTTTCTCCCAGATGGCCACCTATCCATATCTCGCAAAGATAAGGATAAAATTAGCAGCAATCCAGTTTAATTGGGGAAAGCTGACTGCTAAATAAAACTTGTTTTGTGTCACGTATCCTCCACCGTCGTGCGGTAACGATGTCGCATCGCGTGTTCAGTAAAATAGGGCAAAAATCCAAAATCTAACAAAAACTATAATGTACGATCCTACATTTGTCGGTAGACTACAGACTGTAGTGAAATTAAATTTGATTCTTTTTTACCCATTTAATGGGACAAAAGAGAAAAAATATATATACGAGGGCATTTTATTAATATATTTTTAAAAACATTAGTTTTAGACTAAATTGTGCTCATTATACAAGGTTTAAACATATGTATTTGTGTAGGAAACTTTGACCTTTTACAGGTGGATTCGTTAAAATCTCACTTTTTTTGGTAAACCCTCAAAAAACGAAAAAACTTAAAAAATCAAAAATTTTAAAAGCTGTTTGTTCAAAAAAATAACGACAAATTCGAAAGTATTTCTATATTCTTTTTTGTCCCATGTAAACAAATTCTGACATAACTTCTCAGATCTTTTTAAAATTGCAGGAATCACGAAATAAAATCGTTCGTTGTTGAGGTTTTTGACGTATTTTTTTCGAATTTATTAAAATGTTAGATTTTACGGATCCACTTATAAAAAATCGGTTGCATAAATATGTTCAAATTTTATTATGGCAAACACAATTTGGTCCAAACCATTATCCAAGATAAGTACTTTTTTGAAAAATATTATTAAAATCCCCTCGTACACAAAAAAAGAAAGTCCTTTGAAGTATTGCTTTTGTGAAGCAAATTAGATTGACATTGAACCGAGCACAATCACATTTCATGCGTGCAAGGACAGGTAAATAATTAAGTGACTGAACAAAAATCCCATGAATATTTCAAAAACTTTGAGCCAGAAAATATGTATGTATAACTTTGACGATAACGATGTAGCCAATCGGGAAACACAAGTCATTTAATTGACATTTATTTGACTGGCTAAAAAACAAAGAATTTTTTCCCTTTTGTTTATTTTTCTACGAAATGAGCAGTAAACAAGGGACAATATATGTATTAAATTTTTGAGACAAACAATCACATATTTAAAGGCACAGATACATACTTACGCCTTTGTCAAACTTGAAAGACTCTATTTTTTTAGTTTTTTGGAAGCAAATTGACACAGCTAGTTTACCAATTTATGAACCAGTCTCACTTCCCCCGTGTGCAGGGATACCTTGAATTATGGAGGTCTCCCAGCGTATGCTCTCCAATTTTGGGCAAGTAAGTGTCAATCGATCACAAATTTAATTAGCCTGAAATTTGCAATCGACATCATCTTCTTAATTTAGAAAGCGTATTTTTCTTATTTCAAGGCTAATTTTTCTTTTTCTGATGCAAATATATCACTCAAACGTGCTCATTGGAAGATCTTGCCTTCCACAAATTTCAAATCAACCAATTTAATTTGTGATCGATTGACAAAATCTTGCTCAAATTTGAGACAAGCTCTAATAAAAGTCTCAATTTCTCAATTGAGGCATTTTGAGACTTACTTCCCTAGAAACTTGTGCAAAATAACTGTGCAAACGTACACCTATACTCAAAACATACACTCTACGAGTTTCTACCCAAATTTTACACACATATGTACACAACCTGCTCAAATTCCACATACTTAAACATGTGCATAAACTTCATACTTATTTAGATGTAGTTGCAGCAGTGCCACCAATTTTGTGCAATTGGTGGCTTGCATGCACCTCTAAAACAAAAGTAAACTATCTTCCATCCACCCTGCGGGAATAATTATGCTGAATACAAACACAGTGGCCGCGGAAGCGTGGGTGGGGACAGAGGGACAATGTCCCCACGCTTTTTCGATGTCCCCATCATCTGCCCATGTTAAATAAACCCCTCCCTTCCCTATCCTACAATGTTAATGTCCCCACGTGGCCTCTCGGCCTCCGCGGCCACTGTACCTACACACACAATTGAACAATGCCTTATCACCCAAGTAAGTAAACTAAACTAATCCTAAACTTGTGCAGCCATCGGTGAACTAATCAAATTGGTAAACATTATTATTATCGGAGCATCACGGGAGGGACATGAAAGCAATTAAGCTAATGGAATGGGAGACCAAATACCATACCACCAACCAACCAACCAACCACCATGTTTTTGTACACAGTTTACTTATTACCTGACGAACGATGAGATTTTTTTCTCGACCAAAAAGCAAAAGTTAAACTGAGTTTAATGTAATTAAGAGTAATTGCAGTGTAGGCGGTGGAATGGGTGGGTTTTCGGGGAAGGAAATTGGTGTCATTTTTTTCAGACTGGATGCAGCAGATAGGTCGGAAGCCTCACGGTGAAAGTCGGACGGGAAGAAATTATTGTGTCGAATTCTGCAGTGGTGGGCAAAAGCTGGATGGATATTGTATTTTGCATATTTTTCTACATGATTATGCTGAAACTTTGTATGCCTTTTATTCTGTAGAATGATCTGTGCAGATATTTTTTTGCACAGAATTTGCACTGGTTGCTTTGCATGAAGTTTTTCTGGAGAAAATTGGCCCAAATTTCTGTAGGAAATCCTTTCAAGTTTTTACTCCGTCCTAATTCATAAATAAAGTCATTTTTTTCATTTGAAAATAGGTTAAAATCGGTTTTAAATCTGTTGTAAAAAGCCGGTTTTTATTTTTAAAACGGTTTCATAACCTTCGATTATTTTAGAGCCAAATACAATTTGCCATTTATTATACAATTAATTCTTCTAAAATATTTTTGGAAACTAAGTTTTAAAAATGTTCCGATTTTGAATGCCCTGTTCCATATTCAGAACTCCGATCTTTGTGCATAATCAAATAACTGGGATCGATCCGACCTGCGAAGCAAAATTGTATACAATTTGTTGCATGAAAAACACGAGTAAAAATTATCAAGGAATAAAATTCTAACAGTAAATATTGTACATTCTGTAACTTCGAGATCATGAAAGGATCCGTGAAAGCATGTATTTCTCCAGTGTAAACATTATTCAACTTTCTCTGTTCACATGGAACGGAAAATATGTAAATAATTAAATATGTAAATGCCTAAACTAGGTACAACTCGGATTTATGTGCAGTAATCAAACTACGGACAAGTTGAGATCGATTCTAAATACGAAGTAAAATTGTAACCAAAATTTGCTCAATAAAAATTGAAATAAAATTCACCAGAGACAAAATTCATCGATGAAAGTACACATTTATCAAGTGTGACCACATTTTCACTCAACTTTCTCTGACCACGTGTCATTTTCATGCAAAAAAACAAACTAAATGCAAAACAAATTGTTATTAACACTACTTTAAACTCAAATAAATCGCAAGTAGAGATCGATCAATGCTAGCGAAATCAAATTGTAACCAAAATGAAAATAAAACTTGCCTAAAGTTACATAAAATCTGAGCTGTTTACTACTAAATATTGCACATTTCGTAAATACATTATGAATGCACACAGTGGCGCAACTATAGTTTGGGGGCCCGGGGGCAAATTGTAAAAAAGTTAATGGATTAAAAATTATCTCATTTTATAACACGTTTTAGCTCGATTTTACTAATGTATGCAAATATATAACTGCTTCATTTTATACCAATTCAAAAATACTTAACTTTAACTTCAAAAAATACAAGCAAACTTACAGTGCAAAAATGAAAAAAGTTGAGAAATATATGCTATTAAATTACCTACCTCCGTAATCACAAATTTGTTTAAATAATAAAAAACTATTTCAAAAATTTGTATATGATGTTAGCAACATTCGGGGTCCCCGATGTCGTGGGGCCCCTTTAGGTTTTGTCCTACCTTGCAAATATGCTATTTGCCCCACTGAATGCACATTGATGGAAGTATTCCCCACACAACTTTTTCTGCCCACATACTTGCGTATCGAATATGTAAATAAGCATGCTATTAATATTCTGATTTATGTGCATAATAATCAAATGACTGACGAAGTTGGGATCGATCGAGTCCTCAGAGAAATAAAATTGTAACCAAAACTTACTTCACGAAAACCTTGGCTAAAATTGACCATGAAAAAAAAAATTTTGTAACTTCCAGATTGATGAAAGTAAATCAATCTTTCTCCTTTTTTAAACGTCTAACCTTCTCTGGCCACATATTAATTGTTAAATATGTAAACAAGCATGGTATTAATATTCTGATTTATGTGCATAATAAAATAACCGACAAAGTTAGGATGGATCGAAAAAGTAAAATTGCATAAAATTTACTCTATGAAAACCTCACCACGAAAAAAAACATTTTGTTGAATCCAGGCCGGAACAAATATCTCTCCACTTTTTAAACATTCAGCTTTCTCTCCCGAGTAAAAATTTGAACGCCCTTCGTTCCGAAATTTGGCCCAATGTTTTTGCAGAAAACCTGTATGCAGAGCCATTCGAAAATTATGCACAAATGAGTTTTGTTTTATAGGAAAAAGTATGTAATTTCATCACCGGACTAAAAATTTGAACAGTTTTCCAGTAGAAATTTGGTACGATTTTCTACATAAATTTGCCCGATTTTGGACAGAAATTTGACTCCAATTTTCCGCAGAAAAACATTATGCAGAGTGATTTATGCTAATATGAAGAATTATGCACACACCGTTCTGCAGAATAAAACCGATAAAAACTTTGTGCAGGATTATGTAAAAAAAATATATATAATACAATATGCATCCAGCTTTTCTCCATTATTGCAGAATTCGACACAGTAATTTCTACTTTCTCCTTCCACATATTAATTGTTAAATATGCAAATAAGCCTTGCTGAGTGAAATTCAGGCTCAATTCCACTTCTCTTCTTAAGCTTTTAAGAAATGCTTACTCTTTTTTTCCAGATTTTGGCATTCAGGTAAATACATGAAAATTATACTTTGTAAAACCAGCTAGCTCCTCCACTCCACCCACGTGGAAACATAAATAAGCTGGTTTCCCTTTTGTGCCTGACACACATGCGACGTGAGGTGTGTGGCTGGCTTAAAATGCCCAAATTTGCTCACCCAGCCGAACACGGAGATAAATAGGAGGGAGAGAAAGCATAAGTCGGCATATGCAAATATATATGTTCCTACGTTGTTCATGTGCACACAGACGAAACCGCAACGTTGGGAGAACAGATTGAAATTTTGAGTGCTTCTGCTTCGATTAAGATAAACAACGACGAGTGCAGACTTGTGTCTCAATTCGAAAGTCAAAAATGAAGCACAAACAATCATGTTCGACGAGAAAGGCGACTTTCACTCATTTCGTTGCTTTTTTTCTTGTTATGGGATCCAACATAAAGTTGGAGAAATTTAGACCAGCTCGAGTATAAATCAGTGTATTCAATTTTACAGCAATCGACAAAAGCTTGATGCATATTGTATTCTGCAAAATTTTTGCAACATAATCCTGCACAAAATTTTTTTCGGTTTTATTCGGCAAAAAGGCACGTGCATAATTCTGCACAAATCATTGTGCATACAGGTTTTCTGCAGAAAATAGGGATTTTTACACGGTAACTGTTCAAGTTATTACTCGTTGTCACCATCACATGAAATAATCAGCATGAAAAATTTACCCCCACAAAAGAATGACATGTTTCATGCGTGGTTTCGATACATATGGTTGAAATTTAGTGGTGTAAAATTTTTGTGGTTTTAAATCCATCCCGTTGGCGTGTGGGCGACAGACGTGTGTGGGGCCCACGCGGAAAGGATATGACCTCCCAGGTTATCTCCTGATCGTGACAAACGTACAGTAACAAAATCTGGTAATAAAATTGGCTACCGAAAAGATTTTCAGAAGATTGAGAAAATTTGAGTTTTTTCGGAAATTAATCAATTGTACATTGTAACCAATACGGTGGGAATTTTGCGTGCAAAAAAAATCATGACGTGATCGAATCAGGGTTTCAATTTACCCTTGAGCAGGATTTATTTATTATCTATCAAGGTCGCCACGTGGAAATAAAATTAGACTTTTTTAAAAAAAAACACAGTAAAAAAAATCCTCTCTGAAGTGGAACTTGTTATGACAAGTGCATCCCTAATTTATTTCTGTATTTTTCTTTGTCGAATATCGCGTGGAAATAAAATTCGATCCATTCTTTTTCAAAGTTACTGTAAGAAGATCGTTTTTAAGTGGAATTTGTTATGAAATAAGACCCTAATTGGGTTATGTAAATTTTCCATTTATCAAGTCCCACGTGGAAATAAAATTAGACGAATTTTTTTCGAAATTACGTAAAAAAAACTTTTTGTGACATAAGTACATAAATTTTTCTTTGTAAATTTCTCCTTATCGAGTCGCACGTGGAAATAAAATCAAATCGTTTTTTTTTTCAAAATTACAATCAAAAGTCCTTTTTCAAGTGAAGTTTGGCACGGTAAACGAACCACTTTTCTACAAAATTTTTACTTCTCGAGTCCCACCTGGAAATAAATTACACCAGATTTTCTTCGAAACCACTAACAAAAACAATCGTTTTTGATCTGACAATAAATAAATAATCTTTCTTCGCAATTTATTTTGGCGCGTGTAAGAAAATTAAATTTCTCGGAAAATTTATTGTTTACGAGAAAAGGGAATGCTAAATTTTAGGTAATGGGAATTTCACTGTGGTTCGTTTCATCTTTTATTTACTGTCAGCAAAGTGAAAGTCATAATTTTGGCGTCGACATGTTGAATATTTCTTGAAAGTGGGGAGGAAAGTTTTGAAACGCAATTACGCTTTCGTTTTGACGTTGATAATTTTGAAAAAGACGAACTTGTTGAGAGAGATTGATGAAAGTTGCGCGGTCGTTAATGAGATGGAGAAAGGCGGAGAAAGTGCTGATCAAATAAGTCGTTGGATAAGGTCGATTAATTAAAAATAATAAAGATGAAAGTTGCCGAGATGGATAATTCTGCCCTAATCCATTCCCAAATCCACACGCTAAATAAATCAGTAAATGATTTTTTTCTCACCGGTTTGGTAGTAGGTTTTGTTACCGGTTTGGTAATAGTTCTTACGAATTTTTGGCAATAGCTATTTTACCGGTTTGGTAAATTATTGTACCAGTTTAATATTACTTAGGTGACATTCATTCTAATCTATTCGTTTTACCGGATTCTTGGTTGTTTTTTTACCGGTTTATTCGTTACCCTGATTGGTACTTCCACGTTGTAATATTAAGTTTTTACCGGTTTGGTATAACAAATAATCCTTTTACCGGTTTCATAACAAGTCTTCAACCTAATTGATACACAAAGTTTGTAATAAGTTTTCACGGTCTGGTATAGTAATTTTACCAATTTCATAATAGGTTTTTTACCGGTTTGGTAAAAATTCGTTAGCCTCATTGTTATTTACTAGTTAACTTTCACTTTGTAATATGAAGTTTTTACCGGTTCGGTAAACCAAATATAAATTTCTTTATACACCACTTTATGTCTTTATGTTACCGTCCCGGTGACAAAAACTTATCATGCCTAGATATCAGAGCGAGATTGCAATCTTCCATTATTTTGAGTGGAGTGAATGATTTCTGAGTGAAAGTTGGGTCTGGGGAGAGCCAGAAATTTCTTCAGAATGAGGAGAAAGTTGGACGGATGGGTTTGCGACAACTTTGTGGATTTGACATGCCAACAATTTTCCAAAAGTGATGGTCTCCTCCTCCTCATTTCGCCTCGTGTTACCCCATCGAGACGTCCAACCGGGTAGTACACTAAAGTCTTCCTCGTAAACAGAGGGCAGATATGTATTTGCGAAAAAAATGCACAAATATTTACGAAATAGATGTAAGAAAAATCATAAAAATATGAATTTTCGACAGATTTGTATTTTTGAATATAATGCTCTGGATATTTCTTTTATCAAACAAAATTCGTCTCACATCGTGGAAATATTTACAAAATGCTTGTGTATTTTTGAGAAAATGTGCATGTAAAAAGATTTTCGTATTTTTGAAATAATATAGGAAAAATTTATGTCTGAAAACGTAGAAATATTTGACAATATTTGAAAATATTTTGAGATTTTTGCGATCTATAAGCGTTGGGCGACACACGAATAAATCTTGGCTGTTGGTCGTCATCAAATCAAAGAATTGAAAATAAATACATAGCCGCCCTGTGCTCATAAAAAATGACATTAAACTCAGTCAGTGCAGCTTCAAAAACCCAGCCCATCTTTGACGCACAGCCCCCAAAACCTACCTTCGACTATCTATGTTTCCTAATTTTGAACAAAATCATCCCGATTTCTGCTGGAAATTTAAGCATATTTGTGCATGAATACCTACGAGTAATGGGACCTTCTCTAGTCTCTTTTATTCCCAGGAGGTTAAAAGATCGATTACAAAAATACGTAATTACGATGCGAAATACGTACACACACGTGACACCGATTTATTCATGGGTTCCATCCAATTACGCATAATTACAACGTTTCCCATTCATTCTTTGCTATATTTACGTATTTATTGAGTACTCTGCTGCGTGCACACACATCAAGCAAATTCGCCCAATTGAGTATAAGTACATACATAGGTTCTATCAACAATAATGAATTTGAGCAGGTTTATTTTATTTAAATTTCGATAAAAAAACTAATAAAATTTATGATTTATGAATTGTGAAAATGTATTTATTCACGCTTTCTTGAATATGACATTGGAGTAAAATTTTTCAAACGCCTACAATTAAGGTAAAATTTATCCACGCAAAGTAAATAAAACTTACTCACTAGCAAAAATTTGAGATTAAGTAGACCCGCTACAATTTTTTAATACTCAATATTGTTCGATACACATAAATTTAACCTTCATATTTACCGCTGGGAAAAATGAGGACCTATCGCTCTGGAGAAAATAGGGTCAGAGTTTTGCAGGAAAGCTGTTCAAATTTTTACTCGGGTGATGCAAATGAAAAAAAGAGAACCAACAAGTTAATTCCTTCCACCAGATGCCAACCCTTTTTATTTAACTCTTCATACAGAAATCATAGATGACTTTTATCTACCCGACTGTTTGTCACATTGCGAATTTACCCACCATAATTTTTAACTGGGTCATGCAAAGTCTGACCTTCATACTTACCACCGAAAAAATGGGAACTTATTCCCCAATCAAATGAAAAATTAGAAAAACATACGACCAACAAGTTAATTTCCTTCCTTCAGACCAGATGCCACGCTATTTATCTACCCGACTGTTTGTTACATTTTGCACAAAATTTTGCCAACTTTTGGCCACATTATCCTGTCGGAAAGTAGACAGGTAATTGTGGGATCATGGGAGGAGGAGGTTTTGGTGTGACGCTGAATTATGCATGGCCATATAGGAGCGGACAGGCCGAAGAGGACTTGTCCCTCCACTCGATGCCTCCCTGACACGAAGGATGGCAGGCTGGGAATGTTTACCAAGTGGGAAACCATGTTTGCTTTGACAAAGAACAGAACGCGACACGGAGTGAAATTGCATATTGATTGGATCACTGGTCACTCAGACTAATAGGGAAACGTATCTCACGGTTAAAAAAAAACTTTGACAGGGGTGCCCACAAAGTTGAGCTGGACTCGGGTCAAGAATGAGTTGGTTGAATTTTACAAAATTTGTATTTGTGTACATAGTTCGGTATTTATTTGAGATTTTTTTCAGTGTGATTAGCTCTAGGTTGAGTTGAGTATTAAATTTTGTTTGGGTTGAGTATTAGCTTAAGATGTAAGTTGAGTACTAACTTGAGCTTTAGTTGCGTAGTAATTTGAGTTTAACATTAACTTGAGTTTTAGTTGGATATTATGTAGTTCAAGTTGAGTTGAGTATTCCCTTGAGTCTGAGTTTAGTAGTAATCTTAGTTTGAGTTGAGTACTAACTCAAGTTTCAGTTGAGTATTACCTCGAATTTGTGTTGAGTTGATAATAGAACTTACATTTGAGTTAAGAATCATCTTCGAATTTGAATTGAGAATTTGCTCGAGTCTGAGTTTAGTTGAGTAATAACTTGAGTATTAACTTGGATTTTAGCTCAATCTACTTAAACTAAATTAAGTATTATAACTCACCAAATTTTACTCTTCACACCGTCATCGCAACTCAGTGACACCCCTCCTCCTCCTCCAGAGAGACAGTAGCCAGACCGGGATTTTCTTTGCCCATCTCCTCCTCCGAATGTTTGCACACACAAAGTTTTTCTTGCTTAAGGAGGAAGCCGACGGGATCGGGTTTTTTTGAGTGCAATTTGGTTACGTGCACCTTCCTGCCAAATTTCTGACGTGGCCAGATCCATTAGGACGTCCATGTGTATGCAACAGTTCCCAGCCATCCGTCCATGCATGTGAAGTGGACGTTACGATTCACATTAAACATTCATCAAGATCGATTCGAAGGACAATTCTTTTTCATACGAACAATCCACATGTCAGACATGTTTGTCACGGATCGCCTTAAAACCAGGACCAAAAATATAACATAAGTACATAAACAGCACATTTTGCATTTTACTGAGAAATTTTGAGTGTAAAAGTTAAATTTTTTGATGTAGAAATGATGTACACATTAATACCTTGAATTTGATAATGGATTTGCCTTATGTCATGAATTTTAAATTTTAATGTTTAAGGATCGAAATACTAACAAGGCACATGTCAGTCATGTTTCTCACGGATCTTTTTAAAACCAGGATTAAAAAATAGGTTAGTCCGGCACTTGTGCAGAATTCACAAGGTTTTAAGTTGGCAAAAACGGAAATTTTTACCATGCGAAGCTACACGACTTTCACCTCTCGGCTTTCTAATATTGAAAATGCGCGTTTTTGCAAACTTCAGCCCTTCTGAAATCCGTGAATTCTGCACAAGTGGTCAAGTTCCACACTAACTGCTGTTAAATTACTTGATTTTTTTAGCCCTGGTTTTAAGAAGATCGGTGAGAAACATGTCTGACATGTGGATTGTAAGCACACAGTTTTCCGCTCGTAGCTATGTATGGCTGGCGTTTCGTGTCGCACATGGAAATCGGTGTCCCCTCGAGTCGAGAGGATGAGCAGAGGAGGCAGGAAGTAAACGAAATAAAGAAAGAATAAAATTCCACTTTTCGAGAGATACATACACACAGATCGACATGACTTGTCTTTTGCAGGAACGCAGGGTTCCGTATTTCTTAGGTAGCTTGTTTCACTCATAATTTCTGTAATCGGTGGAATTATTTCATAAAATTTTTGAATTTTTTAGTTTTTAATGTTAGTAATGTATTTTTGGATTTAATTTTAACCGTGATTTGTTTTACATTTACCGAAATTTTCTGATATTTTAACAGTTTTCCCTTGTTGGGGTAAATATTTTTCCTATTTTGTTTGTTCTGTAAAAAAATTTGTGTGAATCTTTGCAGTGTATTTTTCTCATGTCACAATGTACGAGTTAAAAAAATAATGTTATTTTAGGCTAGTAAAGTTCAAAATGAAATTTATTTAAAAAAACATTCAAATTTTGAACCCTATCCTCCCCCCCTCCAATACAAAGGTATATAGAGAGGCCATCGTCTCGTTTTGTGTCTTCTTGTAGTACATCCTTGTGGAGAAAGTGGTTTGGCCGAGAGCCGTGAAATTGATTTGAAACAAACAATTCATCTCCCAGCGGAGGAGAGACGAGAAATTCGTCCCCATCAACTTTCTCCTTCGCATTGTGTAACAAATTTCAGAGGGCGGATATATATGCATTTTCGATCTTTTCATTTGATGATGGCCGATGGTCAAACTTTGTTCGCGTGCTCTTTAACTCTTATAGATTACTAGAGTTTCAAAATATTTTCACTATTTCTAGGTTTTCAGACATAAATATTTACGCTATTACTTAAAAAATATGGAAATCCTTTACATATTTTTTTTAAATAAGCATATATTTTGTAAATATTTCGACGATGTGAAGTGAAAATATTTTTTTGCTGGAAGAAATTCGATTACAAAAAATTCAGAGAATTATGAATATTCTAAAGATACAAATTTTTCCGTAATTTTGATCTTTTTTCGTACATTTTTCGCAAATATTTTGGCGTTTTCTTTACTAAATGTTAAATACGAATTGCATCTCTTTTTCGTAAATACATATCCGTCCTCTGGTGACGAATCATGCTTGAGAACAAATGTCCTCCTTTAAATTGGACAGTTTAGAAGATGACGTCCCAATCGAGGGACGAAGAAGTCCCTAAATTGATAAAGAAATCAGTTTACTTGTCCTTCTTTTTGCGACCGTGCAGAATGCATGGGTTGCGTAAACTCTGTTATGCACGGCCCCCAATAAAAACGTGTACGTCTTCAAAATTGAGATACACACAGAGAAATTATTTCCTAATACAATTTTTGCAAAATTTTAGTACCAATTTTCCAATTCAGAGAGTAGAAAGTCCTTAATTTGACTATTTCACTTGTCGTTTTTGCGAATAATATTGAAACACGGGACCCGTGTAGCAAATTTAGAATCTACCTATGCAAAATACATTGCGATACAAAAATTCAGTACTAATTTCTTTTACTAATGTGCAAAAATAATTGTAAAAAAAATTACAAATACACGTGACATGTGGAAAGTTAAAATTGCGATACAAAAAGGGAGAATTATTTTCTAAAATTTCTCGCCAAATTTACATGCTAAGTTATAACGTGCAAAACAAATTTGATAAATTTCCAAACAAAATCGTACAATCGTTTCTTAAAAATTCTTCCACATGTCATTCCCTTTCTTTGTTCTTTATATGTGTAAGAGTGCAAAAATAATTGCAAAAATAAATTGCCGATTTATTACGTTAGCTCGTTGAGAGTGACCTCCAGAGTAAAAAATTTAATTGTGTGGTCGTCGTGGTTTTATTTTAGCCATTATTTGGAGAAGAGTAAAATAAATAGCGTCCTCGTCCATCGTATCGTCGTTCTGTTGCATAATTGGGCATTATGCGGAGAGAAACGAGTCCCAAACCTGCACAGATAACTTTCCCATCGAGTCAAAGGGTCGGGCAGGATGAATGTCACTTCCATTTTTAACTTAACAGCGAGACTGCGCTCGCTTATTTTTAAGTATGAGGATAAGTTTGGGAAATAAAAACATACCTAATCACTGGGTACGTTTGCAAAATATTCATAGCTTTCAAGCAAAACTGTTGCAAAATTTCACAAATTTTGCAAACTTCGTAAGTTATGTTGCTATGTTCAATTTCAGAGATATGCCAAGGTTGATGCGAATGACTTACTTTGAACCACGTGCTTCCCAAATAGAAATCACTGTGGCGAATTCTGCAGTAATGGACAAAAGCTTGATGGATATTAATACTTTTCTGCACAAATCGTTCTGCAAATAATTTTTCTGCACAAAATCCGACAAATTTTCGGCAGGAAAGGCGTTCAAATTTTCATACGAGATAATTCCACCGATCTGTCCTCCCACTTAGAAAAAAAGGAGTCACCACATCCCTGTTGCACAGCCCATTAAACTTCTCCAGTGAAACTGGCCCTCTTCAACAATACGTCGTCGTCCTAAGAGTGGAGCACTTTTAGGTTAGTTAGAGGCCTCCCAAGGGCCCAACTTTGCCTCAACTCAAACTTGATCACCATGACCTCACCCACTTCCCAACCAAGCGAAACGACTCCCTCTCCACCCGTCCTATTACACAATCTCATCATCATCATCATCATCATCGTGATCATGGACAACAGTTGGGCAAACACATACTTATGCAAAATAAATATGGGTAAATATCAAATGGCGAATTAAATCTTTCCGCAATTTTTTTTTCTGGAGAGAAAACTTTTTCTGGCTTTTTTCTCGGTTTTTTTATTAGCTTTCTCCGGGTCTCGTTGCTCTCGATCTTGATCTTGATTTTTGCGAGCTCAAAGTAGTAAAAAAGAAGACTTTCAAGTCAAGGGGGACGTACAGAAGGGATGTGAGCTTAATAAAGGGGTTGAATGCTTGATTAAAAATTTTAGCTTTCGTGTAGGAATTCGGGTAAATTTACGGCAAAAAAACTTTATGAAGAGCAATTTGTGCAGAAAACTATGCGCAGAATTATGCATATACCGTTCTGCAGAATAAAACAAAAATTTTGGGCAGGATTTTGTCAAACAAAATTATAATATGCATCCAGCTTTTGTCGGTTACTGCAAAACTCGATACAGTGATTTCAAATCATGGTAAGAAAATAATGATGCCGAATTTAAGCTAAATATAGAAATAAATTGTTGACATCCTTCACGCACGACGCACTAGACACATAATTCTGGGTTCAGTGATAAGAAAACTTTTCTCAAAGCGGTTGCATCATTTATTCCGACGGTTTTGTTGGACAAAATCGTAAATCTACATACATATATCGAAGAAAGTGAGTGTCACACATTTTTTGAAACCCCTCAAATTTTCATGAAAAATAAAACAACTTGCAAAAATAATAGGCTACAGCTATTAAAAAACTAATATGTGTAACAACTACGTTTTTAATTAAATGATGATCAGTTCAGTCTCAGGTGTGGCGTAGAGGTCGCGATAAGTGTAGAAGAGTTTTTGTAGACTGGCGACATATTTGGCGTGGAGGGCATCGATGTCGGCGGATGTGGGATCCGCCGTTTTCGGCACGTCGATCGGCTCTCCCACTAAAAAAGGGGAAAATATTGGAAATTTAATGGACAGAAGAAGCAAATTTGATAATTTTTGCGTTCGATAAAGTTTATTAAACAAGTTGGGAATTTTGTAATGAGTTTTGCATAAAAAACTGAAATTTTTGTAACAGTTGTTATCAAAGAATTTTTAAATATTGAAATAAATTTTATTAAAAAATTTGGAAATTTTGGAATAATTTGTATGAAAGAATTTTAAAATACTGTGATGATTTTTGTCAAAGAATTGTCAAATTTTGTAACAAAAAAAACTGGGAAGATTTTTCTGAGGTTGAAAACTTTACTAAATTTTGTAATAGAATTTGGAAATATTATAATAATTTTTAAAAAGTACTTGGAACTTTGCAATAAATTGTGTCCAATAGATTGGAAACCTTTAAAAAATGGTGGAATTTGCATAGCAACATTAATTGATCACCACTTACCCACAGTCGTTAAAGGCCGTCTTTGTGGAATGATGCCAAACGAGTACTGAAAGAGTGAGAGAGGATATTAAAATGTGAGATTTATTATGTACCACGGGCCTCACAGAAAGCGTGTCACGAATCGTTACAAAGTTACGATTGGGAAAAACTTACATTACCCCATTTTTTTACCACCCAACCAAATAGTTGAGAAATTTTGAAAATGTGAAAATTGGGCAAAAGTGTGATTTTCCCATTTTTACCACAATTAAAAATGTTAACATGAAAAGTGCAGTTTTACCATGTTTCGAATGAACCCTTCTTATTACACCTAGTGTTTCCCATTTTTACCACTGTAAAACCCACTTTTTCACATTTTCCAAAGTATTACAACTTTTTACCACCGTTCAAAATATGTCAGAAAAGGGAAAAGGTGTAGTTTTATGGTAAAACTTTTACCATATTCCTTCACCTCATTTTGAGCGAGCCGTTCTTGTTACGAGCTGATCACCCACTTTCTCCCATTTTTCTCACGGTAAAACCCACTTTTTCCCACCCCGTCGTGACAAAAATGACTGACCTGGAAGATACCGCGTCCATTGAAGAGACACGGCGCGAGTCCCAGGACGCGCTGCAACCTGGACTGGATCCGCTTTCTCTTGGATCCAGTGGGAAAATGGACTTGGGTGTAGATTTCAATTTCTCCGAATGAGAATATCGGCACGAGTGATGCTCTGGAAAAGTAAAGAAAAAATTAGATTACGGTCCATTTACCTAACACTCACTCACTTTCTCCAGCACGTCGAAAATTGCTGAAACTTTCCCCATTTTATTACCCCACGTACCCCACATTTATACTTTCACGGATGTATCGGGTGTAGAAAGGACCATTCATTAATTATGTACGTCTTTTACTCCCCGGCACTAAAAGTGGATTTAAGTAACGAGATCCTGTTTTTTATGAATAAAGGGACGGTTTTACGTGCTATTTAAGACTATAAAAAATATTATTTGGAAATTATCTTTCACAATTTTTATAGAAGACTGATCTTAAAAAATTCCCTAAAAATTGCATAACAAATTTTACAACATAATTAAAAAGAAACCCTGTTTTTTATGAAAAAGGAAGATTTTACATGCTATTTAACATTAAAAAATATTTGGAAAATTATTTTTCACAATTATTATAAAAAATTTATCTAAAAATTGTTTTAAAATTGTAGAGACAAACGAAAAAACTGGTTTAAGCATAACCAATTTTTAAAAAAAATACCCAATCAACTGGAATTTTTAGAAGCCGATGTAAACATCAAAAATCGTAGTAATTGAATCGTGTTCTTTAACGTTAAAAAAATTATCAAATAATTGTATAATCTAAAAATTAAAAAATATATATAACAAATTGAACAAAAGTGTATCCAATAAATTGGAAATTTTTACACTTTTTACAAAATTTTCATGCATACTTAGTCCAATTAATTGATCAGATTTTGAACCCAAGTCGAACCCTGTAAAACCCGCGCTTAATGAACTTGTCCACGTGACATGTCTACATACGTACCCATGGCGAAGCGCCGTCTTGATGAAACCTTTGCGATCCTTGAGCTTGAGGATGTAAGAGCCTGGGCGAGACTCGAGCGATTCTGGGGCTCCTCCCACGACGAGCACTAAAAAGAAGATAACCTCGTCAAATTGATGGTTTTCTCATAAATGGCGAAATTATTAAGTTTCGGTTGAGGCGAGGGAGCGGAGCACACACACACGAGGCATGAATTATTACTCCTAATATCTCCCAACTTTTGTCGTGAAGGAAAAAGTTGGACGTGTGGGCAGGTTTATGCCCTTTGGAGAAACATGCCGGCACAGAATTAGCTTTGACTAATTGGCATGAAGAGGTAAGGTAACAAGAAGGAAGGGGGAACCAGGGTGCTACGAGAATCAAGCCTTTTAGTCGGTTTTTCATAAGAATAGGAGGATTTGTAGTGGAAATCGACATGTTCTTACAGAACAGAACACTTAATAAATATCACAATTTTTTTAAATTCCGTCTTCAAGAAATTTTTGAAAAATTGTGTGACAAATTGTATAAATGAGTGTATTCATTGCGATTTCGCATGTTCGCATCGCACCATAAGTTTGAACACAATTTTGCGAACTGAACACTAGTCTTGGAGAGCAAGTTCGCAAGTTTGTGAATCGCAAAATGAATTTACAAATTAAATTTTTTTTGTAACCTTGTCATTTGCTAACCTTGCTAAAGATGCGAACTCATAATGAATAACCTGAATGAAAAATCTAGGTAAAATGCATTTAATGTAGAAAACTGAGCAAGCGGGGAAATTGATACTGCTGCTTTTTGGCAAAGGAGAAGACGCTGAGCTCCCAACCGCACCTCGTCATAAGGAAATGATCAAAGATTCATGGAAGAAAGAACCTACCCGCCGCGTGGCCCCCTCCAGGACGACTTAACAAGTAATTAAGACTTCGTTTCGAGGCTGAACAGGCACCTGAAAATGGATTAATTCATGACATATTAAAACCCAAAGTAATCACGGGGCTCCGCAGAAAGGACAAATTGCAGAATCTCATGTTCTGCAGATGAGACTCAACAAAATTGGCACATTTTTCTGCAGAATCCGATTATTCAAATGAGAATGCCCAGAATTTTGCACTTCTATTCTGCAGAAAAATGTGCCAATTTTGGTCGTGAATTTCAATGGGCCAATCCTTTTTGCACGGCCCCTCTTTCTCTTTCACCACCACTTTCACGCACCTGACGACATGAGGTATTCTCTGTAAAGTGGGAAGGAGTAGTGGCCTTCGAGTGTCAAAAGGTGAGGCGTGATACCGGGAAAATTTTCTGAAAATGAGGTTCCTTCCGTCGCAAAGTTTCCGAAAGCGGCAGAGCAAAGAATTCCGTGAGGGTGGGAGCAAAAAATGTAGTTCTTGTGGGGCGGGAGGTCCCCCGTTTTCACCAGTTTGATCGGAAAGTAGTCACAATACCAGGTCCAGAGACGCCAGTGACGGACCCAGTCGCACCTGTGGGAGAAAAAATTCATTACTCGGACAAGGTCAAAGGTTATGAGGTCAACCCTGTTGACCTCTCACCTTCACACATTTATAAAGAAAGTGACACAATTTCTTCATATTTTTAACAATTTGCATACTCTTTATCAAAATTATTATAGATTTCAAAAATGTTATTAAATTGTGAGGGGGTCAGTGAGGATCGAAATACTAAGGGGATGGGAGGTCAAAAGTTACCAAATCATTTCTTAACCTTACACTGTCACGCATAAATTGACATAAAATTTATTCGCATTTTTATCAAAATTTCAATATACTTATATTAAAATTGTGTGTTACATCACCTGCGACCCCCTTCGTTTGGGGTGTGTCGATCGAGCAGGAACCAGACGGCGTAGACGAGTGGGAGGGCACGGACGAGGGTGTGACCCGGGTGGAGGAGGAGATACATCAGGAGAAACAGTGAGCCTGGCCCCATGATGAAAAAGGTTAGAATCCACGACGCCACGGCGAAAGTTTGCAGTCGGCGAGCCATTGGAATCGACAACGGGGCGAATTCCACACCCAACATTTTCTTCCCCCCACCTCCGTGATAACTGATGAGAAGTAGAAAATAATGAAAACATCGTTGGTAAAAATTTGAGCAAATATTTTCGTAATTTTCGGCGTATTCAAGTCAACTAGTTTTAGAGCATGGAAAGCACGTGTTTTCAAAAATTTTGGGGAAACAGTTGTGTAAAATTTAATAGGGCTTCGAAAAATATGAGAATGGAACCCGGAAGTATTTAAGTGGTTTTGCGAAATATAAAAAACACACATCTCACAAAATGTCTGACATTTTCAATATGTATACATATTTAAGTCTGGCTGGAAAATTATGGTCTAATTTTCGCACGTTTCGGCGTATTCAAGTCAAGCAATTTTAGAGCACGTTTTCACGCTCGTGAAAAATTTCGAGTAAACAGTTGTGCAAAATTAACCAGGGTTTTGATATTATGTGAAGAACAAAAACCGGAAGTAAGTAGTTTTGCAAAATTTATCATAAAAAACTGTGAATCTCACAAAATTTCCGAGATGCATATTTAATCCTGGTTGAGAAATTACGGTGAAATTGTCTAATATTTGGAAATCTTGTACATAAAACTACTACTAGGTGGGATTCTATTTACCTTGAAATGATACGATTTCCCTGCATAATTAATTACCCAAATCTACGATATTTGCATATTTTTACATTTATCTAACAAAAACAAACACATTAATTTCCTCTCGATGCCTCTAATTACTAGTAAAGAATCTCTTAAAACACCCATTTTCCAAGATTTCATACATACACAATGTATATTACACATTGTCCTATTCTCGTCCTCCTTCCCACATTCCAGTCAATGTTCATGACAGTACGAAAATCCAGTCTGGACTGGACCGTAACGACTCATTTGCTTAACTTTACCCCTCAAACGGCACTACCAAAGTGCTCGTTTGTATTATAATCGGCGGCGGAGTGTCATTTTTTACGCATGTCGACGAATTAATAAGCAATTCTGTAAGAACAAATGACCCCCTTTTAACCTCTCAAGGTTAACATCTTGCCAAAAAAAGAGACTAGACATAAAAAATCCACAGTTTAGGCTTATCATCATCCCACCACCACCCAATCCATCCGATCGATAGGTACATCTACTAAATTAAATAAAGCAGCAGAGGTTTCCTTTTCTTACCCGTTCTTCTCGACGGGGGGGCTGCTATCCGCCACGACCAAATCGCTCCCCATTTCCGTTCTCGTACTAATTTGAAAAAATAAAAAAACCTTCCTTCTTTTGATGATGACTACTCGGCACGAAAATCACTTTCTTCCTTCTCGATTCCTTTCAACTTTTAAATCTTTAATCACACCGAAAAAAAAGAACAAAAGAACAAGAACAAGGCGATTTTTTCTTCCCTTCTAATTCACTCCAAGACAGGACAAGAAGTAAGAACGGAATCTTGTATTATTTCCTTTCTTAAATTGCCGTAGGATTCCACTCACTAATTTAATTAATTATTAATTGATTATCATAAATATCCGATTTTTTTCACGAGATATATTTAAATAAATAAATAAATAAAAATCACATGTTTTTTTGGGCTGACGAAAAACTTGGCTCACACTTGAAGAAAAAAGTGGACCTTCACATTTCACATCTCTCGCCAACGGAGCCACGTTATTAACTAACTAACCAAATTAAATATTATGAAACCTCGTCGTCAACGTCCACTCCACACACAAGTGAGGATAGTTAGCTAACGAGTCAAGGAAAATCTTGAAATGATGATGTTGCATAATAATTCTATTATTTTTTAGTTTAGTTGGACTTTCCGTGTTTGTTTATTATTATTATTTTCGTCTACAATTTTTTCCCTCCAGTTAATAAGCACGAATGATAAATGAAATGAAGGCTACTTAATTATTTTAGTAACAATGATATTATTTATTTAATAATGATTGTTTTTCTACTTCCTGAGTTTACTGGGAAGGGGTCACACGTTCAAGTCCTCCCCGCTCGAAGGGCCTGTCCCTTCCCTGAAAAATGAGACGGCGAACCTCATCGCATCAATTCTCACCCTTAAAACTTATCAATTCCAGCCAAATTATGTAAACAAGTACATAATTTAATTTAAATGAGGCATCAAGTTCATGAAATGAATGAGTTTAACTTGAAACTCCATGAAATTCTTGTTCGATAAGGAATTCATGAACTTGGTGGCTGATTATGTAAATAAAGTATTCTCAAATTAGGAAAAAAATCCCTTGTTTTTCTATTAACTTGAAATTCCATGAAATTCTAGTTCGAATGGGTTTCATGTTGATTACATCATGAACTTGATGCCTGATTTTGATACGACTTGTGTCGAACTTTGGATGCAAATAATTCAAATATATGTGTGAGGAAGGAGCCCTGCGGAAAGGATACCATTAATTTTCTCACCCCTTTATCAGAGTGTCTAGTTGCACATGCATTTTGCTTGCACGTCCTCGTCGTAAGTTACGACGACTCGAAACACTAACAACGAGGATGAAATGATCATGATGACGATTATTAAATTCCTGCTGCTGCTGGAGATTAAATTTCTTCACCCAGTTGAAAAGGGACCGTGATAAAGTACGTCAATTTCCTTTTTTTCTGTATGATAAGACCCATCCTTAAAGCAGTAAATTAGGAAAAATATGTAATATGACCTTATCTTCAACTTTTTCATTTAATGATGACCGACGGTCAAACTTTATCCGTGTGTTCCTTAACTTTTTTATAAATCACAAAAATTTCAAAATATTTTTATTTATAGGTTTTCAAACATATAAATATTTCCGTTATTATTTCAATATTCTTTTACACATTTTTCAAAAATACGTACATATTTGTAAACATTTCATACGATGTGAGACGAAATGTTTTTCCTCCAAGAAATATCCTCGACCACAATAAATCCAGAGCATTACATGCAAAAAAATGTATGTAAATTTTGTGAAAATTCTTATTTTATTGCTTTTTTCGGAAATATTTTGGTATTTTTTTTGTAAATACTAAATATTTCACCCATTTTTCTTAATCCACTCCCTAAAATGACTAAGAATACGTCCAATTTCTCCTGCACAGCCCCCTCATCTCATCATCACTACATACGTAACAATTTAGGAGCCAGGATGATGGTGAGAATTTCCATTTCATTCTTCTCATCGTCGTGACATGAAATGAATGTCATTGTGTCGTGTCATCCTCGTCGCGGAATGTTACGGCGAGGGCCGTGGACAATAATTCCCCACGAAATGTGGACGTCCCCTCTTTTACGTAAAAACAATAATAAAATATCGTTATGCATGTCATCCTATGAAATTTAATCTGCAGAAGGAAGAACAATGGAAATTCAATCATCCTCTCGCGTAAGTAAACATAAGGATCGAATTTCAACTCGATATTATCCAGCCAGAAAGTCGTAATTTCGCCAAGCTATTTCTCAGCATAAAAAAAACAATTGCGAATTTAACACTTTTTTGAAGCTTGTTTAATTACATGCATTTCTTAATATGCAAAACAGTTAATTGGAACATTCACGTCAAAAATTAAAAAAATCGAGTAAGTTACAGTGTCGAATTGTACAGTACTCGACAAAAGCTAGATGCATATTGAATTCTGCATATTTTTTGCATAATCTTGCAGAATATTTCTACGGGTTTTTATTATGCAGAACAGTGTGCATAATTATCTGCACACATCGCTCTGGATAAAGTTTTTCTGGAGAAAATTGGGCCAAAGTGCTGCAGGAAAACCCACGATTCAAATTTTTAGTCGGGTTATTACATTGCATATTTCTTCCTAACAGAAATTTCTTTCGCAATTTTGCAACATTTTCTGTTCAGAAAAAAATGTGTCACTTCTTTTGTCCACATATTGCATAAGAGGCCTTCATCCAGGACACGACACGACTATTAAGTCGAGTTTACTCTTTTATTGGGGAACGTAAAATAAGTTATGTCCTGTAAAAGAGGAAGAGTGTCCTACAAGACATATAATTTCATTGCAGCGTCCTCCTCCTCCTCGATATAAAGGTTTCGTCGTCTTTATTATTTCCAGGGAATGATTGACGTATGGGTAATGGCAGGGTTTCCAGAATGATGATAAGCACACTGTGCGATTAGTGTTTCGGGTGAAAGGAACCACTTGAACCAAGAAATAACGGTAAGAAAGTGGTTTCTTGCAGCTATTTTGACCTGCACGGCGCAAGAAACTACGCCCCGCATCGATACTTCATACAGCGCGTGGCATATTTCTTGCACTTTGTTGCAATTTTTTGCATGTCTGGCATTGCAAGTAATGTAGCAAACCCGCAAGAAAGTAACGCTGTTTGGGATTTACATATGTATAATTTCTGTGATATTATGTAGTGGGGGAAAGTGAAAAAACTACATTCTAGCACAAAAGCAGCTAGAAATTAGGATTCAGCCCGAAATTCTGACCATTTTTCTATCCGACTTTAGCGGATTAGGACAAAGTCATTTTCCCTTTAATTCGTGTCTTAAAAATGAAACTTCGTCAAAATAACGGGTCTAACCGCGTATGAAAATGATCAGAATTTTATGCTCAATCCCAACATCAAGCTAATCTAAAAAAAACGCATATTAAACAAAGTTCTTACATTTTCCCTCCCACATTAATCCCACATAGCACATTGTCCTATGATTTTAACTAACGTAACATGGTTTTCCAAACCCTGTCCCTGTCACACACTTTATCAAACGCCACTCTCATTCCCCATTCAATAAGTTGCATATACATTGACATCTAATCTGCATGAATCGAACGGACATAAAAGTGTCACTCGAGACAGGATGCAGCAGAGACAATGACAAAGAGGGCTGTGCAGTAGGCATGTCGTCTCTCTCTTTAAGGTCAAGGCCAGGTCGATAAGACCTGACACCAGTAGAAATCACTGTGCAGTAATTTTCTGTATAAAATTAGCCCAAATTTCTGCACAAAATCAGTCTAAATTTCTGTAAGAAAGCGGTTCAAATTTTTATCGGGGTACATTATCGTGATCTCCTCGTCATTTACGCATAGGAACCTCCTCCAACTAAATATATGGAGTCACACCCCTTCAAAATGTACAAGCTTACGATGCTACTCAAAAATTTTGGAAATTCTCAAAATTTCTCAAAATGTACTGATTTTTTTTCATAGTGAAACGTTATCTTTTCGAATTTCCATTTCCAAAAAAATTCCAACTTTTTCACCGGGAACGAGATCATCCCATCCCATCCCACATTTGCCCCCTCATCCAACCTGTGACACGAGCGAGAGGATGAAAAATGTAGCTCCGAGAGAGATCATTTATATCCCCAAGTCAAGAAATATGATCTCCCTTCTGGATTTCCTCCTCCTCCTTATCTCGTCCTCCCCACTAAAAAAAATCTAGATAAATGCACCTAAAAATTATCGATTTCCTCTTCATTTCATTTCATCCGCCTCCTTATCTTATCATCACGACACTCGTTGGAAGGTTATCTTTTACAAAATATTGCAGAGGTCAACTCAGGCCATGTAAGCGATACAAATACATATCAAATTATTATCAAAGATTAGACTATCCAAAATTCCCACGCATTTCTACCCGTCACACATCGTAAACCTTATAAAATAGTGTATCCAAAAGTAGCTATAAGGAACTAAGGACCACGAGATCATCACGACGGTACAGAGGTCAAATCATGCAAATGACGTGATGATGCTACATGTCAAGATAACGCTACAATGTTACCAAAATCTCCAGTGTTTCGGGTGCAAAAGTAACCACGTGCAAGAAATAACGTCAAAAAAGTGGTATTTTGCAGCTATTTTGACCTGCAAGAAATGCAAGGCGCAAGAAACTCCTTCCCGCCGCTATATTTCACACGGCGCGTGGCGAAAAGGCGCTATTTCTTGCACCTCGCATTTCTCGCGTGGCTTCCTTCGCAATGAAATAAATGTAGCAAACCCGTCATAAACGAAACACTGGTTTCAAGAAACATAAATCAGGTCACTCATTTAGGTTACTTGTCCGTTTTAAAGGTCACCCCATAGGTCAAACCGTGTCTCATTCTTCCCGCCCATTTCAATCCGAAGAAGCAGACTCGCCTCTCAATTTCTTTCTCATATCATATCAAGAAATAAAAAGAAAGAGCAAGAAAAGTAGAAATTTGCATTTGATGAATGTGTTCTTCTTCTTCTCTCTGCCTGCGGAGTGGGAGAGAAAAATGGTTATTTTGTTTGACAAGCGGGATGATGATGGAGTGGGGGCAGAGAAGAAGAAGAACAAGACAAGGGCACACATTTTTTTATTGGATCGCACTCACTCCCTCGAAAAACAAGTGAGTGAGGTGAAGAGTGAGCATCTTGATTGAGGTGAAAGCAACGTGCGGATCGTGCGGGATGGATGGCGGCTTTCTCTTTAAGGGGAAAAGTACGCTCTTATAATTAGCAAAATTGTGTTGAATCATGACCGGAGTGGATGATGTATGACTTCAATAATTTCGTAATAAGCTTGTTACCGGCGGGGGTACTATGCAACTCGGGAATATTTTATCACCGAAGGGTAACATATATACAGAGGCTAAATCCTGCTCAGCTCCCAATGTTAACGCTCTGGTAATAAAAATATTACAGACACTGGAGGCAATTTCTTACCCTGAGAAGACAACCTGTTACTATAGTGGTACCACGAGGTAGATGAGCATAGTACCTCCGCCGGTAACAAATGTAGCATAAAATTATTGAGTGTAGTAACGGGTATTACCGTATAGTAAAGAAGTATACCGTTCTGGTAATGAAAATTTTCCACTAGGAAACAAACTATTACCAATCGGGGGATAAAGTTATTCCCAGATCTATACCAGTACGGAGTGTATATTTAATTTCACCACATTTTTAACAGTGTAGCCACCCGAATGGACATCCTTTATGCACCGCGTCTCATAAATACGTACGAATGTACGAATCCATCGGGGAGAAAGGTTCCCCAGATTTTTTTGTATTTTTCCAGGATTTTTGTACGCCTGGTTTGCTCTTCTACCGTGTTTTTTTACTCTCGTAGAAAACAGGGCAGTTCTCGTTGTATGAATGAAGAAGCCAGCAGGGTGCCGATGCATCTGACAAAATCACAAGTGTAAGAACAAAATTGCTAAAAATTGTAGCAAAAAATAAATTTTTCGAGGAATAATTTGAACAGATTTCCTACAGAAATTAATTTGACCCAATTATCTCCAGAGAAACTTTACTCGGAAAACAATTTGTGCCGAAAACTAGGTACAATTTTGCACATACAGTTCTGCGAAATAAAATGGATACTAATTTGCTGAAGGATTATGCAAAAAATGCAGAGTACAATATCCAGAATTCGACACAGTGATTTCTATTCGGGCCTGAGTAGCAATTTATTATCAAATCTCATCGAAATTTGTAATCGAAAACTAATCGAAATTTGAAACCAAATTTGTATCAAATTTTAGGGATGGTTTTTGTACACATAATTCCCCAAAATTTCAAATTCACTCCAAAAAATTCTACAATGCCCACCACACACGAGTTTTTCAAAGGTGAGCAGTCCAAATTCATAGAAACATACATTTCATTTCACTTCACGAAACTTTTCTCAAGGACGAATCGATCCCTGTGTCCATTCATTCCGGGAGTGAGTGAGTGAGTGAGTGAAAGGTGAGTGAAAGTAGGAAAAAGTGCATCATTTTCCCATGAGCAGGCGAGACCACGCCAGGTGCGGACAACATTACCTTGTATGTACGCCGAGATAAAAAAAAGTCCACAGGGAGCCGCCTTTTCTCTCACTTTCTCTCTCCCACTAACTGGCAGGAAATGAGAATGTGGTGATTATCCTGATTATTATTGCGATAACAGCACGACCGGATGCATGCAATTCAATAAATGTTAGAGATACGATTAAATTGGAGGGAAGGGGTCGTGCAGCATGCGGAGGTATAAATGAGACAAAATTCCGTCTAAGAGTCACCCACAGCGGCGGCGGGAGGTTATCCATTTCTCTACTTTAATTAGTGTCCCGTCCCGTCAATAAAGTAGCGAATAAAACAGTGGTGTCAGTCTCGGCCTAGGCGGCGGAGGTCGTGCAGATGGGATGTCGTCACTAAGGATGCCGATGTCGCCGAAAGATCACCAAAATAGTAGGCGTCGATCTCGAGGTTGAAATACCACCATAATCAAGTAGAGTTTCGTTCCCTGCAAAGCACACATTTTTCCCACGAAAAATGATGATGGGAAAAAGTGGTTCTTACCGTGGGAAAAATGGGAGAAACTTGTGATTAAATGTTAATAGGGGGTCTGCCAAAACGTGGTGAAGAGATATCGTAAAAAGGCAGTTCTTACATTTCTCCCATTGTGGTAAAAACCACTTTTTCTCAATTCTCCAATGTACTCATTTCAATACTTACATACATATATGTAAAAACCCACTTTCCCACCTTATTTGGGTCATTTGGTAGCAATAAAAACCTGGAAAATCACACTTTTTCCCCCTAGTATTTTTTCCCCTACCAACCATTCCGCACAGCCCCGCACGAGAGATGGATGTCAGAGTCAGTTCCTCTCTCGAATGTTTGGATTCGCATTGTTTTTCGGGGAGACTGTTTTTCGGTCGTGTAATGTTATTAAAGTGGGAGTTAATTGATAGCATTGACTTTTCTTGTTGGGAAGGGATAAACTTCCTGTTTACCCTCCTTCTCGCTTGACAGATGCACATGCCCCTGTTCCCCACGAGATCTTCTCGCAAGGAAAATGGAAGAATCAGATCCATCCAGCGGCTCCACGGCTGGATGTGGCAGACAACTTGGAGTGGTCTTATCTCATTCATGCCTCCACCACTACCACCACATGAGAAACACTTTATATTATACCAAAATGAGTGAAATTCCCAGTTTGAAAATTTCAAAGGCTAGATTTTCCTACCGAAATTTGTCCGATTTTTCTAGTTTATTAAAAGTGGGGGAAATTATCCTCCGTGTGAAAATGTCAGGAGAAGATTGACCGAATTTTCGATATATGCATATTTGGCTGATTTTTCTACATGCAAAGACACGGTATGCAGTATCGATATGTTTATGGACAAACCGTTGTACAGAATTGACCTGATAGAAATTTTTGAGAACTTTCAGAATTTTTAATTTTTTTCAGAAATTTTCCTAGAAGTTTTTCGTGCAAACATGATTCGGATTGCCTAAATTTCGCCGTTAAAACTTTACTCTTTCTCATCGCAGGTAACTTTTAATTTTTTGATATGCCATTCCACTTTTATCGTTCCAATTTTTACCTAAAAAAATTTGATATACAATTCCAGTTTTTTCGTTCAATTTTCAAAACCTAAAAAACTGACTTCAAAATCAAGTCAAATATACACGTTCTTCACCCCAATTAGTGCCAAACTGCCTCCCTAAAACCCCCCCCATGAACAAAATTTCCTACACTTTGATTGCCCAAATTTCGCCTCTTAAGCCTAATTTTTCAAATCCCAGGTATATCTCAAGGTCTTGATTTTTGTGTACAAAATTTCACTTTCTCCATCCCAATTTGTACCTTAATAAACTACGGCAACGCAGGGTACACAGTAGCGCAAAAATGCTGAGAATGCAAGATTGCTTGACAATTTATCATAATAATTCAAGGTTACGACAGTTGCTTCGATAGCCTCAAAAACCTCCATTTTTGAAGTGCTAATTATTTGGGCCGTCGCTAATGGTAATTAAAGCACACAAATTTCTGCTAGAACGCCGAAATAGCTGATTTCACATTTACAACTGCACTGATTCTTGTATCCATGGTTAAAAAATTAATTCGTGGGAACGAAATGTGAGTGCTGACAATTTTTGTGCGGTATGTTTCTGGGCGACAGTTTGCGCGGCGCACACTGGTTCCAAAAGGTACCAGGGTTTTCAAAAATTAAAGTTTTTTCATCGTCGAAGCAAGCATCATGAAGACTGTGAAGAGACGAAGTTGCAGTTGGCATGTAGATTATTACAAAAATTATCACAAGGTGGCAGTAATGATGGGAAGTTCCTTCACTCTCTGATTGACAAGAATTTACATGAATTTTGTCAACTTTTAATTTATTCATACTACAAATACAAAACCCAGCCTTATATTTGTAGATTTGTATATTTGTAGCCTTATATTTGTAGATTTTGTGTTATTTTAACATAATTAAGCATGTGCCCCTTCCCATGATGTCGCAATCGAAAAACTGACCTCAGATTCGAAATCAGCGACCAAAAAACTATAAGAATCGACATTTACCCAATGCTAACGACGTCGAAATAATTAATTGAATTATTCGTAACAATTGTAAACATTTGAGATAGGCCGCTATAACATATGTAGACAATGTAGCTATAGATATATAGTAGTTATATAGTATATGGTATATAGCACAACTTCCACCTGTATACATGTGTATAGCTATATATAACATATATATAACTATTAAATATACTATATATATATATATATGTTATATATAGCTATACACAGGTGTACAGCTGTATACCTATAGCACGCGTGTGCTATATACTATATACACGTATATAGTATACTACTATATATGTAATTATAATATAATGTAAACATTGAACATGTGAGGCCGCTTATCTCAGGTGCTATTAATATACATAGGCTATTAATAGTGCTATTTATAGCAGAACTTCTTATTGGTGTTGTCGACATGTCGCAATGCTCCACCTACCGCCACCACCTTGTTTTCGCCAAATATCGTCGCCATGCCATAATTTCGCCATTTCTCGTCCGATTTCCATCAAACTTCGACAGAGACTTCTTTTTGGTGTTATCGACATGTCGCAAGGTCCCACCCGCCGCCACCCCCTTGTTTTCGCCAAATATCGTCGCCATGCCATAATTTCGCCATTTCTCGTCCGATTCCCATCTAATTTCGACAGAGACTTCTTATTGGTGTAGTCGACATGTCGCAATGCTCCACCTACCGCCACCACCTTGTTTTCGCCAAATATCGTCGCCATGCCATAATTTCGCCCTTTCTCGTCCGATTTCCATCAAACTTCGACAGAGACTTCTTTTTGGTGTTATCGACATGTCGCAAGGTCATACTCACCGTCACCACCTCGTTTTCGCCAAATTTTGTCACTTACCCTGAGTCGGGCTAAATAAACACTGCACACTATTGGTTTTCAAAAATATCCCACTCCACCAGTTTAAATACTTTGGTACAATAAACTTTAATGTAAAATGGTTTGTTTATCCGAAACCGCAGAGTCTGACTCGGGCTAAATAAAGGCTGCACACTGGAGATATCAAGTTTAATTTTCGAAATAGTACCAAGATTTTTAGCTTAAAAAATCAAGCTAAAAATTACTATGATTGCATCTCTACGAATGAAGTCTCTATGTTTGCCCATTCAAAAGTTATTAAAGGTCAAAGTCGTTGGTATTTTGGACCATGGGAGAAGTACCAACGAAATTAAAAATAATTATTTTTTGTTGCAACTCCACCATGAGTGTTACCTAGATACTTAATGTCAAGCAATCGTGCTGACAATGCGATACAAAATAAAGGAAATATAGATTTCCGAATCTTAATTATTTAAAAATAATAAAATAATTTAGATTTCCTCATTTATGTGTAGCCACTCTGAAAAATCGTGCATCTTACGTGTTTTACTGTTTAATCAATCTTAATTAATCAATCAATCTTGCTGTTTTACATGTCCTACATGTTAGATTCAATTTTTATAAAAATCTCAGTTTGCCCCAACCACACCCCCTGGGTGTCAGGGGGTTTCGTCCGGTTGACACCAAAATTTGGGGGGAACCTCCCCCTGGGGTCGTATGTATGATACCGCAAACCGATTTTGATTATCTCGATCCGTTCTCCCGTTATCGTGTTGACAGACGGACGGACAGACTAACTAACTCATCGCATTAAGTAGCTTGCGCTGCTTAATAAACTCCCAGAAAATCCTCCCCCCTCGAAACACTAGACTAAATTGTACCGGATTCACTTCACTCGTTGCCGTTCAGCCATCGCTTGGAGTGTGTGTAGTTTCGAGATGGGCCTGTTTTTCCGCCCGATGTGCAATCTGTCAACTTCAGAGAGTAAAACGAAACGAATCTGGTATCCAATCCACCATTTATTTCGTGTCAAAGCCAATTCAAGAGTTAAACAGCCGAGTGAACCATTCTTCTTCCTTCGCTTCGTCCTCCTCAGCTCCTCGTAGTAAGTAATCACTCCAAATAAAATATAATAAAATACAGACACTTCTCTTCCAAACCTTCATTTATTTCAATTGGAGGGCCCTGCACGAAGCATGTCTAAGTTTTTAGTAGGAAAATCGACCATACGAATGCGAAAATTGGCGGATTTTTGGTTAATTTGTCAAAAAATGCAGAATCACTTTCTGCAAATGAGACTGTAAAATTATGGACACTTTTTCTTGGGGGTGAATTATTATTTGTGGATTATTGGATTTTGGAAAAAATGATCCAAATTTCGGAATTTTGAAATGAATCTGGTGCATCCAGACGTTCTAGAATTATGACAACAAGCTTTTTTGCAGAGACTAAATGTGCAGCATAATTGATGTTTTCACAAATTTTCTGCCGAAATATTGTTGTTGAGTTGTTGAGCTGCACAAAAATGAACCAGTTTGGATTTTCACATGTCACAGTGTCCCTTCTGCACGGTCCCCACAGAGAGAGAATGGGGGAAACTTTGGAGTTGTGAATTTCCACGTTTCGGGGAAACACTTCAGAATGAGAATTATTCGCAAATATTTGCCTCGTGCCTCGTATTTGAGGTAAATTGCGTACCGCACAAGTAACAATATGCAAATTTATTGATTGGATTACACGGAATTTTAGTGAAAAAATGAAGACAAGGTTTACTTTAGTTGTCAATTTTGAATTCTATTTTTTTTAAACATAACGCACGAATTTAATTCCAATTAATTAAGTTAAGTCATCAATTACATATCATTTATTATAAAAATATTGAGGCGACGTCTTCTCGACAAGGCTTTGCAAATTTGGCCGTCATGGGTAGGAACTAAGCCAGTGCTTGTCTCCCGTATCTTCTTGCCTCTTAAAATGTTACAATTTTGGTAATTTTGGACAATTTCATAATTCATAAAATAGTAGCATTAATCAATATAATTATAAAGTTTTCTTATCATAGGAAGACTAATTTACGACTAGATTTCAGTTAGTCATGCAGAAAAGGAAAATTAATTGCATCAAAAACCTAAACTAATGTTTATTTTATTTCTAGAAATTTTATAAATATCAAATTTGTCCCAGTTCTTGTGAAATTTCAGAAAGAGGCTCGAATTTATACTGCATGCATAAAAATCGGTCAAAATCCGACCATAAAGAAGGTGACGGAACGAGGAAATGAGATCAAATTTACCTGAGTAATTATTTAAATTGTGGACAAACGCTTTATAAATAATATTATAAGCGTAAAAGATTATAATATTGCCCCCCGCATGCGAAACCCCATGAAGGAAGGCGTCGTCGAAGGCTCGCGTGTCAATGTTTACTTTTGTAAGGAATTTGGCTACTATTTTTCGCAAATCTAACGTATATGGACATTTTAAGTAATGTTCCACTTTTGGTTTTAAATTATTGCAAAACGGACATGAAAAATTAGTGTAAATTTTTAGTGAGTGTGCCATGGAAGGGGTCAGACCCACGTTGTGCCAGAATTTAAAGACATTGTCTTTTTCCGGGTTTGACACTGGAGTGGTTACTAAGCGAAGCCACTGTGGGTGAGAGGAGAGGACATCGTCCAAATCTTCCCATTTAATTTTATTATGCACACGTAAGCAGTGCAGGTAGTTGGTTGCCTTGGAAACCGCAACCCTTTCTGACTTAGTATACAGCGAATACATGTTCAGCTTAATTTCGGTTGAGTCGGTAACCATGGCAACCGTGTCTATATACTTTTTCCTTTCAGAAAAAGCGTGCCTTTTAACTGCTGCTGGTAATGCCTCGATACATTTTAATTGATTAGGACCGTAGAGATCACCAACCTTCAAAATTCTACAACGAGATGCATAATTATTACTCAAATTCCTAAATAAAAATTGGCTACTTATCATAATTTTATGCAAATAATCCCTGCTACACGCGGTAAGTCCCACGCCAAGCAATTGGGTCGCATTATACATTTCCTTATAAAAAATTGATAGTTTAGCAATTTCGGAATTAATTAATAATTGGACTTCGTTAAAAGATTCAGCGAGAAAATAATTATCCTCACATGAGGATAAAACTTTATTTACCAAAGTGAGACGGAAAGTTGCAATCTGGGCTACGGGGTTACGCACGCCAATACCCCCATTCAATTGCGGTAAGTAAACGTAGGGTCTTGAAACCCATCTTTTCGACCCTGACCATATATAATTTTCGATTTTCTTGGAAATCTCCTCTAAAATTCCCAACGGTGGATCTAGGACTTTGAATATGTACCAAAAAATCGGACAGAGAAAAGTATTCACAATTTTACTACGTGAAAAGTGACTAACTGGGGCGCACTTTTTAGTGTAAAATTCTAACTTCGAATTAAATGTGTCCATTAAATTCGTAAAATTTTGTGCCATAAAATTATTATTTCCGAAATAAGTATTTTTGAGTATTTAATTTTGACGATGAAAATTGTGAATACTTTTCGTACTCCGACTCAACTATTCCGATTTGGCTCCGATGACCAAGGAGGACGTTTGTGTCATCCGCATACGCCGAAATATACTTGGTCGGCTGCCTTCGCCAGGCGCTGGGACCCGAAATTCGCAGCTTTTTATTCAAATTAAATAGTAATGGTTCGATCGCGATGCAATAAAGTGGACTTGCACTGGGATCCCCTTGTTTGAGACCGACTCCGACTTGTATGGGGGCCGTGAGATCACTGCCAACCGACACCACCAAGGTGAAGTCAGTGTGCAGTAACTTCACATATTTAATTAAATTATCAGGATATCCGAAATTTTTTAAAACCCTATAAAGATATTCAAGATTTACACGGTCATAAGCAGCCTCCTGATCATGGCTAAATAAGAACCCGTCAAGTTCACCACTTTGAAATGCATCGCGAATGAAAGTCAAATTGTCAAATATTGACCTCCCCTTCACACCACATGTCTGCCATGGGCCTATGATGGAGGGGAGGGCAATATTTGAACGAGACTTTACACAGCTGGAAATGATTTTATAATCAGTGTTGGTCAGAGAAATAGTACGATAATTTTTAAGAATTTTAGGGTCACCAGCCTTGTAAATTAAGGTGGCAACAGAGCTCCTGCAAGATTTTGGCAAAAGTTCATCATCACACGAAAATGTTGCTAATCCGCTTAAAATTTTACTAAATTGAGCCGAAAATTTCTTGTAGAATTCGAAAGTTAAGCCGTCTAACCCAGGGGCTTTATTATTTGGAGATTTTTCAATGGCATGTAAAATCTCGTCACAAGACAAATCACCTTCAAAACGTTCAGGATTTGTGATTTTTGGCATATCTAACATAAAATTATCAATATTCGATAAGTTTACAGAAGATGGAGCGAATTTTTCCGCAAAAAAAGGCCCCCACCATTTTTAGCTTTTCGCCAGATGACAAGTCATCCAGCGCTTCATCTACAGTGATACCCTCGCGCGTGGTTACCACCTTTCGGTCAGGGAAATCACTGCATACGCCATCCCCACGAATGGCACCCTCTATACTGTCGATAAAATTTGTAAAAATTTCGGAACTTGCTACATTTGGTGTTCGAACCAACTTGTTGTATGTTAAACGAATTAACCTTTTAATATTCATTTTGCAGTACAGGTCTGTTTCCATGGCAACCCGTATTATTTTACACTTTAGTTTTTCATAATTATCCAATGAGAAATCAGACGATAAGAAGTCTTTTAAAATCGACTCGACCGTATAAATAAAGCTCGAATTATTTAATATTGACTTTGGACATGACCATAAGCATTTTTGGTTATTATTGGTGGTTGCCATGGTTACACCAAAAACCATGTGGTCACCTATGAACGGTATAATAGTTTGACTGATTAAATTTGATAACTGCGAAACCTGTAAATAAATCCTGTCCAGCCTTGCCGAAGTACCGTTCATCCTGCTCACAAAGGTAACATCTTTTCCCTGTGGGCACAGATGACGATAACTATCCACAAAACTGCAAGAATTAATGATAGTTGTAAATTTTTTGGCGAAACCCTTTCTACTTTCACAGTTACCAATTCTGTCTCTTTCTGTATCAACTACAAAGTTCCAATCACCAAGTAAGAAGATACCATCGCAGAAGGGGGCGGCAGTGATCTCACTCTTTATTTTGACTAGAAATTGGTCGGACTCATTTTTAAGGAACGGGAAATGAATATTGATTATTAAAAACGATTGGGAGAGAAATTTAAAATGAATTTTGCTCATTTTACCAGGTACAATCACATCATGGCTGATAACCGAGCATTTGTGATTAACATAAAATGACGTACCGCTCCCTAGTGTGGTACAGTCGTTAAAAAACGGGGTATAATTTGATATATTAAATATTCCATGTCGAGTGGGGCATAAATTAGTCTCCTGAAGACAAACCAAGGTAGGACTAAAGGAGTTGACTAGGGTTTTAATGGACTGTTTTTTAATTGGATTGTTAAGTCCTTGACAATTTAAGGTCCAAATACTAATTACCATTTGATATTAAAAAAATGGGTTTTGTAGCTATCTTGATCAGCTACTGGAATTTTATTTAATCGGCAAAAACTTTGCCATTCCATTGACCGATAGTTTTGGTCAAGTTGGGCTTGAATTTTTGGAAAATTGTCTTGTTCCAATTCCAGAAAGCTTTTGACCTGATTCAAAAGGGCACCGTACTTCGTCACCAGAGATGTATTGCTACTGGGGATTGAGCTGTGAACCTCTACCAGCAATGATTTAATATCCTCGGGTGTTTTTGTCCTCGGGTGGTCATGAAAATTTCCTGACCCAGATTGACATACTTACATTTTATATTATTATTTTCTCGGCGGAGAGAACGCAAGAATAGAATGAATCTATCTTTCGTGACAGATTTCATTTCCAAATTCACGTCCTTCCACTTTTCAAAACCCCACTCGCTTATGGTTTGGGGTTTGGGGTCAGAGGTTCGAGATTTGACTTGCGCCCGTGTCCTCCTGCGTGACTGGGAGGAGGATCTTTGAGATGTATCGCTCTCAGAGACCTCCTCATCACCGATATCTTGGAAGTCGATCGTTTTTCGGCGTTTAAAAGAGGGGGTTGAATTCGTTACCTTTTGTGGGTTGGCAAAAATAGGCAAAACTATGGGATCCACATTACCATGTAACGAGTCAACTTGGTTGCTAGGCAATGAGTCACCCGGGTTGCTAGGCAACGGTTGCCCTGTTTTCTCAGGTTTTTTGTAAGTACAATTTGCACTAACGTGACCTTTTCGTGCGCACTTATAGTACTTTTTCGCACCAATTTGTACCCGCAGATTGTACTCTTTGCCATTGGCCTTGACCTTGACCACGTCAGGGACCCTTACCCCTTTCGGGATTGCTAATTCGAGAACTCGGGTAAATGATTTAATGTGGGCAAATTCCTCTCCAGCATTCATCAAACCCTGATGAGAAATGTGCCCCCGTAACTCGCCAAATTTTGAAAAGCATGCGATTAATTCAGCATCGTTTACAAATGGAGGAACCCCCCTAATGATAACCCTGCGAATTGGATTCGCATACGCATAAAGTTTTACACTCGCTGCCCCAAAAGATAATGAGTCAGCACGCATAACTTTATCAAAACTCTCTGAATCTTTTAACCAAACAGCCCAATTTGCGGCCCCCAGATTATCCGCATGTGTGATAAGTTGAGGGTTGACATATTTGGAAAATGCTTTTAATACTTCCACTAGAGTAACTTCTTTTATTCGGCGTAATACGACGCCATGGGCGCTATTCGCCATGAAGTCAACCCCATGTGACCCAACCGCTTTGGCAAAGGACTTACCTTGTGATGTATCAGGGATGCTGACGTCATCATCAGCTGGCTCTTCTGGACCCATAAATGTTTCATCCTCGTCTGAGAGAATGCCCATGATAACTCACCTCCCGAAGGGAGAAGAGGATTTTTAAAAAGCACACTATCACTAACAGAGGTTTTATGACCACTACACCATAAAATTTACACTAATATGATGCGTCTGTCGCTGAAACTTTCGAATTAAAAATAATAATTTCTTTAACCAAAAGTAAACACACCGGGAGCCTCGAGTTTCCGGTGTTTGAATTTGAATTCTATTTGTCAAAATGGACATTTGAAAAAAATATGCCACAAATTTGCAAATTTATTTCATAAAAATCACGACTTTATTATACATTCTACTCATTCAATCAGCTCAGATTACAGTGTATGTATGTATGTATGCGTATACAAAGTATTGGTCAAATTAGACAAGACTTTAAATAAAGCAAAAATAGTGATTTTTTAATTTTACCTTAAATTCAATCTTTTCAGTTTAATTGTGTATTTAGTTTTTAATCACTTTTATACAGCGTCATATTCATCACGGGATTAGTATCTAATTAATCCACACAGAAAATCGTAGAATTCTAACGTTACAAAATTTTGTAATGTATTGAGGAAATTCACGCAGGCCTTGGTAAATTTCGTAACTTGTAAACTGTAAACTTACAAAATTTTACTCATATTTCTGGAAAATCAAATTTTATAAAGTTACTAAGGACTGCGTGCATTGCCTTATTAGTTCATGATATACATAATTTTTACTTTGTAAATTAATCAATGAGGTAATTCAAGCAGGCCTTGGTAACTTTGTAAAATCCGTAAATTCCGTAAGCTTACAAACTTACAAAAAAATTACTCAAATTTCTAAGGGAAATTAGTTCACAAATTTTTCTAACCTTTCTCAGAACAGAACTCTTTATTTTGTACAAGTTTGCAAAGTTATGTAATACAAAATACACGTGTTTTACCAATGAATGCGTGAATTGCCTCATTCACCATAATTCTAGTACCACGCTTGGTAATAAATTTTTACTTTATTTTACACAAATAGAAATTCTGAAGTCCCCATGAAAATCGACCCGTCGAAAATTGACACATTTTTCTATAGATTCATCAGATAAAATTTGGACGGTTTTACTGCCCAAAATTTTCTACATGAGGTAAATGTGCAAGATTTTTTGTTTGCCGAAATTTTCTTATGATTCTGTACTCAGAAAAATGCGCTGAATTTTCTATCGTGAAATATTTTCATGCGGGACAAATCTCAAAATGGAAACCATGCACACTCAAAAAGCCAGGAGAAGAGTTCTATATATGAATTTGGAAACAAAGAACACACGATTTTTAATATCAGAGGTAAAAATTTGGTCAATATTTCCCAGAAATATCTATTCATTCCCCAATTTGTTTTACCGCACCAATTACTCATACGTCAAATATAACTTAATTACTTGCAAACCTCGCAAAAAGCACCAAACATAAAAATTTGAGACGCGGATCAAAATTCCATCCCATGCTTTCACTCGGAACATAGTCACACCTTAATTAACATTAATTTGGATCTGACACAGCAATCGTGTACTAAATATTTGATATGACACGTATGTATTCTCTCCATCAAGAAATCCCCAAAGACAAATAAGTTCGGCAACATATTTCCCTTACAAGCAATTTATTACTGGTCCTCCACCATCAAGTTAATTATTCGGATTGCTTTCACTTATTTTTAGCACGTGTTTTCCCCGAAACGTAGACAAGGCTTCTAAATAAGGGATGCTTTCACTTCGAGGAATTTTTTCCCATTACTTTTTTTTCGTTAAAAATTCCCCGAATTATTTCAAAAATAAGAAAAATTAACGTCAAAACTTATTAGGCGTCAAAAAAGATTCCTTAAAACCACAATTTATAAGATTTTTTGACCTTCAATAATCTTTGAGCTAATTTTATTTTTTAAATGTGTAATGATGCATTTTTGGGTGAATTTTTTACCAAAAAATCAAAAAGAAAACGTTTTTGATCTTCAACAACTTTTGAACGGGCATCGTTAATTTTTCTATTTTCGAAATAATCCAAATTTTTGGGTGAATTTTTAACAAAGCAACTCAAATTTTCCAAAGTGAAAGCACGTCTTGTTTAGAAAGCTGTACATTTCGGTCAAAGTTTTGCAATATCCAACTCCTTAAATTATTTCTTAATTTACGATATATTTAATAATTAATTGGAAGTAATAAGGTCAAAAATTGATTGATTTTTGTAGTGTGGAAGATTGAGACAGTTTATTTATGCGCATTTGTGATGACTTGAAAAATATGTAAAAAACTTAGAAAGATTTTTTTAACACGTGCATAATAATTTCTTGGTCGTAAATATGTAATACGGGTTGGGTAGTAACAATAGGTCGTATACTTTGTTGAGCATGCGGTCGACTTGGTTATTTGTTTGAGGTGAAAGTTCTCGTCATTTTTGTGTTACTTATTATCAGATTATGTTTTTTTTAAATATTTAGTAAGAGGAATTAAGTTGTGCGGTTAAAGGTGTCATCACTTGGGGGGTGAAGTGTCATGTTACCCCTGGGAGAGGGGACAGGGGGCAGGTAAATTGCTTGAGACACTTGAATAGTATACTTATCATGAGGTTTTGTGGTTTTCGTGCGTGATTATTGTGCTGAAAGTGGTTATCCAGATGAAAGGATAAGTGGTTGGAGGGTAAATTGTCCTATTACCCTGGGGGAAGAGTGGGCAAAATGCCCCCTCTTCGTACTTATTTCTTAAGAATTCTGAGACACTTGAGTAGTTGAATTTGTGGTTTTCGTGCGTGATCGTAGTGGTGAAAGTGGTTATCGAGATAGGAGGATAAGGGGTGACATTCCTTTGGAGGGTAAATTGTTATGTTCCCCTTGGGGGAGATGGGGGAGAGGGGGCAAATTGAGACGGAAATATCCCCTTGTGCAAATTCTGAGACATTAGGATTTAGATGATCTGTGGTTTTCGTGCGTGATTGTTGTAGTGAAAATGGCTATCGAGATGAGATGAAAGGCTGGACGTTGAAAATCTTAGAGGATGGCACAGGAAGTAGTGAGCCCGTGACAGTCGGTCGGCATTTTGGACGAGGCAGGGAGAAAGTTTCGTGGGAAAAAGGGTTTCTTGCCACTTTCTCCCTCTTTCTCTGGGGAGACTGGCTGCTTCTCTTCGTCTCAGCTTTCTGGCTGGTTGTCCTCTTGGGCGAGAGTATTGCGACGGGAAGAGGACGCTGTGGGAGAAGGTAAGAGATTTTTGAAAATTTCAGCGCGTCTTAGAAACACGTAATAAGGCGCGACGAGTTAAAAAATAGAATAATACACGAATTTTTACATAAAAATAAAATTTAAAGCTTTATGGAACTTTAAAGAGTATATAATGATTTTTACTACAAAATTGAAAATTCCGAAATATGTAAATACAGCTCAAACCGGTCATGATCACTTCACACTAGCTCATCGAATTTTTCAAATGACCTCACATCATAAATGGAGAGGTGAAAAACAATGGTTTTGAGAAAAGATTTTTTAAATCCGGCAAAATTTGAAAATTTAGGATTGTTGTGAAAAATTGAGAAAATTATTCAAATGAAATATTATGTAAAAAATGAGTCTAAATTAATTAATTAACTAAAGTAATTATAACTTGTGGCGTGAAAAGGATGGGAAAACAATTGACAGCTAGATTTGTTACCTGTGGGGACGAGGGACCCTCTCGGCGTGGCGGAGGATGAGGATTTTCTGGACGTAGGGGCCACCGTGATTGCGCTCTTTTGACTGCTCCGCCGTCGGTATGGCTTATCCTCCAAACGGAGCGAGTAAGAGTGCGGTTGCTCTTCAAGGATCCCGTCGTCTACAAAAAAACGTGTAAATTGAATTTTTCTGCATGAGATACGGATTTCAGGAGACGTGACCACGCAGGGTTTCGTTTCTCCTGTTCAGGACATTAGGGGAGTGACTCACTCAACACGTGGCGAAGAGTGAACAGTCATGTTTTCCCATTTCTAAAATATTTCTAGCGGTTGTAAAAACTCAAAAAATGTGGAAAGGCTGTTTTTACCGTGGGAAAAAATGGGAAGAAATTTGTAATTCAGTGCAATAAGAAGGGCTGATCCAAAACGTTGCAAAAATACCATAAAACCACACTACTTCCTGTATTTCGACTGGTGGTAAAAAATGGGAAGTCACACTTTTGCCAAATTTTCACATTTCTTATTTCTCAACTATTTAGATTAGTTAGTAGAAACTGGAAAATCAAACTTTTTCCAAATTTTTTGCCCTCGTGGCCAGGGTTCGGAAAAACCCAGGGTTTTAATCAAAAAGTAACGACCCAGGGGTTTTAATGGGTTTTAATGGGTTTTTTGGGTTTTAATGGGTTTAATGGGTTTTATTAGGTTTTACATAAGTAATACATTGAACAACAATTTTCACTACTATTGCAATCCAATTTCAATTAATATGCAAATCCTACTTGTCCATGTTAGAATTTGTATCCGTTTCGAAATAGTCCTGTTTAACTGATCATAGTTTAATACTTTATGAGAATATATATTACCTTTTTCTCGAATACTTCCTCTCATCATAATGAAATCCAAGTTGTTTAAAAGTTTTTAAAATTTAATATTTCAATGCGATCTTAACGTGTATTATCAATTCTGGAAAAAATCGAGTACTTATGAACAATGAAAGTACGTATGTATTGAGAATATAATAAGTGCTTTTTACAGACACACTTCTTTTGCTCATAATAAAGTACTTCGCTGTCCATAAGTACTCGAATTTTCCAGAGGTGATAATTAAGATCACCTTGAAACATTTTAAAAAACTTTATAAATTAAAAAAATACTACAGTATTTTGTTTAATTTATTCGCTGAGATGAGAGGAAGTATTCGGGAAAAAAGTATTAATTATGACAGCAAAATGTAAATTAAATGTAATTAAATTATGTATGCTGAGCATACTATGCTCAGTTAAACATACCTCGTTCCGAAATTATTATTTTTAAATATTTTTGTCACTTGAAACTTGTAATGGCACTCGCTGATTTATTCCTGGTTTTTAAAACTTACAATATTAATCGAATAAACTGCTTAGCTGCCATGAAACAACTTCGTCTAATGTACGACAGCTGTTTTCAGATTTTAGAATATAGTTTTAAGCTGAAACACATTTAAAACCCATTAAAACCCGAATAAAACCCATTAAAACCCAAATAAAACCCATTTAACATGGTAAAACCCAATGGGTTTTATTCGTTAACAACCCATTAAAACCCATTAAAACCCAAAAAACCCAACCCAATAAAACCCTGGGTCGGAATACCCTGCTCGTGGCCTCGTGCTTAAATTTAATCTTTACCAGACACATGCAACCCTGCTTAAATTAGCCACTTTCTCCATCCCACTATTCGTTCAAAAAACAGATACAGAAAAATCTGAGAGGTTATTTGACAGAGTTTATTCGCATGTTACAAAAAATTGATTTAAGAAAATTTAAGTGCTTTGTCTCCATTTTTTGAACGAACAGGAAACCCCACCCGACAAACCCACAACAACACGTACCTGATAAATATAGAATAATCTTTCCCAACAGAGCATCCACTCCCCCTTCCGGATTATAATTCCTAACCGCCACCTCCAAATACTTATCCTTCAAGTCTTCCCCCGTCACATTTGGGTAAACCATGGTCTGATTCCAGGTCGGGGTGAGGGTCACATTCGCCACGTGCCTCGTCCTCCGCTGGTTCTCTAAAACCCGCTCCGGCAACAGGAAAACGGTCACGTAGGGATTTTCCGCCACTACGATTTCACCCCCCTCCTCCCCCGGTCCCCCGGCCCCACTGACCCTCCGCTGCTTCGGGAGACGCGCCTTAATCACTGTCACGTATAAAATGTTCGCCTTCGGGTCGTGGCAAATTTGCAGCTGGATTTGTCCGTACGCGCCCTTTTTACCGCGATGGCGGGAACTACTTCCGTGCGGTTTTTCTCCGGGAGAAGATATCCCCATACTTTTAACGCTGATATTCTCTGATCCTTTTCGACCCCTGTAGATGTCACGGGTCGAGAGGTAGCGGTCATCTTCTTGGTCCATATCCCCTGTGGGGGGCTGGTGCATGTGGTGATGGTCATTCAACGATGGTGGTAGCGAAGCGGTGGACCTTTTTCGCAAATCGGTTTCACAAGGGATGACTAAATGTTGGGGAAAGCGGGACGTCGAGGCACCATCGGGACCTTCGTGGACGGGACCGGTCGAGGTGGAAGTGGGTGTTTCGGTCGAGCTAGCGGATGGCGAGCGAACCAAGCGACGCGGGAGAGATGGCTCGATTAGACGGGCGGGTGGCGCACCTAGCATGCAAATAATTGTACATTAGAAAATGTATTTCTTTCAAGGCTTCGTTTTTACTAGGACAGGTGTGAAGAAAAAGAGGTTTTTTACCGTGAGAAAAAATACTCGGTTATTGGATATGGGTTCATTTAAAATGTGGCGAAGGGATATCGAAAAAAAAACATTTTCCCATTTCTCCCACGAATTTTAAAGCTACTAAAAATGAGAAAAAGGCACCTTCTCCCATTTCCTACTTATTTGAGCCGTGGTAAAAAATGAGAAAAACATTTTTTCCCCTCCCAGTAATTTTAAAGGTGACTAAAAATGGGAAAAATGCTATTTTTTCAATTTTTTTCATAAAGTTAAATTTTCTCCTCCCCCTATTCACTCACCAGTTGAATGGCGTGAATAATCCTCCCCTTGAATAATCCCACCCTCATCGTGTCGATAAGGGCCTCTTCCCACGGATGAGCGTCGTATAGCATCCTCCTCCCCCATTTTTCCCGGATGTAGGAGGACGCGCGATTCTAGTTCTGCTTTCTCCTCCTCGGTCAATGGAGGTCGCCCTTTCCCCGTGAAGATGTCATAGTCGCTGTAGTAAAAACAATTTGCAAAAAATTCGCACATTTTAGTTTACGTATAGAATATCGTTGCAACATGAAAAAAGCAATGTGGGTGTTCACGTCATTCCAACCCAGCTTTACGGTATTCGCCAAATCGGTATTTTATTTTAAACCCAAACTCATAAAATGAGAGGAGAAATGAAAATTGACTTGACGACGAGTTTGAGGAAAATAGCCTTTGTAAATCGATTCCCTTTAACTTCACATATTTCGTAAGAAAAAAATAAAGCAATCTGATTGGTTGTCGCATGGCAAAGTTTGAAGATTTGTTGCATTTAAGATTTTTACGAACTTGACGTGAATACCCCCACTATTTCATTGTACACCTTTATATTAACTAAAACGGAAAATTCTATTAATTTGCAAATTCAACGTTACGTCCAAATTTGAGACAGTGGCTAATTAACAGTCGAAAATAATTTTAGCAGTTAATTAAAGTCGTATTTGACCAGTTTTAGATGATTTATTCACCAATAAAAAATTAAATGTCTCAAAATTACTACAAAATCGTACATTCTTGTATGAAAACTGCCGGGGCATCCCTCAATATCATTGATACACACAAAATATACCCAAATCATGCAAGACGAAAATCGTCCATGAAAAAATACTATTTCATTGTAAACCTCAATAACCGCAATTTCAATCAGACCCACTTTCACCAGGGAAAGTCATGAATGATTCAGTACTTCTAATGGCATTCTTCTGCTTCCCTTTTACACTACTCATTTCCTAGTCCGCCTGTCTTTGCGGGGGAGAATGTCGTGGTTTTCTTCACAGATATTATATTTATACTCGAGCGGGGGATCCTTCAGAAAAAATGGGACAAATTTTTACCCTCTTGGGAGACGAGGGTAACATTAAAAAAGTAGTGAAATTCGTGGGAAGTATAAAGTTCATGCCATTATTTTTCTGCACGGCCCCTCCCTTCTCATGGTCAACTTTCACTTTCTTCCTTCCTACGTCGTTGTCTTCGTCAGTTTCACACAAAATCTGTTCCAAAAATTTTCGCTCACCTTCTAATCACAAGTTCAACGACCTCATCTTCTCCTCCACCACCCTGAATCTCACTTTCTCCTCCTCTTCCTCCTCCCCCCATGATGGCGGCGGCCTCTTCAAACGTCTTATTTTCCAAGGATTCCCCATTCCACTCAAGGACGACGTCACCTTCGCGAATCTCCTCGCCTCCAAGTCTCGTGGGGAAAACCTTGTCGCGAAACACTTTCGCCACGTAGGCGACGAGTCGTCCCGTCGCGTCGGGTGTTTCCTTGCCTCCAACGATTTTCAACCCGACCCCGTTGCTTTGGAGGGACGTGTCATGCGGGTTTCTCCTCAGCAGGTGGCGCCTCACTGGGAATAGGTATTTATTCGTGTCACGCTGACAAGAAGGTGAAGGTGACGACTGGAAAATTAGCATGTAGCCAAAATTACGGCTTGAAGAAGAGATAGAAGAAGAAGAAGAGGGAGAAGAAATAGGAGAAAAATTAAGGAGGAGGGACGAAATGCGGACGTAAATTGAGAGCAGGGAAGACAGACAGGGATAGAGAGAAAGTAGGAGAAAGCAGAATTAAATGCGGGGCAAATCATAAATTTGCAGTCTGGCTGAAATTTTTTTATAGGTCCCGTGAATTCGACAAGTTGCCTTTTCGACTAGTTCTCCATTCGATGAGTGATTTCGACGAGTCACCCGTATCCCGGCCCCGTTAGTTTAGTCTTCACCATTTTCAGTGGGAGAAATTATTAGAAAAGTAAGTAAAATTGGCGAGAAAGCTGAAAACGAAATTAATGGGAAAGTTTGTTGACAAAATGAAATAAGTGGCAAAATTTGGTGAGAATATGGTCCAAATTAATGGCAAAATTGCGAAGTTGGAAACATAGCTGGAATTTCTTATGGAATAAACTACGCCCATTTTAGCCACCTCTTCTTGCCACATATTTTGCAACATTGTACACAAATTACGTATAAGAATAGGTCAGAGAAAAGAAAACCAAGCAGGACACACTTACACACACTTAAATACTTTCTCTCATATTTTTATCCTCTAACTTACTCGTCTCTCCAATTGCTCCACTTTTGGCGTCGGGGTCGCCGTGGCGGATCTCGGTGGTCCACCCCCCGGTCGTGAGGGGGGTGGTGGAAGCACGTTACTTTCTCCGATATCATCTTCCTCCTCCGGTTTTTCCACGACAATTCGTGATTTCACCGGTTTTGGCGATACTGCTTTCTCCACGGGCAAAACAGGTTCTTTTAAATCCCGTCTCGATCGTCCATTTCCTTTTACTTGACGTAGCGTCAGACCTTGACCTTGACCACCTTGTCCTTGACTTTGACCTTGACCTTGACCTCGACCCCGTCCATTTTGCTGTCTCGCCACCGTCGGAACTTCTGAGTGACGGCGACGTTGCGGTTGTTGTTGTTGTTGTTGTTGCTGCTGCTGCTCATCCCTTTCTCTGTACCACGCTTCCACCTCGGAGGACGCGTAGCACGACGACTCCTCCTCGCCGCCCCCCACGGTCATCGTGCTCACGTGGGACGTAGGTCGAACCCTGACCCCGCAGGAGGACGCTCTCCTCCGCGTCACGGTGGGGAGAAGTCTGGCCGGAAATTTACGCAGGGGAAGAAGTTCCTGCGGGTACTGAACGTGCAGCGATTCTCTCCGAGGGCCTGGGGAAGGAAAGCTTTATACAAAATGGCCATCCCCTCATTTTTATGAAATGCTAGAAAATTGTGATGCAGGATTAAACAATGTTTCAAACTGGACTGGACTGGACTTTTTTTCAGGGGATTCATGACAAAATCACTACCGTTTTTCGGTGAAAACTCTTTTTTATTTTATTGGATTGTGAAAATCAGAAGGGGGCAGAAGAAATGTAACAAAAATAAAAATCAATACACAGTTTACAAGATTTTGTTGCAGGCGATGCGATGCGATGCGAGTAAAGATGTGCAAGTACAACGTCATTCATGCCCGAGCCAAGTCATGATAAGTGCGAAGAAGGAAAACATCAAGGGAAAGAAATATGGGGGCGGATGGGATGAAACGCTTTACAGGTCATTTTTCCACGTGGGTAGACTTCCCGCGCCCAAGTTTTCAAAATTTAGGACCAAATTTACCCCAAATTTTCCCACGTTTTCCCAAATTTTACGTAGATTTTTTTGTAATAAAATGTCGCATTTTCATTTCTCGGGAACATTCTTGGTGTTTCTCTTCCTTCAGACACATAAATCGACATCATCATAACCATCATTAGACCGGCATCCGACGTACTTCAGCGCTTTTTTGTCAATCGTCCTGAAAAAAGAGAGAGAGATAGCGAGAGAGAAAGAGAAAGCAGGTGAAAGTATATCAAAAATACGCATATTTTCCGCATTCGCATCCCAACCCCGTTCCAAAATTCCATTCCAATCATAGATTTCATTTACAGGCACAGTTTCGTTCTGATAAACTGGCTAAGAAGAAGAACAACAAGAAGAAGAAGAGAAGAAGGAGACAAGAGTGGTGGGTGGGTGGGGCATGCAGACGTTGGTGGGTGGTGGTCACACGGGGGTGGGGCAAGCCGCGAGGTAAAAGCACATGATTTTAGGAATTTTGCGCGCGAAATTTGTTATCCCAGCATTTTTTTTATTTATCCCAGCAAAATAAAACATTAAACTAGACTAAATCTCTAATGGCGGGGTTATTTAAAAATTCCCGCCGCCGCTAAATACTTAATAATTTGCCCAGGGAAAAAATTATAAGTCCAGCCAGAAAAAGGGATGCTATTTTATTCATGTTTCATTTTTCTAATCTAGATGAAAAATAAATAAAGAATTTCCGACATGGTTTCCATGGAGACTTGAATAATATTATTATTATTGTATTTTTTTACTCGTCTTCTAATCCTTACAAACTATGACAACTTCTTAAATTACAATTATTTATGTATGTATGTAGTAGGTTGATAATAATGATTAAGTTATTTGCTTGTTTGTTAGTTAGTTATTATTGTTATCGTAATTAATTATTAGTCGTATTTTTTAATCGTAATAGTCGTTAGTTAGTAATTAGTCCAACATTGTATTTATTTATGTATCTCATCAGACCCAGTAAAATCCTTACAATTTAGGTTTTTTAACATGTGTAACGTAACGGAGAGGAAAATGATGAAGTAACTTTCTCTTTTTGTCGTAGTCGAGGTAATGAGATTTTAGTATTATTTTTTATTGTTTGAATGAACATATTGCATAACATTTGCACAAATTTTTGCCATTTTTAACACGAAATTGTGCAAATATTATTTAAACTCCCGATATCTTTTGCATAAAGTGACCACATGCTTGCCTCCTCAGTCGTCTTAAAGGTTAAGAAATTTTGATTCTTTTTTTGAAAAGTCGGTTCTAAACTGAAATTTATTATCCCGGGGAATATATAATTGCTCCACGTGCTTTGAGGGCACGTGGTTTCGCCACGTGGTTTCTAACATCTCAACCGGAGATAATAAATAAACTCGATTCTAGACATGTGCTTTTTGTTTATTTATTATCCCGGAAAATTACTCCACCTTTCTCCACGTGCTTTTCTCACGTGCTTTCACCCGAGATAATAAATCTTCTTACTCTTTGCCGCTTGTTGTCTGTCTAGCTGCGCGTTTTAAAAACGTGATTTTCCCAGGATTTTACAAATCCCGCCACCCTAAATATCTACCTATCTAGCATCTAAATTTAGTATTACGTAACACGCCGAGCGGACGTATCGTCCAAGGTATTGAATTGCTTTCTCCTCTTTTACTTCTGACTCTGAAGCTTAAAGCCAAGCATTTTATCGTCTCATTTTCCTCTTACTTATTTAATCACTATCTTCTCTTCCTAATTTGTAGCTCTTTTTGCACACATAGAAAGCAGCTGGAGACGTATATAGTTTTCACTCATGTGACGTCACAGTACAACAATTTTTTAGATTTCTCAATACAAAAACATTTCCAGGAAACCACACCAAAGCAACAATTTCATCATTTTTCTACTAATAGCCCTCTCTTTTGCCTGCCTGCCAGGGGGGAAGGGGTTAAAAGGGGGGAGGTAAAGGGATGAGCACGTGGTTTTACGGCGTCGTCCCGCCTTTTATAGCACGCTTCATATTTAAAATTTTGACCAATTTCTTTTTTTGGCAATTATGTATGTATTTTCCCCTAAATTTTCCTCTCTAATTATTTTCGACTCTTTTTCCTTATTACCGAAGAGTCTTGACAGAGATATGATTGATTGATTAATAGTCAACAGATTTGTCTCCCTTTTTACGAAACAATTCATATTTTTTGATAAAAAAATCTTAAAAAACTAATTTATCAAAGTAAACCTAACTCCTTATTACTTGAAAGAATGTCATTTCGTCATTTATTTTTTCCCAGGGGGGAATTTCACCCGTATTAAGTATCAATTAATTAATTAATTAATTACATAATTAATTTCTACACAAAATTATTATCAAGCTTAAGGGGGTATTTTTTCCAACCCCGCTCCTAAATCGTTTGTGTGGGTGTGTGGGGCGTAGTGTAAGAGATGTAAATATGTATACGTTACGTCATCATGTTAAAATAATTAAGATAAGCAAAACCTATAATTTAAGGCACAAAAGATTGTGGTATATCGTGGCGCAGTGATGATAAGTATGTATAATTAATTATTATCAGTACTAAAGACTAGATGCATACATGTTTATTCTTCCACCAACCAATGTCTAGTTACGTAATTAGTTAAATATTACACAGGGTACGTACGTGCGTCGTGCAGAAGGGAGAGTTTTTAACGACACCTGCATGTCTATACCAACCACCCGAGTCAAATAATTTGGAGAGGCGGCGAGAAAGATGGGATTTTTGATCTTTCTGGGAACATAATTGGTAACAAAATTGTTGCTAATTTACGTATATGGCTGATACACAGAGTAGTTAAAGAAAAATCAGTTCAAGACGATAAAAATGTTACTTTTGTTCTACTTTCTCGAAAATCTTTCTTGTTGAAGGTAACGTACGGCATTATCTAAACGTTGTGAGTGATCTTCCTCACAGATTTTGGGCAAATTAGGGTCAATTGATTACAAATTTAATCACTATAAATTTCCTGTTGGGCAGCTTTGGCAGAGATATTTGCATCCGAATAGGTGAAGCGCAGCTTAAAGTTGACAGACTTTATACTTCCTAAATTCGCTGCTCGCTTTCTCCTCTTCGAATGCAAATATCAAATCTACGCATTTGGGAGATCGAGTCTTTCACAAATTTCATAATAATTAAATTTGTGTTCGATTTACATAAATTTCTCCAAAATCTGTAAGCATACGATGTAAGACCTCCATTCTTTCAGAGCAAAAGTAACATTTCTTAATAACAATAAATTCATAGTAAAACAATAGCGACACCCATTTCTTAAAAACTGTTGAAAGGTGTCCATAAAACCATCTTTTTATCCACACTAACTAAAATAACGACTCATCCAGAGACGGACAGACGAGAGCATGAGGAGGAGAGTGACAGAGAACACACACACACAGAAAGAGAGAGAGAGAGCATTCATATTATTCTACATACGTATTTTTGTTAAAAGAGAAAGTCTGGCTGGTTATGTTTGAATGATATGCAGCATCATGATTTCCTGATATATATATTTCCAAGATATGCATTATTAATAAAATTCACAATTTTTTGTGGGGAGCACCTCACCTCAAATTTTTTCGAGTGTCTCGAACACCCTTTTTTTTCTTCGTGTATTATATGCTGGGAGAACGTCTAGCAAGGTGGGTGTGGTTTGGTTTGGTTTGGATTTTATGCGGGCACACAATCATTGGAGAGAGACACATTTAGATAGAGAGAAAGTAAGATAAAAAAGAGAATTACACAGAGAAAGTTCAGACAGCAACACGTATTATTTAGTATACACGACAGTGATGCAAATATCCATTCAGTAAGAGAGAGAGAGAGAGAAAGTAGTGAAAGTGAAAGTTGTGTTGAATAGTCTTCATTTAAAAAAACAAGCAATCACACCAAGAACGAAAAAATTCAAAATTTCTCAATATTTCTGGGGGGAGAAAAAAATTTCTGAAATAAAAATCTGAATATTTCCTCAAAAACTGGGCAAGAGAAAGGAAAGAATTCCCTATTTTTTTATATAATCCTTGCCGAAAATTTCCTAACTGATAAATTGGGCAACACAAAAAAAAAGAAAATTCCTATGGATTCACATGCTCCTATAGATTTCCTCATCTCTAACTTAATGTCAGAGGACCGTGCGGTACGCGCCGCTCAGCCCGGCCGCGGATGCCACGCTATACTTGCCTTTCATAATTGGATGACCTCTGCTCCCCCCGTCTGCTCGTCCGATCGGGGCAGAACCCAAATCCTCCAGCAGCCTTCTCGACCGAGTCGGCATGTCGGGTAAGATCGGCATTGCTGCCGGTGTCACGCCCCCCAACTCGCTCCCCATACTCTCACTGTCCGTCGCCATGGGGGACATGAACCCCCCCACGTCCCGCCTTTCCCCATAATACAACAACCCGCCCTCCTCCCCTGAACGAAACGTGGACGCGATCCGTTCTATACTTCGGTCCTCTTCGGACGCACAGGGCGACACGATGGTGACCTGGCCCCCGTGCCCGTGGTGGATCCGGCCCCCGCCCGGAAGGGAGGAGGAGTACGAGAGAAACCTCCGGTACTGCTGTTGCGGTGAGGAAGCGGCGTCATACTGGTACTGATCCCGGATTAGTTGATCGACCGACTTGAGCACGGAGTGTCGCTCGTCCCCGCCCATCAAGTGGCGGGATGAAGTGGTATAATCCCCCGAGGAGGATGCGCTTCTTTCCTGCATTTGTTGCCGTCTCCTCGCAATTTCCGCTTTGATCCGGACTTTCTTCTCTTCCCGGGAGAGGAGGTCTTCTTCTTCTTCTTCGTCTTCTTCCGACACGTAGGGCGAGGGATGCCAGGAGCGGGATTTTCTGTGGCGCCGGACTTGATGGCGGCGGTGGCCTGGCACGCCGGATGACGACCCGCCCAATCTTCCGCCCGGTTCGCCGTCACTGTTTCGGCGGGATAAATAGCGGGAGGAGGAGGACGACACGTAGGACGCGGTGGGATCGTGGTCGAGGAGATGGTGGTGGTGCGTACCGATGGAATTGATGGCTGTTTCACGGAGCACGCCCCCCGCCGAGGCCCACGAGGAGGCCAGATACGATTGGGAATGGTCCCAGTCGAAGGAGTGGAGTGGTTTCGTGGCGGAGCTGGAGGATGACCGGTGGGGCGTGTGGGTGTGGTGGTGGTGATGGTGGAGCAGGGCGTCATCTTCGAGGGATTCGTATTCGTAGGATTTATACGGAGGCCGGGTCAATAAGCTGGCCGATATCTGGAAGAGAAAGGAAAAGAGAAAGTGGTATAGTTTTTATGGTGTGAGTAACTAACAATGGAGGTCGACCAGGGGATGCGGTCAGATTTTGGGGAAATTAGTGGAAGTTAATGATAAATTTAATTAGAATGAAGTTTGAGAAAGACACGATCTACAAATGGGCACGTTTGCCGCAGATATTTGCATCCAAAGAGGAAAAGTGTGCCGTAAAGTCGAAAAATTTACACTTTCTAAATTTACTGGGTGCTTTCTCTCTCTTCGGATGTAAATTTCTATTTGAAAATCTATATCTAGTTGCACAGTAAATTTAGAAAGTGCAAAATTTGTTGACTTTTCGGATGCAAATATCTGCGCTAAACGTGTCCATTAGGAGATCATGTCTTTCCCAAATTTCACACTAATAAAATTTACGATTAATTGACACTAATTTCTTTTCAAAATCGGAGCGCATACGCTGGGAGACCTCCATTGTAAGTGAGAAAGGTGGGTAGTGGTGGTAGTGGTAAAGGGGGGTCGGGGGCGGGGGGCGTGCAAGGGTTAGTGAGAGAGAGAGAGAAACGTAAAAAAGAGAGAGAGAAAGTCGACAAAATAAAGAGAAAAAAATAAACAAAAAAGTAAATAAAAGTACAAAAAATAGAACAAAATCCAAAAAAGAGAAAGTAAAAAGAGAGAAAAAAGGGCACAGACAGACACAAATATACAAACACGGGAGGAGAGAGATTTATTTATTCGCTCATTTGCATAATCATACTCGATCAAAATCCTGAACCTCGCTGTCCCCGTCTTCTTGAATGGGCGAAAATTGTAGCAGGGAAACTTTAGGATCGGACATTTGACGCCGGTGGCTCTTCAGCTTCCGACTTAGAAGTGGACTTGCCCCTGCTGATCTCGATATTCCCACCGAAAGGTCCGTTCTGCATCACCAACCCATCAATTTTTTTTACAATTTTTTTCACAATTTCCTATAACTGATAAATCCCCCATTTAAAACAAAACCCTTCCTCCCTTCCACCCCCTCACACCCCGACTAAATCCTGCCCTTCCTCATCCTCCTCCTCCTCCCCTTCAACAACACAAGTATAGTAAGTTTGGAAGATCTGTGCGTGCTGTGAGTAAGTGTGTGCCTGTGCCACTTATCATTTCTTTTTTAAAAAAACCCGCCCCCATGCACCCCATATAAATACTTAGTTTAGTAGGAGTAGAAAATTTCGAGCTTGTTTTATACATTAATTTTATCGTTATTTATTAAGAGAGATGCAAATTAATAATGAATAACAGCTTCAAAATTTGGAATACCTCGACCTCAAGCCTTGCTCTGCTCGGGAGGTGACGGCATCCAGCCGCGCGCCGAGTTCGCGGTCCCGCTCGCGGAGCTGTTCCAACCTCCGCCGCTCTTCGGAGAGGAGTTGGCGCCTTTCTTCTTGGAGCTGTTCGCGCAGGGAGCGGATGTAGGAGGGGAGCTGGTTTGAGGAGGAGGACGTTAGGCTGTCCAGGCCCCCGCCGGTGAGGGAGGAGAGCTCCTGCTCCAGGGCGGACGACGAGGCGGGCCCTTTGTTCAGAAGGTGTCTCAAGTCGGGCGGGAGGCAGGCCGCGAGTTCCGCGAGGTTGGCGTTCCAACTGTCTTGGGAGGTTTTGTGGGAGGGGAACAACCCCGCGAGGACGGAGGTTGTCTGGGTGGAGAGGGTGTCGCCGTAGGACCGCATGCCGGGGAAGGTGGATGCCGTGGAGAATAAGGAGTGTGACATGGGCATGGGATAAGCCACGTCGGGTTTCGTGCCCATGGAGGAAACGACACTGGAGGCTGGGGGAGAAAAGAGAGAGTTAGAAAAATTTTGTTAATTTGGGGGAAAGTTTATGGAGGAAAGGAAAGAAATTTTAGGGATTTGGGGAAAACAGGGACAAAATTTGGGGAGAGATTTTGTTAATTTAAGTTTGTGAAAAAGGGCGATAAAATTTGAGGGAAAAGTTTGATTTTTTTAATTTAAGGGGAAAATTTATGACAAAAGGAAGGAAAACATTTGAGGAGAAAGTATGATTGTTTTTAATATAAGGAGAAAATTTGTGAATAAATGAGTTCGAAAATTTGAGTCGGAAACAGGAGGGATTTTTTTTATTTGGCGGAGAAATTTTTTAGTGGTGTGTGCGTACCTTGCAAGAGGCCGAGAGCAGAGCCGGGTCGTGGCACGGGGTCGGACACATTCATAGAAATTTTCCTAAGGTTGCTTTCACTCGCGGAAGGTCGTGAGAGAGAAAGCGGGGAGAAAGGGTACTGACGAAGCATCCCGTCTGCTGACTGCATCCGCAATGGAGACACCGACCTAAAAGAGAAACCAAAAGTTAATTTGATTCACTTCGCATGCAGAATCCGATCATTTTCAAAACTAAATTCTACATTTTCCCGATTTTTTATGCATTTTATTTACTTAAAACACTTCCATTTTCTTTCAAAATAATTTTAAACTTAATTTTGTACAAATATAATCACGAATAGGTTACAACAAAAATATCCCACAATTACTAAATAAAAAAGAAATTTTGTCCAAATTTGAAATACAATCACATAAAATTTAAAGTACAACAAAAAATTTACGAAAATATATTTCACAATTAATTCTTACTTTAATTTAAAAACAAGAAAAGTTCAACTCCAGCTTCATAACAATTTGTATTATAAACCGATTTTCTGATAGAAACTAAGTTTTTTTTTCCAAAACCGAATCTTACACATCAAAATATACAATTAATTCTCACCTGAACTGTTCCTGTGACCTGTGTCTCTCCCTCTTTTTGGTCGAAGGCAAGGGCGCGGCTTCCTCGGGCGGCAGGCAAGGTAACTTTCTCCTCATGCGCAGTGACTTTTGTGAATCTGTCTCGCTCATCGTGTCCGAAGAGTCGCCCGCTCCGGGAGGATCGCGACCACTCCGCGGCGTCCCCACCGGCGTCCCTGAAGTGACAAAAAGAATATTATCAGGGGCGGATATATATTTACGAGAAATATGTATTTAATATTATTTGAAAAAAACGCCAAAAATTTCGAAAAGAACCATCAAATATAAATTCTCGCAAAATTTGTATTTTTTAATTTTAGTTTGAATGTTTTGTGGTCCAATTTCATCGAGAAAAAAAATTCTTCTCGCATCTTTCAAGCAAGAAAAATACAAAATATGTACGCATTTTTCGAAAAAAATATGTAAAAGATTGAAAACCTAGATATATGTTACAATGTGTAAAAATATGTTGAAATTTTTGTGATCGATACAAGTTATGGAAAACACCCATAAAGTTTGAGCGTCATCAAATGCAAAGCTTGAAAATAAATAAATATCCGTCCTCCGCTAATTATGCAAATCTCAGACTCACATCCACCATATCCACCTTGTGATGAAGCTCCTAGTTGACTACCGGCCTGCTGGAGGCCAAGAATCGTTTGACCCCCGGAACCAATGAAGGTGCCGAGACTGGTCACCACGGCGGGGGTCAAGGTCATCCCGGCCGGCAGGCTTTGCCCGATGAGGACGGTGGGTTGTTGTTGCTGTTGCTGAAGAGATGAGCCGTCACGCCGCTGAATGTCGCTCGAACTCCCGCGCGATCTCTTCTTCATGTGCTGCTGTTGGTGCTGCATGGCCATTTGCTGTTGGTACATGTGTGCTTGGGCGGGGCTCAGGGCGCCTGAAAATAAAGTACAAAATAATATAGGCTCATAAAAAAATTGTAAATTATAGATTTTCAAGATGACAGAAAAAAAACTCTTGAAAATGGCAAAAAAATCCGTAAAAATTCGAAATTATTCATTAAATAAAAATTTTGTTTTGTTAAAAAAATTAAATAAAAAATTCGGAACAACATTTACATAAATGCTACAAAAAAGTCATTAAATACGAAAAACCACGAAATAAACATATTTATATATAAATATTGCGAAACTAAAAATATGCAATTAAATAAAGAAATCACGAATTCTAAAAATTCTAAACAAGCTATGAGAAAGTACGCAGCTAAAAAATAGTGAAAGTGCAAGAATAAATCTGAGAAACGAAAGCAAAAAAATAATTCCGAAAAAATCTTGAAAATAAAATTTCCACAGAAACTCGCAAATTATCAATATTTTACCAATAACTCCCATCCCCACGGTCCCCTGTTGACCTTGCTGTTGCTGGGTTAAAATTTGATACGATGGTTGCGGCGAGGTTACGAACTGCTGCGTCCCGAACTGTTGGAGCCCCGTGGACTGGGACACGGTGGGAAGGCCGGCCTGCGTGGAGGCGGACGACAAGTAGGACAACTGCTGATTCTGGCGTTGGTAGGAGGAGTCGTGAATGGGGGCGAAGGCGGAGTGTTGGTGGGAAATCGAGGATGGCGGCGCACCCGACGTGTTCACTTGCGAGTAGGGATCATACGGTGAAAGTTGCTGTTGCTGCTGCTGAGTGGTCAACCCACTGCCGCCAGTCGCCAGGGGAAAGGCCAGAGTTTTCTCGTCCGACGTAGGCGACGGGCGTGGCGAAGTGCTTCCCAAACCTGGAGGTTAATAAATGTTATAAAATTTTATCCTTATTCTTAACACAAAATTTTGTACATGAAAAAGTGCAAAATTTTAAATGAAGTTATTTAAAATTATACCAAAATTTGTATTACATATTTTGAAAGTTTGCATTTTATCCGCTAATTTTTAGTTAAAAATTTTTTAATTGAAAAATACAAAATTGTAAATGAAATTATTTAAAATTCTGCAAATTTGTACTGTCTCTCGCACCCTGCATAATTTGGAAGCATGTATTTCATCCGCTAATTTTAGTGCAAAATTTGCAAATGAAAAATGCGAAATTTTAAATGAAATTATTTAAAATTCTACAAATTTGACCTGCCTCTCGCACCCTTAATCAATCAATACTCCCAAATTACGTACAGTACGCTCTTTCATCTCCTTATACGCATACCTAACGCCCTACTAAAATCCGCCAAAAGTCCACTAATCGATCCCGCCCCTTTCGCTCCCGCCGCTCCAGGCGCCGCCGCAGGATGCAGCCCACTTCCCGCCGCACCCGTCCCCATCAACTGTTGCTGCTGCTGGTTCAAAATCTGTTGCTGTTGATACTGGCTGACTTCACTTTGCGTGGAATGTGGCGGGACGGGCGAGGACTGCGGTTGGTTTTGGTTTGCCGCCGTCATTCTCCCGGTTAACGGGTCATACACGTTTTGACCTTGCTGCACCTGCTGGGCCAAGTGTTGGTCGGCCTGTTGGAGCCAGGTCTGCTGCTGGGCGAGCTGTTGGGCTTGGGCTTGCTGGGCTTGGAGCTGTTGGAGCTGCGAGGCTTGCAAGCCCGCGGCAGGTGGCGGTACTGGTACGGGTTGTTGTGCCGTTGAAAATGCGGGTTGTGGCGCGGCGAAACTTCCCGCCCCCTGAAGTGGCGGGAATTGTTGCTGTTGTGCGGGTGGAATGGGGGACGTTGAAGTGGGCGGGAACGCGCTCCCGCCTAATTGTTGCTGTTGATATGGTTGCATTAGGCTGTCTGTCATCATCGGACCACCACCACCAGTTGGACCCATAAGTGAAGGTGGCGCTGGTTGTTGTTGTCCCCACTCGTTCGTTGTCGTCGGTGCTGTCGTCGGCATCCCCCCGATACCCGTCCCCGTATGGTCCGGCATCATTTGTCCCAACTGCGGAAAATACATAATTTGGAGTGAAAGTCGTTACAAAAAGGGAGGAAAATTTATATTAGAGAGTTGCGAGAGAGTAATTTCTTGCGAGTGTAATTTTGATTCTAAATCAATCTCCAAAATAATTCAGAGTGAAAGTCATTCAAAAATGGTACAGTTTCATCATAGACAAAACATTTATTGTAATTCTGATTGTAAATAAATTATCGGTGATTCATCTACAATCTAGCAATAATTCAGCGTGAAAGTCATCGTAAAAGCTGCGCAATTTCATATAAGAAAATATGTTTTTTGTGATTGTGATTGCAATTTTGACTAAATAAATTTCAATCTACAATCACACTCACAAAAAATCACCCCTCCTCAATCTCCCCATTACCCCCCGTACCTGCTGCTGCTGCTGCTGCGACTGCTGTATTGAGCTTTGTCTCATAGGGTCAATCATTTGCCCGCCATCTGTCGTTCCCCCAAACATATTTTGTTGGCCTTGACCTTGACCTGACTGACCTTGCTGGGCGTGCAAGGCTTGTTGTAACTGTTGTAGTTCGGAAGGCTGCTGCTGCTGTTGTTGCTGGTGCTGCTGTTGGTGTTGAAGGTGATGCAGCTGGTGGTACGGGTCCGACGGATTTTGCACCATCTGCTGCGGCATGTGCGCATTAACGTTGGAATGGGCCAGCGTCGTGGCGGAGGAGAGGGCATTGTCTTGCAGGTGAGTATTCGTTACATTATTATTAGTTGCATATTGATTGAGGCCGCCTTGTTGGTGGGGTTGGTGGGGGTGGACGTGGGCGTGGTGGGGGTCCACCTGCTTCTGCTGCTGCTGGGTCGGCAACGTCCCGTCCATCGAAGAAGAAGGCAGTCTGTTATCCAGCGAACGTTGGGGACGAAGTTGGGAGCGGGGTTGGTGTAAAACGTCCCCCTGAATCCCTCGCCGAGATCCACGTGGCGTCAAATCACCGCCAGGCATTGTGGGTTGAAATCCGCCTTTAAAATGGGACAAAATTCGGTAAATTATGTATTTTTACGCTACTCAAACTCTTGGAGTACTAGATTTTCCTCTCAGTGTTTCGGGTGAAAGTAACCACTTGCAAGAAATAAGGGGAAGAAAGTGGTTTCTTGCAGGTAAATATTTTGAAATGCAAGAAATGCAAGGCGCAAGAAAATCATCCTTCCCGCCGCACGGTGCGTGGCTAGTTGGCGCATATTTATTGCACTTTCTCCCAATTTCTTGCACCTTGCATTTCTTGCATGTAGCATTTCTTCCATTTTTTAATGCAAGAAATGTAGCAAACTGCTACGAAACACTGCTTTCACCAACTTTTATTTTACCACGCCCCCACAGCAAGAACTATTTTGGTCCTAAATCAGGAGTGGTTAGTGAGTGTGATATAGGAGCAAGTCATGTGCGACTGCCTGACGCTGAGTAGGTGACAGCGTGGACGTGTTCATTAGTCACGTGGGTGAAAGTAAGAGTTACGCGACATTTTAATATATCACTTTCTCCCACACACACAATTACACACACACACTCGTCAAAGGTCTTTTTGAGAAATGAGGGGATAATCAGTAATGACAGGATTTTCAGGGAGAGGACGGAATTTCCAAGCAGATAAGCAAAAGTGAAAGCAAAAAGTGAAAGCAAAAATCCTTCACAATTAATTAAAATATTTACGATACAAAAAAATTAGCAGTTTTTTTTCATGGACAGAAGAAGATGAAGAATCTCGGGTGTCTGACGGGGGAGGTCCTGAAATTGCACCATATACATAAATTAGGTATGAAATGGATGATTAAAAAATTAAATTTATCCGCGAAGAAAATTTTCTCCCGCCCCAAAAAAATACGAAACGGGGAAAGTATACGAATACACATCAAATTTTGAGCAGGACGTATTTTACCGGGGTAAAAAAACTAGCTAAACACACACACGATGTGCGGGGCTAAGAAATGTACACAGTTTTACATATGCATACATATGCACCACCACCACAACCAGAGTTTTTCCACCCGAGAAACGAACAAAAATGCTAATTTTTTTTTTCAACATCGTTCAATCAGCAACAATTTAAGCCAAACACAGATACATAAATGTCACACATATATTTTTTTTGCGGGAGGGGGCAAGAGGAGAAAGTTATCCGCGAACAAAAGCTAAGCCACAGAAGAAGAAGGAAAAAGAGAAAGTAGAAAAAAGTTAATTAATTAATGGCCTCTTCGTTGTCGTCATCATTTGAACGTTGCCGCAGTGGAAGTGAAAATCCTGGTTGGTTTTCCACACTTTATGGACGCTCCTTTAAAGTAACGGACAAAATTAAGTCGTACAAAAAAATCGCGGTGTTACACATGCAATTTACAAAATTAGGAGAAAGTTATACCGTTCCTAGGAAATTTTTTAACAAAGTTTAGTCGAACAGGGGACAATCATAACTAATTGTTTTTCCTTAAGATACAAAACGGGGGAAATAAACCTTTTTATATATTATTAGTCAAGAAAAAACGTGGCGAAAGTATTACGTCACGAATTTATCCAGACGTAAAAATGACATAATTCATGCACCGTACAGGAAAAGGATCACATTTTGTGTTCTTCAAATTCTGGACATGTCTTTTAATTTCCTCGCCTAATCTACACTCGCCCACGCCACGAGAGAGAAAGTGATCCCCATCGCGACTGAGCTCCAATTACACCCACCGTTTCTGCAAGCCATGCCAATCTCCGTGTACAAAGGTACACGGGCAAGCAGCCAAGATTGACAGACAGACAGACAGACCTGCTTTCACTTGGGTCAAGGCGAGTCCTTTCCAACTACAGGAAGGAGAAAGTGAGTGAAAGCAACGATAGGACATGTCAACCGTATGTGTGTGTGTGTGTGTCCGGGTGTAATGGGTAGATTAATTTACATAAGCCAGTGGAAGGCTTTTAAAAATGGCGGCTAGTTACGTAGGTTTGGATATTGCACTCTAAGAAATTTTATCACAGACTGGTGACTACATTGTTAGAAAAATGTGGTAAATTCAGCTAGAATACTCCATACTCGTATTGATTTGGTAATAAATTCCTAGAAAATTGACAGTAGTTTGTTTCAGAGTGGTAAATTTGTCATTAGTACAAACTTACAAAATGGTAATGCCCGTTATTACCAGGACCGGTAGAGACATATGTGCTCTGGTTAGTTATGATTTGACACCAGTTTTCTAAGAGTGTATATGTGACTCTACCGGATGGTGATCATACGCCACCGTTAGGAAATAATCCACCACTAGCTCGGTAACGAAGAAGCACACCACCACCAACACGTCAAAATCTACAAAATCCTGTAGACTCACGTCTATCACCGGAATTCTTAGAGTGTACAAACGACCTGAAATGATCACAATGCGTACATATTTTACAAAGATGTGCTTTCTCTCCTAGAAAATAAATCCGGTTACTTTTCCAAATTACGCAGTACTTTCCCGCTAAATATTAAGTGGTTGTACGGCTTACTCCTTACGTATTTATTAGTACCGGGAGAGAACAAGTAAATGAGGCGGGACGACGACCATACCATTCCAACAAGGAGAAAGTAGTCGTAGTCGAGACAAAAATTAATGGCATATAAAAAGAAATAGTAAGAAATACGAGAGAAGAAATAGAGAGAGAGAGAAAGAGAAAGTAGTAAAAAAGAGAAAGTTCATGCTACGCCATCACCGTCACCATCACCGCTCCTGATTTTTCCCGCTTTCACTCTTCTTGCTTTCACTTTTGTTTTTGGTCGGCTGGAAAAACTCTGGAGAAAGTGGATCGTCACATTTTCCATCCACCACCACTCCGACCATCCACCACCACCAAACTAAACTCTGACTATTTTATTTTATTTTTTAACTCTACAAATTATTTTGGGAGATTTTTTTTTATTTTCCAAAAAGTCAAATCTTCTTTATAAATCGGGCAAAATTTCGAAATTTTTTTTCAGGACCAAAAAACATCCAAAAATACTTAATTTCTTTACATACCTTGCTGATGCTTCAAACTAGTCACGAGATCTCCCCCCGTCGGACTTCCGCCTTCATCTTCTTCCTCCGGAATTGTATATACTTCACCTGGACTGTGATCATAGTACAGATCTCCGCCACCACTGCCACCACCACCACCACTCCCGCTTCCACTAGGTCCGGCACCCCCCTTCCTCCCGCCATCATGATCCCCTCCTCCTCCCCTATCGCTATCATCACTCTCCACCGATTCCTCCTCACTGGAAGACTTGTAATCGTCCAAGTCATGTTCCCTTAGGACGATAGCTTTCCTCGGTCCGGGCGGCGATTCTGGCGACTGTACGTCTCCCGACAACGGCGGGGATTTCGAAATAAAACCCCGCCCCCTATTATCCCCCCTCCTCGCGACATTATTCCTATTCGAATGCATCGAATTGGGCGAAGGACTCTCCGTAAAGGGCGAACCTCTCGGCGAGGGCGACGGCGAAGGGGACCTTGACCGAAAAATGGGTTGAAATCTATCCTCCATCGAATCGCTTTGGCTTTGGCGTTGCCGCCGTTTTAACGTCGAATCTACAGCGGACTGAAGGCGGGATAATTCTTCCATGAGAGCGGTCGTCTTCTCGTCGGGAACGGGTGGCTGTGGTGGCGGCGGTGGTGGTGGGGCGGGTGTGGGTTCTTCATGCCCCCCCTCGATCGGGGTCTCTCTCAACTGTTGCATCGTGTAGTAGTCGTAGTACCCGTTTTGCGGGGGGGAAAGCACCGAGGCGGTCGAGCTTCGGCGCGAGTCCGGGAGAAAGTCCACACTCGGGGCGCGACTGGGAACTGCTTTAGCGTTAGTGGAAGAAGAAGAAGAAGAAATAAGAAAAGAAGAAGGCTTTGCTTGGCTAGAAGAAGAAGAAGAGGCGGGCGTGCTGGTTAGCATGCTTGGGGTGGAGTGGTACTGGGGGGGAGGAGGGTGTGAGGAGGAGGAGGACGAGGAAGGGTACGAACTAAAGGCCACGTCTACGTGGGGAGGGCTAATTTCATCGTCAAGACCACCACCGTGGTGCGTCTTCTCGGGGGAAAATATGTCCTCGAAGGAGGGCCGGCGACGGTGTTGTTGTTTCGCGGAGGTGGAGGTTGAGGTGGGAGGAGGATGGGGGGAAGGGTGGGGTTGAGGCTGGTGGGTGTTATCCCACCCACCGACGAGAACTTTCTCCTTATTATGAGAGGAAATTCCTTCAAGGGTGGTGGATTTTTGGTAGGGGTCAAACTCACGCTCGTGCTGGAGGTGTTGTTGCTGCTGCATCGTGCCACCGCTGCCGCGTCGGTTGGGGTCAATTGCGTCCATCTGGGGAAATGGGAGGATTTTATTTTTTTAAAGAAATTTCACCTTATTTCGGGACAATTTCAATGGAAAAAGTTGGTGATTACAAAAGTTGTCAAATTAAGTGTGGAAAGTTTATAGTTTTTTAATCGAGAAAGTTGATGGTTTTAAAGCGAAATAGTACTAAATATTTACCCCTTGCTGTCCTGGTTGCTGCTGCTGTGCTTGCTGCTGTTGGTATGAGAGCGGAGGTCTCATGCCTTGAGCCGGGTGTTGGCCAGCGGGGGCGGCAGTGGGTGTGGCAAAGTGACCCATCTGCTGCTGCTGCTGCTGTCTTTGTCTCCGATTGTTTATACAGTTTCCACAGGTCCATTCAGGCCTCTGCCAGACAAAAAATCATCATAACGCATAAGTTCCATGTAAGAAAGTCTGCATCTAAAATGCCACTTAACCAGAGCTAGCATTGGTAAAAAAGCTCAAATTTACCACCATTCAAATATGCCAGATATGGGAGAAAGTGTCTTTTTACTAAATCCCTTTGCCACGTTTTGCATAATTATCAACATCCACTTTCTCAAATAAAAAAGACACCTTTTCCCACTAGTCATTGAGAACAAATGGTTTGAAAAAAATGAAACTCTGCCCTCGCCCATCCAACTAACATTTTCTCCTTCACCTCGTCATCCTCCCCACAAAAAGCCGCCCGACCCTCCAGATATCTGATGTTTGCCTCTTTTATTATACACGAAATCTATCCTTCGACTTTCTCCACTCGACCAGAACGAAGGACGATGGTAATGCTACGCTTTCCACGCCGTTTGGCCTGGTGGGAGGAGAGGGCATGACGTGTGGCGAGTGAACGTTTACTTTACACACGGAAAGTGAGTGAGTGAAAGTAAGTATCGACTCGTCCACTCGTCCAGTCGTCGTCGTGCTAAGAGAAAGGAAAGGGATCAATATCTACTATCTTTCTCTCTGCCCATTTAAATCGACCTAAATGTTCACATTCCTTCCTTCCTTCCTCATTCCGGCCTTTCACGATTTCTCCCATTTTTTTACCTCTCTCCCTCTCGCTTTCTCTCTCTCTTCAAGGGAAAGTCTCAATTGGAGCGGAAAACGGCAAGTTTTTTTCTTCCTTTCAAAATGAAACGTGACATGAAGAGAGATAGTTTTTTTTGTTTGTTTAATCTCCCATAAACTTTTATGGGAAAAGTGAGACTAATTAATTACAGAGTTAATCAATTAATGGAGATTGGTAAAATGCAGGAAATTAGCTTTTTTAAACAACGAAACGTGCTATGAGGAGAGATAATGGTTATTTTATTCGTTTAATGTCACACATGGGAAAAGTGAGACTAATTAATTACACGGTTAATTAATTAATTAACGTTGCTAAATTGAAGAAAGTTAGCTTTCTATTCGAAACGTAACGTGATAATAAATATATACGATTTATGAAGAGAGATTCGTTCAATGTGAGACAAAATTTTGTGGGGAAAGTGATATTAAAATTAGTAAAATAAATTTTCAAAAAAAAATTCAAAAAATTTTCAAAAAAATCGATCATGTCTTTTCTGACGTACCTTAGATTCAGGATGTGGAGACATTCCACCGCACCGAGAGCATACAATGAGCCGACAATCGGCACACTCTTGTCCAGGCATGCCGTCCATCTTCCCACTCACCTAAAAAACATGTCCAAAAATTTTATCAAAAATTCGACACAGAAATAAATCGTAATCTTATTAAATGATTTTACTCCATAAAATATATGCAAGTTTCCAATTAAAACTATGGTCTCATTTTTCCCCAAAAATTTACTAAAAAAATTTGTAAAAGTCGAAATTATTAAGATCATTATTATTATTGTCACTTACATCTCTTTGTCGACATAGGGGGCACATTTTGACTCCTCCACTGGGGTCGAGGGGGCCGGGTTGTTGTTGCTGTTGTACTTGAGCTTCAGGTCTGTAAAAAGAAAGCAAATGATTTGTATCTAAAATCAATAAATTATTATGCAAAGTCATGAAAAAAGTGTGGGTGGATATTTTGTCACATAATATGTCCCGAGTAAAAATTGTGTGTGATTTTATGCCAAATTTGGCTCGGTTTCCTCCAGAAAAGCTTTATGCAGAGCGATTTGGGGAGAAAACTTGGCAGAATTATGTACATAGAGTTTTGAAGAATGAAGCGGATACAAATTTTCAGGAGGATTATGTAAAAAAAAATATGCAGAATATAATATGCATCCAGCTATTGTGGATTACTGCATAACTCTAAACAGTGATTTCTACTCGAGATATGTATCTTATCGAATGATGCAAATATGAGAATCATTTTTTTGTGTAGGTGAAATAAAAAATATGAGGCAAAATGAGACAATTCTCGATAATCATAAGTTTCCATGGTAAAGTTGTTGAGGCACAAAATCCATGCAAAAAAGTGTGCATGGGAATTTTACGATAAACTATCATGTCATGCAAATCTGTTTTTCTACGCGAACTTTAATACGAGGCAAAATGAGACAGCGGACGATAATTATGAGTTTCCATGGTACATTAGGTACATTTTCTGCAAAGAATTGAATCAAATTTCTACATAAAATCGGATGAAATTTCGGGCCAAATTTCTGCAGGAAAACTTCCGTTCGATTTTTACTCGGGCACCCCTCCTCGTGCCCATAATAATAGGATACGATTTTCTCCCTTCGTGCAAAATCTATGATTTGCCACGACTCTGGTTGGCTGCCTACCAGTTATTGTCATTCGTTATTCATTCTAAGTAAAAAAAAATCTGCCTTGACAAAAGGATTCCTCGTTTTCTGCTTACATAATTTAATTGGCTGGAAGCCTCTCTACATACTTGCCAAGAAAAAAAAACATGGAAATTCTCCTCTTATCTCGGCTCATGGATCGTGACCCTATCTTCACTTGCATAACTGTGAAGATTCTTATTCACAAATTTTAAGCTCTCAAATTTCGTGTCCTGTTTTTGGAAACTTTCAAAGTTTCCAAATGTGGACTTTCTGCCTCGACAGAAAGTTTCGACAAGCTTCTACTTTCTGTCTCAAAGTCCCAGGATTATTTCAACTTCCGAATGTTTGCAAATTTTAGTTGTGTGCAAATTTTACTACGTACTTAATTACGTATATCTTAGGGTTAAAAATATCCAGGAAACAGGGACACAATTGTTCATTGTAATTTTCTAAATTTTGGAACAGTTTCAACTTTTATAAATGAAAATACGTCTCAAATCTGAGAGATCTCATTGAAATTGTTTGTAAAATTTTGCAAACATTTCGAAATTTACAGCGTTCTAATGAACGAATTCTCCATTTTTTTCGAATAAATGAATTTATCGCCTCCCTAATGATAACCTTTGCGTGGAATAAACTAGTTTAAACAAGATCCCAGCTTTCTCCCATGTTAAAAAACCTTCTACACGGTCCCTCGTGCATATTTATGATTTGTTTGCCCAGGAGTTGCTCAAAGTTTCATTTTTCTCCACCCAAAGAGTACGCGATACGACCATCAAGACGGCAATTAAACCGACTGCAAAATTTATTTATCCGACTCTCTCGCTCCCACGTGGTTTCCAAGAAGAACGAAACTCACCACCCAAACCCAATGTTTGTTCCATGGAAAATAAATGTGTGGACAACAGCAACAAAATTAATTCCCATCGGATCACAACTAACTATTGGTCAAATTTTACTCGCAAAATTTCCCCCTTTTATTAAACCTTGGTACATACTTGCATATTCGTTTTTTACCGAAATTTCCGAGACTTGACGGGTTAATCATACTGTGAATAGAATATTGGTGAAAATTTTACCACCATAAATTAGGAAATTTTACTTTTTTGTAAAAAAAACCCACAAAATTCGTCACTTTTTGATACATTTTATTTCTTCTTTTTAAGAAAGGGGCCATCCATAAATTACGCAAGAGGGGGGTCTCAAGCTCCAATGATATTCTGCTGATGTTACACATGTTAAAGGGGGGAGGAGGGTCTAAAAAATCGCCCTTTTTGCATTACGTAATTTATGGACGGCCCCAAACCCTATAAATAAAAACCAGCCTAACAGGTTGCCATGTTGGGCACGTGGGGAGGAATGCCGTGTGTGAGTGGAAGGAGGAGGCCGTGGGAGGAGGAGTCAATTAGAGGAGGTCGAGAGGAAAAGTGGACTCCACTTTCACTTTCATCTCTCTCCAATACAACGACCGGCAGTAAAGTTGTTGTTGTTGTTCAAGCATTAAACCGGAGAACGACGAGGACGACGACAAGATTCAATTGTCCACTTGAGAGAACAAATTATCCGGTAATGAGTTTTCCTCCCCAATTTACCTCCTCACATTTGGACCAGGGTTTCAAAAATAGATTCCAAATTCCTCCTACTTTCACCCGTAACTTGGTACAGCCTTCTCTCCCTTTTTGACATTTACTAAAGGAAACCAGAAAATGAAATTCGTCCGTGCAGAAATATACGATTTAGGTATTTGCCCGAGGAAAAATAGAAATGAAATTCGTCACGGGTCAAAATTTAAATGTCGGGAAACTTAGGAATATTGGCCATGTTTTCCCTAGTGAACATTTTAACGGCTCCGAAGCAGAAATTTAGCCCGATTTTCTACAGAAACGAAGCAGAATTATGCACATACGGTTCTGTAGAATGAAATCAACAGAAATTTTGGACCGGATTATGTAAAAAAAAAAAAAATGCAGAATATAATATGCATCGAGATTTTCTCGATTAGTGCATAATTCGACACGATGATTTCGCTACGTGTCGAAATTAAGGTGTCGTGACCGTGTCGTCCTACTTACCGCATCATTCTCTGCTGCTGTTGCTGCTGCTGCTGCTGTAAGTGTGGGGCAGGCTGAGGAGGTAGGCCGGTGGTGTTGGCGGTGGCTGCTGGGCCGTGTTCGAGTTGTTGTTGAGCTTTCGCCATGACATTTTCAATCATGGCTCTCTCCTCGGCACTCAAGTGACTCAGGTCAACATCTGGCACGGGAGCCGCCCCGCCCGGAGGTGCTTGCGAGACCGCCACTCCTGCAAAATCAGAGAGAAAGCAATTACTGTGAGAGATCAAAATAGAACCAAATCCCAGAAATGTGTCTCCTCCGACAAACTTTGTGCATTTGCAGGACTCTAAGTAATGGCTTTGACCATCTGAACCAGAACTACAATCGAGGTCTATCTCTGTATGGGCATAAATAGATTGTGATTAAACTAGTGTCTTCCGAAGACAAAGCTTAATTAGTGTGGAATTTGGGGAAGACGCGATCTCAAAATGGGAATGTTTGATGAGATATTTGCATTCGAAGAGGAGAAAGGCGTAGCAAATTTGGAATTTTTAAAACTTGTCAACTTTAGGACGCGTTATCTCTTCTTCGGATGCAAATATTTCTGCCAAACGGGCATTATATCTATTGCAAATTTAACACGAATTAAATTTGTGACACATTGACACAAATTTGCTAAAAATTGGAGAGCATGCGCTGCAAGATCTTCATTGTTAGAACGACTGGACCCCGAATTGTAGATTTTCCTCATTTGTTAAAGAGAATTTCATTTTTTATCAGAAGCGATTTTGAGAGTACAAAACCCTCTCAATTTTCCCCCGGCTTAATTTTGACAATAGAAAATCTCATTAAGTTTGAAAAACAAATGCAAGTTTTTCAATAAATTTTTACTTCAAAATTTCAAACTTTGCAAGCTTACTTTAAACACAAGATTTGTATCCGTGTCCCAAAATATTTAAAACTAAATTCGTTCCAAGATTTCGTAGACAATTTTAAATCCATTCTTTTCACAATAAATCCCGTAGGCGAGAATGAAGCCCGGAAAATAATCCCTGATTTAGATTTGTACCACTTTTTTGTACTTTATTTATGTTGGTCGGCGGCCAAAATGTTGTTTTCTTGTTTTTTATGATACAATTTGTAGAAAAATCAATTAGATTTTATTCCAAAAGTAAAAATTTTCCAAATCTAACCCCACCCGATTTGCATGCTTGCATATCCCTCAAACTATTTAAATCTTAGTTCGTAGACAATTTTAAAGCCATTCTTCTCACAATAAATCCTGAAAAATCCATTAATTTTCACTTCAAAATTTCAAACCTCCAAATTTAACCGCACCCTTCACACCCGATTATCTCGTAAAATATTTAAAACGCAGTTTGAACCTTGTCATATTCTGTAGACAATTTTAAATCCATTCTTTTCACGATAAATCCCGTACGCGAGGAGGAAACCCGGAAAATAATCCCTGATTTAGATTTGTATCACTTTTTTCTACTTTTTTTATGTGGGGCAGCCAAAATGTTGTTTTCTTGTTTTTTATGATACAATTTTTACGACTGATTTCTCCGCTAAATCCGCCTCATCCATTCTTCACCATTACTGACTTGTGTGGCTGGCTGGCTGGCTGGCTGCACCTACGTGTCTGGCAGCGAAGGAGAGAGCTTTCTTCCCGATTATTATTTAATGCAAGGAAAGTGTTTTCCCGGAAAGTGCGGGTCATGCGGGAAGGGTGTCGACGAAGGTGGACAAAATTTTAATCGCACAGGGTTTTTCTATGAAAACACATTTTTCAGTGGGAAAAGGTAGGTTTTACTGTGAGAAAAATGGTAAAAAGTGGGTTTTAGTGTGAGAAAATCAGAAAAACTGCGTCTTGATAAGAGCAGTTTGTACAAAACGTAACGAATGGATATCGAATGGAATCTGTTTTAATAGTGGTAAAAATTGGGAAAAGACAATCTTCTCATTTTTCCCGTTTTGTTTGAATCCTGGTAAAAATAGAAACAACAGTTTTTCATATTTCTCACACTTTCATATGCTTGACTGGGAGTAAAAAATGGTAAAACACGCTTGTCTCATATTTCCCATTTAGTTTAAATCGTGGTAAAGAAATAGAAACCACAGTTTTCCCCATTTCTCACACCTACTTATTCTTGAGTAGTAGTAAAAACTTGAAAAACACTTTTTCCCACATAAATTCACTTTACACTCCAGCCTTTCTGCACGGCCCGGATCACTCAAAGTTTGACACATGGAAGACCCATCTCAGATTGTGTCTCTGTCTGAGGAGGAGAAATCAAGCTTGTCAAGTTTGCAATATGACGAGAGAGAGAGAGAGAAGTTTATTATTCTGCTTGGTGAAAGTGGAGCTTGTGCTTCGTGGAAGAGAGAAAGTCCTATTTTAGGCTTCTTTCTCTCTCTCGCCAAGAAATGTGGTAAGAGAGAGAGAGCTGCAAAGTTGGCCTGCTCACGGATCACGCTCCATCAGAGGAGCACAGGGTTTCACAATATTTGGCAACATTTTCCCACTAGTTTTCTACCAATGTCGTTTCAAGATTAATCCAAAAATTGTGTACAGGCCAGTTTTATTGTAAGTTCATCCCAAAATCAGCGAATGTAAAAATTGTGTCCAGCCAATAGAGGTCGCAATTTCACAACTATAATTAAAATTGGACAGCAAAATCAATTTAAACCGGACAAAATGCGTCCCTTGTGAAATACAATCCAACTTAAATAAAAAATAATAATCGGGGAATTCATTACGAGATCGCAAAAAATATGGCTTCAAAATTCATTTGGGAACTTTCAAAATTATGTTACTATGGGAACTCGGAATGAATACCCCCAACCATTTTTCACCTATTTGAAGTGACATATAATCCATTTTATATAAAAAAATATTGCAATTTTTAAATTTTGTTCCATAATTATGTTCCCAACTCTTAACGAATACCTCGCCCAGACAAAATTCCCTCTACGAAATTCCGGCACCCTGCTCTCCCCAAGCTTGCAACTTTCCTTTCTCTCTCGTCAAAACAGTGGAAAATGGTTTAAGTGCACGTCAAATTTGAATCATTCGTCGATAATTGCAGCAAAAGCGTTGAGTTCATGGTACATAAGTGGTCCCACTTTCTCCATTTATCCGCAGCCCCTTGTGTAACGTGACACAATGCTCACTCAGCCCAACCAAACCGAGTAAGTAAACTACTCAACAATAACTTTTTGACTTTAACAAGTTTTGAAAGTTGATCAAATTTTGGAGAGAGAACATAAAAGCTTTGTGTTGTTTCGCTTTCACTTTCCCACTCCGCCTCGTCCTCGTTCTCGTCGACGGCGTGGTGGTCGTGGTCGTGGTCGTGGTGGAGAGAGAGAGGGAACATGGTCCAATAAGTAATAAGAACAATTTCACAATTTCAGACTCGCTCGGTGATGATGATGATACATTGTGAAATCTAGAAACATCTCGTACCTCGTGTCACAGGGTGCCAAATAAACACGGGCTTTCTCTTCGTAATTGATCAGATATGAGAGAGGATGAATAAGGGAGGAAAATTTATAACTTTTTTAGGGGCAGAAAATTCAAAAATATAATTTGTTTGTGCCTTGATTTTTAGCATATTTTGCTTTAATAGCTAATTTCACCAGGGGCCATGGAACTATTATCTTTTTAAAGATTTAATCGCTCTTTAATCTAAATATAATTGGAATGTAAAAACCATTGTAATACTTACATTTAAAAAAAGAAGGTTCCAAAATTGGCATTTGTAAGAACAACTAGTTTAAAATTATATTTGTAAAAGTATGACTTCAAAATAGGCATAAACTGCTACAAAATTGGTAAAAAATTCGCGAAGAAACCACTATAAAATTGCCTTTTGTCAAAAAAATGCTACAAAATTAGTAAAAAATTTGTAGCAAAACGAACACAAAACTATTATTGAAAAATACCCCTAAATTCGGGTTAAAATTTGCAAAAAAAACGACTGTAGAATTATCCTTTTATATAAAAATACGGCTTTAAAATTGGAATTTGTTAAAAAACTAGTCCAAACATGCTAAAAAATTTGTAAAAACAAAAATTAGCGGGATAAAAAACTCAGTGCAAACACCATTTACGAAACCACAGCCTATATATTCCGAACCCTGTCCACCTTTCGCAACTTCTGCTCCTCCTTTTGTAAACTTTCTTGTCGTCCAAATTCCCCAGATCCCACGCACTCCCTTTATCCCAAAAGTGGGAAATAGTCCATGTATGCACATCCACACATAGTTTCACTCTCAAACCACCGCCACCACCACGAAACCAATGTGAAAGTACAAAGGACCCAATTTCCAAAAGTGGTTCCTGTCCCGACAATACCACTACCACGACGACAATTAAATTTTCCCCGGGAACATTTGTTTGATGATTTCTCAGCAAACAAGAAAACCACCACGACAACCGTTCCCTTTATTCCTGAGATGAAAGTGAGAATCACTATTCGCTCAAGCATGACACCTCCCTATTTATGATTTCCTTCCTTCCATTCTTCTCAAATTTGCGAAATTTGTTTACACAGGCAACACAAGAAAATGAGTATAGGATCGATCCGTTGTATGAAAATTAAAATTAGACAGAAAATTTCTATGGGATTCTAAAATATTTGGATGCCTATTTACATAAAAGTACGTATGCAGAAAAACCCGAGGTATGAAAATTGGTTCATTTTTTGCAGAAAATTTCTACGAAATTCATCCCGCATAAAAATATTCTCTTCATTTCAAAAGAAAAGTACGCACCCGCAGTGTGAAAATCGGCCCATTTTTTTATAGATTTGGGCAGAAAATTTCTACGTAATTTATTCCGCGCAAAAATATACTGCGTGATTACATAGACCAACAAATTCCGCAAAATTATGCAGAAAAATATGCAAATTTTCTCAAATTATCCTACAACTTACCACCAACAGGTCTCTGCTGCTGCTGAAATTGGGACGGATGTTGTCCTCCCATTTGCCCCTGCGGAGGAGGTCCCCCTCTCGGCCCACCCATTCTCATCGGTCCCCCCATACCAGGCCTTGGACTACCACCCCCCAACTGCGGCGACATTCCCCTCTGCTGCTGCTGTTGTTGTTGCTGCTGCTGCTGCTGCTGTTGCCCCGGTGGGTTCATAATCTGCTGCCCTGGCGGCGGTTGTGGCCCATTAAACCTGTGCGGTTGTCCCCCCACACCACCCATCGGACGGGCCGGTCCCCCGAAGGAGGGCGGCCCCGCCCTCGCCCCTGGAGAGGGTCGCGGTCCCGAAAATGTGGGCGGATGACCACCAGGAAACCCTGGTCGTGGCGAACCCGGCGCGGTCGGGCGGGGAAAACCACCCATCCCGCCGGGACCTCCGGTTCCACCCCCCATTCCGCCCGCATTCGGTGGTCGCATCATCCCACCACCAGCACCCATCCCGCCGGGAGGCATTCCACCACCAGGCCCTTGTCCCTGTCCTTGCTGTCCCTGCTGTCCCTGGCCCTGCTGCCCCTCCTCCTCCGTCCCCATAATCGTATTGAGCATCTTGCTCGCAAAGCTGAAGCTGAACATGGTGCCGTCTAAGGAATCGTTTCACACACTTTTATTGCAAAAATCACTCCGCTAAAGTAGAGACACGTGTGGATATTATCACTCTTCAGGTTCGCTTTCACTCTTCTAATTCACGTTCATTTTGTGTGTGAGTGTGTGTGTATGTAAATAAATGCTTATACATAAACCCGGGTTAAAACGTCACGTGGGTGTGGGAGGGGTAATAATTTTTCTTATCTTTCTAGCACGACAAGTTCTCCGCGACGACGAGGTTCGGGTTCTCCTTCCCTCTCGCCGTTCCATATTTTTTACAAATTATTAATTTTTTTCTACTTTATGTTACAACCCGGCAAAGCGGAGGAGCAGGAGAAGAAATGTCCTTCATAATTTTCTCCTTGAAGGTGGAAACTTTCGAAATTTGGGTTTGTTTTCACTTTAATTTTACGACGACGACGAGGATGAGGAAGGCACGACGGGGGAGTTTTGTCAGAAGGAACACATCCTCTCGAGTCCATGGCTCGGCCACACTGTGTGGCCACCCCAACTGCCTGGCGCAAGACGGCGGCGGCCACCACCTTCGAAAACGTAGTGGGATCTCTGGCTGGTTTGGAGGGGGTGCGTGCAGGTGGGACGCGTAAGGAGAGAAAGTGTGGAAGGAGGGGAGAAAGTGGGGAAGAATTCGGGCTGGATGAGCCCCCTCCCCGTAGAAACCGATTATTCGCCTCAACCCGAGAATGAACATTGTGTGCAGGGTGCAGATCGATATGGGTGATGTCGGGTTACTTTCTCTTTTTTCGGGTGGGAGAGTGAGGAGACTGGCGCATAATGTTACACTGCATAACTACTGCAATGGTATAAGAGAGGGGCTGTGCGGGTGGGTATCGCTTACGCAAAAAAATTCACCCTGTAACGTATGTAAGTGGCTTCCGAGGAAAATAAGGATATACTTTCACTTGATGGGATGGATAAAAATATGCGGTGAGAAGGCTAATCTTGTCTCGTGTGGTTGCTCTAATTCGCATAATTTTTTAAGATTCGCACGTTTTCTTAAAGATTCGCACGTTCTCTTAATTTCATTGGTGATTATGTAAATAGGGGCTGTGCAGGTATATCTCTCTCTTTTACAGAAAAATGCACCCTGTAATGTTGCCCCCGTAGAAATATCGGCGAACTTTCACCTATTCTAATGTTATGCTGCTCAAATCCAATCCGGTTAGTCTCGTGTGGTTTCTCTCATTCACACAATTTTCTATTTGAGATTCGTACTTTCTCTTCTTCTTCTCATAATTTCATTCTTATGCAAATAAACTTTTCCCGCTAATAAGTAGTAACTATGCGAGGGAAACTTGTTGATAAGTTTGCTCCTTTGAGGAAAAGGTAACAATATAAGAGAATGAGAGAAGAGCTGTGTATAAGAAAAATCCACCCTGCAGATTTATAACCGAATTATAAGCATACTTTCACTTGAAGAGATCTAATAATACGTATGCTGCTCGAATCTACTAATCCGGGTGTACTTTCTCTCACTCACAGAATTTTCGCAAGATTCGCACTTTCTCATAATTTCATTCGTAACTATGTAAATAAGGGAAATCCAGGCCTCTCTCTCTCTCTTGCACAAAAATCCAACCAGCTCGCCTCTTAAATAAGTATACTTTCAGTTGAAGAGAGATCAAATAATGTGCTGCTACTTGAATCCACTAATCCGGGTGTACTTTGTCTCATACTCAGATAATTTTCTAAGATTTGCACTTTCTCATAATTGATATGTTATGTACTTCGTATTATCATTGCAAACACATCAGAAAAGCTGCCTACATAGGAGTCGAACATTCAAATTCTTAACAAAACCTTAAGAAAAAGTTGTATACCTAATCCAAAAATAAAGAACTTCTATAAAAGTCAAAATAAATTTAAAATAATTTCATAATTTTTCTCATAATTTCATTCTTAAGTTTGCAAATATCCAGGTCTCTTTCTCTCTCTGGCCCAAAATCCAACCTGCACGACCCCCCTGTCTCCTCCGAAATAAGCATACTTTCACTTGAAGAGAGTTCTACTAATGTGCTACTCAAATCTACAAATCCAACTTTCTCTCATTCACCCAATTTTCTCTAAGATTCGCACTTTCTCTTCTTCTTCTCCTCATAATTTCATTCTTATGCAAACAAACTTTTCGCCGCTAAAATAACTCTAAGCGAGGGAAACTTGTTGATAAGTTTATTCCTTCCATTGAGAGAAAGGTAACGACCACTTAAAATGCTTAAGTACTTGAAAATGATGAATGTAAGTGGGTGACAAAAGCCACGTGGTTTAAAACCCGGTCGATATGTGTGCCCTCAATTTAATGGAATCCGTACTTGAGATCGAGGGCTCATCTTTGAATCGTCGTGGGATTAATTATTCGAGTGACGCTTTTTTGACGTGGGACCAATAATTGAATTCGTCTCCTTTCTCCATCTACTTTCTCCTGAAAAGTAATTAAACTGGAGAGACGACACGACATGACGCGACGTGACACGATTTCTCATTTCGTTTTCAACCCAGGGCCACACAAACAGAAGGAGATAAGGAATAAGACGAACATCATGAGTGGTCTGCTATGTCTCGAGGGAGGGGCTCATTCATAAATTGTGGACTTTCAGAAATATTGGGATCATTTCCTGGGTACAAATATGTGGCCTGAGTTTCTGTACAAAAACTGTAGGCAGAGCGACTTGTGCCCGGTTTTCTACAGAAATTTTATCCGATTTTCTGCACAAGGGTTTGTGAGGAGCGATTTGTGCCCGATTTTCTCCAGAAATCTTTTACATATGTAGAGCGATTTTTTCAGAAAACTGAATTATGCACATACCGTTCTGCAGAACGAGACGCATATAAATTTCTGGAGGATTACATACCAAAAACTATGCAAAATACGATATGCATCTTCGCTTTTCTAGATTAATACAGAATTCGACACGGTGAGCTTTTCTAATCATGCTTCCTACAAAAGTAGTGTGTGGATGGCCTATCGCATAATTCAGCCAGCCGGGATCTCATCTTTCTCAGGTCTTGGCAGGTTTGCAAAAAACGTGGAGAAAGTGAGCCAGAGAAAGCAAGCAAACCGACCGAAACTGCCCGACAGACTTTGTGTCTTCCTCTACACACTTAAAAATCTGGTAGAATCACATACACACTCCGTACTGTCAATAGTTTGGTAATAACCTTCTACCGATTTGGTAGTAGTTTATCCCCACGTGGTAAATTCTGCATGGCCACCACACCACCAAACTCTTATGCCCATTATTACCGTGCCGGTAGAGCCATTCTCCGGGTAATACCGGTTTAATCCCCGTTTTCTAAGAGTGTCCCATAAACTACGCTACTACCACCTTTCCCTCCCCACTTTCACCACCCGTGCAATGCAGGCTCCCCATATTATTCAAACATCTGCTTAAACTAAAAGAGCAACAGGAGGACGGTTTTTTTCGTTAATTCCGAAATCATCAGAATCAAATGGTCCGGACTTCTTGCTTCAGGAGGGAGCGATTTCTTCCGCCATTATGAAGGCATTTGTGGACCATGGCAGCGTAAACTTTGTCCAGACTTTGGTCACCACGGCGGAAAGTGTGGCGGCGACGACGACGACGACGCCGAAAAAAAATCATGTCGACGTGACGGACCCGAGTCTAATTGTGTACAATCAGCAGCAGGGGGCGAGTAACAGTAATAAGGAGACGGTCGTCGTTTTCCTCTCCATTTCCGTCATTTGTATAACTTTCTACTTTTCCTACCAATTTTGGAAGAGGAATAGGCGTAGAAGGTGCTCCATTTCGAAGTAAGTTTCCAATTTTTTGCAAGTTCGTGCATAAATGTGTTGTCGGTTTCCAAAAGTATATGTTACTCGAGATATTTTGGTTAGAAATCTCCTCTAAAATGAGGATTATTTCGAAAAGAAAATCAGTGTTTCTTGCGGGTTTGCCACATTTCTTGCAGTGCAAAGCAAGAACCGCAAGAAATGTGAGATGCAAGAAAGGGTAAAAAGTGCTAGAAATACGCTCCATCCAGCCAAGCACCGTATGAAATATAGCGGCGGGCGTGGTTTCTTGCGCCTTGTATTTCTTGCAGGTCAAAATACCCGTAAGAAACCACTTTCTTCCCGTTATTTCTTTGCAAGTGGTTACTTACACCCGAAACACTGATCCAAATTTCCTCTGTACCTCTACCCGTTCTAAAATTAGTGAATATCAAAGTCTGATTGAGAAAGTTTAAGTAGTAAATTTTGGAATATCGGAAACTTTCAGCTTTTCATTTTTTTTAATAATCTCAATTTTTGGCTGGTTTATTTCCTAAAAAATCTATTTCCATCATAAAACATGTGTACAATTATATGAATCCAATGCGTGTAATTTGGAACAAGTTGACTATTTTCTTTGTGACGACTGTGTGACAAGCTGGTGGATTTCCAGGTTGGAGGATTATCGCTACTCGAGATTAAGTCAGAACGAGATTGACGTAGACAGCATTCAGTTCAACCATCCGCTCCACGAGGGAGGTGGCAGTGGGGCCGGTGGAGGGAGTGGAGGGCACCACGTGGGGGACCATGTCGACGAAGAGGAGGAGGAGGACGAAGCCGACTTTCGTCAGGACGAGTGCCCCTTCGAAGATGAGTTTGACAGTTTCGAGGACAGGAAGCCATTCACTGATGTGAGTTACTTAGATTTGCATAAATTTGTGGATTTTGAGACATGTCACGTAGCGAAATGGACAGGATTCTGGCTCATTTTTGTCCATAATTACTTTTCATGGTGATTTTGGAACATATCACCTGGTGAAGGGACATTTTAATGAGTATTTTCGTCCGCTGTGACATTGTGACGCTTATTTCACCCAGTTTCGTCCAAAATTACTGGATTTTATGTTTATTACGAAAGCGGATTTTTTTTCGCCACGAAATCTATTTCACACTGATTTTAGGACGCGTTTTGAAAGACTTTTATATTTTTCTAGCCGACACCGGCCACTTTACATATTGAGACGGACAACAGTTTTCTAGCGAGGCATGCTGATTACCGGACTGCCTCCTCCTCCATCCTTATCGACGACTTATCCGATGAGGTAATACAGATAACCAAATTCATACCCCACCCCAAATAACATTACCCTCACCCTAAAAAAAACATGCCCTTTTGCCCAAATTTGTGCCCTAATTTCCAAGCTTTACAAATTTAGGCATTGCATACCAGTAACTAATAGAACGTGCCTTTTAATTCCTTCCCACGCCAGCAGGACCTCCTCCAGTGATTCGTCTCCGTCTAACAAGAAGAAAACCTTAACCCATCCACAACTTTGGACAAAACAATCTGAAAAAAACAATTGGATTGCACGAAATAAAATCAAAACCAAAAAATACGTTTTCGAAATAAATACAAAAATTGGTGTCTTCCCCCAAAAAAGCTGTCTCCCTGACTGGATACATAAATAAAATACGTTAACGGTCCTGCCGAAAGGATGTGATTTTCTCATCTTTTTCATCTCACGTTTTTTGGCACGTCCGCCCTTAAGTCGAACAAACATCGGCCTGACAGGTCACATCCTTTCCGCACGGCCCTTAACGTAGGACTCGATGACTCATCGCTAAAAGAGTCAAAATCAACACATTTTAAATCGTTTCTCGCCTCTGGGAATTTATTTTAAAATTCTGGACGACAAATTTGTAGAGCAGGGAGTTGACAATTTTTTGAAAATATACATTCTAGATTTTCACCTTTTGAAGGAGGAGATCTGACGTTTAAGAAGCCTCCAGAAAAATTGGAATTCGTCGTAACTGGCTTAAAACCTCAGCCCCATTCCATTAATCAACTCACAAATTCGTCATCCAGAATTTTAAAATAAATTCCCAGAAACGAGAAGTGATTAAAAATATTCTGATTTTGACTCTTCTGGTGATGAGGCATCGCCTCCTACGTTAACACAATCTTACCACGACTTATCTTCATGTTGATACATAAATACATAAATATTTAGAGAAATAAAAAAAATATATAATAATTTCATGTCTTATTTTCTTTTTTATTATATTTCCTTCTTCTTCTTATACCAATTTAAATATTTATTACGCCACCCAGAAAAAATTGCGGGGCAGCGTAATTAATTAATTCAATATTCATATCGTAATAATTAAGTAAATTATAATTAACTTTTTACAAATAGTAGCTAGAAAATATCATCAATTTATGTATCACGCACGCAGTCTCTATAAAAAAAAGTCTAGAGGCGGATTTATTTATTTATGGATAAGCCGTCCATCATTAAAAGTCAGGAGATACATTATTATTATTTAATTAGTCGTCGTAAAATTAATTGAGTAATTAGTTACTTATAATTAAATGTATACTCGTAAACAACAATTATTTATGAGCGAGGAGACGATATCAAAATTGGATCACTATTTATCTCAACGTCAGGATTATTTTCTTAAAAATGGTCAAGTGCACGAGTCAAAGGAATTATTAGTCTCTTAATTTATGTATTAGTTTAATAGTTAATTATTAGGGTTCATCAAGCTTCGTCAATCTTGTCCGTGTCGGCACATCATTATTCGTCTTCTTTTCCTTTAATGAAGGACTAAACTGCCCTCTTTCGCCCAGAGGTCGAGGGTCGACTCAAACTGCAGGAGCTGATCCGACTGGGGGCCCCACCTGGAAAAATAGTTAGTGTTACAAAGTGTTTCAAAATAAATTTAGCTAAATTTTAGCACAATTAAGGGGGAGAAATTAGTCATCTAAAATTGGTCATCTCACCTGGCGAAATGTTGGATGATATGGACCGGGTATTCGATGGGTGTCGCGAGAAGGTGCAGACTTCTCAGCACGGTCTGTACCAGGACGTCGACCTCTTTTATGTATAACCGATTCAAGTACGCAACTCTCTCGTCGTCCGGCAGGCTCGTCTGAATAATGGACTCGCCTCGATGAAACGCCGCCATGAGGAGGGAAATCCCCAACTGGACAGTTAAAAAAATAATTAGTTAAATTACCACTCAGAATGGAGGTCTCCCACCGTATGCTTTCCGATTTTCAGCAAATTATTGTCAATCGATAACAAATTTAATAAGTATGCAATTTGAAAAGGACACGAAAGGAAAAGCTGGAAAGTGTAAAACTTGTCGACCTTAAGGCCGCTAAACGTGCGTATTGGGAGATTGTGTAATTTGCAAATTTCATATTAATTAAATTTGTACTCGATCGAGTCGAAATCTGAGAGCATACACGGTAGGAGACCTCCATTGTAAGACTAGGAATTAACTGTGAAGATGGTCACCTTGCTGGTTATCATGCACTCGTACACAGCTGTGGGGACGATCCCGTTAAACGCGAAGATGAGGTCTTTCATGTCGGCGGAAATGATGCAATGTCGCAGGAAAGGGTAGGTCCGGTCGATATCGGAATTTTTAGAGGCTCCCCAATCCGGAAAGTTTGTAATCATGTGGGACAAAAGTTGGAAGCGGAACTCTGGATCGAGTAGAGGCATCAGGCGGCTGATTAGCATCTGTGGGAGAAATTTAGTTAGACACCAGGTTTTACGTTGCAGTGGCCGATAAGCCTTTTTACGATACTTTTCCAATTTGCGAAATAATGCTCGTGAGATTTTTTGGTTTGGAATCGAGGTGAAAAATACTTTATTTCGAAAATAAAGGTAACTGCTGGTTCAAAAATTAACGAGCGGCAACGTTTACAAATTCCCAACTTTTCAATAACTTTTAACGGGCATAGTTGGCCTTAGTTTTAAATAATCCTCATTCTTGTATTTATTTTTAACCAAAAAATCTCAACAGAGAACCAAAAGCGCGTGCTAAAATGCTTATTATCTACGGCTCGTTCAAAACGTCTTAATGTTACCTTGCCCTTGTGGACAGACAAAATTTCGGCGAGTTTATTCTGCGGGAGTAAAACTGTTTTAACTTTCCGCTCATTCTCGTTCCGTTGTTGCAACGTGTACGCGTCGGCATTCATGAGCAAAGTTTTCCTAATGTCGCCCTCCTGGATTTTCAGCAAACATTCGTACAACTGCAAAAATAAAATTAATTGACATAAATAAAAATTTCACGAAAATCTATTTACTGAATATACACTTCAAAGAACTACTCCATTTAACAAAACTTACCTTTTCAATTTCTAAAAGTAGATATCGATACGCCTTCATCCCACCGCGATTACTTTGACCCGCATCTACAACCCGAATAACCGTATCGATCGCCTTCTTTGGGGCTAACGCACTTACGGCCTGTATAATTTTACATGTTAAGGTAGCTTACTTCCATACATTTGCGATATTACTTTTAAGGAAAACTTACCTGTAACTTTCCTAACGAATTTTCAAAATGTGCCGGTTGATAATTATTTCTACCCGAGGAGTCGTCAGACTTATTTGGAAATAGTTTTATGAGGCAGTCTCGCTGTCTTTTCGGATCAGAGGTTCCACGTCGTACACGGTACATCTGAAACAAATGAGAATTGTTATGTATCGATCGCGTTTCATTCAAAAAATTTACAATGCTAAAAAATAAGGAGATTTCCAAAAATATGATTTCATAAAGCTATAAAACAGTCGTGTTATCTTATTTTGTCGGATTATCCGCAATTTCTATGGCTACTGAAGAGTTTTTGTGAAATAATTTTGCGAATTCAAAATACACCTGGTTAGTTTCGGTAAATTTGGAAGAAAAATCTCATACTTTTCCAGCAAAAATTTATCTAAATCTCAAAAACTTGGCAAGTTATGCTCGTTTTGCGTGCAATTTGATTTACCAAATTGCACTAAATTTGTCTATTAAAATCAAACCAAGCATATACATAACATTTCTCACCAACGAGTAATAATCCGTCGTGTACGGGTGGTCATTTTGCAATTGGACTATCGAAATATTTCTAAGTCTTTGTTTATCCTTCTCATTCATCAACCCAGAGTAGGGATCATCCGAACGGAAGTGGCGCATAAAGTGAGGCGGCATTTGGTGCTGTTGGTGGGGTGGCCCCATTCCAGGGAAATTACCCTGCCGGCCTGGATGATGCATGTTAGATGGCGGTGGTGGAAATGGGAGCATCATATGTGGCGGCATCCTACTCCTCATTTGTGGACTCATCTGTTGCATCATTCGCATGTGTTGTTGCTGTTGATGAAGAGCAAATTGTACTTGTTGGTGGTGGTGATGCATTTGTGCAGGGTTCATCATCATCCTATTTCTTGGGGAAAATGGGTGCGGTCCTGGTCCAGCCATGTGCGGAGGTGGAGTGGCATGCTGCTTCCTTTGCTGTTGCTGCTGTAGGATCATTAATTGATTCACATTCAATCCTGGGGGAGGTCGGGGACTACCCTTTTGCGACGAAGAAGAGGAAGGACTTCCCCCGTGTCGCAGACCATTATTATCCGTCGTCATTCCAGGCGGTATGGAGTGATACTGCTGCTGCTGCTGCTTTAGCGGGGAGGAAGGTACAGGTTGCAGGGGTGATGGGGAGGAAGAATCGTCCATTAGTTGACGTTCCAACTCTTCCGCCGTCATGATGAGGGGATGGTGATGATTTGTAGATTTTGTAGTGGCACCAGTACTAGGAGGAGGAGGAGGTGGAAGAGTGTCACCTCCACTCCCCTCGAGAAGCTCACGCTCTATTTCCTCTACAGTTTTAAAAACCTGGGAGAGAAAGAGGGGAATAAATTTTTGAAATTTTTTCTCATGAGGGGAACAAATTATTGGAAATAAGTACGTACCGGTTTTGCGGGTGGTTGTGATTTGGGCGACCGTGTAGATAAGTCGTTCAGCTTGCTTTGAGGAGGTGTTGGATGGGAGAATTGGTCAGTAAAGTGAAGTGGAGGTCCTGCACGATTAAATTTATGATAGTAAAAAATTATTATGCATGAATCTACAGTGAATAAACGTACGGTGGTCTGCGGCAACTCTAACATTGACAGCGTTATGGTGATGATTTGAAGGAGCAGGTACGTGATCCGTGTCGGGCGTAGAGGTCGTCGGGTGCATGGACCAGACTGACGATCCCAACAAAGAAGAATTCCCACCAATCCATTGATGATGCTTGTTCGCGACCTGGAGACACAAATAAATAAATATTTTACTTCGTTTTGTGCAAGAAATTTTTTTTCATAAAACTGACCATTGCTTTATGTAAGTACTGAATGATCAATTTACATAACTACTGAATGATCAATTTACATAACTACTGAATGGTTAATTTACATAACAGTTGAATAGTTAATTTGCATAACTACAGACTCTTATTACTAACTACAAATCGACTCACCTGTGGCGGAAGGAAGTACGTATTTAAACTGCCACCCCCACCCCCACCTAATCTTCGCAACTTGGATTTCATAGCTTCTGCCTCATCGTCATCGTCGAAATCATCCATGAGTCGAGATATGCTTTCCGCGAGGGCATTTTCGTTGTCGAAATCGTCCTCAAAAGTCTTACTATTTCCTCCCAAGCCTTTCTCTTCGAAACTGTGGTGGTCCTCATGATGACCGCCGAATTCAACCTGGTTTTCATGCTAGTAAATAAATAAAATGAACAGTTAAAGTTAACCATTTTTTAATCCGGATTAAATTAAGTACCTCAGACGATACCAATTTTGATGCTCCGTTCGGTTTGATCTTTTCAAAATCGTCCAGCATCAATTGAGCCTCGTCCCAGTTGAATTCTAGAATGGGATGAGCATTAAGAAGGAACCAATTAATGGACCAATTCAAGTATAGGAAAATGAACAAATTTACAAGTACATTAATTAAGGGATTAGTATCAACACCTAACTAATTAGCAATTAATGATCCAATTTACACGTAAAGTTACATAATTACATAACTAAACATATCGCTTTTATACATACCTGTGCCGCTATCGTCCCCAAAGGTTTCATCGTTGAGGGCGTCATACTCATCTTCTGGGGGAACCCAGTCGCCCGTCTCGTCCATCTTGACACCCCCCACACAAATCCCCTCACAATTTGCACACACAAACAAAAAACTAGTTTCTAAAGACCGACTGTAAAAGTATAAACCAATCTGACGAAATTAGTATATTTATCAAATTTGGATTGCACTTTGGACTACGATTCTTCTCCTACTGCTTCTTAATGCTTACTTCTTTTTCTCCTTCAGTGCGAAAATTGGTGCAAAAACGAAACAAATTAATTTTGCGAGCAGAAGCGAGACATGCCTCTTTTTTGGGTGATGGTGAAGGATGAAACGATTTTTTAACAAACGAAGAAGAGACTGAGCATTTTGTTGGTTTTTTCGTCTCCGTTTTGCTCACTGGTTTTCGCTCAAGTCAGACTTCGAGCTCCGTGTTCCGGCCAGTCTCACTTTATTCGGGGACCACTTTTCATCGTCTCAACGTTTTTTTTTACCGTGGATTTCCCACTTCTTGACTCATCTGAATGTTAATCAGTTATCGAATTTAAGGAGAAAGCAGTTCATAAAATGAGGAACTTTGGGGGGTCAAATTGACCACTTTTTTTGTGAGTGGAAAGAATGTATGGAAATTTTTGGTAAATATTTCTTTATTTTCTCGTAATTTTTCTCATTACAAGTGAATATCGACTTTATCAAGGGGAGGAGTCACGTCACACGTTTTGTTTTGCAAAATTGTTGCATGAAAATAAAACCAGGTATCGAATTCAAAGAGAAAGCAGTAGGCAGATAAAATGAGAGAAAGTTTGGGTCAAATTGACCATTTTTCACTTTGTGAGTGGAAAAAATTTTTGCTGAATTTTATTTTTGTTGCCATCTCTTTTCTCGTTACAGGTGAACATTGACCTTATCAGGGGAAGGGTCAGGTCATACGTTTTTTCTTGCAGAATTTTTGCATGAAAATTTGCAACTTTTTCCATGGGGCGAGAAGATTCGTCAGATTGATGATGATGATGCTGCTTCTGCTGGTGAATAAGTATCGATCGGCGCGTTGAGCAGATGTGGATTCGCAATTCAGCTCGTCTCGTCAGCAACAAGAAAGAAAAGAAATATTATTGTTCTTTGTGATTCTTCTTTCTGGTCAAATTAATTAATTAATTGCTTAATTAACTTGTTGACTACGGTTCTTCAGTCATGGCGATGGTGGAAGAAAACGTGTTTCTCTTCGTTCCCAATTTGATTGGTAAGAAAAGAAATGATATTTAACTTTTGAGTCACAAGTTGTGACCTCACCTTTTGACCTTTTTTACTTATCTTACAGGCTACGCCCGCGTCGGATTGACCTTACTTTCCATGTATTTCATGCAATCCAGCCCTGGTCCGGCGATCTGGTGTTATCTCATCGGTTCCCTCTTGGACGCTGTGGATGGACATGCGGCTCGATTTTTTAATCAGAGTAATTAATTAATAATAATTTACTAATATGACAAAAAAATTAATTGTCGACATGTATGCAGGCACCAAATTTGGCGCAATGCTTGACCAGTTGACCGATCGCTGTGGAACTGCCGTACTGATGATGATGCTCGCCGTGTTTTATCCATCATACGCGTTCTTCTTTCAAATCAGCATGGCCACCGACATTTCGATGCATTGGTTGCACCTTCATACGTACGTTTGAAGAGAAATTAAATTACGTAAATTTGGGGGGTTTGTTTTCACATTTTTTGTCGTGATAATGTACAGGTCGCTCCTCCAGGGGAAGGGGAGTCATAAAACGATGTCAACCGAAGAGCCATATCTGCTCCAGATTTACTACACGTCGAAACCAGTCCTCTTCACGATGTGTGCAGGCAACGAGCTCTTCTACATTACAATGTACCTCGTCAACTTCTACGATTCGTGTAAGTAATTTATTTAATTAGGAAAGACAAGGAAAAGGTGGTATATTTTCAGGAGGAAAGTAGTCATGCAATTCAACTTTTACAAAATTTTACACATTTTTAAGGAAAATTAGCTGCCAAATTGTTGTAAACTAACTCAGATCGTCGTTTTATTTTGTAAAAGTTTGTAAAATTATTTTACAAAATGCAAGTTACGTAAATTGCCTCAACGTAAATTTATAAAATCTAAACAAAATAATAATCAAGCTAAGTTTCTATTTTTTCTGTCTGTATTTTTTAGTTTTCTGGAAATTCTTGGCATTCATTTGCTTCCCAATTGCGGTGGCTAAATGGCTCATGGCTATTTTGCAAGGGGTCACCGCTGCTAAAAATCTCGCCGCGTTGGACGCCGCAGAACGTGAAGCAGAAATCAAGATTAAATAAAGGTGCTATGCTCCGGAACTATGTATCGAATTCGAAATATTTACCAGAAACTACTCAGATTCCTGTTGCAAATAATGTAATGTCAAACATTTCAGGATTTTCTTTCACCTTTGTTAACAACATTCTTAAATAATATCAGTTAAAAAACCGTGCATGTATTACTACGATTATTAATATTCTTAATTACGTTATACTTTTGTTAGTCAGTCATGTTCACCATTTTGTTGCTGCATTCCTTATCAATTAGTTAATTGCCTAATTAACTAGTGTAAAACATTCTTTTAAACAGCTACATAATAGTTCGCTTCGTCTATTTTGTTGATGTATTCCTTATATAATTAGTTAATTATCTAACTGCATTATTAACTAGTGTACGTAAAACATGCTTTTAAATGAATAATAGTTTTCTGTTTCATTTATTTTATTTTTCTTGTTAATTAAGTACGTTAATTAATTTAATGATCTCTTCTTTCTCATCGTTAAGTACTTACTTTTTGTAACAAAACACTGCAGTTTTAATTAATTAATATACATAACTGCTTATCTTACCATGTATGTATAAAAATGCTTGTACCCACTGTACCGAGATAAGTGTGGTATTATATATTATCTATCCATTCACTAGTTGACCTGATGTCTAAATGTGTACGCAAAGCCAAAAAATTACAAAATCGTCTCATTTATGTATCTATGTAGTAACTAAACTAAATAATGCATGCTCTCACTTCAATCTTTGTAAACCGTGTAAAAAACGAGGTCGCAAAATCTTATGGAACTTTGCAAAAAAAATAGTTCCCAGTCTGCGATTAAGTCACACCGAATGATTTACACAGTTTACAAAGAACTGAACTGGTGCTGGTCATGCCGTGAATTCAGAAAATGTGTGATTAGCAAACATATGTGCAATTAGTTTTAAGTAAATACGATACATAATAATTATATGCAAATTATTGCGTACATATGTAGTTACTACCCTGCCAATTATAGTGAGTGATACATACATATATCCATTAATTTCCTGGGATTGGATATCGATCGATAAATGCTGAACTGAACGATAAGTCATTTCCTCTCCAATTTTGTTGTCCTGCTCCTGCATTTAACTAAATATATTATGAATTAAACAAACAATTTAAATAATAATGCCATGACTGACGTGTGATTGATTTATTTAGCACGAGTTTCCTCCTCCTCATAGCTGGATTTTGGTGGAATTGTTGTAATTATCGCTTATCAGGGAACATTACATTGCATTGCAAAATTGAAATTGACCCTTGTCCGACAATGTCGTGATTTCGTTTTGTTTGCAGTCTGAGGAAATTTGTGGTAGTGATGTGAAAGCGACAAGGACTTACCGACCAGACATTCACACATGTAAAGTAAAATACCCGACCGATAAGCTGATTGCCGTGTGTAGTTGAGGGCCGTGCATCGATAAGTGCGAACATTCATTCAATTTAATGTATGCAATTTTCTGCACAGTGGTGACATTCGCAAATATGCGAATTGTGTCCCATTCTTCGGGCTGAATGTCATGATCATAAATTTCAAGGCAGTAAAATTTTCGATCTTAATTTTCAAAATGTTAACAAAAAATATTTAACATACAAAATTTCCATGCTTCATGAAACTATTTTTTTCAAACTCGTTACATCATGATAAAAATACAGTCTCGCTTTAAAAATGCCAATAATCTCAGTTTCATTTTCATTATACAGAGTTTAATCCCATTAAAATCTATATTTCATAAAATTTTGCTATTTTTATTTGCACATCTATTTGGCTCGTTTACGTAAAAAATATGCAAAAACGTACTCCTTCTTACTTGTAATTATTTATGTAACACATGAAAAACTCGCATCTATCTCTTCATCGATTTGGACTCGATTGATTGATAATAATGGAAATATCTGCGCTGATTTAATTACATGTCACTCATTCAGTCAGGCAGGCAGGCAGTTGTGTGACGGGAGAGTCGAAATGGTACTGTCCCTGTCGTTAAAATGGACGAAATTCCACATTGCACACACACATTTGTACAGATATATGGTGACCTTTATCCCACATTTTTATGAATTTTTTAACACTGACAACAATGGTCGAAACCAGAGACGACCAGAATGGGGAAGTTTACATATAGAAAAGTACAAAAAATCGGTATACCATATACCTCTTCATAAATAAAATATCGTCCTAAAACAACATTAACCTAGGCCATGTATTATATAAATATTGCCAATTTTTTGCACACTGTTTCCTTCTATAAAACGATAGCCAGTTTACCCGTCCTGAGACGTTCTACTTTATGTACAAATACATATGCAAAATCAGGGGTTGATATGTACCTCTGAAAAAATTCAAAAATTCAACAAGTTTCCGATCACACGAAACCCTGTCCAGATTTTTTTTTACTCATTTTTTTTACACTCTACAGAGTTACAGCCACATCTGCCCCTACAACAAGAAGTGGAAGAATGCGAAAATACATATTTATCTCATTCTTCCTCATTTCTGCAAAGTAATAATTTGTCTGAAAACTTGACTAATAACACAGAACACACACATACATAACCTGTCCTCCTCCTCCTCCTCATGTCCTGATCAACATATTTACTTATTTGCAGATATTTACAGCAAACGTATACTTTGCTCCCCTTGATCTTGGTTCGCACAAATTGGCACATACATATCTATCATGTCAATATCATGCAATTTATCCTCTCCTCCTCAGTTTACATGAAAACGATGTATGAAAAAACCCAACATCACGTCACTTTGTGTTGTTCTTTGTTATAATTACATACATTCTACGCAACAGTTTGCAAGTCTATAGATTGTAAATTTTGTCATGTGCATCGCTTACAACTTGGGAAATATCGAGTCAATCATCACGATGTCAAAGTCTTTTCCGCTTTTTTCATAAAGATAACAACCCCTGTCTGATTGACACATTTGTCAATTAAAGCAAATCACGACGGCATCATCACCTTTCATAATGTGCGAAACACTTGAGCACCTTCCACAAACTGGTCAGTCAGAGGTATCGGCACGCCGTGTGAAGAGTTCTTGTCTCAAATCATCCATCGCGATCGGACACGTTTTCTAGTCAGAGAAGAAGAACCATGATCGTCCTGGTCCCTGCATGAGTCTGAGTCTCAATTTCCAGTGTCAGTCAAGAGGACGATTTTTTTGTGGGGAGAAAATTGTTGTGCGAACGAGTTTGTAGTGTAAAAAGTTTGGAGAGACAGAAAAAATGCCGGATTTCGGATATACAGATTGTAAGATGGACGTGTATATGTAGAAAGTTGGGGGCTGTGTGGGGCGAAGGGGAATGGATGGGGATGAATTGATGGCCACTTTTCTGGGGAAATTTTTGCGGGGATGAATTTCTGGGACACATTCATTAGGAATCCCCTTTAGTAATTTCTATTTACGGGAATGCGTAGAAATCAGTGTCGAATTCTGCAGTAATTGACAAAGGCTCGATGCATATTGTATTCTGCAATTTTTTGTACATAATCCTGCCCGAAATTTCTATTGGTTCTATTCTGTAGAACCGTGTGTGTACAATTCGGTACATGATTTTCTGCACAAACCGCTCTGCATACAGTTTTTATGCAGAAAATCGGGCCAAATTTCTATGACCCCTTCAAATAGGGTTCACATCCTTCAAATCCTATTATTCATTAAAGAGTCGCGTTATTTTAACACTGGTGTTTTTGTTGGGTATCAATATCGCCTTAGTTTTGTTCCAATTGGAATGACCTGCACGGCCCCAGTTTTATAAATTCAACATCAAATAGATGACCAATTGATGAAGATTTTACGTGTCATTTTTTAAAATCTCAGATGGCGTCGTTCTCGGGACGTTAGGCGTGTCCGTCTTGATCGGGGTGTATTATGGCTTCTTCGCCAAGCAGAAAACGAACGAGGATCTCCTCCTTGGTGGAAAGTCGATGGGCATCGCGCCCATCGCGGCGAGTATGTTGGTCACATACTTGAGCGCCGTCACGGTCCTGGGTGAGCCAAAATTTCCAACAAAATTCCATTTTTCATGAGCAAAAAAAGTAAAGACGAAAGTTCTTAAATTTTTCGAAAAGTTTACAATTTGTTAATCTGCCTGATAACCTCTCGCATTTTTCTGTTTCTATTTTTTAACGAACAGTGGCGAAATTGAGATTTGAGATTAAATTGAGACTTAAATTGAGATTGTTCTTGGATTCAGGTTATCCTGCGGAGGTTTACGGGTACGGGATCATGATCTTCACGAACACATTGGTCTTCGTCTGTTTCGTCCCCCTCTCCGTCTATTTTTTCATGACGGTCTTCTACCACATGCAGTTGACCAGCGTGTACGAGGTGAGTACACAAAAAACAAGTCTTTTCTCCATACCAGAGATTTTTCATAAAAGTCAGAAAAATATTTGCATGAGTTAAAAAGTGGAGAGACAATCAGTTCTGAAATCAAACTGAGGATGAGAGTGATTTCCAATCAAAATTAGTGTTTTTACTACGTATAAAACTACATACTCGCGTCAAAGTATTACCTGAACGTATTACCTGAAGTATTACCTGAAAGTAAAACCTCATTTCGCTAATAATTTGCGACACAATGTTGTAAAATTAAAACATGGCCAGGTTTACTGGGTAAATTTGTGAACAATAATCTCACAGCTTCCCTGGAAAAAGTTATGCCAAGTGAGAAATCTCACATAAGTTTCACAAAAACTTTGAGACAACGCAGGCCTTGGTAACTTTGCTAAATCCGTAAACTGTGTAAACTTGCAGACTTTTACAAGATTTTGCTCATATTTCCAAAGAAAATTAGTTTATAAATTTACGTAAATTTACTTTTTTTATTTCATAAGATATGTAATATTATTTTACCAAACGCACCGAGTTTACACGTTACCAATGACTGGTTATGTATATATCCTTAATTTGAGAGATTTATTACCAAAAAACTAATCATCTCATCGCAAAAACTATCTCAAAACTATCTAAAACTTGACAAATCATGCTCAATTTGCAAATAAAGATTATTGCAAATTTTCCATTTAAATTGAAATAAATCCATTTTTCTTCCAGTATCTCGAGTACCGTTTCCACTCCAAGTTTGTGCGAATGTTCGCCTCGTTCATCTTCATCCTGCAGATGACGGTGTTCATGGGGGTTTGCCTCTTCGCCCCCTCCATCGCCCTCTCCTCCTTCATGGGCCTCGAACTCTGGCACTCAGTCATTGGCCTCGGCCTCTGCGCCACTATTTACACGTCCATGGGCGGTCTCAAGGCTGTCGGTCAGTTCACTCACGACAAAAATTTCTACGACAAAAATCACGCTATTTTTTTGCAGTATGGACCGATGTTTTCCAACTCTTTATGATGCTCGGTGGCATGTTCGCCATCATAATTAAGGGTATGTCAGCCCCAGAATTATGGAAATTTGACTATTTTTTTAATTAAAAAAATAAAAACAGGCTTCATCGCATCCGGTGGGATCATGCAAGCTTTCGAGAAAGCAGGAGAACACGGGAGACTCGAGTTCTTCAAGTATGAAAATTATTTCAGGGTCAATCTTTACTTCTTCTGCCCCAAATTGAACGTGTAAAATAATTACTGCTGTAGCTTCACCGTGGACCCTTTCATGCGCCACAACACGCTCAACTTCTTCCTGGGGACGGGCTTCAGCATTTTCACCATGTTCGGCACCCATCAACCCCAAGTCCAACGTTATTGCAGTTTACCTTCTCTCAAACATGCCATCGGGTAAGTGCCATTTCTTTAATCAGAGGTCGACGCTGGCTAATTTTGTGGCGGCGAGGGTGCCAATTTTGCATGGTAATTTTTCGGCTGCATCGACAGTGTGGCGCGGCGTCCTAACATTGAAGGAATAGGAAATCATATTTATCGGCGGAATGTAAAATGCTACAGCGTCGACTTGTGTCTTTAAGAATCTGGCACAATTTTTTGCCAATGTTTCGCCATTTTATTTGCCAAATATTTACTTCATGATTTATTATTTCGTTAGTGCGACCGCATTTTCCATCCCACTCAACATTTTCACCATTGGGCTCTGTCTCTTGTCTGGGATCGTGATCTTCTCGACGTACGCGGGCTGCGACCCTAAAGCGTTGGGAATCATTACTCGCGTCGACGCCATTGTCCCCTACTTCGTCAAACATGAACTTGGCTATATTCCCGGCATGATGGGGCTGTTCACGTCCTGCGTTTTCAGCGCGTCACTCAGGTGAGCCCCACAATTTTAAAGCAAGCGTTCCAGAGAAGTGTAGCTCAGTTTTAGTTTGCAATCCTAATTTACAAAATCGCGATTCATGGCGTCGAAAGAGTGAAATTTTTAAATTCAATTTTTTTTTCGCAGTACGTTATCGTCCGGACTAAACTCGCTGGCTGCCGTGACGTGGGAAGATTTTCTTAAAGAGATTAAATGGTTTAGAGACCTTAAACCGAACGTCCAAGCGCATCTTATCCGACTCTTGGGTACCATTTTATTTGTATTGTGTGCAAATTATTGCTAATTTTCAAACTCTAATCTTATTTCTAATTTGCGCATGCAGCCATTATGTACGGGCTGTTGAGTATAGTTCTCGCCTTCGCCGCGAAAGGGATGGGCTCCATTTTATCCGCAACGATTACTGCGTTGGGCGCGTTGAGTGGTCCGCTCGGCGCCGTTTTCGCCATGGGAATTCTCATGCCGTTCATCAATAAGATTGTATGTAAATAAAGACGTTAAGACAATTCACGCAGTCCTTGTTAACTTTGTGAAATCCGTAATCTTACAAACTTTACAAGATTCTACAAATTATGAGAAGGAAAATTAGCTCCCAAATTTTTGTAAACTTGCTCAGATCAAGGACGTCTTTTTATTTTGTAAAAGTTTATAAAATTATTTGACAAAACGCACGGATTTAAAAAGTTACCAAGGACTGCTTGAATTGCCTTATCATTTTTCAGATCAATATTCACAGGATTTTAATTTGTTTTTTGTTATGATTCAATTTTAAGGGAGCCACGTGTGGGATTTTGACCGGATTTCTCACCATGATTTGGATCACGGTCAATTCCTTCATCCTGGACAAGTCACATATTCACTTGCCCTTCAGCTCGGCCGAGTGCCCCGTCGACACGTTGGAACTCTACAACGCCACTTCCTCCATCCATGCCATGGATGGCTCCGTGTAAGCTATTAAATTAACTCGAAATTTTGATTTTTTGGGGGAAAAGTTGATCATAAAAAACTGTATTTTGCATCCAGCGAGTGGCCCGAAAAGCTGTACACCTTGTCGTACATTTTGTACCCGTTTGCCGGCGGTATGATCACCATCATCGTTGCGAGCATTGTCAGCGTCATCACCGGAGGTTCGTGTCAAATTTTACTTCATTATTATTACCCTAACTTTTACACAATAGGCTTTCCCGAAGAATCATACAATCAATTTTTAATCTTTACGCTTATTTTGCACAACAAAAACTTGAGTTTTCCGATTATAGATTTTTAAAATCCTAAAAAAACAGCGAAAAATCTATTTTAAAAAATTTTTAGGAAACAAATAACTTTCCGTAAAAGTTGTCCCCTCATATTCGTCTATGTAAACTTAAGTAAATTACGATACAAGTTGAACTCATCTAACAAAGGAGATCTCCATCCGCATCCTCTCCGATTTTGAGCAAACTAGGGTCAATCGATCACAAAATTTAATTCATATGGCATTTCCAAACGATAGATATTTGCATCCGGAGAAGAGAAAAAACGCACAGGAAATTTCGAAAGTGTAAAATTTTTCAACTTTACTGTGCGTTTTCTTCTCTTGGGATGCAAATATCTTTTCGCATTGGGAGATCGCGTCTTTCTCAAATTTCATACTAATCAAATCTCCCATCGATTTACACTAATTTGCTCAAAATCTGAAAGACCACCTTTCCAAGCAATTTTTTTCTTTCCAGGTATCGCTCAAGCTAAACGTGTCGAGGACAAATATCTGCATCCGTTGATCCGACCCCGTGACAAGTTGACCCTCCTCGCCAACAACAACAACAACAACGACGACGTCAAGGAAATGAAGTACATGAGCAAAGACAGTTTAGGCCAGTACACCCGCGTCCCGTCCGAACCCCTGTCGCCACCCCCGAATTACACCGCCTCCAAGGAAACCCAAACGCCGGGCTATTATTACTACGCCCACGACACGGAGTCAGTCACACCCCCGCCGCCGTACATCAATTTGACCACGACGAGTGGGACTGACAACCACGTGGCGTCACCACGTCCCATCCTGTACAAGCTTCCATCCTTCCCCACAACGACCACGGTACCCGGTCCCACGCTCGCACAAATCCAGACTGCCCAATTTTCCGACCATGCGTGATTTATGGTAGTCAAATTAAATTATTTTAAGTATTTTATGAACGCCAAACTCTGTAAATTAAATGTTTTGATATAATTAAATTGTGCGATAAGAAATTAGTTAATGATAAAAACGCGTTTTGTGCCAAAATTTCGAATAGAAGATTTTATAAGTAACTAATTTTACGACCACGGTATCCGCCGGTCCCCAGACCGCCCCTTTCTCTGACCATGCGCGATTGATGGCAGTCATTAAATTATTTTAACTATTTTATGTACGCCAAACTCTGTAAATTAAATGTTTTGATATAAATAATTAAATTGCTAATTGTGCGAGAAATTAATAAATAAAAAACGCTTTTTGAATCAAAATTTAAATATACAATTTTGGAATTTATAACTCTTTTTGGGAAACCGATTTAGGATAAAATTTGATAATCATTTTTGTAAAAGTGGGAACATCGAAATGCATTTTGTGCCAAAATTTAGTAGAGTTTTGGAATTTTGCAAATGATTTTTTTCAACCTTCCGTAAAAGGTCAATTTTGACAACATTTGACAATTACTTAAAAAATCGGAACATCAAAATTGATGAAAATCAACTACAAATTTATCGAGATGGCCAAGATCTGAAATTAAATGGCTAGAAATTTATTGATTGTACATATTCCAGTAAATGTGATGGGAAATTTGAGACTAAATGTTCCAGTAATTAAATATGTATGTATGAGTTTGCATACAATTTTAAAAACATATTTTTAACCTGTAATTTACAGAAATGTTGATTTTATGAGAAACTGTGTATGCAAATTCTAAATTACTTCTCCACGAAAAAGAGCGTTATGAAAAAGTATAAAATTTTGACACAACTCCGTCTTCAATAGAGAATTGCAAAGATTTGCAATTTGGCCGTTTACACTATTTTTAGGAACAACACTGGCCAATTTTCTTATTATTTTACAAATTATGCAAAGCATAAATAAATGCATGCATACAAAATAATAATTTTGTATGGACTCTTGAACTCCTTGGAGGGGAATCATGTAGCCAAATGTGATGCTAACTCTGAAAGTTAAAGGGAGATTCAATGGATTGCGAAATCCCATTCAATCGGGTCAATGGATGAAAATTGACCGACCTTTTGCTTGCATAACACAAATAAATAGTGATCCCTATGCCTGTCTACATCTTCATCCTTCTCTCTCCTCATCCGTGACATTGGTGACGCCGGTGTGATCATGTTCTCGTAAATAAGCCGGCATCCTTGACCACATGGTCTTCTTCTCCCATTAAATCCACTGACATTGATATATTTTGCTGTGTTTTGCTTATAATTAAATCTGCTAAAAGATTTAAGATTATTCCTGGCTTCTCCGTATCCACTGGAGGATAGCTTATCTAGCTCCATACTTGGCAGAGGGCGGATATGTATTTAGGAAAAATTGATGAAGTGCGTTTTTAAAATTTACAAAAAAATGGCAAAATATGCATGAAATATGTATGCGAAAAAATATTAAAACAAGAATTTGCATTTCTGAATATAATCCTCTGAAATTTTGCGATTGAATTTCTATGAGCAAAAAAATTTGGTTGTCACGTCTTTCAATATTTGAAAAATGTATATATATTTTTGAAAAAATATGTAAAAGATTTACGTGTCTTTTAAACAGCAGAAATCTTTATGTCTGAAAACCTAGAAATATGTAAAATATTTAGAAATTTTTGTGATCTACAAGAGTTAACAAAGTTCAACCGTCAATCCTCATCACATGAAAAAATTGCAAATAAATACATAGCCGCCCTCTGCCACTTACTTACCTACTGGTTAATTGTGTGTAAACTTATCTCCTTTGCTTTACTTCTGGGAATCGTGGTATTTATTACTTTGAAAAAATTGGCACATTAAAACCCATGTCTGGGAGAATGCATGTTATCTTCACTGGAGATGCTACATACATACTCACATACCTATAAGTCTGCCAGGTTTTATGCGTCCGACCGAACTGATGCTATATAAATACCTATCTCGCCACAATATTTTGACCAGTCTTGTGAAATCAGTTCCTCGTTCCTCCCAAAAAGAGGAGACAAGTCCTTGGACCTAATTTATTCCTCTTCTTCTTCGTCTTCCCAACTTGTCTCAATCTCTGAGCAAGCTTCGGACTGCTCGGATCGGGACACGCTGCACGCATCGCAAAAATTTGCACATATTTTTGCACACCTCCGATGGAACTCAGAAGATATCATGCCGTGGTGGGTGACACCTAGTTATATTTTAAATTTGTATATTTTTGAAAACTGGTCCAAATTAATGGTTAGGTGATCGTGGTGGTCGTGGCGACAACGCTGTGGAGTCCCGCGTTTGGAGCGACGAGTAGTGTTGCGTCGTGGTCGTGGAGGGAGTCGTCGTCGTCGTCCTCCTCGGGGGGAAAGGCTGTCCCCGCGAAACCCGAGTACCGACCAGTTGGTATCAACCTGACGACGGCGAACAGCCAGCAATTCTCGTATGACAATGAGAAACAGCAATTCCAACCGACGGCCACTTTCGCCCAGCCGATCACCACTACAACTTCTACGCTCAACTGTGGGGTTAGTTTAGCATGGTGATCATGGGTCGCGGAAGCAGTAGGGACATTAGCATTGTGGGAGGGAGGGGTTTATATAACATGGGGGTGATGGGGACATCGAATAACAATTGGGACAATGTACCTCTGTCCTCACACTTCCGCGGTAACTGGTGGGAGGGATATGTAACTGATTACTTTTTCATGTGATGTAGACCTGTAGTCCAGGATGGCGACGGGAAGTCAGCGTCATGGCGGGATATTGCGGTCAGTGCGTGAAATGCGGACCGGGCGAGTGTGCCAGTCAAGTCGGAGTGGTCGGAGCCTTGATGACCGCGGTGAGATAAACTATTTTTTATGGTAATGAGGTAGTTCTAATAACTTCGTGTAAATTTACAGGAAACATACGGTGGCTCTTATCGGTGCCCATACCCGACCCAATGTCCCGTACAATGTCCCAACCCACAAATCTGCGTCCCACCCCAACCACCACCAACGCAACCCGGAGTCATCACAGTTCCCGGAAACTGTCCCCCCTGCCAATGCCCCCGTCCCGCCCCGATCCAATGTCCACCACCTCCCCCAATCCGGTGCCCTCCTCCTCCCCCCGTTCAATGTCCTCCTCCACCCGCACTGCGATGCCCACCACCTCCCCCGATCCAATGCCCTGCACCACCACCCATCCAATGCCCCGCGCCTCCTCCCATCGACTGCGCACAACATCCCATCATCCAATGTCCACCTCCGCCTCCAGTCCAATGTCCCCCACCACCACCGATACACTGCCCGGCACCACCTCCATTCACCTGTCCGGCACCTCCCCCTCTCCAGTGCCCACCTCCACCACCGGTTCACTGTCCTGCTCCTCCTCCTCTTCACTGCCCCCCACCGCCTCCCCTGCAATGCCCGCCACCTCCTCCGATCCATTGTCCGCCTCCTGTCCCGATCAAATTCCCGTCCCTGCCACCACTCCAGTGTCCCCCACCACCACCGCTGCAATGTCCACCACCTCCCCCACTGCAATGTCCTCCCCCACCCGCCATCCAGTGCCCGGCACCACCTCCGATTTACTGCCCGGCTCCACCCCCGCTCCAATGCCCGGCTCCGCCTCCACTTCAATGTCCTGCGCCACAACCGTGCGACCAAATTCAAATTCCTCCAACGTATCCGACATACGTTACACCGCCACGTCCCACGGTGGTATGTCCGATTGGGGTTTGTCCCACACCGCAGCAACCGTGTCCTTATCCGGGACCGTTGTGTCCACCAACTAACGGTGTAGTGTGCGGTGGAGTTTGGCCGTGTCCCCCAGGTTACAGCAATGGTGGTACGGTCGGTGGTTATCAGACTGGTACGGTTGGAGGTTATCAGAGTGGTACTGTGGGTTATCAGAGGGACCAAGCCGACAATACTAATGGAACGAGTACGACGACGAATAGCACTAGTGGTGATGGATCTAAACCAACCGCCGCGATTGAGCCGGAAGGACGCGTCATAGAAATCCAGGAAGGTCACGGGGTCACTTTCACGTGTAAAATTGGGGGCGAACCACCCCTCGAGTTCCACTGGGAAAAGAGGTCGAGTAACGGGACGGGTCGTCGACTAGAGACGGATGCGAAGGGACGCTTAGTCATTAAACCGGTCGGCAAAGGGGACGAGGCCGAGTATATTTGCATCGTGTCGAATCGTGTAGGAAGAACGATGACCGCCACGAAACTTGTCGTCGTCGCGTCGCCAGAGAAAAAAGAAGACGACAAGAAATCTGCTTAGAAGAAGGTGTCGAAAGTCGAAGTAATCATGAGCATCACTGCCAAATCAAACACCTCAACCTTATCGTGTTCCTCTCCGGGTAGCCAATTTTAGTGCATGTTGTATCTAAATATCATATTATTTACATAAAATAAAGCTGATGTATGGCCGTCATTTAATAAAATTTTTTGAAAAGTATTCCCCTTTGTACATGCATAATTTCCACGTGTCCAGCGAGGCATGCTCAACATGACGCCAATTTTGGAGTGAAATGTTGCAGAAATTGAATGCAGACACGCATCTGAAGGAGAAAGCGGGTCCAACCATTTATCTAAATGCACTGTTTCCATATTGTTCGCCTGGTCGATTAGCATATCGTGTCATCACCCACGGAATGGATTAAATGCTTGGGATGGGCCACCAACCAACCATTATCTGCCTGGTGCTGGTGCATCCATTATTATGCAAAAGTGTGGAATTCCACACAATACAGTGATCATCATCATCATGGTCGTTTCGTGCACGATTGGCAAGCTTTTCCATACATATTTCGCTACCACTCACTCAAGGAAGATGAGCTCAGTTAGTCAGAGACAGACAAATAAACAAAGGATTCCGCAAACTGGTTCCATACATGCATTCCAATATATGTGCTCCTCAGCCATATATATCGTATACGATTAGTAGTTAGTGTGTCATGTCATAGGAGCAGCAGAATAAAAAACGGAGGAGTATGTATGTAAGCTACGATACGAATTGGGTGATGTTGTTGATATGATGTCATCTTATTATATGCACAGCTAACTGGCCAGCAGAACACAAATACACCGCACCATTAGCATCATTCATTAACTACTATTATTATTATTTGTCATCCCCACACCCACGGACGGAGGTCACTTTGAAAATCGAATCGAAAAAGGCTTGTATTTTTCATAAAAATCTCGACTTTATGCAAATTGGGATCCTTTGTTATTATTACCAGTGGTGGTGGTGACCTCCATTTCGTGCTATACCATTACATTATATTACCGTATAACCACAGTCCTCTCTGATTATCAGAGTGTGTTAGAGAGCATACTCAACCTTTTTTTACGTTACTCATCCGCAGAGTCATCTCTCTCCATCTCAAAAGCGGCTTAAATTTCTTAAAAAAATACAAATCTTTTTGCCGAATTTGTGACCATCAGGATGACGACGATAAAATAAAATGACGAAATTCATCACGTAGTTCGCCCAAGTGATTATTATTATTTTGCTCCAGCTCAACCCAGCTAAGTTTGACTTAAAACCCACTTGTTGTGGATTGGATTGGATGACATAGTAAACAAGCAAACTTTTAGTTAGTCTTACTACTCGTCGTTTGTTCTACCTGCTACCCGGTTTTTTCTTATTCGATGGCCAATAACAACCCGGGTGGCGGTGGCGGAGGTGAAGGTGCCGGTGGTCCTGCCGGTGTAGACTCCGAATTCGAAGAGCTCGACTTCCCCGAGGACGATGGGGCCGAAACTGAGCGAGATTCCGTTCGTGAGTTAATTAACAATTAAATTTAATTGCTCAACAACAATCAATTAAGTAATGAGCCGCCGGAAACGTGGAGTAGAGTCATTGTCATTTCGTTTGTTTCTTGTTCTCATTGTTGTCTAGTCGTCACGCCGCAAAACCGCTGGAAGAAACTTGCCAAAGGTGAGGAAACCAGTTTGCAGAACGCTTCGGTTTTTAGTTTAGTTAATTAATTCGGTGTGGGTGGTTTGGTTGATGGTGGTCGTTTTGTTGTGGGGGGTGCTTAGTTGTGGTAGTGGTGGTGGGTGTTGTTTTTCCCGCAAATGTGTGCTTTAGTTAATTAATTAGTGAAACTAATTAATTATGTACGTATCTAATAATAATTTGTTCTTGTAGAGGGGCTCGTCATCCCATACGCTTCGGTGCACGAGGAGCCGAGAAGTTTCAAAACGCCGCAGCGCAAATGTTTCATCCCTGGAAGACCGGTCGAGGTCAAAATTATCGACGTCGAGCGAACCGCTTCCACACATTTTCTTAACGCTAACCTTTACGTTATTCAACTTAAACATGGCGATCACGTTTGGACGATTAAACGTCGTTATAAACACTTTCAACATCTCCACCAACAGTTGATGCTGTACAGGTTGGGCACAGGAATAAATAGTAATTCGCAGCATAATTATTATTAGTATATTAAGTAATGATTAGTCATTTTTTTGCGACAGGGTCACTCTTTCTGTCCCCTTCCCGTCGAGGACGCATCGCGAGAGGAGAACGACGTATAAATCTTCCCTGGAACGGGATGAGGGTGGAAGATCGAAAGGTTTGCCGAGGTCAGTCAGCTAGTTTTTATTTACACGATAAATAGCTATACTAATCTCTTTATTGAATTTGTTTGATTCGCCAGGTTTCCGAAACGACCAGAAGCCCTTGTCGCGGTGGATCATTTGCAAGAGAGGAGGGAGGCGCTGGAAGAATATTTACAAAATTTGATGCAAATCCGAGCATTTAGAAATCATCATGAGACCGTGAGTCGGATACTTGTGATTTCTCTATAAATAATACGACGATCGCGATGCATGCATCATTTAATATTCAATATACAATTGACGAGAAACGAGTTTATATTGAGTCACCATTAATTAATAATTGACGAAACCTGAACCATGCATTTGTGTGTTTTTATTTCGCAGCTCGAGTTCCTTGAAGTGAGCCATCTCTCGTTTGTTCACGGCCTTGGGATGAAGGGGAAGGAGGCCCTTGTCCTAAAAAGGACGGGAACAACACAAAATCAACGGTGCGCTTGGTGCTGCAGCTGCCCCTGCTTCGGGTATGGCCCCACTAATTCATTCTTCATACATGTCAAATACTTATCACTCATAATTCTTATCCATAGGTTTGCAAAACTGTGCGGCGTGTGGTGCGGTCAGTGGCAGAGACGCTGGCTCATCGCAAAGGACACATTTGTCGCTTACGTACGACCCAAAGACGGTCGACTCCATTGCGTCATGCTCTTCGACAACGATTTTGAAGTGGCCTCCGCCATGTACGATGTCGAGCACGGGATCGTCATCTCCAACCTCTCGAGACGACTGGTCGTCAAATGTTGGACGAAACGAAAGGCGAAAGAGTGGCTGGAACATTTACGCAAATTAATGTCCACAGAAGGTATTTGTCAGACACAATTAGTTAACGTAGGACTCAATGACTAATCGCCAAAATCAGTACAATTTAATCATTTCCTTCCTTCCAGTGGCGCGAGGTTTCATTGGGGAGAATCGTTTCCTTTCTTTCGCCCCGATTCGGTCTAGTTGCGATGCCTCCTGGTTTGTCGATGGTTCGAGCTACATGTCCACCGTAGCAGACGCGATGGAGGCGGCGCACGACGAGATTTACATTTCCGATTGGTGGCTCAGCCCCGAGATTTATATGAAGCGACCCATCGTCGAGGGAGAGCGGTGGCGACTCGACAAAATCCTTCAACGAAAAGCGGTACTTATTTACTAACAGAATCATGAATCAATAAACAATTAATTCATATCAATATCTAAATTTTCAGAAACAAGGGGTCAAAGTATTCGTCCTGCTGTATAAAGAGGTCAGCATGGCGCTTGGGATCAATAGCTATTACAGCAAGCAAACTCTTGTCCACGCGGCGTCAGAAAACATTAAGGTATTATTTTACTTTACGTAATGTTTACTAAATTTATCCTAAATCCCTCACTGTATTAATAAGTTTTCTTCCTTACACGCCAAAAATGTGCGAATTTGTTGCTAATTATTTTTACCAAATTTATTCAAATATTACCGTAAATAATTCAGAACAAAATCATCTAAGCTTTCCCATTTTATTTATACATCAGCTTGGCAAAATAGTTCAATTCTCTGCTTTAGTTACTAATTTAAGTGTCAATATTAATTTTTGAAATAATTTCTCGTAGCTAGAAAACCTCCCAATTTCCTTAATAGTTCAAAAAACTGAGACTAAATTAATATTTTCTCCAGGTTCTACGTCACCCGGACCACGCATCTGCTGGAATCTTACTCTGGGCGCATCACGAAAAGTTGGTCATTGTTGACCAAACGTACGCCTTCGTGGGAGGGATTGACATTTGTTACGGGCGCTGGGACGACCACCGCCACCGTCTCACCGACCTTGGCTCCGTCTCGAATCAAACGCATCAGGGAATGCGACTTAAAATCACGTCCAGCCAACCGGCCGGCCTCGCCAACGCGTCTCTCATGCAACTGGCCAAGGCCACCAACATGGTCACGATCGGAACTCTGGTCGATCGTCTCTCTCCCGCCCCCACGCCCGGAATCCTCGAGCAGATGGAGCAGTTACCAGCGATAGATGATGAGGTCGACCACGTCGAAGCAATTAATGGAAATGTACAGTCGGATGGGTCAGTTAATTTAATTAATAATTTTAATTCTGCGATTCGATTGGGTTTCTTATATGACCAACGAGTCAAATTGCATCAAATTTGCACATAAGGTCAGCACATCTCGCAAATTGAGGGCAACTTGCAAAGGTTTGTGATATTCGTTTCTAACAGCGAACGCACGTCTAGCTTCGCATATCTCACAAATTTAGCATAGCAACATTACTTGCAAAGTTTTGTGAAATTTGCTGGACAACCATGGAATTTTTGTTCAGCACATGCGAGTTTATCCAGCAAATGGGCATGTTTTTATTTCGCAAAATTATTTCATAAACTCATCCTCATCATTACAAGCGAGAGAAATTCATGGCAACAACGTGATGGTTTTAGAATTAGATTTACGAGCTTTGCGAAATCATATTTTCCATCCCATTACGGCGCAAATTTTTAGACCTTCGCAAGTTTCCTAAATAAGTTGGGATAAGACAATATAAAAAACGTGGAACTTTTGTTACACAAATTTACCCAGCAACTACTGCTGGACATGTTTCTATTTCGCATAATTATATCACATCACAAAACAGTCCTCTCCATCGGGATCCATATAAATTTCAGATAATTCCTTAAAATTGAATCAAAATACGACTGATCTTTCATAAAGCGAAATCATAAATGTTTTTCGAATCTGGTAATTTTTGAGCTTGGCAAATTTGCTAAAAAAACTTTCGATACTTCCATTATCCAATAATTTTTAATTTCTTGTTGTAACAGCATTCTAATTTATCTATCCCAATTATACAGAACGGCCGAAATAAACGTCAACTTTACCAGTGACAAGACACCAGAAATTAGGCTGAACGGTGCTGGAGAGGCTGGGTATCCTCTGGGAGAGTCGGAGAGCGTGGAGTCCATGTCGAAAATGATGGTGGACGAGGATGGGACACCACTTAAAGGGGAAACACCTCCTACCGGACGACGGGCCCAACTCCTCCGAAAAATGACCACAGCAACGAAAGGGTTAAAAAGCGAGGGGAAAGAGTGGATCCATCGAATTCGAAGGAAAGGCTCGGCTGGTGGGAGCTCCTCATCGTCAGAATCTGACGCCGAGGATGGCGCAACGGCGAAAGAGGGGAAGACGAGACGATTTAGAATGACGAGGAAGAAGAAGCCGAGCAAAGAGGCCGGCGACGAGGCGGACGGGGCACAAGCCTCCTCAGAAGCTAACAGCCCCCAGCAACAGAGTGAAAAGAAGAAGGTGGAGGCAAAGTGAGTAGAAAAATTCGTATTTAGTGGTCAAGTGATTTATTAATTTATTTGTCGTACTAATGCTCAGGAGTAAAAAGAAGAAGGCCGTGAACCAGTATGCCAACACGACCATGTTTTCTGACTCGATGGGTTTGCAAGGCTCCTCAAAACTCTGGATTGGCAAGGACTACACAAACTTCATTGTCAAAGACTTTGCAGATTTGGATTCGCCATTTACAGGTGAGTAATGTACAGCTTATTCTCAGTCTTGTTGTCCGTATATGATCAACAATTAAGCGTAGCTTTGTGGCAACATGTACTTGTTATCTCGCGACATTTTCGCACGTGATTGATCGAAAGTCGTATTTCTTTTAATTATGCAAATTGTACACCATTTGAAGAATAAGTGGTTACTAGCGTTTCGTTGTTGCAGACCTCGTTGACCGCTCGACCACACCGCGGATGCCTTGGCACGACATTGCTCTCTATGTACAAGGCAGTGCTGCGAGGGACGTGGCCAGACACTTTATTCAGCGCTGGAATGCCGCTAAGGTGAGATAACTTAACTACAAAATTTGTAGTACACATAGTAGATTTCTGTCTTTTATGAGGTTAAATATTCCAGGGTTTATCATGATTAGTACGATCTAAGCAGTATTTATGTAGAATTTATTTTTACGTGGGTTCGTTTATGATGAATAACTACGAGTATTTTGCAGCAAGAAAAGGCGAGAATGAACGAGTCCTACCCCTGCTTGATACCCAGATCGTACGACTTTAAGAACGACAATGTCCCCCCCATCTTCCCCCATCGCGTCAAAATGAGCAGAACGACGTGTCAGGTGTGTATTACATTCTATTCTTAAACTCTGTAGTCTGAGCTGTACATATTTGTTTTGTGTACGTACATAGGTCCTCCGGTCCGTGTCGCAGTGGAGCGCGGGCGTGCAGATTGTAGAAGACAGCATTCAACAGGCCTACATCGACGCTATCCAGAAGGCTCAGCACTACGTTTACATCGAAAACCAATTCTTCATCACGCTCGCCCAGGCAAACGCCAACGTACAAAACAGGATTGGGGAAGCACTACTCGGCCGAATTCTACAAGCCCATCGGTATGTTTTGTACATTAACTTCACCGCTGCGGCAGCGGCTTACGTTAGACAAACTTACAATGAGTTATAAAATAGTGCTCTAGAATTTTTTTAAAAAAACATGGCCAAAGACTGGGTTTGTTTCAAAAATTAAATGAACTCGGTAGATCTCTTCCCGTGCATAAGTTATTGAAGGTCAAACTTTTATAAAATTGAGATTTAGAGGACTTCAATCTTCAATAAGTTATGAACGGGCAGATGTATTCAGGTAATTAATTTTATTTCTGAAATAACCCAAGTTTTTAGGTCAATTTTTAACTAAAAAATTTCGACCGATATATTTGCCATGTTTTTAACATAAGCCATCGCTGCGGTAGGGTGTCAAATTGACCCCGTCAGATTGCCCCCATAATTACATATTAAACCAACTCAATTTTTAGCTGAAATATTTGACTTGAACTTGAATACGAAATAAAATTAATTTAGTGTGTAAATACAACAACTAGTACATATATGGCGCGGGGTCAATTTGACATGGAATCACCGCTGCTACCACCGCTATTTGCGTCATCATCATCACTAAATGTATGTATTTGTGTACAGGGAGAAGAAACCATTCCGCGTCTTTGTCGTGATTCCACTCCTGCCTGGATTTGAGGGGGAGGTGGGGACCAGTCGTGGCGTTGCCATTCACGCCATCGTCCACTGGAACTACTCATCCATCTGTCGGTAAGTCGTGTACTTGATATTTCTCTGGTGTCATTGTGGGGTGAATCGATGTTTGTATGGATATGTATTTCGAAAAGTATTGGACGACGCCACCCCAATATTATTATCACGAATTATGTCCACCTATTAAAAATTAGGAAATTTTAAGCCTAAAATTTAACCATACATTTTATTACCCACTAATTTCAGGGGTCCTGACTCTCTCTTTGAGCGACTCAAACGTGAAGGCGTTGAAACACCCGATGAATACATTACCTTTCACGGACTTCGAACATGGTCTGAGCTACACGGCGATTTGGTCACGGAGCTGATCTACGTCCACTCCAAGCTCCTCATCGTAGACGATAACCTCGTCATTTGCGGCTCTGCAAACATCAATGATCGCAGCATGTTGGGAAAACGGGACTCTGAAGTCGCCCTCATCGTGCAAGATGAAGAGTTCGTCCAATCCGTGATGAACGGGGTGGAATACAAAGCGGGCAAGTTCGGGCTCACGCTTCGCCTCCAACTCTTCCGTGAACACCTCGGCCTCCTCGATAAGCCAGAAGTCGACATCCGCGACGCCGTCAGTGAAAAGTTCTACCGCAACTTGTGGCAAGACACGGCCAAGTTGAACACGGAGATATATGACGAGGTTAAAAATAGTAGTAAAAATAATACTGTAAAAATAATAAATCGTGGTGGTGGTGGCTTATCATGGTAGATTGGATAACTCAAGTAAATACCGATTCTTTACATGAACCTTATTTACCCAGGTATTTCACGTCATGCCGACCGATCTGTGCGAGACGTTTGCCCAGCTCCAAACCTACCAGACGACGCACAACATGACTGTAACGGACGCTACACGGGCCAGAACTTTGCTAAAGGATACACGAGTAAGTACATATTTACACACATAAACTCCAATGTTAACATAAAACCCGTCCCTATTTTCATGCTATATGTTTTTTTATTTATTTACAGGGCTACTTGGTCCAACTGCCACTCAAGTTTCTCTGTCAGGAGAACCTTCTTCCCCCCTCCGCCACGAGGGAGGCCCTCATGCCGACGCAACTCTGGACCTGAGCGCCTCCATATCCACGACCACGACCCATCAGCATTACATTACTTATCAAGTCTTTCAGTAAATAAGGACTGCTTCTTCTCTTCTTCTCTACACCGTCACCACCGTCGCCAACTACTTTTTTGCCAGTGCCAACTTAACCAAGTGAGCAGCCAGGCTTCTTCTTCGAGCTACCGTAATCTTCCAATCCTTCCAATCATGAACCATACATAAATATATATGAAGTCATACATACAAGTATTTCTATCAGAGATGAGCAGACAGAGTGCAATATTATTAGTTAATAGGCTAGGACGTATTTTTACCTGAAAAACATCGTGTTCAGTGGACTTTAACCCACTTTTCTAAATGCATGAGAACAAGTTTTGGTTCGTGATGATGACGATAATTATCAAGATATTGGTGCGATGATAATGCTATACTTTTTAACTCTGGGGAAGGAGGGATTATATTTAAATTTAAGTAGGGACGCCTTATTAGAGCCCTGGGAAGGACGAAGTCTGCAGTTCATTAGTTTTTTTAAATAGCATTTCCAAGTATAACAATAAGGTGTTTTAAAATATAGTATAAAAAATCTACCTGAGTTTGACCTGTGTATTTAGACCTGCAGGAAGTGAAAAGAAACGCATTTTTTCCATGTTTAACCACCAGCCATCAATGTTTGCCTGGATTTTATAATTTCTGCCACAATTATTCTCAAAATTGTATGCTTTATAAAACATGCTGTATGAAATTTGTAGAAATTTTAAACAGAAATCAAATCCTGGAAAAAATGATTGGATATCATATAGAAAAAAAGATAAGTTTAAGTAGACCAAGAATTTTTAACAACTCGGTTTTGTTGGAACATGCCAATTTTGGCTGGACGACCTAAATGGCAGGCCTTTGCTCCTCAGGGATGCTTTATTATTCAGAGATTTTTGGCGAAAGTGAGTCAAAATTATGGCTACACTGCTTCCTCAGTGGTCCTCTGGACAGGATATTACATACTTATTATTAAAAAACTGCGCCTCATATTAACCGGTGTTGTGATTAAGTGAAATAATAACCAAAGTGCTTTAACAAACATACAGCGACTTAAAAATTAGCCAAGTAAGAAATAAAATGGATGTGCTTTCGGCCAACCAACCAGGAACCAAGTACCTTATCCGAGAAGCTCCGGCGGCGAAAAAATCTACAGGTGTGCGCAACCTCTCCTTACTAACTTTATATGTAAATAGGTTACGATGTACTTATGTCTGGCATCAATTTAATTGAATTGTTAATCTTCCTCGTTTTTCCGGTGACTTTTAATAATAATCGAAATTGTTGCTCTCTTCCACGGCGTTGCACCACTTCATTTTCCATCAAGATAACACACACATAAGCTAATCCTAAGTGATAATGGACCTCCCCTCGTATTTAGATAGCTCATGAGTTAGTGGTGGTGGTGGTGGAGCAGCTCCACCGCTCTCGCCGCTACATATTCTGTTATTTGAGTGTGTAGTATTACATGAATAGTAGGACTACGTGTGCAAATTATTATTTGCCTGGTAGCAAAGTAAAGTATTATTATTATGACGCTACCAAATATTTGTCGAAATACGGCACCGACATACGTATTAGATCCAACTTTGCATCTAAATGGGGCTAGAATTTGAGCAGGAAAGGTGTAAAATTGCATGGAAAATCATGTTATGTGACCACAAATATTGGAAGAGATGGGTGCAGGCATACATAGTTTACTGGATAATATGCACGAGGCGACAGCTGCTTGGCGCCCCTGACCTCTAACTTCGCCAATGTTGCCATTCTGCCAAAACCTTGGTCATTTTCCTCCTGTTTCACCTCAACCTGCCTCCGTCGTCATCGTCTCTGTCGTCGTTTGCCGGCGTTGTCGTCGCTCTTCCTCATTCTGCACTCATAGATAATTCAAAATTCCATCTTTTTTTATTATCACCGCCTCGAAAGAATGAGGCGGACACATAAAATATTCATGGATACATATTTTCTGGAAAATTTGTCATTGTTGGTGCAGATCTGCTCCAAGGATCCCATTGGCTGGGGGTTGTTGACGCTCAACTGCCTCAATCTCTATTTATCATCGAAATGCAAAAGCCGTGATTTGAGGGTGACGTATCGACTTGAATAGAAAAATTTCGTAATGGGATTTGCAGGGATAATTCAGGCTGGATGGGTTAGAACAAGGCGTACACAGCAACGCTCTATCACTGCACCGACACAATCTGCATGCACACGACCGCAACCCGCGCACAATGGGATTACCACAACAATTGGGGCAGCAGAAGGCGGAGGACAAAGAGGGAGCTATATATTTATCGGGCTGATGGCGGATAAAAGGCTGCGGTTACACCCCACAGCTCCCACTACTCGTCTCTCCCATCATGGCCTCGCTGCTGCTCAACCACCTCCTCTGCATATTAGCCCTCTCCACAGCTGGACTCCTGGCGCAGGAGGATGGACTCCCCCCACCCGTCAAACCCGAGCCAAGACAAGCATCCTGCAATTTTGCTTACGGTTTCACCTCCGTAGGACAGCAGGCCCTCCTCCAGTCGCCCGGATGGCCCAATAACTACCCAGCGTCGTCCGCCTGTAGATACTCGCTCACTTCTCCGGCAGGTATGGAATGTCTCGTTTTTTTAACCACCCCCACTAGGGACGTCCAAATATACAACTTTCACAGTTCTTGCCAAGTTTTGCTAAATTTACCAAATTTGACGCATAGACCTACGCATTTAACCGTTTGTCCTTGCTAACATGTAAACCCACGTAGATTCCGTAAATTATACACTTTTACAAAAGTGTACTCATAGTTCGAAGGAAAATATCCTCAAAATTTTTTATTTCAAAATGTTCCCATAAACTTGCTCAGATCAAGGCCACTCTCTTTTTATTTTGCAAAAGTTTGTTAAATTATTCTACAAAATTTATGCATTTTACAAAGTTACCAAGGACGGTGTGAACTGCCTCAATGCGAGTTTTGTTTATACCCAAATTTGCCAAGTGACTACTTTGCATGATATTTCCCTAAATTATTTCTTGAACTCATCCATTCATAATAAAAGATTCTCCTGAGGAAACCAGCCACTAATTTTTTAATCTATCTCGTCAGGGACGCTCATCTCCCTCCAGTGCACCGAGTTCAACGTGGAGTCCTCCTCTGGCTGCACCTACGACGTGTTTTACTTCTCCCCCAGTGGAGACTCTGCCTTCCGCGATGCCCTCCGAACCTGCGGCAGGGGGACGTTCTCCCGCAACTCCACCACCAACGCGCTCACCGTGGGCTTCGACTCCGACGCGGGCAACCCCTACTCTTCCTACCCCTACAGATTCCAGTGCACTCTGACCGTCATCCAAGGCACCTCCTCCTCCGCCGTCGTCGTCGCACCCACAACGGCAGCTCCACCCCCACCACCACCAGCCCCAACCACTGCTGCTCCTCCACTCCCACCCACTAACTCCACCTGCGAGTGTGGCGTGAGAAACGAGGCGACACGAATTGTCGGAGGATCCGTCGCCTTAGTGAACGAGTTTCCGTGGAGGTGCAATCTCTACAGTGAGTTACATAAATAATTATACAAATCAGTGTTTTGGGTGCAAGTAAAGCAACCACTTGCAAGTAGCCCGCAAGAAACGAAACACTGACAACGGAGGTCGCGCAGCGTATGCTCTCCGATTTTGAGCAAACTAGTGTCAATCGGGAACAAATTTAGTTTGTATGCAATTTTCAAAATACATGATCTCCTAAAGCGCACGTTTGGCAAAGATATTTGCATCCTAAGAGGAGAAAACGCACAGGGAATTTGCGAAGTGTCGACGTTTAGGCGCTTTTTCTCCTCTTTGGATGCAACTATCTCTGCGAAGCCTGCGCATTGGGAGATCGTGTATTTTGAAAATGTTATACTAATTAAACCATGTAACCAATTGACACTAGTTTAATAAAAATCTAAAAGCGTACGTTGGGAGACCCCCGTTGTGAGTAAATAATATGCAAATGAATCCTACTAACTAAGTACTTGACAGGTCCCACCATGGGCGTCTTTTGTGGAGCGACCATCATTTCCAACTCTTACGTCGTGACGGCCGCCCATTGTACCGCAGCTGTTCCGGCGGGAACCGTGTACTACGTGGACTGTGGGGATCATGACATTACCTCCAATACGGAGTCGACCAACGTAGTGATCCAAGTGGCGCAAGTCATGCAACACGCGCAGTACAACAAGGAAACGCAGGACAATGACATTTCCGTCCTTCGTCTGCAAACCCCGCTCACCTTTTCCCGCAACATACAGCCAATCTGCCTCCCCTTCAATCAGGTGGGTCAGTCTGTGGATGGTCTCACCGTCACGGCGTCCGGCTGGGGAAGTGAGTAGCCAATTAAATAATTTACACGTGGACAGATTAAGTCACGAAATTTATGAATTGCAGCCGTCTCGTCGGGTGGGAGCCAGTCCGTCGTTTTGAAGAAGGTCGATCTGCCCGTGCTGGGAACTACGCAGTGTCAAAAGTACTACGGAACATCCGTTACGGACAATATGATTTGTACTTGTGAGTTTATATGTATATGCAAATTTACGCTGCGACGTATGTTATAGGCAAGACTTAACATGGTTTAGATTTTTGTCGAGGGACATGTTACCGAATATACATGTTAAACGCTTATCTAACATAAGCGCCGGAAATTGTGTAAGAATAACTACAAATCCTTCTCATTTCTTTAGATTCTCCAGGATCTGACACATGTCAAGGCGATTCTGGCGGCAGTGTCGACTACAAACAACCCGCCAATGGACGCTACTGCCTTTTGGGAGTCGTGAGTTGGGGGGTCGGCTGCGCTGGGGTCAATCAACCCGGAGTCTATGCCAAAACGACCAATTACCTCGGATGGATTGCCGCCCAGACCAGTATTTAAACTTCCAAATTTCCTTACATAATTTCATTCTAGATAACCTCTAACCCCTTTTTTTCTCTAAATTCAGCTGGGACGACATTCTGCAGACCTTAAACTCCACCACCACCACCACCACCTTCTCTCTTCTTAACATGCAAAATTATTCAAATTCTTACCTCATCAAACAATAAAGTCATGCCAATTGATTGTGTAATGTTTAAAATGCAAAAAAATCAACAACTCATTTCCATTTCATTCGTTCTCCTTCTCTCATCTCCTTTATTTTCCTTTGTAATATAATAATACCTAATAATTCAATATGATGATGGAGAGATGACAATACATTTTTAGGGAACGACGGCGACGACGCACATTTTAACAATAATAATAATTTAAATCTTTATATAGTAATTAATTATTCATCCAGAAAGCGGTTGTGTTGTGATGATGAGGACGATGATAAGTAGAAAGTAGACAGAGATAGAGGAGAGAAATAATGGGAAATACTTGATAAATATAGTGGATACACACCCCCTCATTCCTCCACATTTCAGTAGTTCAGTAGCAGCAGCAGTATCTAGTTTAACAGGACAATATAACAAGACAATTAAGCAACAATTAATTAATTACTTAATGAACCAGCTGCTAGTTAATTACTAGTTTAAACTTTGATAATAATAATAATAATCTCTCTGCTACAAATAGGGTAGAGTTTTACAAACACGTGGTCAACAAGGAGGTAACCACGCCACGTGCTTAACGCCTCCTCTTTGCACCACTCGCATCTCTCATAAACGGCTAAATAGACAATTATTTTGGCAACTTTTTCCAGCAAAAATGTAACAATTAAGTAATAATATGTATGTAAATATGTACAAGACTAACCTCTACCATGCACCAACCACCCCAATTACTTAATTAGCTAACTAACTAACTAACTACTTAAATACTTACGTAGTATTTATTTTAGTACATATGAATAACAACTACCTTTTTAGTATAATTTAATTTAATACCCTCAAAATTCAAGTCTACAAGTGACGACGGTGACGACTATTTAAAATTGAAAAACGCCTCTGCCTCCTCAAACATGCAGTCATGCACGGTCCCTCTGTAACAGATACTACCACAACAATGGAGAACATTATTTATGTATCATTCCTACATCTCTTCCTGCTACTTTTACTTTCTAAATGACATGAATGACCAAAATACGTTGTCAAAATACACTATTTTGAGCTCCGTTCTTCCCAGGGTTTGGATTTCCAGGGGTGTTACACCCACAAAAGGACGAAAATCTAAGTCGAAAAGACAGCCATCTTACGAAAATGCGGATTTTGTCAAGAAACTACCTTTTTATCGCTATCAAAACACTTTATTTTTAGAAAATCGTGAAAACAAAGTGTTTCTCCAGGGATAAAATATTAAGTTCTTCACAAAACCTGTATTTTTGACCGACTTGTAGCTTCTCGTCTATTGGTGGGTGTAACAGCCCTGGAAATCCAAACCCTGGGAGATCAAAGTACTCCACATATTTTCACAAAGCATTTTGCCCATCCATTCAGAAAATGAGTAGATTGTGGTAGTTGAATGAATCCGAATTTCAGAACTCTTCCCTATTTATTAGTCTTATTACTTCTTTGGTTACTTGTGTATGGTTATGGTTACTGTGTGTCACAGGTATTATGTAAATAGGTATCAAGTCGTCGTAGTAATACAGATGATACAAATACTGAGTCGTATAACTGCGTGGACACAGAACTACTACGAAATACTATTTATGGTAAATTATGTAGCACTTAATTAATCTTCCATGCAGAAAACTCGCCTCGCCCTCGTGTTAAATAAATGCCTATAAAATATAGCCTCTCTCTCTCTCTAGTAATAACCTAACGACTATTATTATTCAAATCTAGGTAAATATGGCCGACTTATTACGACAACAAGAACATTGAAACGTCAAACACAAACCACGCACAGGTCGGGAAGCATATCCCGTCAAGAAGAATGCAGGGGTGCTGCTGCCCCACCATGTGCGTGAGTTTCGGACGTTGTCTAACTTTATATATGCATCCGGGTCAAAAGTGACGATCGCTTTAGTTGCTGATCAACTATTACGATAAGCACCAAGTATTTACTAGATTAGTTAGAGTTTACATATGCATAAATATGTAAATAGGTACATAACTAGTATATTAATTAATTAATACGACACCAAGAACAAGAAGGTAACCAACAAAGAAACGACACAACCAGAACCAGACCGGGTATTTTAGTATGATGAGCGCTTATCAACCTTCACTATCACTTCTGTGTGTGTGTACTTACAGCAAGGACAAGAGAATCAACAAATACATATTGCGAGGAGGAGGAGACCAAAAATCAGTCAGGTCGGGCATCATCAGAAAACAGTACTAATTAATAATGTCCTTCTCTCTCGACCTAATGAGCAATTATGTCAATCCCACCCACGCAGCCAGACAGATTTATAAAAATGTGGATGCAAACAGGTCCAACTCTTACAAAATTCTAAACTCTACGAGTTGCCAATTGGAGGAGGAGAAGTAGGAAATCGCCGTCCGAAGTAAAACACGGTCCAGAAACAAGCAGTCTTGTACTTGTTGGGAGGAGGGTCGTTCGTTCGTTCGTTAATCATCATCACAACTGACTCTTGCATAAATATGTAAATACATACCCAAAATGTGTATCCTAATGACTCGGCTAAACTACTAAATTCTTTTATACTAAGTAAGGGTAGGTAAACTCCAGTACATCGGTTTTAATTCATACATGTAATGAATACTCGTTACAAATAGTTAGCAAGGAGGAAATTTATAGCTTCAAATTTTCAAACTCTTACATAAATTCTTAATCTCAACTTCAAATAACGAATCGACATGTGTTCCCAGTTTTTCGTTTTCTACAGAACTATCAAAATGTGTGTATAAAATTAGAAAACAAAGAACAAACTGTAGAGAAAAGTATATAAAACTAAATTAATGGTGGCTGTGGTGGTAAAAAAAACTCTGAATGACCCACTCGACCTGACACCACGTGACCACCAAAAACGCTCAAAAAGAAGACAAAGTGTGCCCCAAGAAAGTATAAATACAAAAAAAATCTACCCTACACGGCTGCTCAACCCCCTTTTTGAACTTAATTGATTGATACGTACGCCTCTCGCTCTCGTGTTACGGTGGGATTTCAAAAATCTGAACAATTAATTAATTAATAATTACTACAACTAACTACGCTGACGTTCTGTATGTAACATTTAAGACTTCGCCTGCGGCAAATACCGCTTCAACGACTTTTCAATGTTCATCCGATGGCCGAGTTTTTTGACGCCGAGGTCGAGCAGGGTGGCGTTGTCCATGCGGAGAAGCTTCTTGCCGTCGATCCCTCGCTGGGAGAAGATCCCCTTGTACTCCTGCATGAAGAGGGAGTCCAACCAGTCGCACGCGTCGCACACCGTCCACTCAACCAAAGTCTTGTTGCGAAACTCACGACGGACTCGGGACGACGCGGCGGCGGCGGATTGTTGCTGAGATTGCTGTTGTTGTTGAGCTTGCAGTTGCATTTGTGCAGAAGCGGCGGCTGCAGCAGCGGCTTGTTGTTGTTGTTGCTGCTGCTGTGAAAAATACATTTTGTAAATTTTGTCAGGCTGATTTATTTAGAAGACAAAACTTACCTGGAGCATGACTTGGTGTGCGTGAGGAACTTCGTAATGGTCAGAACCGGCCTGTTTTTTAGGAATGGTGCCCACTATTCGAGGTCCACTACTGCTCTCGTACAAATCTGAAATTTTTTAATAGGACAAGTTAATCATTTTGTACACCAGTGCTTTTAATTTTTCAGAAATTTAATTTTGGCTTCAAACTCGTCAAAATTTGGTCATTTTTCGATGGGAATTACAACTCCTAATATTTGTCAACTTTCTCCAATTTAGAAAGAAACCAGATTGGCAATTAGTTGAAAAATATTAGTAACAGTTCCAAATTTTGTTACTGTATCAACTATTTAACTTATCGAACCTGGAGTGTATCGATGTACGGGGTGCAACTTGGCCGAGTTGCTGTTGGTCGTGGGCGTCGTAGCGGAGGGCGTTTGTTGGTAGTAGTAGCATTTTGGATGGTGGCCGTAGGAAGGAGGGGCAGTTTGAGGGACGGGTGGTGTTCCAGAGATCTGACCCGCGTTGGATTTTGGGGTTAGTGTCTGGTAGTGACCGTACGCCCCTTGTCCTCCTCCCGCCGTGCTGGTCGTCGTCCCATACGTCGCCTGGGCTGAGCGGGCTTGCAGCGTTCCGTACGTGGCTTGTTGTTGAGCCTGCTGCTGCTGCTGTTGAGACTGCATGAGGTGTTGGTGATGTTGCGCGGCGGCTGCGGCGTGTTGTTGCTGAAGCTGATGGAGTTGTTGTTGCTGTTGGTCTGTGGAAATAAAATAAGAAATTGCATTTTTTTATCCAACAAGGAGCAGAGCTGATATCGACTTAATTTTATTTTCAAAATAATCCCAATTTTTGAGAAGAATCATAATGAAAAATATGTATGCTCACATTGCTGACGCGTCATTGTAGGGTATCCGCTATACATGGAGGAGGTACTCGAGTGGGCGTGACTGATGGAACGGTACATGGGAGACTGGCGATTAAACTGGTTCTGCTGTTGAAGCTGTTGTTGGTGTTGGTGTTGTTCGGCGGTGAACATGTGTCCCTGATTGAATCTCGTGGCCGCCTCGTGCGTGTCCCTTGCGTCCGAAAACTCGGGCGGTGGGGCTAAAATCGGAGTTTGATTGCGCAGACCAAACTCTGGCGGGGGTGGCACCACGCTCGGGAAATCTTGCTGTTGACGAAAAGAAACAGCGTTAATTAGATTGATTAATTAATTACCTAATTATCAGAGGGCGGTATGTATTTATTAAAAATTGCTGAAATATGGTTTTAATATTTACAAAAAAAACGAAAATTTTTTACAAATATAAAAAAAATAAAAATAAACACATATCCGCCCTCTGCTCATTATGCAAATCAGACATACCTTAAGCGCTGCGACGTGCATCTGGATAAGTTTCAAACTTTCCTCTATGCTCTTCTCGGCCTGTCTCGTGCCCTGCATTTGTCCCTGCATTTGAAGCTGTTGCAGTTGACGGGCCGCGATCTGTTGTTGTTGGAGGTGGTATTGGTGCTGGAGTTGTTGTGGTTGCTCGGTCCCACCGCCGCCGCCACCAGCCGCCTGGGATAGCATGGAACGTGACCTTTGCGGTTGCAGCGTGTGGTACATCTAGAAACACATGTACATATTTTAGTAACAAATTAGGACAAGTCAATTGCTTAACGAGAAGGTTTAATCCATTACCTGATTGGAAACAGGCCCTGTGCCCACGAGGACGGTGACGGTCTTCTTTCCTACCGGAGTCTCCCTCCCACTTTCACTCTCGCTCTCAATCTCCATCGGTGGTGGCAGTTTGACCAGACTGACCGCATTCTTCGTAAGATTAGGAGGTTGCCTTGACACGGCACCACCACCACCCCCTCCTCCAGTCCCCGTTCCTCGCGTGATCGTCCCATAATTCGAGTCTCCCAGTCGCCCATAGAGCTGTTGATGTTGTTGCTGCATCTGCTCAAAATTGTGCGTGATTCCCAATTGAGCACTCGCCGAGAGCGGCTTCTTTTGCTGCTGCTCCTGCTGCGCCGTCAAATTTGAAATCTTCTCCTCCGTCGCCGTCGTCTTGAGAACCTTGCTCGCCGCCGAGATAACAGTTTGGACAGAGTCGGACGTCGTCGATGTCGAAGAAGGACCACCATTCTCGTCCTTCAAAATCCACGTTTTGTCACTTGAGTCTTCCGACACTGAATCCGAGTCGGGCTGGTTGACGGGCAGGTTGGTCACGTAGTTTCCTCCGCTTTCACCCTCACCACCACCACCTTCTTCGCCTCCCAAGTCGTTAGGAAATGATTTCGAAATTTTCAGACTCGTTTTCACTTTGGCGATGTCATCCACCGACATGGAATGAGCCATGGGACTATCCGGCGGAGTCAGGTCAGCAGCATCGGGGTGCGTTTGAAAGGTCACCGTCTTTTCCGACTTGCGTCCCAGGCGAGGTGACTGCTTCACCTCGATGCGGATTTTATCCGGAGTTTGTGAGTTTTGCAGGCTTGAGCTGGATTTCAGTACGGGTTTTACTGGCCGAAGTTTCTCTTTGGCTTCTTGCAGAGACTTTTGAGGGTCGAATCCTTGTCCGCCGTTCTGATTCGTGGCCCCCGCCGCAGCAGTGTTCGTGTTTCTCTTAAAACTATTCACATTTCCACCACCGTCGTCCCCATTGCAGACGTTGTTATTCCTGTTGTGGGGTTCGGCATAGTCTACTTTTTTATTTGTACTAGCATCCTTCGAGGGGGGCAGACTCTGAGAGCGGATTTTCTTTAATGTTCCCCCACCACCGGATGAATTGTTGTTGTTCCCATTCGGAGAAGTGGCGTCGCCGCTGTCCCGATACCCAATCGGGCGCAAGTCGTCCGGAGAGGCGTACAGTTTCGCGGAGTCGGTAGGTTTAAAGGAGGACATTACACCGGGACCAGGCTGTCCTTTCGAGAGCGTTCCACCACCCCCAATACCACCACCACTGTTCTGACCAGGACCTGAATGACCGTGTTCTAACGTGCCGTAAATGTCTTGCTTGTTCTTGGACACGTCCACCTTAATTACTTGGCCGGGTGGGACGAGGTTTATGATGGTTTGCTGCTCAGCCGGACTGATTGTGCAACCTGGCAAGGGACAAAATTATTCAATTAGAAAAACCTTATCGGAATTTTTACAGAATTGTAATTCATGGGTACGATTTCTGGGTATAATTTCTGGTCAAAATGTGCAAACGGGTTAATCAAAAAACTGTATTCCCCTAAAAAAAGTTCCAACAATTTGGAGGACCTTCTGTTTTAGTGGAAAACCGAAATTGGGACTTCCTTTTTTCAAATTTAAAGGACCTTATTTTTTAGTGAAAAAATCTGAAAAATTTCAATGACCTTCTTTTACTCAGGAGAAACCCCCAAACAAAAATTCCGTTTGCCCAAAAAAAAAAACAGAAATCGCCCCCACATTTTTGTAACATCGGGATATCCGATTAAAAATGTTAGTACTTTTAATACCGGTGGAAGCTCTTCTCGGCAGCGTTTTGCTCTGCACGGGTCGGATCAGTTTGGTCGTCCGATACTCGCCATCCGTGAGGACAGGAGTTTTCCCCTTCGTGGTGCTATTTACCACCTTATTCGTCTCCTCCCCTCCCCCGTTCTCCGATTCGGTGGAAGATTGTCCATCGTCATCCGACGTGGAGCCATCCGTCTCTGCACCACCACCACCATCACCACTTTCCGTCCTGCTCGCTGCTAGCTCCGACTCGGTGGGAGGTTCGGGAAGCTTGTCGTTGTAGTTAAGGTTGGAAGAGGGGAAAAAGTTCCGGTCGAGGGTCCACGAGTGACGTGGATTGCTATTCGAGTTGCGGAGGACGAGTTTATTGAGATTTTCTTGTGAGAGGGACTTCACTTGGTCTTTGTCCGTCGGCTTCTTCTGAGCGAGACCTTTAAGGTCGGGGGTCGAGTGGAAGTCTTTGTGCAGCGTGGAAGCCGCCTCTTTCCCTTTTAGGGCAGACTGCGAACAGAACAAAAATTAGATAAGTCTCTCGAGTAGAAATTCGCATAGTTTTCTGTACAAATCGCTCTGCATAGTTTTTCTGCGGAAAATTGGTCTAAATTTATTGACAAATCGGGCCAAATTTCTACACCAAAGCCTTTCAATTTTTACTCGGGACAAGATCAATGGATTTCCTGATCTCACCTTGGACCGCTTCATTTCCGCCACGGAGGCATAGATTTTGTGCGGAGGACCATTCCACGTTCCACACTTGTTTCCGGTTGTGGAGTCTGCGAATATTTCTTGCATCTCGGCAGCCGTGATGCGACTGGACGTTGGGCGAGCTCTGATTGAAGCCGTTTTTGTTTGAGCACCTCCTCCGTTGGATAAAAGGGTTCCGTTCCCCGTTGTAGCACCAGGTGGGAGGGGTGGCTTTCCTGCCACGGAGTCCGCTGAAGTAGAAATCACCCCACCATTCTCCACTCCTGAGGGTGAAGCGGCGTCTGGACGGAAAAACATGAACATTTCACTCCTCCTTGTTTTTACTTATCCCACATGGCCATACTGGTAGACAGGCCTTTAACACGTGTTTTCAGTTTATGAAATATATCCCTCTAAACATTTTCTAGTAATGAATTAATCCAAAAAGCAGGATTATTTCAAAAATAAAATTCACTTTGCCAGTTCAAAAGTTATTTACTTGATCGAGATGGCATTTTCAGGTGAACGTTAAGAGACTTTGATATCTTTTGAAAGGGTAGAGTTAATTTTATTTTTTGAAAAATCCCAATTTTAGATTGATTCTGAACCAAAATTTTCGAACGATATATTTCCCAACCCGAAGACACATTTCTTGTCCGAATTCTTACCCAAGTCCGCAAGCGCAGCCACCATAGATTTGGCACGGGCCCGACCCACACTCAAACTCGTGGTGGGGTCTCTTCTCGGCGGGGAGGGGACCGTCGTTGGTCCGGTGGATCCTGCTGAAAATGAACAACAAACCCACATGAGCTACTCTAATCTTCCTTCATATTCCTATGCATTTACTCACCGGAATGCTTTCTGGGCAGGGTGGCGAAATGGTTTTGTGCCGCTTTATGACCCCCCACCTCAGCCCCACCGTCATGTGTGAGTGAGGCCGCGGGAGATCCAGGTTTCAACTTTGACCCGTCCTCCTCCCCTTGAGCTGCGGAGAGGCGAGAAAGTCCCACGACGGTCAGGGAGACGAGCTCACCACTTTTTCGAATCATGTCCACCACCACCTCGTGCGACAGCTGGGAAACGTCCATCCCGTTTATCTACGCATCACACAAGGTCAATATATGTATATACGTTGTAAAGTGGTTGCATTTGTATAATCGTAGACAAGTGCTTTTACTTTGCCAAACATGTCCCTAGAAATTTTGAGGTTAAAAACCCACCAAAAAATTTGGATTATTTCAAAACTAAAATTAACTCGGTGGCGATAATGCCACTTTAAAAGTTACAGAGAGTCAAAGCAGACTCCCAAACTTCAAATACCATCTCATCTCAATCAAACTTTGACCTTCAACAGCTTCTAAACTGGCAGAGTTACCGTAGGACTCGATGGCTCATGCTCATCACCAAAATTGTTAAAACAACACACTTTTAATCATTTCTCGGCTCTGGGAATGTACTTAAAAATTATGGACGACAAATCTGCAGCTAGTAAGTCGTTGCCAATTTTTTGAAAATATACATTCCATATTTTGACCATTTTTTAAGGAGATTTCAAGTTTAAGAAGCCTTCAGAAAATTGGATTTCATTAATCAACTCACCGACAACAAATTTGTTGTGCAGACTTGTAAAATAAATTCTGAAATGATTAAAAATGTTCTGATTTTGACGATTACGCATCGAGTTCAACGCTAATTTCGTTTTTTTTGTGGATTTTTAACCAAAAAATCTCGTCCGACATAGTTCATGTCAAACTCTTGTTCACGATGATCGTCACGTTAATTCTTCTACTCACGGCGAGGATAAAGTCGCCCTTCCTGAGTCCAGCTCTATCGGCGACGCCTCCTTCATCCACGTCGTCCAAGTACTGGAGAGCTGGGAAGCGTTCCGACGGGGTCAATTCCATCAAGGGAGAGTCCGCCTTGGCTCCGCGGAGGATGAAACCGAAGCCCTTCTGCCCCCGGTGCAAGATCACAGTGTGCGGCTCGCCCCATCTACAAACAAAGGAGGAGGCTTGGTCACAAACAGCCGGCCCCCCCAGCATCACTTGGCTGCTGAAATCAAGGGATAACATAACAATTCAGCCAGCCACTAAAAACTAATAAACTAATTACCAGACGACGGATATGTATTTACCAAAAATCCCGGAAGCATATATCTAATATTTACGAAAGAAAAAATCAAACTATTTACGAAAAAAAACAGAATTTTCGCAACATTTTTTAAAATTAAATGCTCTGGATTTTTGTTAATCCAATTTCTTTGAGCAAAAATATTTTTAAATTTTTGTGATCTGAATGCGAACACACGCACAAAGTTTGACCGTGGGTCCGTGATCAAGTGAAAAATTTGAAAATGAATACATATCCGCCCTCTGCTAATAACTACGAACTAAAAAATACGACAGCGACCGCGGGAAGAGGAGGAGGTTGGAGGAGAAAACTGGGCACATGCAACGCCCAACAAAAGTATCAACTCACACTTTCTTGATGCGAGAGAGGTGTTGAGCATTTGGTGTTGCCGCCGTGGCAGCGACTCCTTTCCCCCCCTTTTTACCACTCGAGTGGGTGTGGTTGGCCGAGGGAGGGGCGAGGTGGTGGTTGTTGTGCTTCTCGTAACTTTTCATCCTGATTTCTTGAACACACTGGGCCGGAAAGAGGCCGATTCGACCACGGAGTGAGCCCTCCAGAACGGTACCACCCTCTGCTGAGCCAATCACTGCAAATCACAAGAATCCACAGTTAACAAATCAGTATTTTGAGCTCTGTTCTTCCCAAGGCTTGGATTTCCGGGGAGCATTACAGCCACAAAAAGACGAGAATCTACATGGAAAATCCAGCAGTCGAATCAAAACAGGGGTTTTCTTATTATTTTCAATGTATTTTCCCACCGATAAAAAGTTCACTTCTTCACAAACCATGCATACATTTTCCTCCGACTTGGATATTATAGATTTTATCCTTTTTGTGGCTATACTAACCCTGGAAACCCAGAGAAATACTGGATTTCTCTCCTCTGCAAACGACCAAATATTCAATTATGTAAATGAAATTATCACACCTTCGATAATGTCACCCTCCGCCAGTTTAAGGTGAAGGTTTGACTGAGGGGCGAAGTTCTCCACGCAGACGACCATCGTCCCGGGCAGGATGAGCGTCGCATCCGTGGGTGTGGCAGGCTCATAGCTGGACGCACTCCCTCCACTATTACACGTCCCCACTCCCGACGAATCTGACGTTATGTCCGAATGATCCAAGCTCTTTTCTGAGAAAACAAAAACAAAAAACCCAAATTAAAATCTGCCCACACACTTCATCACTTTAATTATTTGTTATACAAATGTTATCATCACAGCACCCCAAACCTGCCACCCAGAGAAAGTAAAGTTACAGAAGGAGGAGAAAACAGATAACTTCATATCAACAAAGTAGTGTCAAAGCAGGTAAATACATCAATATTCCCATGCAAAACAAATGTCATCACTCAATTTCTCCATAATTATTTATCATCATCACAGCTCCCAAAACCTATCACCACTCCAGAGAAAGCCAAGTTACGGAGGAGAAAGATAACTTCATATCAACAAAGCAATGTTAAAGCAGGCAAATAAATATTTCCATCCATAAAAATCCAACTACTCGATTCTTCCCAGGAATTCCATTTCATTCCTCGCCGCATTCCAGTCCAGTTCATTCTTGTCCTCCTGGAAAAATTCGTTCCATTGACAGCCATGTACCAACACATACCTCACACGCAGCCAGCCAGACAAGCAATTTCTGGTCTCCCAGCAACAAAAAAATCTAATGACACATGAAATTTGCATGTAAATAAAGCCCAGGCTGCACCCATCTTCCACGTTACGTTATGTAACTGTCCATTAGGCTTCATTTTTCTTCTTCTTCAGGTTCATCAAACCTCAGCCACGTAAAAATGAGGAGGAGGATGATTGAATTTCATGAATTTTAAACAGGGTGCGTCCCGTAGGTATTTATAGGCAAGCATCTCCACCGTCTCGCTCCTCTCTCTCCACGTCGGCTTCTTTGATCATCATCTCATCCCTTTCTTCTCCTCGTCACAATCCATCCATCCATTTTTTCCGGCACAGCAAGCCATCCATCCATCCATTGATTGCTAAATAAATTCGATTCCGCGTGTCGTGTCCAGCCGTATTCACATCCAAAGCAGTGTTTCCTTTCTTACCGGCTTGCTACATTTCTTCCACTGCAAAGCAAGCCATGCAAGAAATATACCCATACGAAGTTTCTCGCGCCTTGCATTACTTGAAGGTCAAAATAGCTGCAAGAAACCACTATTATTTCTTGCAAGTGGTTACTTCCACCCGAAACACTGATCCAAATTCAATCAAGCCACATAAAAATAAATAGCAAAGCAAAGCAATTATATCCTAAAAGTTAGTCGCCGATCGGCAGTTTTTCAAAATTTCAGAAAAATCAAGCCACATTAAAATAAATAGCCAAGCAAGCAAAACAATAATTTAATCCCAAAAGTTATTAACCCGTAGTCGCTGATCCGCAGTGTTCCGAAATTTCTGAAAAATCCGACGCCGCCGAGTGTGAGATTGACGAGTAGGACGAATCCGAGCAGGAACCTGACCGAGTGTGTCGTCCTCCGTGTGACGATGAGCACGAAGAAGGGCAGGAAGACGACGAGGGGGAAAAATGGGGCAGCGAACGGAGTGACGGACAGGGTGAAGGGGGTCGATGGTGCGGCGCAAAGACACGCGACAACGACCGCGTCGACAACGAAGTCATCGACATGTTGAGGCGAGGGTCGGAAAAGGCGCGGGAAATGACACACCTACGACGCGGGTTGTACGATGGCAGGTCTCGATAAGGCACTAAACGATGGCAATTACGTACGGGAGAAAAAAAGAACAAAAGAAAAACATAAATAAATAAACTTTAAAAAAATAATTCCAATTAAAATCGTGGCCATAAATTTTGGTTGCCTAAATAATAATTGGTTGCATGCACATGGATCGTACACAGCGGAGGAGGGTGAAGACGACACAATATTCATGCCACTACTTTTACGGTTTACCAAGTATCCACTAAAACGAATTGCAACCACCCAATACTCACGACGGCACGATATTTAAAGTCTCACAATGGAGGTAGCCCAGTGTATGCTCTCCGATTTGGGCGAATCGATCACAATATGAGATTTGCAAGAGACACGATTTCCCAATGTGCAAGTCTGGCTGAGAACTTTGAATCTGAAGAGGAGAAAACACGTCTTAAAGTCGACAAATTTTTTACACGTTCAAAACAAATTTCGCATTTTCTCCTCTTCTGATGCAAATATCTCTACCAAACGTGTGCATTCGGAAATCGTGTCTTTTACAAATTCCATACTAACTAAACTTGCCATCCATAGAGACTAGTTCGCTCAAAATCGGATCATATACGCTGGGAGACCTCCACTGTGAAGCATGAAACTTGTATTTAACAAGACACGAACAAACATTTAATAAATCCCGATTCTGCCTGGACTGGACTTTGGTCACGACTTGCGATAAATAAATAATGACTTATGTGTGACAATAAATAGTCGTCGTGGTTGTCATTCTTGGTGAGAATGACACTTTCCACGTCAATGTCAACCCGTCCAGCCGAGTTGTATGTAAATAAGTAAAGAGATTCATCTCATAAATTCCTTCCCCCTTCTTCCAACTGCATCTCGAGGAAGGGAGGAATGCGTGCACATAACAATACTCGACTCGACTGGACATACACCAACCAGCCACCTGCACTAACAACAATACAGCAACAATAGTGCCACGGAATTTCTTCCTCCTTCGTTCGTGGGTGGATTGGACGAGTAGAAAAACCTGTTGCCTCTACAATATTTTGCATAACAATCGTCCCCATAAATCACCTAAAATATTATCCCCCTCATAACCCGAGTACAAATCACTGCATCGAATTCTGCAGTAATCGACAAAGCTCGATGCATATCGCATTCTGCGTAATTTTTGTTACGTAATCCTGCCCAAAATTTCTATCCGTTTTATTCTGCAGAACCGCATGTGTATAGTTTTCTGCCCAAATCGCTCTGAATACCGTATTTCTGCACAAATCGGCCAAAATTTCTGCACGAAACCCGTTCAAATTTGTATTCTACAAGCTCCTCCTACTTTTACTTACCGACATCTTGGCTCCGGTGGGTCTGGATGATTTCCGCGAGTTCCATATTCCCCGCGATGACGGCCATTTGGTAGGGGGTTTGATTCGCAAAGTTGAGCGCGTCCTTATCCGCGCCGCGAAAGAGGAGCAGACGCGCGGAGGATTCCTGATTATTGACGGCGCAAACGTGGAGGGGTGTGTTTCCCGAGGCGTTGCGCGCATTCATGTCGGCCCCGTAGTAGAGGAGGTGCTCCAAGTGTTGGACAAGCCCGGTCCGACATGCCTAAGGAGGACAATGACCAAAAATCGTCTCAATTTTTTTGGGAGGAATGTCATTTCACAGTTCTTCATTCATTTAATTACTGCTAAATGAGTTCCGTTACATAAATAGTTGGTTGGTTGGCAGGTTGGCTCGTCTGATGAGATCAGCTCCCGTGACACCCAGTCACGAAATATGCAAAGATAAAGACAGACCAAGCAGTGTTTCGTTTCGCCGTGCATTTCTTGCAGGTCAAAATATTTAGCTGCAAGAAACCACTTTCTTGCCGTTGTTTCTTGCAAGTGATTACTTGCACCCGAAACACTGAGACCAAGATCGCTCCTGTCTCATTCCGTGGTCAGACAGAATCACCACCACTAAACGCACATTACTAATTTAATTCCTACAATTCCCAGGTTTTTGCCGTCGTCACAACGACCCAGAAAATCACACCCACTTTCGTAGTTAATACTACAATTCCCACTCCCAGTTTTGTGTCGTCATCAGAACATAATTACCCATCCGTCTGCCCAGCCACACCCCCACTTTCGTACTTAAGTCTCAAAAAATCATCGCATAAATATGCACTTGTAATTAATCATGCTTACTTCAACTAAATACTAGTTTACTAATTGTCGTCTAATTGTCGCAATGAAGTCCGGAGTTTACATAATAATTGGTTCTACGTTTTTTTCCATCCTTGTTGGACATCCACTTGTCCAGTTCCCCTCACTCAGCACGAAATGGGGAGGGAGATCGTGGGGGAGGCAGGATGTTCATGTTTAACTATTCTTTAATAGAGCTCAATTGGTCAACAACCCATCCACAATAAATCCAGACACGTCCACACACACGATCCCAAAACCAAGTATGTAACCGGATCGACCAATTGCCCCCCAAATTGTGAATCCCTATGCAAAACTCTATCCATCCACTAATCAAATCCTCCTATTTACGTAACATTACATTTCCTCTCCTCATGGACACAACGTGACGTTTTCCTGGACACGTTCACTCACATCATCCTCCAGCAGAAGCAGCAGCAAGCCATACAATTTTTGGGAGGTGGGCGGAAGGAAACAAAAGTTGGCAAAATTAGAGTCAAATCCTCGTTCCGCAAATTAACAAATCTCTCTCAATTATGTACATGTACATATTTTTGCAAACACATCGCGAATTTAGAGCATCTATACACTGGTCACTTCGTTGCTAATTTGTTTTTCCCGTGGGTGGAACAATGGAGAGTGGAATAATCCCAAATTAAGGCCGGTCACGACATGGTGTCGAATTCACAAAGATCAGAATCAGAAACAAACCCAAAAAGTAAAACTTTCTTGATAACGAGATTAATCAATATCTCACACTTCACAGCCATGCCATTAGCCAACTAATGAACCAATCAACACACAAAAATACATATCGTGTGGGCAGTGGACCGCGTCACGTCCTCCTCGTCGTGAACCATGACCACCTCTTTCTGTCCGTCCGTCCGTCCGTCTACCTTATGATCATGATGACCATAACCATCATCAAATCAGGGACTTCATGACGATCAACTCACCACCGTGTCGACTCTCAGGTCGACAGTTCCTCAACTCAAAAAAATGTCGCCATTCATTTATTCTCCTTCTTGTCATCATGCATGCAATCTGCCGTGTGAATCTGCTCACACACAACTTGGCACATTTTTAGCCACTGCTTTTTTTATACAAGTTCCGATTGTGGGTCAAGAATGAGGATGTGTGTAGCAAACGGTGGACAGAATTTCAATGTGAATGCGAGAATCATCATCATCGCACATGTCACCTTCACCAGAAAATAGAGACAAAAGAAGAGGAGGATGAGCTACTGACTGCCGGCTATAAATATGGCAAACTGTCACCTTCCGCATAATAACTAATTCGCGTGTCATCCTTCTTTCAATGAAGACGACGTCGACGTCGACGGGATAAAGGCGACGATTTGATAAAGACGACGCCATGCAAGGAGTGTGTGTATAAAGGGATGAATAAAATCCGGATCCACCCACCCAAACAAAACCCCACAATGTGAAATATCATCATTTAACTAACGACAGGTTAATAAAATAAGCAACAACCGTCAATAATCTCACTCCCATTCCAGGTGGTGTGGCATGACGGTTAGTCAGTCAACAAATCGTACATACTCGCAATACATATGTCGCAATTTTCTACATGCAATTCTACCCTCTGCTCCTTCTGCAATTACGTTACGTTGCCCAACATGTGGCCGGTCAGCGAAGTAAGTAAAAAAGATGCCAAGTCAAGATCGCCACACTACGCTTCCAAAAAACTGTAGGGATCAAGACTGCACTCGCTTAAATGGAGATGATCAATTGCTTAATCAGTCGTTGGATCACTTTATTCCCTTGCACAACGACCACGACGACGACGACGACCAGGATTGTTACAGTGCGCTCAGTCACTCACTCACATGCTGAAATATTTGACAAAATCTATCCATACAACACACCATCTATTTTACGGCATGATTTATTATTTAGCTGACTAAGCACACATAGGATTCCTCTCTCTCTCTCTATCATTACTTGTGCTCTTGATGCTATGATTATTATTACAAAATCTGTGGTGCATTCTCCTCCTAGTCGACTAGTCTATCACCACATGGGCATAATTCCCCCATCCCAACTAAAGTAGTAACTGAGACACATTAAATTATCTATAACACACAAAAACTGAATGATGCATTGCTCTCGTCAGCGTCCGCGGACAGGGGGACAATGTCCCCACGGATGCTTGATGTCCCCATCATCTGCCCATGTAATATAAACCCCTATCATACAATTCCAATGTTCCCACATGTCCCCACCGCATCCGCGGCCACTGGCTCTCTCGTTGTAATAATGATCCCATTCTCGGCATGAATTCATCTCTCTCTAATAATAATGGGATAATATTTAGTTAGTTATTGGGTTGGCAAATATTAAATATTTACCCAAATTTAACAATCAGGTTGCACTTACTCACTAGCTCCACAGTCGATTTGAATAAATGTGCATGCAGGCAGGCAGGCAGGTGGATTATTTGGACGGGTAGCTTCATATCGTATTTACATTTCTAGGATGGATCGAACTACTACTCGATATTATTAATTTGCTCGACTTGTCGCGAATAAAGATCTCTCGCACATATTTCAATTCAAGTGTCACACAGGGTCATACATACATACATGCAAATGGAGACATGTAAATGAATTAGTATTCATGCAGATGATGAACAAGTACATATGCATGACAGACCTGAATAAAATTGGCTAACCAACCAACCCACCAAACCACAGATTGTTACGTACGTACGTAAGTAACAATAATGCTGCTCACGCACTCAACTCAACTCGCATTTCATTTCAACCACGACTTATTATCTCTCGTCTCATCTCAACAACTGGGTTTCTTCTCCAAATAAAGACAACACGGGCGAACTGAGACTGCGACTGACCTGATGGACCTCGTGCCACCCTTGCAAGTCTTGTGCGCCAATGAAGGCGTGGTCATGTAGGAGGAGTTGCGTCATGGCGGGGTCCGCTTGCAGGGAGACGGACAAGTAGAGAGGGGTCAATCCCTTTGAGTCCTTATAGTTCGGAGACCCACCCAGGTCCAGCATGGTCTTGACGGCTTCATAACTTTTCGCCTCCACGGCCCTGTGCATCCCGGTGCAGCCCTCTTTCGTCCGGTAGTCGAGAAGGGCGCCCCCATTCACCAACGCCATGAGCAACTTGGTCGGCTTCTTCATCAGGGCAGCCATCGTGAGCGGGGTTTCTGGTAAAAAAAAAAGATTCGTTAAGTCAAGTGCGTACACAGAGCGCTCCTTATTTAGCAGGACCATTGGCGTCATTCTAATTACAAAATTATAAATTGACCCTTCTTGCTGTAGAAGATGAACTTCGGAATGGAGGTCTCCCATCGTATGTGATCCTATTTTGAGCAAACTAGCCTCAATCGATGGCAAATTTAATTAGTATGAACTTTGGGAAAGACATGATCTCCCCATGGGCACGTTTCTCAGAGATATTTGCATCCGTAGAGGAGAAAACGTGTCCTAAAGTTGGGAGCTCGTGTCTTTCGCAAATCTGATATTAATTAAACTTGTGGTCGATTGAGACTAGTTTGCTCAAAATCGGAGAGTATACGCTGGGAGACCTCCACTCTTAGTGATCTGGGTGCCATAATCTACTGCTCCTCTCCTGCTGATTACCATAGGGCGGATATGTATGTACTTAAATTCCTCAAAATATGTATGTAATATGTGCTTAAAAAACACGAAAATATGCACATAAAAAATATTTTTCAATTGCAATTTTCTACTGTATTTATATTTAATTGTCCAGACCTTTTAAATTGTTAGCACCCTTATTAACGAAGTATTAAATATTTCATTTTAATCTTCAGCTAATGACCCATAAAGCGACATTAGTTATATTTAGAGGTTTTCAGGGGTAATTTTTTGACTTGAAAAATGGGGCAAACTGGATTTGCTAATCGTTCACATGAATTGAACACCACTATCATTACTTTAACTACTCAATAAAGAGAAATATTTTCACATAAAAAACCTTGAAATGTATTAAAATATGTATTTTTGGAAAAAGGCTCGATTATGTAGAAAAATATGTGCATGTACGAAAAAAAACCTCAAAATATGTATGAAAATATGTATATGTACCAAAACCCTAAAATATGGAAAATATGGAAAACCATGTTTGAATTTTTGAGATCACGCTTCGATGGGATGTCAGTATACAAAGTTTTAGTACGATCTGATTTGATATGAAAAAGTTAGAAATACATACATATCCGCCCTCTGCTGATTACTGTATCTCACGAAACGGTGTGGTTAGTGGACAGTGGTTTGATCGTAGTTTGGCTACTTACTTGGTATCCAAGACGCATACATATTTAACAAGAAGAATGCTAAATAAATTACAGTTTGAGAACAAATTTGCATATCTCTTATTTGGGGTCTCGTTCATTTGCCTGTTTCCATTTTTGGTCGTGGTCGAGTTGATTGTCCAGCCAAAAATCAACCTTCGCTCACACATACACAGATTTAACTGCTCCAAGCGCAATTCCTGCATTTCCTACCAGTCGATTTCCTCTCTCTCTACCTGACGACCAACACCCAAAAAGTCACTAACTCACTAACTAGCTCGCTATTAAATCATCTTCCTGACCCAGGAAGATGATATATGTAATAATTACACTAATAATTAACCATTCTAAACGAATATAAAGAAGTAGCGTCAAAGCAATTGAAATTTCCTTTAAAATGACACCGCATATGAAAATTATGTAGTTTTTGACCTTTGACCTCGTCCTCATGGGTTCTTCGGAGATCAAAAATATTAAATATGAATTAGTCTGAATGTGTTAAGCCGTTCTGGAGATATTCTGCCCACAGACAGACAGATGGTCACACGGACGGACAAAACGATGACATAAATCAACGCACGCTACTTAATAATTACAATACTAAACTCACCCCCAGTTTCAGGACAGTGGAAGTTTGGGTCGAGCCCTTTGGCGCACATTTTCGTAATCTTGTCGCAGTGGGCGGAGGAGACGTAGTCCAGAAATCGGCGTAGGTTCGACTTGGTGTGGATCTGCTTTAACTGTTTCTCTTCCAGGTTCAACCCCTTGTACAGACGCCGCTTGTAGCGCAACTGCAATTAAATAAGTATAAATTATGTCTCAATTCTAATAATTCGTCCTCCCACTCTCACTTCATGAGCAGTGTTTCGCGTGCGAGTAACCACTTGCAAGAAATAACGGCAAGAACGCGGTTTCTTGCAGCTAAATATTTTGACCTGCAAGAAATGCAAGGCGCAAGAAACTAGGCCTATAAATAGTTCAAACGGCGCGTGGCTGGATGGGGCATATTTCGTGCACCTCGCGTTTCTTGCCCTTTGCACTCCAAGAAATGTAGTAAACCCGAAATCCACGAAACACTGTCCACAATTAAGTCGTGTCATCATAAATGTCACGTCTCACATCATTATTAGAATATCTGGTGCAGCAAATGTCGTAAAAAATGATCAGGTCAGGTTACAAGTACTAAAATTACGACGCTAATCTAGATACACCCACATCTTGTTAACTAATAATTAATCTGCAGGCCAGAGATGGGTAGTGCAGGACATAAGTGCGTCGTAAAAGACGTACAAACTGGTCGTCCAACCCACGGAAAGGAGTAAAAATGTGGTGGATAATGGGTCGTTATTCGTTTTGTGACTTTATTCTGGGTCATTGTAACGTGTCTCACTCACCTCGAGGTAGCCGACGGGGCCGGAAAACGGGTAGTCGGAAAGGGGCCGCTCCTCATCCAGAAATTTACCCGCTTTTCCATTGCACGGCGGTGCGAAGAGGCCGTAGTTGAAACTCTCTTTCAGCTCCTGCAAATTAAAAAAACAGCATTTTTAACATCCTCGTTATCATTATCGCCATCCTTTCATCTTATTCAGAAGTGGGCAAAATACATGAAAAAGACGAGAATCTGCAGCAGTCAAACGAAAATACATGCATCTTTTCAACTTTGGCTCACCAAAATCGTCAAAATCAATACATTTTCAATCAACTTTGGGAATTTATTTTAAATTGGCAACTCTCCGCTCTACAAATTTGTCGTCCAGCATTTTAAAATAAATTCCCAGAGTCGAGAAATAATTAAAGATGTGCTGATTTTGACGATGAATTCTACGTTAACAAATTAACTTTTTATCGATCTCAAAATTTCTTTAAGTAGCTTCAGCTACTTTATGTGAAGACTTTGTCTGTCTGTCCGTCTGTCAGCAGGATAACGGGAGAACGGATAAAGATAATTGAAATCGGTTTTCGCCATCATACATAAGACCCCAGGGGGAGGATCCTATCAACTTTTGGGTGCAACCGGACCACACCCCCTGGCGCCAGGGGGTGTGGTCGGGGCAAAATGAGATTTTTAGTGCAATCGAATCTATGGATGAACTAGAGTGAAATTTTGTGTATCCCTGATGTGCCACACCCCCTGGGCGCCAGGGGGTGTGGTCGGGGCAAAATGAGATTTTTACAAAAATTGAATATATATATGAAATAGAGTCAAATTAAGTGTTCCCGAGTTGTACCACACCCCCTGGGCGCCAGGGGGTGTTGTCGGGGCAAAATGAGATCTTCAGTGAAATTAAAAAAATGGATGAAATACACTGAAATTAAGTGTTCCCCCGCTATCATAGGGGTGGAGTGAATCTGAAGCTACTTCCGTATACGCGTTTGCGACGGTTTATTTTTTAAAAACAATGTAAATATTTCCTCAAGGAAAATAAACATTAAATTTCTTCCCCAAAAAACATACATTTTCGTATGCATCCCTAAAATCCATCCCCCTTGGAAGAATATTCTCAATCCACAGTATTTTGCCCACCTCTCCCCAATTCTAATTAATTAGTGACAGCAACCCCAATTCTTATTTCTTCTTGATGGCTCAATCCCAACTAATTCGCTTCATTAAACATGGCCATTTGCGGGAGGAGGATAGCAGAACGAGCATGACAGAAGGAAACAATGACACAACCGCCATGATTGGCACATCGTGAAGGGAGAGGACATTTCAAATATGCAAAAGCCAGCCAAATAATATCTAACAAGGCAGCAGCAGCAGCAAGAGTGGCTCATCCTCATAACTAATTGCTACTGTGTAGGGCGATGCGGTCAAACTAAAACAACAAGCCAGCCGTGGTACGAGCCGTAAAATAAAAGTAACGGCAAAAGTGTACCCAAGATCATGAGATTTCTACTCTACTCCAGTTTTTTACAAATCTCGGGATTGACATCAAAGCAGCCCTAGTCGTCGCCCGTAGTAAAAAGTGAGTCAGCAAGACAAACCTCTCCACTCGTGAGAAGAGGACCAAATTTGCACATAAATCATTCCCCCAGAGCAAATCCGTGTCTCCCATTTCGCACGCGAAACGCAAACAAAAAACGGAGAGGAAGCGAATAAAGGAAGCAAGATGACCAGAGGGGGACATGCAAAATATATTTTATTTACATATCTATGTACTACCACTCGTCATTTCATTACCCAAAAACCACACAGGTCTTGTCACCAGTGGCCGCGGAAGCGTGTCCACAATGTCCCCCACGGTTATTCGATGGCCCCGTCATCTCCCCATCTTATACCCCTGCCTCCCCTATCCCACAATGTTAATGCCCCCACCGCCTCCGCGGCCACTCCTTTTCGCCCAAATCAACCAAAACCAAGACTAATTCAGACTTGTGTGTGCAAAAATTCAGACTTTTGTGTGCAAATCTCCACAGATTTGCTGCTACCACTCGACCACCACAACTCAACCTCTTTGTACTTCCAAGATGAAGATGAGCCCACCACAAAAACCATTCACTTTTTTATGCATTACATTACTCAAACAAACTGTACTTCACACACACACATAAGAAGAAGAAGAACACACACTGTACGCACATGAGAGCACACCAATAATAATGATAACGTTATGATGATTATGATGATCATCTTCTGCTCCTCTCTCTGTGCGAAAAAGTATTACATAAAATGTACCAAATTTCCTTCTTCCCAGCACACAATACATAATTTAACCTGGGTGGAAAATTGCTCATCTTTCCTGCACTCCTCGTCCTCGTCAATAAGTAATCAATTCATTTTTTTCTCTCTCCGCGAGGAGAAGAATGTGGTCGATTAAATGTCCCGTGACGAAGAGAGGAACGTGTGTGTGTAAAATAAAAGTTTGCATTGTTTCACATTGTCTCATTTTTCTATAAACACACATCTCAGTCATTGACTCTTTTCTCTTTGTATTGATTTCTTCTCTCCCTTCTTCTTCTTCTTCTTCCTCCTCCAAGAAAGAATGCATGCAGTGAAATGGATGGACACAAATTTTCATACAAACGGATACAGCAGCAGGAGAAAGACGAAACGTTCCCTTTTTTAGCCAACCTTTGTTTAATTGTTGTAAGCTGCCGGTAGAATGTGTGAATCTTAGAAGAGAGGTTTCCCAGCGTATGCGATCAGATTTTGAGGAAATTAGTGTCAATCGAGCACAAATTTATGTTCAATTGACACTAATTTTAAGATATTTTCTCCTCTTCGGATGCAACTATCTCTGCCAAATGTGCCCATTTGGAGATCATCTATTTTCCAAATTTCGTACTACTTAAATTTGCCATCGATTAAGACTATTTCGCTCAAAATCAGAGCGCATACGCTGAGAGACCTCCATTGTTAATCGTACGTACACATATTCCTCAATAATATGACAGGTATTAGCAGAGGGAGAGGTTATAGTTCCCCCCAGGTATCTAACTGATTATCCACGTTATTTTAGTATCGATCTCCCTCTTTGTCTAACTATGCAGTCAGAAGCATACATATTTACATGCCGTATGGTTTCGCTAACTCTCCCTACAGAAGAATGGAAATTGATAATCCAACAGCAGCCTTAAAGCATCACTAAATAGCAACCATCAGGATTACACCACTGCCTTTAATACGCCATCATCATGACGAGCAACCTTCCTTCCTCTACCATGAGAATCCATACTACATACATAATTCAGAGCCAGAGGAATAATTCAGTGACAACTTGTACGAAAAGAAATCATCATCGAGAATAAATAAATCAAGGCTGCACATTATTTTGTAATGATAACTAATCCTCCCTCCCATCTTCTTCTCGTCCAAAGATGACGACGACGACCAACCAAAGTCTATTAATGAGCAGAACAAGAAATGAGGATAATCACCACTACCATTCAGACGAATAGCCAGCCAGCCATCCATCCAAGGCACAAAAATCTTGTGCATTTTCATATTTATTTTTACCGTAACAATCTTCTTGGTCGTCGTCGCCGTCTTCTTCTTCTTCTCGGTAGCCGCATGCAATTCTAATCCAAATCTATATCAGCCTCTATTTACCAGTGTGTAATGGTATATGAATGAATGTGTGGCACTAGAGTAGCACCACCAGCACACACACACACCGTTACCAAAATTTGTAACGAGTCCCATAAAAAAATCTACATATGTACGACGTGACAGAATTCCTCATCTACTAAAAATATGTACATACGCAACCCATGCAACCATATTCCCAGAAGGTGAAGAGACAATTAGTACACCGAGAGAAATTTATTAGACGACGGGCGACCATTTTTTCAACCTCAAATGAGACGATTTTTCCAACAAATTTTTATATTCACCACATATCCACACCTTTGACTTGCTAGGCTGCCATGCTTGATTGCTCATGTGTACATGCATGCGAAAAGCAACAATTTGCATTTTTTTTAACAAAAGTAATAATCATTTGTGGCAGAGGAGAGAGAAACATAACTTTGCATGCCGGGGCTGTTTTATGAATTTGCATAATACATAACTTTTACAAAATATGTGCGACCTGGGCAAAATTAAAGTAAAAAAAACACCTACCCCAAACCATTCTGTGACCTGGAGTGTGCACATAGTCCAAAAACCGTGGGGTCAAACAAAGTCCAAAAGATAAGAGACCCACAAGAAGAAGAAGAAGAAACCCAAAACCAAAAGATTTGCATAAAAAATCATAAATAAAGTCATAAAATAATTAGTCCGCTTAATTAACAAATACTTAAAAAGAGGCAGAATTACAATTATAAGCAATATGGTCCATAAAAAGGGTAATTAAATATACAAATGGTTAAAAATTAACCAATAAGGTTGACAAAAAAGGTCGCATTTATCTACTTTTTGGTCAACATGTATGTTTCGGGATACTTAATTAAAAAATCAAATTAATGCAGTCATCACGTGACATCAGTTCAACCAAATATTTCTTTTCTTTAATACCTGCAGGCAGGCAGGCAGGCAGGGTGACGAAACTCTAAAGTGGTGGTGAAACATGGAGTCGTTTCAACAATTAACATGCCTACCTACGCCATCCGCACACCTTATCGAGCCATAATGCCAATTACTTACTTACACGTGCTGCATACTTCTCTCTCTAGCTACTAAAAACAGGAGGGAATCGTAATGCAGACGTTTTCATTAAGTACTTAACTACGAATCGTAAAACAAATGGGGAATTAAATCTTTCATAGCGACAAAAAGTTAAGAGAGAGAGGCGTTTATTTGTTCTTGGGGAAGTATGCATCACTTCACGTCGAGGTGACCGTCGACTCCATTGTTTCCTTGCTTTTTTGATACCCATGCACCAACCCGTGCCACTAATTAAGAAGTTAAAATTAACCTGTGTAACCAATAAGGGATTAACTAACTCCATATGTAAATAGCTACTTAACTACATGGTAACAATTAATCTTGCAAATTTCACCCGATTGCAAAATAGTAATAATAACGATTTTTGCCACGTCTTAAAATTTGCATGAATTTCTTCCTCCACGACGAGAATACATAAGAATCTACGTCACCTTCTTCCTTCTCTTTGTCAAAGGAATGCATAATATCTTCTGCGACGGCCACACGGGTGTCATTAAAATTAAAAGTTTTTTTTCCACACATAAAAATTTCTCGCTTTCACTCCAAATCTTTTGACAAAAAGAACCTCAAAGAAATCTGGTCAAGAAATATATTTAAATCAAACCACAGGAAACAAACAGATTTTACTTTGGTCAGTGTGACCACAACTACGCTTATCATCATTATTATGACACCCAAGCCACACTATACACCGACACATGGACCACAAATAAATAATTTATCAGAGAGAGGATATGTATTCATTTGCAACGTTTTCACTTGATCATATCACAACCGAGGGTCAAACTTTGTGCGTGTGTTCCCTAATTCGTATAGGACACAAAAATTTTAAAACATTTTTTGATATTTCTGGGTTTTTAGACATCTAAATATTTCAGAAATGGGGAAATCTTGTATATATTTGTTTTAATATTTAAACGATGTGAGAGACGAATTTTTTTTTTCTCAGAGAAATTTGACCACAAAAAATTTAGAGGATTACATTCAAAAATACAAATTTTGTGAAAATTCCTACTTTTTTCGCCCATTTTTTTCTCTTAAATATTAACTCCATATTTCCGCTCTTTTCCTCAAATTCATATCCACCCTCTGCAAATACATAAATAATAATGTGTCCCTATTTTTTGTTTCTCCTACTGATCAGTCGGTCGAGATGATGCGCTAAATATCCATGTCATTCTCTGCCTTAACTGCACATTTCCCCTCTATCTGCCCCAAGCCCAAGGAGGATTTAATCTGCCCAAGGAGACGAACATAGTAATGAGCCTATCTCATCTCGTAGATAAATAAATAAATATAAACAAAACCCCATCCACCATTATTATTATTATTACTCGCTACGTACACACAATGAGCTCGCACTCCTCAGTAATGATAACAATAGTATTATAATTGATGATCATGATCGTCGTCGTCGTGGTTGGTTATGGTTGTTTGTTACGTAGACAACAAAGTTATGAAATGAATTCCACACATCCCTTTTTAAATTCAAATTTAAACGGCATATGTGTGCAGATTGATTGTTGCTTCGCTAAACACACACCACATCACACACAATGGGGGCCTTCTCGACCAAACCAACTAACCAACCACCAAAATATGTAGTGACCAACAATTCAATGCGGACCAACCACCACGAAAGATCATCATTATTATTATCAGAGGGCGGATATGCATTTATTATTTGGGGGTGACCGATAGTCAAACTTTGTCCGTGTATGTATTGCCTAACTTTTATAGAGTACAAAAATTTCAAAATATTTTTACGTATTGTCACATACTTCTAGGTTTTCAGACGTATAAATATTTCCGCTATTGCTTCAAAAATGAGGAAATCTTTACCATATTTTCCAAACAATACGGATATATTTTTTGAATATTTTAACGATACGAGACGAAATTTTTTTCCTATGAGAAATTTGACCACAAAAAGAATCCAGATAATTAGTCAAAAATACTAATTTTATGAAAATCCGTATTTTTACTCTTTTCATAAATATTTTGACGTTTTTTCATCAATACATAACCGCCCCCTGATCATACTAAACAAAACGAGGGCCAATTTAATTTCCCTTGCATAAATTTTTCCATTATTTATTGAAAAATAGGAGGAATAATAACAATAGAGCACAGATTTACTATTAAAAGGTCACTTTACCTTGGGGAGTGACGCGAGACACTGTTGTTTAACATCCCAGACGAGGTCGTGCCTATAGAACTGGAGGCACTTGTGGATGTTGAGGTCGGGAACGTGGATTCTGATGAGGACGGCAGAACCGCCCTGACCATCGAGGCCCTCTCCTCCCCCGGAAGGACCTCCATCGTCATCCGCCTCCGCGGGGTGGTTGGATCGCATCCTGATTTCTCACCCTCCTCCCGTCCACGACATAATAGTTAGTGGTCACCACGGGTAAAAAACTGACTCGTCCTCGTCCACCTCCTCCTTATCAAGAAGATATCAGATTAACACACTTAATCTAACTGCTTATCCAACCAGCCAGCCAGCCACCCCCACAAGAACGATACCACCACGGATAACTAACTATGTAAATAAGAGCGTGTCGTGTCGATATTTTTCTATTATTGTGACATCGTCCTCCTCATCCTCAGCCAGAGGTTGTTGTCTCTCTCTCGAGTGGGAGGCAGTCCGTCCGTCGTTCGTGGTGGTGGATTTGATCAATGAGTCCTCTCGCTCTCTCTCTCCAACCAACCAGCCGAAGAACGAACAAGAAGTCCCGATTCTACCCGGAGGAATTTGTGACAAAACCCACTCACTTCTTCTTCCTCCTGGACAAGAACCGAAACGGAGGGGGCACCCACAATCAGCATCCCCCTCACCGAATCAAATTAATAGACCCACACCCCCTCTTTTTTCCCACCCCGTGAAAAAGTGTGGGGAGGTCACGTCACCCGGAAAAAAATTCACGGTATACTTGAAGGTATACCAGCAAGGAAGGAATGAACTCGACTCGGGTACTCATTTTCGCTCCTACCCGGGCATCCAGCAAAAGCTACGGAGGAGGGAAGGATGGAAGGAGCAGAGAGAAGGGGGGGGGGACGTTATTTATTTGTGCGTGCAAAATTTCCCCCTCATCCTGCTGGACTCTCTCTTCTTTCTTTGCTACCCGGGTGGTTCGTTGGCTGGCTGGCTAAATTCGGACTCATCCTCTCTCCAAGAAATAGTGGGGGTTGAGTTACTTACCTCTTTCTTTTTTGGAAGCTCTGCACGATACACTATTTCCCAAAGTTCACTTCACTCAAATAAATGCAATTTGCCGGCAAAAAAAAATCCGTCCTGATCCCAATCTTTTCTTTTCAGGTAGAAGACGAATGGAATCTCATCTTGTTTGATTTTTTTCTTATTTATTGACGACGAGGATGGGACGGTCGACGGGAAGTAAAAGTGGTTGGATTGGATTTATCGGATCTTCTCTCAAAAACCCGGTGTCCCGTTAGTCGGCCAAACACCAAACTCACCTCACTCACTCACTCACTTTTTATTAGCAGCAGGAGGAGGAAAAAAACTTGTAGCAAGAAATCACTCTCCCTTCGAGAGCGACGAAACACAGTTACACCCACCAAGAAGGAGGAAAACCGGACGGGAAATAAATAAGTTTTCCCTCATAAAACGATTGTGCATGCGTGCGCGGTGAGAAGACGACGAGCGTGATCCATCCACATCGAGCGACACGTTGAGACTAAAACTCACCCAGCTAACTAACCACGGTAATAAACAAGTTGCTTGGTGGTGGTGGTAGTGACGATCGAGTATGACCAAGATGAGATTATTTTCATATGGTGAATACGCCATCTAGCACTTTGCTTATCTTGGATGCATTTCTTGTGATGATAAGTAAAATAGTTGTGTTATAAAATTTATGAGTAATGAATCGTAGTTGATTAATGAGTTTAATAATTTTTGTGGTGATGGTAGGAGTATGACCAAGATGAGACTATTTTTTCAATATAAATACGTCATCTATCACTTTGCTGTGCTTGGATGCATTTTTTTAGCTGATAAGTAAAATGCATGATGCAATTTATGATCAATGAAGAATTGCAGTTAATTATTTTAGTGGTGGTGATAATCGTGAAGTTTGACCAAGATGAGACTATTTTTCGTCATAAATAAGCACGCCATCTGTTACACTTATCTTTGGTTCATATCTTTATTAGCTGGTGACTAAAATATTGACTTGATAAAATTTATGATACCAGTTAGTGATCTTAATGAATTAATTAGTTTGATAAGTTTCTTCCTCTCCATCCAGTGAAAAAAAGTGTGAGGACAAAATGTGACCCAGAAAAATGACATTTTTGCTTATCTTGGGTCCATTTCTTTAGATGATAAGTAAAATAAAAATTTATGACCATCAACTAACTAAATGACTTAATTTAATTAATGAGCTTAAGGGCCTGGGGGAAGTTGCTTAGAAATCACGTCAACTTTGACGATAAAATTCAGCAATGCACAAGAGGGCAGATTTTTTAAATTATGTTTAATGCGTTAATCATATCTTTAGATTTTACTTGAGTTTTTTTTGACGATCTGCCCTCTTGTGCAGTGGAGATATTTGGTCGTAAAGTGAGGACAAATTGGCTTAGAATTGCCAAATTAATGGCAGGAATTGCATTTTGAGTATCCATGGAACAAAAGAAACAACTTTTTTCAAAAACTTGAGGGACTTGAGGGAAACTTTTTCAAAAGCAGTGACAAAACCAAAGCTTTTGAACGTGAGTGTCCCATAGAAACGGTGTCAATTAATTGTGGTCGTAACCTAACAGAGCGATAATAATCTTGGGGCCCTGGCAATTATTGTTGCTAACATAAAATCAAGTAAATCTTCCCCCGGGCCCTTAACAATTTTCTTCTTCCATCCAGTTGCGAGAACAACCCAGAAAAATGAGACCATATCGCCCTTCATACAACTACAAATTCCTCTACATACATTTTGAGACTGAGCAAGATGAGACGAGAAAATTGAGACATTCTCATCTCACCCCTGAACCAACTAAGGATAATGCAGGCAGATGCACCATTCTCCATAATTTCGCACACATTCACACACATTTTTACACAATAACGTAATAAATGATACACATAAAATCTCAAACTTTCAATCCCTCCAGATTTTATTTTGATCATCATCGTACAAAAAAGTTGGTTTTATTTATACCACATTTTCAAATATGCAAATATTACACAAAATTTTGTACACATGCGAATTATACAAAAACCAAACCGCGTCCTTCCCCTCCTCCGGTTTCTTTTACTTCTCTCCTCCAAAACGTCGCCGTCTCATCGCCATCTCGGTGCCAAACTGGCGACACGTATCGAGCCCACTTCTCCCAATACCTCCGAGAGGACGCGGGCTACCGGCTGCTCTGCAAAAGAGAGATCAGTTCTTATCCAAACATGATAAGTCTCACTGTTCCCCCCACCAAACCCCCACTCACCTACACACACTTCCCCGACGTGCAAAAGTCCCCCAACCTGCAGTGCGACTGGAGCGAGCAGTCGCGCGACCACCCGCGACGAGGGTGCGGCTCCCCTACAGCAATCGAAACAATAAAAACCACCAATAACACCACCAGCAAGATGACAACGTGTTGTTGTGGGGCCGCCATGTCGAACACAAATGAGACCCACACCACGTAAGACGAATGACTTATAAAGATGCCCCACAATTTTAAACAGGAAGGAAGTAAAAATCCATTAAAAAAGTAGACGAGCCACTTTTCCTCGTAAATAAATAAATAGATCTATTTCTTAATTACGAGTAAACACTTGTCTCGTTATTTATTGCGTGGTTGGTGTTCTTCTCAAATAACATGATACATTGCTGATCATCAGGCGCCGTGGGGACATTTGAGGACATTTCCATTGTCGGATAGAGGAGGGCGGGGTTCATATAGCATGGCGACATTGGATAACCGTGAGGACGTTGTCCTCACGCTTCCGCGGCCACTGTTAATGATCGTAATTTGACACCTACTCCTCCTCACCCTCGCAAACCAACAAGTGGACACAATAACAGAGCCGAATCAACAATAAAGAAGCTGTTCTTTTGGGAAAACAAAGCCCTCGAGAGGCTCTCCACTTTTCGTCTTGTTTGTCGCCATCACCACCGCCGCCGCCACCACCGCCACGACAGAGACGATAATCCCAGGACAAGGTAAATAAGAGAGCTTTCAACCCGTCCTCTAATCCTGAACAATATTTTGGCTGGTAATGAGATCAAGTGGGGCTGATGAACGTGCCCTCACATATCTTTCCCAGAACCAGTGAGATAATAATAAAATGACGAGTTATGATTGTGACGATTGACGACCAAGTGCGTCTTTCTTCTGTTCAACCCACCCGAGTTCCTGCTCCCTCATAATTCAGTCCTGGACGGCCTGACGGAATAAGACTCAAGGTCAGGTGTTCAAGTGGGGACTGGTACAACCGGCAAAATTATATTATGGATTTCTCACTCAAGACTTTAGCAAATAGGAGGAAATCTCGATCTGGCAGTATGTACGTCAATAGGTGAGAGATGAAGACGTATCCTGTTAAAAATCTGGTATATACTCCGTACTGGTATTGATTTGGTAGTAACCTCCGATTGGTAGTAGTTTGTTTCTTAGTGGGAGATTTTTCACTTCCACAATATTACCAAACGGTAATCCACGTTAGTACCGTACCGATAGAGTCATGTACTCAGGTAGGTAATGATTTAATACCAGTTTTCCAAGAGTGTATACGTACATACTTATACCAACGGCGTCTCACTTTGCCTCATCTCTCTCTCTCTCTTTCTCTCTCTCTCTCTCTTTTCTTTCTCTCTCTTCATTTTAGACAATAACCCAACCACAACTCACATCGCACCCAATTTGTGACCAATAAAAGTGACAAGTCCAAATTTCACGTAGGCGGAGGAGGAGGAGGAATAGCGTCTCTCCATCTGATGACCCTGAGAGTCGCCACTTTATCGACACACTCTATTCAATTGAGAGAAAAGCCGCATGCATGCCTGACTAGCCTGCCTGAGTGAAAGTACTTTCACCAGGTGGAAAAGTCATCCAGTTGATGATGGGTGATTTGCATGGCTCGCTCCACCACCACCATCATCGCAGCTCTAATGCATCCGCCGTGGTCGTCGTCCTGGTGAAAGTATTTCTGAAATCGGGGTTAGCAACGGGTGGCCGTGGCGGGTGATTATGTTCCCACAATAATAAAACTTATCCTACTTACATCATGTTTCGAAAATTAAGCTATGGAAATAGCTGCACACTTTCCCATGATTTAGAGCGAGTTATGCGCTTCTGAGGCTCAATTGCCTGCCAAGGGTGTCTCATTATGCTCTACATTATTCAAGAAGGGGTCATCATTAGGCTAAAAATGAGGGTCATCTCTCCTCTTTCTTCTGGTTTTTGTCACCCATCCCGCCACTTGGACGTGCGTATCTACACCGCTTCGGGTTTCACTGGGGAGTAAGGCAATCTGCGGGTTACGGGGGGATGGCGTCATTCGTACGACAGAGGACATGGCGTCCTCTGAATATACTTACTTACATTCAACTCGAAATAGACTGAACAACACGGCTCTCATTTCACCCACAATTATTGAGACGCAATTAGAGAGAGGGTAATAAAGACGGGTATTTTTGTAGAGGTGACAGGGCTCGCGCGTGGAGTGGTCATCTCAAGTATGATGATGACCAAGTTGTTGAGATTTCATCATCTCCCAGATTTCGAGGACTTTCTCCATCGCGACGACAATGGGAGGAGGAGAGGTCAAAATGAGGCGCAGACACAAATTTCTCTATCTGACTTGATTTCACCATCCATTTTAAGGAAGAAACCCGTTTAATTCAGTTATTTAACGTACGTGCGTAGGTGAATAGTGAGCCTTGAATGTCACTTTGTCCCAATTTGACTGAATTTGTCTCGTAAAACTGATCTTCCTTGGCGATACAAGTATTTGCGACGCAGTGACCTTTTCCTGTGCTCCTTTTTTATTGCACAACCATGTTAGGTAACACATGTCGAAATTTGATAAGTATCTATCTACTTATGCATATATGAGTTTACGTATGTATCTCTAAAAGGTGGCAAATTGCATTCCTCCAAAATCCAATTTCTGTTCAATACAACTCAAACCTGCGTCAATGAAGTAGTGGGGTGACGAAGTGGGTCATCTGCTCAATGCATACACAACACATGTACACGACTCGGTTGGGAAGAGGGGGCATTATTCGAATTATGATAAGTTCACAGTGTTTCGGGTGCAAGTAACCATTTGCAAGAAATAACGGGAACAAAGTGGTTTCTTGCAGGTAAATATTTTGACCCGCAAGAAATACAAGGCGCAAAAAAACTACGCTCCATCGCCATACTTCATACGAGGGGTGGTTATAATGACGCATATTTCTTGCACTTTCTTGCACCTCGCTTTTCTTGTATGTCTTGCTGTGCATTAAAAAAATGTAGCAAACCCGCAAGCAACGAAACCCTACAGGTCCATCCCACCTTCTGGAAACTGTTACTCGTCCTCCTCATTCATGGCGAAGCTGTGGCCATGTGGTCAGCCTAAAAGTAGTCCTTCCTCTCCTTCTTCCGGAGGATTGGCAGAGGTGACGACGGAAAAAAACGCGGCGATCTGGTCAACATCATCCTCACACCTTTTATTTTCCTCCCAGCGAGAAAAACAACCCCATCGCCACCACCACGACGACGAACTTGGCTGGGCAGGTCTCCCCCTCCGCCCGTGAATGTACACGTATTTTTCTATGTACTTGCTTACATCTCTGGGCTCAACCCACGCTAATATTCGTCCTGGGTTTTTGTACCTCGCCCGAACCCCGACAAGCTCACTGATACTTTTCCCATCGCCCAAAGTGGACATCTTTCTCAGACTCGCTCTCTTCAACTCGTCTCATCTCAAACACTTTCTCCACGTCTCAATTTCCCCGACTTCTCCGCTGCAAAGCTACAGGTGAGCAATGACACAGTTTCCTTACTTTCTTCCTCAATGGACGTCTCTCTCAGCGTATGCCCTTCGATTTTGGCCAAATTAGTGTCACTCGATCAGAAATTTAATTAGCATAAAATTTGCAAAAGACACGATCTCACAATGGGCAGAAATATTTGCATCCGAAGAGGAGAAAACGTTCCTTAAAGTCGACAAATTTTACATTTTCAAAATTTACGACACGTTTTCTTCTCTTCGGATGCAAATAACTCTGCGAAACGTTCCCAGTGGAAGATCGCGTCTTTCTCAAGTTTCATATTACTCAAATTTCCCATCGATTGACACTAATTTGATAAAAATTGGAGAGCAAACACATCCATTCTTAGTCGACGAAGATTCCATTGGGGGCAATCTGCACCACCACAACCACCCACGCACATTCCTTCCAGTATCCCAGGTGGTTCATCCCTAAATAAATTACGCCCTGGATTTCCAGCCAGGATTTCCAAAAAAATAGGATTCGACTCAATCTATGTATCCATAAAAGAGAGCTCTCAATTTCCAATCTTTGTGTGCCTTCGTGGGGAAGAGATTGTCTGGTGAGGGGTCTTGAAGAGGATTTTGTATTATTTTCAGGATGGTGAGTCCTCGCTGGTTGGGCGTGTCGCACTGGACCTGCAGCGTCCTCATCGTCTTCTTGTCCGACACGCTGTCCGAGGCGCGTACCTACCTCCACCTACAGACCAACCAGGTCGAGGACATGCGATATGACGACTCGGTGAGACCAATTCCCACACAATTAATCCATCATATCCAACTTTAAAATGGCATGCATTTCATACCAATGGCCGCGGAAGCCGTGGGGACATCGGGGGGCATTAACCGTGTAGGCTAGGGGGTAGGAGTTTATATGTATAACATGGGTAGAGGGCGGATATGTATTAACGAAAAATCGCTGAAATTTGTATTTAATATTCACGAAAAGAATGCCAACATATTTACAAAAAAATAAAATTTTCGCAATATTTATTTTTGACTAGAATGCTCCGGATGTAGTCGAATTACTTTGACCAAAAATTCCATCTCACACGGTTGACATATTTACAAAATATATAAATATTTTTGAAAACGTGTGTAAACTATTTCCATATTTCTCAAATAACAGCGGAAATATATATTTTGAAAACCTAAAAGTACATATGCACCAATATTTAGAAATATTTTGAAAATGCGAGTTAAAGAACACACGCACAAAGATGACCATCAGTTGTCCGTCATTAAATGAAAAAGTTGAAAATGCATACATATCTGATCATGAACTCATCGAGTAACGCCCCTCCGTCCCCACACTTCCGCGGTCCCTGTTTAACATACTATTCATAATCAAGAGTACATATTCTGTCTGAAAAATGAGCCACTTTCACCTGGCTGCTTTCACCGTCCGTATTACGTACGTACGTATATATTATTGGCCTCATTTATTATTCATGGCTTCTTCCTCCTCAATCTTGTCAAATGTAAAGAAAACAAAGGATGGGAGAGCAGGTAGCGAGGAGCGAGCGCGTCTATATATTTGATTGTTTGATGCACCGCTTTCCCCCATCAATCCGAATCTCGAGTGATCTTCTTCTGGCTGCGTGGGCGGCCGCGTCTCACACACTCTCGGAATACATAGCATCACCCAAAAAAAGTTGGGGTCGATTCCTCCCATTCCGTCGAAAGGGAAAGTAAATTAAATAGAAAGTTCCCTCATTTTCTTATCTGTCGACTTTCCAAGAACACAATTTCTTCCTCTTACTTATTTATTGGCTTCTTGTCAAAATAAATGGATCAGTGTTTACGGTGAAAGTTACCATTGGGGAGAAAGTGGTTTCTTGCAGGGACTTATTTTGACCTGCAGGAAATTCAAGGTGCAAAAAAACTACACTAAACTTCATATGGCGCATATTTCTCTCACTTTCTTGCAGTTTCTTGCACCTCCCATTTCTCCCATTTTTTCCATCACACTGCCAGAAATGTAGCCAACCCGCACGAAATGAAGCACTCAAATTGATGTAGCAATTCACACCGAGAATCGAATCCTTCTTCTTCTACTTCTTCTAAATTGAATAAAACTTTGTACGTAACCGTGTGACGGGGGAATTTCTACCTGCTCTCGCTCAACACACTAACGAGATTGAGCAACAAAGTGAAAGCATCAACAAGTCAAGTGCTGCACAATTAGCGCCCCGATAACTTGATTAACCTCCATCCATCCATCCACCCACATGGCTTAACACATGTCCTTCCCCTTCTTTTCGCAGGTCTTGGACCTCCCCACGTGCCGGGACGACTCGATCTGCGGCTTTTTGCAGGCCAATTCGCACGGGATAAATGTCCAGCAGCGGTGCGCCTGTCCCGGCGTGGGGGCGAGGTGCCCCCTCACCTGGGACACCTTCGATGGACACTCCGTCACCATGGGGTCCGATCAGTATAAGGTGAGCCAGTCGCAATCTGCCCCCTTCTACGCATCGATGATCCATTGCGTCACCTGCTTTTTTTCCATGTGGGAACAATCCCATATTTCCGAGAAGAGAAAGTTGAGCTCGTTAAGAGCAGTAGAGAAAGTTTAAACTTTCCAATCATCAAAATACGTCCGTGTGTATCTATTATCGGCATCATTAGCACTTTTCCTACAAGGAAGTCATGCTTATCATGTCCTTGTCCTGTCCGGAATACGATATCGGAGTCCCGTTTTATGCTTGTATCAACCCACACACAGACAAGATCACGGCCGACTTTTCCTCCACGGGGACGACTTTTTCATGGGGTTGTCGTAGGTGGCTGGCTGGCTGGCGAATAATAATCGGGTGACACCCGACTAACTAATCAGGACACAGTTATAACGAGCCCACCTTTCCTAAAGTTGCCCAAGTTGACTGTCGTCACCACCACCAACTGTGTCCCATAAGAATATGTAAATACGTATAGCGATATCTAAATATACGCATTTATTGAGGCGAAATTGATTAAAACGTTGCCAAATATGGATCGAATTCTAGGCAAAGTTGAGAGAGAGAGCGAGTTATGGACATATTTTAATTGGGAAAATTCTCGACTTTCCCTCATTATTTAAGGTCGCGATTGATTGAGTAAATACTTTTCCACATGGCTGTATCGCTCGAGAGTATCGCTTTCTTCCCACGCCGTGTGTCAAACCTTGTCATGCATAATCCCTCCTTCGTCTCGGTAATTAATAGCATAAGCAGCTCTCAAGGACTTGTTATTGTCCTCGCGTGGGATAAAATTACACCACTCGATCCGATAACAACAGCCTGTTAAGAAATCATCCCGACTCCTCACAAATAATATCGTCACCCGGGTATCGTCTCACAAAACAGGGCTACTTTTGATTTATTTATGTTCCACAGCAATCACATTTACTTAAGAAGAAAATCCTCGTTAAAATGCAATTTATTTCGATCCCATTATCAAATTTAGGATTTCGTAACGATTATTTTCGTGACAATCACATTTATTTCCGAACCTGCCTGCCTGCGTCACTCGTTTGGTTAATAAAATCCAGAAATGAAAAGTTGCAGACGTGCTCATCTTCTCGTTCGTGTAATCCAATTTCTTCGGATTAGTTTGCTAAATAGTTGTGTATGTAGGTAGATAAGTAGATATGTGGATATGTAGATAAGTAGGCAGCCACGTGGGTTGGACCTCCAACTCGACTTCGTGGGGACGCCAAGCCAAGTGTTCTATTTTTTCGCAGATTTGGCGTCTGCTTGCCCTATAAAACCCACGCCATGCGAAAAGTAGTAAAATACTTATCCTCCAAAAAGCAGGGAACATAATAAAGTTTACTAAACTACTGTAGGATCCTGTTGGCATGATTAATTTGACCCACTTGCCGAGTCAGAGGATAAGTTTCCGAGAAAGTTAGTGGAATGGTAATAAATGCGAAAACAAAACAAAACCCACCACACCACGCCACACACTCCTCCACTCAATTCATCATCATCCGGAGAAAGTGTGAGTATAAGGGAATTAGGTAGGCAGACTTTTAGTCCTTATGCAGATCCTGTCGCTCTAATAATAACCAAACCACGATCACTACCCGGTTGAAATGATGATTAATGAACAAACTCGTGTGCGAGAGAAAGCCGTCAAAGGTGGTGATGATCATGTCTCTTTTCTCCGTCTCATCACGCCCCTCGTGTTAAGTGAGGGTGATAGGTCTTTATGAGAGCGTTATGTTCGTCCGTCTGTCTGTCCGTTTCGCAGAATTGAATGGTTAGGAAAATTGTTTAGGAAATTAATGTTTGTGAAAATTTAGCATCCTAAAATTTCCTAAACATTCAACTCTGTGGTCCGTCCGATAACTCTTGAATGAAAAGACATATAAGCTTGAAGCTCAACTTTCAACGTATAGTAATCTCCTAACTTCAAGGTACAGGGCGAGGTCGAAGATGTCTAAACACCCAATAAGGTCAAAAAGGTCAAAAAGGCCACAAATTGCATATATCTCAATTTAGTAGGAAATTTAACCCCGAATTCAATGATGACCTCCATTTTGACCCCAAAGATCACGAAAGGTGAACCAAACTTTCTATCAACAGGACAGTACGCTACACAAAAGCCTTCACTCCTTTGTTACGTAAGGGTTAACGATGTGGTCTTATTCTTGCAGTACTGTGGGGCGGCTCCGGAGTTGAAGGTTTGCGCCAACATGTACACCGCATACACCAGCCTCATGATGTACGCCAAGGTGAAGGAGGAGGACGAAAACATGCTCTCCGCCACTTCCGCCGAGAAGGACGACGAAAAACTCGTCCTCAGTTCCGACCACTTGAAATGCATTTGCCCAGAAACGCACAACTATGTCCTCGTCCACAAGGGGTTCTCCTCCCCCGAAGTCGACACGGAAGCCATTCATCTCTCCTACATCTGCTCCCCGGTACAAAATTACTACACATTTCCTCACATTGTTGCCACCCACACAATCGATGTCTCCCAGTCAATGCTCTCCCATTTTGACCAAACTAGTGTCAATCGATCACAAAATTTGAGACAAGTCGTTTGTCGACAAGTGTGAAACTTGTCGACTTTCTTCTCTTTGGGTGCCAATATCTTCGACAAACGTGCCCATTAAGAGATCGTGCTTTTCGTAAGTTTCATAGTAATTAAATTTGTGATCCATTAGCACTAATTTCGGGGAGCATACGCTAGGAGACCTCAGTTATCAATGATTCCTTTCATACCATTTTCCTACATTTCCTGCACTGAAACGCAAGCAATGCAAGAAATATGCGCCATCGTGCCCTATGAACTATTCATAGGGCACGATGGCGTAGTTTCTTCTTGTGCCTTGCATTTCTTGCTGGTCAAACCACTTTCTTGTTGTTACCGCTGATTACTAGCACCTGAAACACCGATTATTTCCTCACATTGTTATCCCCCTGTATTTTTCTAGTTGGGGACGTGCTCTGCAGGGGAGCCTTGTAAGACCTTGAGCTCTACACCGAGTCAGTTTCTGGTGCAGCGGAAATGCAACTGCCCCTCGGGACTGAGGTGCCCCACCGAGACGACCAAGGGGATCACGTCCACCTTGTGGAATAAGGGGTTCTCCTTCGAAATCCGGTGTCAGAAGTAGGCACCCATATCAAGCACAACTTCTTCACAAACAGATTTACATACACATAGCCCCTCCCCCCCAAAAAAATAAAAAGCTAAATAAGGTATAAGTACACGCCGAGATGGCAACTACATAAATAAGCATGAAATTTAAACTTTGTCGCAACGCTAGGTTGTCACGTTATGTACATATTTATAGCAGAATGCGTTATAAAACTCACCTCTTTTTCCGCATGAATGTCATGTCAGTGGGGATTTTCAGATAAATGCAGATTTACGTAAGAAGAGTAATTAACTAGTTAGTTACATAAATTTTAGGTCGTAAAATAGGTTGTGATACATAAGTAAGTAAATAAGTAGGTGGGGATGTGGGCTAAATTTTGGCGGAGGCCGTCAACAAGAAATGCTTGGCGTGGGTTACATATATTTCATTCGTTAATTAATTAAAGATTACTGCACATAATCTGTAACTACTAGTACATACTTAAATGACTACCACACATACATCTCTTACGGGGACGCACCAAATATTTGGCGTGGGTTAATTAAAGATAACTACATAACATAACTATAACACACACACATCTCTTACGGGGAGACACACATATGTAACTAGACAATTATAAACCGTAGAAGAGAAAAAAAAGTAGTGAATAGATGGAATTATTTATTGGAATGAATCCGAAGTCTAATCCTATTGAAATGAGTGAATGGCCAGCTTACTTATGGCTTCATTAGATTTACCATTAGCTAACCGAAGTTATCGTCGTCGTCACAACATCCTCGTCGTCCCACACATGGCAGCAAAAGTCTGAATTGGAATTGGATCGCCTACACCATAGGACGACGCTCTTCTTATCTAAGGAATAAATAAATATGTGTGTTTTCCTAATATCATCTGCTCCTCCCTCCCTCACTCTGCTTTCTCTGGTCGTCTTTAATAAAAAAAAATGTGTATGAAAAGCCTCTCAATGCCGCCTCCTCCTCCCCCTGCGTAATCCATTATCCAATCTCAAATACGATGGAAATCCTACACATTTCCAGTGATTCTGTGGTACGATGAGAATTCATAACATATTATGTCGGTCGTTGTGCGTGTGTGTGGATAAAACGTGTACCTGCTGCAAATATACTGGAAGAAGACATATGTAGAATTGTATCGGCGTGAATGGTTGATGATTTTGACAGCTGAATAAAAAAATTACCTTTCTTCCCCCCTTTTTCTCAACTATGTAAGCATCATGGCGTCTCTTTTTTCATAGCGAGTCAAAATCAGCATATTTTTAATCATTTTTCAGCTCTGGGAATTTATTTAAAAATTCTGAACGACTCAATGCCATTCTGTTAATCATCTTGCCGACTACAAATTCGTCGTCCAGAAATTTAAAATGAATTCCCAGAGCCGAAAAAATGCTTAAAATGTCCTGATTTTGACGATTCTTGTGATGCATCATCCAGTCTTATGTTACTTCATTCCATGCAAAAAGATGACCAAGAAGGGTGGCAGATTGATTAAAAACATGATCAAAAAAAGACCGACACATTACTTTCTTTTGACCTTTATTTATTTATTTAGATTTGCAAAATTAAGAAGAACAAGGACAACGAGGAAAAGGAACAGAGGGAAACATATCAACAACTCGATAAATATTTCGTATGCGGACATACGCATATAACATGAATGACAATTTACCTTAATTTGCACAAAATAATCAGCACACACAGGAATTCGTAATTCTACTCTAAATATGTATACACATCGAGATGTCATATAATAGGAATATACAATTGTACCCCTTTCAAGCAAGACAACTAGTTAACTAACAACGATCTACTAACTGAGAACAGTTAACTAATTGTATCTCAATACTAGTAATAATTTATAATGGACCTGGCACAACGAATGCTCTCAGATTTTGAACAAATAAGTCAACAATCGTATGTGAAATTTGCAAAGTGCACGATCTCACAATGAACACGTTTGGCAGAGATATTCAGAAGAGCAGCAAATTTGGTAAGTGGAAAATTTGTCAACTTTTGCGTTTCTCCAAATATGTCTGACAAACCTACCCATTTGGAGATCGTGTCTTTTCCAAATGTCACCATCCATTTATACTAGTTTAATCAAAGTCTGAGACTACACGCTCTCCGAGACCTCCATTTTTAGCATCCTCTCCTAACAAGTAAGAAATCTACTGCTGCTACATAAATACATAAAAATGGACAAAGGGAAAGATCAACGGGCTAAAAAATAAGAGAGAAGACGACGTTAAAGGAAAGTACAGTCAGAGTTTTGAATTGATCCACATATTCTTCATCCCATATCGTCTATAAAAATTTAGCCAAGTTGGAGAGAGAGATAGAGAGATAAAAATTAGAGGAAAATGGGGCAACAAATCCAGTATCATTTTACATATATGTATATATGCATATATAAGTATACAAATAATATAATAAGGTAATCCTCATGTCATTCCCGCGGCCGCATTCGAGTAGAATATGACTCACTGTCCTCAATAATAATATGTAGTTTTATCTTAACTAACCTAAGTAATAGTAGGAGGAGGAGGAGGAGCAGTGAAAACATCAAGTCTTATATATTGACAACAAGTAATGGTTGAATAATTAAATCGTAGTTAGCTTTCTTCAGGATTTTTTAGCATGCCCTCGCAGCATTGGTGGCATTTACGTTGATGATGATGATGAGAGTTTAGTTTTTTTTTATAATATTTTGAATATTTATCTATATCTTCGTCCCTCTCTTACTCGTCGTCGTCCTCTTCATCCTCTTCTTCTTCTTCGTCTTCCTCCTCCTCATCTTCTTCTTCGTCGTCATCGTCATCCTCACCACCTTCGGCGGCTGCTGATGGAGCTGCGACTTCTTCCACCGTCCCTTCGTCATCTTCTTCCTCCTCGTCGTCTTCCTCGACTTCTTCAACTTCATCGTCATCAGCTTCCTGCTCCTCACCGCCGCCTTCTTCCCCCTCGGCCTCGGCCTCATCCTCTTCTTGCTCTTGATCTTGTTCTTCTTCTTCTTCACCGTCACCTTCTTCTTCCTCCTCCTCGCCTTGCTCGTCCTCTTCTTCTTCGTCATCTTCCTCCTCCTCATCGTCGTCAGCCTTGGAACTTGCTTCATCCTGATTTTGGCGGAGGACGTCCTCATTCTCTTCGTCCTCTTCTTCATCATCTTCCTCATCGCGTTCGTCCTCCAACTGAGCGAGAATGTCGACCTCCTGTAAAGCAACAAGGAAAACATTAATTAGTATTGGTGGATTATAAATTCATTAAGGTACGACTCGATCACTCAGTCGTCGTCAAAATCACGACATTTTTAATCGTTTCTCGGCACTGGGAATTTTTAAAATTCTGAACGACGAATTTGTAGAGCAGGGAGTTGTCAAATTAAAAAATATGCACTTCAGATTTTGACACTTTTTGGAGGAGGAGATCTCAGGTTTAAGGAGCCTTCAAAAAAGTTGGAATTCATCGAAACTGGATTAAGAAACTCACCCCCATTCTATCAATCAACTTACTGGCTACAAATTTGTCGTCCAAAATTTTAAAATAAATTCCCAGAGTGGAGGAATGATTAAAAATGTGCTAATTTTGTCATCGAGTCCTGCGTTAACTATTCAAATGACGAATGAATATCCAACCCACCTGTTTCACAATGACGGTCTCTGCATCAATTTTCCTCTTTTTGGCAGCGGCAGCAGCCTTCTTTCCACCCCGTTTTGGAGACGCGGATGACGAAGCTTTGCGTTTTGGCGCAGTTTTCTTCTTGTTGGAGTACGTCTTCTTAGCAGACGTGGTGGTCATCGCACCGGCACCAGAAGATGCAGAAGGTCCCCCTCGAGTGGGAGACTTTGGCTCAGATTTTACCACAACAGCGGCAGTGGAATTGGAGCGCTTCTTCTTCTTCTTCTTGTTCGGCTTGGGAGAAGCTGGTGCCTCGAGAGGCATAGACCCATCGCCTAGTTAACAAAAACATCAGATTATTAAATTAATCATACAATTATTCGCATGGGTTTGACATGTTACAGTGGATTTGTAGAGAAGAGTTTAACATGTTTTTTATCAGTTTCCTAAATAAGTCGCTAGAAATTTTGTGCTTAAAAATCAGCCCAACCAATGAAGATTATTTCAAAAATTATTAAAAGCCAAAGTTTGATTGAAATGCTATACAAAAATCCGTGACTTTGATCTTTAAGAGAACTTTTGAACGGGCCAAGAGATACAGAGTTAATTTTACTTTTGAAATAATCCCAATTTCAGGATTGATTTTTAACCCAAAATACATATTTCTGAAACTGATAACACATCTTAAACCCTAGTCTAGTGGTCTACTATTTTACGAATGTGGTAGTGTTCTTATTTACCAATTCGGACGTCCGGATGGCGTTTGAGAAAGCCGTAATACCAGTCGTCACTCGCCATCCGCTTCTCTTGATTGAATTGATTTGGAATCCCGTTCGAGTCGCAGTACTCGAAACAGATCCGCTTTATGTCACTGGACGTGACAGTAAAGCCCTGTTCTCGCAAGTCCCGGATCGTTTTTTCCAATACGTCCTCTTCCACCTGCAAGTCAGATTTAATGATTTAATTAAATAACAAGCAATTATTAAGCCCAGGCCAGTTATCTCTGAAATAGAATTATCCTCACCTTCGTGAGGATCGGGTTCCCTCCGCAAGTTCGGAACTGGTTGACATCGCATTTCCCACCGGCCTGGAGAAATTTCTTGTATTGACGGTAGAGCGTCGCTCGAGAGATGCGATACTGCCGCGCCGCATCGTTGATTTTTATCTTGGCCTCCTTGATGTTCGTGAGCGCCTCGAGCAAGTCCTCCTTTGACCAGCGGTCCTCCGTCTTGCGTTTGTAGTTTCTCACCATCTTGGACTCCTGAGATAGAAAGAAAGGCAGCAAAGTATTAGTACTTTTACTTAATTGAGATTAATAATAAACAATGCCGAATGTAAGCCTCTAGCGCATCTCACACCTCTTTAGCGCCTCTTCTACCAACAATGAGCTCTATGCTCTTCGACTTTCATTAAATTCGTGTCAATCGATCACAAATTTACTAAACATAAAATTAGCAAAATACACTATCTTCCAATGCGCACTTTGGCATATATATTTGCATCCGAAGAGGAGAAAACGCACAGTAAATTTACAAAGTGTAAAATTTACTGCCCATTTTCTCCTCTTCGGATGCAAATATCTCTGCCAAACCTTTTCCAAATTTCAAACTAATTCAATTAAATTTGTCATCCAGCCTATCGGATATCAAGGTTTGAAATCTCAGACCCTTATCCCTTCTTGCTTATACAGGGAAACGATGATACTTGCAAAACTTTACCATCAATTCCAACCCAGGATTAACAACGGAGTTGAAAGCCTCATCGTTAACCACCATGCTGATGGTATGACTAACAACGTCGTTAATTAAAACGGTGACAACGTTGCCGACTTGTTTGACCACAAGTGACACGTCGTCGTACTCTTTCGACACCAGCTTCCATCGCCACTCCATCGGCATTCTCAAAGTATGACACTAGTAATATCCCAAAATCTGACTAAAAAAGATAAGCCCTCGATATCTATCTGACTCGAATCTGACTAGCCTTCCTGACCTGACGACTCCTACTACAAAACAGACTAAATTTCTACTCACCATAATTATTTCAAGCTGATTGTTTCCCTTGACGACGGACTTTTTTACTTACTTTTTCACTTACTTTTTCTGCCTTTGGTCGGTCTTTTGCCGCTACTTTGCCACCATGCCCACTTCGCTTGACCCGGGGCAGGGAGCCGCAAAAAATATACCGACCTCGCCACCAACACCACCGACCACACCCCCATCACCCCATCATCATTAATTAATTGATTACTAATTACTAATTACTTACACCTTACCAATTAATTACTCCCCACTAAACTAATTCCCAACCAAACCTGTCTCTCCTTATCCAAACTACCCAGCGACCTGTTGTCTTTACTCCTTATCACGTATACCTAAAAACGTTGCCAAGGAATAATCTTTAACTGACCTGGTGGTGGAGTGTGGGTGTGCCCTTGCTCTGCAGTGCGTCGCTCGGATCAAGAGATGCCTCGAAGGGTGGGCTTTTCCTCTTCTTCTCCGTTACCTTGTCCCCCTCGGTAATCAATTAATTGAATAAATTCCCCCCTCTCTCTCGTTCTTGACAAAGGTGTTGACAGCAGAAGTCGAGGCTGGACTGCGTGTATCAGGTGGATGAGTTCGGGAAGAAATGGAGGGTCCAGTCTCACCCCAGCCATCATCACCATCGCACCACCACCATCGTCCGCGTCGTCTCAATCTATCCCATACACGTCTCATGTCCTCCAGCACCCCTCGGGGGAGTGTCCACCGACACAAAGTTTTCCCCTGGGGGAGGGGGATTATCTAAAAAGCGAGAAATATGGGGGGAGCGAGTGGGGGTCTCTATTCGTCATTTATGGACGACCCTCTCTCAACCAGCCCCATCGCTCCATCCTCCGTCGGTGAGATGAGACACAAATTCTTGTCTCTCTGCACACACTCTGTCTCCCCCTCAAAAACCAATCTCATCTCGAGTCTCGCTTTTTTGAGACAAAGACAAAATCAGGCGAGGAGGAGGAGGAGAGAGACTCTTCGCACTTTTACATGCTCATGATTTACTCGACACCAGCAGCATCACGGGAAATTATGTGTCATCACGTCATCAGGTTTCAGAGAGAGTTGTATTTACTCATATCCTGCAATGAGAAGGGAAGAAGGATGTGGAGAGATTTGAAATACGGACCAATTGTGTATGAAAATGGGTTAGCTTGTCATTATTTGAGAGATGAGCGTATATTTCTGAGCAATTTTTTGGTATACATTTGCTTGTGAAAAGTGGTCATTTTTTGTGAAAAGTGGTCATTTTTTGTGAAATTTATTTATTGATACTCTAGCGATAGAGAAGATCTGGAATAGATGACCAATTTTTGCATGAAAACGAGCAGTTTGTGTCCTTATTTTAGAGATGAGCATATATTTCTGAGCAGTCACAAATTACCCTGAAAAGTGGACATTTTTTTATGAAATTTATTTATCTATTCGTTACTTTACTCGAGACTTGATTGGTTCCTTGTCTAATGTCTAATACTGTTTATTGTCAAAATCATCAGGTTTTTTCATCACACTGCTTTTCAGATTTGGACACAAAATATAGGAATTTGTAGTATTTGGAGAAATTTGTAATAAATAAGCTATCTATCCGATCATGAGCCGTTGGTTAGACGGCGTCCTTGCCGTCTTGGTAGGGTGGCGGACTGCTGGGGCTGTTAACACCGCCTTGCTCCATCTCCTCCATGGCACGCCTCTCCTCCGCCGCGGCGTCTATTTTGGCCAGGTCAGCTTTACTCATATGCGCCACAATTCCTGCTCCGATCGAGTCTCCCAGAACGTTCACCGCCGTTCGGAAACGTTCCAGTAGCCAGTCTACAATGTTCCAAATAAGGTTATCATCATCACAGGTCGCAGTTTGCAGTGTTTCGGGTGGGCAGGAAGTAAGGACAAGCAAGTAGTTTCTTGCAGATATAAATATTTTGACTTGGAAAATATGCAAGGCGCAAGAAACGACGCCCGCCGCGCATACTTCATACAGCGCTGGATGGCGCATATTTTTTGCACTTTCTTGCAGGTTTTGCACCTCGCATTTCTTGCATTTCTTACTTCCCATTAAAAAAATGTGGCAAACTGCACGAAACGAAACACTGGTAACCTCGCGATAATCTGGGTCAACCCCACTCACCTAACGGCATGATGAACCCCATGTAATCGACCGGCAGACCCACCGACCCCAGCACCGTCATCAATATGATCATCCCCACTTGTGGGATCCCTGCGTACACAGAAATTATGTAAATTGACAGGTCAAAGGTCACGAATCACTCTCTCCTCACCTGCTGCCCCCACACTTGTCGCGATACTGATCAAACTGCATACAAAACAAAATGTCAGTCACTCACTTTTTTCATGAATAAATCATCAATTCAATTCACCTTATCGTCACCAGTTCCCCAAACCCGAGCGTCCTCCCGCACAATTGGGCGATATATATCGCACCGACGGGCAGGTACAGCGCCGTTCCGTTCATATTCACCGTCGCGCCGATCGGAATGACAAATCTGGAGACGCGCACGTCCACCTTGTTCTTCTCTTCTAAACAGCGCATCGTGACGGGCAGCGTGGCAGAGCTGTACGTAAAAGAGGAAAATCATTATCATGATCGATGCGTCGCAATTTAGGGCTTGACCTCTGTCTGACCTTGACGCCGTTCCAAACGCTGTCGCCAAGGCTTCAAACATATTGGCGAAGAATGGCAGGGGGTTGGTGCGTGTCAGGAGGATGTAGAGACCGGGGAGGATGAGACACCCGTGAATCGCCAGTCCCCCCATCACCGTCGCAAAGTACCACGCAATGTTCTGAAAAACTGCTCCAATGTCGTCCTGCTTCACGAGCTGACCCGCAATTAGAAAACAGATCGCGAGTGGGGACACCCTGTCAAAATATGCAGATTTAGATATTAATTAATATGCAAAGTACTTATTCTCACAACGGAGGTCTCCCGACTTTGAGCAAAGTAGTGCCACACGATTACAAATTTAATTAGTATGAAATTTACGTAAGACACGATCTCCCACGTTTGGAAGACATCTTTGCATCCGAAGAGGAGAAAACGCACATTAAAATTGACAAATCTTTCACTTTACTACGCATTTTCTCCTCCTCGGATGCAAAAATATGTCCGCCAAACCTTTTCACACTTTGAGATTGTGTCTGTTGCAAATTTCAGCCTAATCAAATATGTGATCAATTGACACTAATTTGCTCAAAATTGGAGACCATCCGCTGGGGCTTTTGAGACTCACATGACCACTTTGCTCGTGATGAGGAGGGACGCTTCGCCCAGAGATTTGAAAAAGTAGAGCACGGGTTTCCCAGCCTCGCCCATGTTGCCGAGGACGACGCCCAGGACGAGGGAGAAGACCACCAGCCCCATCATGTTCTTCCCCGGGGTCATCGTCAACTCGAGGGGAGACTCGTCATAATCTAGAAAAAAAACATAGGTCAACATCTAGGACATCAACCACGGCAAAGAAAACAGTAAACTTCTCTTACTCAACGAGGCGTTTGACCTGTCGACGACGGTCGTAGTCTGCAAAACAAGTTAATTTGAATATATATCGCGGCATGCAAAACTTGAAGATTAAAAAAATAGCTTTTCTAGATTTGAGTAAACTTTCGTAAGACCGGTTTTCGATTTTACGGTTTTTGAAATTTTTGTAACATCGGATTTCAATTTTTACCCAAAACCTTCAAATGACTTTTGAACTGATGGGTTTAGATGGGTTTATACTTTATTCTAAATTACCGTAACTTCAATTTCGCCATAGTTAAATTATAGCATTGGCGCAAGTTACCAAGAAAGAAGTCATATATAAACCCACTTTTAATTTAATTTTGAAATAATCTCAATTTTTAAGTTAATTTCCGACAAAAAAAAATCGGTGTTATTTCACAAATTGAAAAAACACATGTTAAAAGACGTACCACTTCCATCGCCGCGCCGACTAAGTTGTCCGGGAAGACGTTTCTCACGAGGTCGAGGAGTACGTCGACGGTGGAGGATTCGGACGCGGTGCACTCGTCACCCGAATCGATGGAGGAGTGGTCACCGGGTCGAACGATCACGGCGAGGATGATTCCAAGAACGGCGGCCACGGCGGTGGTCGCGAGATAGAAGACCAGTGCCTGAGTCCCAATCTTCTTCGAGAGGGAGAGGTCCATCGACCCCACGGCGTCGATTAGCGAGGACACGATAAGCGGCAGAATAAGCGCGGATAAAGTGCGGATGAAAAGGTCACCCACAAAGGTTAAGTACATCACCTGAAACAAAGCAGTTTTTCATATGATAATAATTTGCATTTTGCACTTAATTAATTTAGAATATGCATTAACGAAAAATTGCGAAATATTACAAAAAATTAGAAATATGTATTTAATATTTACGAACAAAAAAAATATTTACGAATTATGTACGAAAAAAGAATCACAAAAATGCAAATTTTCCCCATACATTTCTCTGATGCCAGACGACATCCGTTTCCCTGAGCCCGAACCCCAGCCCGATTCCTATCGAGACTCCGATAATCGTCTGAATCGTGAAGAACGTGCCTCCAGCGAGGAACGCGGCGACACGTGGGTTCTTAATTAAGCCCATTTTACTCCTGAGATTGGGTGATACCTGACCTGCTGACCTTTGAGGTCGTGCGGGTATATTTTTCCTGCCGAGAAGTGGGGTACGCAAATTAGGCCGAGTAAGAGCCAGACCGAGGAGTGTGGACCTGATTAGTGTGATGATCGCCTTAATCCGCCCTGGCTTATCTGTCCCTCAGCAGACAAAGTGTATGATATGCACACTGGAGAGATGCTGATATCGGAATGCGACCCAGAGAGCGTAGTGGACCACGGTACTGCTCTTCTGTCCACGACGTAATGCTTCATCAATTCAGTGGATAAAGCACGTTAAATCGCGTTGACAAGTCAAACAAATAACACAATCGATTGATAACTTGTGAGCAATCGGGGATTTGCTTTGTGTGTGCTTTAACCTTATCTTACACACCTTACAGTTAGTCAGATAATAGGTTAGCGCCCATCTGAAGGGGCGAATTCCGGCTAATCTCTCGCTCAAATTGTCCACTTATTCGCAACTACTGGGATTTCACGCCGTGTAATCACTTTACAAGTACAGATATTTAGTCGTTGATAATTAATTATGTAAAACTGGATTTTTTTCTCAGCCTATTATCGCATCAATGTCACCAAACCAACAAGTGAGTCAGTTTATGGGCATCTGCTCCTGCGTAAGGTAAGTGGCGTCCGTCATGCAATTACGGCATTTTTATGGCATTTCACTTATGTCCCATCCATCACCGGGGGTTTGTGGCGAGTGAGAAAACGGTGGAGTAGTTCAGATTGAACTAGTTGGTCGTAGGGTACGCATGCATATTGTGGATTTGATTCGGCACGAGTTAATTTTGCATACTCCTTCATTAACAATTTGATAAAATGGCAAATTTGCGAATTTAGGATGGCGTCACTTCTGACCTGACCTGAAAGGAACAGTGGAAGGGTACGTGCATGTTGTCGAGTTATGAAAAAATGTAAATTGTGCAGATACTTTTGAGGACGAGCTAATTTTTTCAGCAGTTTTTCCAGACTTGTTTTAATCCTTCATACTTAACAACTTATCAACAATAAAATTGCATTATTGCGAATTTGTCATTTGAAAAATCGACTACTTCTTGTTCTTGTTCGCAATATGTGGCGGTACTTCAGCCCCGTCAAGATATCTGATAATTTTGGCAGGGTTCCCAGCTACGACGACATTGCTTGGAACGTCCTTCGTCACCACGGATCCCGCCCCCACGACGACATTGTCCCCAATCGTGACCCCCGGACAGATCACGGAGCGTCCCCCGATCCAACACGTGTTTCCGATTTTTATAGGAAATGCCAGCTCGTAGTATGTCGACGTACCAGCATCCCTGTCAAAATAATTCGTCATTAAGGTACCACAAGAGGTTGAATATTTCAATTTTTTCTGGACTTAGCAACATAATTTTTTAGAGAAAATGAGTCAAGACATGAAGTACGGCTCCGTATAGCAACAAGGGCATTGGGGTATTTTAAGAGCTCCCCGAGATGGAGGGGGTGGACTTTGAGGTCATAATGGTTGTTATTTGGAGTAACTATATATTTCTGCAGGGTGCATAATCGGTTGGTGGGCTCATTTGAGTCAGGTAATGAGATGTGAACCATTGTTGTCCTCAGAAATATAAAATAATAGGGAGGGGCAAGTATAGAAATGCTATTTGGAAAAGTATGGAAGACAATATGGAAATGAGACCCATTATGCTCCCCATGTAAAACTATTTCGCACAATGTGGGAGTCGTCCCACATTTGTGCTCCGTATGGTTTTGACGCTAGGAAGTTTTAAAAAAAATTCATCATGTTCGACTATTTTGGCTATAAATACGGAAGTATAAGTAACAGCAAAAGATGACATTTGCCAAAATTTAGAGCAGTATATTTTTTACAAAATTTGTATTTGAACCAAATTTGTACCTACTATAATTTCTGAGAAAATTACAATCAAAGTGGGTGGCATAATTCCTTGCCAACTCTCTTGTGGTACCTTAATTTACATAGCAAGATTTGAAAATGCAAAAATGGTACGCATTAAATACCTTCTCGGAAATGGGTCAAGCGGATGTGTCGCGGTGTACATGTGGACACCAGGCGCGAGCAGACAATCGTCGCCAATATCGACCATCGCCGAGTCCAGGATGGCGCAGTCCCAGTTCGCATAAAAGTTATTACCCACGCGGACATTGTAGCCGTAATCACAACGAAATGGTGGTTCTGTCCATGCACAAAATTATTTTATATAATCTTAGATAACCCCCTAGTCGCCAAGATTGAACGGCCCGACAGTGGTATTCGAGTGGCCAATAATGTCGGCCGAAGGTACCATCTTGTCCTCGTGTTTTAAGTCGGGCCGTGGGTGGCCAAAATTATCGGGCCGAAGGTTGGAAATGTTTTTCCCGACCTCGTGCCATCAGCCGCCCACCATCCTACCGATCCAATGCCATGGTTGGCCCCAACCATTCCCCAACGAATTTTAATAATCTCACACTGTTTATTTCTGATTTAGTTCATTTATTTGATATCATGTAGTAATGGAAAACAGACAAAGTTCTCTTTAAAGGGTAACAAAATACATCTATGTGCAATTTGTAAACAATTCAGCTCACAAGTTTTTTTCATTTCATTTCCTAAAATAAAAATTCCTAACTTACAACTACTTATAGGTTTTTCGTATAGTGATTTTTTGTTACTAAATGTTTCGTAATGAACTATTTTAACATTTTTAAATCTATTGTACGTAATTCTTCGAACTATAATAATTTGACCAGAATTCAGAGAATAACAGCTATTTACAATTATTTTGTTTGCTTGAAAATTTTCGCGTTTCTCGTCTAATTCTCTCTTAATAACGTTACACTTTTCGTTTTCTACGATTCTTTTTGCAACCTGTTGGAGATAAAATGTTTTTGTTCTTGTCATTTTCTTCAGTTGCTGCATGAAATTTTCAAAACCAAACGCACTAATATTATCTAATTGTCCGAAGTTTAGAGCGTCCTCATGAATATGTGATAAACCATGGACATTATAAACCATAAAATTACTGTCATATACGACTCTGCATTGTAAAATAAATTTTGTCAACAACCGCCTGGCTAAAGCGTTCCACTCGGGGTCATCAGCATTGGCCGATAAAAGAATAAACATAGCACAATGAAAATAAAGGAAATGAATGTAATACTTCTCCGGTAAGACATTTTTCAGTGCTACTGGACCTGTGTACAGCATTATCGTTCTAAATTCCGTGGCCTTAAAATTATCAATCTCATTCAAACTTCTTGGTCTTCGCTGAAAATCACGAGGCATAAACGTTTTGAAATTTATAAATCTGTCTGAAATTTCATTAATAATTTTACTCTGCATTCTATGAGGCAATTTCCCTTTTGCCCACTGTCGCAAAAGTTTTCTCATGACCCCTAAGCAACACATGTGCATATAGTCATATGGAATCTGCGAGACCAAGCCAATTTGCAATTTTGATAAAGAAGTAGAAAATTTATGATGATTCTCGTCTAATTGTGAACGAAACGATTCATCTGTACGCGAAGCTGAATTTAATTCAGTGTACACTACACTTTTTCCAAATTCGCCGTGTTGAACACATTTCTCACACCCTGAATAACTATTATGATTCTTAATTCCCTTAATGAAACTTCTAGCTGGAGCATCAGCAATAATACAGGAAATTCTGAAATGAAATTTCTTCCCTAAATGATTAAATCCATCCTTCTCTAGTGTAATTGTCTCAGCAATAAAATCATTTAGAAAATCTAAATTAGTAGGTTTTTGAACTCCGTAAAATAGCCCTATTACAAAAATTGAATTAATTTTAAGTTGATCAATTTTACCAAGAAGCGGCCAAAATTGGGATCTTGTACTCCTACTTAATGGAATACCATCCACACCTACAGATATTGTTACAAGATTTTCGCCAAAATCGTGATAAAATTTGCTAAAAATTGTTGATTTTGGCTGAACGAGGTGAGCGATATTTGAAATTGATCTCTTTAAATTTTTTTCTATTCCGAAATATACAAATTCTCCACCAGAAATAAAATCAGTTTCAACTACTCGGGGAGTTTCTAATAATGTTCGAGGATCTAGTGGAACTGTTAATTTGAGACTACTAGATAATAATGATAATAATTCTTTTAAAGCAACATGTGTAATATTATGGGACAAAGCCCATCCTCGAAGTTTTTGAGGAAATGGTGTTTGCTCTTCATTGAACGATTCGTTTTCACTGAAACTTGTAAAGCTATAACTATTATTCTCTGAATTTGACGAATATTCTACACTATCATGCAAACTACTAATTATTACTTGAGATTCTGAAACTGATTCACCATCCACACTTGATACTGGCGCTAGAATAGTAGAGGAGGAAGCTATATTTATATTATGAAGAAGGGTTGCCACTTCCGCCTTCCTTCTTCTTGCCTTTGTTCTGTTTGAGGTTAGCATTCTGTCGTCGTTTTTCTCGTCCGCCCTCTCTGTCTTCAGCACCCTTTAGCCACGATGCAACATAACTTCCAATTTCCTGGTCCGTAGATAAACTATAACCGTTTGTGGCACGCACGGAATCTAGATTAATCAATTCATTGAAATTCCAACTTCATTAAATTACAACTTTGGATCTGTACTGTCACTCAAGATCTTACCTCTTATAATTTGATAAATTGGCTCGTTGTTTAAAGCAATTTCAATATCCTTCCCTGCTCCAGTGACAGTAATGATTTTTGCGAGACTATTTGCAAAAAGTTTTTTCAGTATTCTGCTAACCAGGAGAGAGAGCCTTTTTGCGCCAATGAGTGCCAATTCCGTGACCTAAATAGAAGATTATTATTACACTAAACTTATTTAACTAATTTTATACCCTTACCAAACAGTCACGATTTTCCTGCACCTGAATCCACACGTTTAATGACTTAAACTCAGCAACAGTCACCACAGGAATTTTGTGCAATTTTATTTTAGTTGGGGGAGATATGTTAATCCCACCTGACCTTCTCAACAGTTCCGTGACAAGTTGTTCCAATTTAGCCAAACGATCAATAACGATTTTCTCAAATTCTACGAATAAATTTTAGATACATAAAGCAATGACTTTATGTATATCTGTACAAATATATATAAAATAGCTACCCGTGTCATTTTTGCCAACTAAATCCCCACTAAAGCCTGGAAGACTGTTAACACTTGGAGGGATATCACTTAAATCAAGGTTGGAATTTAATGCCACCGTTCCGTGATCAACCAATATCAACTTAGGACTTGATATAATTGGGCAACTATTCGGACCAACTAAAATCGTAAATAAGGAGGAAATCATATATAATTTTACATAATTGTGAACAGAACAGTCAATTTAAAAACACTTTAAATAAAAGAATGTTTAAATACCGTTGGACACACTCGGCGAGTGAATTTGATCGTGGTCAGAATCACTTGAATAATTCGGTTCGACTGGTTTTGACGTAGTAATTGAGGTAAATGACGTGCTTGGAATTTCGATGTCGCTATCAATTGGGTCCTTACTCGGCGACGACCCAGAAGATTCAGAGTTTACTTTTTTCTTTTGTTTATTTCGTCTTCGTCGCCTAGGACGACGACTTTCATCCTCATCCACGGTAGTTTCAAATGTCGACTGATTTGATTTCTCGGCTAAACGCAATACAACAAGTGCATCATCAAAAGTATCTGGAAATAAAAAAGATAAGAATTTTGCGTATTAGGAAATAAAATGATAAAATTATTATCTGATCTAAAATTATTATCGCTTTATTAACTCACCTTTAATTTTCAAAATTTTACAATTATGTCGTGCCCAACTCTCTTCTGGTGCCTTGTGTTTTTTCACCATAGAAGTGACGTTGGGTGATGATGGCCAGAGGACTGTGGATAAGTCTATGAGCCAACTTGTTGACACTATCGACACAGAGTTATCATCTTCTTTAAATTCGACGATGGCGAATTTATTTTTTGGAGGAAAAGTGATTTTAGCCATGCTGGCAGATTCTCGTGCTGGAAATGGACTTGAAAGTACGATTGGCGCTGTAGTGGATAGATGGCGCACTATGGTATTTTTGGCCACGGATGGTACGACCTCGTGCCGACAGTTTTTGTCAGATGCAATTTAAATATACTTTTGCCAACCTTGTCCCACCCTCGGTAGGAAGGAAGTAAATGTAAAAATTTCTACATGCACTTTTTGCTTAAAACTTGTCTGCAAAAATCGGGAGGGGAATGGTTGGCACAGTCGGCCAACCATCGCCCAACTATGCCACCCTTTAATATCCTTCGGCCCGATAGTCTTGGCTACTTGGGCCACCTTATCATCAGAGGGCGGATACACATTCCAAATTTTTCATTTGATGACGACCGATGGTCAAACTTTGTGGGTGTTACCTAACTCGCATAGATAAATAAAATTTCAAAATATTTTTACATATTGTCACACATCTCTAGGTTTTTAGACATAAATATTTCCGCTATTATTTCAAAAATATGAAACTCTTTTACATTTTTTAAATGCGTATATATTTTGTAAACATTTCAACGATGTGAGACTTGAAACTCGACCACAATAAATTCAGAACATAAAATTCTAAAGTTTTTTTTTCAAAATTCTGATTTTTTTCATACACATTTTCTAAACATTCTTGCATGTTTTCATAAATATTAAATAAATATTTCACCCATTTTTCGTAAATACATACCCGCCCTCTACTTATCATTGATAACCATCACTTACCTATGTGGATACTCGGCCTATCCTTACAATCTGGATGTAAGTACGAGTTAATAATTTCCCTCCTTTGCACCACCGCGTCGGACGGGGTCTCATTAAAGCGACGATTCATCTCGTGGGCGTTTCGACGTCCCTCAACCAACTCGGGATCCTGTCATATTACAGAAATTTACATACTAATTTGCATACTAATTACATGATAAGCAGTTATCTTACCCATGTTTGGTATGGATAACCCTGCATCATGCGTTCCTTCTCGCTCAGATGTTCCGGTGGGGGTGGAACGGCCGGAGTTCCAACTTGCGCGTTGGGAATCGGTTCCACAAACTTTTTCGGAGGAATATTAGCCATCCTGCTAAAGGTCAAGGTTAACAAAGGTTACAGGTCAAGGATTATAACTCTCAATATTCTGTTGCTGCTGCTGTTATACGACTGATAAATACGGGATGATGGTCGGCCTCCTTTTATACCCAGTGGTCAACGTGGACGAGCAATTGTTGTTTTCTGTACGGGACGTGTACCAAACAGGTTTTCGTCATTAAATTTTCTATCTCTCGAGTATGTACACTGATGGAAACACAACTGAGATCCAATTCAGCAGCTGGGAATTATCGGTCGTCTACCGGCTCGTTATTCATGCCGCGTTGTTACATGTGAACTCAGTCAAGGACGCGCAAGTCCCGTACCATGCAAGCAAGCACAGAAATTCAGACTCACAACTTGTCTCAAGACTCTTTGTCAGTAATGATCAATTTCATACATATGCAAATTTGTGTCTTGTCCACATATGCAAATAAATGCATAGAGTTTGCGAATCGTCGTCGCGTGTCACGTTGTTTATTGTCTCACAGAAAGAAAATGAATCCAATTCAATCAATCTCACATTCCCGGCCTAGATCAATAATAAGTATGTAAAGCAATCAATAATGACAATTTCGTGATACGAAAGTTAGTTGGCTGTACTTTACTGGGCCGATAAGCTAAAGGTTACCGTTTCTGTATGAAATGTGTCATATGTTTCTGCAGATGGGCAATTTTTTGCTGAAACTTTTGATGTAATATTTTATTATTATTTATTATTTTTAATTAATTATGTAAATAATAATTCTTTTCCGAGTTCTGGAGGAGTATTCTGTACGCAGAAAAATGGACCAATTTTCGACACCTCGATTTTCATATGGGTTTTGCATTGGCAATTTGATGTTTATTAGTTAGACATGCGTTTTCATACCGTGTGGGTCAGAGCGTCGGGTGAAATGTGAGAGCACCACAAGGATGTACTTACATACGTAGGAGAAAATTCCGTAAAACGTGCAAATACCGAGGAAGGGTACGAGCACGTGCATACATGCTGCTAAGGTATGAAAATTTCCATGCAAAATGTACATAAACTTGAGGACGAGTTAATTTTTAAACAATTTTTCCAACTTGTTTTACTCCTTCATATATAACAACTTATTAACAATAAAATTGCATTATTGGGAATTTATAATTTCCAAAATCGACTACTTCTTGTTCTTATTCGCAATATGTGGCGGTACTTCGGCCCCGTCGAGATATCTAATAATTTTGGCAGGGTTTCCAGCTACGACGACATTGCTTGGAACGTCCTTCGTCACCACGGATCCCGCCCCCACGACGACATTGTCCCCAATCGTGACCCCCGGACAGATCACGGAGCGTCCCCCGATCCAACAAGTGTTCCCGATTTTTATAGGAAATGCCAACTCGTAATAGGTCGGGGAATTTGGTTCCCTGTCAAAAATAATAATTCGCCATGAATTAATTTGCATAATGAGATTCGCACGTGCAAAAATGCATTACCTTCTCGGCACCGGGTCGACGGGATGTGTCGCGGTGTACATGTGGACACCAGGCGCGAGCAGACAATCGTCGCCAATATCGACCGGCGCCGAGTCCAGGATGACGCAGTCCCAGTTCGCATAAAAGTTGTTGCCCACGCGGACATTGTAGCCATAATCGCAACGAAATGGTGGTTCTGTCCATGTACAAAATTTGCATATAGTTTCAAGCCTAAGATAACCTTATTCATATCATTGATAACCACCTACCTATATAAATACTCGGCCTATCCTTGCAATCTGGGTGAAAGTATTCATTAATAATTTCCCTTCTTTGCGCCACCGCGTCGGATGGGGTGTCATTAAAGCGACGATTAATATCATGCGCGCGTCTCCGATGAGCAACCAATTCAGGGTCCTGCACATTAAGGATACCAATGCACATAATTACTTGTACATGATAAGTGGTTATCGTACCCAAGGGCGGTAAGGATAACCTTGCCATGAACGTTCCTTCTCGCTCAGATGTTCCTGTGGGGGTGGATCGACCGGTGTTCCAACTTGAACGTTGGGAATCGCCTCCACAAATTTTTTCGGAGGAATGTTAGCCATCCTGCTAAATAAATAGGTCAAAGGTCAAGGTTAACAAGGGATGGATGAAGGTTAAAGGTCAAAGTTGACACTCTCACACTGCTGCTGCTGCTGTTGCACGACTGACAAATACGGTGTGATGATCGTCCTCCTTTTATAGCCGTGTGGTCAACGTGGACGAGCGATTGTTGTGTACGGGACGTGTACCAAACAGGTTTTCGTCACGGAATCTCCTATCTCTCGAGTATGTAAACTGATGAAAATAGGAATGAAATCCAGCTGGGCATCATTGTCTGTCTACCCGTCCCGTCAATATATGCAGTTCAGTTCTTGCCTGTTACACCGAGTCAAGGACGCGCAGGTGCCATACATACGAAAAACATTGCAGAATGAAAATCAATCCGACGTCAGGCTTGGAGATGCTCAAGTGCAAAATCTACCTGGATCAATAGCAATACTATGCTCGCAAATTTTCCATACATATATGCAAATATACCTCAGCATGTATGTATTTATGTATGGGATTTCTGCCAGGGTCAATTCGTATGCAAAATAATGATGCAAATTTTTGTAAATATATCGTGTCGTATTTATTTATTTATCAAAGCAGTTTATTTTCTGGTGGTTTGGTTAATGAGTTTTTGATGTCTTCGTCACCCTGACGTCGTCCCGTCCACCCCAAAGGACACACTTATCCTCGGGATTCATCCTTGACCCGGCAGGACAGCTCCAGACACGAGCAAAATCTGGAAAGTTCGCGAGGGGACCGGTAATGCGAAATTTTGGTGGGCTGTACAGGTCAAAGGTCAGCCTTATGTATATAGAGATCATTCACTCAGGACTTATTTATTACCTGTGCACATTCGTTTCCACCATGTCGGTTAGCGCGGCGGGTGAAAGATAAGAGCACCACGACTATGCAAAAAGAGATTTATGTAATTACCGTGACCTCATTGACATTTGACCTCACCTGGGCGAACGAGAGAAAAAACAACTGCTCCGAAGAGTACTTTTCTAACCCTGGCAGCCTCGGTTCTGGGGACCCACGCGTCTCAACGTAGTACGCGTACGCTTGGAAAGCCTCTCGAATTCCGCCATTGTCCGCAATGTTCTCCGCCAACGTACGCTTCCCGTTCACCTGAGAGAATTCGCAAAATAATTGAGTTAAATATTGCGAAATTAATAGAGCCTAAAATTCGCAACAATTCAGCAAATTCTGGTTGTGCATTTATTCTTCAAAAAACTAATTATCAGTTTTTAATTGTGCTCAGTCGCTATTTATATAGTCCTATAGTTTATAGTCAGTCACTATAGTTTATAGTAACGATTGAGAATTGTTAACAAAAACGTGAAGCACATTAAAAATTTGAGATAGAGGGAAAGCTGCTGTTGCGAATTTATTGCAAATTTATTGCGAAATATATCTACCGTGTTATTAGGTCCTGGAACGACACCAAGCTCTGGGAGCCAGAAGGTGCTGTACTGGTCTTCAAAGCACTGGGCCTTGGAGACAAAGTGCTCCAGCGTGTCCAACGTCCACCACGCGTTCAATCGTCCATACTCGTCACTGTAGCGCCCTGCGAGAAGCAGCCAGGTTAAACAAAGCACACGTGTGCAAATTTCTTATCATGCATACCCATCGTGTCAAAGCCGTGGGTCAACTCGTGACCTAGCACTGACCCCAGGGCGCCATAGTCCACAGCTTTCAGTCCCATCCCGATGAACGGCTCTTGTAAAAACCCGGCTGGAAAGGCTGCACACAGGGTTTTCATAAACTGATCAAACATTCCGGCACATTTGTGCAAAAAATTGTATGCAAAATTTTGATGCACAATGATGACATGAATACAAAACGAGTACGCACGTCCAACTTCGAAATTGTTTACGACAAAATATATAAATTCTGAGGAAATTTGAGAATATCTATGTTAATTGAATTACAAAATTCATACTTAAATAAACTGTCATTTCATGTGAAATACCACTTAAAATTATGAAAAAATATTTTGAAATTGTAGAAAACCTACAGGTTTAAAAGGATGTCAGTTCCGCAATTTGGGGAAACCATTTTTCATAAATTATCTGCTTTAACGTATCAAAATTAGACTAAAACTACAAAAAAATTATTATTCCGTACTGATCGCGTTCCTCTCGTCGTCGTAAAATGCATCCGCTTCTGCTGGTGAGTCCGACGTCCATGAGCGATCCACGGGACCCACGTATTCTCGCAACGCCTTCTCCGCGATCCACTTCATCTACGGTAAGTAAATAACTAATAATGCTAAATAAGTTTCCGAAATTTGTTAAGATATATATTTTGGTTACCATGGTGAGTATATTTCTGAAAAATGAAGAGTTATTAAAGCGGAGAGCGGCGTAGAAGGCGTCCACAGCGACGGGGTCTTTCAGCCAGGCAGGAAATCCGATATAGCCCTCCACGCGGTTCGCCTTATCTAACGCGCGCTTCTTCGTCCTCACATCCATCCACTCCAAAAGCCCCACTTCCGCTTTAAACGCGCTCAAAATGTTGCGGTACATTTCGCGCGCCTAGGAAAATCAGGGTGCAATTAGACCGTTGAGGTTTCCCAGCTAAAACTTTCCGATTTTGAGCAAATTAGTGTCAGTCGATCAGAAATTTAATTAGAACGACATTTGCAAAGGACAGTTTGACAGAGATATTTGCATCCGAAGAGGAGAAAACTTATTCAAATATGACAAATATGATATTCAAATGTCGACAAATCTTATACTTTCCAAATTTAACGTAAAACAAACGCAAACGAGTAAACGTGTACATTGTAAAATCGTGTCTTTGCAAATTTCATATAAATTAATCAAATTTGCGATCGAGAGACACTAATTTACTCAAAATCTGAGAGCATACGCTGGGAGACCTCCATTTTCAATTTGCTGAGGGTGCTTCTCTCACCTCTTGAATTGTGGCGTCCTTGACATACTTGAGAACGTATTTGTGCGTGAGTGCGAAGGGGAGGGACTGATCGAGGAGCAGAATGCACTCTGTGTGTCGATTAGGCGTCGACTCGGTCCCCTCCGAGATGGCGGTAAAGGCGTTAAAAAGGTCACGAACCTCCTTCGTCACGTCCTTCCCAAACGTGTAGATCAACTCCCACGTGATGTACAGTTCTAAACAAACAAAAAAGCTTGCATGTCAAGGGTCAAATTTGAAATCGTATTCTTCTTCAAGACTAACTTAGCTGTTCCGGATCAGTCTTGGCGAGGAGTTGAGCAACCTTTCTGATATAGGCGACGTCATCAAGGTTTAAGATAAAGTCGTCGTTTACTTCAACATCCGCCAACCCGTTGAATAACGTGTCCACGTATTCCGTCCAGTTGAACTGACAAAAAAGAGACCAGTTTTCCTCATTACATTCTCAAGTTCTCATCCGATTAGCATGAAATTCGACATGCGCTACTCGGCGTTGTCAACATGTTCCAACACGACACGTCATCCATTGCTATGACCGTGTTTTTGACGAATTTTGTCGCAATGCCATAAATGTATCATTCCGCGCCCGATTTGCATGCATTTTCGACACAGTCTCCACATTAAACTAATCAAATTGTCGATGTACAATGCGGTCATAACGATGGGCGCCGTGTTGCAACATGTCGACAACAAGGAGAACGAGGGTGACTCAAAATTTCATGCAAATCAGTTGAACATTGGCATAAACTTACAAAGTTGTCACGACGAGTTGCAGGTTTGCTTTGGGTCACATTTCCAGTGGCATTTCCTTCACCAACGCCCCCATTTCGAAACAGAAGATTCAGCTCTTTTAACGTGATTAGGTTCGCGGTGGACGCTTTGCCACGATCGTCCTCGTCTGACATGGCCTAAAAATTGACATTAATCATCTCACTCTTATCATTTTATGGTGGTCGCTGCTCACCAAGGCGAAAAGCTGTTCGAACGCTGCGATCTTTTTCGCCGTCGTTTTGGCGTCTTTTTTCAGCGGAGGGAATCCTTTTTCCTTTCCCAAGCGGAGAAGAACCTTCTCAATGAGACGCTCATACGCTGCCACGACGGCCGGCGTGTAGAGGAAGTTGGCCTTCACGACGGGTAGTTCCGGCTGGTCGATCTGAATACCCAAACAAATCCAGTCATTTATTTATTTACACGTGGCGCAAGCATGGAGAAACTTCTTCCCACTCACGGAGAGCAAGTAGACCGAAGTATTTTGAAAGGAGGGTCCAATGCTCAGGTCGAAAACGTAGTCTTGCCCAGTTTCACGATGGATGAGACCCAGCGTCGCCCCCAGAGTGGCGTTCGGGCGGATAAGCCGGGTCACTAGGTCGACCAGTGGGGACAGACCGGCCTCCTCGATAGCCACTAAAAAATATATAAGAGAGCGATTACAGCACTTATCATTACTTATCTGCGAATAAAAATTGGTCCATTTTTCTGCTCAGAGTCTTCAAGGAAATGTATATGTAATTAATCCGCAGAAAATATCCTGCACGTTTATGTACGCATAAGTTTTTGCAAAAACATCATCCAGAATTCTACAAATTCTCGTCTACAGAACCTAATTCTGCAGAAAAATGTGCCAATTTCCGCCTTACCACCACCTTACCTAAATCGACGCATGTGTTGTACATGATCCTGACCTGTTGTAACGACTCGATATCTTCATTCGTTATATTTTCTGTGAGACCTAAAGATAAAAACTTTGTCACATTTTTTCTCCAATTTACCCTGAAATCTTACTTACTCCTCAGTCGTCCCACGATCCTGTCGCGCATGATGGTTGTGTGGTCGTAAACCGCCACGGAGACGACAGCCGCCGTGTCAGAAATCCAATTTCCGCCTTAGTTGATTAGTTAAATTTTATTTTGGATTAATCTTTCATTATTTATTATTCGTTAATTTTTATTATTAATTTTAAGTATAGTGATGGTTACGTTATTTTTTTAATACATGCAAACTTATGGAAATCATCACACGGATCGACCGTCTCGTCCATCGTTTTCATGAAGAGTGTCGCCGTCCGGGTGCACGTCCGGGTGCGACAAGTTTCAAAGCTGGCTGGAGATAAAAGGAAGGTCTAGATGACACATTATCTCTCATGATAAACTAGATGAATTACATCTACTCACGGAATGTCTGCATGTAGAGGACGCCCAGAATGGAGACGGCCGCGGCAAGGAGGAGGACGAGGATGCACATCACACCCACCAACCCCTTCAGCAACCTCCGCCTTGCCCAAAAGTCTCTGAAAATGTATAGCTTATCGAGCACTTAGTTTATCTTATTAGCGGTTTCCTACTTATCTTACCTGGCCGAAGTGTTGGAGTCATTTCCATTCGCGGAGATCGGGTAATCTGAAATGTCCGAGCGTGAGTCCTCCTCAATAATAAAGTTGGACGAGGACGGCGACCTGTTATGGGCGAAGGAGGGCGTTTCAAGAAAATGCATGGCGACAACGACGACGACAACGACGACACGACTCACAGATGTAAAGTGTCGAAAATCAAACCACAAGAATCATCACATACATATGTGCATTGCATCCGAGGTGGAGTTTCGCTAAATGAGACGTGATCATGTTAAATATTGACTACTTAAATGCATCCACGGGTGAGCAATTAACTAACCTCGCACACTAACTAGACTGACTGACCCATACGGGGCAGGGCACACCCAGGCATCAAGTCGACCTAGAGATATCTCACCGACGGTAAGATAACATCTCAACGGGTAAAAAACATCGCCCTACCCCCCAAAAATACTCATGCAACGTCCCCCCTTCCTCATTTGCATGCAAATTGCCATCATTATGCAACAACTACTGCTAAAATAATACTACCAACTGAAAAGAAGAAAACAGGTGGTGGTGGTGGTGATGGGATAACAACCATTAAAAAACTATAATAATATTGCTACTCATCTTCTTTAAATAAGTAATTCGTCTTGCGCCATGAAAAACGAATCCTACAAATTTGCAAGTGGTTCGTTGGTGGCTGTGACGTTGACGACTGATGCGTTTACCTCAGAGTAAATACGTACTTACGTACACATCAGCAGATTAGATAGAAAATGATGATTAGTTTCTTTTTCTCGTGGGTCTTAACTTTTTCGAGTATAATTGTTCTGCGAAGAGTACGATGATTAGTTCAATCAGGTTGATTGGCAAGATGCTGGGAAACTTTCTCGTCGTCGTCATTTCTTAATTCTCATCATTTCTTAAGTAATATTTCACATGTCTGATGTCTCTTCTTCGTAAATAAATAATATCGGATGATGCGGATCGAGAAGATGATGAGAAATCTATTCATTCCGAGATTATTGAGAAGATGAAAAAAATGGGATGATTGGTTTTCTTTTCACATTTCCTTCGGAAGCATCGACTCCCATCCCATCCCACGAACCACCCACTCATTCAGACGAACGAAACTATCCGAAATCCGGGCAGTTTGCGATAAAAAAAATCTCATAAAAACGGGTAAGTCGTCAATACCCCAGGCTCACTCGGCTGCACGGAGGCAAGTTGCTTGCAATCCAAACCACCTGTTCTCCCACACAGAAAACTAAAACCGAAAATTTCTGATTTTACAGATAAATTTTCCCCTGTGTGTGGTAGTTAATTAATTAACTAATTAATTATTTGGATAAGAAATTTATGCACTTTTGACCTCTCGAGATTCGAAACCACCTGTTCTCCTGCATAGAAAACTACAACGGAAAAATAATATCCAGTGAGAATTTCTGATTTTAAAAAACGTCCTCAGTCTCGAGTGTTTAAGTAATTAAACAATTACATCAGAAATTAATCCGCCTTTGACCTCCAAGGATTCGAAACTACTGAAGACTACCCGAAAATTTCAGGTTTTTAATTTTTATCCAAACTTTTACCAAATTTGTTCCACCAGAAACAATTAATTAATTCACCTTTGACCTTTTTTACCTATCAGGATGGTTGGGAAGATGAGTATCGTTTTCCGCATCATTGACGCCATTCTCCTCACGGGGGTATATCTCTTACAAAATGTGACCCTGAACCTTTTCCTCATTCGCAAGTGGGAGGGCAGCATCCTCCCATATTTTTGGTTCTTATCTGACTTTATCATTCTACTCAATTTCTACCTGACCTTGTACCTCGTTGGATGTCATCACCACCGTGAGAAAAAAGCGAATCGAAGAGAACTCGTCGTTCTACACCAAGTCCGACGTCCGAATAACTCGACTGGGGGAGAAACCTCGTCCAGTGTGGATGGTGAGATCGCTTATTGTCTGTTAAAATTAAGATTTTTTTGGTTAAAAATGCAACCAAAATTTTGTATTAGTCAAAAACAAAATTCAAAATTTTCCCAAAAATCAAAATTTTATGAACTTTGACTTCCACCGCCGCTGCCACTTTATTAATTATGCTACTTATTTACTAACTATTTATTTAATTAACAGGGAGTAGCGTGATAAGCGCGGTCCGACAGGAATCTCCTTCTCGTACCAGTAACAACCGGTCACAGCGGATTTCCGAGTACAACTTCACCGCAGGAATCCCATGGTTTCACACTCTGACCAAGAATTTCCCCATGGCGTACGTATCCTGGCTGCTCTACTCGGGAACACTCATCACCAAAATCGTCCTCCTCTTCAAGAACAATGTCCCCCAAGGGTTAAAACATGACGAATTCTTGGGACCTCAAATGTTTAGGTTTTCCATAGGTTTGAGTGCGATCGTCTTTTCGCTCATTGTCGCGGCGCACAAAAATGCGCGAGCAGACCCCTTAAGGAACAACTACTTGAACAACTTGTGTTATCGCATAGCCCTGGAAATTCTGGATTCGGTGAGTATTGAAATTTCGATATAAATTGTAAACAGTTTACAAAATTTGACACATTTTTTCAAACTGAAATTAGTTTTATCTTCCTAGAAATAAACGAAACAAAGTAATAATTAATTAATTTCGATTTCCAATTGTTTAAAAATTTGACACATTTTTTGTAATTTTAAATACATTTTTAGGAAAACGTAATTTACAGTTTAAATTGTATCAAGACAATTCACCCAGACCTTAGTAACATCGTAAAACCCATAAATTCCGTAAACTTGCAAACTTTGACTTATATGTCGAAGGAAAATTAACTCGCAAATTTTTATAAACTTACTCTGATCAATGGCGTCCTTTCATTTTGTCAAAGCTTGTAAAATTATTCTACAAAAAGCAAAGAATTTTCAAGTCGCCAATGACTGCTTGAATTGTCTCAGCATTAATTATTCCACGATTTTTTTAAATAATTAATTAATTTCAAATAAATTAACTCTGATTTCCAGGTAAGTTTCCTGACTATCATCACCCCTACCGAGTCCCATTTAATGTCCACGTACACGTTCGAGAACGAAATCCTCATCTTGGCATCAATCAACTTGTTCCTCCCGTCAATGACGCTCTACAAACTATGCGCCACAGACTTTGGACGTAACGTTGCGTATCCGATCGAGACTTGGTACAAGTTCATCCACTTGATCGTGGTGGACGGAGCCTTCATGGGGATTCGGATTTATTTCTGGTCCATGTTCCAGGCCGACACGGCCATCTTCTTGATCAAGAATATTTATGCCGTGGTCAACTTTGGGCGTGAACTTCCCTCAGAATTCAAGGATCTTAAGACGTATTGCTGCACGAGGAAAGCAGAGGACGAAGTGGAGTTGGGTGGCAGAGGGTTGCACGGGGACGGAGGGGATGACGAGGATGACGACTCCATTGGAGAAATGAGAATGCAGAGTTTAAATAAGGTAGGGGGTCAAGAAAGAGTATGATAAGTTTCTTATCTTGGATTATGATGATGAATGCTAAAAACGCAAGATTTCCATCAACACAAGAAACCAAATCAGTTTTTGATTTAACTTCTCCTTTATTTTAAAAATTACTTATGGCTTAATTCATAAAATGGAGAATTTTACCAGCGCATGCTCTCCGATTTTAACCAAACTAGGGGAAATTTGGAAAGTATAAAATTTGTCGGCTTAATAACGCGTGTTCTCCTCTTCGGATACAAATATCTCTGCGAAACGTGCGCATTTTGAGATGGTATCCTTTGCAAATGGCATATTAATTAAATTTGCAATCGATACATACGAATTTTCTCAAAATCGGTAAGCATAGGCTGGGCGACCTCCATTTTTAGTTGATATTCAGCAATTCTCAAAATTGATAAAAAATAAACCAAACCGTGGTTAAGCTTCATATTAAAATACTTCCCATATTTTAGGAACCTCTCGGAATCGGAGTCAACCTCAACGACGGAACCGGCTACAATTGGCGACGTGGCGACGGATCAATTTCAACCCGAGGCGTGCACGGTTCCGCACAATCGTCTCTCGTCCAAGTATACGCCATCAATTCGGAAGCGACAAATGGTCACGTTCCAACAAGTACGCAGGGCGGAGGAGCAGTCGACGACTCAAATTCTCAACTGGACGACGAGGACACCACAAATTTGGTAGAGGACGACGAAGAAGTTTCGGAATCTCAGTCAGGTCGCGATGTGGACTCGCTAGACCCGACCGTTACTCAATCAGAATCATCCTCCGTGCCGCCCGAATGGGACAAGAATAAAGAGTTGAGAGCGACACAGAGCCACCCATAAAAAAACTATCAAATTTTTCCTCTCTCTGTATCAAATCTAAAATGTAAATTTGTAACCTGCATTTAAAATTGTTGATGGCAAACGTGAATTTTTCATCTCAACAAAATTCCATCAACCCCAACGGCTCTTCATCTCATATAATATACTTACTTAAAAACTTGATGTCAACCAATGCACAAATATTGTAATTAATTAATTAATTACCGCTATTTATCAGTACAAATGGTATCCCCTACTTCTTAATGTATTAATTAATTAATTTTAGTAGAACCATATCCATCCAAAATTAGTATTGATGGAAATTAATTGTCCGCCTTTAGTGATCCTTGAACATCGAGGTATTTATTTATTTATTTATTTGTGAGAATCTCCAAAGAGAGTGAGAGAGCGGTATATTTTTTATTTTTACGGTTTATTACTTGTTACCTTGGGGGGATGGGAAGAAAAAATGGCTTAATTCCGCTCCATAATTATTGTAAACTATGAGCTAAATACATTCTATGTACAAGTATAGGTTAATTGTTACTCGGTGTGTGTGTGTCAGTAGCTTGGTCATGTATGTATGATCATGGATGTAGCTTTATGTGTAGATTTCCTCCTGTTAAATATTTTCTGTTGACGCCATTTTACGTACTAGAGCTTATGTAATACGTACACATACATATTTATGTTATAGATAAGGTACTTATTTATTCTTGAGACTGACTACTTTCGTGGGTGGATAATCAAGCTAATTTGGTGGTCACTTCAGTTGGCTGACTCCCAAAAAACAAAAAAAAACACAGATCTCACACCCAGAATCTCGTCCCACTTAAGAAGACGAGCCATTAAATATACTTAAGATGTGGCATTGCTGACTACTCCTGGTACCTTTTTACCCAAAATTAATTACGCACATTTACGTGATAACCTGTCCCTGTACGTACGTATGTACCTGTACCACCATTTTGCTACTTACTTCTATTTTACCTACAGATTTTTTTTACTCTTTTTCCGACCAAATTTTAACCAGCAATGCATCAATTCTCGTTGCTGTCTGTTATAGTTAGTTATTTAATTGTAAGATTTAAAAGTATTTAACGTATAAAAAATATATTTATGCAAATGTATGTACTCAGATTGGATGGAAATAAATAAATTAATGTACCCGTCTAATTCTGGTTGGTGGATACATAATTTACAAATATCTTGCATTTCGGTGGAGAAAGGGGTTTAATTAAACTGAGGCAATTTACGCAGTCCTTGGCAACTTTATAAAATCCGTGCACTAATTTTACAAATGAAAAAGACTTCCCCTTCATCTGAGCAAGTTTACAAAAATTTGTAACCTAATTTCCCTTTGAAATATGAGCACAATTTCGTACTCTTACATAATTCATGGATTTTACAATGTTACCAAAACCTGCGTGAAGAATTGCCTCACTGTATTTTCATTTGTGACGGGATTCCAATCCGTATACGTGGGTTTGCGGTTATCCTGAGAGAATAATCAGAGTGAGGCAGTGGGGCATGATTTCTGCACTAGGACGGATAACACGTGCCCTGCAGGAGACACGTCACGTCACTTTAGACTGTCCCACCTTCACAAAAACGCTGACATGCCTCCTGCAGGGCACCCACCGTGAGAAGAAGAAGAGCCACATTTTTTTCCTGACTAAATAGAATCATGTTCGGAAACGGTGTGTCCTGCAGAAGCCGTGTCACGTCACAACGTAGACTATCCCACCTGCCCAAAAAGGACGCCATCCCTTCCGCACACACACCGCCGATGACAGAAGAAGAACCACATTTTTGTTGTGACTAAATAGATTCGTGTTCGGAAATGGTGACGAGCTTTCTACTCTTGCTTGGCGTGGGTTACTAAGTAATCAACTCCTCGATCTCCCCCCGATCTGATTTCTTCTCCTCCGATTCGGGTTGACAATGGGGACGGTGGTGGTGGTTGCTTTTGTTCAATCAGAATTCGGATTTGATCGCCGCCTGGTCTATTTATAGGTGCTCCCAAGTAGGAAGAAGAACAAGATCGGGTCGGGGATTGTATTTAATTTCGAGAGATTCCATTCCATCCAAAGTACGCACAGTCAAACTCGTCTTCCCGTCGTCGTCGTCGTCTTTTGTCTTCTTCTCGTTTCTTGCAGCAGCAGCAGCAGCTCAGCGACATGGTCAGTAAAACAATAAACCCCACCCACAGATAAAAAAAATACACCCAATAATAATAATTTTAATCTGTTTGTTCTCCTTTTTTCAGGCGGATTTGGACAAGGAACAGATTGCGAGTGAGTCGTCTTAACTAGTTTATTAATTGCGTACTCATTTAGTTAATTGGTGCATAAATAAAACGTGACGGTATTTTTGCCCCCTTCTAGTTTTGAAGAAGGCGTTCGAAACGTTTGCCCAGGGGAAGGACTTCATCACGCCGGACATGGTCGCCTCCATCTTGAGAATGATGGGGACCGCCTTCACGGAAGAGACGCTGAAGGAAACCATCGCTGAGATCGATGAGGATGGTGAGTTTTCAATATCTCCCTTGGATAACCCGACAGAATGATAACCTTTCCTTATCTTAGGTTCTGGACAGATTGAATTCGAAGAGTTTACCATTCTCGCGTCCAAATTCATTATTGAAGAGGATGACGAAGACGTCCAGAAAGAGTTGAAGGAAGCGTTCCGTCTCTACGATAAGGATGGTGCGTACTTATTCCTGATAAGCACACTGATAACTTATCACTGATAAGTCTACTCTCTCTCCGTAGGTGCCGGCTACATCACGACCGCCGTGTTGAAACAGATTCTTCACGAGATTGACGACACTCTCACCAATGATGACTTGGACGGCATGATCACCGAGATTGATGAAGATGGCTCAGGAACCGTCGACTTTGACGAGTTCATGGAAATGTACGATTCAACATAATTAACTAACTAACTAACCATATGTAAATCAATAATTATTTATTTTTCATCCATCAACAGGATGACGGGTTAAGTTATTATTTCTCTACTACTGAAAAAAACGCCATAAAGAAGACGCCACATCCACAACAATCTTCCTCCTGTAGCTGCAAAATGCAAATGACCACCGCCGGACCACATCATTAATTTATTACGTATATACATAATTCCTACCCGTGTGTAACATGTACCTCATCCATTCCTTAAAACCTATACTACCTGAAATTATGTGATTATTATATAAATAGCCAGCCAGCCATCCATACCTTTGTCCATTCCTACCACCCCCATTCGACTGCTAGTCACCACCCACCCACCACTTCCTCCCTGCCTCACACACTATTCAGTCATTTCGAATAAACAAGTCTCTTTTTTTCGCCACCCTTTCTAAATACATACGAAAACCGAGTCTCTCACGCCATGTACGTATTTCTGCCGAGTTTCTTTTTTTCCTCTCTGCCTGGTTCATTTCGGTACGAAAAAGCAGTACGAAAGTGGTGGTGCTGCATTTAGCAGTCACTCACTCACTCGTTCGCTCTCATCCTCCGGAAGAAGAAGAAGAAGAAACACGCACACACGACGACCCAGAATATATTTCACGACCTATTTTTAGCCCATTTTTGTAGTGTGTAAACGGGGATTCAAAATGCCCGTCCGAGTGACGACATGGAGGACGCCATATTTATATCCATGTGTCCATCTCCGAGTATATCTAGTTGGCCCGTCTCCATCCCCACGTTGGCAGTTGGTGTCCTTGTTGCTTGCTGCTCCTGGTAGTGTATTGGCACCACTTGGCGTCGTCTATTTGGGGTTGCGAGTGAGTGACGTTGAGTCCATCCATCCTCCATCCACTCCTTCCCACATACTGAAATACGTGATACATTATCTGCATAATCTACTTAATCTGCATACACAACTAACTCACTCCTGCTCGAGTGGAAATCATAAGATTTTTTAGGAAAAAAAATTGCTCAGGCGAAAAGTCAAAGGTCAAGAAGAGGTCGTGTTTAAAGGACGATTATGGTGGAAGTAGGACCAGCAGTGACGAAGTCGTGACGTGACAGAGTCGTAGGACACAAAGTTGGACTTTTTCTGTGATACACGGATGATATGATGGGTGACGTGGAGAGTAGTACGACCAGGGACCAGGACGACCAGGGGAATAGTGGTCGATCAGGAAGTGGAAGTGGTGGGGGCAGCCCGGAAGACAATAGTTCTACGGATTCTTCCTCCGTTGGTGGAGGTGCGAGTGGTGATCTGCAACGACAAGGGACAGTGATACAGCGTAGCAAAAAAATGGGGGATGAGATCCCAGCGTCGTCGTCGTCACCACCACCACCGCCACAAATAGTGAACAATAGTAATCATAATCATGACGAGGATGGAGGAACAGGAGGCGGAGGAGGAGGGGTGGGTGTGGCTATTTTTCTGCCCTCGATTCGTATAATTGTAGACAAACTAGAATTGTGTCATCCGTTGTCGAAACGTGTCGCTAGAGATTTTATGGGGGAAATATCTACCAAAAAAATGGGATTATTTCAAAATTAAAATCAACTATACCCTTTAAAAGTTATTCAAAGTGAAGGTTTCCTAAAATTGGAAGACTTCAGACTTTGGAAACTTTGACCTTCAATAACTTTTGAACGGCTAGAGCTACACCCAGTTTTCGAAATATTTTTGAAACAATCCCACTATTATTTCCAAAATGGATTATTTCTTGCCAAAGGATCTCGAGCGACATACTTGCATATATTTCGGATAACACATGATAAACGTTGAGTATCCACCACGACGTGTGTACATACTTTTATTAATAGTAATCTTTAACTGCTAATTTTTGCCACAGGAGGAGGACGAGTCATCCTTGGCTGACAGTCGTATCGTGCCGTTCCGTTCGGCATCCTTTTCCCAAGTGGACACGACCCTGGAAGGAAACTACTTCACACTTCCGGCCCGATCCCCAAACAACATTACGCTGAAACCGTCCGCCTTCTGCCTCCTCCCACCCGCACCCGCCACCCTCCCGCGCACCACTAAACCCACCACCACCGCCACCACTACGCCACAAAACAGGGTCCAATTCCAAGTCGGCGACCCCACCTATGTCGACCCCGCCGTCGAAGAACTCAACGTAACAAGACCCCAACAAGTCGAGTCGCCTGACGAGAAAACTATGGACATGACGACGACAACACCAACCAGTGACAACGACCCTGACGAAGAGAAGGGTCACGTGAGAGGAGGAACGACCCCCGCCAAGGCTAAGATTGCTTTTAAAATGGGCCACCTCAACCCTAAATTGACCCCGCTTGACCTTTCTGGAGGTGCTGGTGGTCCTGCTGACGAAGAAATAATAGACTCGACCGCACAGCAGCAACAAGACCTCCTCGTTCGCCAGTCTTCCGGTCAGTCGGATGGTAGTGAGGGTGGTCTCAGTGACCCTTGTGCGTCACCCCCGGTGCCCATCACGGCAGACTCGGCGCCTTACACCACCACCACCACAACCACAACTGGCGCCACGACCACGACCAGCTCCGCGGCTACGACGACGACCACTTCACCACGTACGGCGCTACTCTTCCGGTCGAGCGGAGGTCTCTCTTCTCCACCACCGATGGGGCCATCATTCTACAATTACCGGGTAGTTAACTATAAATAACTAACTTGCCCTCCTAACTTTTTCCCTATGAAAATCGACTCCACAAAAGTACCACATGTACCACGCAGAATCAAAACTCTTACCAATCTTTGAATCCATTTCATACAAATTTTATGCAGAAACATGTCCAGAATTCTGCAGAAAATTTACACAAACTAAATTTTCATCTAAACTTACCAAATTTTTCTGCAAAATTCTGATCAATTTTCAATTTAAAATTGAAACATGCCCAAAATTCTGCACACAATTTGCAGCTCAATTTCCATTCCACACTTTTTCTACAGAATAAACTCTGCAGCAATTTTTAAATTAAAAATTTTACACAAAAACATGCCCAAATTTCTGCACAATTTTCATTCCTCCTTTCTTTCTTCTTCTCTCCCTCCAGTACAACTACCCCCGTTCCACAACATCTCCACCCCCACCATCCTCCGACTCGACGTGCTCTTCCCCCGTCTCACGGACAAATTCGATCGGCTCGTCATCCACCCCGAGTCCACGGCGCTACTACAAACGCCCCTTACGCGGTCCGTACGGCGAAATGTTGGAAGCCGAGATGAACCGCGTGTCCGCCTCGTCCATGCGAAACAAATCCCTCGCTCGCGACCTGGACGGTGGGCTGTCCGACTTTTGCCGTGAATCGAGGTCATCCTCCCCACCCCCAAACGTCACCAGCACGGCGACCCCCAGCAGTGCGGACCATCATCACCACCACCACCCAACCGACGGGAACCTTCTCCTTATCGGGACGTCGCCCAAATTGGGGAATTCTTTACACGAGCTGCGCACATCCTGGGCATCGTCGTCCTCCTCCTCCCCCTCATCCTCCAGCGGGATCGTGAGCAACGCTCCGAACAAGCATAACACCAACCCAAGGACGAGGAAGGTCAGTGCAATGTCATCCATGACGACGACAGGTGAGTGAAACGTCAACACGTGTCAGTCACTCAATCACAAAACGTGTTCTGGACTCTATCAAACTTATATTTTTTTAGGCAGCAGTGTTGAAACCGTTGGCGGCGTGCTGCACCAACGGACAGCCTCCTCCCCGTCGCAACTCCTCTCGTCACCACCACCACCACGACCCTCGCGACCCTTGGTAAGCAAACACTATAGGAGATACATCGTTATCTTCTTGTTTGTCCTTTTCGTGAATAATTTAGCACTCTGTTGAGTCGAGTGGATGTGAAGAGATCCGAGTGAATGTAAACATTTCACCACCACTCTAGAATACCCGGGTATTTTAGTGGTTCGTTCCTACGTAGAGTAAACTATAAGTGGTATGGAGAAAGTGGTTTTTCTCCTCGGAGGTGGCCGGACAAAGACAAGAGGGAAATTGCGAGAGACTACACATATGTACTAGAACACAATACTATTTAATGTGTCCAGCAGTGGCCGCGGAAGGCGTGGGGACATCGGGGGACGGTAACATTGTAGGATAGGGGAAGGGGATGGGTTTATATAAGATGGGGGGATGATCGAATAATTAAATGGTGGGGACAATGTCCCCCTGTCCCCCACGCTTCCGCGGCGCCTGCACCCCCATCCGGCCAGGACAGGACAGGGCAACAGGTTTTTTGCTCTGCATATCTCTCTCTCTCGAGTAGTAGTCGTTCTGGAGGAGCTGCGCCGTCTCCTCCACCACCAAAAATTTTACAAGCTCTTCTCCTCCTCTCCTCTGCCTTTTTTGGAGTGGAGGTAAAGAGAGCACGGGAAATATCCGAAAACCGAAATCCTCTCCTCCACCTCCACCTCCGCCATCACAATCCTCAGGGGGAGGAGTGCACAGGATGGACGAAAGTGGTCGTCCCCATCCCAACCACCACTACGACGACGACGAGGACGAGGACGACGATGACGACGACGAAGACGACGAGGAAGTCTTGGTCGTCGTCACGACCGAGGTGGACATCGACATGGTGACAGAGGCAGAATCGGGGCAGCACGAAGGAGGGGGACAGCATGAGGGGGAGGGCACTTGGATTGAAGCGCTCCTCGTGCATGGGGCACGTTTTAATATTAAGAGAGAAGAAATCTGAAGTAGTGCTAATTTCCCGGCTGTTTTTGTTTGTTTGTTTACAGGACTCCTCGCCGAGGGGGCACGTTCTCGCTGAGTTGGTTGAGACGGAGAGGTCTTATGTCGAGTCGTTGGGCAACCTGGTCAATGTAAGGATGAAATTTGCAAAAAAGCGATCTCCAAATGTTCACGTTTGGCGGAGATATTTGCATCTCAAATATCTCCACCAAACGTGACCATTGGGCGATTGTATCGGTTGCAAATGTCATATTAAATAAATTTGTGATCGCTTTACACTAATTTTCTCAAAATCTGAGAGCATACACATGGAGACATCCAATAATAATAATATAAGATCTCAAGTACTTTTATTTTTTTCAGAATTATATGACTCCACTCAAATTGGTCGACTACATTGAGGCCAGCCTCGTGGATGAGATTTTCTTCCAAGTAGAAAATAATAATAAGTGTTAATTTCTAATAAGCAAAAGAATGCAGCACTGTGAACTCTTCTAGATTCCCGACATTTTGAAGCACCACAAGAGATACCTGGCTGAGTTGGAACGCCGTGTCACGGACGATACGCAGTCCGTGGGAGACGTTCTCCTCGACATGGTACTTATTCTGCATACATAGCTAAACAGCCTTCGTGTACTTTATTGTCCGTAGTACTTTTTGTGGATAGGGTCCAAGCATGAATTAAAATTTTAATTCACGGGAATTTTACAACTCAATTTTGATTCACTTTCTCGCTTGACAACAACTTTTCACAAGTAGAATCATCAAAATTCACTGAGATTAAAATTTTAATCAATCTGAGTTTTGTAAATTTGCAACTTGCATAAAATCCTGTGTACAAAAAATTCCATGCAAAATAAAGTATAAGAAGCCTTCTAGCTAAAACCAATTTCTGCCAATTAATCAAAATTTCCAACTATTTATTAATCTCCTTTACATGACAATAATTCTTTTCTCATCTAATCTTTTACCCCCTCTCTTTTTCCTAGTTCCGTGACACCTCCCTCCTCGATTGTTACTCTCTCTTCGTGAACAATTGGAAGAATGCGAAGGGGTCGTTGAAAATGGCCGTGGCCTCGAAACCCCCACTCGGCCGGTTTCTCGAAGCCAAGGCACGCTCCCACAGGGGAAAACTCTCCATCGACTCGCTCCTCATCATGCCCATTCAACGCATCCCTCGCTACGAGCTACTTGTCAAGGTCAGCGCTAAAGGTCAAAGGTCACACCACTATCTAACTAATATAATTCCCTCCTTCCAGGAACTCCTCAAACACACGGACCCCACCCACGACGACCACTCCCGTCTAATCCTCGTCCTCGAAAAGATTAAAAAGTTTGCCGTCCACATCGACTGTGCCTCCGTGGACTCCAGTGACAACCGCGACCTGGAAATTGAAGGGTGGACTTCCGGTCTTGGCCATCTCGTCTCCGTGACCTTGGTCACCCTTCTCACGCCCAGCAACGTTCGCAAAGAGAGGGCCCTCTTCCTCTTCGCCGACTCCATTCTACTCGCTTCCATCAAGCGGAAATCATCCACCATGAGAAAAACGTCGTCCAACCAATTCTTCCAGAGTCAAGGGTCCTCCTCTCAAGGAGGTCAAGGGTCAATCATATCCGGCCCTGGAGGATCCTTGGACGGCTGCAAGTTCAAACTCTTACTAAAACTCGGACTATTGGATGTTCAACAGAGGACGAATTCTGACCAGGGGGGCAACAGTGACGAGTTCCATCACCACCACCACCACCACTTTCAGGACATCGAGGACATGAAAACGCTACAGAAAATGATGGATTTGGCCACCCTTCTGAGGTGCCCGCACGCCCCGTTGGATGACCTTTTAACCTCGATGTCAGCTGGGCTGAATAGAAGTTATACCTACAACGGGGATAACAATGGGGGCGATGTGGTCGAACTGGAGGTCAGGGAGGTCAGTGGGGGCAGCGGAGGGGGAGGAAATAGCGGTGACGCGTCCCCCGAAGTCTTGAAGATCATGTTTGGCTCGTGTGAGAGAAAGTCGGCCTGGTTGGAATCCTTTGCCGACACGGTGGCCAAATTTATTCGGTACGGGTTTGGTCGCCTCCCGCATATGAATTTCGTCGGCGCTTTGCCTATTCGCAAGACACGGGCGGGACTGCAACTCTCCTGCGCGGCGCCGGTCTGGCTGTGGCTGCACTCGAGGGAACAACGTGTCGATGTCTGGGTGGCCAATTCGGACGGATATGTGGGACAGATTTGTATCCTAACGTTACATCCGGAACCGGCCATTACGTCGTGTAATGGGGTGTGCAATAGGTACGTAGGTCACGCTTTTTACTTGGGGACACCTTTCCCGTGCCAAATTCTAAATCAGCTAGGTCATTGACATATGTATTTTTCGCCAAAATATGGCTCTGCAAAATTCTGTACAATTCTGAGAATTTTTCTGTACAAACTTTTCCGCAAAGTGTAAACGTGCAAGATATTTTTTTGCGGAATGAATTACATGGAAATTTTATGGGACCAATTTTCATTTTACGTCAGGTCAATTATTTTCATACAGGGTTGACCTTGACGTTGACTTTATTTTTCTTCACAGTCGGATCACCTGCATCCTTGCCGTGCCTCCGTTGGGTTATGATGCCAACACGCCTCCCAATTTCCACGATAGCAGCGAGGACGACGGGGTCGCAGGTTACAGTGGGCGGAGCAGAGGTCGCAGTTCGTCCAGTGAGCATTGGAGCGTATGGTTGGGCACGGAGGATTCCAAGTGAGCCCCCAAAATAATTATTTAGTAAATTGTTATCAGGTCATCCTTGACCGTATATTTTTTTGGCAGTCTCCAAATCTACGACTGTTCTGATAGCGTGCGAGTGAAGAAGAGCAAGCATAAAGTCCCACTCAAAGCTGCGCTCCTTTGCATGGCGTAAGTAAATTAAATTTATAATATTTTGCTAAAAAATTCGCAGTAAAATGAACAAAATTCTGCAGATTTTGCAATAAAATTCCCAAAATTCGTACACATTTTACTACAAATTCACAATAAAATTCCCAAGATTTGTGCACATTTTACTAAAAATTCAGAATAAAATCCACATAATTCATAAGCATTAACTGATTCCTTCCCCCCCCCCCCAGGTATTACGACTCTCGTGTCTTCGTCTCTCTCGGAAACGGCGAAGTCGCCATATACTCCCGTAACGCACGTGAGTTCCCATCAAACAAAAAATAAGTACCCTCCATCTAAATTCCCCTCATAAATATTTCCTCCTTTTCCTTCTAGAAGGCAGAGGCTGGATCGTCGAACCCAATTGGATGACGATCGGTTCCGTGATGAGTCCCGTCACCAAAATGACGACCACCTCGACCTGCCTCTGGTGCGTTACCAGCTCCCAAGTCAAACTCTACTCGAGCAGTGGAGACTGCGGAATGCTCGAGCTCGTCCAAACCCTCCCCATCTCCGGTGTCGTCACTTTGGCCGCCACCGAGGAAATGGTCTGGATCGCAACGGCCTCTTCCGTCATCAGATGCTACTCTACACCCAACTTCGAACTCATCTCGCATGTCGACGTGGGCCCGGAAGTTGCCAAAATTCTGTCCGGTTGTGACGACATAATTCGCCAACATAAATCTGCCTGTCTTCGCGTCACAGCCCTTCTTGTGGCGCCGGATAACACGTTATGGATCGGAACTAGTGCCGGTGTCATACTCACGTTGGCCAGTGGATCATCGTCATCATCGCCCCCCATCAGTCCAGGAGCGGGCGGAGGAGGAGGAGGATCAGGATCACCACGGAGGTGCACCCCACTCCCACACGGACACACCGGACAGGTCAGATTCCTCACGTCCTGTACGTCGCGAGACTCCACGACCGTCGTGATCAGTGGGGGCGACGGCTTTGAAGAGTTCAGACCGCCAGGATATCCCATCCTCTGTTCGACGGGGACAATGTCTGGGGGGACGCTGGTGGGCAGTTCCGGTGGTGGTGGGGGTAATGTGATGAGCAGCACTACCGGAAGTGGAGGATTAAGTAGAGAAGGAAGCTATTCAATGTCTTCGTCTTCAATGTCGTCAGCCTCGTCTTCGTCGACAGCGGGCGGAAGTGGCAGCGGTGGTGGTGGTGGTGGCGGTGGAGTTGGACTCACCTCGTCGAACAGCCTTGATAACAGTACCACCACGACCAGTACCAACACCGCGATCACGCCCACCACTGCAGCAACTACACCAACTGCAGGTGGTAGTAGTGGAGGAGGAAATAGTAGTGGCGCAAATAGTGATACTAAATCTAGCGCCGGGGGCGGAGGTAGCAGCAGCGTGGGCGACCTTTCTGGTCGTGAAGACTCCACGAATCACCTCCTCATTTGGAAAACCCCCTCAAAACCGAGCACCACCACGTCCACGGGGTCCTCCTCAAGCTAAAAACTCCACCATTATTATTTTTTAACTTTTTAATTGCACTTTAAAGAAAAAAGAAGTCGTCATCGTCGTCGTCACTCAGTCGTCAAACGTAGCGTTGCGTTGATGTATTTATTGGCAGTTTTAAATAAAAAAAATGGACATTTTTACTCATGGGCCAAGCGTTATGTAAACATATATGCATTTACTAAATTTATGTTACTAAATAATATCTCTGCTATATAAGAGACATGTGCTAAATATGTGCTACAGAAAACTGGTTGGTTGTGATGGAGAAGCCTCTTTAAAAATTTATCGTAGATTATCTATTTACTCTTAAAAAATATAAACACAAACTTTAACTTACAATGGAACCTTTTTTCAAGCTACACCGGGATTGACTAACGAATTATATCAAAAAATCAAGCCAAAAATTAGGAATCACATGGCGCTTATCGTTCCGTTGAATGGCCCCTTTGAAGAAAATTATTAGGGGTCAAAGTTCGCACGAGCGCCTTGGTTTTCGCCCCGTGGAGGAAAAAGCAAGGGAAAATTTGCTCAAAAATTGAACTTAACCGCCAATATTTTTCTTCAAAGGGGCCATTCAACGGAAAGAGAAGTGTCACGTGACTCCTAATTTTTGGCTTGATTTTTTGACATAACTCGCTAGTCGATCCCGGTGTAGCTTGAAAAAAGGTTCCATTGTTAGCCGTAAATAAAGAAAACTCGTTAATTAGGTAAATACGCAGCCTAAAATTGTTGGCGAGGAAAATTGTGTGGGAATAAAAATATATTTATTACATATTTACTCTCCAGAAGGATAATTAACAGAGGGCGGATATGCATTTATTGGCAACTTTTTCATTTGATAAAGACCGATGGTCAAACTTTTTGGGTGTGTTCCCTAATTCGCATAGATAACAAATATTTCTACATAGCTTTTGCACATAGGTTTTCATATATAAATATTTCCGCTATTTTGTCAAAAATACGGAAATCTTTTACATATTTTGTCAAAAATATGTCAAAGTCATATTTTGTAAATATGTCAACGAAACGAATTTGGTTAAAGAAATTCAAAAAAAGAAATACAAAAAATTCAGAGCGCATTTTCTTCAAAAAATACAAATTTTGCGAACACTTTTGTTTTTATGGATTTTTTCATACATATTTCAGCGATTCATCCTAAATACATCGCCGCCCTATGATAATAACGAAAATTGTTAATTGGACGGTGTTAGGTCAGATTTTCCGCACAACAATTTTGCCAATGCGTTTAATCCAGTCGGGCTGGATTTATTTACATATTTGCATTTTTCCTCCAGTCACGATTTATTTACATGTCATTCTTTTTTATTCCTTCTCTCTCCTTTATTATTGTTTGGATGGTAAATATTTGCATAATACCGGACAGCAAGTAGGTGACATGACATGATAATAATGGTTTGTGGCGAAGGTCGTCCACTTATTGAGCTTGGATTGCGTGATTTTCGTTTCCACATTTTTTCTCGTGTGAGTGACCAGACGACCTACATACTTTCTTCGTTTTATGACCAGAGGGCGGATATGTATTTACGAAAAATCGCTCAAATACGGGTTTAATATTTATGAAAAAACGCCAAAATATTTACAAAACCTGTACAAGGAGAACTATGAAACTAAAAATTGTAATTCTACATTAAATACTCTGGATTTTTTGTGGTCGAATTTCTTTGAGCAAAAAAATGCGGCTCACATCGTTGAAATGTCTACAAAATGCATACGCTTTTTTGACAAAGTATGTAAAAGATTTCGGCATTTTTGAAATAATAGCGAAAATATTTATATATATGAAAACCTAGAAATTTAAATTAAGGAACACAAAATATGCCCGTCTGTCGTCATTAAATGAAAAAGTTGAAAATAAATACATATCCGTCCTCTGTTCATGACTATATGCACGCTCACCGAGCAAAATACGACCTCACTTTACGTTCAACTCATCTCCGTGGCTGAATTATTTACATATTTGCGCAGAATTAAATATTTTCGTGTAAGTAAAATGTCCCAGGAGATTCCGCACTGGATCCCGGTCGTGGACTTGTCCCCGATTCGGGGCGAGTATGGCGATATCACGAAGGAAGCCTACGCCAAGGTGGTCACTCAACTGGGCGACGCCATGAGCGGGATCGGCTTCTGTTACTTGGTCAACCATGGGATCGAGACGGCCAAAGTGGACCACGTGTACGACGTGTCCCGAAAATTCTTCGCTAAACCCATCCAATACAAGAGGAAGTATTTGAAGGTCAATCCTCCCGAAAATTTCCATGGGTATACGGAACCTGGAGCGGAATTGTAAGTCGTCAGGGGGCATATTTTGTAGTGGGGGGGGGGAGTAAATGGAATTTAAACAAAGAATTTAATTTTGTAGGCTGAACGAGGCTGAAAAGAATTCCACCGAATTACGGGAAGTTTGGGATGTAAGTAGGGAGGAAGGAAGGAAGGAGTTTTTTTGCAAGGATTTTATTGCGCATTTGTGGCAATTTTTTTGCAACATGTTTATTTTTAGGTTTATTAATAATTTTCATACCATTTTTTGTTTAATATGACTTGACACATTTTTGAACATTTATCTGCCATATTCTTTCAGTTTATTTTCCCAGATTTTTTTTAGAAATTTTAATTTTAGAACTGAATATTTTTTTTGCAAATATAATTCATATCTAAATTATGCATTCGTATAAAAATTATGCATTTATTTTTTCTAAATTTTCACTTTTATTTTTATACTTGATTTTTATGGCTAAATAATTTTTAATAGAATTTTTATCAAAATGCACATACATAAGTATTTTATTTTGATTTTTCTTATCAATTTTCTAAACATTTTTAGACTCACTTGTGCCTAATTTTTGAACTACACATTTTGCGAAAATGTACTTACTTTCCAAATAATTTTATGGCTAAATATCTTTTTCCCCGATATCTAGATTTTTTATCAAAATTATTCATATCCAATTTTTCGAAATATTTTATTTTTTATTTTTCCTAGCAACTTTAAACTTCTTTTTACTAAAATAATATACCTATTTTTTCCACCATTATTTTGCAATAATTTATTTTCAATGTTTTTTTTCAAAATTTTATGCCTAAATAATTAAATTTTCTATATGCACATAGATGTGGGGTTGGTGGGGGCCGAATAAGTCGTGGGAAGAGGCGTGTCCTGACCCCGTCGAGTCGCCCGGATTCACGGAAGCGTTCGAAGCCCTTCGCCCCGAGATGGACAACGTGTCCAAAAAACTCTTCAAACTCCTCGCCCTCTACTTGCAACTGGATGACGAGGACTTTTTCATCAAACGTCACCGCAACCTGGGCGACCTCTCGATCCCGTGTCAGACGCAGATGAGGTCAATGTTCTACGACGTCGTCTCCCCGGATGCCAAACTCCCTCCGGGTGCCATCCGTTGCGGTGAACATTCCGACTGGGGTAGCATCACGCTCCTCTTCCAGGACAGTGTTGGTGGGCTCGAGGTATGCAAATTCATAATTTTACAGTAATTTATATATTACGCGAATTCGTATTTAGATTCATCTTATGAAAAATGTGTTACCAATTTTTTGCAGTTTTGCAGAATTATTTTGCAATAATTTTTATACATTTACATAATACGCAAATTGGTGTTTACATTGACTAATTTATGACAAAATGAGTGACAAATTTTGAAAGTGATGCATAATTATTTTGCAATAATTTGCATGCATTTATTACGCGAATTGGTTTCTTATGAAAAAGTGAGTCTTCAATTTTTTCAGTGATGGAGAATTTATTTGTGTGTATCTCTCGCCTTTAAACTCACCCCGTACAAATTTCAAAACTTTGTTCTCTCAATTTCCATATCAAGAAGAAATGCAATTGCGAAAATATTTGGGTATTCCATTTTTTTCGCATAGATATTTCACATGTTGTCATAATAATTTGCCAAATTCAGACTGACTTTGGTCTCATGAAACATGAAAATATTTTGTTGTTGCAAAATTCCCATATGCATGAGATGGACCATGTTTTTGCGGTTTGTAAGGTCGTCTAGACTGTCACCACTTTTATTGCGGTCACCTCACCTCGACCTCAAAATAGAGGAAAGCGTCATTAACTTTTTACGATGACCAAACAAAAGTTACACGGACAACATCGTATTTTTTGTCACGATGATGACTGTCACACATGCAAATGAACTCATTATTACAATACGCTACTTACCGACATGAATTAGCGAGCAGTTCGTTATCCAATCCACGCCGTAATCCAATCAGAGATGCAAATTATTAAGGAGTGAAACGAGGTTAAATCCCTTTATGGAAATGCTTGTCTGTCTGTCCGTCCGTCCTCCTGTATCCACAATAACTTCCTACATGCGGTGTTCACCAACGTATTTCTAATCTTTAGGGAAGAGTTAAGTTTAAAGGTGGGTATTATAGGTCATGAGGTCACGGCGCCACAGTGATGAGGTCAAAGGTCGAAAATCTCGAAATTTAGGTTTAAACGTAGTTTGGAGTGGGGATTTCAGAAATTTCGACAACATACTATGACCTTGCGACCCTGTGGACGCGGTCAAAGGTCGAAAAATTGAGTCTTGTAGCGTAGGGTGTCTATCGAAAGGTATATTCAAACTACGGGGGTGGCATGTCGAAATTAGGGCGAAATGAGACGATGTGGGTGTGCCACAAGGACAATTCCGTATCGTTTCACCTCCTTGCAGCATTTCGTTTGCAACCGTTTTTTAGGTCTTCAAATTAATAATTCTTCACCCCGGAATCAATCTCCTCCACAATTAAGCTCTTTTTGAATTTAAATGAGAACTTACTGCGATGCGAGGAAGGTGGTCTGTCCCCTCGCCTCGCGTAAAAAATGCTCCCCACGCGGAACTCATCACTTTTACGATCCAGCAAGAACAAAAATACACGCGGGTGACGTACATCTGTGCCTTTCCCAGCAAAGGATGACATTTTTCCACGCTTTTAGCGATACCTATGCACAATGTGGGCGAGCAAATGTCATTGGTGGGGGGACTACTATTTTTAGTCTTCGTTGTTTTACAATGTACAGAATCCACGCAAAAATTCGTGCGTCTGAAAATTAAGTTTATTTGTTTGTAAATACAAATGGGAACTAGATACTTTTCATTTTTTGCAATATTTATGTAGAATATGGGCCAGAACTTCTTTTTTGCACAAGTGGTGGGCCTACTATTTTTAGTGTTTGATTTCATATTCATTATTCGTTTATTTTTTTCAATGTACAAAATATACGCAAAAAATTGCCCGTTTGAAAATTGTGTCTATTTGTAAATACAAATACTCTTTCATGTTTCCATACAATATGTGTGGCAGAAAATGTGAGATTTGTGCACTTTTCAGGTTCAGAACGTGTTGGGTGAGTGGGTCCAGGCGACCCCCATTCCGGATTCGATCATCCTTAATTCCGGTCAATTGATGGAACTCTGGACTGGAGGACGTCTTCATGCCGCTGTAAATATTACCACATTTTGATGAAATTGTGATGAAATTTATGTCGTTTTTGTATGGAAGTGATGATTGAAGTTACAAATTTTTATCAACAATTTCATGAAAACGGGGTTGAAAAAATTATTTATTTAAATATTAAATCCTTACTTTAGACATTTTCAATTCTTAAAATTATCTCTGTTACATATTCTCCAAAAATTACGTCAAATTCATCATCACTTTTTTACCTAAAAAATCTGCCCGTCCTAAAATTCCCCTAAAAAAATGCGTAATTAACTTATCAACTAATTCTAATCAGGCTCTAACACATCCAATTTTTCTGAAATTTTAATTTTTACATACAAAAAAATCTAATTATTTTATCCTCTCCCTTTTTCACTAGCTCCACCGCGTCAAAATTCCCGAGAGCGCGGACTCCTCTGGCAAACTGTTCCAACAGCCGAGACAAAGTTTTATCTATTTCGTGAACCCGGACGGCCCCGAGCGCGTGTCCCCCGTCCTCCCGATCCGCGAGGGGAAAGAGGAACTCGCCACGAAACCCACCCTCGTCGCCTTCGACCACTACAAAGCACGCATCGTCGAAGCCACCATGCTCGGATATTGATCAAATCTCCTACATTTTTTCATCCTTGACACACTCGTGACCTTTGACACGATCCCTTCCACTGTAATTTGCATAAAGCCAAACTATCACCCGGTCGAATAAAAAACATTGATTAAAAGGATTGATCCCGAGAAACGATTCAGCCAAATGAGTTAATTTACTTGCACACACAAACACACAATTCTCCGACTCCTCGTTAAATATTTAGCACTAATCCCAAGCCTACTGGATATTATGGTGTGCAAAAAATTGCCACGTGCATAAAAAAGCAGGTGCCATTTTGGGTAATGAGATGCCTTCCAATGATTTTATACAGAGTTCCGATTACAATTTGATGATGAGGTTCGCGAAATAAACCGTTACAAACGAAAGTAAAGAAGTGGCGTGAGAGGGTTGTTTGGCATTTTTAATGTTTCTACATATTGACCTCGTTTACACGGACATCTGATATTTTTGAGATTAGACCTCGTTCTTGCGAACATGGGTTGGTCGGAAGTCAAAAATATGGAGGACATTGAATTCGTGGTGAAATTTCCTTTAAAATGACACATCGTACGAAAATAAAGGTCAAATTTGGCCTATGGCCTCACGCCAGGTTCACCGTGACCTTGACCCTCCCTCATTCTGAACTCGACCGAGAACTAAAAATTAGAAGTACACTAGCGAAAACTGAGTTTGACTATGTTATGGCGTTCTTGAGATATCCTGCCCACAAGCCAACGGACAGACAGACCGACAAAACAATGACAATACCTCCGCGTCATTTCACACTTCTCTCCTCTCGTTAATAAAGTGCATTATTCACCCTGATGACCACACCTGAGTAGCTTTACTGCACGGTCACGTAAAATTTAACCAATAATTCATCCCTACCACGACGAATAAGTCATGTCCACAATCCACCATAAATAGTCGCACCCGTAGCCACTCACGTCCACAAGAATCATGCAGGCCGCCGGTTCCCTCAAAAAAAAGCGTCGTCGCAACCTCGCCAAAGTCACGGGGCTCGGAGCCCTTGGCTACCAAGAGTCCAACGACGCCTTCGACATCCAACAACTTTACTCTGGCGGCGGCGGGGGTGGCGCCATCTGGGAAGACCAAGCCGACGGCTCTTCCACCCGCAGCGGGTCCATCACCCGACCCACCCGGGCGCCATATCCCCCCACCGGAAACGATCCCGAGTGGGGCGCCACCCGACAAAGTTCAGCGACCGGGTCGACCTCCTCCTACATCCCGTCGGGCTACCCGCCTCCCGCAGAACCCGGCTCCAGCAAAGCGGAACGTCCCTGTCTCCTCAGTAAAAATGCGGTCTCCCGACTAAAACAGGTCTGCATCGTGGGCGCCCTCGTGTGGGCGTTGCCATGGCGATATGACGCCAAGACGAGGCGTGTAGAACGATGGAGTCCGGGCTTGCACAGGGTGTGGTCCGCTATCTGGTGGGCGTTCGCGGTACAGAACACGGTCCTGCTCGGCTACCAGTTTTACTCGTTCTTCGCCCGCGTCCAGTTGGACAACGGGAGCTACCGGCCGGTCTTCATGAACTCGTTCTGCGTCTTCTGGTACCTCTACTCCATCTCGCTCAATACCACGATGCACATGTACAGGGACAAGTTCCGCATCTATATTAATACCTTGCTCGCCTTCAATGAGAAGAATGTCGGTGAGTTAATTACGGTTTTATACACAATTAAAAAAAAGTCTAGCAGAAATTTCCGAACTAGGTTTGGGGGAAGCTTTGGGGAAAGTCTCTTTGGGAAAGGCATTTGAAAGTCTCCGGGAACATTAGAAAATTCCCGAGAGCTTGGATGAAAATAATTTTTCAGTAGGGGAAAGTTTGAAAATTTTGCTATGAAACATGCACATGGCTATAAAATACTTGTATTTGTACATCACTTGTCTCGCCTAAGTTTCGCTTTTTCGGGGCGTGTTAAATGTCCCGTTTCTTGCGGGTTTGCGAAATTTCTTTCACTGCAAAGGAAGCCATGCAAGAACTGGGAGGTACAAGAAACTGCAAGAAAGTGCAAGAAATATGCGCCATCCAGCCACGCGCCGGGTGTGCGAAGTTTCTTGTTCTTTGCATTTCATGCAAGTCGAAATAGCTGCAAGAAATTACTTTCTTGCCATTATTTCTTATTAGTATTGCAAGTGGTTACTTCCACGCGAAGCACTGTTTGACGTAACCCTTTTTTAACTCTTAATGCAATAACGAGCCGGCACGCGCTCGTTGAAAATTCCTTGGGCCTCTTTAATTTTCAAATTAATGTAGTCACTGGTTAACCTTGAGTCTTTCTTAAAACTGACACGCGTTCATATACATATGTAGCACATGACATATTTCGTTAAAAATCGTCGTTTCTTCACTCGCTCATTCTCAACTTTTACTGTATTTGCATTTCATGATGCGATAATTCGATCCGAAGCTCTTCATGAATTTTTGCGAATCCTCTCATTTCGCCAAATTTACTGAATGAGTTGCTTGACTAAATGAGACATTGTCGTGACGAGTACATAGATCCAAGTTTCTCGTTATTTTAATCCTGCTAAAAAAATTGGAAACCTTTTCTATCAATAAAATTCGATATTCAATTCATGATAATTCGATCCAAAGTTTTTCATGAATTTATCCTCTCATTTTGCAAATTTGTTGAATGAGTTGCCTCTCTAAATAAACAGAGGGAAGATATGAATTTACGAAAAATTATTAAAATAGGTATGTATTTAACCCTTAGCCATGGGAGACCGTTTAAAAACGTTTTAGAGTTTTTGCTTTAATTCGTGATACCGTGAAAAGCCGTTCACAAAAAAAGTCTCTGCCTTCGGGGTCAACGGCTTTTCACGTTTTCACGTTTCCATGTCAGGTGCGGGACAACGGATATTTCCGTGGTAAAAATTATTTAGCTGATTTGGGAAACGGCAAAACACGTTGGCACCAAAAACTAAAATTATTAGGGCCTTGGTTCAGAATCGTCCGTGGTAACACTTGGTCACTTTCATATAACTTCGCCCCTGCTTTGCATAGGATGGGTTGCATGTAAAATTTTTGACTCTAGTTTACTAACTGCTAAAACTATTCAAGAAATTTATAACGAAAAGTTATTGAGGCCAAACCACACCCGTCTCGTGTAATCTTAGGACATGTTCATTTTTGCTAAATTTCAACGTTGATGAAAAACTAGTCGGAGAAATTAGTTTTATTTAATTCGTGGCTGCATTTAAAAATTAAAATATACCAATTGAATGCATATAGTTAGTCAGAACTCTTGATCCAAGTTAAAATAAACCCTTATGCAGATCCACAAACATGTGTGATTTCAAATCACTGATTTGGGACCAATAGCTCTATTTTACAAATGTCTTGAGTAGTTTTGCATAGTCATAATTTTGCACCATAGTCATAGTTGATAATTCTGTAGAGAATTCTCTAATTATCATGCAACTTTTCTTTACAATGTTACTTAAATTTTAATGCTCATCATTGTAAATATCATATTTATTGACGTTGTCCCGCAGCTAATTTTCTCCTAACGTGTTTTGCCGTTCTCCCGAATTGAGCATTTATAAAATCGTCCCGACTCTAAGCAACTCATATAATAAAAGCTTCCAGATTTAGAACTTGTCAGAGTTTAATTATTTTTTGGCTTCCCGAATGATCACAATTGTGGTCATCGAAACGCCCCGCAGCAACGCCAAACATAGTTACCGTTTCTCCTCGGCTAAGGGTTAATATTTATGAAAAAACTCCATAATATTTACGAAATATTTACGAAAAAACATAAAAGTAAAAATTTTTGCAAAATTTGTATTTCTGAATACGAATTCACCCACCTCTGAGTTTCACCCTATAAAAGTTCGAGTCGTTCCCTCTTTTCAGAACGGTACGTCTTGACCCTGGACGAATTGGGGGACCATGGCCAAGCCATTTTGAAGTGCGCCGTACCCGCAAACTTTATCCAGTTGTGCTTATCCTGTACCTTGTACCTTTTCATGCCCTACCAACCCTGGTACCTGACCAGCTACATTTACTCCCCCGATAACCCAAAGTGGTGGCTTATCCCGGGCGCTCTCCAGGTACATACCGATACCTATTGTTATCCACTTCCGGTATGCTAATTCATCCCAATTCATTTTCCCTTGTAAAAATAGGAGTGGGTCATGGCCGGTCAGACGGTCGCTGTTTTCTGCCTTCTCGCCTGGATCACCGTCTCCCATGGAAACTGTGTCGAATTCTGGTTAATGGAGGCCCAGTAAGGCAAAAACAATAATGCCCACTAATGAGTAATGGAGGTCTCCCAGAGGGTGCTCTCAGATTTTGAGCAAATTAGTCTCAATCGATAACAAGTTTGATTAGTATGAAATTTGCGACCTCCCAATATGCATCTGAAGAGGAGAAAACGCGCAGTAAATTTGAAAAGTGCAAAAAATTTTCAAGTTACAGCACTCTTTCTCCACTTTATATGCAAATATATCTGCCAAACCTGCGCATATTGGGAGATCGTTTGTTTCGCAAATTTCAGATCAATTAACTTTGTGATCGATTGATACAAATTTGCTCAAAACCAAAGATCCTGGGAGTTTTCAATTATAAGGCACATCCTAATTTGCATATAAATTTATTTTCCACAGTCAAGGAAACGACACGGGCTACACGATCGACTCTCTGCGCGAGTCACATACGGCGATCGAGCTATACCGCTCACTTCAAGTGCTCACCGGACTCCTGAATGAGTGCATCTCCCCACTCGCCTTTCCCATCATGAAGGTCAGCTTTTTATTCAGAATTTTAAAATAAATTCCCAGAGGAGAGAAATAATTTAAGATGTGCTGATTTTAACGACTTTGATAATGAGTTATCGAGTCCTACGGTAATAAAGGCTGGTCAAATCTATATCCTGATTATTTATACCCCTCCCTAATTATTTGTATCTCCCCCCTTTAGATGATCAACTGGACTGCCGTCGTTTCCTGTGGATACGTTCTTATCCGTTCCATGAATCAAAAGTTCATCGATGAGTTTCCCGCCATCATGACGTACCCGTTCGGCGTGATAGTGTGCGGCTCCTGTGGCTACGGCATGCTCCAAATCTCCGCGGAAATGTTTGACATTGCGACTTCATTTTTGAACTCGTGGTCACAAACGAGACATAAAAATTTGAGAAGGATCATGACCTCGTGCTCAATTCTGCGCATTTATGTCGGCAGATTCTACTTTGTCACCATTTCCACGACGATTACTTACTTTCAAAAAACATTTGACTACATTATCGATTGTATTGTGACGTTCCCGTAGAGAAAATGGGAGGTCAGAGGTCAAACGTAGTAACCGTTGACATATATTGACCTTTGACACAACTAGTACATGATGGACGATGAGTTTATAATTTTTGGGAAAAAATAAACGTAACTTGCTCACTAAATAATTCAGATAATAATGCAGAATTTAGTAATCCAATTAGATTTGACCTTTACAAATTTGACCTTTGACCTGATACGGGTCGCGACACGTTGTTACTGACGTTTGACAAATGTGTACATGACAGATTACGACATGACAAAAACTGCATTTTTATTAGTTTGCCTACCAAATAAGCAAGTTATTTAGGTAGCTCTCTTACAACAATTTGTAATCGGATACACGAGTGACCTGCCCTTTGACCTGATGGAGGTCATGACACGTTGTAACCTTTGACACATATTTATAACTACATATATCACAGATTACGATGGGCGTGAAAAAAACTGCATTTTTGTTCAATTGTTCCCTAAATAATCCAGATATTTTGTCCTTGGAAGAATAAATTGACCTTTGACCTGACGTTTTATAAATGGCTTAATTTTCATGACCTTTGACATACTTGACCTCAGTCACTGCTTACATAACGGCTTAACTTGCATGACTCAAAAAATTGTCCACTTCTTTTCTTCAGGGAGAAAGCGTATTTATTTTACTTTTAATCACATCTTATTCTTACAATTTTTATTTAAATAGTACATAAATTATGCAAATGAGCTGCCATTTGTGCATAACCTTTGATCCACGTGGTCCCCCGTTAAACTGTAATTAATTAGTAGTACCACTAATAACAATAAATCATGAAAAAGAAATATTTTCCCGTGAAATTCTTCTTCTTCCTTAATTACTAGTCATCCCAAAGAGTGACGCGACCCTCGGTGGAAACGTGTTTCTTACTAGCAGACCTTGACCTTTGACCTGGTCGTGGTGGTGGAGAACCTGGAGATCAAATGGACGAGATTAAAATCATGACCAGCTTTTTATAACGAGGATTTCGGATCATTGAAATAAATCATATTGTTAGAAAATCTAGCTTTCTTTTCATCTTTTATCATGTATATATTTTCAGATTGCGAAATGGCACGCTAGAATTTTTTGCATGAAATCAACCGTGTCTCAAGTTTGCGAATTAATACCCTGTAGACTTTTCGCATAAAAACCAATTTAAAAATGTGGAGCACTTGAAAATAAAATCAACTCTGATCAAAATTTATTGAAAATCAAAGTTTCCCAAACCCCAATTTTATTAATCTTTTTTCCACATGTCTTACCACTTTGCAAAATAATGCGAAATATCCTTTCAAAAATTACTCAACGTCAAAAAAATCCCCCAAATTTCAAATTTTATAAAGATTTTTTACCCGTGTTATAACTTTACAAAATAATGTGAAATACCACCCTGAAAATTTTCTTGAACAAAAACCAATCCAAAAATGTATATTATTCCAAGAATAAAATGAATTCCCCTCTCAAAACCTTATTAAACTACAAAAAAACCCCCCAAACCCCCAATTTCAATTAAACCCCGCCATTTCCATACCGGAAGCGCCATCCTCATCACAGTCGAACCGCACCATCGTTGTGGACGTCACGTTGGACGGTTTTCTGTCCTGGCCGCCCCACTCGTCATCATCATCGTCGTCATCCTCCTCCTCGTGACCACCTCGTCGACACGCCTTCCGATCACCAAAGTCCAACTTGTCCAAAACCAAGTCTTCACACCACACGTCGGACTTTTCCCCCTCCACCGAGAAACACGGGTTGGATCCGTTCGATCTTCCCCCACCACCACAACCGGAAGTTCCACCCCCTCCCCCACCACCCACGTTGTTTCGGTCTCCGCCAGCCTCATACCGGACGCTGGTGTTCGTATCCCGCTACAACAATAAAATTATGACGCGCACATATTAGTCAAGGTCAAGAAGATAACGGCAAAAATTTTGCCAGACTTGCAAATATTTGCTCACCTGGCGGTGTTGTACGTTTACATTACACAATAAAATTCATGGCCAAAAAACCAGCTTTAATTTACACATTTGGTTCTACCTACCCGACAATATGTAAATGCGCGGCTTTACACAATAAAATTTATGGCCAAAAAAAGAAAAAAAAATGTTCGGGAAATATTAGTTTACATACTAATTTCTGCCTAAAAACTTGTACATAAATATGTACAATGGCTGCCCGTGCGTGTAACATGTCGACGAAAAAGACCAACTTTTTCCACCAACAATAGGCCACCTCCATACCGAATGGAAGCCTCATTCTTTACAGGTATTAAGCAAATATTAAAGCAAATAAGGAACCACAGGGGTAAAAATGTCAATAAGTGTCGGTTACATATGTACTTATCTCTCGGGTATAAAAACCCGCTCGGACGCCACTACCAGCATCATCATCATCCCCACTACAAAAACTACCAAAAATATACCGATAAGCCACCGTCGAGATGAATACCCTCATCAAAATCTTTGCCCTTCTCGCCCTCTGCATGGCGATTGCCACCGTGTACGCTGCAAACGAGGCGCAGGACGCTGCTGCTGTTGAGGTAAGACTTTTATATATTTCCGGAGGAAAAATTTGAACGGCATTTTCCTGCAATTTGGCCCAATTTTCTGCATAAACTTTGCCTAACTTGTATACATTTTAATGAATTTTCTCCGGAAATTTGACCCAATTTTCTCCCCAAAAACTTTATGCAGGGCTAATTTTTGTGCAGAAAACAATACGGAACATATCTTTCTGCAGAATAAAACCTTGCAAAATTTTATCCAGGATTATGCAAATAAAAATAGACAGACTACAATATGCATTTTCGCTTTTGTCAAATCCTGCACAACTCAACGTACTGATTTCTACTCAGAAGTTCTAAAAAAATATATACATCTTGTCCACTAATTAACTCTCTCACTCTCTATTTTTGCAGAAAGAAGCCAAGTGGCGTAAGTGAAGAAGAATCCAATAAAATAACCATTTCGCTTGACTTTTATGTATCACGAGACAAAAAAAATGTTCCTAAACTTATCCCTCCAAAAAGTTTGGGACTCGTTTCTAGAAAACTTTTCTTTTGTTCTCGAGGGGTTCTCCATATGCTGAATTTCCCACATGAGAAAAAAATGGGAATTTTAAATATGGAGAGCCCCTCAAATTTAATGGAATGATGATTCAATTTTAATAATTTTATCTTTTTTCATGTCGTCAGTCTTCCCCGGATTTTGGATCCCACTCCCAAGCTTGAACCCACCAGCAGGAAATGGGTCCGGTTAATACAAATATGCATCAGGGGCATAGTTTGGTACAATTTGCACATCAAAATTATGGTAGAGGGACAGACAATTTGAAATAAATCGTACAAAAAGTATAGTAGCAGCATTTACATGTGTTCCAACCACGTGGTCATGCATATTCCATCCCTACATTTCTTGAGGGGTCAACACGAGTCTCAAGTTTCCCATTACGTACAAGGTCACATTAGACCGTTCCATCAATTATTCTCACCTTTCCCATCGCATCTTTCTCTTGCCACATCAATCGGCCTACTCACAACGCAAGGCTCGCAATAACTAGCAAAATTTGCCAAAATTTTATAAAAAAATTGGCTGCAAAACGATGCAATTTTTGTTCACAAATTTACCGAGACTGAGAATCTTGGATAAATTTAATCTACCGAAATGGTCTGTATGCTCAGAGAGCTATTTCGCAAAATTAATCCTCCCCATAGAAATTACAGGTAATTCGTGAAAGCTTAATCAAAATAGGGTATTACGACTATACGTGCTTATATCTTTGTGTGCAAAATCATGTTTTGCAAATCCCCTCATTTTTGGAGCTTTGCAAATTTCATAAATAAGACGTCGTCGAGTGAGTCCGCCGAATAATAAATATGTAAATTAATTAGTAAATTTTCCGAAAGCTTGTGGCCAATAAATAAATAAGATCATATTCATATGTTCAGAAAGAGTGTGGCTTAATAAATTCATACTACTTTGCTTACCCACGGGTACCCTTCATAGGCGGCGGACCCCCGTCCCGCGAGGTACTCTTGGTACTGCGACACCACGCAGAGGAAAGCGTACACCTGCACAAAAAAACTTGCAAATTACCAGTTTTTTACCCAACCGCATCACCACCACTACCCAATTTTCATTTGCGTCTTATTTATTATGACCAGAGGGTGGATACATATTTACGAAAAATCGCTGAAATGTGCTTCGTATTTGTGAAAAAAATCCAGAAAACTTCGTCCCAAATCGTTGAAATATTTACAAAATATATGTATTTTTTAAAAAATATGTAAAAGATTTCTATATTTCTAAAATAATAAAAGAAATATGTATACACCTGAAAGCCTAGAAATATGCTACAATATATAAAAATATTTTGAAATGTGTTTTTAAAATTTTCGAAAAAAGCCGAAATATTTATGAAATATGTAAGCAAAAAATATAAAAACAAGAATATTCACAAAATTTGTATTCTTGAATATAGTACTTTAAATATTTGGTGGTCCAATTTCTTTGAGCAAAAAATATCGCTCAAATTTTCAAATCGTTGAAATGCTTGCAAAATATATGCGCATTTTTGAAAAAAAATATATAAAATATTTCCGTATTTTCGAAATAATAGCGGAAATATTTACATGTCTGCAAATCTAGAAATATGTATTTAACAATACGTAAAAATATTTTGAAATTTTTGTGATCTAGAAAAGCTACACGTACAAAATTTGACCATCGGTCGTCATCAAATAAAAAAGTTGATCATAAATACATATCCGCCCTCTGATCATTACATAAGGAACCGTGCACATACATATTCCACGTTACAAATGCATATTTACTACAAATTCCTTCCCCGAAACAAGTGCATTTTTTTCAGCCCAAGTAAAATACCAGCGTAGCATCTGCATCAGCAACTCCCGGTCCCACACGAAATTCAAGGTTACGCTAGTCACCCATGCACGGGCACGAACGAACGAGTATGCAAATACACACATATTTCTAACAGCCGGTTTTCAGCAAATAGTCGGAATTCTTCCTCTCTCCAACAAACACCTCAACCTTTTTTGCACACATTATTATTTGCACATTATTCGCACATTTCGCCAAAGTCAAGGTAAGCCAAACTATTGTTTATTTATTTGTTTAGTCATTACGTTAATAAAGTTGAGGAGAAAGTCGAGTGTGATTGTGAGACTGGTGACGATACCCCACCAAGCGTCTTGCGAGGGGGCATGTTCCATGTACAGGATCTATAAATAGATACATAAATTCATGTAAATTGGCCCCACTTTGCATATTATGTAACTCTCTCTCTCTCTCACGATTATGTTAATCACGGTGAAAGTGTCGATCAAAGTGTGGAGTGGGACGAGGATGAGCCACGGGACGAGGTAGCCGCGCTTATCCTGAGAGAATAATTAAAATTCAGACAGAAAATGGGTGAAAGTATGCCCGAGTAAAAATTTGGGCTGATTTTCTGCACAAATTTGGTACTATTTTCTCCACAAATCTTATGTAGGATTAGTAGTATATAAAGGGTGTTAATAAAGTCCGATCCCATGAATTTTTTGGAGCGCGGTTGTTACAAATTCAGCTGGAACTTTTGAACCAGTGAAGTTATTTATTTCAAATTTTTACCATGGGAGGAACAACTAAACGTGTAAGTCATGAGCATCTTAGAGTTAAGATACAAACATTGCATCAGCAGGGGTTTAAACCTGCAGAAATTGTGCAAAAATTGGGCTGCAGCCGCAGAACTGTTTGTAAATGGAAGAACAAAAATTTTGTCCACGACAAAAAGCGACCCGGGCGACCCAGAAAGGTGTCACCTACCACAAAGAGAATGATTAAAAACAGACTTTACAAGAAAACCGGTAGTTCATTACGTAATTGTGCAAGGGAGTTAAATGACTCAAAACGCTATAAAGAGAAGAAGAACCAAATTAACTATGTGACCGTGCAAAAATTTGTGAAATCTACGAGGTGGGGTCACACAGCTTACAAACTAACCAAAAAACCTCTCATGTCACAAAAAAATATCGATGACCGTCTAAAATTTGGAGAACTCCTTCAGAAAAGTGGCCATTTGAGTGAAAAAAGACTTGGTGAAGAATTGCGCAGTCACATCCTTTGGACTGACGAATCTATTATTGAGCTATATCCAAAATTGAACCAACAAAATGTTCGTTACAGGACAGAAAACAAATCGGATGTACCATCAAGAGCAGTCCCAAAATTCGGGCTTAAAGTTATGGTAGCGGGTGGATTTTGTGCACGTGGCGTGACTCCTCTACATATCATACCAAAAGGCCAAACAGTCAATGCAAAGTATTATATGGAAAAAATATTACCTATCTATTTCGATAGCATGGGGAACAAGGAAATATTTCCGAATGAAAGAAAAATAGTTTTCATGCAGGATGGTGCTACAGCCCATACAGCAAAAGCGAGTTTGAGTCTCATCAAGACGCAAGTTTCAACGGTCTGGAGCAAGGGGGTGTGGCCCGGAAACAGCCCAGATTTGAATCCCCTGGAGAACCTGTGGTCCATACTTAAGGAAAATGTATACAAAGAACCACAACCCCGGACGAGGGAAGAGCTAGTAAAAAAAGTTCAAGATGTATGGAATTCGATTCCCACAGACACATTGGAAAAATTAGCACAGAGCCTTAAACAAAGAGTTGAGGGCATGGTTAAAGTAAATGGTAACAAGACCAAATACTAAGGTAAATATGTCGAACATTTTTTGTAAGTATCACGGGTAGTTTTTTTTATACTAGCCTTCACTTTTTTATAGGAAAAATGGGATCGGACTTTATTAACACCCTTTAGTATTTATTGATATATGGCCAGCAGCCCTCATCAACTTTAAATATTACAGAGTTAGATATGTAAATGTGAATGTAATCGTAAATGTAATGTAGAGAGTAGTCAGAGGAATAGTGGGAAAACCTAGCTAGGATGGAGAGCTAGGAAAACCACTATCACCTCTGGGAATGTGGCCCAGAGGTCCATTCGGCTCTGACTACAGAGACACCCAGGCAGGACAAATGAGTGATAGAGATCATAGGTAGATCTCACGGGAGAGTGGTGATATCCAAATGAGGACGGCACCGTGAAGGCGGAAGCAAGACGAATGAAGGTTGTTGGGCGGGGCGTCCACGGACCACAAAATACCCTAGCGCCCTTTCGGGCTCGGGCTAAGTGTCCCCATATGGCCTCAGCCGGGGCCGATCGACACTACCCACTTGCCCCTTCATCCCTTACAGCACAACCGGGTCATGGGACCCCCGTAGCCCCGACTACGCTGCCCACCGCCATGCACGACCCCGCTCCCACTCTTCCACCAACCACCCCCCATGGTCACCACCCCGACATATCAAACAATGACCTACCTGGGGGAGTCCTCCTGGCGTAGATCCTCCCGTGCACTGAGTCCGGCGAGATCCGTCTTCGCCTGATGGCTCAGCTTGTCGTTGCTGGGACGGGTGTGGCAGGGGGTGTTACCAGGCACGCAGGTGGGGGGTGTGAGTGGACGAGGCTCACATGGCGAAATGGCCTTGGGACACACTTTTTATGTAGGATTAAACTCAACTCAACTTAAACTCAACTTAAACTTTTGGGCTGAAATTATGCAGAATACAATACGCATCTAGCTTTTGTTGATTACTGCAGAATTCGATACAGTGATTTTTACTCGGGTAGATGAAAAAAAGAGTTAGCTTTTCTTACTACTTGTAGTCCTTTGAGGAGCACGATGGATGCCACAAAGCCGGCAATCTCGCAGAGAAAGTCCACACAAATGAGGACCATGTCGGCTGCGAAAAAAGGACCACGTATAAAAGAACATACCCGGGTATTTAACTTCCCAGTGGCCGCGGAAGCGTGAGAGGACAATGTCCCCACGATTGTTCGATGTCCCCATCATCTGCCCATGTTATGCAAACCCCTCCCTCCCCTATCCCACAATGTTAATGTCCCCAGACGTCCGCGGCCACTGAAATATTCTCCACTTAATTGTGTTATTTTCTCCTTCTTACTCGTGGGAATGGGTGCATCTGGTGGTGGAAGCGTTGAGGCAGTGGCATTCGTGGGGGTGGTGGTTTTCGTGGAATTTGACGAGGAAAAGAACTGTCGAGAGACCACCTCGTTGTAAGAAACGTTCCCAGTCAGCAAGGCGAAAAGGAGGAAGTAAACCTGCCAAAAAGGAGAAAGTTAAAAAGAGAGTACGAAAATATCTTCAAAGAAACACGGGTTGACATTTGATCGAAATATTGCCATTACTCATGACAAGTTGCAATAATTTTGCAATAATAACATAATAGTATTATTGCAAAATTTTCAAGTGACAATTTTGCAATAATAATGTTCATCTGGCAAAATGTTCATTTAACAATTATTATTGCAAAATTGTCACAAGACAATTCTTATTTTTTCACTGTAAAATTTTCAGGTGAAAATTTTACACTAATAATTTTCAGATGCATGTTTTGCAATAATAATTAACAAGATTTATTCTATAAGATAACAGGAAAAAATGGAAACTTTCAAGACAACTTTTATTTAGCGGCAGAAGTCATTTAATAAAATTTTTCCAAATTTGAATATTTAAAAATCGAGGAATTTGCAAAATATGAGTTATACACAAGGCTATAAAAATAATTGTGTTGTCCTATTTTGATTCCGTGGTCATGAATTATCTGTAATTTCGATTGATCCCCATGAAGAGGATGAGTTTACGAGATAATTTTGTGAAATGAAAGCATGCTCAGTAGCTGATGAGTAAATTTGGAAAAATCTCAAGGATTATGCGTAATCTCGTAAATTTCACAAAAACTTGACAAGTCATAATATTGTTATGAGAAGTTTGTCGTGAATACGCCCATTGTGACTCACTCTTTTTTCCCTACAAATTATTGCCTCTCGTTTCAACGCATTGTTACCACAGCTCGAATATATATCTACGAGAAGCAACTGAAGTGTGTATTCAATATTTATGATAGAAACACCAAAATATGCACAATAATATTTACAAATTTGAATTTTTGTATTTTATGCTCGGAATTTTTTGCGATCAAATTTCTTTCAGCAAAAAAATTTCGTCTTACATATTTACAATATTTACAATATATTTGAAAAATTCTCTGAAAGTTTCCGTATTTCTCAAATAATAACGGAAATAGTTATGTAAAACTATTTTGAAATTTTTGACGATCTATTCAAGTTAGGGAACACACCCAAGAAGTTTGTCGTCATCAAATGAAAAGCTTGAAAATAGATGCATAGCCGGACTCTGAGTATTACATACTTTGCCAAATAATAATACTTCCCATTTTTCACCATTACCAATTACAAGCCAGCCCTTTTTACGTCTATATTTATGGTAATGCTACATTATTTAGTGTGTAGCCTCGGTGTTTAGCTTCTTGCTGGTTTGCTACATTTCTTGCACTGCAAAGCAAGAAATGCAAGAAATGTGAGGTTCAAGAAACTGCAAGAAATATGCGCCATCCAAAGTTTCTTGCGCCTTGTATTTCTTGCAGGTCAAAATATTTAGCTTAAAAAACACTTAATTCTTGCAAGTGGTTGCTTTCCCCCGAAACCCTGCTCAGCTTGACTGCCTTTCCCAGAGGGGATTACACAAGAGATGTTATCCCATCAAAAAACAGGCAAAACAAAAACTTTCTTCTTCTTTGAGCCTTCTATCTCCTCCACCTATCCGCCTCCTGACACGGAACAAGGCACGCTCCAAAATTGTGGGCTCCACTTCCGCTACCAATAAAATACTTTGAACATTAAGAGAGAGGATAGATCGCATCATCAGCGAAATAAAGAGCAGGGCGGGCACATACACAGATACGTTGCTTCACCGACGAGGAGCCGTCAATCACGCCACGCCGCATTCCAGACTCAGGATGGAGGTCTCCCAGCGTGTGCGATCCAATTTTGAGCAAACTAGGGTCAATCGATCACAAATTGAATTAGCATAAAATTTGCTAAAGATGTGATCTCCTAATTCGCAAAATTGGCGAGATATTTGCATCCAAAGAGGAGAAAACGCGCCTTAAAGTCGACAAATTTTACACTTTCCAATTTTACCACGCGTTTTCTCCTCTTCGGATGCAAATATCTCCGCCAAATTTGCGCATAGGAAATCGTTTCAGTTGCAAATTTTATGCTAATTAAATTCGGACACTAGTTTGCCAAAAATCGGATCGAATACGCTGGGAGACCTCCCTTGTCAGACTGACTTTCTCCTCCACCACGAAACATCACTTTCTCCACCAGACGAGCCGGACCGCTATCGCCCTGTGTACACATATCTATGCAGATTATGCTCCCGTCCCCCATGGGGAGTCTTTAGGCTAAAGTTTTCCACAAAACTGAAAGCCACATAGTTTTCTCCTTAAACTTTCCAACCACGAAATAATGGCCGAAAAATCCTTCTTCGGTTCCATCATCATCGTCCCATTTAAAACTTTCAAGTGTCGCATGCATGCATATGTCAAATTCCAAGTTATAAGGAAACTTAAGAAATCTTGGAAATCTGCACCCACCAATTAAAACCTTCAAGTGTTCCATATATCAAACTCCACGTTATATTCGACTTCCTTAAAGAAATCTTGGAAATTTGTACCTAAAAACCACCAAATTCACGACATATCGTCCCATTTAAAACCTCAAATATTGCACATGTCAAATGCCATCTTTAAAGGAAGGAAATCTTGAAAATCTGCACCCACCAACCGCCAAACTTACGACATGCCCAATAAATATGCCACCAACCACCATCGACTCTCCGGGGCATGAAAATACCTACTGTTTGCCCATACTTTCTCCACTCATTTCAGCTTATCTCACCCTATTTTCTTATTTTTTAAAACCAATATCATCTCTCGAAAAAAATCCTCCCGTTTAAAACCTTCAAATGTCCCATCCCAAGGTACACATAATCGACTTCTTTACCTTAGAAACCTTTGAAATCTGCACCCACAAAACTCATACACGACGACATCCCCAATAGGCAAATATGCCACCAAAACGCCACCAGCCAGACCACCAACATCTCTCCAGGACACGAGGATGCCTCGTATCTGCCCATACTTTCTCCTCCACTCGACTCATCGCATCTCATCTCGTCCCATTTTCCTCTTTCTTAACCAACATCATCTCGAGACGAATCATCTCCGTTTAAGACCTTCAAGTGTTGCACATATCAAATTCCAAATTCGACCCCTTTAAAGGCAAGAAATCTTGAAAATCTGTACCTACCAACAGCCAAAATCACGACATATCGTCCCGTATGTCAAATTCCAAGGTATAATCGACTTCTTTAAAGAAATCTGTACCCACCAAAGTCATCCACGACATTCCCAATAGATAAATATGCCACCCAAAGGCTACCCACCAACCAGACCACCACCACCATCTCTCCCGGACACGAGGATGCCTGCCTGCCCATTCTTTCTCCTCTCCACTCGACTCATTTCATCTCATCTCATCCCATTTTTTAACCAACCGACATCATTTCTCCGACCGAAAAGGGATTCAGCAAAAGTGAAAGCATTCGAATTCCAGCCAACCACTAGACCAAATCAGTTCCAAATTACGCTCGCTTTCTCCTCCTCGTCGTCTCCCTCTTCCACTTGAAACCAGCGCATCAGAATCTCCGCAATCCAATTACACAACAACAACAACACAAAGAAGAACAAGAACAAGACGACGCTTTCGGTTTGCCTGCACAAATTCAATAAGCAAAAAAAGAGGAAAAAATTGGGGCTAAACTGTGCCGAAGGATGTGACTACGACTACTTTTACTTATCTCGCAGCCTCGAAAAGGAGGTGGATTGGATTTGCATGGGGGAAAGTAATTAAGGAAGTGGGATTCGACATGAGGGCGAAATTTATCACTTCGCACTCCCTCCCGTGACGAGGTGGTCGTCAGAGTCGTGGGCGAAAAGGCGAGCGAGGATGCAAATTCGGAGAGGAAACAAACACTCCAAAATTCAATTAGTACTTTGTCTCCGTATGGAGGCTAAAATCCAATCGAATCCTAGACCACCCAATCTTCTCCTATCTCCCGTGAACAGGGACACTCTAAAAAAGTATGGGGAATCTTGTCAGGAAGGTGCTTATAACTCGGCAGGTTCTAATTTGCACTCAATATAGGAATTAGTTTGTCGAATTTTGTGTTAATCTCAAAAGCTGGATGGTATCATGCATAATTGTTTTTGTATAATCGTCTTGAAAGTTTCTTAGATTTTCTCCGAACTGTGTCTGCATAATTATGCGCGTAGTTTTCTGCATACGTCCTGCTGCATAAAATTTTTATGCAGGAACTTATGTAAGCTGTTCAAATTTTTACTAGGATCCGAGTAGAAATTATGGTGTCAAATTCTGCAATCGACAAAAGCTGAACTCTGCATACATTTTTTAACAGATCCGAGTAGAATCACTGTGCCAAGTTCTGCAGTAATCAACAAATGACAAAAGCTGGATCATGCATACATTTTTTAACGTTATCCTCCAGAAAATCTTTATCCATTTTATTCTGTAGAACCTAATTCTTCCTATCTTGTTTTCTGCACAAATCGCTGTCTCTGCATACAGATTTTTGTAACAAAATCCGGCCAAATTTTCAAGTTTTTACTCGGGATCCCATTTGTCACAAAAAAACTACTCCCTTAAGTTATTTAGTGTTCCACATATTTACACCCGAAACCATGTCCCATTCGATACCCAAAAGTTTCTCCGCCACGCAGGGAGTGATTAGTGAGAACAGAGTCAACTTTTCCCAGAGGAAAAAAACTGTTGCTTTATCCCACTTTCCACGAGTGACACTTTGATGGGACCGTGTCGGACTTGTTGAGTAAAAGAAAGCAGCAGCAGCAGCCAATTCTGTCTCCTTTCCGACCCACACTTTCTCTCAGGAGGGAATCCGACCGAGCCACTTTTTGTCTCTTTTTGTCCCGAGGAGAAAGTCCGGGTCGCAAAATTATGACTGGTTTACCTGAGCAGCGTCCCACAACCATCTTCCCCTCCTCCTCCTCCTCTTCCTTTTACATGATTTATGTCAACTTCACCTTCACCACAACTTATTTTCAACTTTTGGTCAAAGAGAAAGCAGTGAATCAGCGAGCCAGGTGGGTTCGTTCTGACGTCTTCTTCTTCTCCACGTGAATATAGAATTATTATACCCACAAAAAAACTCGTCTCTCGAGCTATACGCGTCAGTGTTTCGTTTTAGGTTTCCGGAAATTTATTGTGATTCCCACTTTTTCCCACTGCAAAGTCCACTTTTTCCCTCCGAAAATCCCACTTTAAACAATGATTCGTTTCTTTCTTTTGCGGGTTTGCCACATTTTTTTCACTGTAAAGCAAGACCCGAACGAAATGCAAAGTGCAAGAAAATGCACGAAATATGCGCCATCTAACCACGCGCCCTATGAGCTATTTATAGCCGCGAGGCGGACATAATTTCTTGCGCGTTTCATGCAGGTCACAAAATTTAGCTGCAAACGACCACTTTCTTGCCCTAATTTCTAGCAAGTGGTTGCTCCTTGGAGGTGAAACCCTGGTGGCTCCCTTCCTCCAGCTGCCACTCAATTATGGCTTCAAAAGCTGAAAACTTTGCCCCACGAGAGCAGTGAGGCGAGGCAGGCAGGGCGAGGAGAAAGTTGCCTACTTTCTCTTCTCCCGGGGTCACTCAATTTATTGACTTGACCACCACGAGAGACGAAATCATCTCGTCATGACGTAATTATGACACGAATTTATCTCGAGGGGGTCTCTCCATAATTGCGAAAATACACATCATTAATCCTGCCACTTAATGGATCCATGGCGCTTGTGTGCAGTTAGTAGTACTGGCGCCGTTACACCAATTAGGCAGCCGGGATAAATGCGAGGGGCATGTGGTGCGAGAGGAGGCGTGCAGAAGGGATGGCATCCGTATGTTTTCATACCCGTGGGAAAATCCACGTGTGGAAATTTTCGGCACGTTTTTAGAGCGAGAGAAGTTTTCTAAAGAGAATTATAAGAAGTTTTGCGTGTCTCTTGTACAGAAAAATGTGTTCTGCAACATCTTCCAAAATGGGGTACATATTTCGCACAAAATATTTCTACATAACTCATTCCACACAAACATACGAATTTATTTCCACTCTGAAGAAAAAATTGGGCAGAAAAATTTTTAAGCCAAGAGTTTTGCATTTAAAAAGTTTTGCATTTAAACAGTTTTGCATATCTCGTGAGCAGAGAAATGCGTCAATTTTCTGCACAATCATCCAGTTCTCGACAGAAAATGTCAACATAGTTCATTCCATGCAAAAATATCTTGCACATTTACACCGACAATTTTAAGCAGAACGATTTAAGGATTTTTTTGCATGTCTCTTCTGCAGAAGAATGCGCAAATTTTCTGTATAGTCATCCAGAACTATTTTTTGCATAATTCTTATTCCACACAAAAATATTCCGCACATTTATTTACACTCTAAGGAAAAGTTTATGAAAAATTGTATAGAATTTGGCAGAAAAATGACCTAATTCTCTTTTCATAAACAAATATTTGTAAGATATTTTTAAAGACTTTTGAATGTCTCTTCTGCCGAAAAATATGTCAATTTTCAAAATTAACCCATATTATTCTAAAGAACCTCCCCAGAATGGGCATGCATATTTCGGCACAAAAGTTTCTACAAATTTAGTCTCAAACTACAAGTTTAGACTCAAATTTAGGCAGAGAAAGTGTGCAAAAAGTTTGCCGAAAAATGTGTCAATTCTCTGTTCATTCTGCCCCCTAATTGATGACACCTCGCCTGCACCACCCCCGAGAAGACGGAGACTCTCCGCTACTAATGGACCTCTCGGGATGGGTCTCACTCATATCCGTGTCTCCTCCTCGTCACTGATAATAATTCGCACGCTGGGGGAGGGGGCGCAGTCGGAGAAAGTGTTGGAGAGAGTGGTGTGTGTGAAGAGGTGTCAAATTAAATGGGTCGAGACAAGGATGCCTCATTTCCTCTGTAAACACATGCAGCGCTGGTAATTCCACGGCTGCAACGGGCAGATGTTGCTACATATTTCTCCCAAAAGAAGTTATGTCATTACGTACTCAACATGCATACGGAGCCATCCTTCATCACCCCAAATTCCAATCCTCTCTCTCCATTTCCTGGATTTATTCGGCTTCATTTCCTCTCCTACGACGAGATTCAATCCGCACGGAGCTATGCATGCATGCGAAATACGGCCTGTTACCCAGCAGAGAGAATTGGGTAAAAGTAGCAAGGTTAGTTCTTGGTCAGTTATACCCGAGTGAAAATTTGAACGGCTTTTTACTGCAGAAGTTTGACCCTGTTTTCTTTATGCAAAAAAAAGATTTTTGCAGAAAACTATGCAAATTATGACTATGAACATAACCAGAAATATGCACAAACAGTTATGCAGAATAAAACCGATAGAAATTTTGTGCAGGATTATGTACCAAAAATTATGCAAAATACAATATACATCTTGGCTTTTAGTGATTCCTGCAGAATTTTACACACCGATTTTTACCCGGGCTTTGCTTTTGGCACTATACTATTTCCACACGAGGCTGCATACATACGCATCCCAAATATGTTACCACCCTGGTAAAAACTTTCTCTCTAGCCACGGTCAGTCCGTTAACGGTTTTTTTGCCACTACATTACTCACCCCACAGTCTTTTCACTGGGCAATCATGCTAATCCGTTTTCTCCCTCGGAAATCTGAAAGTGTGGTGATTTCGTTGTCAAAGTGAAAGTTGGGTGGCAAGTGGAGGCTGGCTATTTAAATTCTGGTCAAATCTTTCTCCTCCTCATGCTGTCGAGAAAGTGTGAAACTGATTTCCCTCCGGGCTTTCGGAGCGCAGATTAGAAATGCAAATGCGATTAATTCCTCATTTGCTGGATATTTAAGGGACACCCAAATTCGCGTTTGTTTTGGGAGAGGAGCGAGGTGCAAGTGGGGAGCGAGTGAAAGTAGCGGCTGGGCTGTCAAAATGTCACAATTTCTCAGAATGTCATCCTCCTCCTCGTGTACGTACAACTTTATCCAAATCCAGACGAGGTAATTTATCCATCCGGCCTCATTTTCCGCCCGTCACTCACAAACAAGAACACCTCTGATCCCGCTCCGCCGACACGGATGGGTGGGTCTCTCAGAAGAAGAAGCAGGGAGGAGGACCGTGCATGACGGACGCGGGGATGAGGTCGGAGGACGTGACCTCTCGTGCAGTGCAAAAAATCCATGATATTTCCACCCTCCGTTTTACTTGGTCGCATAATTACGCTATGATTTCGATATCTAGCGGTGAGCTAGTAAAGTTTTTGGGTTTAAACCCTGTAGGAAAATCAACCAGTGGAAAATCGAATTTTGCTGTCCCGACGAAATTGTGCATCTTTTTCTCTAGATTTTTCTGCAAAAGTTTGTGCAGAAATATGTAAGAAATGTTTTGTGCAGAAATTCTGAGTTATTATGCAGAAATGTTCTCCCCAAACATAAAGTTCTGAGGGAAAATGTGCAGAAAATTGGCACATTACCGATTATACTCCGTTTTACTGGGTGGCAAAATAGTGAAACTAATTCAAGGCTTTTACTACATTTTATCGAAAATTGTACGAAATCAGTATCGCACCTAAAAATTTGTAGTCATTTACTAAAGTACCAGAATTTCTGAAACTCGTACCAAACAAAGGGAACCCTGAACCCCTCAAACCCAATAAAAACTCCGGGTAAAACCTAGTTCTTTTTCCCTAACCCACATCCATCCCGCACCACCCTTTCCCCGTCCATCCACCTGTACATTACATATTATACGTGTCTCGGTCTCGTGGCCATGTAGTAAATAATCCATCGCACGGACGCCATCCCACCCACCCACCCACTCGGATGGCAAGACCAATTTTCTCCAAAGAAGATGGAATAATTTTTCAACTTTCCCCATCTCCCCGTCTCCAGCGGATGGATACAATGACGACGATGATGAAAAGATGATCACAAATGCCATAAATCTCCGAGAGGGCATTCTCCTGATGAATTTTTCCCACTTTCTCCGCACCCAGTGAAAGTAAACAAGAGACCAACAACAACAATGCCGAGAGAAGAGCACAAGAAAAAGTACACACGCCCATTCCAACAAACCGTCCAAAAAAGTGGAGAAATCGTGTGTTTTCACTTTGCCAAATTTATTTTTTTGGGAAAAAAATCATCCCAAAAAGTGGAATTATTTCAGAAATATTGTCAAACTCTGTCCCGTTCAAAAGTTATGCAAGGTCAAAATAGTTTCCCAAATCCTACTTCATTTTTTATATAAAACTTTCACCTCTAATAACTTTTTAACTGGGAGACCTATACAAATTTGTGTAGCTCTCTCTCTTTCCATTAATCGGTTGACATGCCAACCGATAAATGGTCCCGTTTGTCACAGAAACTGTCCTACTGAATTATTTAGCATTGTCTTTTTATGTACACCGAAATTATGCATAAATCTGCATATTTTTCTGACTGTGCATGGTATATAAAGTGAAAATTTCTGCACAAAAGCCCTTCCAACTTTTACTCGTGGAGTTAATTCTATTTCTGAAATGCTTCCGATTTCTGGGTGCATAGATTTTGAACAAAAAAATAACGACGTAATATTTCGCGTGTTAGCAAATTCCATCTTAAAATTCCACCTTTTTTCCCACTGTGCACGAATCTCTCTCATATTCATCTCTCTCTCTCCCCTCATATTTCTCTCTCATCACGAAGAAGACCCAGAAATGAAATGAGACTCACAAATCAACCCGTCTCATGCAAATTGCTTTCTCCAAAACACGTTATCTATCTACTTTCCACTTACCAGCGTGTAACACCCCGCTCCGAAAGATCCTTGGCGAACGGAATACTTGCAACAACACGTGGTCAGCACGGCCATGATGATAAGCTCTCTAAGCTAAATCCAACAAAAAAAATACAAAATCCTTCTTCTCCACTCACTCTAAACTGAGACGACCACGAACCAAGTCTGCCGTGAGACTGGGCCGGGTAACCGTCTCCTACCCGGGTTTTATTCTCTCTATTTTCTCCTCTCTCTCTCTATCAAACCCCGTCTCAACTTGTCAGACCCAACAAATGCGTACATGAGTACATATGTGGAACGAGTGGTCGCAACAATGAGGACGAGATGGACACAAAAATCGAAACACATTTACTCCGATGACACTTCCGGTTGTCGTCCTGTTTGCCTTGTTGTTCAAATTCGGGAGGAGGTGGGCGTTTCGTTGTAAAATCATATCGTAGCGGATCAGATAATTCCTATTTTTGAGGGGGGAGAATCCAACCGGAAAAAATTGCGAGTCTCGACGAGTACTTATAATGGCAGGGTTTCGTCTTTTTTTGCGGGTTTGCGAAATCCATTTCTTGCAGTGGAAAACAAGCAATGCGAGGTGCAAGAAACTGCAAGAAAAGTGTAAAAAATATTCGCCATATGAACTATTTCGTTGTTTTTAGCACGTTGCATTTCTCCCAGGTCAAAATATTAACCTGCTAAAAAGCCCACTTTATTTCCCTTATTTCTTGCAAGTGGCTCCATTTCCACCCGGCACACTGCTAATAACTTATTACCTACAAGAGAACAGGGAGCCCATTATTTAGTCCGCATCGTCATCATCATCATCGTCTTGATTAGAAGGAGAGGAAAAAGAAGGATGAAAAGAACGAGCCAGAGTCAATTCGAGGGGTCCTGCGGGAATGGTGTCGCTCATTTTTGGCGCCACCAATGGTGTACCATGTCCCGTGACCTTGACAGGCGACATATCTTGTGCTGAACCCCCGTTTGTGATGAAATTGTGGTGAAAAGAGCAATTCACGGGGCCGTGCGGATAAGGTGTTTTGACATCGCGGGGTTTAGCGTGACCTTCATTGGGAGCATGACCTCTACCAAAGCGACGACATGTCTCGTGCCGAGCCCCCGATTGTAGTGAAATTGTGGTGAAAGGAGGAGGAGGAATGCTTCACAAAGCCACGCGCGCTGCGGGTGGCAATAAAGTGGAATATCCATCATTCTTTCCGATGGATACTTATTTATTGCGTATTTACATACATACGGGTACGGACATGGGACGCCACTCTAAATAATAATAAATATTGCGGGCATCCACCCACCACCAGATTTGAGGGGAAATAAGCCTCCATTTTTTACGTGCTTATTGCAAAACCCTGTTCATAACCGGATGAGTGGGTTCATTCGTGACACGTGCTTCGGTTAAAGGAAAAATGTGCTTAAATATAGAAGAGCAATTTTCGAGTGGAATAAGCTACAAGTTGTTCTTAACTAATGAAGTAGTGACAATGGAGGCCCCCCAATGTATGCTATCAGACTTTAAGCAAATTAGTGTCAATCCATCACAAATTTAATTAGTATGAAATTTGCAAAGGATCAATTCGCAGGTTTGGCGGAGATGTTTGCATCCGAAGAGGAGAAAGCGTGTCTTAAAGTCGGAAAATTTTACACTTTCCAACACGCGTTTTCTTCTATTTGGATGCAAATCTCCCAAAACGTATGCCCATCGGAAGATCGTGCTGTTCGCAAATTTTATACTAATTAAATTTGTGAATTAAATTATCACTAATTTGCCCAAAATCGGATCGCATGCGCTGAGAGACCTCCATTGAAATTTACTACTAATTAATTATCAACTACTTTCTTCTGCCCCTATCACGCAGAGTCATGCAGAGATTGATTTGCCATATTATTTAGAGTACAAAGCCAGGTGGATGGATGGATGGCTGGCAGAGTTGAATATGGGCAGCAAAATTGGTGACAAAAATGTGCCGTGATGGTCCAATTTTGATCAAAATTGGGGACCAAATGACCCCATAAATCCCGTACAAAAACACATAACGCGTCTTCTCTCCACACCAAAAAATGCGAAATGGGTGACAAAAAGTGATAATAAAGCGAGCCCAAAGAATGGGGCAAATCCGAGCAGGGAGAAGAGAGGTGACCAAAAGAGTGAGGTGATGGCTTTAAATAATGGAATTATAAATATTCTCCATCTCGTTTGTTTGCTTATTATGCTCCTCTGTCCTCTTTTACTACTCTCCACTTTGACTCCCTTCCAGGGGATGTGCGTAACGTATGGGGGAATTCTTTGATTTTTTTTGCTACCGCGAAATTCCGGTAGGATTACGGATTACAGATTAATCAGCTAATCTCTAATTTAAATGCATACCTGGGATTGGGAAATTTACCAGGTGGATTGGGTTTATAAAATTAGTATGTAGCGGATTGCGGATTACAGTGATCTGACTATTTTTCGGATTACAATAAATTATGCATTCCATTAACATCGAAAAATCAGATTAATTAAAATTTTAATCTACACACATTTTAATTATTCTGTCGGTGAAAAGATGTTGTCCAGCAAAATTGTGAAAACAAATTTAGCCGTAAAATCCCTGCAGATAGATTCAAATTTTAATTAACCTGCTTTTTGGAAATTTCAAACTTGCATTTTATACAAAAACGACAATAAAAATAAAACCCTGGTGCAGACTTTATTTTCGGTTTTTAATAAAAAATAATTTTCCTTCGGCAGTAAAATGCTGTCCAAAAAATCCAGAAATTTTGGATTACGAGTTGGCTCATGGACTACGGACTATCCGATATTTTACGGGTTGGGATTACTGGATTACGGCTTACTCCATGATATTCGCACATATTTTTACACACAACCTGCCTAAAAATATGTGCCTACGTCCCCAATGAACATCCCCTCAGCGAACAGGACACAAACAAATTGTGTCACACAATAGTTCTCGGTAGTGACGACGGCGATAAGAATAACAATAATGACAAGCATATCGTATTATATTCTCCTCTCAAGACTGGACACAGTTTCACCCATGCCTTCCACCGCTCTTCGTTTGCTTAACGTGATAAGGATGCCGGACCATGATGGCATTTCCTTATCTCCGACTTGAGCACACATTACATACCAGGCCCCAAACCAACCAAAATAGCATAACAAACACCATTATTATTGTTATTATTAAACCAGCAGCAGCAGCAGCAATAGTCATTTATACGTAAAAACCACCTGCTCAAGAATACGACCCGCATTAAATTTAGATATTAATCATGCCCTCTGACACAGCGGTACATACATAAATTTTCATAATTTTGGAAACAGTGTTTCGTTTTTTGCTACATACATTTCGGGTTTGCTACATTGCGTGTACTGAAAAACAAGCAGTGCAAGAAATTGGAGGTGCACGAAACTGCAAGAAAGTGCAAGAAATGCAAGATGCAAGAAACATGCGTCCTATGAACTTTTGCAGCGGGGCGTAATTTCTCACACCTTGCATTTCTTGCAGGTTAAAATACCCGTAAAAACCCACTTTCTACCCCTAATTTCTTACAAGTAGTTACTTACTTTCACTCGAAACACTGTCACAATCCTTGCAAAATCCTTGCAAAAATCAGTGCTAATCCATACCTTCTATCCCTTCCAGATGCCGGGCGAGTTAAAAGACGCCGTTCCCGTGGTTCCCCTCCACGAGTGGAAGGGTGCCGCCGGGCGCTTATCTAAACTGGGTGGGTCGACTGGACGACCGGATTTTGTGGTGCGTGTCCCCGGAAGGGTGAACCTGATTGGGGAGCATGTGGACTACTGTGGATACGGCGTCTTCCCCATGGCCATCGAGCAGGACGTGTTTGTCGCCGTCAGACTGGTGCAGTCGGGACGTGGCAGTGGTCCGCCTCGTCTCATCCTGACCAACACGGCCACCGACCAGTATCCGCCCTTCAGTTGTGCCATCAAGGACGTCAGGTGGGCTGAGAGCTAAACTTTCCCTTTGTGCATTTCTCCTCCGAATGTGTAGTCAAGTGGTGGTCGAGCGGGTTAAATGGCTGAGAGAGAGAGTCGAGGTACTCAAAAAGTGAAACCTTACCTGCTCAAGTATTTGTCAAGGACTTGTTGCCATGGTTACACGGGTGGTGGTGACTGCCTTTTATACGAACCGATTTTAATATGATAGCAAGCATTCATTGTCAAATTAGTCTGCGTATTTAAATTTTTGTCGGGCACGGTTTTACTTTGGTTTCCAGAAAGTTGTAAAGAATGGACTGTGCTGTTCATATTTGTCATCTGGTTACCCAATTATAAGCAGGATTTGTATGCAAATTCATTTTTTGTTAAGTGAAGGTGAAAGGTGGCTGCTTTCTCTGTCGTTGTCATGGTAACCTGCTCTGACCGCATGATTTGTATGAAAATTCGTGTTATTTAAAGCTCTACAACGTATGTATAATATGTCGTGGTTGCTTTCTCTTCTCTGTATCGTTTGGTTGTCATGTTGACCTCTGACCTCATGTAATATGCAAATTCGTTATTTCAAGTTTTACAAAGGATGTATGACTGCTCTCTCTTTCGTTGTCATGATGAACTGTGACCTCATCGTTTTGCAGGGAGCACCTCTCCCTCCGCCGCCCCGGTGAGTCTCCTCCTTGGCACCTTTACTACCTTTGCGGGGTCCTCGGTGTTTTGGAGAGTCTCGGTTTGGAGGGGAAATTAGAGGGTGACACGTCCTTCGAGGTCGTCGTTGATGGCAGAGTTCCACCCCGCGCGGGCCTCTCCTCCTCCTCCGCGCTCGTCTGTGCAGCCGCGCTCACCACGCTCGTCGCCAACAAGGGCGACATGACGCGATCGGACCTCGCCTCCCTTTGCGCCCAGAGTGAGAGACATATCGGAACTCAGGGTGGTGGGATGGATCAGGCCATCGCATTCCTTGCCACGGCAGGTAAACAGCACGTCTAATTTCCATATTCGTGAACATGGATGATATTTGCCAAAATTCACAGCAAACATAATTTGCATATTTATGTAACTTCCAGGGACGGCACAGAGGATCGAGTTTCTTCCCACGCTGTCCGGCGAGAAGGTGACGCTTCCTCCGAGCGCTGTCTTCGTCATAGCCAACAGTCTCGTCGAAGCCAACAAGGCCGCGTCAGACGGCTACAATGTCAGGGTGAGGTTATAGGTCATAGGTCACACTTTTAGCCTATATGAAAATTCACACATTTTTGTGCAGAATAAATACTCTCGAATTCTGCAATTTTTTTTCCCACGCTTTTCCGCAGACATAAATGTGCACAAATCAATTATGCCGAATTGTGTGCCACATTTTTCTTCCTAAACTTTTATATGTAAATGTGCAGGATATTTTTCTGCGGAGTTTCATGCGTTTTTTCATCTAAAGCTATTTAAAATTCTATCAAAAATGGACGAATTTTCGATTTTGATACATTCTTTCATGCAGAATTCTTTAAAAACTTTAAAGAAATGTCGACCAATTAGTCAACTTTCATGCATTTTATTCCCCGCGTAGGTGGCCGAGTGTCGCCTGGCCACGTGGGTGCTGGCCAAAGCCCTTGGTGTGGCGGACTTTCTCTCCCTGGAGAAAGTTAAAGAGCTCCAAGTCGCGCTGGGAGTATCGCTGGACGAGATGGTGGCTCTGGTGGAGAAACATGTGCGAAAAGAGGCCTACTCAGCAGCCGAGGTGAGTGAGTTCCTGAGTGGTCCTTTTGATGTTGGAAAATGGCTCAGATATCAAATGCATGTCTAGATCGCGGCCGTGCTCTGCCTCCCAGTCGCCACTCTGGCAGAGAAACCACTCATGAATAGGATTCCCTTGGAGAACTTGAAGCTCAAGTTGTACCACAGGATTACCCACGTGCTCAAAGGTGAGAGGCAAATTCATGCATAATCCTCAAATCTACAAAGTGTCACCAATTTCGTGTACGACACTTGACCAAAATCCTAAAATTTGTTTAATGTATGGTTCAAGACTTGTAACATATCCCGTGGAAAAATTTGAAAGGCTTTCATGCAGAAATTGTCCCCTATTTTCTGCAACAAGATTTTAGGTAGAATTATGCACATCCCTTTATGCTGAATAAACCCGATATAAATTTTGTACAGGGTTATAAATATACAAAAAAATTAAGCAGAATACAACATGCATCGAGCTCTTGTCCATTACTGCAGAATTCGACACACCGATTTCTACTCGGGATGGCTCAAAAATTTGCAAAATCTGCAAACTTACCTTGATACTACAAAAATACATACATACAAATAGCTCTTGAACTTTCATACCCACCGAAAAAATCTGAAATTTCTTCTCACAAAATCGCCAACTTTATTAATTCCTACTTTTTTCAGAGGCCGCCCGTGTCGCCGAGTTTCATACTGCGTGCTGCTCCCCATCCGTGGATCTCGCCCGTTTGGGAGGACTCATGAATGCGTCGCACACTTCGTTGCGCGACCTGTACGAGTGTTCGCACCCCAGATTGGACGAGCTGGTGGGGTTGGCGCAGGGGATGGCGTACGGCGCGAGGTTGACGGGGGCAGGGTGAGTGAGCAGAATTACTCGATAAATACATTCCCCTGCCATGCATTGATTGAGCGACTCATCCATCTCGATCCGACCCCCGCTTTTCCGGCGGAGAATCATTTATCTTATTTTTTTACCCGCTGGACTGACACGGGAAAAAATATGCGGTGGCAATGTGTGTTTGACCACTCAGTCAAAGTCGCCTCTAAGTACGAGGAGTCATGTAAGTGAGAGAAAGAAAGAGGGAGAAAGTGACTCTGATAAAATAAAGAAAGCAGACAGAACTAGGCGAGGTTCAGGGTTCCTAAAAAAACAAGGGGCACAATTTTTTAAAGTTTTACCCGTATGAAAAGTGGTCCATTTTTCTGCCCAAGAAAGATAGGACAAAAATCCTCCAGAAAATTTTGGCATGATTCATTTCACAGAAAAATATCCTTCTATCCATTTATTTATGTACACTGTGGAAGCGTTTGGGCAGAAAAACTGTCAACTGTGCAAAATTATACAGAGTTTCTGAGATTTTGTAGAAGAATGTGTCGGTTTTCGTACATTTTAAGATAATCGACAGACAGGTGGGGAAAATGTTGTCAAGTGCTTCAATCTCGTTTTGAGCATGTGTCGATAAATTTGTCTGTCAAAGACAAGAGAAAAATTGTACAGATATTGAAGAAAAATGTGTGAAATTTCACCTGGATTTCGTCGATTTTCGTACGTATGACACACAGGTGGGAAAAATAGGGACGGAAATTTTTGCCCAATAATCCAATCTCATTTTGAGCACGTGTCCATAATTGGACGGGTGGGAAGAACCCTAGTTTTTGTGGGGAGAAAGGAGTTTGGGAGTCAAACGTGAGGAGAAGAGAAGGAGTGATTTTCTACAAATGAGCACTTTCTCTCTCTCAGAATCCGAGTCCAACCACTCAATGAAATCAGATCCCGGCTGACTTTCTCTTTGATGATAAACACGCTTTCAGTCATACCAAAATAGCTTCTGGTTTCCTATATGCTCCCTTTTTTGTGGCTATTATAGCACATTTTTCCCCACTATGGGTATCTGTATTGTGGTATTTTGTACCTATTTTGGCTACATTTTTTGCCACCATTTGGCATTTTTGTATCTATTTTGACCACAGTTTTTACCAAGTGGGTATCTGTATTTTGGCATTTTTTACTTATTTTGGCTACATTTTTCCACTATTTTGCTACTTTTATACCTATATTTTGACACATTTTTGCAATTGTGTTGTGTATCTGTATTTTGGCTACATTTTTTTCCCGCTAAATATATTTATTTGGATAAAAGTTTCATTTTTTGTTAATTGTGTACGTCGCAGGTGGGGCGGGTGCATGGTTGCGTTGTGCGACGAGGGTCAGTTGGCCCCATTTCTGGAGGGGTTGAAGAACAAGTACTACTCTTCCGAGGGGGACGAGGGGATTCAAAAACACGTCTTCGTTACACAGCCTGGCGCTGGAGCCTCAATTTTGGAGTGATCAGCTAATAATCAAGCTATTTCTACGATTGTTGAGATGCTAAATTTTTTGGGGGATTACAAACGTTGACAAATTTTTATGGTGCAATTAATTCATCAATTTTTGAATTTTTTCGAAATTGAGAAATATCTTTAAATAAAAAAGTATTTTCTAACAATAATGATTCCATTCTGTTAAGATTTGTAATTATAAATCTGTCAGTATTTTAAATATATTAGGTAATTAATTTTATTCCCATGCATAATTAAACTATGTCATACTAATGTGAAATATGTGAATGTGCAATATTTCTTAATTGTAAATAAATACAAATTCCTAAAAATAGCGTATTAAAATTCTTACATGTTCCTTAAATTTCACAAATTTTTTGGATGATTTTTTGGATGACAAAACGGAGTATAAATCTGCACTTGAAATCAATTTGGGGTTATTCACGTGAGTCAGATAAAAAATCCCATTATTTCGAACCATACCTAATTTTCGTATATTTTTTTCAAAATGAGTTATAGCCATACAAAAAATCGGTATGATTTGAGGTGAGTGCGCCCAGTACAGTATTTTGTTCAGCAGCTTCTTAAAATTTTCATGTATGATGAAGCAATGCACGCAGTCCTTGGTAACTTTGCAAAATTATTTTACAAACTTGTACAAAATAAGAAATCGCCCTTGATCTGAACAAGTTTACAAAAATTTGAGAGCTAATTTTCCTTCGAAATATGAGTAAATGTTCGTAAAATTATTTAAGTTACGGATTTTATAAAGTTACCAAGGACTGCTCGAATTGCGTAGATATCTCAAAATTTACATAATTTTTAATAATTACATAATCACTCATAATATTGCATGCTTTTCCAAGTTTTTTTATGCAAATTTTATGCAAATTTTTTTAAAGAAAATTTAAGCGAACACTTCTTTCCAAAAACGATACCAATTGAGGAATAAATTTGAGCACGTGCTACTTTTAATAAATTATTTCCACATCAAGTTATTTACTATCACAGAAAAATGGTAATATTACAAAAATCTTATTGCGTTTAATCGAGTCCGAAGGGTTTGGAGGCGCGTGTGGTCAAGTAGTAGATTCCTCTGGTGGCGCGGGGGGTGGCCCAGCCCATGGGGACGCGGGACGTACAGTCGCACGTGTTCACGAAATCCTCGTAGCTCGTGCAGACGCACCCGTTGAACGAGTTTCGACGGTGGACGGACTCACCAAAATATTCATGGGCGCGGCTGTGCGAACAGGCTCCTACAAGAAGATATGAAACCACACTCATCAAGATTGTTTATAGAGAAGGAAATTTGCATTATCTTATAAAACCCTCAAAACAGAGTCATTTTAAAGCATTAATTGCGAAATTGAATATGAAAGCTTGTCAAATCAAAAGTCATTTTTTAGAAATTTGTAACTCAAAACTTTGCAGCTTTGAAAATTCATTTTTAATAGTCTGGTATCAATAGAGATTTTTAGGTATTAAATAGTTGTATCAAAGGGAAGCTTTAATTTTTTTTAGAAATTTTCAATAAAAACAATTCCAAATGAACTTACTATTTCTGATGCAAAAATGATGCAAAAAATATACAAATTCGTATCACTCACCGAAATAATCAGTTCCACACCCTGGCTGATTTTTGCCCGTGTTTGGATAGAAGTCGACATCACCACGCGGCTCCGTGAAAGCGAGGCCACCATCCAACAAAGTTCCGGACGCGGTGTGGATCACATTCACGAAAGCAGCGTCACTCGGGTCGATCCTCTTATCGTCCGTTCGCTCCCCAAAGAGCGGCAGTGCAGGGTCAAGGGCTACACATTGAGATAAATGGGATCAGATAAGCCTCCAAAATGTGATAACCCACTACCTTACCATGAATAACCGGAAGTTGACCGGATGTAATGTTGTGGGCGATAAAGTTTGCAACATGGGAGCCAAGACTGTGTCCTGCAAAGACAAAGTCGGATAAGGGCGCGGCGCCGGACGAGACGATAAAGTCGATCAACATCCCAGTCCATTTTCCCACTGGTTCGACACTGTTGGCAGCAAGTTCTGCAAAAAGTAATATGCAATTTTTTAGCAACACGACTAAATAGCTAAATGTTTTACTGTCTATAATTTATGCAAATGAGTCTCCCTCCTGTTTAACCCGTGGCGCAAATGAGGTCCCCGCTTAATTTAGTACAAATATATTGCACTTACCATACCACGGCGCAGCGGCTAGCTTTCCCCAATTGATAAAGATCAGGTTCATCGTTTCCGGAGCTTGTTCGAAATCTAACAACACAAAATTTTAGCTTGTGAGAAATCTGAGAACACAAACTTCGTTCTTAATCTAAAACCCAAAAATCTAGATGATAAGCAATTTACATACTTTCTCTCAGCCCAGTCCCAAATCCACCGAGATGATCGGAACTAAATCCATGGGCAAGAATGACCACGGGCGCACCACGGACGAGCGACGCCAAACAGTTGTTCGTACATCCTGGCATAATTTCCACCGAAGACGAGGGTGTTTTGCTAGTTAATAAATACCATAAATAAAGTCTAAGGACAAAACGCAGTATCAGTAAACTTGGAAAGTACAAAATTTGTCAATTTTAAAGAGCGTTTTCTTCTCCTTCGATGCAAATATCTTCGCAAAACCTTTTCGCATTTGGAGATCGTGTCGTTTGCAAATTACACATTAATTAAATTTGCGATCGATTGACCCTAATTTGCCCAAAATCGGAGAGCATACGCTGGGATGCTTCCATTCCAAGTTAATTAATAATTACTTAATTAACTTACCTGTTATACAAGTGGAACTGGACATCCTCCGCGATCCCTTGAGGAGAATAGTTTTCCGGAAGACCATGCAGTAACGCAGGGACGACGACGCCACGGTCATTTTGCACCCAAAAGACCTCCGGCGACTGTCCACCCGTTTTCGTCGGGAGGAACGGCGACGCCACGGAGGTTCCCACCAACAACAAAATCATGAGTTTCGTCCGTAACAACGCCATGGTTTCGATTTCTGGTTGGTTGGTTGGATGCACAAATGAGAGGCGTGGTGGGAGCGAGGTCTTTTATAACTGGACAATCGCGTGGGATGATTTCTTCCTTATCTAACATCTATTTTTTGACATTGTCATTGCCACTGATTTCATGGGCATTCCCCACGACGAGAGGCTGACACGAGGGGGCTGTGCATGCATTATTTGATCGAGAACTAAATAATACCATTAAATAACGTAGGACTCGACAACTCATCGCCACAAGGGTCAAAATCTACACATTTTAAATCATTTCTCGACTGTGGGAATTTATTTGGGAGATATATTTGTAGTCAATCAGTTAATTAATAGAATGGGCGAGGTTTTTAAGCCAGCTTCGATGAGGTTCCATTTTTCTGAAGGCATCTTAAACTTGAGATCTCCACCTTCAGCAAGTATCAAAATCTGGAGTGCACAATTTAAAGAAATTGTCAACTCCCTGCTCTTCAAATTTTTCCTCCAGCATTTTAAAATAAAATTCCCAGAGGTAAGAAATGGTTAAAAAATGTAATGATTTTGGTGACGAGTTATCAAGTCCTACATTAAGATTTACACAACCGATTGTATGACTTATGCACATCCCTGGAATGCTGATGGTGACAGATAATAAAAACGCTTATACGTACAAATCGTATTGTCCTCACTTAACGTCATGGTTAATTCTATAATTGACAATTCAGTCGCATGTATCGCACTGATAACAAGAAATCAATCCGTTTCATGAGACCGACATGTGCAAAATATTTAACAAACGTGTCATGCATCCACTTGAGAACAGTTGTGTAATAAAAGTCGCCTCTTATCGCATCGATTGCTTTTTAATTAAAATCTGTTATGTAAGTTTTATTCGGATATGCATAATAAAATAACTAAACTAATAACAAACAAAGCTATTCCCAACTTATGTAAATTCTGGTAAAATAAAATTATGCATTTCCTCGACTAAAATCTGCTACCCTTGCAACTTCTGGGACTAAATTTGCCACAAAAACTGATCAAAATTAAACCATGTACCAGATATAGTGACGAAATTGTGGGTGGTGTCAATGACCACGGAAGAATGGTTTGGACCGTGGGAGCATTTATTATATAGGGGCTCGTGAAAATTTTCTTTGCCTGTTTTGAAGCTTATGAAATTTGAAAAAAAATCCAGTTTAAAAAAAATTAATTTTGAGTACCTATGATAAAACAGTAATTTGGAAGTTGAAAAATGTCAAATTTTCATGAAAATTAAAAAACATTACTAAACTTTGAATCTAGCTGTTACAAATTAAATTGCATATTGAATGGCACTACTTATAAACTTAATCAATTATCATGAAATTGGATTGGAACAAGGCAGGATAAATTATACGTATAATTACCATATTCTAATCAGTGACGGTGGAAGATGGGGGGACAGTAGTATTGTGTGTGAGATAGGGGGAGGGGGGTGGCTGGCGGACGGCTGTTCAATTAGGGCGGACTCCGGGAATGGCGGGCAGGAGCTCGCGCACCAAACGTTGGTGGAAAGCCTTCACTCCACCCTCGTCGTCAGCAAGGCTGCTGGTTAGTCGAGTGAGATGACCCTTCATCTCTGCCACACACTTTGACACCTTGTCCGCTACGTCATCCCGAGCTAAGAATTAGAGAAATGTATATTTATAATGGGGACGCAAACCGTGTTCAATCCAGATTATTTTTTAAGCCGCTCAGATGGAGAGACCAACCTTATAGAAACAACGTTTAACGCGATATTGCACAAAATTAAGAGAATTATGGGCGCGCTGCAAGGTCTCGAAAACGCTCAGACTTTTCGCGTATTGATTCCCCGTGAAAACTGAGAATTTTGAGGACTCTGCGACGCCCATAATTATCTTTATAACGCTCTTAATTAGGTGCACTAAATGTTGTTTCTAACGAGTTGATCTTTTATACCGAGGAGATCAAAAAATAATTTCGGTTGAACATGGTTTGCCCCCATTGTTAGAAGAAGTTTAAATTTTCGCCCTCACAATGCAATGGTTTGACTTGGAAATACTTACCGTGGTCGTCATGCTCCTCTATTTCACCACCCTGTTCATCATTTCCCATTCCAATAGCACCGGCAGCCATCCGAGCTGAAATACAATCAAGACAATTTTTTAGAAAGATTTACTTTCGGATGCTAACCGTTGTCAAAAACCTTCAATCGTGCCTTCCATGCTCGCGATATCCTGGGGTTTCTCGCCTGGAAGAAGATCATCACGATTAAAACTCAAATTAATTGCGGGTGACGAAAACGAATTTGACAAAAGAAAAATATCTACTCACTCTCACTGCTGACATCCAGCGCTGTTTCGACTTTCTTCAAGGCACCTCTTTTCTTCAAAGCGGTGACGGGACTCGAATTCTCCTTGTGAACAGGTGATCTTGACCGAATGTTGTCATCCTTCTTCTTTTCCACACTCTTTACTCGAGGTCGGCCACGGGTTCGATTTCCATATCTTGGACTGGCCGTTGAAGAAGCGGCAGCCTCCCCCTCGCTTTTTTCTGCGGTCCCCCTCGGAGATTTATTTCGACGAGAACTCCTTGTTCTGGCTGCCACTGCCGAGCTGGTTGAAGGTGAGCACCTTTTCACCGGGGTAGGTTTCTTTACTTCCACAAGCAGGAAGTCCTCTTCATCGTCACTGGGTGGGAGTGATCCAGGCGGATGAGCTAGAACGACCTCCTCCTCGTTCTCCACTCGTCTTGGTTCATCTTCAATGTACTCGTGTGGGCGTGGAAGGACTATGGGAGCCATGGGAGGACTCACGGCTTCTTCATAAACTGGTGGTGGAAGTGGGGTTGGCACGAAGACCTCTCCTGCTTCCGCCAGTTTCCTACCAACTTTTCGCCCAACCCAGGCATCTAACTTCCTTCTTAACGACCGGGGAGAAAGTGGAATGTATGCCATGTCCTCTGTTTTTTTTATACCAACTCAAGTGTCGCGCAGTTCCTTTTGCACTAATCAAATAAATAACCATAATTTTCCTTTAGTAACCTTTTCGATATAAAGGATTCTATTCTTGATTCAGACTAAAAAACTTACCAAATTAACTTGGAAAGTGACGGATAAACGCCGAGAAGTTATTAATTACAAATTGTTTGTCTGGTGAGGGATGAAGTGGGCTGGCAACTTGGACTACGCAGTGTTTTCCAAAATCGTGAGATTTTAAAATTGGAATCAGCCTGAATCTCATCAGTCGAGCAGAAGGAGAGAGATTTTGCGACGAGATGCGATTTGCCGAGTTGAACTTCCTTGCAGATTGGTAACACGATTTGCATACTCTTCAACAAATTCCTCGTCACTTTTTACGTGACAAGAAGACATAACATCCCTGATGGCTCACTTATTACGTCGTGCGGGTTGTCCAGCATGGGCAGAGTTTGAACTTGGAAGGAGTCGATAGGTCGCTCCACGTCCTTCACCGGCTCTTGAGAAAGTTGAGAATTCTGCTCTTGGATGGAAGCCATTTGACGAGTTCGATTGTCCTGCAGATTTTGAAGAATGGTTGCAACAGGTTCGTCACTCAGGTCTGGCAAGTCAAACAATACATACAAGACCAATGCAAAGCATGTGACAATCTTTATTTCGCCAAACGTTGGCCATTTCTTGCCCGATTTGCCCCATTTTTGGACACAATTTCCTCCATGGTTTTGTCGACATGTGGGTTTACTCGGCATATCGCTATGACTTCAAATCGGATGAGAATCATTGGAAAAGAGGACCCGGTTTGAAGGTGGTCACGTTTCCAATAAAAATAGAGCATACTTCCACTCACACGTTTTACAGGAACTTATACTATTCAAGCAATTTTTGACAATTTATCCAATGTTTCGAATTAAGATTTTAAAAGTAGTAGGAAATGTGTGAGTGGAAGTGTGTATTCTTTTTGTTGGAAATGTGGCCCACAACAAGGACAAAGGACACAATGTCTATTTTAGGGTTGGCAACTTTACGAAGTGATGTGATATCTCGTCCTGGAGTAGTACTTATCTGGTCGCTATCCTAATAAAAGGGATCGTGCTCGCTGAATACGAAACACGCATCAAGATTCCTACATTCCGTTCCTGTGGTGAGATAAGAAAGGTCATCTTCGAGTTGGCAATTATTTTTCGTCCTTATCATCTCATAATCTTCCCATTTTTATTGAATTTGCAGTCAAACATGGCAAAGGGCGCGGTGTACATGTCGGCGACAGAGTAGTTTTCCAAAAAAATTAGTTAAAACTAGGTAAGATTTGATTTGATCATTTTAACACAAACTTTGATGAAGGGCCAAGTAATTGTTTTTAGCATAAGAAAGAAACCCAACCCGCTTTCCTCGTCTCAAAATGTACATAAAATCTCAACCTGACTGACGAATCATCATCATCATCTCCACCACCAGATTTTTAACTCACTTCGTTCTCATGTGCCAAAATATTTAAGTCTCTCGTCACGCCAAATTAATAAATATGCAACCAATTAGTCAACAAGCTGACTGTCATTAATTTGTGAGTAATCAGGCAACGAACTTATCAAGCTTATCAATTCAATCCAAAGTGTAAGTATTTCTTCACAATTAAAGTTAATGGTTTGTTTGTCGACATAATGAGAGTTGATCCTTCATTGAGGAAGTATAGTTTAAATTAGTTGTGATTGATTGAGTTGTCCGGTTGGGGAATTAGTCACTTGATATTGTGACATGTGTATCCGGCCTGGAATGTATTTCTCATGTGCAACAGGTGTTAAAAAGCTCGGAAATTGACAAATTTTTATATTTTTATTGCAGATTTATCTTCCTCCTTCTGATCAAGTGTCTTATCATAAAGTTTTGTCATCCTCTTCGTGCCATAGGTCTCTTCAACCTCGCAATAACTGATGTTGTGAAAGTTAATTAAAATATGGTCTAATTTTTGAACAAGAAGAACAAGAAAGTTCTACTTAAACCCAGCGACTAGTTTGAAATCAGCGACTACTTTATCTACTAATGACTTCACAACCACACTAAATAATACAGTCATCATGACCGAGGTTAATGGGGCCAGGATACTCTGCGGTGATTGCAATGCTCCAGGTACTTTGAATAATTGATTAACGAATTAAGAATTTACATATAGAAACTTAATTAAATTAATTCATCCCTAGACCCTGAATGGGCCTCCGTTAACCGCGGCCTGCTTCTTTGCAACGACTGCTGCTTCGTCCATCGCAGCCTCGGCCCGCAATACTCCACCATCAAATCTCTCAAGGATTCCGACTGGCAGGGGTCACAGTTAGCTGTATGAAAATTTTTATAAAATTGCGCAAGTTATCTTCTTACAATGGAGGTCTCCCAGCGTATATGCTCTTCGATATTGAGCAAACTAGTGTCACTCGATCGCAAATTTAATTAGTATGAAATTTGCAAAAGAGACTACCTCCAAATGCACACGTTTCACGTTTGGCAGAGATATTTGCATCCAGAGAGGAGAAAATGCTTCTCAAAGTTGACAAGTTTTACAAAATTTGCCAAATTTACTTCGCGTTTTCTCCACTTCCGATGCAAATAGTTCCGACAAACCTTTCCGCATTGGGAAATGGTGTCCCATTCTAATTGAATTTGTGATCAATTGCCACTAATTTCCAAAAATCTGAGAGCTTATACGGTGGGAGACCTCCAATGTTAGTTCCACTTCCACCATGGTTAAAAGCATGATCTTGGCCATAATGATTATGTAATTTCCTGTTTTCAGATGGTGACCACTCTCGCCGCCGGGTCAGCCAACCACGTCTGGGAACATTTGCTACTCGACCGGTCAAAAACTGAGCGGGGAGACGTCCTAGTCAAAAAACCTTTGCCATACGACACCCTCGAGTAAGGTCAAAATAGAGGTCAATTAGTTCATCTAACAAATCATCGTATTAATCAACTTCCTTTTTTTGTTCGCAGAACGAAGCGGAAATTTATCTACATGAAACACTTTCTCTTTAAATTCGTCCCCAAAACGACGTCCGATCAGGTCGAGGTCAAAAGTCAAGAGCTCCACTCCACAGTGCGCACGGGTTCTGTGGACACGACCCTTCGCCTCCTCGCGGGTGGGGCGGACCCCAACTATTTCCATCCGGAGAAAGGAACCCGACCCATCCATGTCGCGGCCAGAAATGGACAAGCCTTTCAAGTCGAGTTGCTCCACTTGTATGGCGCCCACTCGGCAGGACCGGACTACTTGGGTCAGACTGGGGTCGAATATGCCCTGTAAGTCGAAAATACATTTTTCCCATATGAAAAGCTGAAAATCTGCACATTTTTGTGTAAAATCATGCACAATGTTTATGCCTAGACTAGACCTTTCCTCAAAATGTTCATGATATTTTTTTACGAGTGAATTGTAGAAAGTTTCGGCAAAAATATTTTTGCAGGATTTATGCACACACAAAAATGGACCAATTTTCAGCTCATTGATTTTGTCATTTTACAAGATTATCACATTTTCTACTTTTTTCTAAGGGCTGCCGGCCATAAGGATCTTGCTCAACGAATTGTTCAACTTCGATACTCCCTCACCGATCAGTTGACCCAGTTCGTCTGCCACGAGGCGCCCGATCACTCATCGTCCAAACACATTATCGTCCCCAGCGTCAAAGCAAAGAACCCCAGACATGAGATTGACGTGGGAAAAGTGAGGGCGTACCGTTTAAGAGAAAATTGTTTAAATAATTCTTAACTAATGACCCGCTTTCTATCACAGTTGACCCCTTACCTCTTGGAACAATTAAGTGCCGATCTGCTCGACGAAGTTGGGCGACGCCAAATCGAAAATAGTACGTTATCCGAATATATTTCTAGCATTCGATTTCTTCACTTCCACTTAAAACGGAGGTCTTCCAGCGTATGCTCTCAGATTTCATGCAAATTAGTGTCAATCCGTCACAAATTTAATTAGTATGAACTCTGCAAACGAGACGATCTCCCAATGGGCACATTTGGCAAAGATATTTGCATCCGAAGAGAAGAAAAAAGGCACAGTAAAGGCGGAAATTGTAAAATTTGTCAGCTTTACTGCGCGTTTTCCCCTCTTCGAATGCAAATATCTCTGTCAAACGTGCTTATTGGTAGTTCGTGTCCTTTGCAAAGTTCATACTTATTAAATTTTTCATCGATTCGGACAAAATCGCAGAGCGCACGCTGGGAGACTCCATCGTAAGTTAACTAGTTCATTACCCTAATTAACTAAATTATTTATTTTCCAGTAATCTACAAAAAGTTTGGGGCAGAATCTCCCAAGTTTTCGATCGCCTTTCTCCCCGTGAATCCACACTATCCTCCTGTACGAAACCAAGCTCGCCAAAAATTCGCCCGCCTAACGGACTCTGAACTCTGTTCCATGATCTCCCTAGTCCTATCCGACTCTGAGAAACGCCACTGGCACGGCTCGTCACAGGATGAGGCGGAAAACATCTTCAGCAAGAGTGCAGTCCTCAATGGCAACAATAATAATAATAATAATAATAACACCAACAACAATAACAATGTCAACAAGACGACCCCCATTAATTTTCCCGGTGTTACTGACGACGATTTTCCCCTCTACGACAGCGTCGCGTCGGACGAAGACCTCATTTTGGCAGAACAACAAGCCATCCTCGCAGAAGAGGTGGGACGACAAATTTCTATTAAAAGATCAGACATGATCTCTGTCACGTTGCGGCGCTTTCGTTAATTCATACAGAAGCCGTGTGCTTTTAGTTTACGAAATATGTCTATCCAGATTATTTGGCTAAAAGTCAACTAAAAATTGAGATTATTTCAAAAATAAAATCAAATTCGCATGTCAACCCGTTGAAAAGTTATTGATGGTCAAAGTCTCCCAAATCCCAGTGTTATATAACTTTAACCGTCAATAACTTCTGAAAGGGTATACGTACGAAATTGATTTTATTTTTGAAATAACTCTATTTTTGGGTCGAATCTCGACACACAGATTTCGCAAACGGGTAACATATGTTAAATACGATTATACGAATCCACCGCAATATGGATCATTTCTCAAGTTAAACTTTGCATCGTAAAATGGGGCCGTCAAACTGAGATCGCATCCTTCATTCAGCAATTTATTCCTTTACAGAAATTAAAATTGAGCCCTGATCCTGCCACGCTGGTCACACCGCCCACTCCCGCTCCCACCAAACCAGTCCTCCTCCCCACCACAGCCACAGCTATCGACATGGGTGATGACGAGTCCATCTTGAAGGAGAGAATGCTCGTGTCCAAACTCTTCAAGGCAGAAACCAAGTTGGAAAAGGCACTCAAAAAGCAAACCAATGATGAATTGTATCAAGTCATCCTTTCTAAAATGGTAATATAACTAACTAACTAGTTATCCTTCGAGATACCAGATACATAAATCTTAATTTCAGGTACGGACCCTGATTGAGGAAAAGACGAGAATTTCATCCAGCAAGAGAGACAGCTCGTCTATGTCATGCCAATCCTCCTCCTCTTCGAGGTGTAGATGCTCATGCAAAGCAAATCTGGCTCGAAATCAGCAGCAGCTTCATCAACCAGCACGACCCTCCTCCATGGTCGAATTTCCACCCCGGCCCCCCACTGTAATTCATTCAATCTAGTAACTTTAGGACTCCATGACTCATCACCAAAATCAGCACATTTTTAATCATTTCTCCCATAGAATAAGATACTATATATGATTCCTCCGCTCTGGGAGTTTATTTCAAAATTATAGACGACGAATATGTAGAGCAGGGAGTTGCCAATTTAAAAAAATATGAACTCCAGATTTTGACGGTTTTTGAAGAAGGAGATCTCAAGTTTAAGAAGCTTTCATAAAAGTTGGCTTAAAAAACTCACTGGCATTATATCAATCAACTCTCTGACTACAAATTTGTCTTCCAGAATTTTAAAATAAATTCCCAGACGTTAGAAATGATTAAAAATGTGGTGATTTTGACAACTCGTCGTGTCCTACTTTAAACACCATTTGTATATCTATTTATTTTTCATGTCAGATCCACGCCGAGGATGACGACGTTGCCTCTTCATCCCCAACATCACCTCCTCACTTCACTCCGTTGTCACCTCCTACGTCGCGATACAAGGAGGACGACATGCCCCCAATCCTCTACGCCAACGAGGTCACCGGCCACATTGTCCGACTCATCAAGAAAATCATAGGTTATGCCGACACCCTCAATTTGGACGGGCTAGAACTCACTGTCGGAGAAATTCACGCTATTGTGACAACATTTGTCCAAAAGTTGCAGGAAAATGTGAGTAAACATTTTTAATCATTTCTCGCCTTCAAGAATGTATTTTAATTTTTGAAGGCCTCTTAACCTTGAGTTCCACTACTTCAAAAAGTGTCAAAATCTGGAGTTTATATTTTTTTTAATTGGCAACTCCCTGGTCTACAAATTTTCGTCCAGCATTTTAAAGTAAACTTCCAGAACGGAGTTATGATTAAACATGATTTTGGCGATTAGTCATCAAGTGTTTCGCTAAGCAAATTTATAACCCTAAAAATAGCTCCTTAACTAATCAATTAAAAAACATTCTGTAATTAAACAACTTGTTTTTTCTAGCCGGACATCCAGGATTCCATGGTGCGCGTGTCCCTTGGAAAGTTGGAATCGGACGTGCTTTTCATCAAGACTGGTGTCCCCGTGTTAATCTCCATGTTCCGCGATCCGACCCGAAATCGTCGCGACGCCGTCCCTTCGACCGTTCCCTTCACAGCCGCCGATATCTTGTCCCACTGCTCCGATTGGTGTTTGCGAGTCGGCGAAGGGATGAAGGAGCTCGTCGGTGCGTTACACACTCTGGAAAAACAAGCTTGCCAAGACCTTTAGAAATTGAAAAGTCAATTTGAACGGAATCAATCAACAGTTAAAGAAATATCTTGAAAATTATGCAGCTTTTAATTTTACGGAACTTTTATAATTTAAGACTTTTAATCTTATTGCATGGTTAGTGTGACAGATTTTATAAATTTTATCCCTCAGACTTAACAACGGTGAAATTTCCTCTGTCGTTTAATTTTATTACCGAGGCAATTAAGAAGGCATATACGTTGAAAAAATCTCATAACTAAAAGACAGAGACGACGGTTGCGTCTCCTTGTGTGCCGAGAGATTTATTGCTAATGAGGGGGGGGGGCGGGGCGAAGAGAGCAGCTGATTTTCATGTAAACAATGCAGGCAGTTGCATGTAAAAAGTTGCTTTGGGTTTTGAGAGTGACCGTTCCCACTCTCCAAACGGGGCATCGCGAACCAGAAAAGGAGAAAAATTTCGACTAAAACTTCTAATTTGCAGCTAATACAAAATGGATTGATTTCGTTTTGGTGGCAATAAATTCCCAAGTTTGTGCTTTACAATTGCCATGTTGCATAAATTCCATAATAAATCTCAGAGAAAAGTATTGAACTGAAACATGGACTCATATCATGTTTCAGTCCAATACTTTTCACCGAGATTTATTATGGAATTTATGCAACATGGCAATTGTAAAGCACAAACTTGGGAATTTATTGCCACCAAAACGAAATCAATCCATTTTGTATTAGCTGCAAATTAGAAGTCTTAGTGACAAAAATCATTTACATTACTGGTAAGTGGCGAGGAGAAAAAGTCAACTCGCTCACTAGGATGCCCAGACTGTTCCCTAACTCAAACTTTAACCCAGTCATTGGTAACTTGTGAAATCCGTGCGTTTTGTAGCGTAATTTTACAAACTTTTACAAAATAAAAAGACGCATTGATCTGAGCAAGTTCACAAAATGTAGGAGCTGATTTTCCTTCAAAATTTTTACAAAAGTTTTTAAGTTTACAGAATTTATGGATTTTAAAATGTTACCAAGATATAATTTGATCTGTCAAGCAGTGCTCCGATCGGTATCGGTATGTCCCGATACCGTACCGTCGGGAATCGGAACGGTACGGTATTAAATGATCCGCTGTCCCGAAAAAAAATTCGGGAAATCCCGATTTCGGAACGGTACAAGCCAAAGTCCCGATAAGTTCGGTACGGTATCGGGATCGGTATTCCCGATTCCGTTCCGAAATTTTCGGTATATCCCGAAATTTTTTTTATTTTGGTTTTGACGTAGGAATTCTTTAAGTAAACTCTTAGTACTGCGAGTTAAATTCTGCATTAATGAAACCAGTTCAGCCTATTTTAGCCTGAGTGTCCCTGCTCAACTATACGTCAATTGCAAATTGCCATTTTCAAACTTGTGTAACTTGAAATTAATTTTGTCACAAAATTCAAATAAATTCAAACTCATGGCATCTACAACTTCTTAAGAAGAACAAGTTTGAACACTTTATTAATTTTAATTAGCAATATCAAAACGTATTTATTTAAGGGCTAGGTTCGAAAGCTTGCCTGGTCACGATTTAGTGATCTCGGATGGGTTTTACTAGGATTTCGTTGAATTCAAAATTCGACTCGATAGCATTAGTGCAAAGCAAAATTAACCTCGTGAAATATTCATTTTTTAAAGCATTTGCCATTTTAAAACAGTTTAGGCCAAATCACTTAATTATTTTATCAAAAACCACTTATAGGATGGCAAACAGATTTTGTCAAAAAATGGAGAAAAATATCACACAGTATCATATTTTACAATTTTACGTATTTTGAATGCACAAAATGTCAGATCAATAAGACAACTTTTACAAGAGTTGTCAATAGGCGGATAACGAGGAAGTCCTCTCTTGACTAAAAATTGATGTTGGTGTAACAAAATGTGTGCTATAGTATAACCCGACACTAATTAATCTTTTTTGTCAAAAAAAAATCGGGACATTCCGTCCCGAACCGTCGGTTTTCGGTACGGTACGGTATCGGTTCGGAAAAATCATCGGGACAGTTCGGTACGGGATAAGAACCTGGCTTCGGGAATCGGTACGGAACGGGAAGACCCAATCGGTACAGCGTTCCGATCGGGTCGTCCCGATACCGTACCGTTCGGAGCACTGCTGTCAAGTATCTCTTGTCCACCCCCATTATTTTCTACCTTATCCTCAGACTAGGAATTAATAACTTAGGAATAAACGTCTCTTTTTTTAGGGGAGCCCTGATAACCCAATCATGTCAAGCTTGACTTTATAATGACAAGTACCATAGATATCCTTTCTTTATTTACATTACATAATTATTTACTTGTAATTTTTTCTCGTGCGAATTACTCCTTTTATGTCAAGTATGCAAAAAGGCAATAAAATTATTGTATCTTTAAGATCGTAAAAATGTGGCGTGTATTGTTTTCTGGGATTAAGGACTATTCATCCGTTAATCACGATGGATTAATCCCCTACCTGTTCCATAATTAATTAGTATTTAATTGTTAAAGTTTCTCTGCATACAAATTTCCATGAAATTTCTCAAACCACCCTTCATACATTTCTTTTTCTTCTTCTGCTGCCCCAAAGTAAACCATCCAGCGGAAGGAGGGCACACATTTCCATTCCAGTCAAAATAAATTGGGAAACTAATCTAAATTTTTAGGAAATTTAATCCATCCCAATTTAAATAAGTGGTACATTTCCATTCTCATCCGTTAAGGTAATGCCAGTCAGTCATGCAGGAATAAAAATTTGTGAGGCGTGAACATAATTAATTTACATATTATGTAAATAAATAAATAGTTCACATTTTTTTCTCAGTTTCTCGTCTAGAACGGATCGTCACTTCCTCTCCAATAATTTGTCACTCTCACCTGACTTCCGGTGCTGGTGGTGGTGGTGACTTCATCCGTGCAAATATTTCATTTTGAAGGTGACAAAACTAGCAAATTTTCGCCCAGTTACCATTAAATCAAACTAACTAGATCTTTAAGTCAAGTCAAGTAAACCTTTATTCAACAAATGTCAGTTAATACAACAAACTGGTTTCTAATCCAATTCATGACAGAAATAATATAATTTACAAGCAACTAACTAATCTAAGCTTTAATTGTTCCACAGTCTGTGTCCTCTCCCTGGTGCTAAACACGATGAAAATTAACGACAAGAATTTGGCCGCATTCGCCTCCTCGTCCTCCCAAGTGGATCGGGAAGGTTACTTAATGAAGAAGGGGGAGTCGTCCTCGTCGTCGTCTTCCTCATCGAAAAGTTTCTCCAAACGTTGGTTCGTCCTCAAAGGGAACCTTCTCTTCTACTTTGACAAGAAATCGGATCGTGACCCGGTCGGCGTTATCATCCTCGAAGGCAGCACCATCGAACTGGCGGAGAGTGAGGGCGAGCAACATTTCTGCTTCAAAGTGACCTTCCCCACAAAGTCATACGTTCTCAGTGCCGATTCTCAGGCGTCGATGGAACTCTGGATGAAATCCCTCGCCTGCGCCAGCTATGATTATGTTAAACTCATGGCGGACGAGTTGCAGAGACAGTTGGACGAATTGTGCAAAAGTGAGTGGTCAGAATGAGTAATTTATTTGGAAACAAAGATATAATTTTATTTTCCTATATGTGAAACTCATTCAGAAAATTTGCAACGCTATACAAGTTTGGCAAGATAAGATTTCGCAAAGCTATAAAAACGTTTCTGTTACCATACCTTGTTTGATTTAGGTTCCATGAATTTTCTGAAGTTCGCAACCCTTCTCATGGACCTGAGGAGTTTGTGAAATAAAAACATGCCAAAGTAGCTGCTGGATAAATTTCCACCATTTTACCAAGTTTTAACAAAAGCAGTTCTAATAAAGCATAAAATGCTCAATTTTCGTGATGTGCAAAAGTTGTCTCGGAATGAGTATGCCCATTGTACTAAATTTTAGCTAAAAGTTTCCATTTTTACTAAATTTGATAAGCCCTTAAATCAGAGTTTGTCTTAACATGGTCAAATCCTCCAGAATTTCAATTGCAAAAGTAACTAATTTTGTTTGAATTTCAGGTGACACCAATTCCACCATGAGCGGAGACGCGAACAGGAACACGGCTCCAACTCCCACACCACCACCAAGAATTAAATCTTCAATCAAGGGCGCTCAGCAACCCCGACCACGGAAAACGTTCGCAGCCCTGCACTCCGAATTTGGGTCGAAAATCGTTCAAGATTCAAAGTCCAGATGGGACGAAAATGTCACTACGACGACGACGAAAGCTATACCAAACGTCAACATTCCTCTCTCTTCTCCTCCAGGTCATCAGCATCAGGACTTGATGAATTTCTAAAATCCTTCATATTTTCACTTTTACAAACAACAGCAAAACTTTCTTGCGGCATTACGACACATATAAATTATTGTACTAATGATTAATTAACCTGCTCACGACTAGAGTTAACTGAGTCACTTGTAAGTCACTTTTTCCTACAAATTTATTCACTATTAATCTCACATGCATAACTAACTACAAACATATATATGTATTCCTGTTACTTATTACACCACAAAGCAGCATAATAAATTACAATCAGTATTATTACGTATCACAGACACAAATGTTTAATTTGGCATTATTTAAATAGCATCAACATATAACAATTTTGATATAGTTCTTGGATTCAGCGTGACAAATCCAGTCTTTTTCGGATCGGGTGAGTACTGAGGTTCCACAGTGATCTATCCCCAACCTAATAAAGCTTTAGGTTAATGATATCATTAGTTTATCATTAGTGTTAATGATAGGAATAAATATGCGAATTGAATTTGCTTAACCGCTCTAATGCAAATGAAAAATGAAAAAAAAACTGAAAACTTAATGAAAATTCTGCTACATAGCTTAATTTTAATCAGTTTTGTAGCAAATTTAGTAGCAGAAGTGGTAACAGTAGGAAATTTTAGTCGAGGAAATGCAGTTTTACACAGAAGTAAAAAATAGTGAAAGTTGCGAATAGCTTTTTTATTATTTTAGTTAATACATATGTCCGAAAAAAAAGTTTTGTCATATTTTTTGCATTTGCTATTATTTGTTATACATATAAGTAAGCAATGATCAGTTTCATACATACATACACATGTATTTCAACGGGTAAAATAAATTTCATTAAGTATGTAATTATATTATTGATTAATTTATAAATTTAATTAACAATATAAATAATATTACAACTTAAAGTTGGATGACGGGAAAGGTGGATTAAAAGATATTTAAAAGGTACTACAAAACTTAAGAAAACGCCACCAACTAACTTCATTTCTTCTCCGTGCAAATCTTACATGCTGACGAAGTGCATTTCTTCTTCTGAACTGGTCCTCGTTCACGGAGATAATCCCCAAATCCATCGCTGTCAGCATCTGGCACGGTTCCATCCTGATAGATCCCCAAGCTTAATATCTCCTCCTCCTTTACTGGCTTCAGAGTCTTCAAGAGGACCCCACTAGCATTCACTTCCTTCGTAAGGATCATATTTGGAATACATGCAAAGTGGAGCTTGACCCCAAGCAGGACACACTTGTTAATAATAACGCTGAAATATTATATTTACATAATGAGCACGATTATTATGACAGACTTATGAATGAACGACAATAGTAAATAAAATATCTCACCCCACACGTGCACCTGGCCAAGAAATGCTAGCCGTATGCACACGGTAGTACATAAGCGCATCCATGATGCGCTTTATTTCCAGACCACTCCAGAGCGGCAAAGTAAGAAAATGCTTCTGAAATTCTTTCAAGAACTCGTCGTAATATATCTTATCATCCCGCGTAAGTTCAAAGGAACTGGAATCCCTCTCCTTCATAAGAAGCTCAAACTTCCGAAACAGATCCTTGTTCCTCTGTTCCAGGGTGGATAACCGCATTAGTCCCAGCATCCAGCAGGCACTGGCTCGGTTCAGAAGCATGGGATGTGGAAGTCTTCGTGCTTCAAATAAACGCGTGAAACTGGCCAAGTCTTTGCATTCTTTGTGATGTAGCTAAAAACATATTAGAATTCACTCTGAGACTCATTCCAGGATTTTTGTACCCGCGTTTGCAAACCAGGAATGAAATAGGTGGAGCATTTCTCTCAAAAATACCTTTTTGCAATCAGGACACACGGGCCATTTGCACTTTTTGCAGTCAGTGGTATTGACTATACCATACTCTTGTTCAGCTTTTTCGACCAACTTTTCCTGATTTACGACGCCACATTGAATGCACGGGACGACATCGATGACGGATCCGATAGACTTGGGATTCTTGTAAAAGGCGACGCTGCAAAAATAATTGGCAAATAAAGTAATATGATAATGTTCTACAAGAAGAAAAAATGTCAGCAATACTGATTAACTAACGTACCATGGGATTTCGACGATTATTGACATATCAGCCAAGACGCTGTTTTCAGGAATGTCGACTTCGCATCTCCGCAACCATTCGATCTTCCTTAGTCGCCCGATACTCATAAGGCTCGCAGTTGTGGCCATCTTCCTTTTTGCATTTTTCCGAACAGAAGACGAAATTCTGAGGACAAATAAAGTGACAGAACACTCCCCCAACATAATCTTCGTTCTCCACGTTCTGCCGGCATCTCTGGCAGACTGAACGATCCTTTCCACAAGGGCCAGATGCTCCCTCCTCGGCTGTAATTTGCTTCAACGATTGGCAAAGATCATCAATTCCCCGGTCCTGCAATTAATACAGCAAACCTCATTCATTCATCCAGGTAAGGTAAGCGAATAAAATGTCTTAAATGTAGTAAAAGAGTGATGCTGTATTTTTTCCACATCTCGTCGTTGCAGAGAGCAATGAAGGAAATCAATAAGCTGCTTGCCCTCTTTATTCTGCAACGACGATTTTATAAGAAAAAGAATGGGTAAACTCACGGACCCTTGTCAATACTACCACGGGCGTTTGAATTTGAAAATTGGATACTCTTTGCCGTGCCATTGGAGATTCGTCACTTGGAAGTTTTTCATCTCCGTCGACAACTTCTTTTTTCTTCTTCCTAAACCCGGTCTTCTTGCTTGCCTTTGTCTTCAACATTTTTCTAAATTCTTGCTAATAACTTTAAAAAGTTAAACAAAAACAAAAAATCAAAAAAAAAAGGACGAGCGAAAACGATGCCGAGCCAGGCGAGGAGCGAAGTTGACAGAAGAGCCTCACTCGGAGTAGCGCCAAGGTTCTGGCCATGCTTTTTTGGCTGCTCACTCTCCCGATAGGGCGAGCAGGCAGGGCCCTACGGATTTTGAGGGTCGTAAAAAACTAAAAAGTATTAAAAAAATGATGCACTGGCGGCGGAAATCGGGGGGAACATATCAGGACATTACCATTGTGAGATTGTAGGACGAGGGCTTATTATTATAGTGGATTTTTCTGAATTTCTGAGATGATGCCCCTTTTCTGGAATCTTCCAGAAAGAAACCAATGTGGAGAAGAAGGTTGTCTCATTTTCACCGTAACCGGCTCATTTTTGAGAATGTTGATTGCGCAAAGAGGAAAGGTTTTTTTCGTTTGTGAATTAATTATGATGACGAGAAATTAAATTCGGAAATCGGAATGACTCACAATTTGTAAAATTTATTAATTGGTTAGTTTAGACGTCATATGATGAATTTGTGTCCAAAAAGGATGCAATGTAAGGCGGGTGATGGCCAAATTTTGTTTTGCATTGGTCTTGTATCGTTTGACTTGCCAGCCGAATGACGGACGACCTGTCACGACCTGTCACGACATTCCTGAAAATCTGCAGGGCAATCGAACTCATCAAATCGCTTCCAAGAGTAGAATTCTCAACTTCTCGAGAGCCGGTGAAGTGACGTGGAGCGCTCTATCGACTCCTTCCAAGTTCAAAACTCTGCCCATGCATGCTGGACAACACGACGTAATAAAGTGAGTGTCGTCGAGATTTACATAATTATTTTAAATGATATTTGACATGATAATGAAAAAAAATCTGAATGTATTTGCTGTGATATGAAAATGACTTTGGTGGATGTATGTATGTACCTTTGAGACAGAGACCAGTTTGGTAAATTTGAATGGTGCCATTCTGTCGTCCTTTTTCCTGGAACTTGTCCAGTTTTTAATCTTTTTCTTTAAAGTTTTTTGAACCTTTCGTGACCTCCTCAACCCCACCTCCAATAATTGTGTGGCCATCAGCCATTGGCTGGTGAGGTTGAGGAGACCTTCCCTTTGCCAGAAGTTGGCTTCGGTTTTGGCAGTGAATATGCCCTTTTTAAGTGAAGTTCAAGTTGAAATAATTTTAGTGTCGACTCACCACTACGAGGAAGAACATCGTAGCCTCTAAATTGTCCCTCGTCTCATTTTACACTCTAAATTTGTAATAGTTGGCTTATGTGTAAAATAAATGACACCACCAAGTAATTGATTGTGACCACACCGCCGCCTTATTTACGCCTCACACGGTCACATTTCGCCCATCGCCCAGTCCATTTTTAAAAGTTGATGACGAACAATTTATGCCGATTGCCGTTATGTCGATAGCCTCTGAGTCGAGCCATAAGCCGACAAAATTTAAAATAGGAGACTATGTTATCACATTATCCCGTATGACACGTAAGCCGAAATGGATAGGTCCTTTTCGGGTAATCAACAAACATGATACAGAATATGGGTTAAAAGACCTACGGAAAGAAAACCCTGATTATGACTGCCCAATTATAGTAGTTCAGGGTACTGACCTTAAACCTTACCCACCTGAACAGTACAGGGGTGACATCTCAGAATACGAGTCAGATGACCAAGACGACTACGAGTCTGTCGATTCGGTTGATGACTTTGAATTTTCTATTGACTTGAATGTACACTCTAAAAGCAACTACAGATTAACTAAGAAACCTATTTTTCGAGCCCCAAACAGGTCAAACTCTTCCGTTGGAGTCCCGCCACCTTCGAGACAGAGTTCCCGACCTTCTTCACACACAAATTCCCACAACTCTAACCCCCCAATGGATAATAATGATGATGCCCGTAGTTCAGAGAAGTCGAATTCACATAATTCTCAATATTTTAATACTTGTAGTTCAGGTTCTTCGTCGCTTGAATCTGCTTATTCTGTTTATAGTACTTCGCCAAGCGTTTCTGTCGCCAGTGGGACCTCCCAAAACGAACCCCGTATCGATTTTGACCCCACTCCGTCTGAAGAGTCTTCAGTATTCGAATCTGAACGAGAACAAACAATTTTGCGTCGTAGCACACGAACGCGTTATCCTCGATCTCGCTACTCTCCAGGCGATTTTAGACGTTAAAAATGAAAAAAGCCGAAATTTTGCCGAATTTTTACATAAAAAACTTCCTATATTTTTATTATTGACTTGTTTTTCAATTTTAAACCAATTTCTGTTAATTTTGTTGTTTTTTTAAATTTTTTTTTTACTGTAAAATCCCAGATTTTACCTTAATTTTTTTTACTCAATACCACAAAATGTATTGTATTTTACTCCTCAATTTTTTAACACACACACTACTTTTATCTACACAGACTAACTTTCCAATTTTTATACACACAAAATGTGTTTGCAAGTATACACACGTATTTTCACTCAAACAGTCAATTTTTAAATCATTCCCGTAAATTTTGGTGTGTATACATAATAATCTTGTCACACAGATATGCCGAATTTTTTTTATTTTTTTTCCGTACATGTCAATTTTACAAACAAACTGCCGAAGAGACGAAAAATCTGTGTGAAAATTACTAACCCCTACAATTTTTTATATTTTGACCATAATACATATTAATTTGGTCGTCCAATCTTGTTTAATTTTTACAGCTAACTCCCACACCAAGAAGAGGACGATCTCCTCAAGTCGGATGACGACGACTCCGACAACACAATCTTCCCCGCATCCCTATCTACCACGATGGTGACACTGGCCATCCAGCCGCCCCAAGACGACAACTCCACATGGACACGTCCGATTTTTTCGCCCCGTTCCTCTCAACTTTGGCCCCACTCCACGGTAGGGACTACCGCTACTTTCCCGGGGGGTCCTGAGGGAACTATGCATATCATATGCATCCTCCCCTCCTATCTCTTCCTCGTCTCCATATTCATACATTGATGTCTCGACCGGCCACTCACTCCTAAATTATCCATACATCGACTGAAGGACATCGTCTCCTTCAGCAAGGACATATACTGTCCTCCATCCAAGAATCCTGGCAGACGGAGTTCCGGCGTCTACCAAGACGTATCTCCTCTCTCCACCACTGCCATCCTAAAGTCCCCCATAATTCTACAGTTTCCACAACCTCTAAATATCTTTTGGTTTCTTGATACATAAATGTAAAATCCTCCGGCTACGTAAAATAAATTGATAACCAGTTGCTCTGTAAAAACTATAACTCTCGGGGGACGCGTATTACATTTTGGTGACTTATTTCGAGTGCTAAATTCCGATAAAACATTAACTTTCGTGTATCTCACATCATAAGTGGGGCTGCCGATCGCACATACGGCCTTACGCCTCCAAACTGTGTGGTGTCCTTCCGGAACATTCATCCCAGTCCGTCCCGACTGCACTCACCTCTGACCTACCAAGCGCCCACCGGAAGACCAACGCCCACAGACGCATGTGGGATTTTTGGTAGTTGTAATACGCGAAAGAGAGCAAAAATATGTTTTGAAGAGTGGTGCGAGGAATCGAACCCCGCGTCTCCCGTTTGCCGGACGAGCGCCCTACCACTAGGCTAACTGCCCTTCTTCACATCTATTACTCTCTTTACAACCACCAAATTCCACGTATTCTCTCCTACAGTTGCCCGGAAATAGTTTAGAGTGGTCCCCACTCTATAAGGGGATATGGGAGAGAATATACTTGCACCACCGACTGCTCAGCTGAGGCAACGCATGCTGATCTAGCGGTGGTGGACAGAAAGGGGATGACGTCTCATGCCCTGCGCGAGGAGCTCACTGCATGGACGGAAATTGGGGTTTGGGGATTTTTGGGGGTTGGGCTTCCGTTTAACTTTGAGAGGGATCGAGATCGAACAGCTGTTCCACCACATGTGGGATTTTTGGTAGTTGTAATACGCGAAAGAGAGCAAAAATATGTTTTGAAGAGTGGTGCGAGGAATCGAACCCCGCGTCTCCCGTTTGCCGGACGAGCGCCCTACCACTAGGCTAACTGCCCTTCTTCACATCTATTACTCTCTTTACAACCACCAAATTCCACGTATTCTCTCCTACATTTTTAATTGGATTCGCAGTCAAACACGGTCATTCCAAAGAACGATGTGTAGTGGGACTTGTCAACAACGCCAAGGAGGTGATTGGTCGAAATTCTAAGCATCTGGGGGGGGGGTTACCTTGGGGACTTTGTGCTTTGCATTGCATTGCTTTGCATTCATGTTACATGAATCCATTGAAATGTCACAATTTGCAAACTACAAAGTCCCCAAGGTAACCCCCCCCCCCAGATGCTTAGAATTTCGACCAATCACCTCCATTGGCGTTGTTGACAAGTCCCACTACACATCGTTCTTTGGAATGACCGTGTTTGACTGCGAATCCAATTAAAAATGACAAAGTTCTGAGATGGCGAATGATTGGCGACTCGAAGACCACGTCTGATCTCACGACGGTCACGGAATATGATAATTTTAATCCGTTTTTCGGATTCAGCGGGCAAGCTACCTATGCGATATCGACACAGATAAGCCACAAGATTTCAGGAGGAAGAGATATCACGTTCCAAAGTTGCCAACTCCCAAGTATACATTCCTTGTTATGGGGAATCATTGGAATTGGGGTCAAGCTGGTCACATTTCCAATAAAAAATGTACATAGGTCCACTCCCACATTTCCCAGGAACATTTAACATCTCCATTTTTGATAATTTATTTACAATTAGTACCAATTTTTCGAATGTTTCCAATTCACATACTACTTTTTGTTATAATGCGAATTCGAAACATTCGAAAACTTGGTACTAATTGAAAATCTGTTGACAAAAATGGAGCTATTTTATGCTCATGGGAATTGAGGGAGAGGACTTGTACACATTTTTCTTAGAAATGTGACCACCTTGGCCCCATTCCAATGATTCCCCTCAACGAAGAATGTGTAATTGGGTATTGGCAACTTTGGGATGCAATATCTCAGCCCTCTGAAGGATTTTGCATATCTGCATCGATAACCTGCAGGTAGTTAGGTCGTGAATCCGAAAAACAGGTAACAAGTTTTATATCTTGTGATCGTGGGGCGATAAGCTGGTCACATTTGTAACAAAAAATGTTCTTCAGAATCCACTGTTAAAAATAATCATGATATGATCTGCCAATGATGTATGTCAATTATGTGCATAGCATCAAATATTAGACCACCAACTATTATGGGTGGATTTGCATCAGTTTATTAACCTGCTAGGTTATGCATGCATTATGAATGCATTAATTGTACTTGCTTATATACGACATGACTTGATCTTAAATAAAGTAGTCGCTAAATGTACTCGTTGAGCAGATGAGCTAAACCCTTATTTTGAACATCCACGACCTAATTACCTGCAAGTTATCGATGCAGATATGCAAAATCCTTCAGAGGGCTGAAATATTGCATCCCAACTTCTAATCACACATAATGTGTGACACATTGCTTGTTATGGGGAATCATTGGAATTGGGGTCAAGGTTGTCACATTTCCAATAAAAACAACGCGTACTGCCATTCACGCATTTCCCAGGAACATGAAAATTTTAGACTGATAGATTTACAACTCGTACCATTTTATTGAATGTTTCGAATTCACAAGTTCATTAAAGGGACTCAAACGCTTAATAATATCAAATGAATCCCCCATCCCCAGAGCAAAAAAAATGAGATGATGATTATCATTATTATGCGCATTGATTTAATCGAAATAATAAAATACTATAGAAAGTTAACCAAATTAATTGAATATTTATCTGTTGTTTACTAGACTTTATTTATTTACTTTTTACACCAAATAAAAATTTCGCGTATGAACAATTTATCTCATCCTCTCGTAAAGACAATGTATCTGCCTATAATTATCGAGCATAGGACTAATTTCACCCACTAACTATCAATTAAACAACGCAGTAGCGAAGACTAGGATTTACATAATTTAAAATTGATTTCCGTGGATTCTTGGGTAATTATTTTGGTGTGGGTGTCGTTGGTGCTGCCTTCTGCTCAGTGGTCGTGCCCTTTGCGCCGATGAAGAAGCCTCCCAAAATGGCGGCGACGGTAAGGCCTTGCGCCCCGATTCTGGCTCGCATCATGTACTGTGAGTGTTGTGAGCGACCTTGGCGAAAGCACCAGAGTCCGTACGTCAAAGCAGCCAGAGTGGCGACAGCACCTGTAAAAATAAGGGGAAAAGTTATTAGGCCGGTGGTACAAAAAAGTGGGACTTTGTCGTGACATAATTGTGGACAATTAGATTTAAATCAGATAAAACAGTGCTTCGCCAAAGACAAAGTCTGTTAATTAATAATGTGTTCCCCGGTTTTGGAAATATCACCCTCTAGATTTTTGGGTTAAAAACCAATTATGGATTATCACAAAAATTAGGTAGGTCAAAGTTTGATTGAGTTGGTGTATAGAATTGTGACTTGGGAACCTTTGACATTCAATAATTATTGAAATAATGGTAATTTTTTGTTGATTTTTAACCTCACTCCGCAAATTGATAACACATGTTAAAGGTTTGTCCACAATAAACGGCTTTCAATTTCACTGGAAATAGCTTACCCAAGGGGACGAAGGGGTTTTCCTTAATTTTTCGACTCAGCTTTCCCGTCGTGCCCTCGACGGGGAAGGCATATTCGCCCAACGCGTCTTCACGAAATCGAATCCACTCCAACTCCGAGTTGAAGTGGGGATCCTTTCCCCCGCCGCTCCCCATCCTTCTGAAAGACCAAGTTTAATTAATCCACGTTAACTAAATAAGTAAGTATTAAATGTTACACATTCAAATGTCAATTAAAGTCTTCTCACCTTTGGAGGAAAAAAACTGTCAAATTATTTAAATCAGATCGAGTACAACGTCAACCCCGCAAAACTAGCCAATTAAGTTAACTGAGGTCACCAGGATGTGATAACTTTATTTAATCTTTCAATTTAAAATGTGACGACGACCACTACATTTTTTTCAACTTTAAATTCTACCCATTGGCCGAGTCGTAGAAAAACAAAGGCTTTGAGATTTTAGTCTCCCGCAAGCAATGTGAGATTCCAAACTGCATTTCCATGAGAACTGGACTTTATGAGAAAAAAGTAACTAAATTTCCAAAATTAAGTAATGAAAAGGATGTCATTTTTTATTTAAATATTAATTTTCGGCATAAAATTATTTAACACAATTAAGATAAAATTTAGCACATTAATTATTAAAAGAGCCCTTCGTTCGAATAATCGACTAAACATTCTATCCTCGTGACAGTCTTGAACATGCTGTCTCGAATGATTCCTACGTCTCTAGATACTTTCTCCATCGGCTCTTTGAACACCTTACTGCTCTTCAATTGTTTTCGATAAATCTGGAAATCAAATTATATTTTTTTAAATGATGGAACATTTGCATAAAGAATATTATACTAAATTAATTATGAGTAGTTTTGGTCACCTTAAAGAACAAGGCAAGACAGGTCATGACGATTTGTAAGTGTTGTTTCCTCCCCACCGCGAAGGTGACGAGCTCCAAGAAATTCATGAGGAGTTTTTTCGATCCACCACAATCCGGATCCCATGACCAAATTTCCAAGTCTATCTGCGACGGACCCATCCCAGCCAGTTCGGATATCAGGGTGGTCGCTAAAAGAAAAATGAAACGGTGAAAATCAAATCAGTAACTGTGAAATTAGCGTTAAAACTTAAGAGAACAAGATAATTTTGCCGTTATATTTTGCAAGCTAGGAAAAATCTAAGTCAATGAAACTGTAAAAGTTATATCTGCTCCTGAATTTGACAAAAGTTTGAAGAGGAAAGAATCGTTTAAAAAATCCAATTTATGCTGTTTTTTTGGGCATTTTTGGCTTTATCCCTATGGTAAATCATATGTTAAATTTCTCGTTCATAAGGGTTTCCCCTTCAAAGTTTTGGAAAATTCAGTTTTCAAGTTTCTCCCATTGACTATAAATGCCATAAATTTGCAAAGTTTGCCACAAAATTAACACAATTAATAACTCTCAACTTTAATTTAAACCTTTCCTACCAATCTGATTAAACTGGAATGGATCTCGCCCCAGTTCGCTCAACTTTTTAGAAAATGCCGTAAAGGGGACGGCATCCAGGGTTTGGAGAGGTTTCGACACGATGAGGGAGGTGGACATTCCGCTGAGCACCTTTTCCAAATCCAGGTCGACGAGATTTCGCGTCTTCTCCTTTTCCAGATCGGACAAGATGAAGGGAATATTTCTCTCCGGTTTGAAAGCTGGAGCGGGTTTGTTGCGGGCCTAAAAAATCGTCAGTGATTCATTTAATAAATTATAATAAAACTTAAGTACTTAATTGATGCTTTAATTTAATTCATGACGCAAATTTTTCTCACTTTAATCGTCTTCAAATTGAGTAGCTCTTTCCAATGGAATTTTGGCAATGTTCCCAATTCAATGGCATTTTGAGTTGGGTCCGTGGAATTCAATATTTCCGAGTCTATCTGTATTTTGACGAGTTCTGAAATTAAAAAAATGAGCAGGAGTGGTTTTATTTAATTCTGAGGATTTTATTTTAGTTTTTAAATTTACTAATTGAGGGTGTGTAAATGAATTTCATAATTAATTAACTTGAATATTGAAACGTTACCTTGGCCTTTGACTGGAGGCATTTGCGGTATGACGTCTTCCAACCGTTTCGGAATATAGTCATCCGGCACCTTTGTGAATGGTGGGAGTGGCGCAAAGACAGCCAAATTGACCCACAATCGAATCCCAACCTCGTCTGCGTGCGTCGTGACGAGAAAGTCGCCCCTCGGAGTGTAATCCAACGAGGTAATCGCGGTCGGGAAGTTGCGAAAAATGTCGACCAAATTTCCCGTGGGGACGTCCCACGTGAACACGCATCCGTCCGTGGTGGCCACGGTGACCCACTTCATATCGGGGGAAAAGGCACCATCCGTCACGGGGGAGCAGCAGTGGTCCAGAATTCGCATCATGGACTGCGTGCTCACGTCGCAGATCGTCAGGCTGAAATCGGCGCGGACCAGACAGGCCAAATTTGACGTGCGGCGAGAGAACACGGAGCGAAATGGGGCCACCGATGTCTCTTTAGTGATCTCGGCTAAAGACGGGAACTTGTGGTAGGACAGCGTCACGCCGGCCGCGATGAGAACCGTGGACTCTGAGGCGCTTAGAGCAATCCCGGCGATGTCGGAGGTATTTGTCCCCCTGGAATAAAAGTGATGGTTAAATAACTTAGGATGGAGGTCTCTCCGGGTATTAGTGTCCATCGATCATAAATTTGATTAGTATGAAATTTGCGAAAGACACGATCTCCAAATGTGCACGTTTGCTGGAGATATTTACCTCCGAAGAGGAGAAAACGCGTAGTAATTTTGGAAAGTGTAAAATTTGTCGACTTTAAGACGTGCTTTCTCCTCTTCGGATGCAAATATCTCCAGCAAACGTGCACATTTGGAGATCGTGTCTTTCGAAAATTTCATACTAATTAAATTTGCGAATTAAATATCACTAATTTGCTAAAAATTGAAGGGCATACATAGGATTGGAGACTTCCACTGTTACTTGGTAACCAAAACAATGTACGCAAATTAAATTTTGCAAATTTAAAACCATCCTTACGAGCTGACGACGGCCGTTGACTTGAGTCTCTTCGATTGTAAGTTGTACACGTGGACTTTGCCCTCCTTAAAACCGACTAAGGCCCACTGGATGTCTGTCGTAATTGCGACGCAAGTGATGGCGAGGGTGTCATTTCCGGGAAGAATGGGTTTCCCTCGTTTGGAATTTTCAAAGGAGAATGTGTACAACTCGGAGGCGTTGTACTTGTCGAAGGCTAGGATATCTTCACCGATGGGTTGGTGGTGTCCGCCAACTGGAAAAATTGCCAAAAACTCTATTGTATTTCAAAGGTAAAACATGGCGAGGATTTGAGTTGGAGAATAAAAATTAAAAATTTGCCAAATATAAAGTTTCCTGGAAACTCTTGAGCTAACAAGACTGACAATTTGTGACTAGAAATTGCAAAATAAATCCTCTCCAGAATTTTTAAAATTAAATTGCCTAATCTTATTTTATCGTAAAGCTAATCGAGGAACTGATTTGATAAATGAATATAAACTGCATTTCCAACTTGTCTAAGCAAAATTTCTTTAGACTTTCTACTCACAATTTGTAAACGAGTTGACGCTGAGGGGCTTATGTGTGCTGCTAGTGGACGGAAAATTGGTAATTATTCTGTTATAAGTTTCATTATAAAGATGGAAACTTCTGAGCGTGTTGTCCTCTCCGGTCGTGACGATGGTGGGACAGTCTTCGCCGTGAAAACGGGCCATCGTTGGAGGCGAACTGTGTCCTGCGCGTGTGTTCAAGAGACGAAATCCGCCATCAGGTCGGTCAAATATCCAGACACGGATCGCATTATCAGCCCCGCTCGAGACAAAGATTGGTTCGCCCATGAACCCAACAAGACCGGAAACGGGACATTTGTGAGCCTCATTGACGAACGAGATGACCTCTCGAGTATCCAAATCCCACGCGGTGAGTGACCCTTTAACCCCACCGACGAGGAGGACGTGACGTCCATCCGTCATAAAGGCGAGACTCACGGGTTCCTCGAGGCATGTCAAGTGCATTAAGATTTTATCGTACTCGAGGTTGAATAAGGAAACGTGACCGGATGCTAAGGCGACGGCGAGGACACCACGTGCAGGGGACTGGAAGAGAAGAAATGTGAAAATTTGAGTTTTTTTTAATTAGGAGCTTTTCTAGATTGTGATAACTCTGCATATTTTTAAATCTTATTTAAACGTTTTTATGTCGTCGTAAATAATGAGGCAACTCACGCAGGCCTTGGTAAAAGTGTGAAATCTGTAAATTCTGTAAACCTACAAATTTTTACAAAGTTTTATTCATATCTCGAAGAAAATTAGATCCTAAATTTTTAAAATTACTGAAATCAAGGGTTTCCTTTTATTTTGTAAACGTTTGGAAAATTATGGCACAAAACGCGCAGATTTTACAAAAAACTGCGTGAATTGCCTCAATCAAGGTGGTTTTAATGAGCTAAATTTGTCGCGATTTTGTATGCAAATCGTGTCAATTTGTATGATAAATCCTTTTCTATTAATTTCTCACCTGCATTAAACTATTGATCCTGGTTCCTTTGAAGGTATCAAACTTATAAATTAACTGATTGGTATTGATGTTCCACAGGTAGATGAATCCCTCCGAGTCGGAGAAGATGACCTTGTTCTGGAACGTGAGCGGATGCAGGATCGACGTCACGTCAGCGTCCCCCACAGGCAGTGAGACGGATCGAACCAGTTCTGAAATTTAAAAAAAACAAGTATTGAGAGTACAACGTGGTATTTAGCATCTCAATTCATTAAGGAAACTTGCGAAGATCAAAATTCACAAATCTGTGCAAACCTATTTTTATTTGGTTTGCATAGATTATATGAAAATTATAAAGCATTTAATAGAGCAGATGAATTTGTGAAATAATAAAAACATGCCAAATTGCTGGGTAAATTTGCGAAAAAAGTTCATGGTTAAAAGTTTTGCGAAATCTCACAAATTCATAAACTTTTCCTCATAAAAATTATACATCTTCTAATCGTACGACTTGCCTTCCGTCTTGATGTTAAAGATGCACATGACACCTTTAGAATCCACGGAGATAAGGTTTTCCGCGAACGGGAGGAGATGCGTGATATCAGAGGCATGTTCACTCGTTGGATACTCGTGGGTCAACTGGAAAATATAAAATAAATGGACAGTTAGATTTAAAGCAGATAAAAAACAGAGAAAAAAGTTTTTACTCAGTTTTGGAAACATCACCCTCGAGATTTTTGGGGTAAAAATCAATTCAAGAAATGGGATTATTTCAAAAATAAAATCAACTCGCCCGTTATTCAACATTCATAGTTTAATTTGAATTGTATAATAAAGAAGGTGATGCTTGGAAACTTTCACCTTTTGAACGAGTTAATTGTATTTTAAAATAATCCTACTTTTAATAGATTTTTAACCCAAAAATCTCAAAGATAATATTATTTCACAAAAGTGATTGTGTTCTTCACCTCTGTTCCACGACGCCACGCCGATATAAATTTCGCCCCTGGTCCCACCGTGTAGACGTGATACGTGTCCCCAGCCATGCAGCCGATCTCACCCCCCTCCTCGGACGAAGAAATGTGACGTAGTTGCTGGCTCTGTAATATCGTACAACAATTTTAATAATGTCTAAATACCATCTTAGTCTTAATTTTAAATTCCTTAACTCACCACATATGTCGAGATTGACCTGCCGGCACACGTAATCACAAAATTCTCCCTTCTCTTATGAATATATCGGAGGATAAGGGGCACCTGGGAAGAAACGAGGCCGATATTCTTGTACGGGTTAAAAATACGGCTTTGTGTGACACCAGATAACAAAACTGCACCACCCCCATGATCACCACCACCACCCTCCTCGTCATCCCGGGACACCACCACCTCCACCTTCTTCAAACTATTATTTTTATTCTTCTTCTTCATAACGGATAAAATTATATGACAATTAATTAACTAATTACTCCGTTAAATAAAAAATAACTACAATCTGCAAAAATTTATGTCTCGTGTCTCAAAACTGATCGCACATGCATCGCAAAATTCACTTGGCGCTGGTAAACTCGATGTTCCAGCGGAACGACGACGGCTTTCCCGGCCGCGGTTTTTCCCTGCCGGGTTGCCCATTGGTTCTTTTCCGTGTGGGGAGGATCCATCCCGTGCTTGGGTGGGGGGCTTATCCGTCAAAAAGTGGGGGGAAGGGTGACCCCGATAAGAAAAAGGGTGACCTGGGTTGACCTCATGACCCAACGCGGTGTGTGGATGGCCTTTGGAAGCCGTGTCCAGCGAGATAACCACCACCGCCGCCGCCACCACCACCACGACGAAAAGAAGAAGACGAAGACAAGTGACGATTTGATCATCATTCGAGAAGTGAAGCCAGAGGACACGCTGCTTGTGCTGCTGCTGCTGCTGCTGAGGAAAGTGCGAAAATCTCGTGCAGAATTTCTGGAGGAAGGATCTTTTTCTACATTTTGGAAACATCAGAGGTGAGTAAATTTTGAATTTCTTGTTGCATGAGAGCATCCTGGTACGGGGGATTTGGGGGGGGGGGTGAGGGAAAAAAGACGGGAAAAAAAGAGTTCTCTCCCCGTAACATGTAGTGGATGGAGGAGAGGAGAGGAGATTTTTCCTGGTGTGAAATTTGAGCTGATGTGAAATAATGTGAATCATGGGCATTTGTTTGTTGTGAGTGATGGTTAGTTTGATAAGGAAGGGGAAAGATAAGGTGGTGGTGGAGGGAGATAAGTGGGTTTAGACTTGGAGGGAATTTTTGGTGGTGGGTTGGATGATAAGTTTTCCTAAAGTTGGAAGGAAAAGAGGGTTCAGCCGTTATAGAAATAAAAATAAATCCGTTTTCTTATTAATTTGAACCCTCTAACATACTTATTTCTGCATTAAAATTGTGCTTCATCATATTTTATGCCGGGTTTGTACTTACAATTGAGAGTGTATGACTCAGATTTTGAGCAAGTTCGTGTCAATCAAGGACAAATTTAATTAATATGATGTTTGCAAAAGACAATGGTCACGTTTGGCAGATATATTTGCATGTGAAGAGGAGTAAAGTTGAGAAATTGTACATTTTCCAATTTTACTGCGTGTTCTTCTGATGCAAATATCTCTGTCGAACGTGCCCATTGGGAGATGGTGTCTTTCGCAAATCTCGTACTAATTAAATTTGTGACCGAAAATGTAGTCAAAATTTTAGATCGTATGCTGGGAGACCTCCATTGTTAGAAGAAGGGTCTCTAAATAAATAAACACTACCGAGTTACACTTTTTCGAACTTGTTTTTATTTACGATTCCCCATTATTCCAAGGTCTTAGCAGAAATGTCCCAGAACTCGTCCCCATCCCGCTCCGGGATGACTAAGGAACAACTCAAGTCGATGTTGATCGAACATGGGATTTCACCCCCGCCAAACTCTGCTAAAAAGGTTGGTAAATTTGTCACATCAATTTTTCTAGTAATGAACGAAAGAACAAACTAAAATATCGGGTCTCCTTTGCAGGAAGAGTTTCAGCGGGTGTTCGACCAGAATTTTGGTGTAGGTTACGTTAAGAGACAAGGGGGAGAATTCTCTTCTGACGATGAGGAAGTTGACCCCGAGGCTGAGACGGAGGAAGAAGATATCCTCGATGATGACGACGAAATGGGGAGCATGACTTATGAAAAGCTTGCTAAACTTAGCAACTCTGAATTGTATACGGCATGTGTCGGGGCCTTCGGCAAGGATAACGTTGGCCCGGTTATGGGTAAGTGTCAATTATACATATATTCACAATTTGACAATTTCGCGTGATAATTTACCTGCGATTTTTTTTTTTTTTTTTACTAAATTTCATGCCAAAAAGTCACACTTTCTCTAGTCTAAATCTCTCTCGACGGGAAATTAGTCAAATATATTTAGCACATTTTACGAGGGAACCTTTTATAGTGCCCGGAGCTCCCAGCATATCCACTATATACATTAGACGCAGTTTTTAATACTAGTCCTATGATGTGACAAAATCTCCGTGTCAAAATGACATTTGGTCACGTGGTGACGACTTTAGTGACGCGCGGAACGGTCACGGTCTCCATGCTTTTAGTAGTGCAGGTACCCTTTCACCTCTTCACTACACGCTCCACACTCATCTCACCGATGAGACTGGCATCTAATTTAACTATGTATATTTACAATATCATTACAATTTATTTACCATTTACAAGTTTTCAATATTGTTTTTTCTCTAAAATATTGGAGTTTAAAAACTATTCGGAAAAATATAGCAACTGGATTTGTTCTTCAAAAAGTGCTCGTGAAAATTTTGCAACTTTCAAATTCGAACGCAAAATAATATTGATAAGCTATGAATAGTAAATTGTAATGATATCGTAAATATAGTTAAATTAAGTACCAGTGTGCTCAGTGAGTTAAGAATTCAGTAGCAAGATGAGGAGCGTGTGGCGAAAAGTAGCTGGGCTATTGAAATCATTGGAGAAAATGACCGTTCGGCGCGTCACTAAAATCGTCACCGCTTGACCAAATGTCATTTTGACACGGAGATTTTGTCACATCATAGGACTAGTATTAAAAACTGCGTCTAATGTATATAGTGGATATGCTGGGAGCTCCGGGCACTATAAAAGGTTCCCTCGTTAGTATGATGCACACTTTATTATAAGCGAGAAACCCTGGCCTCTTGACAAAATAGTTAAGGAGGCCGTTGGTTTCTAGCTTATTTTGCTCTACCCGCACAGGGACTAACTAAATCACTTTGAGTATAATTAAATTTTATATACGAAATTAGTTGCGAATCTTGATTAAATTTCATGGAAACAATGAACACTTTCTTTGTTTCAAGAGACATGAATTATGGAAATAATTATGTTTTTTATAGATAATACAAGGTCACTGTATTTACAAAAGTTTGCCACGCATATGGGCCTCTCGCCCAAGGCTTCGGCTTCATCAACCGTGAATGGTAATGGAATCACAAATGGAGCGTCCAACGGATATTCTGACTCGGACGAGTAAGTCAAAGATATGTTCATATAAATCAATTGAAATTGTAATAATTAATTTAATTAACTAAAATTATAGCGATGCTGAAGTTGCTGAAAACGCTTCTCAAACGAGCAGCCGCGCTAGTGGGGCTTCATCTCGCAGCAGGGGAGCGGGTCGAGAAGGAAGTTCATTGCCAGAGGCAGATGAAAGCGTGCGAGCACGCGGTGGATATCGGCGCTCGGGTAAGTAGTTCAGATTATTTAGGCAATTCACCCAGTCCTTGGTAACTTTGTAAGTTACCAAGGCCTGTGTGAATTGCATTATAGTTTAATTTGCGAGTATTAATTGGTTTCAAAAGTAGTATTTACTTTTGCTAAAAAATTATGAACCAATGAATTCTTTTAACATCCCAGACTCGTTAAATTCAAGTTATAGCTAAATTTCCACTTGTGTTTTTTAAAATAGAAACGCCAAATACTGCTACTACTACTACGGCTTCCCCAAGAAACCACTCTCCCATGTAAGTGAAAGGAAATATGAGTATTTTACTGACGAATAAGTGAACTAGCGAATAATTCAAAATTAATAAATAAACTAATTTATAATTCTAGCTTGGGCGGTGGTGGGTTGACCATGAGCGCGCGTGTGAAACAGGAGGTCGAAGGAGTATCATACTTCAAAGAAAGGCCAGGTTACGTGTCGATGACGACATCCAAGTTCCTGCCTATCAAACCCATTAAACGGAAGGCAAAGACGCCAGAGAAAGAGCCGGAACCTTGGTCTCCAGCTGTGCAAAAGATTGCAATGGTCTTCGCCATTATCGCCGTCCTACTCGCCCTCTACTGCACTCGGGTATGTATATAAAAAGTAGAAATTTCATGGGGGTACTCGTGAATGAGTTACATGTAGCAAATTTGTGACGCTAAAAAATGAAGGGGTTTGCAAAACATGATTTAGCAAAGCTATTAAAACAATTGTGTTCTCCTATTTTGATCTGGTTTCGATAATTTATCTGTAATTTCGTTTCTCTTCGTTTTCGAGGAAAACTTTTGCGAAAGCTTGGCAAGTTATGTTGTTATCCTCAATTTGCGAAGGTTGCCACGAGTACGTTTTATATGAATGTGCAAATTAAGCCTAAATATCGAGTTTGTGCTTAATTTGATATCCAATTTAGCACCGAAATGAAATTTTCTTTTTCTCTTTCTTTCTCCAGGGCACCATTTTCGCTCTCTTTGAGCACCATGCGGACGATGATGTAGGCAACGGGGACGAACTCGACGATTACTTGGAGTCATTAACCAAGGAGGATGCCGTTTAAAGAAGTCAAAGTATCAAGCTTACCCTCACCTGTTCGAACGCGGAAGCCTAATTAAAAAAAAATATTTATCTTTTTTAAGTCCTATTACATATAACGTAGCTATTGCCAAGTAACGTTTTGTATTTTGTACTTACTTGTTGTAGTTTTACTAGAAATAAGTAATTTTAAATGTGTAAGTACCCACCTGATCTGATATTCAGAACGATATGTCATCATTCCCTGTACGTTTGTTTAGTCCATGTCCATTTTTGGGTAAAAAAGACTCACTTTTTATACGGTTGTGTTCATCATCCTTCAATCAGATACTCATCGCCACAACCGCCGCCACAATTTTGTAAACTGAATATTTTCAGAGTAGGTTAGTCAATTTGTTTACTAGGAAGATTTTTCTATGCAATTTTTTTGCCGTCCCAAAAAAGTTTCTTATATGTATTCATGTCAATGTAAATCTCGTCATGTTGTATGTTTTTATACATAGTTGGAAAACGGTGCAATTTTTTGGAGATATAATTTATTAAGAAATCGGATGATTGATACAGATTTTCAGTTTTTATTTGAATGATAGTTCCACCGAATGTTTTTACATTTATTTATGTTGATACGTCTGTTTTTTTGAAAATGTATGTATTGATTTTAATTTTAAAAATTGATTTGTTTTCGAAATTTTTGTGCATTATTGTCGTTCACTTTTAGAAATGTTTTGTTTTTGCAAGTAATTTTTTATGCGTGTTACTGGATTTGTTTAAATTTAGAGAGAAAAAATGTACTTGTCTTGTACTTGGAAAGATGAAGAAAGAAATAAAAAGGGTATTAATATTATATATCTTGTGTTTAATTAATAATTTATTTAAAGCATTGTTAACCATGAAACGATTTAATGGGTTAATATTTAAAATAAACCAGATTTGAATAAACATCGACAGTTTACATACAGAAGAACGAACTAAAATTGTTGGTTATCTATCAATATTACATATTTTCTTGTTTAGGTAACAATTTATTTAAGGTATGTAGAACTCATCGCAAAAAATCATCAAAATCAGTACTTAAATAAATTATTTATCTTCTGTGGGAATTTATTTTAAAATTCTGAACGACAAATTTGTAGTTAGTATAAATTGATTAATGGAATAGGAATTAGGTTTTTAAGCCAGTTTCGATAAGTTCCAATTTTCTGAGGGCTTCTTCAACTTGAAATCTAATCCTACAAAAAACTATAAATCCGGAGTGTATTATTAGGAACGGTGGCCAGAATTTTAAAATATTTAAATCCCCTCAAAGTCGAGAAATTATTTAAAATGTTCTGCTCTCTTTTTCTCGTAGTTTTGAAACGCTGGGAGAAAGTTGGTTGCGTCCATTGCACGAGTTCGACATCAAGCGTGGACTGTGCATCATAATAACTGCAGATTTATTCACCTTGGTCCGTTTGGATATGCAACCAGAAATCTGAGCCCCGTGTGATTTAAGTGTGATGGACAAATTGGCCTTCCTTCTCGTCATGGCGAAGTCGTCGTCACTGTTCGAGCGTTGCATTTATGTTGGCAGAAGGGAAAATAGGAGAGAGACGCGAACAGAGTTTTATATAAAACAGAATGACTTTACCAACTAAAATTCGTCGTGGTCAACAAGGCAACATAAATTGTGTCATGTTTATTACTTAATAAGTCAGTTATGGCATTATTATCAGCTTTTGTACAAATTAGAATCTCATTATGATCCATTTAGGAACTTAGAAGCTGTCTCATTCTTTTCAGGAGATAGAAACATTATTGTATATTGTGCTTATCAAAAAATTGTTAATTTTGGTTTACTACTGAAACCTTCAACTTAACTAGTAATTACTATTTAATTATTATTTAGTATTTATATATTTTTAAACACTATGTATTAATAGTAGTATGTCATACTAATATATCTCATTCTCATTTAATTCTCATTCACTCCTTCCGATAAAATGGATGGGCGCACCACTGGCTTCACCGATGAGTTGTAGTCGTTCTACTATTTCCGGTGCCTGAATTATTAGAAAATTTAGCGTAAGAAAATATTTATGCTTGTAAATTATTTTATTGAGCGAGTTACCAACTCATTTATCGTAATTCCTACGCTTTTGAATGATCCAATGTGCAAGATGACATCTTGAAAGATGTCAAAAATGTTATCCATCGTGTTGTGAATGTACGGAACGCCGAACTGGACTTTTTTAACTCCTGAAATTATTACGACCCATTATTAATATTAATTAATTAGTAGAATTGAAAATAATTATTCACGGGCTGATTTTAACTTAACTCCTACCTTTCAAAACAGAAATAGCTTGGAGGGCATCAATCAACAAGGCGGATTCCTTCACTTCCACAGAGACGTTGACCCGTTCCAAATCCCACATTTCGAACGGTTTCATAAACCGATTGATGGCGGCAGACGTCCACAAAGGCATCCAATCGAGAACCGTTGTCGTTATGTCGCAAGTGAAAAAAAAAATGTTATATTCAGCCTCAAATCCAATTCCTTAACGGCGGGAAATAAATCGATCATTGTTCTTCCGAATTCTTGCACCATCCAAGCGGGTGAATCCATGGTCAATGCGAGAGAGTGGACTCCTCTATGTCGGCTCCACAATTTTAGATGGGAGAACAACGACGACTTCTCTACTCCGTTTCGGACAGAGAAAGATCTTAATTTTGGCAAGTGCTTCTCATTAAAAAAGTCACCAATTTTGTAAACATCTACGGCATGGATGGCGAGAGAGGTCAGTTCAGACATCACTGGAACCTCCTCAGCAGTTTGGATCTACGATGCATACAAAAGATATTTAGTACTGATCAGCAACATCGAGTATATTCAATATGTGCATATTTCGAGTATTGGGCCGACTCATGACAACGTTCCCACGTATTTCGCAAATTGTTGCGAAATTTTTCAAAACTTTACCCAGCTTACTTTACAGCAACTTTACTTTGGACGTTTTTTATTTGATAAAAAAATTACTTCCGAAACTTATTGCCTACATCATAAACGAAAGAAATTGTAGAAATCCTCGGAAACTAAATTAAAACAAGCTAGCACATCAGTTTGCATAGATTTGCGAAATAAGATTTTGTGCATCCCCTAACAACGCAAATTTGTTGAGCTTGGTAAATTTCACATGAGTTGCTTGCTTGCGACGCTAAAGAAGACGTTGTAGTGAGTACGCCCATTGTAAAATGCTTATTAAATCTTTACCTGCTCCGAGGCAACATAGTTATGCATAGAATGGTCCAATTCCAGCTTGATTAAGGAGTTCTTAACTTGTGACAACATCATGGTCACATTGAGGTGACGGTAATGCTCATTGTAACACTTAACTAATTTAAATTTCAGCACTTTGAGACTGGTGCAGCCGTCCAAATTAGGATAGAAAGTCGTCGCGATGTCTAAACTGGTCAAATTGGGGGCACAATCGAGCCAGATTTGGATCAGGGGTCGAAATTCATTGCCGTCATGTTGAAAGTCTGAGAGGGCTTCGAACTTGAGGGATGTCAAGCTAGATTGAGGAGGGAGTTTTTGATATTCCTGGGCTGGAATTGTGTTGACGCTATGGCCTCGCCAGAAGCGGAAGATCCCCACGTGTTCGATTTTGGTGGATCCTAAAAGCCTAATTCCTTCAAGGAAAGCGGAGATAAATTCCTTCTGGGTGACGAGGAATTTAATTTCACTAGTTAGTTCGGACACTTTTTCTACATGGGTGAGAGCTCTTATCATTACTTCTGTCTTCTTATTTGTCGGAATGGACGAGTCAAATTTCTCCGATATGAGGAGCCGCCGGATCAGTTTTTCGTTGACAGTGGTCATCTTGGCTGGTTCGGACCCCTCGTAGGAAAACAGCTTGTTCACCTGCAGAAGAGCCCGTTTTCCTAAGAAAGTAGCGCCGACGTCGTTCCACTCTCGACACACTAGCCGAGACGTCTTCAGGTCGGGGAGGCCGAGATTGCCGAAGATAAGGTCGAGTACCTGGTGCAAATTCAAAATTGTTGGATTAAGCGGGACAGTGCAATGAATTATTAGATATTTGAAAAGCAATTAACCAACCAACGGATTCGTCAGGGCTTTAGACATAGCGGAGTTGGGGTCAACAGGCACTTCTTGAGAGTCTGTAATTAAACACAAAAAATTAACATCTAGAAAACTTTAATTTCTACGACAAAAGCAGCATTTACTATTTTGAAAACTCTTACCCTTTCGTGAAGAAGCTGACCGCAAAGTCATGTGGTCCCGATTTTTATAAGTCAAATCCACAATTTTCGCCATATTGTCAAATAAGTGTGTCGTTCCTGGAATTAGTACAATATATTACATTAACACAACACCTTCTTAAATTAAGAATCTTAATCAAAAAATAAGAAATGTGAAATGATGAAACAGTAAAAAAAAATTAGTAATATTTATTTACGTATCCAACCTTACACAACTTTCAAGAAGATGACGGCGTGCTTCTAACTTTGTCGATTTTACGATGTGGCGTAAAATATAAAGTGTATTGATGATTTATTTTGAATTGTACGAGTAGTGAGTAGTTATAATTAATTGGGTGCCACGTTTTCAATTATCTGCCGTTGGACTTTTTAAGTTTGTCTTCGTGGAGTTGCATTGCTCTTCATTGGTTCTCCGTCTGTCCGTTGGTCCGCACCATAGATCTGCACTTTGTTAGATGCGTTCTGAATTTAGTTCCATGAATTTTTGCTTATGGATTTGCATGAATTGTAAGTAATTCTAATTGCAATTGTATTGTTCCGATTCATTCTTAATTAAATCGGTGATATAATCAGCGGACTAATATGTATTTATGACAAAAACTAGATACGAAATGTGTAAAAATAATATGAATTTTAATATTCACTTTAAAATGGGGACAGATCTTTAAACAAACTATTCTTATAAACTATTGATTAACATGCGAAATGAAAATAATGAAATTTTAATAAAAATTTTCAATTTTATCATCAGAATAAAATTAACATTATTTAGAACGAATTTCTAGGACAACTAAATATTAAACTGGTATCGATTAAGACTTGAAATGTAGTTTTAATAAAAAATTTCCTGTTTAAGACTAATTAAAGTTTGACACGTGAGTGAATTATCTAATCTGATCTATCGTGTCGAGCTTGGCGGGATAGACGGTGCAGGCTGGGTAAGAAAGGTGTTGACACGGTCGACGATTTGGGTCGCATTGTGAGCAGAAATGCCCAATTTTAGGAACCACTCGCCCACTTGAGTCAGATTTTGGTGACGTTCCATCGCAGCCTGAGTCGTGTTGGGGTTCAGTTTCTGGTTGGGGGCGCGGCTGCGGACGATGCGCTCCATCTTGAAGAAGAAATTTAAATATTAGAGCGTGTAATTAATTGTCATAGGGCGGATATGTATTTATTTTCAAATTTTTCATTTGATAACGAACGATGGTAAAACTTTGTGCGTGTGTTCCTAAACTCGAATAGATTACACAAATTTCAAAATATTTTTGCATATTGTCACATATTTCTAGGTTTTCAGACATAGTTCTAAATATTTCCGCTAATATACGGAAATCTTTTGCATATTTTTTTAAAAAAATACGTATATATTTATTTTGTAAATATTTCAAAGGTGTGAAACGAAATTTGTTTCTCGTAGAAAGTGGACTACAAAAAATCCAAGGTATTAAATTCAAATTTACACATTTTGTGAAAAGAAAATTCTGATTTTGTGTGCATATATTGTGAATATTTTGCCGTGTTTTTCCAAAATATTTTAAATACATCTTTCATCGATTTTTCCTAAATACATAACCGTCCTCTGTAAATTAAAGTTGACTTGAGTGTTACGTTACGTTACCTCAGCGCTTCGATGAATCAGGTTACTCGGAAGGCCGATTTCTTGTGCCACTTGGCGTGCAAAACTGGACACGGAGACGCCATCAGTCAACTCGTAGAGGTAAGTTATTCCCCCCGTGGCACCGGCGTCTTGCTGGAGATACTTCATCCTCTGCAACTTGAGGACGTTCGAGTCATCGAGATAGTTCATCATCGTGTTGAAGTGTGTCGACACGAAGGTAACGGGACACTGGTTTTTCCTGTTGAGAAGATCGTTCACACTGGCGACAAGCAAACAGAGTCCGTCGGTTTCGGCGGTCCCCTTGCCAAACTCGTCAATGAGGAGGAGCGACCTATAATTCAAGTGTCCAACGTTTTACACACCATGATTTACATGCATACGTAAACTAGTTGCACCAACCGGTATGTAAATTATTAGATGTGCAAATAATTGTGAGCAAGCAATAGATGGTGTGTAAATGTATTGGTGTGCAAATCATAGTGTGAAATTCATGGTGTATAAATTAACGGGAATCACCTATCCGTGGAGGTCCGTAGAGCGAGTGACATTTGATTCAGGTCCATCATGAAGCTAGAAATTCCTGTGGAAATAGATTCCGGGGCGTGAATTCGGGTACAAATCCGGTCGAAAGTGGGGATCTTGACGGACTTGGCGGGGACGAAGGATCCACTCAACGCCATGATGCAAATGACGCCGACCTGCTTTAAATAGACACTTTTCCCACTAGCATTCGGCCCGGTTAGCACTACGACACGCTCCGCTTCGAGAAATTTTGTAGTGTTGGGGACACATCCGCCAATCACGTCGACGAGCGGGTGTCGTCCCGCGATGATTTCGAATCTCCCAGGCGTCGTGATGATGCTGGGTCGGACATAGCTACTGTTTTTCGCCAAGGTGGACATCGAAATTAAACAATCTAGGTCAGCCGCGAGCCTGCCAATTCTTAAGATGACGGTAGCCTCGGATAAGATGCGTTCCGAGAGGTAGATCATAATTCCGGTTTCCAGTTCTAAAATTGCGACTTGACAATCGCCCAAGATAACGTCGAGTTCCCGGGTTCGTGGCGTTTTGTAATACGCGGAATCTCCGGAGATGAAGGTGAAGTCAAAGTTGTCGATTTGAAGGTCATCCTCAGTCAAGTTTTCACGCCAGAGGCCGATGCTGAGGAGATATCCGACTTCCGGGATGTAGACGACTTGACACCGGGAAACATAGCCGGGGAGAGAATTGAGTTCTTCACGGGCGACGAGGGCCAAAATGTCAGGAAGGCAGGAGAGTTGGTGCTTCTTGGTGTCGATCCTGTCGTCTATTCCGGCCCGCGCGACGATCCGTCCGACACGGATGGATTCTTCGAAGTCGATGATTTGCATCATTTCGCCGGTCAAGGTGCGTAAAATGGATAAATGGGCGGGATTCCCGATTTCGGCGAAGGCTGTGACCTAATGGAGGATTTGATTTATTTTTAAATTCTGGACTACAAATTTTTAGAGCAGATCGTTCCCAATTTAAAAAAAATATACACTCCAGATTTTGACACTTTTTGAAGGATGAGATTCAAGTTTAGGAAAGCCCTAACAAAAATTGGGGCTCATCTAAACTGGCTTCCATTAATCAACTTACTGACTACAAATTTGTCGTCCAGGATTTTAAAATAAAATCCCAAAGCTGAGAAATGATTAAAAATGTGCTGATTTTGCTGATGAGAGATCGAGTCCTACCTCGCTGGGCTGAGCGGCGCAGATTTCTCCGAGTGTAATGCAGCTGAACATGGTGCTGTAGAGCTCTTTCCATTCCGCGACGGAGGCGTGGAGAAGGGTCAAGTGATACAAAAGTTTGGGGAGATTTTTCATGGTTTTTAAGCAGTCTTTCGCTGCCTTGGTGAACTCAAGGTTTCTGAGCTGGTTGCAGTACTCGATCACGTCGTAGCGTCGGCGGAGTAGGGAGACATCGCGGGAAGGGCGGAGTAGCATGAGGCGCAAGGCGCGTGCCCCCATTCCGGTGGAGCAGCCTTGTTTGAGACAGCTGAATATGCTGAGACCCTCCTTTGCGCCGATGTGCATGCCTTGTTTGACGGAGGAGGGGTGCAAGTCAAGCGAGAAGATTTGTAATGATTTCCACGCAGTGTCGTCGACCATGACGATGTCGTCCCTGTAAATAGAAAAGGCATATTTACAATGGAGGTCTCACAGCGTATGCTCTCCTATTTTGGCGAAATTAGTGTCAATCTATCACAAATTTAATTCGTATGAAATTTGGGAAAGACACGATCTCCCAATGGGCACGTTTGGCGGAGATATTTGCATCCGAAGAGGAGAAAACTCACAGAAAATTGGAAAGCATAACATTTGTCAACTTTTCTCGTCTTCTGATTTAAATACAATCTCTACAAAACCTGCGTGTTGGGAGATCGTGCATTTTGAAAATTTCAGATTAATTTAAGTTGTGATCGATTGACACTAATATGGTCAAAATCTGTGAGCATACATTGGGAGACCTCCATTGTCAGTAGGATTCACGTTATCAGTTTGGGAAATATGATTTTTTGGTTAAAAATCATTTCATAAATTAGTCTTATTATTTCAAAATAAAACTAACTCGATAGCTCTGCCCGTTCAAAAGTTATCCATGGTCAAATTTTTATATTTTTGTGACACTTCTGCATTCAGTAACTTTTGAAAGAGTAATTTTATTTTTGAAATAATCCTAATTTTTTGGCGTATTCTTGTGCAAAAAGGTTTCAGGTTGTTATTTCGCAAAGTGAAAATGCATGGGCGAAATCATGTATATAAATACTCACATTCCACACGGGCTAACGCTCAAGACGGGGACTATTCCTTGTACCAATTCGATCTGGAAGAGTTCTCTCCCTCGCTTATCCAAATATTGGAGAAGTGCGCCCGCAGCGCGGACCGCTTTTTCATTCCCCAACGGGAGGAGAGACGAGATGAAGAGGTTGTGCTCCTCGTCACTGCTGTCTTTTGGCTCGTACGGGACTTTGATGGCGAGCAAGCGATTCTTGCAGCCTTCCGGAGAGAACAGTTTCGACTGGAGGAGGATAAGCTGGGTGTGTGCTTTAGGTTCCTGTGGGTTATGGGGTGGTGGTGCAGATGATTCCGATAATAAGGGCCGTGTCACTTCCTCTTCTCCACAAAGATCGTCAGCAAGCTTCCGAAAGTCGTCGTCTTGTCCGCCATTGATGAGGAGGCATCTAAGGAGAAGAATTTACATAATGTAAAATTGATCCAATTTGGGTTTATGAAAGTACCAGTGTTTTGGGTGCAAGAAAGCTACTTTCTTGGATCGTAAGTGAAATGGATGGTAAATTGGCAAAATGAATGTATAGGAACCAGAATTTAACCTCACAAACCTGGGGACAATTTGACGATATAAAGATCGAAATACGTAAAAATCTGGCCCCGCTTCCGCAGTATCGGCTAAAACGAGGAGCTAAATAAAAAAAGACTAATTTAAAAAATTCATATTTAAAAAATTTTATCAAATTGTGTGCCCCTTTAAATTCCTTACCTCCGATGTATCCAGATGATAACAAGCCGCCCCAAGTTTCCCACCAGCATAAATGACGGACATTACGGTCTACAATAAAATAAAATAATTAATTTTAAATTGAAACTAATTGCAAAACTCACATCACTTAACGTATCCTCATCGTCCTCATCTCTCCCTTCACCACGGAGTCGTTGCCGTCGCAAGACATTGCTTAACTCTGTGCTACTAATATTCGTCAAGTGGACGACGGATTCGGGCACGTCGTCGACATCGTCGCCCTCCAGTACGAGACGGGACATGGAGATGTCCCCCTCTAAAAGTGAGGCCACTCCGTCGTCATCAGCATTGCTGGTGTATGAGCGATCTTGGTCAACTTCTTGCTGCTGCTCATCTTCCTCCTCGTCTTCTTCTTCTGATGACGATAAATCTGGAAACTGGAGAGAAAAGTTTGACACTGCCGGGGTCAACGGAGGTCGTCGAGGCGTGATGTCAGGGGTCAGAGGAGGTCGTCGAGGCGTGCTGTCAGGGGTCAGGGGAGGTCGTAGAGGCGTGCTGTCAGGGGTTAGGGGAGGTCGTCGAGACGTGATGTCAGGGGTCGGGGGAGGTCGTCGAGGCTTAACGTCGGACGTGGCGACAATGTCGTCGTCGTCGTCACTTCTGGTGATGGTGGGGGTGGACGGAATGGTGGGGGTGGGGGTGGACGGGATGGATTGGGACATTGTGACGATGGACTGGAAGATTTAATCTTGAAGATTATTTATGTAGCGTTACGTTAATTAGGATTTAATTTACCTACAACACCTTCATGAAGAGACTCTGGAGAATAAATTAAGTTTTAATTAATTAATTAATTAGAAATTAATTAACGAAGAGAGAGTAGAGTTGAAAAGGCAATTGATTTTTTTTGTTTTTTTTTTGCAGATGAACTGTGAACTGAAAAAGTGAAAACCCAGGCAGCCTTCTCTCCTGACCTGACCTGACTAAAATACCATACAATTGGTAAAAATCAATATTTTTCATTTTTCTACTGGTAATATTTTGAAAGTTAAATATTAATTACGCCATTATTTTATTATTTTCTATAGCACATTATCCGACGCATGATGATAAGTATACATAAATCGGAATGCATGCGGGGTATTATTGTACACTCGGTTCTCCTTATTTACTCCTTTCTTGCCCCAACCCAGTCAACAAAAATATCAAGTTTGTGCTTTAATTTAATTAATCAAGAAGTGAAGACAATTTTATTTACAAACAGTGAAAAGTGAATTTGTTAGAGTATGTAATTAATTAAGGTAAGTAAAAATTTACTCGGGTTTATTAATAGTTACTTATTTGTGCGAATTTCTGAGCGAATTCATCATTTTGTATTTATTATACACTTTGATATCATTTTTCGCAATTTTTTCACGGTTTACATATTTTAAGGGATCTCAGTCCTTTATGGTTAAGATGAATAATTGCAAAAAGGTACACACAGAATAAAGTAGATTAAGCTATTTAAAACGACGGTGGAATTTCAATTGAAAATAAAATGAAGTTAGTATTGGGCGTAGGTTTAGTAATTGCTCAATTTAATTAGTAGAATTTCATAATTGGATAATCCAATTTGGATTTATAGCAGAGAAATAGTTCCGTGAGAGATCTCCACTGTATTTGCACATATCATAGTTTAGAATCTGGCTAAGTTTTTACTGGAGGAGAGGAAACAATTATTATCTCCCCAAACTAGCAGCCTTTGTTAGATTTTTGGTCTGAAAGTAAGTATACAACAAGGATTTCGCGATAATTAACAGCAACAACAACAAGAACTGGAACTGAGTTATATAATTAGTACAAAAAAACTTTGTTCGTTAGTCATCATCATTCATCACGGTTGGCCTGAGGATGCATAGGTTAAGCGTGACGAAATGGTGACGTCCATCGGCCGTCCAGTATTTATTGTTATGCATGCATTATCAACTTGAATATTGCATTGCATGTGCATGGATGTGAACTACAGTAAAAATATTTACACTCCAGTCCAGCAACAGAGATAATTAAGTAGAGGAAGCGACGTGATTAAGATTTTGGAGAGAATAATATGTTACAAAATGTAAAATTAGATAAATAGTTGGACATATCTTTTAGGCGTTATTCCAAATTAAAATTGTGATCTTTCACCTCTCGTCCCCAGGGTTATCACAGATCAAAATCGTAACCTACCCCGTCTAACAAACCAAACTACCGATGATAACAGATATCTGCCTCCACGAGACAAAACTTAAATACCTTGAAAAATACTATCGAGATTTCACTCATATATGATTCATTTGTCACTTATGACCTGGCGCCGTGACCTATTGGCCTACATGGTAGGATAGCGAACTCCCTTTAGATATCAAATATCCGGAAACTAAATAAGCATTAAAAAGGTTGGCGAGACTTATCATCGTTCTCACACAGACAGACATATCGATCACAAAAATAGCTTCACCATTCCTTCCTCTAAAGTTGTACATGCCCTTCAGAATTTTATCCATCAAGCTCCTAAGGATACCATGCAAGCAAACTATTTTTTGCACACACTTTAGCCCGTGCAGAAACGATGTGCGTCATTCTTTAAGTACTTTTGGTCCTCGCACAGTTGTTCGTTAGTCATTGACGACGACCGTCCCATTCCTCCTGTCCGATCCCCCATTTACTTATCATAATATCGCCAAGAAGAGTGAGTGAGGTGAAGTGAACACGAAGCAATGAGATCACAGCTAGCGTTCATTTTCGGCGAGTGAGACCTTGGTTACTGAGATTGTATTGCAGGTAGTCGAGTAATTTGGTTTGGTTGGTGAGCAAAAAATAAATACATAAATTCCTTCCCATCCATGCCACACTGTAATAAGCAGACTATTAGTTTAGTCATCCATCCATCCTAAGTATCTACACACTCTTTTGTTATATATGTATTCCGGTCAATTTTTATTAGTGTCTGCTAAAAAGAGGAAAATATTTTGAGTCAGATACCTAGATCAGAGACGTGTAGCTTTGTTAGTCATCATCATTACTTATGGAGTGAGAGTGATCCCCTGATCTGATTAAGAAATTAGTTTTGCATACTTGCAAAAATTTGTGCTAAATTTTCACTAAAAATGACCAGCAAAGTGCGAGTTTTTAATTTTTAAAGGAGCTTGTGTGTCATTGAGGAGACGGCATTATTACCGCGAGCGAGGCCAGTAGTTTGTTTGCTCGATAAACAAATAATAAGCAGGACGGAAAATTATTTTGTTTTTGAACAGCTGGAAATTATTTAATAATTTTGCGTGTAGTTAAATAAGTTAGGTAAGTCGAGAGAAGAAAACAGTTTAAAGAAAATCATCTATTTCATCTGTCCAATTAGTAATATTGGTATTGCGCCGCAATAATGTTAGTGATTGTTATGATGGTTAAATTGTTAATGGTGTAATTTAATTTTTTCATTTGGATTTTTACAGAACGAAGTTTACATTTGATGATGGATATTTAACCGTATTTTTTGGGGAGACAGAGAATGCCCAAAATTGGTGGATTTTTCCATGAATATTTAGTAAAATAGGTGAGTGAGTGAAAGTTAAATGTTTATTCAGTTTAACTTTGTATTGAAGCAATTCACACAGGCCTTGGTAACATCGTAAAATCCGTAAATTGTGTAAATCTACAAGCTTTTACTCATGTTTGGAAGGACAATTAGCTTACAAACTTTTGTAAACTTGCTCAGATCAAGCTCGTTATTTTGTTAAAGTTTGTAAATTATTTTACAAAATTCACGGATTTACGAGTTACCAATGACTGCGTTAATTGTCTCATTGATTTTTACGAATTTTTATTATCTAGATTTGAAGTACTTTTATCAAAGATGGGTGAGAAACGATCCCGTCAAACATTTTCGATAGACGACGCGTTTGAGGAAGAACACACCGATGCGATTCGTGTTTACGGGGCGACAACGACGACGGAGAGGTCTCCACTGCGCCCACCTTCGAGTTCGTCGGGTCGTGTCAGTTTGCCATCGTCCATGAGTGTGGCTGGGGCGGACGCGGTCTCCGTCCACATTCACGACCCTCCTACCTCGCTCTCGGTCAAACCGATTATCCGCGGCCTTACAAAGTTGAAGGGAGGAGATGATGTAAGTGCTAATTAGCTGTTGAGGCAATTTAAGGAGGCATTTTTAACCTTGTAAAATCTGAAAACTTCAAAGTTTTTCGAAATTTTACAAATATTTCGAAGGAAAGTTAGCTTACAAGTTTTTGGAAACGTATTTAAATCAAGGGTGGCTCTTTATTTGGTAAAAGTTTGTAAAATTATTCTGCACAACGCACGGGTTTTACAAGTTTTCAACGACTGTGTGAATTGCCTCAATTATTGTAAAGTTTATTAAAATTTCATATTAATTTTGTCCCTGTTATGTTAATAAATCTCATCCTGTATTGCAGTCTGTATCGAAGGATAGTGATTCTTTAATCACGGAAGAACTAGAATCTTCCTACGACCCAGCAATGCCTTGGTTTTACCACCCTAAAGTTAGAGAAAATTGGAAAATGGTTCTCGCCGCTTTCTTCTTGCTTGTTATCGGTCTCGGTAAGAGAAGCAGTAATGAATATTCATTCATTAATATACATCATTAGTTATGATTTGGCTAATTTCTTTCTCTAGGCCTCACCATTGGTGGCATTGTAATCGTAAGTCTGCCAATAAACGGGATTCAAGGCGCTGTATTTATCTTCGCTGGAATTATCTGCCTCACGCCTGGCGCCTACCATTTGTTTTACATTTACTGTGCAGTGAAAGGAAAGCGAGGCTATGACTTTTACCATCTCCCTCTCTTCAACTGACGTCAAGAAATTAAAAAAAGTGACAAAGTTAGCAATTTTACGTGTTGTGAACGAAGATGTTAAATACCTGCGAAATTCCAGTGAAAATTTATAAGGAGTCAAAATTCAAGAAATATACGTAATTAATTGAATAGCTTGTTAAAATTAGTTTACGCAGCAGGTTGTGGTTCCTACCCAAATTGAAATTATTAATTAGTTAGGTAATTAATTAATTAATTAATAGCATGCCTCGAATTATTTAATCTCCTCGTTCAATTAATTATAATGAATTGTTCAACTTTCTCGGGTTTCTGTCACGGTGGGTACTAAAATCCGTAATAATTTGTACGCAATATGTACTAATTAATGATATCTTTCACGACTCACGTGTGACTTTGTTTTTGTAGGAAAGAAAAAAAAACGTGTTTGGTTTTAAGTAATAAAAATATGCAAATACGTAACACAGCACAATCGAATAATAATAATAATGAGAATACCGTCCGACACTGTGTGGATGGATGGAAGTATGTTTATACTGCGAAAATTAGTTAATTAATTAAATCTTGTACAATTAGGTTAATTTGCAGTTAAAAATCTGTTGCATTACTGCTGCTGCTACTACTCGTCTTTGTTAGCCAAATGAATTGAGATATTATAATTAGTCTGAAAACACAGAAATCCGAATTCAATCTACGTACGTGTAAACCGATGATAATAATAATGTTTCAAAGTAATGAGGCATTTCACGTCCGCTTCCGGAAGTCCGTAAGTTTGATGAAACTTAGAACAGTTCGAGCGTAACTTTTTCTTGCGAACTTACAAAAAGTTGCGAAGATGAAAGGCACTTTTTTGGCTCGTAAACTTACTGATTACGAACTTCCGAAGCCTGACGTTAAATGCCTCAATAGTTGCTAATACAGAGCGTGAATCAAGATACAAAACTCACTTTTGTTTTTGAGATAACAAGTGTTAGAGACATCTGGGATTACTGAAATTTGTATGTACCGTACCCAGATAGTCAGGGAACAGTTTGCAAAATAACTCTTAGTTCTGTGCATCAACATGCCCCCACTCCCCCCCACGGAGTGCGAGGTAGCCGTAAAAGAGTTTTCCAATGATGAATTGTACCATAAAAAATTGTTAAGAAAATGGCGACAATTGAATTCAATGCCAGTTGAAGCCATAAGTCCAGTGTATTAAATGACACTAGCATAAAGAAGCAGGGATCATTGGCTGGAGTTCCACCTCCACCGAAGTGGCGTCCAAGATCAGCTAGGATCGAGGATGTGTTGTACTATATCGCAAATTTCATCAATAAGGAAAATCCGTCATGACAGAAAAGTATCCAAAATGTTGGGGATGAGTCAGGCAATAGTTTTTAGGGTCAGTCACTCTGACCTAAATAGATTAAAGCGGAGGAGGACCATGTGTACGCCCCCACGCAGTCTTACATCATGTTTTTCAAAGCAACTTCGCGATAACTGAATGAAAACTTAATTTCCAGAAATAAATTTTGTACTGAAATTACTCTTGACGAGTCGCATGACATTATTCAGATAGATTATTTTTGATTTTGGTACTTTAAGCAGAGATTTTCAAGCGGACTGCTCGGGCGCTGAGTGGGTTTTGGAAAACTTTTCAAAACGAGTGGAACAAAATAATAATAATAGATTTATTTCAGCACACAAATTTTGTCAAATAATTTACAAAAATGATCAAACCCTATCTAGTAGGAAATATCTTGATCATCTACGTCGCTTAAACAATATCAAGCTCATCTTGATTTAACATAAATATATTGTTTTACAAATAATAGTTCGAGTTGATTAAATTATTTCATCAATAAATACCTTAACTTATTTCATCAATAAATAGGTCCTTAACTTATTTTTGAACGTAACATAACTCAGTTCATCCTTAATGTCATTAGGTAGTGAATTCCATAATAATATTCCCCTAAAGTTAAAAGAGTTTCTCCCAAATTCTGTCCTTGGCTTCATGGTACTACGAAAATTATTGTTGCTCGAGCCCCGAGTCATATGATTGTGAAACTCAGATAGTTTACAAAAATAACCGTCAAAAAATGGAACATTATTGAGCTTAACAATTTTATACATAATACAGAGTGTACGAAAAATTGACATATCCTTTGGGAATAACCAATTTAAATCTAACTTTATATCGGACGACACTGGATCAAACTTTCTTTTGCGCAACACTAATCGAGCCAATGACCGAATAACTCTTTCTGCAACAATAAGGTTTCTCTGTGAGGCGACACCCCAGACACAAGACATGTAATTTAAAATTGAGATTGCTACAGCCACTCCAATAGTTATAAGTGATTTTTGTGTAAAATATTGCCTTACAGTGTACAAGCTTCTTATTCTAAAATAAGCCCTTTTAGCCATGTCATCAATATGATACCTCCAGCTTAAACGAGAATCAATAGTTAAACCCACACATTTTAACCTGTCACACGGAACAATAGTAACACCACTAACAGTAACATTAAAATTGGACATTAAACTGAGATGTGAACGAGACCCGAGTAACAACATTTTTGTTTTACGGTCATGAAGTGACAGGCTATTATCCGAAGTGTACCGTACAATATTATTCATGTCTTCATTTACACAATTTTGTAACTCTGCTAGTCTTCTGATGTGTCCAAAATAAGCAAAAGTTGAGTCATCTGCAAAGTAGTTAGGTAATGCATATTTTAACGCTTTCGGCATGTCATTAATATACAAAGAAAACAATCTAGGACCGAGAATACTACCAGCTGGAACACCCGCCATAGTTTTTAATACTTTTGACTTTTTACCATCTACATCAACAAATTGTTTTCTGTCTGACAGATAATCACGTAGCCAGTGGTCAGATATACCATACAAATCATGTAACTTTTGTAACAATTTTCCTCTATGAACAGAATCAAAAGCCTTCTTAAAATCAACAGTGATCAAAACGCACACCATTCCCTTATCCAAATTCAGACGAATCAAGTCCGTGAGTCCTAGTCCTAAGTGCTCTGTACTGTGATATTTACGGAAACCGAACTGAGAACGGCACAATATTTTATTTTCGTCTAGATATTTTTCAAGTCTATTGCTGAAGACTTTCTCCATCAACAGCAAAAGATAGGGCGTTAGAGTTATTGGCCTAAATTCGTCTGGCTTCGTAGCATTACTAATTTTGGGAATGGGGACAACACGCGAACACTTTAATTGGTCAGGGACTCTACCAGAGGAAAATGACTTTTTGAAAACTGAAACAAGAGAATCCCTAAAATGAGGAATGGGAAGAGCAAGCCCTAACATGTACATTGACATGCCTACAGTATCTGGAAATTTGGAAGATTTGTGCTTGAGGCCTTTCCATGCAGAAACTATCTCAAACGTTGAAACGGATTTCACCAAAAATTTTGCTGACTTGGAAATATCAATTGGGCTAAAATTTCCAACAGTATCAAAAGGTGCCACCCCTTCTGGAAAGCCCATTGAGCAATAATATTGATTAATTTGATCTGGACTAATGTTGGCACCTATTTCTCCCTGGATTTTGCCAAAGCGCAAGCCAAATAACTTGAGAGTATCCCAAGGGCCTATCTTGTTTACTAAGCGTTGAGTGTTATCAAAAGTATCTACCTTCAAAGAGTTGCGAATTGACTTATTCAAAATCTTAAACTCACAAAAATCATAAGTACTACGTGATTTCTTCCACAAATTATAATGAAAGTCTCTTCTCTGTATAAGTTCTTGTGTGCGCTTTGATACACGAGTTGAAGTTCTATCCAGCTTGACTGTAGTTGTTTCAATTGGAGCATGTCTATCAAAAACAGAAAGAATATTATTGGTTAGTGCGTGACACAAAATATTACAATTACCATCAAATGGTAACTTCTTGACACTTTCAACCATATCATTTACAAATAGTTCAAAATTTATACTTTTATAGTTACGCTTCTTTATCTGTTTTGATCTATTTATCTCGTTACATACTTTGACTTTACAAAAGCAGAAACGATGGTCAGATATACCCTCCTCTGAAACATTGATCTCAATAATTTTTGAAACTTGATTATCTTTAACAATAACAAAATCTAATAGACTGTCGTCTCTGGTAGGCATTTTAATTAGCTGAACATAATTATGTCGATCAATTAAGCTTATCATTTTCTTTGACTCGGAAGAATTAACCAGCATATTTACATTAAAGTCACCAAGTATAAAGCTTTGATTCGACATCGTGTTGAGAAAAGAAAGAATTGCTTGGATATTACGCAAATCATTTAGACACGGATCAGGTTTATAAATTACGCAAACAATAATTGACTGCCTATGATTAATTTGAACCTTAAGAATAAGATATTCCACACAACTTCGATCCAACCACTTTATATCATAATTCATTACCCTTACTTTGAAATATTTTCTTACAATTATCGCAACTCCTCCACCTCTTGTTAATCGATCCTTTCTGTACATTTTATAACCATCCGGCACGCAATACTCACTGTCCTCCTTGAACCAAGTCTCAGTCAAACAAAATACATCTAGATTATAATCAGTAACGAGTTTTAAAACCATTGGAAATTTATCATTATACGACCGTAAATTTTGATGACCGATACAAATAACCTTCTTACGATACATTAGTCAATCAACAACCATATTTCCATCCTCTATTGACACTTCAACCCTATTTTCTTTGGGTCGCGGCTGTGAAATATGTTCCTGATCACTTTTCCTCTTTAGCGACGCCCGTGTTTCTCTCCCACCGTTTGATGATCTTGACGCCACCTTTGCCTTCCATTCCTCCTGCTCCTTGTGAGTAAGATCCTTCCGAACTGAGATCGATCTAAATTCCTCCCGTCCAGCCAGTAATTTGCGATTGTTCAGGGCAGTAGACTTCTCTGCTGCAGATGGGAATACGATTCGGAGTGGTCTCGGCTTCCTTCCATTAGGGTCACCAATTCTTGTGTCGTGCAGAGTGTGGTTCCAGGCGGGAGCAATTACACTCAATATTTGTTTTGCTGCCTGTAACCCGGCTGCAGTCTCTGGGACTCCCATCATAACAATGTTCGACATCCGAAGAATACGTCGCTTTTGCTCATGAATTTCTTCCCTCAGTGACAATAGGTCTTGTTTGACGCCTGACTCCATCGCATCAACCTTCTTCTCTAAAACATCTTGGCGCTTTTCAACTCTTTCGACTTTATCCCAGGTTTCCGATTTTGTCCAAAACATCGGCTGTGAATGTTGCAAGTTCAGCTCTGACTGCACTTCCGACTTCAGCTCTGACTGCACTTCCTACAGCTGCTGTTATCTTTTGCTCAAACGTTATTGCCGCCTCATCATGTGATTGTTCTTGACCCCCTTTACTTCCTCCCAGCCCCAGTGCTCCAAACATTTTGTGTAAATAAATTTCTTTTAGTATGTTGTAACAAATTTGAAAAAGATCAAATAATCAATAAATTCTTGCCTGGGACTGAGCCCAGCCAAGGTCAGTGCGTTTTAGTTGCCTCCAGAGTGCATTAAAACTCGACCATGACCGGGACCGATGGGACGACCAGAAAAGTTAATCAAAACAAGTCTGTATGCTGCGAATGGAGTGATGATTGAATAATTGAGAAAAGGTTAGAGTCGTCGTCGTTGAATTACTCGACTTCAAAATGTAAGAAATTTAGAGTTCACAGTTTTATATAAGTTTATACATGGGCTAGCATTAGAAGCTACACAGTGAATAAGATTTAATGTTAGCTGGCACTGTCGCGATTAATTTGTCAAACTTTTAAATGGCTTAAGATGTGATGTAACAGCGAAATTAGCTTTAAATTTAGCTTTACCAAGTAGCAGATTTGATGCTAAGTTAAGTGAAACAATTTTTAGTTTGGGTGGGGCAGTTGCACATCCAAAATTTTGGATTATTATAAAATTCTAAAATGGAGGAGCAAGGAATGTGCACACCACCACCACCATCACTCCAAATCACTCCAAAAAAGTGTCAAAGGTGATAATAGCGTGGAAAAAGCGACTGCACCTCGTTAGACAAACTAATGGGCTACACATTGAAGCAATTTACAAAATTCACAAACGAAAAATGAAGCTGTAGAAAAATAAACTAAAGTGAGTTTTGTATCTTGATTCACCCTCTGTAGTAAAAAAAGTGCTGGTTTCATTTTACTTTCAGGATCTGTAAATCACTTAAAAATTAAGTGCATGTTTTTTTACTACTTGTGTCGTGATTTTTGTACATTTAGATACATACGTACTTTGAAATTGTTTCAATATTGAAGAAATACACATTAACAGTTAAATAAGTTAAATGATGACGGGTTTAAGTAAGAAAAATAGAACCTGAGAAATGAACAGTGTAACAGTTTAATTAAGATTCGAAACATTTTAACAATTATTGTGCTTTGTCCAACGTCTTCTGTTTTATCATACACGCGTATAACTTGCCAGAGAAGAAGGAAGAAAATGATTTAGTTCTCGCCTTGGTTGAATTATTATGATGTAATTAATTATAAATCGTATCCACGAAGGGAAGAAGAAGAAAGAAAGATAATCGCATTTTAACTATTATTACATTTAGATTATTAGTGTTTTAATTAATTCGTCCGTACTGTCCACAGCTAAAATATGAAGCAATCACTACACGCAATGTATTATGTATTAATTAAGAATTAATCTCTTTTTTTGTCACACTGCTGCTGAATCATGTCGTCTTTAAAATCCTCCGTTACCTATGAAATTATTTATGTATGTCCTGTCCTGTCGCAATTATTAACAAATTCTGTCGAAATTATGTAATTTATGGTGATACGATTGAATACGGTATCAAATAATGATTAGGATAATTTCTCGTGGTAGAAAAGAAAGGCTTAAATATTTTCTTTTCGTGACTAATTATTAATTTTCATTTAGTTTAGTTATGAATTTCAAGACCGAATTTTGTGTGAAATGGAAATCCGATTTTTTTTTCATGTTGATGTTTTATATGAGCTAAAACTAGCTGTTATTAAACGCCTCTGAGAATTAAAATCGAATTAGTAAACGCTATAGATTTTCGTTTTCATTCGTCCCTTTGAAAGAAACCTTTTGTCCCCAGCTCGATCTGTACTTATTACACAATTGTATTGTTATTTTCCATTAATTATTTTAAAAAGACTGATTTGTTAGTGCTTAATTTTTCATGATGCATAATTTACTACACGGATAATACATACATAATTTTTAATAAGAAAGAGGAGATGGAGAGAGGCAAGATTTATACGTAAATGTATGTCTTACTATTTAATTACTGATTAATTATTCCTCTTTTGATTAATTTCGCATGGTAAATATTTAATAATATTGCAAGCACGTGGTAGTTAGTTCTACTAAATTGGAAACTCTTAATTATAGTAGAGATGTATTATTTAGTAAATAATACGGTTGTCGCGTTGTCAATACTTGGTAAAGAAAAAAGAAACGAAAATAAAAACAATGAAAACGATTTGTATTGTAACGACATGTTTTTTGCACCTTAATAAATTTGCACCCTGGTCAAAATTAAGTAGTTAATTCACACAGTCCTTGATAATTTTGTAAATCTGTAAATTCTTTAAATTTGCAAAATTTTACTCATATTTCTAAAGAAACTTAGCTTACAAAGTTTTGTAAACTTGCTCCGATCAAAGGTGTATTTTGAATATTTTGCAAAAATTTGCAAAATTATTATACAAATGCATGGTTTTCGCAAAGTTACCAATGACTTCGTGAATTGCCTTAATAAGTTAAATACAGATTTTTGTTTAATATGTCGGCAAAATGCTTTACGTTGCGAATTTTGCATTCCTTAAATTCAATGACACTGACGATATCAGACTTATCATGGATATGATACATATCTATGAAAAAAACCTCGTGAATGGTAATATTTGATGGGTGTTTGCTTTACGAGGTGGCAAAATCGTGTTACATACACTTTTTGAATGGAAAACATGAAAGTAAATACATAGATATTTTAGTTTATGTAAGTAATGCGTCAAGATCAATTTCGCCTTCTGGGCACAAAGAGCAGGTCGTGTCTGTAAATAAATCTCACATTGCGTAATGGCAATAAATACATAAATGTCTCACGTACGTGCATGTAAATATGTAGAAGGACGTCAAGTACAAGTCAAAACCAAAACGAAATCATGTTCAATTTGTTAGCAAATCTGATAAGAAAATACGTCTACGTACTAACAAGGCGCCTTCCCAAGAAAGCCAAGTGGAAGGGATCGTACGGAAAGGATGTGACCTGTGTTGGGTCGAGAGGTCATCTCAAAAAAATAGATCACGTGTCCCCTACAAGTAATCGTGTTTCGTTTCTTGCAGATTTGCTAAATTTCTGGCATTGAAAAGCAAACAGTGCAAGAAATCTGCGCCATTTAGCGTATGAAGTATAGGTTAGAAGGGCATAATTTCTTGCGTCGTGCATTTCTTGCAGGTCAAATAGCTGCAAGAAACCACTTTTTTGCAGCTATTTCTTGCAAGTGCCTATAAACACTGCCTACAAGTCTACTACAAGGTTTTTGCACTTCAGAGGTTTTGCTTGTGGATTAACTTAATGTCCAAGAAATCCTCACTTGGAGAATTAAACCCTCGAACTTACTCATTAAAAATTACGTGTCAAGTCTGGATTTTTTGGAAATTCTAGCATCGAATGAATCCCCAAGTGACACAAACCTTGCCAAAATTTGTCTCGATTTCCATTCTTCTTCTTCTCTAGAGAAAAAAATGCAATACATACGAATCGAACAAATGGTGAAACTGCATGGAGACGTGATTTAATAATAAAAACTTGGTCTATTTTATTTCACGCTGCATGAATGACTGCGACACAAACAAAGTTATATAATGGTGAATAACAACAACAACAATGTGCCATAGTTGGAAAGAAGGCGATCGAGATTGATGTATAACGAGACAGGACTAAATAATAATGGGAAGAAATAGATCTGTATTTATGAGATCTGTCTCACTTTGCTTACTTCATTCGTCGTGTCGCGTTGAATGGGAAGAAATCCATTGAACATTCATCCATCATCTTTTTGCGATTTGTGCCTTGTTCAAGTCATCATTTGTGACAGATGTATGTATTTGTAGGAGGCGATGTAGGGATGGGTGCGATATGGTGAAAATTTGTAGGGTTCACAAAAAGTAAAATGTGGTAGACTTTTATGTAAGCAATTCATTCGGTCTATTAACACCGTGTTTTTGCAAATGTGCAAAAATTGGGAATTTGATAAAATTCGGGGTTTGTAAAAAAAAATCTCACTGTTTTTAGAAAGAAGTTGGGGTCTATTAACACCGTGTTTTTTGTAAATGTGCAAAAATTTGCAAAAGTGGGAAAATTCAGGGTGTTTATTTAATAAAAGAAATTGGGTTTATTAACAACGAGTGTTTTTGAAAACGTGCCGGTTAAGAAGTAAATTAGATATTGTGCAAAAAATTGCGAAACTGGAAAATTTGCAGGGATTACAAAAAATGCACCGTTTTTTCTACAAATTCGGTCTATTACCACCGTATTTTTGAAAATATATATGTATGCAATATGCATCTCCTATTAAAAAATGTAGCAAATATTGTGCAAAAATTGCGAAAATACATACATACCTCACACCCTCTAACTTTACGGCTCCTGGATTAAATTGAATTTTGCATACATACGAATGTACACGCACTCTCTCTCTCAGAGGAGATAAGTAAGTACAAGATCCGACATAATAGGTGGGACGGATAAGCGGACTTTTGTCATCTCTGAAAATATGAAAGAGCTTCTGGGAGAAATTATTAATCCCTTTTCATTCTCCTTCCGATTGTGTACAAATTGATCCCCATTGAATTCGCGATATTGCTCTTTTAGCCAGAATTAATTTGCTCATTCAAATCTTCCCAAGCAGCGAGAAGCCTCCTTCGTGTAATGATTTCGTTTCATCTCCAAGTCTGAAAATGTGTATAATAAGTGAGTAATGTTATTATTATTATTATTGTGCGGGGACACTCTCACTTTACATGCGTACGTATTTATTAACGGCAAGGGGAGACTAGTTAGTTCGTTAGTTAGTTAGTGAAAAATAGTGTAATTGACGTCCCATTTACATATTTTTGATGGTTGTGGTCTGGTGGTGGTTGCTGCTGAGATAATCTTAACTTTTGACACTTTTCGATATTTTTGATTGCATTGAAAATGCATGAAGATATTTTGTATGGTATAAATTATAGCACAGGAAAAAATCGCCCCTTTTTAGGAAATATTGGGCCGAAATTTGTCACCGATTTTATTTGTGCCAGTTTTTAACAAAATAATTTTTTTACTGACATCGGTATTTTGCATTTTACAAGTTTCATAAAGAAGGTAGAAATTTTTAAAATATTTCAAAACCAATATTTTTCTCAAAGTTGCTACTACCGGATTTGGACAGTTTATAGCAAAATTTTCCATATTTGCACTACTTGTCAAATTCGCAAATTTTCATGAATATACGATAGAAATTTTTGAACATTAAAAACTACCATAAAATCAATGTTTGTTGGAAATATCCTGCCAAAATTTGTCACAAATTTTTACCGAAGAACTACAAAAATTAAATGAGATTACATTTAATGGTATGAAACGACCGTGAATTTTTTGTTTAAGTATTTACAATTCTCATTCCCATTAAAATATAAACAATCTCATCTCACTTATCCGCAAATTTATTTATTTTTTTCCGCCTGTAATGTACTTTTTGTTGTTGTTTTTATTTCACTTGTGAGGGAGGCAGATAAAATAAAATGCGATAAAATTGGCAAGGACTTCTGAATTATGATTAATTCTAAAAGTAATCATCCTCCAAATGGGCGAGCTAATCTCTCAGCGTCATCGTTAAGATGGGGACCCTGCATAAAAAGTACTAGCGGTATATAATTCTAGATAGGGCTTTTAATAAACTTTGCGAAATATGTGTGTTGAGATTTTTAGGTTAAAAATTAATCTAAAAAATTGGAATCATTTCAAAAATAAACTGAACTGGGTAGCTCCATCCGTTCAAAAGTTATTAAAGATCAAAGTTTCCCAAAATTCCATTTTTTCATACCATCTCAAGCAAACTTTGACCTTGAATAACTTTTCAACGGGCAAAACTACCCAGTTAATTTTATTTTTGAAATAATCCCAATTTTTGGGCGAATTTAAAAGGAAACTTCAATTTTAGGTGATATTTCTTCTAATTATAATATTTAGGGGGTCAGAATTATGTACGTTAAATGCTGCATGCACGGTCCTACATATGTAAAATGTGATAAGTAATGTAATTTGTACAGAAAAATACAGCGTACAGAAAATCTTCCCTCATTTTACTATTAGTCAGGGTGACAATGTATTCTTGAAAAAAATGTGTATGCACTTGTGTACGCAGAAGAGACGATCATTTTACACGCAATAAAATAAAATCAACAAGTCACACTACTTATCTTGGGAAGAAAGTCAATAACTAATTTGTACAAGCTTATATATGTAAATAAGTGCATAAGCTTATACGCATTAAGGGTGACATTACTAATTTGTACAAGCTTATGTACATACATATGTACATACATACATAAGCCTATGTGCACTTTAAGGGTGACATTACGTCAACCTCGTTCACTTTGAAAAGAGAATTATGTATGTTGTAATAGTTTTTTTTACAATTTTATATTTCCATAAATGAAGATATTTTTAGAAGATGCAGGTTTAGAGGAAAATTCAAATTTTTACGATATCTCACGTGGCATACAGATTAGAGTTAGGACTTTAACTACATACGTATACCTTATTTAACTGATAATTTTTTTAGGTTTCTCAAGAAAAAATCAAATTTAAAAAAAATACAATTTCAGAATTTGAGTCTTGCGAGTTTGTTACATTTCTTGCAATGTATAGCAAGCAACGCAAGAAATGCGAGGTGCAAGAAACTGCAAGAAAGTGGGAGAAATATGCGCCATCCAGCCACGCGCCCCGTGAAGCGCCAGGGTCGTAATTTCTTGCAGGTCAAAATAGTTACCTGCATAAAACCACTTTCTTGCCGTTACATATTTCTTGCAGTGGTAACTCGCACCCAAACCACTATAGTTGACATTTTATCATCGAAAAGATAATAATTTCCCATGAATTGACATTTTATTATGCATTTTCTTGGCACCTTTTTCTCCCTTTTACTACAGAGCATAGGGAAAAAAGCGTTGGATTTATTTATTTACTTCCCGAGGTCGTGCAACGTAACCCAAAGGGTGAGACATTTATGCTTTTTGTTAATGAATTTATGCAAATTAGCGCAACACCACATTCATTTGCTTATTTATATAGGGCTAGGTCACTCAAATTGCATTTTGCTGCCGCATATTACTCAACAATTTGTACCGCTGGCTGGCTGTGTATGATTATTGCAGAGATAGGAAATTTACTTGTGTATCTGCGTACCTGTTATGAAATGAAGGTTATTTATGAATTTATTTATAGGTACACGGGTTGCCTCCCTTTTTCCACATTTTGCTGTCATTTACTTAAAGCATCACATTTCCTGATAATAAATAGATGACCGACAAAGCAGCAAACTGGTTAACTTGACACATTTTCTCAAGTGGATCGAGCAGGATTGAGTATGACGAGACTAACTGCCTTGCCTGGCCTGGTTTTCACCTACCTGCAGACTGCAGACCCCAGCTTTTAGGTTACTTGACTCTAGGAAACGGTTAACTTGACCAAGACCAACCAACCACCGGGGCTTGGGTGGAAAGGATGGGATCGAAGTTTGTGAGATTTTTGAAGGAAGCAGGAGATAGAAGGTGATGCAAAAAAAATGTTCGTCAATGTGTCAAGTGATGCAAGTTTTGCACCGGAAATACGACAGTTTGTCATAATTTGTGGATTTTTCGGGGCAAGGGCGCAGATGAGATATTGTTGATGGTGTGATTTTGATGGTGATTTTTTCATGTAGATGTGTAATATTTACGATTATTACGATATCGATTTGAGTTACCCGTTATTTTTATGATAAACTGTTTTATCAAAGAAAAATCATGCTCAAAATGCTCTGGAAAATTGGGAAATTGTATGCTTTCCTTACATATACAGCGCGTTTTGTCCTCTTCGGATGCAAATATCTCTGCCAAACGTACCCATTCAGAGATCGTGCCGTTTGGTAAATTTCATATTAAATAAATCTGTGATCGATTGACACTAGTGTGTCTCAAAATCTATGAGTGTACGTTGACGCAATTCCATTGCGATGGTGTGTTAAATTTGTGTAAGAATTTTTATAAAATGTGATTAGAAATTGGACTTCTACAGACGCTTTCTTGTCCATGTTAAAGCCGTGGATGTTCTCTAACTTGACTTCTCGTACCTCATTTTAACGTCCAGAGTGTGAATTATACAGGTGGGAGAAATATATGTGTACATGGAAATGTAAATTATGTGCACCCTTCATTTTTCCCTTGATACTCTTAATTTTGAAAAAATTGTCATAAATAATTGCACACATGCTATTATTATAAGATTGTGTACTTTGGTATGAAATTAATTTTATATTTCGAAAATGTATTTTGCATTTTGAAAATCAAGTGCAAAATTGAATCCCTTATTCTACACAAGCCTTATTTTATCAGCATTATTCATTTTTTAATAAATCTGACTCTTACATATTTACGTAACTAAATAAGAGGCAGCACTCCTGCATTTTCTTTTGGTTGGATCCACCCATCCATGTAAGAGCACCACCTGCAAACGTCTTGGATTTGTGTGTGTGTGAGAGAGAAAGAAATTGCGAATTATTACATAGTACAAGAAGATGAATTAATATGCTCCATCCACATCCACCCTTTCGCCAGGGTTGGGAAAATCACGGCACAGTGAGTAAAATCATATTGTGATGTGATTTCTGGGAAATATGTGATTTGCGGGATTATGTATATGTCAAAATGGAGAAACTTTCTTTAATATGCTTATTAGATTAAGACTAGACATTGGATCAGCACCAAATTCTAAGTATTTTCAGACCTGTTTTTTATCAACTTTCATCTTTAAGATACAAATCAAACGCAAAATGCGACATCGTCTAAATCGGATCAACTCGGATAGAAGAGTGCTCAGAATTGCAATCAAACCTGGATATCGGTCGGTTGGTCTCGTCTTTGAATGTATTTTAAACAATTTGTCTCACTTTGCCTCAGTAATATCACAGAAATTATAGGATGTGAAAGTCACAAAAATCACAATTGGCGAAGAAATCACAGGGTGCAAAAATCACAGAAATCACACACCTAAACCCCACCGTGTGATTATCACAGTTCGACCCAACCCTGGCACCTGCAAGATATTAAATAAATAAGTAACCAGGCATACTTCCTCCTCGTCTGTACGGATTAAAAAAGTGCAAACCATGATGATTATGACTTTCTCATTCATTAAATAATGCACAGTTCCGACAGTGGCTGAAAATTTGTAAGACGAAGTTGCAAAGGAAATTACATGTCATACACATTGCGAATAATTAATATATGCGTAACGAACTTATGGAAAATTTATTTATGAAATTTCGTAAAAATTCGACAGAATTGAATTTTGTACAAATTTGTGTTAATTTTTTTCCCATCCGAGCAAAATTTAGATCATTTATTTATTGCCCAATAAATTTCATAAACGAAGACATATTTCTCAATATAACAGTTTTGCAAAAAAATCGCATTAATATTGCGAATAATTAAAATACGTATGCACAACGAACTAATCGGTAGAATTTTGAAAAACTTGAGAGCAAAATTTTCCAAAAGTGTGCGTACAATTTTGTTGAAAAGTTTGCCTTAATTTTTCTCATTTTTCGAACAACAAAACCTCGTAATTTTATTTCGAAGCACGTCAAAATTCAAGCCTTGGTCTTCAAATCTTTGTAAATTTACCCAACCAGAAATTTTTCTGTCGGTTTTTTTCTTAAATTAAGTAAAACGCTAGGAAAGGAAATTATGTCACGAATTGGAACTTGACTTATTTAAATGGCGTCACAATCCGGCGGAAGCATCTTCTCACTCTCATTCCTCAAATTCCACTCGGCGTACAATACACAAGTCTGTAGCCCAGTTTCGAGTGGAATGATCGTCAATGGAAAAATATGTCAGTCGGCAAATCGCCACATAGGAAAACAAGGCACATGTATTTGATTAAGATTTAAAAGACGACTGATTTTGTGATTTCAAGTATAAAATGAGGCCTTTAAAACCAAACGATACATAAATGCAACCAGCTACGAGTAAACCTGTTCTTTTCGTCTCTCTCTTTTCTCGAGGGCTGTGCAGAGGGGATGTTCATGCCAATTTTATTTATTTGTAGTTCAGTTTAGATTAGGAAAAACATTAATTTGCAGTTAGGCGTTTCCGAAAGCGAGAGCATTGTTGTAATAAAAAACGATGTAAATTTAGGAATAGTGGGGATCAAATTGAGAAAATCCATTATATTGGATATTTCCAAATCGATCAGTCGAAAATTTGTAATTTTTCTGCAAAATCAAGTCCTACGATGACTTTATGGACAATTATCAGAGAGCGGATATGTATTTATTCGTAAATAGCTGAAATATGTACTTAATATTTAATATGAAAAAACGACAAAATATTTACCAAATGTGAGTATGTTAAAAAACATAAATAGATAAGAAGTTTTTAAAAACTTGTACTTTTGAATTTAATACTCTGAATTTTTTATTGTCTAATTTCTTTGAGCAAAAAAACCCCCAACATTCTTGAAATATTTACTATTTTGAAATATTTTTCCGCAGAGTGTACATAAACGTGCAAGATATTTTTCTTTAGCATGCCGAGAAGAAAAACTTACCGATTTCATCAGATTTTCCTACCAATACTAGCCTCAAAACTTGACCTCATCCATACCGCTGAGCCCCTGCCGCACGTTATAATGTAAACTATAAACTACTTGTTGGTTGTCGTCCTTTGTTAAATCATATGCCAGGCAGGCTTCGTTCGTGGTATCATTCACTTGTTATTTTATTATTGTTATCCCTGCAGTGCATTGAATTGCATTTGATGTACTTCATGTAAGCAGTCGACTCCTTCGTACGTGGAACCATCATCACTGCAATATTTGGTTCAGTTCTTCTCTGAAGTTGATCCACAGCGGAACGCAACGTTGACTCAATTCTACTCGTGGCGTCTAGCGAAAAGTTGAAAATACTGAGAAATCGAAATTTGGAAGAAAAAAAAACAAATCGATTTTTTGCGATTATTATTTTTTGAAATATTTCGAGAGTGGCGTTTTGTTTGTGGGGAGTGGCATTTTATCGGCGAAGGAGTGGGTGTGGTCGTTACTTTACTTCCTGATAAAAAAACATGCAAATTATTTCCGTGGAAATAATGTGAATTGTGGAAATAATAAATAATTCTGTTTGCAAAGCGTGACGCGTTTCTTTTTACTTTTGCAAATTGTGAAGCGTTTTAAATTTTTGCAAATTGATGGTTTGAAATATTGTGAATTTGAAGAAGTCCCTTCCCACAAAAAAATATAAACGGAGTGGAGGAATCGTAAGACAGGTTGGTTACCTATTTCGGCATTTTTGTCACCTCTGCATCCTCGATAAGTTGGTCATATTTTGAGAAATGGATGTAGTCCATTTTTTGTATGTTTTAATTTCCGAGTGTAAATTTCCTAGTAATTTGCAATGTAAATTTTGCACGCCGTGTTAAACTGTGGGCTTGCTTAATACCTTGTGTATCTAAATGCAATTAGCAAATGAAGATGAAAAAATGTAATGATTTTTGGGGTTTAAACCGTGTCAAATTTCTGCACTTTTAATATTTTTGTTTTGGTACGCATGCAGGAACAGTAATTGATTTATGTGGCACGATTCAGTGGGTGTGTAAATCAGAGATGGACGCTGCTAATAGAGTGCTAATTTCGAAATTAAATTAATTAGCGTGTATGCGTCCCCGTTTTCGGCGAAATATTAGCGAAAAAATATTAGTGATAAGGTTGAAGTTATTTTATTAAGGAGAAATATTTGCAAAAACTGGCCCGATTTTATATTTTTGACTGGCAATTTTTTATTTTCGATTTTTTTGTGTACAAATTTCTAAACAATATATTCAATTTTTTGTTGATTTTGTTTAAAGATGGGAAAATTTTTGGAATATAAATCCATTTCGAGAAAATGATTTGGACTTGTCTTATTAAGACGATTATTGCAAAAATTGCTAATTTTTTGTGCAAAATTTCTTAACAAATGTGTACACGGTAAAAAGATTACAGTGTAATTTTTTTCTGGGAAGTTTTTTTAAAAAATGGAGAGATTTGCAAGTAATCCAGATTTTGTGGGGGAAAGGTCCCTCGTCTAATCAGTCTTAATCTGTGTGTACGAAAATTGTTGAATCATTGCTCTCTCACAAGTATTTGACCCATTAGTCTCGCTCACGATATGTGCATGTATGTCTGCATACATGGCTATTCACATGTGTGTGTGTGTGGAAGGAAGGAATTTAAGTCTGGTAAAATCTCACATTGTTGGTTCATCTTCATTACGAGGAAATGACGAGAGGGCGGATATGTAGTTAGGAAGAAGGCCTGAAATATGTATTTAATATGAATGCCCAAATATTTACGAAATATTTACGAAAAAAAATTTCACAAACTTTGTACTTTCCCATGAAGTTTTCTGGATTTTTTGTGGTCCAATTTCTTTGTGGAAGAAAATTTCTTCTCACATCGTTAGAATATTGAAATATTTGTACGTATTTTTGAAACAAATGTGTAAAAGATTTCCGTATTTCTGAAATAATAGGGGAAATATTTATATGTCCGAAAACCTGGAAATATGTGATGATATTCAGAAATATTTAGAAATTTTTGTAATCTATGCGAGTTAGGGAATACACTTACAAAGTTTCACCGTCGGTGGTTATCAAATTAAAATTGAGCATAAATACATATCCGCCCTCTGCACGTGACTCGAGGATTCTCTTTTGTTGGGATTTTCGTACCCCTGAATTTTCAGTAGTATGTACATGCGTATTACAATTCTACTACTCTTCCGGTTATATCGTAAATAATTTCCTTACGGAATTTGCTGTGTATTAGACGTAAATAAAATATGTAATTTTTCTAAATATATTCTCCATGAGAAAATGCGTAAAGAATAAGAAATTAGCAATTAATTTTCTTCTCATGGAACCTAATATTTCCTTGGAAATATAAAAATCACTTGTTCCCAGGGTTTCTTCACAGGAAAATAAATACATACATGTAAAACACGGTGTAAGATACAGAGTGATTTTGTTTCAACAAAAGATTTTTTGGGTCGTAAATTTTTATTAGAATGAAAATTTACAAAATTGTAAATACAAATTTGTGCTTGTCTTCTTTTCTGAAACAAATATGTAACATTTCAAAACAGAATTTGTCAAAATACTTAAATACATTGTTTCCAGACTTTTCATGAATTTTTTTCAGAAATATGTCCCCCCTTTGAATTAAACATTTTCTCTAAGACAAATAATATCTGTGTAAAAAAGTGCATTTTCTTTTACAGAAAACCGGTGTTTTATGAAGCTTTTGTAGTAAAAAAGTGGTAGTGGTTGAATACATAATTTTCATGGCCAAATGATTTCCGATTCCCACGTTGCAAGTGGCTTTTGGTGGAATAATTCTATACCACACACACACACACACAATTCGCATAATCTTACGTTCCTGCAGTCGAGATATGTGGTCATGTCACGTTACTTAGTTTCCAAGCAAAACCATGCATAACGAAGAAGAAGAAGAAGAAATGCTGTCAGGTGGGGAGCGACGACGAAACAATGCCGTTGGTTTTTTTTGCATGGAAAAAATCCTAAATTATTTTTCGTCATTGAAATTCGTATGTAAACTTACTCGACCACCTTGTCTCAATTTTATGTAGGGATTAATTTCTGTGGATACGTATGTATGTGGCAGGTGGCAAATGGATATTATGCAAAATTTTGGCATACATTGCGCCACGCACACACATTTTATTTATTAGCATAACAGACATTCTCAAACAAAGCAGTTTTTGAGAATATCGTAAATTCGAGGCTGGGTTAGGTTTGTAAAAATTTTGGACATCGGTGTGCATTGAATTATTTTGTAGATGTGTGTCCGTTTACTGTCTCGAGTTGCATGTTATCGAAATTTTAAAATTTTTGGAAATTAAAAATCGAAAATAAAAAAAAATAAAAATTAGAAACTGAAATTGGAGACTAAATGTAAAAATATGTGATTGTCTCTTCCATAAAATTATTGGTTATACTTTTTCGAAATCACCTTCTTCTTCGCAATTTTATAAAAATTCTAAAACTTTACAAAGAAATTCGATATATTTGTGTTTTAATATTAAATTATTTCATTAATAAAAAAGAAACTGTATGAAATTTAATATTTATCACTGGTAAACCATATGGGTCATTTATGACCAACCAAGTTTATGTTTATGAAGTAAGTTAAGTAAGCACTTAAATAAAATTTATGTGTGTCTGCATACTTTTTGAAGAGTTATGTATCTTGTTTCATAAGCTGCCCATTGTCCGGTGAGGTGTGTGTGTGTAGATAACTTACGCAAATGAGCTCTTGAAAATAGTGTTATTTTATCCCCTATTTCTTTGCTACTTGAGTTATGAATAGAGGGCGGATATGTATTTGTTTTCAGCTTTTTCATTCCATAACGACCGACGGTAAAACTTTGGGCGTGTGTCGCCTAACTCGCATAGAGCACAGAAATTTCAAAATATTTTTTACATATTTATAGGTTTTCAGATACGTAAATATTTCCGCTATTACTTCAAAAATACGAAATCTTGTTCATATTTTTTTAACCCGTAAATATTTCAACGATGTGAGACGAAATTTTTTCCTGAAAGAAATTTGACCAGAATAAATCCAGAGAATTATATTCAAAAGTACAAATTTTGTGAAAATTAATTTTATGTTTTTTCGTACGTATTTTATAAATATTTTGACGTTTTTACATAAATATTGAATCTATATTTCATCGATTTTTCTTGCATGCATATCCGCCCTCTGGTAATAATAATAAAAGGTCAATAAATACGTAGATAAAGTGACGGGGCACATTTAACTATTCGTGATTTTTTTACGAATAAAATTAGAGCTTAGGAATTAAATAACAGGACTTTGGCAGAAATGGGCAGATTATGAAGAAATGAGATCGTCCACCGTGTCCACATGCGTTGTCAGCTCGTACATAGTTTTGTTCTCCACGGTTGAGTGTCTTTGTTGGCGAATATTTTTTTGCAAAGTCACCCAAAATAGTTATACGTACATATTTTGGAATTTCATTGTCATTTTTTTTCAAGAGACAATTTAGTTATTCTTTTCCTGGCGTGAAGATATTTCCTGGAACGTTTTTTAGAACAAATAATTGCGAAAAAATAATAAATTTGAAAGGTTAAAAGGTGATGAAATTAAGGTACAAAAATTGAAGTGGTAAAAATAGAAGTTAAATAAATTTAGCAAAATTTTCTCCTGGGAATTTATTACTTATTCTTTTCTTGTTCTCTGGAATTGAAATATTTCCTGAATAATTTTTTCTCCTTATGGCTGAAGGCAAGAGAATAAAAAATTGTGAAAAATAAGCCAATTTTAAAATTTGTTGAAATTAGGGTAAAAAAAATTTACGATAAAATACAATACAATATAATTTTGTCATCTTCTTTCTGCTCGTAAAATTGCAATTGAGACAACGAGATCCTGTCCTCTTTAGGATTTAGATTTGAAATAAGAGACCCTTTTTTAGCGTATGTATATCGTTCAGAGCTGTGCAGGATGAATATGGTCGTTTTGTTTGAGGGGGGTTAAGGGTAAAAAAAATTGGATCACCAATTGACACGTGGCGTGACACGTGATAGGTCAAAAAATCGAAATTTCACATCCATTCTGCAACTCCCTTCTTAAAAGTTTGTGTTTTTCTTTGGTGGAAGATGTGACTCGAGCGAGGTGCATAAAATGCATGCAAGTCGGAGTTGGTTGACTAACTGTTTATAATCATTGTAGAATAAAAACTTGATGTGTAATTCGAAACGCAATTATTCAAGGGATTTTAACTCGAGACGTGTACGTATGCGAAAACAAATAAGAACGTCGACTACAAATCACTGAATCGAATTCTGCACTAATCGCCAAAAGTAGGGCACAAATTGGGCAAAAATCTATTCCTGGAAATTAAATGGGGATCAGTTTGCATAGTTTTTGAGTGACAAGTACATAACTTTGGCTTGTTAATGTGCATACATTTTTGCACACATGAATTTCGTAACGTTATTTATTTCAAATATTGATCCGCATGCAAAAGGTCAACTGTGCAAAAAATGGTATCTTCATGCCAAATAATTCTTGCTAAAAAGTTGACAAAAGTTTTCGCCCTATGAATTTCAATGGTGGAATATTTGCAGTCCGTCACGTTTAATCGACAGATTTTTGGTACCACCCAAATTGGAGGGTAAGAAAAAATCTGGCATAACGAGGCCTACGAGAACACCACACTTATTAAGAGAGTCGCGTCCCTTTCTTCTGCAGAGGGCGGATATGTATTCATTTTCAACTTTTCCACGGTCAGGATGTGTTCCCCAACTCACATAGATCACAAAAATTTCAAAAATATTTTTTCAAGTTGTTATATATTTCTTGGTTTTCACACATAAATATTTACATTATTATTTTAAAATACAGAAATCTTTTACATATTTTTTCAAAAATTTGTAAACGTTTTGTGAAGATTTCAATTATGTGAGACTAAACTTTTTTGCTCGAAGAAATTGGACCATGAAAAATTCAGAGAATTATATTGAAAAGTATTTTTCTTAACTTTGTTTACTACATATTATGTAAATATTTTTGGATTTGTCTGTAAATATTTTTCATAACTAAATATCCGCCCTTTTCTTGTTATTACCATAATTTTAAAAATTGGTCTTGTTTGGTTCGATCTCGAAATCTTGGCGTCAACAAGGTACATATTTTTTGTCCATTTAATATGTAACTTTGTGCGAAACGCTGAAACTTGGGTCGTCTCTGGGATAAGATTTTTAACGGGAAACCGCTTTCCAATTCCAAATAGAGACAAGAAGAGAGACATAAAATAATAATTGTTGTTGTCCCATCGTCACTAGTTTTTTGAAGGTCATGCCGCACCGTTAACGCGCTTTGTCGTCTTATCGCCAAATTTGGAATTGGCGAAGTTAAGGATTAATTGTTTTTCGTATTTCTCGCTTTTCTCTAATATGTAAAGTAGGAAGAGAGTTAGTTATTTGGGCGGGAGGAATGCATTTACAGTTGGTTTTACAAATTATTATGGGAAGAATGTGACACTTTTAGGTATTTATGAGTCGAGGTGAGTTTTGGGTGGACAAATTATTTTATTTTATTGCAAAACTCAGAATGGATGTCTCCCAGTGTATGCTATACAATTTTGAGGAAATTAGTGTCAATCGGTAGAGCATTTAATTAGCATGAAATTTGCAAACGACACAATCTCCCAATGCGAAAAGGTTTTGCAGGATATTTGCACCTGAAGAGAAAAAAACGCACCTTAAAGATGACAAATTTTACACTTTCTAAATTAACTTCGCGTTTTCTTCTTTTCGGATGCAAGTATCTCTGTAAAACCTTTTCGCATTGGGAAATTGTGTCGTTTGCAAATTTCATACTAATTAAATTTGTGATCGATTGACACTAATTTGCTCAGAATCTGAGAGCACACGCTGGGAAACCTCCATTCTGAGTAGAAGATGAGTTAACTCAGCATTAGCTCAGGTAAAATTCAACCGATTTGAGTCAACTCAATTCGAACTGCAACACTAATTTTGTACCCTTCCCAATCTGCATAATAGCTAAACTCGGACGTTGGATTATTATTAATTGTGTCATAAATAACCCGGCGAAGCTTATCTATCTCAAGTCCGTAATGAATTTGATGGGCGAGTCGGACATACATACGTACGAACACAAATAAATAATCTGTTACGTGAATCTGCACCTGATTCGTCGTCCACGTTAATCGTTTCATCAATGATCATGACCATTGATTGCAAACTGATTGTTGCCGTCTTTGATTTGATCTCATTCTCTTTTGACCACGAGTTATTTAAGAGAAGAGAAAAAACAAGAGGACCAGCGGCAGGGCAGGAAATTAGGTCGATAATAATGCCACCGACTTCACCGTATATTTTTACAGATCGATTACTGGGATGTAACTCGACTTGTTTTTTGCACAATCAGCTCATCCTGCTTGCCCAACAAGTTAGAAGAATGAAGGTGAAGATGCAGTGAAATAAAATAAGGAGTCGGCTTTTTTAAGGTGCTATTGGGTTGATGCTGCGTCATATAGATTTTTAATGTCACTCTACCCTTACTAAATGTCTTTAAATGCAAATTTAAAACAAAATAAGGGTCGGCTTTTTTAAGGTGCTGTTGGGTTGATGTGCCATAGATTTTTAATCTCACTCTACCCGTGTTTAAATGGACATTTCTAAAATGGCCCCAATTTCGTGCGTTTAGAGATAAATAAGTATTCATACTTTGATGAAAAGTAAATTTTTGGTACTACAAAACTATCGGTTTAAAACAAACGCGGCATTTATCTCAAAACTCGTGAAATTGAAACCCTTTTGTATTTGAATTTGAATTTGAATTTGTATTTGAAGAGAGGGGTAGAGTGAGATTAAAAATCTGTGACACATTAAATCGTAATCGCATAGCACCTTAATATCCTAGTTTAAGAGTTTCATATGAGGAAAAGTTGGGATTTTGAAAGGCATGACACTTATGAAATTATAATTGCGAGGTAAAAATATTGTACAACTTTTTCATATTAATTTTTCTGTATAACAATTTTTAAACCATATTTATTTTACAAAAATTTAATTTAATTTCTTCCCTAAAACCTGTACAAATACCACAAATATTCTCACCTCCAAAGTCAGACCCACGTATGTAGACGCACGTAATGAGCCCAAAAAATGCAAAAACCATCCCCAGCGAGGAGAACAATTGAAGAATTATATCTCTATTTTGACTTTTAAAGCTGTTCATTGTGTGATTTTGACTGACATGTTTTAGGTGCATGATAGCAAGCCTCATTTCACCAATTGTATTCATTCTAAACCAGGTGAGTAATTAGTGGTGATGGTGGTGGAAATATTTCAAGTAGCCAGAAACCTAACACGAAAAAATAATATATAATTCGCAACGTGGGCGAACAATGCGAAAAACTAATCGCAAAACAAGACTATTGTCTCAGAACAGTGGACATGGCAAATTACGCAACTTTTGGGCTTGGTTTTATCATCAGCAGTGATTGATAAGTCCGCGTTGTGCTGTACCGCAAAAAGTGATTGATTATTGACTCAAAATCAATCTTGGCAGATTTTTATTGCACAAAGTTTTCTGCAAATATTGTGCACTTATTGATTGGTGATCCTATTTCTGGGTGGGCAGTGATAAATTGAGCACATTTTTGCCCTAAACTGCACACAAATTAGGGCAGCGACGAAAAATCCCTTCACTTTGGAGAATGTATCAAAGTTTGCAGTTTTTTTTTGCGCGCATGTCGAAATTTTAACCGTGTCGAATATAAAATTTGGCAGAGAGAGAAAAAATGGAATTGATGATGACACGAAGTGTATATACGCGAAAATAGATATTGTAAGTATTTGTATTTGTGCTAATTTTTGAAGGGATGGCGAAATGGTAGAGGAGAAAAAAACATAAATTTTCGCTGAGAAAAGAAACAATTAACTGAATTATTTTATGGAGGAAATTGGGTTAATGTTAAACTTGTTTTGGAATTAGTTTGTCTATTTTTATTTTATTGGGGGATAAAAAAAGCAGTTTGGTTTATGTCGTGGTCATCAAAATGAAATTATTGTGTTTTTCGATGGAGATATAAATGTGTGACGAAAAGCGAGTATATTTTTATTGGTTTGGATAGTATTTTTTATTAACTGGTAAATCTTGAAATTGATTAAGAAATTTTATGTATCGTTTTTGAATAATAATTTTTGTAATTAAGTTAGAAAGTGAATTTTAGCTAGATTTTCTCACTTGTTTTGTGAAATGTACATTGATACATATTTATATGTAAATCGCCGTAAATAATAATTTTTTTTGTTGATTAACTGGGAAAGTAACTTTTATCTAGATTTTCTCACTTTTTTTGCGAATTTGCAAAGATATGTATATGTAAATTTTTTGAGGTTGGACTTATATATTGTTTTTAAGGGCGGAAAGGCGGATAATTCCGTATTGAGAAATTCACACAGTTCTTGGTAACTTTGTAAAATCAGTAAATTTTGTAAAATAATTTTATAAAATTTTATGAGCTGAACAAGCTTAAAAAAATTTGTAAGCAAATTTTCCTTCGAAAACGAGAGTAAAATTTTGTAAGTTTGTAAGTCTACAGAGTTTACAGATTGTACAATTTTACCACAACCTCCTTGAATTTCTCACTATTATTTTTATTAACTGGTAAATCTTGAAATTGATTAAGAAATTTTTATCGTTTTTGAATAATAATTTTGCTTAATTATGTACGATTTAACTTAGAAAGTAACTTTTATCTAGATTTTCTCACTTTTTTTTACGAAGTTTGCGTTGATACGTGTACGCAAATTTTTGTCGCATTTACTTGGGACCCTGCAAAAAGAGGGTGCGATCTCAAGTTGCGAAAACAGATCATACTTTTTCTGCACAGCCCTCACGTAAATTTGCGTATGCGATAATATGTATGTAACGTTCCGTAACGCTATCGCGTGACTGCGACTGTTTGATCAATTGTTCGCCCGTGATGTGATCTAATGCCATTTTTTGGCGATGACGATTTGAGGCGAATAGATTTTGGTGGAAAAAGAGCGAGTCGTGGTAATTTTTTGAGTGAAAAACTTTTTTTTAAGCGAAATGTTACAAGTTAGTTCGTTAGTTCTGGTCTGAATTGATGTGTGGGATGGATTTTTAAGTGATTTTGCACGATTTTAGGCTCCCAAGAAGAAGTGCAGTTTATGGATGCATGTTAAATGATGACATAATATTTAATGTACAATTTTTAGCCAAGTTTAGAGAGAAAGTTTATGAATAGTTAGTTGGAAATTTTGAGATTTTCATGAAAACATTGTATTTTCTAAAATTGTGGGGAAAATTTGGTAATGCTTTTGTAAAATTTTAACTAAACGTGGAATTTCGTTTTAGAAATAAATTTCTCGGGGAACTTTAATTTTCGAGGTGGATTTTAATATCTCCAATTTTTTTTAGATATTTGTTTCATAAAAAATCTGATTTTCCAGAATGAAATAGAAAATTGAGGGATATTTTCCTAAAATAGGATATACTGTAAATAAAATATACAATTTCGTGTTATAAATAAATTTCTGGGGAACTATGATTTTTCTGGGTATACAAAGTATACGTACAGATTTCAATTTGATCTATTTATTCTAAGAATCTTATCAAATTTGGTAATAATTTGAACAAAATCTGACATCTTACATAAAATTCAATGTTATGAATTCCTTGGGAACTTTGAATACTTTATGTTTCCAATAAATCCTTAAAATCCAGCCAGAAATAGAGCTGTTAAAACCATTTAATTTTATTTGTAAGATCGCATTCTTTCGAGGTTTTCGATTAGATTTTCACCACCACGGATCACGTGAGGGGTCAAAATGTCCATGCCCCATTATTTCCGCAGGGTCCCTAATGTGGAAGAGAAAGTGGCAAGTAAATGCACAATTTTGAAATTTATATAACGACCAGAAAGGCAAAAATGAGATGACCCACGGTCGATGCATTTTTTTGCAAATGCATTTATTATTTGCAAACTATGCATGTCTGAGTTTGATTGTGAAGAATTTTAGAGTCTGATTACTTACGAGATCCAATCAGACTGCGAATAATCTGCATAAAAATGTGCATCATTACAATAATAAATTATTGTAATGTATGTAATGTGGGACATATGTAATAATTAACAGAGGGCGGATATGTATTTACTTCGACTTTTTCATTTGAAGACGACCTATGGTCAAACTTTGTCCTAACTTACATAGATCAGATCACACAAATTTCAAAATATTTTTTACACATTTTTTTTTTTTTTTTTACATATTTCTGTTTTCAGAAATATTGCAAAAGTGAAAAAATCTATAAACCATTTTTTTAAATTACGTATATATTTTGCATATATTTAAACGATGTGAGATGAATTTTTTTGCTCAACGAAATTGAACCCTAAAAAATTCTAAAAATTTTTGAGTATTATATTAAAAAATTCAAATTTTCGAAAAATACTTTTTTACTTGCTTTGTAAATATTTCGTAAAAAATATTTCCTTAATATTAAATGAATAGATAGATATTTCCGCTATTTGTCATAAATAGATATCCGCCCTCTGGTACTAACGAAGTCCGAATTAGAATAAAATAATGTATGCCGGAAAAAGGTGCAAAATGTCAAATTGCATAAATAAATCAAGACGATGGACGGACAGACATTGTTGAAATCGAAGGAACGTCAATCCAAATAATGACATCCAATTCATTAATGAGTCGTGAAGTATTAAAATAAAATGAGATTACCATAGGTATTTGTTAATTTCTTTTAAAAAATCTACACATAATTCTGATCTTTCTTTAATTTCGAAAACAGGAATACATTTATTGGTAATTATTTTAAATTTTAGACAAAATGCAGACTTTTATTGTGGCAATTTTCCATTAAAAATTGAAAGTTAAATAACTTTAGAGTGTGCAACTCTGACTGATTTTCAACTATTTAACTTTCCGACAGAAATGATTTAATATCAGATTTTTCCTCATTGTGTTGTCAAAGAAGAGTGAGATTTGATGGAAAAAGGTCAAATTTTTGTACAAATTTGTATATTTACTAAAAATAATTTATTCAATTTCGATTAATAAGTACCAATTCACAAGCACATTCCACATTTTTCTAAAATCTAAAAATCCATGGGAAAATAAAACTCAATTCACGCAGTCCTTATGTCAACTTTGTAAAATCTATAAAAGCCGTAAACTTACAAACATTTTCAAGTTTTTACCCCTATTTCTAAGGAAAATTAGCCAACAAATTTTTGAAAACTTGCTCAGATCAAGGCCGTCTCCTTATTTTGTAAAAGTTTGCAATTTTATAAAATTAACACCTTCTACAAAGTTACCAAGGCCTGCCTGTCTGAATCGGCGGACAATTTCTCTTGAAATTTTTTCCCCTAAAAACGAAAAAAAAACTTGCTTCTTTTCATACAAAGGAAAAGCAAAAGAGCTGGTTATTGAGCTCTCGGTTGTTGTGTTGTTGGTGAGAAAAAATGGAGAAATGCTTCTTCTTTGTTGGACAGACCCACCGAGTCCCGTTAGCAAGTTGCATGCATAGGAAAATGATGACGATGATGATGACTGGGTTGAATTGAATTCGCATCTTATCATCTCCGTCGGGTTGTGCGATTAAGGAAAAAGACACTAACCTAGAATAGCCAACGTGGATGTGGATGTGTGTGTGTACATACCTTTGTGAAAATGACCATTTTATTCGCACAGTTACTTGCCATTTATCGTGCCCAGTTTGGCTTGGTTTTCATTTTTTTATGGGCACGGGTCGAACATAAACAAAGTCGGGATGGGGGGATGGTTTAAGCCCGAGGAAAAATTTGAACGGGTGAAATTTGGTCCGATTTATGCAGAAATTTTTGGCTCAATTTTCGAATTTCGAGGGGAGAAGAGGCCAATCCGAATTTTTGGGATAAAATTGACTAAAAACCCTGGCTGAAATTTGTGATCATTTCCTGCAGAAATTTGGCCTTATTTTGTACCTAATTTTCTGCAGAAAAATATTATGGAGAGCGATTCGTGTAGAAAATTGCATAATTATTCACATGCAGTTCTGCAGAATAAAACCGGTACAAGTTTTGTGCAGGATTATGTACATACCAAAAAATATGTAGAATATGCATCCAGCTTTTATCAATTACTGCAGAATTCGACCCAGCGATTTCTACCATCAAACCCAACATGAAGGACAGATGTGACATGTGGACGAACCATTATTTAAAATATTTGCATGCTGCAAATTATAAATACGGGACAAAAATGACAAGCAAGATATTGCGACACGTTATGATAATTACTGGGTGGGTACTTGACATGAGATGCAGTTCTGTCTGCTGGGTGGGTGGCGTGGGTTGTGGGTGATTATCCTTTGTTCTACGATAAGGTAAAGGTCGTTCGTTCGTCTCAACAACTAACTAACTCTGATTAGTCCAGACTTAATTGACCACCAAATTTAGTGCGGGGTGTCGCAGGCCGTAAATTAATTTTTTTACTTAACAACCCCCTAGTTTTTCTGGACCTGTATTTTTCTGATTTAGATACGACACGTGTGGGCGAAACATTTCGTTTCCTGGTGGGCAGAATTATTTAATATTTTTGAAAAATTTAAAAAATTGCATGCACTTTTTCTCCTCAAAATTTGCGAGGTACATACTCGTCAAAAAATGCAGCTATCGCCTACACACCACCAATGACCGAGCACCCACGAATTTATTGTCTTACAACAATATGTAATTATGCATATTTTTGTGGTTTGGTTGGTAGTAATTTGTCACCATAAAGAGCACCTCAAAATCTCACCCACTCACTGACTCGGTCAAGATCAACCTTGCTAATTTAATTACAAGTGAAGAAATTGGTGGTGGTGTGTGATTGCGAGGCAAGAAACCACCACTCACTTTAAAGGAAAGTGAAATAAATACATAAATACTTGACCAATTCCCACGGTTTAATTTTCTAATTTTTTTTGTGTAAGCTAAATTTCTAAAAGTTCTTTTGAATTGCGTTTAAAGTTTTGCATATGTACTTGGTTTCTTTCGGCAAACATTGCGCAGACGATGTTGGGTTGGGACGGGACACTTCTTAGGAGATCCATTAATTTACTTGAGATGCAAATTAGCGCACTTAGTCCTTAAGATCTATTAAGTTGAAGTAATGCTATTAAGACAAGGGAAGGATTTAATGTCACGTGGGGACGAGAAGGGGTCCCATTTTAGGATAATTTTGCATTTTTTTTCTTTAAGGACAATCGCAAGTTTGAAATAGTACGTAATTTGTTGAATAATGTATGTTTTGCGGTGGATCCTTATAATCGTGGATAAGCCTGTGTTATCAATTTGGCAAATATGTTTCTGAGGAGTTTTTGCATAAAAATGCACCCAGAGTTTAAGATTATTTCCAAGATGATTAATTAAAATTTGGGATTAATTTCAGAGAGAAGTTTTATAAAGTTAATGAGATTTTGGGAAACTTTTCCTTTCAATGATTTTCGACGTACGGATTTAACTCTTCTTTGAAATAATCCTAATTTATGGGTGGATTTTTTTACCCAAAAAGATCTCGACGTGCTAAATATTTCGCAAATTGAAAAGAAACACATGTTAACCGCTTACCTACGATTATGAAAATCCACTGCAAAGTGTGAAAAACATGTAAATCGGAGATGAACCCCGTAATAAAAATAATACGCCGTCATTTGTGCAGCGCCCCGTGCAGCCTTGCGCGACAGGGAAATTAAGGGAGACGACACAAATTGCGACAAGATTAGCGAAACATGATGATTTATTCTGCAGTGCAACGGATTAAAGTGTGACCCTGGATTTTATGACAGTCTCCTCTCATTTATTTGCGTGCAAAATTATCTGTGTATGCATGTATCGTCACAAAAATTGGTGATGTGCAATATTATATTGCACAGTTTTAACTAATTACTTCTGTACAGCATACATATTTTGCAATTAAGGAATTAATGAATTTTTAAAAAACTTTACAATTTTCCTCGGCAGGATGAATTATGATTGTTTTATTATAATTGGCTCACCGATGCGTCATTAAAAATATTAAGTTTTTCACGGTTGTAAAATTGTCGTCAAATTTGCGCATGGAAGGAAATTGTGATTGCGTAAATTTTGGTGATTACAAAGTTGAAAATGAGATTTATTTTGAGATTTAAGAAGTCAGCTAGGAATTTTGGGAAATTTTGTGTGACAGGGATTTGAGGTTTATTTTTTTTCTGAAATTTTGTTATTAAAATTTCAAAAATAGATAAGTATGTAAAATTGTAAGTTATCAAATTGTCTGGAAATTGTATTGAAAATGAATTGGAAATTCGATTGTGTGCATAAAAGGTATTACAAAATAGGAAATCCTAAGTTATATTTTAAGAGTTAACAAGTCAGGAAGTTTTAAAAATTCGAAATTTCACATTTTTTCAGGCTTTCAATTTACTGTAAAAATTTTGATATTAAAATCTTGGAATAAAATTATTATTGTAAAATTGTCTTTAATTTTTTAAGCTAGAAAAATGAAAATAGGATTGGATAAATTTATCCAATAAAACTCACAATATTTGAAATCAGTTTAATTTTGGAAGTTTATGAAATTACAGAATTTCAAAATTTTCATATTTTTCAAGGCTTTAAATTTTTCATAAAATGTTGGTATTAGCAAACTCGAAAAAGACAATAATGAACATAACAATGCGTGCTAAGTACACACTCGTACTTCTTTTTTTCCTTGTGTAATATGTGTCTCTGTGTATTTATTTTGTTTACTTATCTTTTCGCCATCATCGAGTCGAGTGCAATTTACAACTGCACGTGAAAGAAAAACGTCGCTTTTGTGCCACATAGCACTTGACTTGGATTGGATTGGATAATCTCGCATCTCGGAAGACTGACTTTTGACAAGAAATGAGAATAATATTGCAAATTATTTATCTCATTTTCCACGCAGATTTTTGCAATTTAAACTCCACAAGAGCCATACAGGAAGGATGAGGTTTAAAAAAGAAATTGATACGGAAAATTTTTGCAAAATGGCAAATTGTTACTTATCATTTTCTGAGATATATTTCCAATCAGATTTTTTGCACAAAATGGCAATACAGAACGGATGAGGGTTTAAAAAAATTGGTACAAACAATTTTTGCCCGGCATAAAAATGGCAAACTTTTAGCCACCATTTTCCACTCGTATTTTTGCAACTTATAAATCCATTCCATCGTTCGGAAGGAAGATTGTTGATGATTTTGAGTGTACAAATTTCGACGAAATCATTTTTGCACGGTGCATTTTTGCATAAAAGTTGCAAATTGAGGGAGTATTTATGTACATACTTTTATTTTGTGTAGGTGCACTTTTTCTAATGGATCTAAAGTAAATACCCTGCGACTTTGGGTGTGTCCCTTCATCTGCATATTTACATTTACTCGTGGTAGTTGGTGCCTATAAATAATGCAATGCACCCAAGTTGATACCATCCCAATGATAAATATGTGTACTTCCAACAATCCATTTACATACGACTTGTGTACATACTGCTCCTCGTCTATAATTGTGTTTGATACATACAAATCGTGCCAGAGGGTGAAAAAAGGGGCCGTGCGGGAAGAATATTATAGCTAAATTTAACATTTGCGACCGGGGTGGACGATAAAGTGACATCGTTTCTGTGCCGGTCCCCCAAACGAAGAAATCAGCCATTTCTTGTCACAGTCTACTTTTAGATGGATGAATGGAATTGTGATCTGTGAGTAAGTGGGTTCTTCTGGTAGTTTTTGTTGCCATGACGACCAGTTGCATATACATACTTTATTTTGGCACGTTGAGATGAATTCCTTTATGTGTTTGATTCGATCTATATCTTCCGTAAAGTGAAGGAGGAGGCAATTCAATTATTGCAATGTGACGATAATTTTTTTTTGCAACGGGTGGATGCAAATGCTTTATTGGAGAGGGTGGAGGCTGTGCGGGGAGGATGTGACCTCTTTTTTGTGGGAAGGTTGAGGAGAAGAAGTCAAAGAAAAGCGAATTTTGCCGTTTTTGGTGGTAAAAACCACTTGAAAACCATCATTTTTTCCACCTGTTGTGGGATTTTTGACCGGGTCAAGTAATAAAATCTACGATTAGAATAAGTTTCTGCTTTTAATCATCGAATTTTCCCATTTTGAATGGTAAAAATCACTATTTTTCCCATCTGTCTTAGAAAAAATTCGTGGTTTTTGACTGGAAAAGTGAGTCAAATAATAAAGCTACACGTTGTAACTTTTGTCGACTATAAATATGTTTTGTTACTGAGGGGTAACAATAATTGGTCAAATTTGCATCCATTTTGCACAGCCCCTTGGAACAAGTGACTATTTTTCTCTCTGGCAGAATCGATAATAATAAAATAAAAGTAATTCTCTTGTTTTGTCTCTGGTTTCGTTTCGCCTTGGGTTTCAAGGACCTGGTCACTCTTTTCTGGTTGCGTGTACTCTACTAAATATTACACCACCACCACTTCTGCATAATGGCACCACCACTCTGCACAATTTAAATGGATGGATCGAGATGGATGGGTGGATGGCGGAATAAATACATAAATAAATAAGGGCGATCTTGTCTGTTCTAATTATGAATTCGATCCTGCTGTCCAGTTTGGTCCGGTGTTTGACGCTCCGCTAATTGAGATCAGGCACGCAGGAGTATTGCACAACAATTTGGATAATTAGAGGAATTTAATGATGTATGAAATGATTCTATAATGGTTAAATTTCTGGTTAATAACTGGATAAATTTATAATAACTTATGCATGGTTTTTGTAATGAGCTTGGAAAATGTAGGATTTTTCTTCGCAGAATATTTTTGCAATTAAAAACTTGCACGGTTTACACATTTTTAAAGTTGGACAAAATTAGGAAGAAAATATGTACAGCGTTTTTCTGTGCTTTGAATCTTGGAAAGTTTATAAGCTAAAATTATATTAAAAACTTATACGGTTTGCAAACTGATTTTACAAGATTTTGTATTTTGTATTTTTTAAATTAAGATTTAAATCCAGATTTTCCTGGTCTTCAAATTTTACATAGTTTACAAAAACTTTGGCATAAAAAATTATGAATGAAATATAGATTTGTTAATAGATTACAAATTTACACGGTTTACACAAAAGGTGTTTAAAAATTTCTTATATTTTCGCAAAAACTGGGACAAAATTCAAATTCAGATCGAGATTTTCATAAGCTTCGAATTTTACACAGTTTACAAAAAGCTTGGCGTCTTCATACCTGAAATTCAGTGAGAACACGACTCCCACATATTTCCCACAGCAATAAGTTACTACTTTTCACATCCATGTTAAAAATCTGGGATGGCAAGTCGTCATAAAATCTTAGCGTTTTTTTTCTCCACGAAATTTGCATCTCTTTAATTTTTTGCTACACACACACGCAATAACAAATCCCACACGGGGTAATAAAGTGGAAGAGAGAAGATAATTAAAAGTAAGAAGAATTTGCATCTCTTGACAAATTATTTATTTATGAATTTGTGGTCAAGGTTGTATATTTTTTCGTGCAAAAATTTAGCTAAATTTTCTACAGGAAACCTTTATATAGAGCGATTTGTGCAGAATTACGCACATACGATTCTGCAGAATAAAATCCACAGAAATTTTGGGAAGGATTATGCAAAAAAAAGCAAAATAAGCTTTTGTCGATTGTTTCAAAATTCGACACAGTGATTTCTACAGCATGGTTTTGGTTGCTATGGTAACCAATTTTCCTTCACTGAACAAATATCGTCTTAACTTTGATTTTGAATTATTGCACGTGACATTTGTGGAATTTTGTTACTCGACCACTTTGAAGAAATTCATGGGATTAATCCACAAAAAAATTCACTGAATCCACAATTGTGAACCACAATTCAATTGTGTGGCCTCAAAGAAATCTCGGTAAAAAGTGGACCCATCAGTAAATTCTTGACTGCACAAATATTCTAGACTAGTTTGCCACCCGTGCGGGAAGGATGTGGCTATTTTTTGGTTATCCGGTGCAGATAACCACCTGCAATAAATAAGTGCAAGAAACTGGTTTCTTGCAGCGAAATAAATTTCGCAATTTTTCGCACTTTTTTGCAGTTTCTTGCACCTCGCATTTCTTGGATTTCTTGCCGTGCAGTGCAAGAAATGTGGCAAATCCGCAAGAAATGAAGCAACATACTTTCTGCACGGGGATGTAATTACGTGCAAAAAAAGTCCGTCCCACAAATTATTCATTATGAATGAGCTTGAATGAGCAAGCAGTCATGGGAAAGAATTTGTGTAAAGGCGAGTTGTGCGAATAATGATTGCATTAAAGGTCATCCATCCAATGTTACGTAACAAGTTCTGTTTTTTAAGTGTAATTATACTTGTATTTATTTCTACTTAATTGGAAATGATTTTGGAAATTAATTGGAAATTTTGGAGGAGTAGAAAATGGAATTGATTTTTCTGACGGTTTATAAATGGAGGCCAGTCAGGTTTTAGTAATAGTTAAAATTGCGAAAATTTTCGCCATGCGAAATCTACTCTGGGCTGCTTAATTGCTACTTATTTATGCCGTTAAGGAAGTTTTTGTTTTCTAATCGTTTATTTTATAAATCGAGTCCAGTCAGGTTTTCGTGGTAGTTAAAGTTATGAAAATATCGGCAAATTTTCGCCGAATTGCGAACAATCAGCTTGCTAATTGCTATTTATTTCTTCTCCGTTTGTTATAAGTATCGAATTACGTAAATATTATGACTACTTTTTTAAGGAAGAGAAAATGGAATTGATTTTACCTGACTGATTTTGTACAACTCGAATGCAGTCAGGTTTTCTCAATTATGTTCGCGAAACATTTGTAAATATTTTCCATTTATTTTTTTGTCCATGCAAAGCGATAGATCTTTACTGGGCTGGAGAGGCTGCCTAATTGCTATTTATGACCTAGAGAAAAGCGATGCAAATTTAAACCTGTACCGCCTCCTCGTCCCATGAAAAGGATGAAGACGAAGGCGAAAAATACATATAAAAGTTTCTTAATATTGTGCTAATTATGCGAATTTGACCACTAAAAAAATATGCCGCAGGTAAAATGAGATTTATTTTTTTGGCAAGTCTGCAATGCCAAAAATATTTCAATTGTTTGTTGTCAATATTTAGTTTACGAGTACGTGTTCATTGATTCCACGAAAGGCGTATACTTTGTAATTACTTCAACGATGTGAGACGAAATTGTTTGCTCAAAGAGATTAGACCACATAGGATTAAATTCAAACATACAAATTTTTTGAAAATTGTTATATTTTTATATATGAAAATGTTTAAGTTTTTCATACATATTTTGTAAATATTTTTACGTTTATCATAAATATTAAATGCATATTTTAGTAATTTTTCCTACATAAATACATAACCGGCTTCTGGTCATCAACTCTTTTTAATGAGATTTTATACAAGTTAACATTTACAAAAACTGCTTCGTCACTTGATTTGGTCAATTTAAAACATTTTTCGTAAATATTTTGGCATTTTGCATAAATACTGAATTAATATTTTTGCAACTTTTTTTCGTAAATATATATCCGCCTTTTGGTCATCACGGCTTGCGTTTTTCTGCACAAAGTCTCTCCTTCCCTCAATTATTATTACTTGCTTATTTGCTAACATATTTATTTGATCTTGAGACTTGTGTACCGTGCAGATCGAGAAGACGATAAATTAATCGATGCATTCACTTAGGTAGGTAAAGATGGATATCTGCTCAATTCAGGGCTGAATTTTTGCCAAGGGTAAAATAATTAATTTTGAGGTATAATTCCGAGAGGTGTGGAAAAGTAGAGGTTTTTTGCCAAAATTTAACGCCATTTAAAATTTGGGGTGTATAATTAAAAAAATTATATGATGACACCCACGTGTGCTTCGTCATTCATTTTGTGAATGCATTTATTAATTAAGACGCTAAAATAATGAGCGTGCGATTCTACGCGTTCGAATTGTGACATGACTTCCTTCCCCCGTGCAGATAGATATAAGTGACCTAATTATTATTAAATATTTTTGCACACTTTTTGCATGCAGTAAATTTTGCACGTATATCTCATCATCCTATTCTCGAGAGGAAATTAAATCCGACACGGAATTAGGTAAAAATACGTCAAATTGCATTGCGATACAATCGGCATGCGAGAGGTGTTGCAGTTTTACGGGGTATAGTTTAGTGTGATAAGTTCAGAGGGTGGATATGTATTTACGGGAAAAAATTGCTGAAATATGTACGAAAAAAATAATTTTCACAAAAATTTGCATTTTTGAACATATCTGGATTTGTTGTGGTATATAATTTCATTGAGAAAAAAACTTTGTTTTTCACATCGTTGAAATATGTAAAAAATATACACTGCATTTTTGAAAAAAATATCTAAAAGATTTACATATTTCGCAAATAATATCGGAAATATTTATATGTCTGAAAACCTAGAAATATGTGACAATTCGTAAATATTTTAAAAAAATATGTGATCTATGCAAGTTAGCAAGCACACCAACAAAGTTTGACCATGAGTAATCCTCAAATGAAGAAGTTTAAAATAAATACATATCCGCCCTCTGATGATAAGTGTTCGTACATACGAATAATTGTTGAATTACATCGTGTTAATTTTGACTTTGGGATGGTGCAACATGAGTAAAATTGCTTGTTTTGAGGAGTTACCTGGGGTCAGATTTTGCATGCACAGCCCCCACACAAAGGTGTGGATTGGACTGAATGGTAATCTAATTATCTAATAAATTGTGGTGGTGATGCAAGACAGGAACTAAACTTGGGAGGTGGTGATATGTCGTCTTCTGATTAAAAAAGAAGTGCAGTCAAGACATCCGGTCTCATTTCTTTCTTTTCTGTTCAATTAAAATACTTCAATAGGTTTGACTTTGTAAGAAAATAAATGTTTACGTACGTAGTTTGAACTTTGTTTTGTTTAACAAGTTTGTTTAACAAGTTTTTGATGAAAAGTTGTTGTTTTTCTTGTACGGGAAATCTTGACCATTTTTGGCAACTGGATTTTGGCGAGTGAAGTGTTGTCTGAAAATTGTACTTTTTTTGGTTAGTCTAGGTTTTTGAGTAATTTGATGAATTTTGAATATGGAGTGAGTAATGATGATGCCATCATTTGTCACCGTTAACTTCCTCGTGATAAGAAACTAATGACGGATTTCAAGAAATTTTCAAAATTGTGAGCGATAATTTTGAAAACATGGAATATATTTAGAGGGGAAAATTATTAATTTTTTGGCATGGTTTTTGCTTAATTTGATGATTTTGTTAAATGGTATTAATCTGGTGATAGGAAAATAATGCCAAATTTAAAGAAATTTTCGAAACTCTGGGAAAATTTTGAAGAAATGTAAAGTAATTTAGACAGGAAAGATACATTGTGTCACGCCCCGTAAGAAGTGACAATGCCAAAATGTAAATGTTTTGCAAAGGTGGGAAGAATCACCGGTATTTACAGTGAAGAACTTGAAGATCTTTCCTCGTAATCTGTGCAGAATGGTTGGATTTCTCATCAAGAGAGATTTTAAGTTCTTTAAATTAAAGCCTCATTTTCTCAGAAAGACCACGGTTAAGGTTTTATTTCTAATCCAGTTTTCTCCCATATTAGGCAAGTGAAATGGTGAAGGTGTCATTTTGAAGTGGTGGATGCTACACAATACAGAAAAGATTTGCTGAATTTGATACCCCTCAAAAATGAAATACTTATAACGGAGAAGAACTCTATTTAAGGGGATGAAAATAGTCTAAATTAATTGAACGGTAACAGGAAAATTTGAGTATGCAAATTTCACTCTAGGAAATATATACATGAAATTTTGATAGATATTTTTGAAAATTGGAAAATTTTCGAAAAACTATAACGAAAACCTATATGCAATATTCACACGACAAAACCGAGACGAAATCAAACCCTTTAATTCTCAAATTTATTTCAAATTTTGAAGAGCCACATCTGATTACTGAAAAAATAAAAAATAACGAAACCTTCGCTATAAAATAACTTTATTTCGAAACCCTAAACCTATCCGTTCTCTAAAAATATGCAAAACATATGGCTAACCCGACAATATTTATTTCAAAATTTGAAAAGAAACATAATCTCATAAATTCCTCTTTTTTAATTTCAGACGATTTTAACTCACCAACTAAACCATGGCCCTGCTCCCCATCGCGGGTGACCACCCCCACCACCACCACTACGAGCACACCTCCCCACCCAACCTGTCGCCATCGTCGTCCTCCGAGATGAAAAAGTCGTCCTACTACGTCCTCTTCCTGGGCGCGAAAGAGTCTCGCGGCCTCCGCGGCCCGCACTACATTGAGCCCGTCCTCCAATACTTTGTGAGTCAGGAGGCGCGCATGCAGGCGCTCAAAGTGACGCTGCAAGTGGGTCAGAAGGGGCTCCGAATCATACCCGTTCACCACCGGACGACGACGGGGGTGGTGCCGCTGGAGGGGACGGGAGGTGGCGACAAGCACTTCATTCCGCATCACGCCATCACCTGCGTCTTCCAAGCGCCCGCGCCCAACGACGACATCGTGTCCTGTATCCTACTCATTTACAATCCTGATACGAGGTGTCCCGTACATGTGCATTGTTACAGGTGAGAAAAATTTTCATGAAAAAAATTAGGGGGAAATTTTTAAGAAATTTATCTATATTTGGTGAGATTTTGTTTTGTGCAAGAGATTTTTGGCTTGATTTGGAGCTATTTGTTGAAAGTGAAAATTGGGAGAGGGAAAGAATTGTAGAATTTGCCAGGAATTATGGTGCCAAATTTCGCAAAAATTAATCAGTTTAAATTTTATCTTGTGCAAAATTTTTAATATTTACATTAGTGTTCACTAATTAATTTAAAAGTGGACTTGAGATTATTTACTATTTACAAAATTTCCGGAAATTTTTTAAAATACGAGTTTTTAATCCGGTTGGTTAAAACTAAATTAAATTTTTGATGTGAGAAAATTTACAAAGCAATGAATATTTATTTTGGCACTATATAGGTTTAAGAGGAAAATATGCAAAAAATAAAAATTTGGTAAAATTTCTCCAATTTTGCACAGAAATAAAAAAATAAAAGTACCTAGGAATTTTAATTTCTCGAAATTTTTAAGAAAAAATATCTCTGAATTTATGATTGTGCTGATTTCGATGACAAATTATCGTCAATATCTTTTTCCTCTTACTTCCCGTAATCTGATCCTCTCATCGCGAATTCGAATAAAAAAAATCTGATCAAACTTTTTATTTTTATTGATGATCAATCACTCACCACTTTTATTATTTATTCTCTCTTCAACTCTGCACCAATTTTAATAATAACAATAAAAAACACTGTCGTGAGACTGATAATAAGCGTAATCTTAAATTTTCAGCCAATACTAAATCATCGATCCACCAATAAAAAATAAACTTGACGCAATTCTTGACAGGCAAAAAAATGAGAGACGAATTTTTTTCCCGAGATTGCATCACTCTTTTCATTTTATTTTTTATGAAGATTTTTTTCATTTCTGACAAGAATCAATAAAACAATAAAATTTATCATTTTTTAATGAATTTTTTCAAGTAAGGCTTTATTTCTGACAAGAAACAATGAAATTAATTTTGTTTTCGTTACACGCAAATTTGCAAACAAATCATAGATTTAAATTTTAATTGAATATTGGACAGTGCAAAAAAATGTGCGTGATTGCAATTCGATGTCATTTATGTAAATGAAGGGCCGTGCGGAAAAGAAGGGACAAAATTTTGAGGAGGAGGCGAAAATAAGGGGAATTTTGTTGTCAATTAATTACTCAGAGAAAAAATAGAAATCAAAATTTGGACGAGATTTGGTTCCTAATCTTGTTGACTTGGTGCCAAGTTAAACTTTCAAATTGACCAAATCAAGTGATGAAACAGTTTTTATAACTTTATAGAATTTTACCTTGTATAAAATCTCATTAAAAAGGGTAAGAAACAGAGGCCGGCTATGTATTTAGGTGAAAACGCTAAAATATTTACGAAATATGTACGAAAAATAGCATAACTAATAATAATTTAGCAAAATTTGCATTTTTGAATTTAATCCTTTGGATTTTTGTAATTAAATTTCTTTGAGTAAAAAAATTTTGTCTCAGGTCGTTTAAATAATTACAAAATATATTCGTATTTTTGAAAAAAATATATAAAAGATTTCCGTTTTGAAGTAATAGTGGAAACCTAGAAATATGTTCCCATATGAAAAAAAAATATTTAGAAATTTTTGTGATCTATACGAGTTAAGCGACACACGGACAAAGTTAGTCGTGATAAAATGAAACAGTTGAAAATAAATCCATAACCGCCCTCTGCTCATAAATAATGGCGAAGAAGATGTGTGGTTTTTTCTTAGGTGAGGCATAGTAACCATGACCACATGAAAAAGTGCATGGTTACGGCGAAGCCTAAGAATGCAAACAGACACCCCCTCCCAAAGTTCCACTCAAGTTTGTGACAAAACGGCTAATCGTATCAAAATGGTGTAAAAGACAATCGTGCAGACCTTGCTGGGTAGATGATGCCCGTCAGGTCTAGAGACATGGCAATCTTATTTTAACGCACTTAAAATCGATTTTAAACTTTCAAACGACTGGCAAATTCACTTTTACCATGCAATGATAGTGCGAGACCCTGATTTTCATGTGCAGAAATCTATAACGCGTCATTTAAAGCAAACCCGAGCGAAATCGGATAAGAAATGAAAGACTTTTCTTGGTGGTATCTGCAACCAGTTACGTTACTTCTAGCAGCCCTCCATTACTTATCATGCATACCTAAATACGAGGTTTCCATTAGTAACCAACATAAGTGAAACAATTGAGACCTGTACTGGCGTATGGAAATATGTACATCTACATATATTATGTGTATATCTAATATTTATGCACACTCTTAACTGAAGTTAAGAATGTACACTCTTAAAACCCGGTGCTCTTTCACAGCCTGATAATAAATCTTCCCGGCAGGGGGACAAATTGTCACTAGCTAGTGTTAATTTTAGGTGAGACACCTTATTACCGCACGGTGAAGTCACATACGCACACCGTTTAGTGACGATTAACACCGGGTTTTTAAGAGTGTAATAGAACATGTAATTGCTCCGTACTAAAGTTTTGCCATATCGGCAGCAAATTGTTACGGACCGGTATAATTTTAATACCACGCAGGAACTTTGATACTGAGAAAACAATACCTACCTGAATATACCAGATTTCTACAGTGTATTTACACTTACATATAGGGAATTTATCTGATATGTAACGCATCCGCACTCAAAGGTTATAATTAATTTGGTATGCAATGCAATGCATCTATACCATAGGGGATGGTGAAGTGAATTTGGGAGGGACTCTTATTTTTAGGCTTAAAAACAAAAAATAAATGAATTCTTTAAAAAAAGCTTAGGTGAGGCTTGCTTAAAAGAGGAAAACAAGCTGTTATCATCGTGAACTAAAATAATATGCGAAGTCAATGTTCATCTCACGATTTATAATTTTTGGCAAATATAACAGCAAATTATATGCGTTTGGGACAATTTGCCTCGCCGTGGGCCAGTTTGTGATACGAAGAATTAAAATATATTTTAAAATTTATTAGTGTCCAATGTCGATAAATAATTCATACGGAATGATGCGGGGTTTAGTTAATTTCGTTATTAATAATCGCTTGCTGATAAAATTTACGAAGTATGGGTTATTTATAATATAAAATATCATAGTTAAGAACACTTAATTTTTCAAATATATGTAGGCTGATTTTTGAAACATATTCATGCAAGTCATCAAAGATAACAGAATCAAATAATAACGAAGTTTAATTATTGCAATACGTATCATAGCTAAATATAGTTCAAATTTAGCTATGATCATTAAAAGATATATTTATATCAAACATTTAATCACGGCCCACGGCGAGGCAAATTGTCCCAAACGCATATAATTTGCTGTTATATTTGCCAAAAATTATAAATCGTGAGATGAACATTGACTTCGCATATTATTTTAGTTCACGATGATAACAGCTTGTTTTCCTCTTTTAAGCAAGCCTCACCTAAGCTTTTTTTAAAGAATTCATTTATTGAGTGGTTGGTGCTTGTGGTGAAAAAAGTGAGGCAACATATTTACATCAGGCCAAATAAAGGAGAAGACGAGAATAGAAAACTTGGTGAAAAATTAGAATAACTTTTTATTTAGAAAAAGTCATTACGAGGAGGAGACCACTCTGTATTTTGGTGTGCTCTTACAGAATAAACTAAATTTTGGGAGAGGAGAGATCCATTAAAATTGTGACGTGGTATAGTTTATTTTTTATGTAGATGCTAAAGGGGCCTTACGGAAGGGGTGTGATGTATTTTTGCAATGGAAAATTTCCATGGATTTGCATATTCTTTTTGCAAATTTTGTGGTTTTTACCCGGATAAAGTGTACCAAATTAAGCTTTACATTTACAATCTTTTTTAGTGAGACAATTCACGCAGGCCTTGGTTACATTGTAAAATCCGTAAATTCCGTAAACTTATAAAATTTGCAAAATTTTGCCAAAATTTTAAGAGGAAATTTGGCTCACAAATTTTTGTAAACTTAAGGCGGCGTAGTTTTAATTTGTAAATGTGTGTAAAATTGTATTACAAAATTTACCCATTTTACTTAGTTTTGCCTCTGTAGATTTTACATTCGTATGTAAATGCATAGCAGGAATTTTATAAAATTCTGAAAAAATTAAGAAATTTTTAAAAAGTATGTACGCGAATCGAGAAATTTGAACCCCCAAAAATTGATGACATCCTTCCCGCAGACTTCATTGATTCGTAGATAGATTTATTACACAATTCTTAAAAATCACTTATGAATGATGATAAATTAGCATAATAATAATTAACCCTTCACCTCATCAAAATAGTCTCATCTTTATTAGAATGAGCACATTTAGAAGAAAACCAATTTAAAATGAAAAATTACTTAATTTATTAGGTAAGCATTTTTTCTTAAAAAACCGGAAATGGTTTTCCGCACATGCAGACCAAAACTATGTAGCATAAAAGTAAATGAAGATGCGACACGCATGCCCGATTTCTCGTGACTCTTGCAAAAGCTTATTGAAAAGTGAAGCTGTTAAAGATGGATGGATGAGCACTTAATTAGCAACTTGTGCCAAAATATGGACATCGTTACTAACTGGCAAAAAATTAGAATAACTGTGCAATAAATTTTCGCAGTTTTGCGGCTAGGCTTGCGGAATTTGAGCTAAAATCTTGCTTTACATAATAATTCAGAAGCATTTTTTTGTGGTTTTAAGGTTTTAAAAATCGCGGCTAATTTTTTACCTTTCCCTCCACAGATGTGATTCCCCCGAAACGGCGGCAATTTTAAAAAGTCAGCTCGAAACGCTCGTCAACCGAGAAGACAATCAACGTAAATTTCGCGACATTGAGTCCCGCCTGCAATCGAAGGGATTACTTGTGTCGTCTGGAACATCGACGTCGTCCTCGTCACCGGTAAGCAGTCCGGTTAAGGCGCACGCGCATAATTCTTCGTCTCACAATGCCCTCCGCTCGGGCGGGGGGAGCGGCACGCCGGATTTTGACTGTCGCACGTCAGACTCTTCGGACAACTCGGATCGCGGATTTGGCTCGGCTTCCGGCGTTTCAAACATTCCCGGGGAGCGGATCGCGACGTTGTACGACTCCTTGGCGGCAGAATTGCGGGAAAAGTTGAATACGCGGAATCGCAATACGCCAATCTTATTCCCGCCCCGAGATTATGACACGGTTCATCGGCAGCGCGGGAATTTGTTGGGGATTGAGGCGCGCCGCTGTTCAAATCCGGCGGTTGTGGGGGGCGGTGTTGGTGGGAGGAGTAATAGACGATCGTACGCGTCGAGAGAGCAAGACTCGTGCGGACGGAGTAGCGGGATTGGATCGGCGGAGGATAATTGTAGCCCGATCCATGACGCCGGAACGGGAGCGGGAATGGATTCGAATGTGGGAGGAGGTGTGCCATCATCGTCGGACGGTGAGTGCTTTTTTTGTTAAGGGTGGATTTTTTGAAATGTAATTTGCATCATTTTCATAAAAATCTTTATTTGATATTTAGAGTAAAAAGTCTGCAAATCTGTAAAAATCCATAGAAAATTATACGAGACAGTGTAAAAATTGGTATTATTTTCATGAAAAAAATCCTATAGTAAATTTCGTAGGGAAATTATGGGAAAAATTGTGTTTTTCTATAAAAAAAATTACGGGTAGATTTAAAAAGTTATATTTTCATGAAATTTTGTAGATCATCTACATTTTCACGAAATTTTAATCATTTTTATAAACACTTTTTTTACAAAATTGCAATATTGACATGGAAACTTATTACTATATGTTTTAGTCAAAATTTGTGAGTAAAAGTGTCTACACTAACCGACAGATCTGTTTCTGACTTGTCTAAATATACCCGTAATTTTGCACTGCTTCCGAATTAATGTCTGGTATTCCCGCGACCAGTAACGAAATTAGAGTGCCACGATTTATTTCTTACACAAAGCATCAAACATTTGACAACACAATACATAAACTTGTGTGTTATGTGCATGCAATTTTTTTCCTTTGATTTCGGAAATCGTGCAGGCTTCGATTCGTAATAAAACAAACTTGAAGCTTTAAATAGCTCGTATCTTTTTTTGGATCACATTCCAATTTAATTCCACTCTGGGGACGTTCATTAATTATTATCAGACAGCGGGAAAATATTTAAGTACTTAACATTTTTCATATTACCAGCAAGCATTTTTCGAAAGTATGTAATACTTTTGGAAACATTTTTTAAATAATTGAACAATTTTTTAGTTAATAATATTTTATGAAAAAATGCGATAAATCCATATTTTTTTTACACATTTTCAAGAAAATTTCCACTATTTTATTAAATACATATCCTTCATAAACAATTTTCAAGAATTTTTCAAAATATTTTGAACGATTTTTTATTCATACGAGCAATTCTTTACAATTGAATTAATAATATTTTATGAAAAAAAATGCCATAAAATCCATATTTTTACACCCATTATCTTAAAAATTTCCACCATTTTTATTAAATTCATATTCTTCATGAACAATGTCACTGAATTAATAATTTTTACGCAAAAAATGCCAGAAAATCCATATTTTTGCCACATAATTTCTGCACGGTTCCCCCACTGATGAAGATATATACATAACTTGACTGATTTTTTTTCTTGGAGGCACGATTTCACATTATGTTCTTCTTATCCATACCTCATCGACAGACATCGACGACTTGACAAGTTCGGCAGCTCTAAAAGAAATCCATTTCTCATTTACAATTGCGTATTATTTTTTACCAGGATAAGATTAAATATGACATCAAAGAATGGATAGATGGACACCTTTTTGTCAAGATGCATATTCGTGATTTCTGTCATTTGTGTGTATCATAATAAGTAATAATATCGTCATGAAAATGACGTGATCTCATTGTTCAGTTTTTTTTTCGTGGGGATTATGTTACACGGCTAAAAATAGGCATGGCATAATAAATCATCTTCGGTACCAATGTTTCAGGTGCAAGTAAGTAACCACTTGCAAGAAATAACGGGAAGAAAGCGGTTTCTTGCAGCGAAATATTTTGACCTGCAAGAAATGCAGGGCGCAAGAAATACACCGCACGTGCACCGCGCATACTTCATACGGCGCGTGGCTGGATAGCGCATATTTCTCCCAGTTTCTTGCGCCTTGCATTTCGTGCATTTTTTCTGTGCAGTGCAAGAAATGTGGAAAACCCGCAAGAAATGAAACACTGGGTGCAAATAACCTGCAAGAAATAACTGCAAGAAAGTGGGTTTTTTAGGTATTTTGACCTGCAAGAAATGCACGGCGCGAGAAACGAGTCCGCGCCGTTGGAAATAGTTCATACGGCGCGTGGCTAGATTGCGCACATTTCTTGCACTTTCTCGCAGTTTCTTACACCTCACATTTCTTGCATTTCTTGCCTTTGCAGTCCAAGAAATGTAGAAATTCGCCAGTGCCGAAACACTGTTTGTCACGTCGGTCGCAAGATCACAGTTGGATTGGATTTAGAAATAAGTAAATGTCACGCCGAGGACGTGACGTGACGGTGTGACTGTAAAAACACCAAACCACCCCGAACAGTTAGGCCACGCTGACCACGGGCCATGCTGACCATGTGACATCCGGTGTCGCATGCATGACTTCCGTTTCTCAAGGTAGATATTTTGACATAATTTTTGCACGGAGGGAATAAAAAATGTTAAATTGGCTGGTCTCCCTGATGAAGTTGAGGATGCGAATCTCTTCATCTTTTTAGTTGACGGAACGATGATGGCGTAACGTAACGTCCACCCGAGAGACTTATTACTTTATCATAAATAATACCCGTTATTTTTATCTTTATGTAAATATTCACAGTTTCTCGGTCTCGTGATGGGATTTAGATTTATTATGTAACAGGCCATGCGGAAAGGATGCGCGAATTATTTATGCTATTGACCAGAGGGTGAAATAGTAGGGCAAAGTTTGCCAATTTTGTACACCAAACTTTGACCCTGGTTGTATTTTTGAAAAAGGGCCAATGTCTGGGTAGATTTTTAAGCTAAAAATTTGCCCGAGTAGAAATCACTGCGTCGAATTCTGCAGAAATGGACAAAGGCTGGATCATATTTTATTGGGCATAATTTTTTTTTACATAATTCTGCACAAAATTTCGATGGGTTTTTATTCTGCAGAACGATACGTACAAAATTCTGCGCATAGTTTTATCCACGAATCGATCTGCATACAGTTTCTATGCAGAAGATCGTGCCAAATTTCTGTAGGAAAGCTGTTCAAATTTTTACCCAGGTGATATTTCGAAAAGTGTAATAGCCAAAAGGCGCCATCCATTTTGCACGGCCCTCCTCTTCTTGACATTTCGACTACAATGTAAATATTTGCAACTCGATGGTGATGCTGATTTTAGGCAATTAATGGTTGTTAGCACTTTTTTCTCTCTCGATCCATTCTTGAAAGACAGAAGGAACATCTGCGCTCGTCACCCTTTGTCTTTTTTTATGAGGAGGAGGAAGAAATTTTTGTTAAAGGGTTAACTGTTTTCCGATCAAACCCTCGTCGTCGTTGCAAGTCAGTCATCTTTCTTCGAGTGGTTTCACACTTGTTACATTATTCAGGCAGATTTCCATCGTGTGGCGTCACCACCACCGGCACGATTGTGCCCACCAGGAAAATAGAGTTGTGAAATTTGTAGAAATGCATTTTTGGGAATTTTTAGCACCGTAATATTGTCTTCGGGAGGGTTGCATTGCATATTTTCTTTTCCATGTTAGGTTTTGAAGACAAGTTTGAAATTTCTAAAAATCAGATTGGCTAAACTTTAAATCTACCAGAATTTTACGGCTCAATTGTGATTGTTTGGTTGACAACAGAATCATGAAAATTCCGATGGGTTAAAATTTCAATTAGTCTGATTTTTCGAACTTGCATTAACCTGTCTATAACAAGTACTATGGGAAATAAAGTATGCAAATCCTAAAGTGGTTTTGGCATAAGTTTGACAAATTTGGTATGAAAATTGTTAGTCTAATTTTTGTGTATAGGACTCAAGGATTAGGCAGAAAATTTCTATATAATTCTTCATTCCGCAGAAAAATACGATGGAGAAAAATTGTGCCAATTTTTTTAGGCTGGTCGATATTCATGCGGAAATGCATGCCATCATTTATTATAACATTGACCTCATGAATTTAAATGCTGGGCATTTTGAATTCTTCATTTGCGGAAAAAATGTCGCTCAAAAGTTGTAACATGAAGTGTTTCACGTCACTTTTACGTTTTGTGTTGAACTACGTGCATGCCGTTACTTACGTAAGGAAGGAAAGAGTGCGGAACGTGGGTAGAAATGTAAATAAATAGTTTGCACGAATTAAATGGCACATAAATAAATATGCACGGGTGGATGGAAAGGTACATACAATTTTTTGAGGCATCCTCCTTCTTTATGCGTGCACGGAGCGGAACAAAATGTCACACGAAAAATATGGAGTACATCTTTATTTGCATATTATCAAAGTTAGTATTTAAGATTTTGTATGCACTAAAAAAGCTGAAAATATGTATTAAATTTCCGAGTAGAAATCACTCTGCGTCGAATTCTGCAGGAAATGGATGAAATCTCTGTGCATATCGTAATCTTCAATTTTTTAAAAATCCCACAGAAAATTTCTATCCGTCGATGTTTTTCTGCAGAACCGTGTATGCATTATTCTAGTTTTCTGTACAAATCGCGCTGCATAAAGTTTTTCTGGAGAAAATTGGGCCAAATTTTGGCACAAAAATGGGCCAACAATACTCGTTCAAATTTTTACTCGATTATTTTCATTCAGAAAATCTGAGTCAGTTTGGGAGAAAAAGTGGAAAAACTTGTCTCAGATTTTCATGCGATACGAGATTACTTTGTTTTGAAGGCGAAGAAGCAGCTTTTGCACGACCAGATGTATGAATTTGTTCCATTTAAAGCAAACTTGATCTTGGTGATGGTGTTGTTGTTTAACAACATTATGTACGTATCGATCTCATCGCATCGCATCCACACGAGGGGGATGTGCAGGAGGGGACGGATGATAGTATTATCTCTGTTTTTTGAGGGCGCCGCTTTTTGGGGGATAAAATTCACTAAAAATTCAGCACATGCTTCACACACGTGGATTTCCGTCGTAAAACGCAATGAAAAGACCTGAACTTCAAGATTGGTCCATTGTTTCTTTTCTCGAGATCTTGTTACAAGATGTCAAATTGTATCATATTCGAATCGGGAAAAATCCGATAAAAATAAGTTGTGAGGTGCGAATTTGACCCAAAAAAGGCCAAACTCTCTCTCTTACTTGTTATCTGCATTAATTAAAAATGAGATAAACGGATAAAATATGGGCCACGTGAGGAGGCTGCCCTTTGTAAAAAAGGAGATGAGGAGGACAGGTTGGTTTTGTTGATAGATTATTCCACGACAAGGAGGAAACAAGGTGGTCGGTCGGTCGGCTAGATGTCTAACTTTTGTGGGGGGATGTGCAGAAAGGATGGGATTTCTGCAGTTGAGGCCATTTTATTAATAATATGAGGCAGGATTTATGTGGCTTTTGCAAATCTAGCCAAAAATCTAGGCAAAACACAAAAATCTACAGGATGTATGTACATAAAGTCGAAAAAATTGGTCCAGTCTCGGTTTGGAAATCTTCGAAACTCAAAAATACAAAATTTCTACACAATTCATTTCACAGGAAAGTTTAGGGACACAAATTGTCCCAAAATTGACGGAGGGAGAAAAATTATGGGAATTTTTTCTGCTGCAGAACAATTTAAAGCAGTCAATTAATTGTCAAAAGTTCTACAGTGTACAGCAAAATGTGCCAATTTTCTACTGATCTATTTTCATACGGGTACATATTTATATATATAAATCCGCACGTGCTTATCTATAAAAAGCGTGTCATTCGTACATAAATGTAGTGATACAGTAAAATCTAGCGAATTCAACCCTTGGGTGCGATTTTCTGCCCAAACTTCTCCTCACATCCATTCTGCCGGCCTCTGCATGCACTGCAACAATAAACTGCATGCACTTGACTGACTCGACTTGATTTGATGATGATCATGTGCAAGTTGAGGGTGACGGGTGTACAATTTCACGTCCATCGCTCATCATAAAGAGTAAATCTCTCTGAGAAGAAAAAGTGTGTCAACTCAACTCGATCTTGAATTGAATTTTGACTGACTGATAAATAAATCTCTATGCAAATTTTTCCCAACCGTTCCTCATTCAATAAATGGTATCGTTTTACACGACTAGAAAAAAACCATGAATATCAAAACCGACCGCAGAATGTGAGGGAATTCTTCTTCGTATGGGAAAAATTCGTGGTCTGGTTTATGTACGTGAGAAATATGTACAAGTTTGAGAATTTGTTAACGAATTTTGATATGAAAAGGATTCATTCTTATTCGCAGAGGATTTAAAATTGAAATTTTTCATGATAAATTTATTTTCCAGAGGGAAATTTTTTTTTGAGAATTTGTTTAGATGGAATCGTCATTCTCTGGATTAAAAAAAATATTTGGAGTGATGTAAATATGTCTAGTTTCAAAAATTCGTACTAAATTTCTGCTTATTTTTGAGAGAGAGTAATTTTTTTTTAATTTTGAATTTTGAGAAATTTAAGGAACAAATTCGTACTCTGGATTACACATAACCCGTTAAAAATATTAAGACTTTGACACTTTTAGGCTTCATTCAGTCAAAATTCGCCCAATTTCCGACTCATTTTCTAGTCCGGGAGTAAAATTCGTAACTTTTTTTCTTATAGAATTTTGAACGACCTCAAAAACTAAAAACTATTTACATATTTACATCCGTCCTGCAGGGTGTCATAATTTTATGAGAGGTATATAAAATCATCAAAGTGACGATTTGGACGATGACGGAGATGTTCTTGAGGGTGGATTAGATTTCGTTTTTGTGACCAGGATGGAGCGGAGAATGGCGTGGGTCATCGCACTCGATATTTTGCGAGAAGTATTTATCTGCATAGTCCGATGTCGGAGGATGGGAGAAGAAGAGATGCATGCATGCAGCCTATTATTTCTGCGGTGGTGGTGGTGGTGGTGCTGACGAAGAAGAAAAAGATCATTCATTCATCAACTTCGAGATGACGAGGATTGGAATGAAAGAGTGGGACGAATAATTGACGGATGGGGGAAAAATGATGGTGTGTCGAGACACGTCCGTGCAGGATGGATGCGAAAATTTGGGGCCGGATTTGGCCCGATTTGGTACAGAAAAAAATAATACAGAGATTTATGCAGGAAACTTTGTGGAATTATGTGCATACAGTTCTGCAGAATAAAATCGATTGAAATTTTGTGCAGGATTATGTAAAAAGAAAATAATTATGAAAAATACAATATGCATCGAGCTTGTGTTGATTACTGCAGAATTCGACACAGTGATTTCTACTCGGGTTGGGTGGTCAAAATCGGCATGTGGTGTGTGACCTGGGTGTGAATTACGCAGTCATTTATGCAGAGATCTTCTCCTCGGAAATTTATCTAGTTGAAAAAATGACATCAATATTTGCACTACAAAATTAATTACGAAAAGATTGCTATTAAAAATTTAATTTTAACTAATTCTCCAACGGAAACACGGAGTAGAAAATGGTTCAAATTTGTTCCTAAATGGGACCCGTATTTCTTTTACTTGTTGACAAGTTTATAGAATTTACGGATTTTACAAAGTTACCAAAGCCTGCCTGCATTTTCTCACTATTTCAATTACAAAACTACTTACGAAAAGATTACGTCTAAACACTAAAAAAACGCTTCAAATTTGTTCCTTAATGCGACAAAAGTTGACACTTTTTTCGTCACACAAATTGAAATATTCAGCCCATTCCGTTACAACGCCGTGACACGTATCCTACACCTGCTAACCTGCAGACATGATCAATTAGCACTCCGGCCACGCACATGACATTATCATCATCATTATTAAAATCTGCCCCTTCCAACGACTTCCACTACTTTCTCCCTCTCTCTCTCTCTTTAAACAACGTATTATTGACACACACGACTAATTACATACGTTCGTTCGTTGGCAGTGTCAAAAAATTGAAATTTTACGACGATAATGTGTAATGTGCATGCATGATAAATTGTAATGTTGCCTATGTATGTGCATACATACTTTCCACTGATAATGCATAATGATACTTGACGACATCATCATCATCAAAAGCAGCATGATGACTTTTGCTTGCATCTATCTATCTAAATCTGTTAGGTGACAAAAATTGTGGTGTTAAAAAAATACTTATGGGGCCGTGGATATTACGTGTTTTTTTGGATGCAAACTTTATTCACCTAACGAGTGATCCTCATTTTGTCAGAGGTGGGCAAAATAAAATTTGTCAAAATTTATAGTATTTTGGTATCTCCGTTTGTTTGGACTTCCATACAGTTAGTTACACAAAATTTAGCGAAAATGCATAGAAAATACAACCGAGTAGAAATCACTGTATCGAATTCTGCAATAATCGACAAAATCTGCATTGATTTCACGATTTTGTAAAAATGATACGATCCACGAAGTCCTTGGCAAGGTATCTTCTCATCTTGTAAAGATTTATAAAATTATTTTACAAAATTTACACATTTTACTAAGCTACAAAGGACTGTATGAACTGCCTCAGTAAATATTTTGGCTATCCCTGCCCTTTTTGTCACGTTAATTATTTTGCAAAATTTGCTGATTTTACAAATCCCTGTGTATTCTGTCTCAGTAAATATTTTGGCCATCCCTGCCCCTTTTATCCCTCGGTATGTAAAGGTCATGCGATTAAGACAATCAAAAGTCAGCTCACGGATACAAAATCTGAATCAACTTTCATTTCTTGGCTGACAATGTACAAAATCTGATTGTTCGCGCTACCGTGTGGTCAGCTCTGTTTATTTATTTTATTCATTTCTTCTTCTCTTCTCTCTGTGTCGGGTTAACAATGCATGCACTTTTTTTTGAGCTGCTGGGCAAATGAAATCTCGAATGAAATTCTAAGTTAACCGACCGACTTGCCAAGTTTGGTGAGTGAGCCGATGGGAGATTGCGAGAAGTGACTTGGTTTTCTTCGCAATGGCGACGACGCGACTTTCCATTTCCTTTTATTAAATGGTGGAGAGGTCACTCGATTTCATTTCAGGTGCAGATTTATTTATTATCTATCCCACTTTCAAAGTAGAGTGTCACTTTGTAGATCTGTTTCTTTGAGGGAGGGGTCAGGCAGGCGGGATGTGTTGGAGATAAGTATTTTTTTCCAGAATAAACATTTTGAAGGGAAATTTATTTTCCGGTAGAAATTTGGCCTGATTTTTTGCAGAAAAATTGCAGAATTATGCACACGTGATTTTTTTACAGAAAGACTGCAGAATTATGCACACGTGGTTCTGCAGAATTAAATCGATGGAAATTTTGGGCAGGATTATGTAGCAAAAATTACGCAAAATACAATACGCATCCAGCTTTTGTCAATTACTGTAGAATTCAAAACAATGCTTTCTACAAAATTAGGCACTTTTTATTTCGTAGAAATTTTCGATAAATTTTTTACTCGATTTAAAACGACTTCTGACTTAATGAAGGTGTGTACGAGCAAAAAATGGGTTTTGAGAATGAATGAAACTGCTTTGCAAAAAGGAAATCAGAGTTTTTTTGCTCGTATTAAATTAATGTTTCACCTCGAGAGTTAAAAGTGCAATTTGCTAATTGACTTCTCTCCCAAGATTTTGTTTTGTCACGGCCACTGCGAGTGTGACAAATGAAATAATTAGTTCAATCATGAGTGGATTATTATTAGCTCGATGGGTTTTAACAGGGGTCTTTCTTTGAGGGGTGTGCAGGGCCGTTAAAATGTGTCGATATCCAATCCGCGGGTCAACATTGAAATTTGCAAAGTAATAAGTGTAACCAGAGGGTGGATATGTATTTATTTTCTACTTTTTCATTTGATGACTACTCAACCTTTGTGGATTTGTTCCGCCATTTTCCTCCAATTTCCGCCATTATTTTAAAAATACGGAAATCTTTTACATACTTTTTCAGAAATGTGTATATATTTTCTAAATATTTCAACGATGTGAGACGAAATTTTTGTGCTCAAAGAAATTTTTGACCGCATAAAATCCAGAGCATTACATACATTAAAAAATATAAATTTTTGTGAAAATTCTTATTTTTTCGTACATATTTCGTGAATATTTTGACACTTTTTTCCATGGATATTAAACACATATTTCATCGATTTTTCATAAATACATATCCGCCCTCTGACACATAATTACAGAATGGATGGAAGTAAGAAAGAAACTGAATCAAAAATGTGAGAAATCTAATCGAATTTCAATTACACGTCAAGGTTGTTGTTGCAGGTTATGCAGTTCGTGAATTGCATTTCATTTCGTGTCTCGTCTGCGGGGACTGTGCAGAAAATATGAGATTTTTATTTTTTGTGGGGTATAAAACTCGAAAATTTGCATATTTTTCCGTAGAATTACGTTCCTCAGATGAGAATTATTGACAATTTTTATGCACAAACTTTTCCGCAGTGTGCAAATCCCGAGTAAAATTTTGAACGGATTTTTCTTGCAGATATTTCGTCCAATTTTTTGCAGAAAAACTTAGAAATTTTGTGCAGGATTGTGCAAAAAAATACGCATATATCCAACTTTGGTTGATTTCTGCAAAATTTCGACACTGTGATTTGAATCTCTGTGATATTTAGTTAATTTAAATTAACTGTGGCGGAGATGAGAGTTGAAATTCGTAGAAAATTTGCGCACGTGCTTTTTGCAAGGCCCCTTTTTAAATTGCACTGCACTACCCTCAATAATTGAACAGAGTGCATGACTTATATTTGCGTATTTATGATTCCACTCTGGTAGAAATTTTGTAAGAGTTGGCCTTTTTTTGGGCAATTGGAAAGGCGGCTCTGGCTCTCAGTCAGTGATTGTTATGAAATTACTTTTTGGTCACAATCAATTGGAACTCGTTTGGTCATGATTTTTTGACTGTTTTTTTTTCTCATGGATTTTGTCGTAATTGGAAAGCTGTAAAGTTGTTTTGAGAGAATTTCAGAAATTTTGGGTAAAAATTTAGGAGGTAAAATTAGAAATTTGAGAAATATATGAAAATGTAGAGTGCAAAATGATGATTTTTATTATTGTTTAAAACAAAATGATTTTAAGATAAGTCAAGTTCAAAGTTGTGGATAACAAACAAGTAAATATGTGTTCAAATAAGTAAATATGCAAATTTTTTAAATTTCTGAAACAATGAAATTTGGAATTTTGCTCCCCACGATTAATTTTTAAATGTGAATTTCGATCTGTAAAATTTCTAAGGTGAGAAATTTGAAGTGCAAACTTACATGATTTTTATTATTTTCTATAAACCAAGCGGATCAATTATTATATGGAAATGATTTTCAGACGAGTTAAGTTCAACGTGAATAAATTAATATGCAAATTTTTTAAATGAACGATTGTTGTCTGAATGTCATTGTCAATTTACAAAACCTAATTTTCGAAACAATAAAAAATGTAAATTTTTTCCTCCCCATGATAATTTCTTAATGCGAATTTCAATCTGTAAAGTTTCTGAGTTGAGAAATTTGGAGTGTAAAATTTGCATGATTTTTATTCTCGTCACATTTTCTACAAACTAAGCGGACCTATGGAGAAATTATGTGGATGTGATTTTCAGACAAGCCAAGTTCAACACGAATAAATTAATATACAAATTTTTGAAATTGCGATTGTTGTCTCGTTAAAATAACCGTGTTATTCAAATTTTTGAAACAATTCAAATTTTCTAAAATTTTGAAAATTTAAATTTTCAGACGAAGAATGGAACCCGAATTCGCTCGTGGCGACGGAAACTACGCAATTTCTGGTCCGTCCGATGTGGGTGGTGGACAGTAATAATGCGTCATCCCCAGCGAATAAATCCTCCCCGCTGCCTCCACCACTGCCAAAACGACCCGAAAACCGACAACGTTCCCCGGACCATTTGAACCATCACGTCTCCATGCCCCCACCACCCCCGCTCGCGTCCTCCTCACGGGAAAAATTCGAAGGGGTGCGGCAAAAGTGGGAGAAGTTGGATCATCAGTATAACACGAAGCAGCAGCAGCAGCATCATCAGCATCAAAGGTCCTCTCATGACAGTTTGGATGACGGGTATCGATCCCGTGAAGCGGCTGAGGCTGATTACAGGTGGGTTTTGAAGGGGTATTTTATTGGGGGGATTTGGTTTGGTTATTTTCGGGGAGAAAGGAAATTGTATCACGGTTTTCTTGTAGAAATTTAGTTCATGAGTAAAAATGATAAGATTTTGAAATTTTCAAAGTTTGGGATTTCAAATGAAAACTTCGTTTTTGGGACCATTTTGTTACTTAAAGTAACGTTTTTTTTTAACAAAATGCTATTTTTAAAACAAAAAGTCGTTTAAAAAATGAAAATCTATTCTTTCGAACCGACTTTTAAGCCGTTTTTTGTATCCAGTTTTCATATCCCCTTTTTCGAAGAAAACTCCGTTTGTGGATGAAAATTCCATCTTTTTTAACTGAATTTCTTTAGAACACAATTTCTCTTTTGGAACTAAACTATATTTTTTGGAACTTTACAAGTTTGGAACAAGATCCTTTTATGGCAAGGCAAGATTTTGAGCCGATTTTTGTTCCCCCCTCGTCAACTTTGCCATCCTTCCTGTTCGCCCCTTTTAAATTTTACCGTCGTGACGCTAAGTTTCTTGTGATTATTGTCCCATCACGTGGGAAGAAGCATTGTCTTCCTTAAGAAAAAGTTTTGCCATTGTAGCCGAGCGAGATTATTAATGAGGGTCCATTGTCCGATTAAAATTGAGTTGGTTGTTACACTGTCCGTGAAGCGCACAGCGTGTCATTTCACAGCATTTCATTGTCTTTCTCTCCAATGATTAAGGCTGCGACTCGTAGTCTGCGAGTAGGACTGAGAACGAAGGAGGGGACACTTTTTAATAAATAATGCAACCCAACAATTCTACATCTAATCAGACTCGATATTTATTTTGAGACGCCGTGATTTCCTTGATTTCTTCTCTCTCTCTCTCATTAATTGTGCACGACGTGGTGGCACTGGCAATCAGAGAAAAATATTTGGATTTGTAACGTTGTAACATTTTCAGACACGTGGAAACTTTGTAAAGAACGATGATCATGCGCCTCTCTAGTTTATTTACTTCGAAATTTACATGCTATACACAAAAGCAATGATTTAGAAGTGTTTTAACATTTTGGGGAATGGAGATTTTTTGGCTATAAATCGACGGAAAAATTGCGATTATTTCCAAAAATGAGATTAACTTGTCAAAAGTTGTTGAAAGTGAAAATTCCTGAATTTTTCCTAATGAAGCTTTTCCCTTGAATAAACGGACAGAGTTAATTTAATTTTTGAAATAACCCTGATTTTTTAGGGCAATTTCTAACCCAAAAAAACTGCAACACTTTTTGACAAAATTTTGCACAATTTTTTTTTCTTCCTTTTAGACGCCAACTCTCCCGCGAAAGTCTGCTGCGTTCCTTAAGCCGTTCCCAGAAAACCGGCGGATCACGGGACAGTCTGGACCGTTGGGTCGAAGCGGGCGTGCGCTCGTCCAGAAACGTGTGGCGCAAACATCCCGGCGGTGATGAGGATATCCTTCTCCCGAGTTCGAATCCCCACGGGGGCGGGGGGACGAGTTCTCACCCATCCACCAATCCAAACGGGCACCAATACCTCAGCGGAGGGTCCAATCTTCGCTGCAAAATGCAACACTCCTCCCAAACCGCGATCATTCCAGAGACCAATTCTTCCCATAATCGCCACGGTTACGCGGTCCCCAGCGGCGGTCGGAACGTTATCGACCCTGCCGGCCGTCGACTGAAATCGGGTGATAAGCAGTACCGCGAGTTGGATGAGCAGGAACGCTTCCCGGGTTTGGATAAGGACACGGCACGCCTCGTTCTTCACGGGAGCAATCACAACTTAAGTCAGCAACATATTTATTCAGAGCCATCTTTCGAGCCGAAAAATAATCCACAGAAAGCGAAAAAATTCTCGTTTGCGTTTTGGAAATAGGAATTTTAGGAAATTTTTAATTTTATTTTCTTCAATTCTTAGACTTACTTGCTCATGAATGTATTTGTATTAAGGTGGAATTTTTTGAATTTTGTTAATCTAAAATAATAAAAAATTGGAGGGGAATTTGGCCATGAATTGTGAAACATTTGTCTGGAAACTTTCGGAAATATGCAGAAATAACCGATGTCCCTTTGCCAATGTTTCTTCATGTCGAAATTTCGGGGACTTTGAGTATTTGGGTAAAATTTCAAATAACTAAAGTTCCCATTATGGAAATTTCCAGTTTCAGATTTTCTGGAAAAAATATGGAAAAATTGAAATTTGAGTATGAATTTAAAAAAAAATTATGGAAACATTGTACAGTTTTTGTTCTTCCTCCTTTTTTTAATAAATGTATATTTAAGATAATAATAATTTGTAAAAAATATGATATGAAACTGGCCATGAAATTTGTAGAGTTTTTTTTGTACCATTTTTTTCCATAATTTAATTAACCCGCAGCACGAACGAACGAGAAGACTAGTCCAGCTATAAATGGAACTAATTTCATGATCATTATTATTTTATACGATTAATTAATTAATTAATTATTAACATGCATGATACGATTTTAAATGTTTGAGCTAATTTAAAATATGTAAAATCTGTGAAATAATCGGGAGTGAATAAAAATTAGTAAAATAAAAGTGCAGGTTCGCTCAAAATGGGATGGAAATTTAAAGTCATGGCTTTGATGAAAATGTATAAATAAAGTTAAAAAGTGACCTTAATTTTGTAATTAGTAAGGCAATTTACGTAGTCCTTGGTAACTTTGTAAAATCCGTAAACTTACAAAATATTTCGAACGAAAATTAGCTTACAAATTTGTGTAACTTCAAAGGCGTCTCTTAATTTTGTAAAAGTTTTCTAAAATTATTTTACAAAATTTACAAAGTTACAAAGAACTGCGTGAATTGCCTTAAAATATAAATAAATAGTGGCTGAATTTATGCCATGTCAATATTACGCAAATTAATTGTGCTGGTGGATACGATTTGCAATTTGCAAATAATATTTTTTTTTACACTTTTTGATGAAAATTTGATGAAATCAATATCCGATAAAAATTAAGGATTGAGAATATTATAAAAATCTAATAAACTAAAAAACATCTTTATGTTAGTAATAACGAATTTTAGTAAAAAAAAATGGAAATAAATAAATAAATGATGATTTTAATAATATGTTATGTTTCTAATTTTTCACGGGAATAATGACCTACGAAAAAAGCACGTGCTCATTTTTCACCAGAATTTTAACCATTTATTAAATTATATAAATATGTGCAATTTTAAGTAGCCGAACCCAACAGTCTGGAAAAAAAGTGGCGTGAAATGCATACGAATTTTTCATTTCCTTGGTTTAAAAAATCTGAAATTTATTTTACTCCATTCTTTCCTGTTTGGGGGGCTATGCAATAAAAATTTGAGCGAATTTTTGACATCAAACGAGACGTGGACCATGGAAAAAGCGAGAACGCAGTCTTTTCTGCACAGCCCCACGCGCACAAAGCACGACGACGACGATGGAACATTATTACGTAATGTAAATTAAATGGCATGTAGAATTTGTGCAGCATGGCTTCATCTCCGTTTCCTCTTTAGACGAAGGCATTGTTTTAAAGCAGACGACCATGTCATAAATAAATATGTTTGTACGAATCTGAATTATTACCAGAGGGTGGATAAGTATAGTATTAAATATGTATTTAATATTTATGAAAAAAATGTAAAAATATTTTCTAAATATGTAGAAAAATAATAAAATTTGTATTTATGAAAAAAATGTAAAAATATTTTCTAAATATGTAGAAAAATAATAAAATTTGTATTTATGAAAAAAATGTAAAAATATTTTCTAAATATGTAGAAAAATAACAAAATTTGTATTTCTGAATATAATCCTGTAGGTTTTTAGTGGTAGAATTTCTTTAAGCAAAAAATTTCGTCTCACATCGCTGAAATATTTACAATACATTTATACGCATTTAAGAAATAATAGCGGAAAGATTTATATATCTGACATCTGAAGACCAAGAAATACATATGTGACAATATTTTGAAATTTTAGTGATCTATGCGAGTTAGGGAACACACACACAATGTTTGGCCGTCGGTATCAAATGAAAAAGTTGATAATAAATACATAACCGCTCTCTGATCATTGCATAACTCTCTCTCTCTCCCACTGCGAAACAGGGAGAGGTCATTATTCCAGAGATTTATTTATTAGGATTGCTCAGGGTATTCCGACCCAGGGTTTTATTGGGTTGGGTTTTTTGGGTTTTAATGGGTTTTAATGGGTTGTTAACGAATAAAACCCATTGGGTTTTACCATGTTAAATGGGTTTTATTTGGGTTTTAATGGGTTTTATTCGGGTTTTAATGGGTTTTAACTGTGTTTCAGCTTAAAACTATATTCTAAAATCTGAAAACAGCTGTCGTACATTAGACGAAGTTGTTTCATGGCAGCTAAGCAGTTTATTCGATTAATATTGTAAGTTTTAAAAACCAGGAATAAATCAGCGAGTGCCATTACAAGTTTCAAGTGACAAAAATATTTAAAAATAATAATTTCGGAACGAGGTATGTTTAACTGAGCATAGTATGCTCAGCATACATAATTTAATTACATTTAATTTACATTTTGCTGTCATAATTAATACTTTTTTCCCGAATACTTCCTCTCATCTCAGCGAATAAATTAAACAAAATACTGTAGTATTTTTTTAATTTATAAAGTTTTTTAAAATGTTTCAAGGTGATCTTAATTATCACCTCTGGAAAATTCGAGTACTTATGGACAGCGAAGTACTTTATTATGAGCAAAAGAAGTGTGTCTGTAAAAAGCACTTATTATATTCTCGATCATAATACATACGTACTTTCATTGTTGTTAAGTACTCGATTTTTTCCAGAATTGATAATACACGTTAAGATCGCATTGAAATATTAAATTTTAAAAACTTTTAAACAACTTGGATTTCATTATGATGAGAGGAAGTATTCGAGAAAAAGGTAATATATATTCTCATAAAGTATTAAACTATGATCAGTTAAACAGGACTATTTCGAAACGGATACAAATTCTAACATGGACAAGTAGGATTTGCATATTAATTGAAATTGGATTGCAATAGTAGTGAAAATTGTTGTTCAATGTATTACTTATGTAAAACCTAATAAAACCCAATAAAACCCATAAAACCCATTAAAACCCAAAAAACCCATTAAAACCCCTGGGTCGTTACTTTTTGATTAAAACCCTGGGTTTTTCCGAACCCTGGGATTGCTAGAAGATGGGAAAAATTTTAAACAGCAACTTTTTCTTGAAGTAAATATGTATTGTAAACCAAGGTGGGTTTTCTTCTGGCTACTTTTTTTAGAGAGAGGCAGGGTTCCAGCCAAGTGAGGTTTTCTCTGGTGAAACTTATGATGTGATTTTGCACTTACGCAGAATTTTAAGTGTAATTTTTGGTTGAAAGCGAGCGTCTTAGTTAGCGATGGGTTTGTCTTGACGCCGATGTCGACGCTGGCAAATTTTACAGCTGCGGGGGCACCAATTTTGGTGATTTTTCGTCGCAATATTGAAAAAGTAGGAAATCAGATTTAGGTATCCTTGGCGGCGTCGACCTCTACCCTGGCGTTGACAGAATTTGGATTTCATGGGTGTGCCAGGAGTTCATTTTACCCGTATGAAAAACAATCGTGGACCACCATCGGGACATGAGAAGAGAAGAAAATAAACGAAAAATATTTTTTTTCACGACGATAATTTTACCCAATTTCACAATTTGGGCAGAATTTCGAAAATATCTTATTAAATGAACACCTTTATTATACATAATTCCTTAAACTAATTGTAAAATTCAGGGTGTAGAATTTTTTAAAGTTTAGATTATCCAGTAAATTTTTCCACTTATTTTCACAACAATGCTAAACTTCATACGAAGTATGCACTTGAGGATCATCAATTTTGACTAAAGGTGAGGTCGACTCTTATTACGGTGACTCTTTTATGATCGTCATTGTCCAAGAAAGTGGCAATATATCACGGCTAAAGGACCTCCATATAATTTCTGCCCAAATAAATAGACAACATTTGCATAAATTTCCACCGGACCATCCAAGAATACAAATCCAATCACAAATTACGTCGTAATCGTCGTCATTTTTCACGAAGAGGAGTAAAATTTACAGAAAAGTCTAGTAAATATCTTCACAGGCAAAATTACGTAAGTGACTTTTTTAAAAAACGTGACGAAATCGCCGGATTTAGCGAAATATAATGTGCACAAAAGCCGGGAAATGGTCAAGGTTACGCAAATTCGGTGGAGACTTGCAGAAAGGATGTGACCTTTTTTATACCTCCGATAAGCGTCGTCTTGCTGGGTAATTGATGAGAGGTCAAAATTTATGACACATTTTATGCACGGCTCTTCCATCTCATTAGCGGAATGACTTTGACATTTCGTCTCAAATTTTTGTGTCTTCATCCATCTGAAGAAATTAGAAGCCATCTCGGCACAAAAATTCCAATTCCATGGTGACAAAGGAATTTTGAGGTTTTTTTTTACAAGAAAAAATGTGACCGTTCATTAAGTGTGTGGTTAGTTAGTTAGTAAAAATTCCAATTTGCGTCACGTGTTTGATTTAATTTGATTTAAACCTTTATTCACGTGTTAATAGTTATCAGTTTACAAAACTGGTTTAAAAACTATGACACAAGTAGATAAAACTATATACTTAACCTAAAAAATATCTAATGGACTCAATAACAATATTGGTCGTCACGTGCATTAATGATGTGTTCACGGACGGCTTGTACAAATTTGTTATAACTCAAGTTTGGGTCCCAATCGCGTGGGAGTTTGTTCCATATCTTGGTCGCACGATAATTTATAGATTTTTGAGCAAAGTTACATGATGTTACAGTTAAGAGTGGCCAAGAACGTTACTGGAGAAAACTTGATTTTGTGTCACGTAATTAATGAATAATGTCTCACTTTTTGTATTAATTTGATGGACAACGTGATGCCGAAAGTGTTCTGTGGATTAAAAAATTGGAATTACATAAGTGCCGAAAATATATCTCTTGCGTAATCATTTGTCATCTGATATTGTTCATTTTTAAGCCTGGAGTTGGGAAAATGTTGAATTTTAACGTTTTTAAGACAGATATATACAATGAGTGTTTTTTTCATCTTCTAACGATTTTCGAGTTTGATTGCTTAAAATTTGCGTAATATTGAGTAGATCAAAAATCCGTAATAAAATTGGAGTGGCCCACGAGCAGTTTTCGCGATACCAGCCAAAATGTGCGAATTTTTTGCAACATACCCAAGTTTTGACGAAACCTTTGCTTTAATATGACTCGAAATAACTTTAAAATTATTTTAGACTCGAGTTTGGCCGCTGCCTTGATTTATGATCCTAGTTTTCAAATTTCTTGACTATAGCAAAATAATTGCATATTCCGTATTATTAATTAAGATAGATATATACAATGAGTGTTTTTTCGCCCTGGAGCGATTTTCAAGTTAAAATTTCCGTAATTTTGTGTACATAAAGAATCTGAAATAATACTGGGGTGGCGCATGGACAGTTTTCGACATACGAGCAAAAACGTGCGAAATTTTTGTAAATTTTGAGTTTCATGTCAAAATCGTTCACACCTGGTCAAATATTACCGGAAATAATTTTTAAAAATTATTGTATACAAGTCGCCATAAGAACTAGCGTAGACCACAAGAATTAGCGTGGGCCATAAGAACTAGCGTGGGCCATAAGTCTTACCATTGGCCACAAGTCTTACCATTGGCCATACGTCTTACCATTGGCCATAAGTCTTATAATAAGCCATAAGTCTTACCATTGGCCATAAGTCTTATAATAAGCCATAAGTCTTACCATTGGCCATAAGCCTTACAATGGGCCATAAGTCTTACCATTGGCCATAAGCCTTACCATGGGCCATAAGTCTTACCATGGGCCATAAGGATTACCATGGGCCATAAGTCTTACCATGGGCCAGAAGTCTTACCATGGGCCAGAAGTCTTACCATGGGCCATAAGGATTACCATGGGCCATAAGAATTACCATGGGCCATAAGGATTACCATGGGCCATAAGAATTACCATGGGCCATAAGGATTACCATGGGCCATAAGAATTACCATGGGCCATAAGAATTACCATGGGCCATGGTAATTCTTATGGCCCATGGTAATTCTTATGGCCCATGGTAATTCTTATATCCCATGTTAATTCGGATTGGTTTAATATTGAAAAATAATTGCAATTTAAATATTATTCAGATATTTAAGATATATACATGAAATAGCGTTTGTTCACGCTCTAACAATTTTCGAGTTTCATGGCTAAAAATTTCCGTATTTTTTGTATATCAAGAATTCGTAGTAAGATTGGGGGGCTCTTAGCCAGTTTCCGAGATAAATGCAAAAATGTGCGAATTGTAAATTTTGGAGTTTGTCTGAAACTCGTCAAAATATTGTCTAACTAGCGTGTATGCCCGTCTCCCGCCGAGCGAGAGATTAGATTCTCAAAATTTCACTAATTTAATATTTTGTAGTTATTTTTAAAAGACAAATTGACTCCAACGGGAGTGAAAGTAATTTGAAACAAAAGTTAAAGTGGAAAATTGAACTTGGCTCTGTTATCTCTGCCAGCCCAGTCTGCCAGTGGTAATTCCATTGCCATTGGCAGTTTCTCTTGCACTTCGCTTGGCTCTGTCATTTCTGCCTGGGTAGTCTGCCATCGGCACTGCCATTGCCACTGGCAGGAAACGTGGCAGTGATCTAACATCCTTCCTGATCACTGCGATGTCAACGGCAATGGTAACGGAGTCCAATAAGATAACCTCTCCAAGTAACCACCAGAAGTGCCGTGTGCCGAAACCCCATGATAACCACCATTTTCCAATTGGTTGAATATTTCAAAATAATTTCAATTTCCATATTATTTTTCCACCTTCGAATTACAGTATTTATTAGAAGTTGCTGGCGTATTGTTCAATTGTATTTAATAGTTGTCCATATACATATGTCCATGGACATATGTATATGTCCTGATAAAAGTAAGATTAATGAAGGTGGAAGAAGTCAAAAACTTATATTATTTATTCGAGGGAACGCCATATCTGGGGCGCCGATTATTAGTGGTACTAGTCAATTCCCAAACCCCCAATTATGATAGGTATAACTATGAAGAAAATTATAATAAAATCATGGGCTGTAACTATCACATTATAAATTTGGTCATCTCCAATAAAAGAACCTGGTTGACCTAATTCCAAGCGGATTAAAGCTCTAAATGCGGTGCCGACCATAGCAGATCAGACTCCAAAAATTAAATACATAGTTCCAATATCTTTGTGGTTGGTTGAAAAGAATCAACGTTTCATAAATAAAATGGCTGAGTTTTAGGTGTTAAACTGTAAATTTAATTACGAGTGGCGTACTCTTTTATTATAAAAGAGTACGCCACTCGTAATCGCAGTGGTATTTTTAATTTTTGATGTAGAAATTACTCTAATCATCCCCCTGCCAGTTATTCTTACATCAATAAATTGGGCCCACACTCTAACTCTATTAACATTCTTCATCTTAATTCTTTTAATGGGACTTCTACATGAATGGAATCAAGGAGCTTTGGACTGAAAATAACATTATATAGTAATAAAATAGAGGATTGTAGTTAAAAATAACATCTGGGTTGCATTCAGAAAGTACTGTGAAAGTCTATCTTACACTAGTAAGAAGCGAAAAATCGCGGTCAGTTTCGACCTGAAAAATTTGGGTTCTCCCCTTATTTTAAAGGAAGCCAAAGGAGCGGCGAGTCACTGTTAATGGCTATTAGGTATCCAGCCTCTTTAATAAGAAAAGGGAATCAAATTTAAGCCGCTAACTTAAAATTTTAACGGTTAAACTCCGTTATTTTCTTTTTTTCTATTTTAGTTTAATTAAAAACAAAACATTTTCAATGTTTAAATAAATAAATATATTTTTATGGAAAATATTTTCAAGACTCAGTCTTCCCCTACAACTTCAACGTAGTGCTCTTTTATGTAAGCTATAAAAATCTAAATTAAGCTAAAAAAATAGAACCAAGCCACCCATAAAGAAACTAAATATGAAGAATTTCATTCTTATGGAATTTAATACATCTGCCTTAGAAGAAATAAACTTAGATTTGTCAATAAATCCTTGGCCCCCTAAAAACTCCACTCAACCTTGGTCTACAAGCTTTAAAATTTTTACGCCATATTTAGTAATAGGAGTTAGTGCAAAAGTAGAAATAAAAGGAAGCAACCACATCGAACCTAAAAAATAGTCTAAACCTGAGGTAGCACTAATTTTCTTTATAGCCTTAAAGTCTATTAAGAAAAAACTAAAAATTATAATAGCGACCAATATTTTAAGCCATAAAGGTAGAAAAATAAAATTTATAGGAAATATATAAACTCTAAGCCACCCGCCAGCCAAAACTGATAGCAAAATTAAAAATGTTATTGGAATTAATATATTAATTCTCTCAGCTAAACTTAAAAGATACCGATTACCCATATTATTAAAAAAAGAAAAATACAAAAGGCGAACAGAGTACGCTAATGTAAACAATGTAGATAAAACTATCAAGCACCCCATAATTAAATTTATTTTACCTTGGAAAAAAAATTCAACAATTATATCCCTAGAAAAAAATCCTGATAAAAACGGAAACCCACAAAGAGCTATTGAAGAAATAATAAAGTACAAAGATGTGACTGGGCAAGAAATCATTAGCCCCCCTATCGCTCGAATATCCTGGGTGTCCCCTATAGAATGAATGAACACCCCAGCACATAGAAATAATAAGGATTTAAATATAGCATGAGTTAAAAGATGAAAAAAGGCATACTCGTAGAAGCCCAGCCCCAAAGATGTTATTATTAACCCGAGCTGACTTAATGTTGATAAAGCAATAATTTTTTTTAAATCTATCTCAAAATTAGCCCCTAAGCCAGATATAAACATAGTCAGCATACCAATAAACAATAAAAAATTATTGACACCTAGAGTGTAATTAAACCGAATTAATAAGTACACCCCGGCTGTAACTAAAGTAGATGAGTGCACAAGAGCCGAGACTGGGGTGGGAGCTGCTATAGCCGCAGGTAGCCAGGCAGAAAAGGGTATTTGAGCTCTTTTTGTTATAGCTGCTAAAATTACTAAAATAATTATAAAAGAGACTACTTCGTACGAATACACAAACTGCGAATAAAAAAATTCCATCTACCAAAATTCAGTAGCCATGAAATACATAAAAGAATAGCTACGTCACCCACACGATTAGAGAGAACTGTAATTATGCCCGCGTTTGCTCTTTTTACATTTTGGTAGTAAATAACTAAACAATACGACACAAGACCGAGTCCGTCCCAACCCAATAAAATTCTTATTATATTGGGGCTTAAAATTATAAAGACTATACTCAAGACAAAAAAATATACTAAAAAAATAAACCGAGTTAAAAACTTATCCCCCTCTATATATATGATTCTGTAAAAAAGTACCATAGAAGAAATAAATATTACAAGACCTATAAATCTCAAACTTAAATCAATCAAAAATAAGAGTTATAATAATAGAAGTTGATCTAAAAGAAAATATTTCTCATTCAACAAATATGGTTTCAGCAGAAAGAAAATACAAAAGACCAAACCGCATACTGATTAAGCTAGACACTAATAATAAAACTCCTAAATAAAAAGGTAAGACCAAATAAAATATTACTTAAAGGGCTCGCCCATCTATAGAATCACAAACTAAAATTTTTCTTAAACTATTTAAATGAAATTATTTAATTAAGTGTAAAAATAAAATTAGACCCTAAAACTAAAAAATTTACTGGAATAATATGAAGTCTGATAGTGTGGATCTCACGAACATTAGAATGAACAAACCCATATAGTGAATTATAAGAAGACCCGTGTTGTGAAAACGAAAATATAAATAATGTAAAAACAGCCCCTAAAAAGGAGCCTAGAGGGAAAAGTAAAAGTATAATATAATCATAACTCATAATTCTAGCTATCAAAAAAATCTGATAATAAATTAATAGTCGGAGGGGCAGCAATGTTCGACGCACAGAGAAAAAATATAAATAAAGAAAAAATAGGAAAACTCAAAATAAGCCCCTTATTAATAAAAAAAATTCGGCTCCCAGTTCGTTCGTAATATAAATTAACCATACAAAATAAGCCTGAAGAGGAGACTCCATGAGCTACTATCATCACTAAGGCCCCCATAAACCCCCATGAATAAAGAGTTATTAGCCCCCCAATCACCATAGCTATGTGGGCTACTGAAGAGTACGCTACTAAAGCTTTAAAATCATTTAAACGACAGCACAAGATCCCTGTGAATATTATTCTAGCTAATCTTAACCCTATAAAGTAAGAGCTAAACTTTATGGCCGAAACCCCTGTGATACTAAGAACTCGTATAAGTCCGTAACCCCCTAACTTTAATAAAACCCCAGCTAAAATTATCGAGCCTGCCACGGGTGCCTCAACATGAGCTTTAGGAAGTCACAAATGTGTACAATATATAGGGAGTTTAACTAAAAAGGCTATCGAACCTATAAAAGCAGTAATAATAAAGAAATTAAAACCTGAAAATGGATAAAAAAATAACTCCTTAGAAAATAAAGAAACACCACCTCCAATTATATATAAGTACATAATTAATAAAAGTAGAGGTAACGACGCTGTGAGCGTGTAAAATAAAAAATATATCCCTGCTTGAACACGCTCAGGTTGGTAGCCCCAACCCATAATAATTAAAAGTGTCGGGATTAGAGAAACCTCAAAAAAAAATAAAAAGGTACAGGCGAATTGGACAAATATGTTGCAACATATTTGTCCAATTCGCCTGTACCTTGAATTTAGTGACCCTCTTGGCAATTTGGGGTATCAATTTTTCGGTTGATATTTTGCCACTGCTTTGAATTTAAAGGTCCGATTTATAAATTATTTCATCGCAAAATTCAAATTTCGAATATTACCTGTGTAATATTATAACGGATTCGTTAGATAAACCTGTTACTTGGGGAAGTTCCATTAAATATGTCACACTGGCTAACATGGGCCAGATAGGGAAAACTCCTGTCTTGCCAATATTAGCCAGCGTTACCTCGTTACTGGAGCCCCACATATGCGGAAATTTGAAAGCAATACACAATTTTGTTAACAAATTTTGTAAAAAATGCAAGATTTTGTTAATGTCGCGGCGACTTGTTTGACATACAATGGAAGGTTTGGTTTAAACATTTTTGTAAATTTGTTGTTGGAAAATGTCGGACTTTTTGCAAGGTGCTGCGCTGCATACTAAGCCCATCATAATTTTTGTAAATTTGTGGATGATTTGAGGTTTGTAAAATTTGCCCCTTTTTGTCATTTGTATTTTTCCTTTTTGTCGTAAAAGGTTAATGCATTCGGCAAATTATGAAAATTCAGGGAAACCCCGACATCATAGTGGTTGCAATTTTTTTTAGATTTTTTTGGCGTTTTGAATAATGGAACAGTGATTACAGTGATTATCTAAAACCACGAAAGGGAAATGAAAAAATAATATAAATCTGTTTAGCCCACAACCGTATGTTTATTTAACAAATTTTCTGTAGAAGTTTATTTGACCATAAATAAATTTGATCGGGGTTAACTCGAGAATCATATTTCGAGGGGAGACAGTATATAATTGTCATGGAAGTGTGAACAATTTTCTAATCCGAGTTCCATTTAAAAAAACTTTCTAAATAATTTGTACTTGAAATATATCCAAATGTTCTGAAAATTTAAACGAAACCGAAACGAAAATTTAAACAAAACATTTTTTTTAGTTTCTTATTTTTTTCATAAAAGCACTTTTCTTGGTCGGTTTTTGCTTATTTATTAAAACAAGTTCTGAAAATTGTGAACTATGATATTTCATAAATTTTTCAAAAGTTCTATCCACTTTAAATATCAAACTTTTATAATTTGACGTGGGTGTCTTTGTTCTCTTGGCTACCTGAAACCTTGATGCGTGTCGAATTAGCCAAGTTTTTGTTACCATTTTGCTTGCTCCGACGATTTCGACTTAATTAAAAGAAGGCATTTGTTTTTGTACAGCATGAGAAGAAGTAGATATCGAGTTCAAAGCACTTTTATGTATGTACATATTCGAAGGGATGAATAATAATTAAATTAATGATGATGACTGATTTTACCGCCACAAGAAAACAACATGGTACTCTTTTATGTTCCTTATGTATGGCGCTGAAATCACTCATCATGAAACAGGGTTTAAACGCTAGACGTAGTTAGACGCTGGCGTAGTTTAAACGCTAGTGTGGACGCCCGTCCTTTGACGGGCAAAATAGGCCCGTCACCCCCAAGCAGAGAATAAAAACATTGGTGAAGTGAGCCTCCTTTTCACAGATAAGCGATGAATAGCTTCGCTAATACGGTCAACGTACGACCTCGACCATTACGTGCTTGACGGCCAACCCACAACCACCACCACCATCGCCAATGAGAAACTGTTTTTTTTCAGAATTTTCACCTTTATTGAGAACGAGCATGCAAGCCAGATTTGTATGAAAATCCTGGCCTTTTTAGAAGAACATGTTTTATGCACTTCAAAATTTATTAAAAATTATTTATTTTAAATATTTTATTTTTTACGAGAATTAGCTTGGTTTGTTAAAAATGGAACGATTTTCGAAATACTATCATATTTCGAATTAATATATGTACAACCTAATTGAGTAATATGTACAAAAAATCAATGAAGTGCAAAATTAATTTTATCTCAATTTTGGTTGAAACTAAGGATAAGCGAAGGATAAGGTGGCTGCAATTAAAAAGCAGTATCTTGACATTCATTTGTTGCAACGATGATGCTTCGACATGGGAAAAGTTAGCAATCCAATTAAACTCCGTTTCGTGAGTTCATCACATTGAGTACATTAGCCGAATTATTTTATTATAAAAATCATACGAAATTGAATAATTTAAACGCCAAAATAAAAATAACTGGTAGCAAATAATAAAATAATTCGACTCATTCGGCTAATATACTCAATGTGATGAACTCACGAATTGTGAAACGGAGTTTAGCCTAATAAATAGCACAAAATCTACAATGTATAATGAGGCGGTTCACGTAGTCGTTGGTAAATTTGTAAAATACAACGTGTACAAAATAAAAAGACGCTCTTGATCTTGATAAAGCTACACAATTTATTAAGCTAATTTTCCTTATCGGAATTTCTAAACGTTTATAAGTTTACGGATTTTACAAAGTTACCAAGAACTGCGTGAATTGCCTCAGTGTTTTGGTCGGCACGGAAAAATTATTTTAGCCCGATTTTGGAGCACAATTTGGTTGAAACTATGGGAAAAAGGTGGCTGCATGAAAAAAGCAACATCTTGGCGTTCCTTTGTTGCAACGATGACGCCTCAAAATGCGAAAAGTTAACAATCCAGCCCCCAAGATGGCAAAGGAGTTGCTTCGTAAAAATATTTTCTAATTTTTGCAACGAGAAACCGTTGTCCAAAAAGGGCATTGTTGCACGAATTTTTGCATGGCGAAAAGTTATTAAAGAAGGATTTTACACAAAAATAGATACAATTTAAAATAGAAATTTATGTTTTTTTTCATCCACATGTGTAAGGTTTTAATTAGGTGATACTTAATTTATGTACATTTTTTTTCATAAATGTCAAAATCAAGAATCAAAAGGGACGATCAATTTTTTTAAATATTTTTTAAATCGTTTCCATGCCACGTGTTTCCAAGATGATTATACTGACAATGGAGGTCTCCCAGCGTATGCTCTCCGATTTTGAACAAATTAGTGTCAATCGATCACAAATTTATTTAGTATGAAATTTGCAAAAGATAAAATTTGCTATGCTCAGGTTAATTTGGCAGAGATATTTGCATCCGAATAGGAAATAATACACATTAAATTTGGAAAATTTGCCAACTTTAGAGCGCTTTTTCTCCTCTTTGGGTGCAAATGTCTTCGCCAAACGTGACCATTGGGAGATTGTTTCTTTCGCAAATTTCATACTAATTAAATTTGTGATCGATTGACACTAATTTGCTCAAAATCTGAGCGCATACGCTGGGAGACCTCCGTTGTCAGTTTGCCTCTGTTTAGTCATCTTGAAATGAATATTTAGTTGGATTGGATTACATGAAAGATTTTGTTGTTGAATTTATTAGCCTCGTAAAAATGATATTTTACGTCATAAGTATGAGTTGGGCGTGGTGGTGGTGGTGCTGCTCTCTTTGTTCTCCATTGTCTAAGGTGTCACATTTTATTTTATTTTCCATATCTTTCATATTTACAAGAATGGAAACATTTTAGTCACGCTTGTTTAAAAATGATTCAGTTTTTACCGTATTTTTTACGTTATTATTTAAATTTTTGATGATCTGATATATTTGAACAGTAAAGAGCCCACTGGAGGTTGTAAAGGTTTGTAAAAGGGTTTCGTTTTTCCGAGTGAAACATATTTTCCAGGACAAGTGGGAATAATGGGAAAAAATTAGGTGATAACGGAGGCTCACGTAGGATGTTAGAAAGGGTATGGTCAAAAGACGATCTTCAGCGTATTTTAATGGTGGTAAAAAATGGAAAAGAATAATTTTTCCGATTTTTTCTACATATTTTGGATAAGTGTTAAAAAGTGAGAAAAGTACAATTTCCCATTTTCTTCGTTTCCTACTCATTCGAATTATTGTCAAACGTGGAAACCCAGATTTTTCCCGTATTTGCCATTTCTCATCAACATAATTGGAATGGATTGCAAAAACTGTGAAACAACGAAATTTTGCTGATATTTTGAACGGATGGTAAAAATTGAAAAATTAATAATTTCTCTGAAGTTCATTTCCCATCTTAATATTTTAGCTTGGTAAAATACATATTTTCCCACTGCACATACACATATTTGTTGATTGATTTTACCAATCGTAACCCTGTGCTTGCTTACCTTTAAATAAAATTGTATCATGGCAAATATTTCTTTTTTTAGCAACCTGTCCCAACCTGTCCACTCTAATGCAAATCCCACGTACACGAATTAACGTGGTCCTCCTTTCCTATCTCAAAGTTTTATTTGGTGCATGTTTTAATTGGAAAAATAAAATGAACTGCAAGGTTGCCCTGTGACGACGTCACGGTGTATAAAAATCCAATTCGAAGAAAATTATGGTTCAGATTTATGTATAACGGACAAAGAAAATTATACGAATTATTTAAGCACAATTTTTGTCATAATTTATTTACGAGATTGTATTTCGTGACATGTGAGGAATTGCGGTCTCATCGTGTTATCTCATCTTTTCAGTGGGGCCGGTGCATTGGTTTTGTCACGTTTTGGGGGAAGCGTTGTCTTAAGGTGCTGTAGGATGAGGGGTTAAGGTGCCATTGAAAGTTTGAGTTTTTTACCTTATCTCACTACTATTGACATGCAAAGTTCTAAAATTTTGAATTTTGTGAAATAAATAAAATTCATAGGCTTTAAAGGTAAAGTTAATTTTTGGATTTACAACATAAATTGAAAAAATAGTTTTATTTATTTACATAATTTTTCACACGTATTTACAGGTGAACTTCAAAAATCTAATTTTCCGATAAATAAAATTTATGCGGCCTAAAATGTACAGGTAATTTTTGATATTATAAAATTTTTCAAAAAATTTGCCCCATATGTTTATTCTAAAAAATTCAAATAAATAGATTTTTTTCAAGTGATTAATTTTGTATTGCAAAACTTAGCCTGGAATTTACGCCGCGTCTGACAATTCATGAAATTGATGCTCGAGTTTTAGAAATTTGAAGATCAACTAGTAATTTTGTAAAAATTAAAAATGTGCTTTTTCCGACATATAACTAATGCATGTTCCCATTCTAAGAAGATGCCTCCAATCTAAACGCATTCGTCGTCTTCTTCCTCTCACACCACCAAACCAAAACTGATTAAAATATTTAACAATCAAGGCTGTCTCTGAGTACAATTTTGGCAATTTTTTCGCCAAAGGTCGTCCCTACTTAAATTGGTTATATATTCATGGAATTAATGACAGCGTGGAGGTGGAGAGGAGGTTAATTTGACTGACTTGATTTCCGCTGCGTGGATGGATGGATGCAATTTTTGTTACCTTGGAAACCACGTAAAAATAGCGCTGTTGTTTTTCTTGGGGTAAATTATATCTTTAAGAAGTCGTTATTCATCTTGATCGATAAATTGTGTACGCAACTATACAAAATTTATGGCTAACAAGGAGCGATGGAAAGGTAAACGGCAATCATGAATCATGGATGTTTAATTAATTATAGTGGTCGTGAAAGGTCGACAAATAATAATTAGTGCAGTAAAGTTATGTACATATTTTGGTGGGTATGCATAAATGTGAAGGTAGATTTGATCTTGAATTCGAAAAATTGACTAAAAATTGAAATAATTAATAAGTATTATTTCGGCATGATTTATGGAAGATTAAATAAAATTTGTAGTTTTAAGCAGAATTTTAATATTTTTAAAATGTACTTAAAAACAAGTAAATTTGAATTATTTAATGAAACTAAATAAGCTTTGATTTAAGTAACTGATGTAAATTTGATTTTCGTTATCTTAAAAAATGGACATGTACTCTTGTTCAATTTAATGTAATGCTAAATTCACGCAAAAATGAGATTGACCACATATTTATAGAATTAAACGTATGAAAATTGTTAACGGGACAAATTTGAAGAGCAATTTACAGATGTGTTTTTCACAATTTTATTTTTTATTCCTTTTATTTCAGAGTAAGATCAAATTTTGTAAAGTGTAGTTTTGCGAAGTGAATGTAGCTAAGAATAAATGCAAATTAAACACGAATATTTGGTTAGGGACGATGCCCACGTTGCAAAAATGGTGAAAGAATTCAAAGAATGTGGAAGACAAGAAAAATTGGCCATATTTAGCAGTGTGCCAAGTAATTAACGGAGAGCTGATATGAATTTATTTATTTTCAACTTTTTCACTTGATGACGACCGTTGGTCAAATTTTGTGGGTGTGATCCCTAACTCGCATAGATAACAAAAATTTCAAAATATTTTTTATATATTTCTGGGTTTTCAGACAAGTAAATATGTCCGCTATTTTTTTTAATTGTCCAAAAATATGTATATACTTATGTTTTAAATATTTAAATACGATGAATTTTTTTGCTAAAAGAAATTCAACCATAAAAAAATCCAGAGTAGTCAATTCAAAAGTAAAACTATGCGAAAATATGTTTTTCAACATATTTTGCAAATGTTTTTTGCAAGGCCTATTGACTCTGTAATTGACGCGATTTCAGAATTTAAACAACTTTTATCATTACAAGAAAAGTTGCATATTTTGCATCCTTTGTTTTCTTGTCGTGGGGTGAGGAGGATGACCAAATAGGCAATTCGTCGTCGTCACCTTGCAGGGTTGGGTACAGTCACATTTATGGCGAAACTTCTCCTTACTTCTTGACCCAGAGATTTCCTCTGCCACTTTGTAACCTTTAAATTAAAATGATTTTTGAATTGAGCAAAACATTTGTAAAAAAAACAATTTGTAAATGATAAAAATTTCATTTTTCATTTTGATTATGCAACCGAGAAGAATTTCATTTCTTATTTTTAGCATAAAATTGTCCATAAATTGTGTAATGCGGTCCGATTGCGGCATACTTATGTATAATCTTAAAATACAAAAGAAAAGTAAAAATAGTCTTCGGACTATATTTTATTTTCTGTACAAAATTTTCTAGTAAAATGTGCAAATTTTAAGTATTTTTTAAGTAAAATTCTTGCCAATAATTGATCAGAAAAAGCAATCCTTGGTAATTTTGTAAAATCCGTGAAATCCGTACACTTATCAGGTTTTACAAATTTGAAACATATTTCTGAGCAAAATTAGCTCTAAAATTCATGTAAACTTCGTCCAACCAATGGGGTATTTGTGTTTTGTAAAAGTTCTTTTATAAAACATTAATGTTTAAAACAATAAAAACATTAACATTAACATTAACAAACATTAGCATTAAAACAAGTTACCAATTACAAGTTACCAATTACTCCTTGACAGTCCTTGAATTGCTGCAATACGTTTAGAGTAAATTCGACACCAAAATTTTATTAATTACCAAATACACACTTAAAATTTGTGGACTTCAAAATTGTAAAATTACAAAAATGTTTACCTACACCTCGACTTTCTTAATTTAAGGAACATAAAAATATTTCGAAATTTTGTTTAATCTTTTTTTTTTACTAAACAAACGCACATTTATCATAAATTTTTAATATTTGTCAGATTAGTTTAACAAAAATTACACCATTTTTTACAATAAACACATATTTATCACAAATTTATACCATTGTTTAGATTACTTTAACAAAAATTATACCAATGCTAAATTTTATTTACGTAAACATACTGCGCCTTAATTTACATATTTAATTTAGCACACCTCTAAAGAGAGAGAATAAGTGTTTCAAAATTTTATAGAATTTTTTATGTACGTAGATATTTACAACAAGCAAATATTTGTCATGGCAACAGAGCGTGGATATTAATTTAATTTCGACCTTTTCATTTGATTCCGACCGATGGTCAAATTTTGTGCGAGTGTAGATCACTAAAATTTCAATTTTTTTCACATATTGCCACATATTTCTGGGTTTCCAGACATATCCATATTTCCGATATTATTTCAAAAATACGGAAATTACAAATTTACATAATTAAAAAATACGTACATATTTCTGTAAATATTTCAACGATGTGAAACGAAATCTTTTTCCTTAAAAATTAATCACAAAAAATCCAAAGTATTAAATTCAAAAGTAAAAAAATTTACACAAATGCTTATTTTTACAATTTTTTTGTAAAGATTTTAGCGTTCTTTTAGAAAATATTAACTCCATATTTCCCCAATTTTTCGTAGATACATAGCCCCACTGTGGTCATGAATTTAAACAATTTTTCGAAATATTTTAACCAATTGAATCCTACCACAAAAAAATAAAGATTTAATTCCATTACGATGGCGGTCAGACGTCAGACCTCCTCTAATTCTGCATATTTATCTAATTAGCAATGAAAAAAGAGAACAACGAGAGATGAACGAGGTGCAATATTTTGATCTATTCGAAGGTGCAACAAGTCAACTTTTTGTATTTACTAATTGCACTTCACCCACAGGGTTTCGTTTCTGAGCCCGTTTAACAATATTCTAAAAACAATGTGTTTTGCCACATTCCTTGCACTCCAAAGCAAGCCACGCAAGAAATGCGAGGTGCAAGAAAGTGCGAAAAATTTGCGCTGTTATGCCACGCGCCGTATGGAGTATGCGCCACTGGGCTAGTTTCTTGCGCCTTGCAGGTCAAAATAGTTGCAAAAAAAATAATTTCTTGCAGTTATTTTTTCAAGTAGTTACTTGTACCCGAAACCCTGTGCATCGAGCATTATTTATTTGCACAGAGTGACAAGCATACAAATACACATCCACATTTTGTGAAGCTTTTATGTATCTCCACTTTTCAAGATTGAGAAGGTGGACGACTTTTCATTTCTCAACTTATTTGGCCACAATAATTTTATGTGAGAGAGAGATTGGCAGACTTTTTATGCAATTGATTATCATATTTTACATATTTATTCACTTTGGGTAAACTCACGGTAAAAAAAATTTGCAATATTTTAAAAAGATGGGTCCAATTTTTTACAGTTTAAAAAATGATAACCTAGTTTTCAAGGGAATTTGCGTAAAGAAATGAGTTACATATGTGATTTAAATATGTAAAAACTTATATCTATATCAAAATCTGTATCCTTTCAGTTTTTTTAATTCTTTGATTACAAAAAAGGTTCCATTTTTTTAGAATTTTTGTATCTAAATTAAAATCCATAAGTAATTCAAATTTGCGACATGAATCAATTTATTTACGTAAATAATAATTATAATCTTTGTATTTACTAATTTAGTAAATTATTTGGTTCGAAATGAAGATTCCAATTTTTTTAAATTTAGTTGTCTTAAAAAAATTACAACCTTAATCTTCAAGAGGGTCCACAAAAAGTAGGTATACGAAATGCGATGCAAATATTGAGGTAACTTTGTAAAACCCGTAGTAAAATTTGCAAAATGATTGTAAAACTTTTACCACATACAACTTTACAAAACTTTGTTAGCTAATTTTCCTTCGAAATAATTTTCCTGTGTGATTTGTCTCAATTATTAAAATCCCAAGTTTTTCATACGATTTTTCTTCAGAAAAATGTAACAAAATTTTGACGTGAGTTGCACCAAATTCAAGTCATCATCACCGCCACGATAAAAACGAACGTGAACTTGGCCTAAGGTTGATAGTGGTCTGGTCGTCTAACAATTCTCCCCATCCACTACACAGTTTGGTCATGAATAGCGTCCAACTTACAGTGCAATGTATGAACGTATGTTAGTTAATTGTGCCCTGTTAAATAGATTAGTGTGGCAGAATGATGATCTGAACAGAACGTGGTAATCCCCACACAAAATTTGCCCTCTTACTGCCATAAATGAGCTCCTTGTCCGTCTTTCGTCACTTGACGACGGTGTCTGTTTTGTCATCAGGGTTATAACATCCACCCAAAAATTGTAAGCCGTACTGTCAACGGAAGTCAGAATTGGATAGGTTTCATTGCCAGAGGGCGGATATGTAGTTATGAAGAAAGAAATTTTTTTGCAAAATTTGTAGTTTTGAAATGGATTTTTTTCAGGACTTATTTCTTTGAGAAACGAAAATTCGTCTCGCATCGTTGAAATATCTTTTTAATATTTATAGAAACAACGTCAAAATGTGTGCGAAAAAACACAAAAATAAGAATTTTCGAAAAATTTGTATTTCTGAATTTATTGTGGTCAAATTTCTTTGATGAGGAAAATTTCGCCTCACATCGATATTTACAAAATAAGTATGTATTTTTGAAAAAGTATGTAAACGATTTCCGTATTTTTGAAATAATAACGGAAATATTTACACTTCTGAAAATCTGGAAATATGTGATAACATGTAAAAAATATTTTGAAATTTTTGTGTTCTATGCGAGTTAGGGAACACACCGACAAAGTCTGACCGTCAGTCGTCATCAAATGAAAAAGTTGAGCATAAATCCATATCCGCCCTCTGCTCATAATTACATAAGAAGGATCAAAACAATACTGTCGTGACGAGTGATACCATATTCACCTCTCTGTTATCATCCCCGTAAAAGAAGAAGAATGTGATACGTGACACGACAGAAAATGAAATATGTGGGCGTTGGTCTTCCGGTGGGCGCTTGGTAGGTCAGAGGTGAGTGCAGTCGGGACGGACTGGGATGAATGTTCCGGAAGGACACCACACAGTTTGGAGGCGTAAGGCCGTATGTGCGATCGGCAGCCCCACTTATGATGTGAGATACACGAAAAGTTAATGTTTTATCGGAATTTAGCACTCGAAATAAGTCACCGAAATGTAATACGCGTCCCCCGAGAGTCATAGTTCTTACAGAGCAACTGGTTATCAATTTATTTTACGTAGCCGGAGGATTTTACATTTATATATCAAGAAACCAAAATATATTTAGAGGTTGTGGAAACTGTAGAATTATGGGGGACTTTAGGATGGCAGTGGTGGAGAGAGGAGATACGTCTTGGTAGACACCGGAACTCCGTCTGCCTGGATTCTTGGACAGACGACAGTATATGTCCTTGTTGAAGGAGACGATGTCCTTCAGCCGATGTATGGATAATTTGGAGTGACTGGCCGGTCGAGATATCAATGTATGAATATGGAGACGAGGAAGAGATAGGAGGGGAGGATGCATATGATATGCATAATTCCCTCAAATAATAGAGTAAAATAAATCCCGTGCGGGAAGGATACGACTGAAATGCATCCCTGAAAATCAAGGAAAATCGTGTCCCTTAAGAAGACTGTCATTTTATCATGCACTTAAATGCATCAAAAGGATAGAATTGTACTTGTGCAAAACCTTTATCAAAAACCTAATCAATCAATCAATCAATTGTCAAAATCCTGATTTTACCGGCCGAAAATTAGTCCATTTTTTAAGAATCAAGTTCTGCTGCAGACGAGACTATAATTCTGGCGAAATTTTCTGTCTACATAAATCTGCATGCTATTTTTTGCGAGCTGTTTTATGCCAAAATTTTCTGGAGGATTCTGCACGTGCAGAAAAATAGACCAATTTTTCCCACTGGTTGATTTTCATCCCGGTTAAGATGTGACACGGATGGCATCCATTATGCACTGGCTCGGCCTCCTCCTTTATTTAAGGTCTCATTACCCAAAGTTAGCAATTTTATGTATGAAATGAAATGAAATGAACTAACTGGTTGGTTTGTATTAAGTCCTTCTGGTGGTTGTGGTGGTGGTGGTGGTGGGTCTGTCGTGGTCGAAAGGTGACTGAACCAGCACTAAACAACACGGTATTTAGGCAAGAATGACACCGTCGTCGTACATAATAGTGGGACGACATTATTTTACGCTCCCGTTATTTTCCACTCTTCTTCCTATGTATCTAATCATTAATTGTGGGTGATGATCATTACTGGCGACTGACTGGTAATGACTTTTTTTGCATATTCCACGAAGAGTCAGGTTTGCAAAAATGTATTATTTTCAGTAATGATCAATAAGCAGGAGGGTTTTCATACCACGTGGTGGGGCGGTTTTTGTGCGACTAATTTCACAGTTTTCGAGGAATTAAATAGATATTGGGAGGCAATACCTTGATAACTTTGTTAAATGTGTAAATTTTGTAGAATAATTTTGCAAACTTGTACAAAATAAAAAGACGCCGCCCTTGATCTGAGCAAGTTTGCAAAAATTTGTAAGCTGATTTTCCTTCGAAATATATAAAAAAAATTTTGGAAAAGTTTATAAGCTTACAGAATGTACGCATTTTACCAAGTTATCAAGGACTGCGTGAATTGCTTTATTGCTATTTAAAATCCTGCAAATTCTCATCTTCTATCTTGACTTGTACATAATTTGCAATTTATTCGCCATTTTTTGGAGAAAAGGAGTTCATTTCGTCTCATCCGGCGAGTTGTTATATAATTCCTGGGAAATAGAGACAAGCTCAACTGTGTTTAAACTGTGCGGAGAAGATGTGACTCACTTTGACCTCTGGGCACGATGATCCCGAAAGGGATCACATCCCACCCTCAAGGCCTCCAAATTGACCAAGAAAGAAGAAGCACCATCATCATCTCCTTATCGTTGGCATTGCATTGTTGTAGGTAGAGAATTAATAAAAAAGTGGTGACTGTGGTTCACTAGTGGCGGTTTTGGTGGTGGTGGTTTGGTATTTGTGACCAAGGTGCCTTATAAATTTGGAAGGGAAGAAATGAATAGCACTGTGATTACGTCCTGTTCATTATTTTATTATTCTCTCCTCCATCCATTCGGGAGAGAGAGGTAGAGAATATGCTTAAATTACGGGGGAAGAGTTAGTCACATTTTTTTGTGCAGATTTTTCGGGTAAAATTAGTCCATTTTTTGACAGAAGAAACGTTCAAAACTAGGCAGAAAATGTTTACACAATTCGCCCAAAAAAAACCCTCTGGAGAAAAGCTTAGGCTGAAAAATTGTGCAAAATTCTGAAAGTCACGAGTACCAAACGTGTGTAGAAAAATGTAGCAATTTTTTCAGAATCTTGCAGACAAAATTTGTAAACAATTCACCCCTCATAAAAATACCTACGCACATTTATTTTCACACTGTACAAAAGTTTAGGCAGAAAAATGTGCTGCTTTCCAAAACTGGGCATCCTTTAGTAGAAAATCTCTACATAATTCATTTAAAAGAAAATTGAGCGTTTGTACACTGGAGAAAAGTTTAGGCAGAAAAATTGTCCAGAATTTCATCTGTAAGAATTTATTTTGTTAAAAATTGTGCCAAATTTTTAAACCTGGTAGCCCTTGATAGAGTTTTTTTACGTTACGTAATTAGTGAATGTGGTGGTCGGTACAGTGGCCGGAAAAAATGGGATGCAAAATCATTACGGCGGAAGGAAGAAGAAGGAAGGAAGGATGCAATGTGAGTAACGGTGTTGGACTAAAATTGGCTATTTTTTGCAGAAAAAAGTCCTCGTTTGATGAAGTTGATTGAATAGGTTTTGTGGAAATCAAGGATATGTGACTAATTTATGCAGCCAGTTACAGCTTCAAAAGCACAATGGACAAGAGAGAACCGTTGCTTGGGGAAAAATTTGCGTATTTTTGGGTAAAAAAGTCATACCTGGCTTGACAACCGGGTGATCCTTGTAAGATTCGGAATTTTTCACTTGTCATGAAAACGTTACAAAATGTTGATAAAAATAGGGACAAAATATTTTAGAAATCTTGATAATTTCTACTCCGTGAATTTCTGGACAAATTTCCTTGTTTATTTTCATTTGTATGGAAAATTTCGCTAAATTTTTACACAACAGAAATTTTGAATATCCTCAAAATCGAAATGTTAAAAACGAGTCGAGCTTAATTGTGTCCAGATTTTTATTTTTATTGTTTTATTATTTTACTCCATCTACATTTGAGATACGTCATGTTTTTTAATCGATGCAGGAATTTTAAAAAAATTCTTAAACATCCATGAAATAAGATTTGGGCTCATTTTGCCCCTAATGTTAAAAGTGCGAGGACTTGCTCCCATCATTAAAAAGAGGTCACCCCCCTTCCCGCACGCCTCCGACTTTTATCTTGATCTTCGTAACAAGAATTCCTGTCGTGTAATGTTGTCCTTGGTCACCAAGTAATAATTCTTCGTATACAAATATGTACGCACACAAGTTACACACATACGTGGATCATGCAGAGAGAAGACAGGTGCATCTGTGTCACTATCTGTAATACTCGTTAATATTTGTCATCTACCTATAAAGACTTTGTTATTATTAGAGTGACACTTCCCTCATGGGCTGATGCACCGAAAAAATTCGCATAAGCACACATTGTGTGCAAATTTGTACACAATTCTTGACGATCATTGTTGTGGGTATGGTGTAGATATGAAAATTTCGGAGTGCTGTATGAAAATTTATGGAGTTTCATGAAGAATAAATTCATGGGAAGGGTTGAGACCAAATATCGTACTTTATTGCAAATCATCAACTTTTTTAATTTGAAATGTTGGAAAACCGTGTGGAAAAATGCTGCAAAAAAATATTGGCAAATTAAACCCCCCAGAGTTATAAATGTATACATTAAGACGCTTAATATTCACTATAATGATCTACACAAGATTTAAAGGCATCTGAAAACCTGGCAAAAATGACTAATACAAAATGTATAAAATTTTGGAATTTATACTAAATTATGTAAAATTCGGAAAATATAAAATTTTTTAACTTTTTTAATTAATTAAAAATCTACTTGCCTTTAGTGGTCTAAATTTTTGTTTACTATGGCAATAAACGAATTCAAATAAATCTGTAATCTGCAAATTTGCAAATCTGCAATTCCGGTTACATATTTACAAGGATATAAAAATAAATGCTACGAAATTATGGCAAGAAGTCGCCATCTGAGGCTGAAAAGCAGAGAAATCTGAGTCCTGGCGATGTAAAACTGTCACATTTTAACATTTAACATTTTAGCATTTTAATGCAATTTTAAATGTCATTATCAAATAAAACTGCTGCTGTCGTAATTCGCTACATAATGTGAGACCTAATTTTTAAAATGATTGAATACAATTGTGCCCAAACTTGATAAAGAAGAAGAAAAAAGTTAGTCAAATTCAAATCAAGTCATGAGAAGGATGTCTCTCTCTCTCTCTCGTGGTCAACATTAATACCTTTTCGGAGGGCCATGCATTATGCATTATGCATGATGCTTTTTTCCCATTCTGTGAGAAGGTTGCATTTTCTTCGTCAATCTCATCGTTTAGGTTTTGCGGATATGCATTTAGTTTCAGCTTTTTTATTTTGTGATGACCGACGGTCAAATTTTTTCCGTGTGTTGCCTAACTCTCATAGATCACACAAATTTCAGAATATTGTCGCATATTTCTAGGTTTTCATTGTAAATTTTTCCACTGTTGTTTCAAAAATATGAAAATTTTTTACATACTTTGTCAAACATGCTTATACATTTTGAAAATATTTAAAAACGATGAGACGAATTTTTTTTAATTGGACCCCAAAAAATCAAGAGACCAAAATTCAAAAGTAGGACCTTTCAGAAAATTTTGATTTTTATATTTGTTTTATTATTTTTCCTAAATATTTTGGCATTTTTCACATTTAATATTAAATACAAATTCCAGAAATTTTTTTCACAAACACATATCTGAAAATCGAGAAGCCAAAAGTTTACACATTTTCTGCAGAATCTCACTCTGCTGATGCTCTTCTTACTGCCTAAACTCTTCTGCAAAGTATACGATATTTATCGTAATAATAAAATTTTTTTATAAAACATGGAAGGAATTTTATTCTATATGTTCCTGTAAAATTACTTACGCGACACCCTTTATGCCCGACCTATCACACCAGCCTATGCATTTCTTGGCTCTTTCGTATTACCAATTTGCATGGAAATCCAATTACAAAAGTCGGTTAGTGTACAAATTCAGGTTTGTTTGTGGTATGTTTTTCCCCACTCTTCGCCTCCTTAACTTTTTGGCTGGCATGAATATTATCTAACTCTCTGTATTCTCGAGGTCCGCATTGTTTGGAAGGTTGCCACGAAAAGAGACGTGAAAGACTTTATAATAAAATTGAGAATCTGAAATCAAACCCATGCCGTGAAATTATTCACACCTGATCATTCACATTCACAACATCTGTACTTCGGTGGGTCCCGTTACGATTTCCTTCTTCTTCTCCCTGCTGCTGCTCCCACTTCTGGTTAAATAATAATAATAATAATAATGATATGCAAATCTATACCTGTCTCGTCGTGTCGGTATTTATTTATTTAATTCGATTTCGTGGCGTGGTGGTGTTGATAAAAGGAAATCATGGGAAATTTATGGGGGAGGAAGGTCTTAATAATAATTTGACATGTTTCCGGTAACTTGGATAAGGTGTGGAATTGGGACGTTTAAATTTGTCATGCATAGTTGGACAACATGTGACGATGTGTTTATTTTCATGACCACACAATTCGCAAAGTATATTTGTAAGAGTAAAATTATGCCGATTTTTTTAGGGAATAAATTATTTGCAAAAAAGTAATGATTTCCGGTAACTTTGAAATTTTTGTCCAAGTGTTTTGGTATGTATGTGATGCGAAATTTGGACTTTTAAGAAGTTGGATGACGACGTATGACGTGAGCTATTTTCTGCACGGCTCGTCTTCTTACGTGATCCGTTGGTAATTTGGTATGTTGTCACTACTCGGTATTTATTGTTATCTTTTTCACGGTACACATGTCGGAGATGGAGAAAAATAGTGATGGTAATCCGGTCGATCTGAGGATCTGTACCGAGACTTATTTTTCGCTCGTCTTGACCGGCATAAACTATTGTTAAGCATTCAAATAAATAATATGATGTTACAAAAGTGGAATCCCACTGTGTCGAATTCTGCAGTAATTGACATAAGCTGGATGCAAATTGAATTTAGCACATTTTTTGCATATTGTTGCAGATAATTTCTATCCGTTTTATTTTGCAAAACGGTATGTGCATAATTTTGCGCAAATCTAATAGTTTTCTGCACAAATAGTTTTGCATAAAGTTTTTGAGCCGATCCGATCGGATCATCAAATCGGATCGGATCAGATCCACGTAAAAAATCCGGTTCGGTCCGTCGGATCGGATTTACTACCAACACGAACTAATAAGTGGTCAATGGGTGTAGATAAAAATGTAGTGACGCATGTTCCGACATGGATGGGACACTTAAAGAATGGGACGAATCAGTGGACGAACAATGCAATAAATTAAAATTGAGGAGTGACTCGTCACTTTTGTCATGACTGTAACTGTACATCGCACATATCCGACACTACACCATCGGGTGTGAATTGCAAAATAAAGTCATTGTGGATTTAGGATTCGGTTGTAGAAAATTTTGCAAACTGGAGGAAAAATTGCGATTTTTAATTGTAGTGGATTTACTAGTTTTTTAGCCAGACGCTGAACAGTTTGTGGGGACAGATTTTGCAAAAATATGGGCATGGAGTTTCGCATAGTGAATAAATTGACCAATTAATGATCTACACTAGAGGGCAAAACTTTTTATTATAATTTTGCATAAATATGTATGTAAAAATCGCGATGTTGCGATTTTTAAGTCGTATTATTGGCAGCAAATTTTTAACTTTTTTTGTCTTTGGATACAATAACGAACAAATTTAAGCCGAGTTTGCCAAAATTCACACTGGAGGGCAAATTGTTTTTATATTTAATTTTGCATAAATATGTAAAGGGGAAAAGTCCGCTTTTTGCGATTTCTAAGTCGCATTATTTTTGGCAGAAAATGTTTACTAAAAAACCCGAGGCGAAATTTGTGCTATACTTTTTTATGTTTGTGGATGAAATAATGAGCAGATTTAAGCCAAAAGTTTGCTAAAATTTATGTTCTTTCCGCCGAGGGGTAAATATGCGAAAGAAAGAAAGCGACCACCAGGGTCAGGATCACACCAAAAACCAGAAAGGACACCAACACACATACACACGCCTTCTTTGCAAATGTCCGTGCAGAAAGGATGCCATCGAGTTGAAAGAGGTTTTCGAATGTTGAATGTTTTTGGATTTTGAATGTGTCCTTTTGCCAAAAATATTTGCACATAAATTCGCATTCGTATGACTAAAAATTGTTGTTCTTAGATACAAAAATTGTCGTATTTTCAAAATCTGTCAAAAAATATATCAAATTTTATTTTAACAGCTTTATTTTCCAGCTTGAAAATTTCTATCATTTTTTGTGCATAAATTCGCACGTCTGTACAAAGGAGAAAAAATAAAATTTCAGAAATTTTTAAAATCCAGGCAAAAATACATCCAATTTTACTTCCATAGCTCTATTTTCCAGTCTGACAATTTCTATCGATTGTTTACACATGAATTCGCACGTCTTTATTCGCAAGATAAAAAATTGCCTGCCTCAGAAATTTTCAAAATCCATCTCATTTTATTTACATACATTTTATTATGCATCTTACCTTGAAAATTTCTACCAGCCTTTCAAAACACACATTAATTACACGCAGCTGCATACGCATTTACACATGACAAAAAATTGTCTCATGTCACAAACCATGCAAAAAACTCCTGCCATTTTATTTGCACAGTGCCACGAGAAAAAGTGGGAGGCCGTAGAATCTCCTTTATTGCGGATTATTACAACTGGGATGGTGATCAGAGTTTAAAAGTTTTATGCAAGCAAGGAGGAAGTGGGTCAACGGGTCATTGCTAACAAGTTATTGTCCCAGCTACCAGTACAGCTCCTTAATAATGCCCAAGACGGACGGACGGATGGACGGACGGACGGATGGACGGACGGGCGAAAAACTGGTCGTAATAGTAAAACCCTCACCACTCATTATGAGACCTCAGGATCACAAAGTATGCGATCTTTCCACATCCACAATGGTCAAATAGTGGTTACACACACACTACCAACATGACGTGACATCAAGCAGCAGCAGAAATACGATATCTTCTTGACCACTTAGCCTGTCCTGCACTCTTAATAATAATATGAGAAGAATTAACCAATGGGAATTTTAAAGGGGTTGAATGTTCCCGAAATGTTGTACTAATTTGAATTAGTAGGAAAATCAATTAGCCTAAAAAATGGCACATTTTTCTGTACAATTCTTCCCAATTTTTCTGCAGTGTATATAAATATTTTTCTGAGGAGTGAATTATGCCGAAATTTTATGCCAAATTTTATGCCGAAATTTGCGCATTTTTCGGCTGATCAATCTTCATAATTAGAAATTTGCCCAAAATTCATCACCATTTCGTAAAAAAGACTACTTATATCTATTACCAAATTGTGGTAATACTTGTATATTTCTTCCCGAATTATTTAGCGTGTCCTTCTTCTCCTTTCCTGCCCCTGCAACTTTACCACCTTTACCAACTTTCGAAACAAGTAATAAGAAGAAAGAAATAAAAAAGTGGTCAGTTTTGCCGTCAAATTTATCACGCAGAAATCTCAACCTTGTCCTCTACGATCCGTGTGGTGTGGTCGTTTCGTTTTAGAAATGGAATAAATAAAACGCAATAAAATCTGCGATTGACGAGAAGAGAGAGAGAGAAAGATGTATTTGTATGTAGGCCCAATTCTAATTGGATACGTACATACATTTCATAGACATAAATTACGTGCTGAAAGTAAACACTAATAAGTGACCCGTCCTGATCCTCGTCCCTTCTTTCTTGCTAAATATTAACGTTTACCAGCGCAAAATGAGATGAATTCTGCATACAAGAAATATTAGTAACGTGCAGATTTGCTAATCCACTATTTGCACAGAGACAATAATAATTTCGTATATATGAGGGCTAAATTATCGTCTATTCTGTTATGCAGTGGATGCGAAGATTGAATTGTTGTTGGATTGGAGAAGGAGAGGAGAAAAATTATTACTTTTATTGTTGGAAACAATTACCCTTAAATAAGTATTGTGTGGTAAGCAAAGCAGGCACGCAGTGACGGTCAGAGGAGTGACGAGTGAGACATTAATAAATATTCCGACGGGGTTCTTGACCATTTCGACATGTTTCTCTGATGTCTGTGACGAGAGAGGAGAATTAAATCCATTCATTCATTCATTCATAAATTGGCTTCTTCTTATGGGGGTCGAGATATTCGCGAATAATGATAATGACCAATTTTTTGCACCACGCCTCCCCCACATGGAGGATCTAAATGACCAAGCCATGACACGGCAGACCACGTGTTACACATAATAATTTTGGTACCCGTACGAACTATTGGTGATTTGACACGTCCCAGAAATCAGAATGAAATATAAGTATTTGCATTTCCAGAAAAAAATCAATTTATGAACAAAATTATACTTGGGTAAAATTTGAAGCTTTTTTTGTAAAAATTTGACAAAATTGAGGACCACGTGGTCAATCTAGATGTGAAATTTTTTAGCGTCACTGGACCACTTGGAGTCCTCTTTATACTTTTTAAATGATTTAATTTTGCTAAATATTTATTTACTAAAGAGTGGTCACAAGGAATGAATAATGAATAATCGATCTTTGTGCACAGGTAGGTACGTACGTACACATGAAGTCTTGATTGATTCGTAATTACAGTGTTTCGCATGTGCGTATGACGAAACTCGATTGTGGAAATAAATTCATTACTACTCGGCCGATGAGCGAGAGCCAGTAATTATATTTCCAAGCTGCCATCATTGCAAAACCTTTCTCAATTACGCTAGTCTTTAAAGAATAATTAATTACTGATCTCAAGGGCTCGCCGCAGTCGGCGTATTCAAATCTGAATCGATACATTGGTGACCAATTTCTTGTTATCAAAATGGAAATCGAAATTGGTATTTTTAAAAATTTGAGTTGCAAATCTCAAAATTTTAATGGTATATTATGGAAGAAAATGAACTTCAAAATCACGATTTAAAAAATTGCGGAGTTGTAAATCTAATTTTTTAAATCTTATTGCAAATTTCGACTTCAAAAATTGTGGAGTATGAATCTCCAAAAAATAAAACGTCTATTATGGAAAATCTCAGTTTAAAAAGTGTAGAGTTGTAAATTTCCAAATTTGTATTTTATATTATGGAGCCCAAAATTTCCTTAAAAATATCAACGTCCGCGTAGAGAAATTCATTTCCAAAACTGAACCAGTGACCAGTTTCTCGTTACCAAAATTGAAATCGAATCCCCAATATTTAAAAATTTGTGGAGTCACAAATCTCAAAATTTTTATTATGAAACGCAAATTAGACACGGATCGTTACTAAATAAATAAAAACAAATTTATTCTTCACACGGTAAATCCCGTTAGCTTATTTTTATGTATGCGTAGTATAGATTATTTGTATTCGGGACGCGAATAATAAAGAAACGGATGGGATAATCCGCACCTGCTTTGAAAAACACGTGGGTCCACTCAAATGCGATGTGGGTGGAAAAAACGTGTCTCTCGTTTCCATGGAGACGCGGAAATGTGCTGGGTGCACGGTCCCTTTTGATTCTCACGGGCTGCGATGAGATCAAAATCCAATCCATTCCACTAATTGCATCTGTCTCTGTTGGGACTAGAATCACATGGCAAAAATCGGGCCACATAGCTGTGTTCCCATTGTTGCGTGCCATTGGCATCTCATCTTCGTCTTGGTGTGTGCGACAAAAGGGACAGGGTTCCGAAAATGTATGCATTTCTGAGCGATTTGTTATTTGAAAAGTTGATAAAGTAGGTAAATTCTGTTTTTTTAAGATAACGAATGTGGCTTTATATTTGTCGTTTATACATAATTGCTCGTAAAGGGGGGAAAAATTTGATAAAAATGTCTAAATTATGGGAAAAATAGGGAAAATGATGGTCAGTTTTTCTAAGTAGGTATGCAAATATGGATAGTTTCCAGGTTACATATAATTTTGAGGGATTCTGTTATTTACATCTTTTCTCATCTTGCCTCTTTACTTACCAATGTGTGACGATTTTGACCCCAGCGTCTCATTCGTCAAATGTGATTGACGGTTTATCCTATGTACACGGCCAACCTGTAGAAATTTGACGCAAGTTTCAGACCTGGACGCCGATGAATTTTGCGAATTTTGGTGATTTTTCTGTGGCGTCGGGTCGGCGTTAGAAATAGGAAATCAGATTTATTTCGGTGTGTATGCTTGCTATTAAAAGAAACTGATCACGTTAAATTCGGACTTCTTTTGGCGAGCACCCTGCTGCTGCTGATCTACAGTTGTCTTTTCACTGTCTTCGTCTATTTATGTATGTGCGCAGTCTGTTCAATTTATTCATGAAAGAAAACCAACCTGCGCTTTGTCTCTTGGTTGTGATTTAATTCCGGTGAATTTCCACTCTTGGGTGCGGATTTAAGTAATTTATGTAAAAGAAGAGGTAAACTTGCATCATGGCGAAATTTGTATAATTTATGCGAAATTAAGACCTATTTTTGCATGGATATTTTATCTGGGAAAAATGTTTGTATGCATTTTTAGCATGAATTTAAACCAAAGCTGAATTTAATTTATGTGAAATTGCATAAATTGCAAAATTTTCGAATTTATACGAAATAATGATCTATTTTATGAATTGTTTTTTTTGTTGTATCCATTTTATGATAAATTAAGTTAGTAATTCTTACATTTTTTATCCCTATAAACTGAAAAATCCTCCGAAATCTGTTTTGCGCACAAAATAAATCTTATCTTCATCATTTCTTATTCCATAAAAAATACATATTATTTATTATTCATTACCAATATTTAACAACAATGCCGGTGACGGTGATAAACAACAATAAAAATAGTAACAAACAATTACTAAACTAAAAAAATATTAAGTAAAACTAAATATTTTCGAAAATTATGTATGTATACAATTATTAAGCACGTGTCAAAATATTCTCTCTCTTTTTCTCCTCCAAAAAAACTACATAATTCATAAAAAATACAATGGATGCATTTTATTTTTAACGCGTAAAAAAAGTTGACTGTTTTCTTTTCTTTTGAAAAAATAAAGGTAATAAATTTCAAGAATTTCAAGACCAAGAATTTTTCATTTTCTTTCACAAAAAAATATATAATACAAAAAATTCGACACGACAGAAAAAAGAAACTATGAGGCAATTCACGCAGACTTTGGTAACATTGCAAAATCCGTAAATTTCGTAAACTTACAAAATTTTACAAATATTTCTGAGGAAAATTAGCTCCGAAATTTTTATAAACTTGCGTCTCTTAATTTTGTAAATTTATTTTACAAAACGCACCAATTTTACAAAGTTACCAATACCTCCGTGAATTGACTCCATATTGAAATAAGCTTTTCAAAAAATTAGTAAATACAAAAATATATATTTCCTAACTAAAAATTATTTTAAAAAGTGACACATCAAAAATTACTACGTATTTTATAAAACAGAACTGTGTAAAGGTCGCTTGATACAAAAAAAAATCGACTATAATTTCACTAAATATTTATGTATGACACAATATTATGCAAATCAGATTTTTGCATATTTTATATGCAAGTAAGACATTCTTCAAAAATATTTATGTATGCATGTCGTCGTCGTTGTTGTCGTCCTTCAAAAAAGTGAGTACAAAGTTGAAAGAAGAAGAGCAACAATTGATTAATAAAATAATTAAGGGAAATATTGTCACCTAATTGTTGCAAAAAAAATTTCGCAACATTGTTTATATACAGAATATCTTTATCTACAAAATTGACGCGAATAATTGGCACAATAAAATTTAAATCCTTTATTGGATTGATTGATGGAAGAAGAATTGAATGGATTTTTTTCTTTCGTCGGGCTGTGCGAATATTTCGTGGGGGTAAAAAAATTGCATTATAATAAAACTTGCATGGATGGATTTTTGCATTGCTCATTAATACGGGGATGGATACGCCCATCATAAAATAAAACAAAGTCTCGTCATCGTCAGAGTCAGGATTGGAAAAAAATAGAGAGAAATATTAATTATGAAAGTTATGCTAATAGGGAATTAATTATGTCAAGGGAATGAAGAGAGAGAGAGAGATTTGCCAATTTTTGCCAAATATTTGGCTAACTCAGGCAGAAAGTGATGCGTTTTTAAGATACTGATGATAAATATGTATGTGAATTGAATTGAGATGAAGATGACAAATTTGTAGTAATTAAGTAATTATCGAGGATAACTTAGCATTGATGAGCAATTAAAAGGTGTGAATTTTGATGGGGTATATTAGATAATTAAGTGTGGAGAGGACATTTTGAATTTTCTGGGGGTTATCGTCACCTTGATAAGCTCTGTAAGATGGTAAAGTAACATTTGCACATCTTTTCCACACGGGGCAGTAAATAATTCTGTGTAATAAAAAAAATTCACATCCAATCTTGGAATGAATGAGGCCAAATCTTGTCATGTTTTTAAAACTTGTAAATAAATTTGAGTCAAAACTAGTTCAAAGAGTGTGATGAGTTCAGAGGGCGGATATGTATTTTCGAAAAAAAGTCATAATATTTACGAAATATGTACGAAAAAGAAATAAAAATAAGCATTTTCACAAAATTTGTATTTCTGATTCAGAATTCTGAATTGAAAAAATATGTCCATATCCAAAAGTTTTGAAATAATAGCGGAAATATTCCTGTTTTTGAAAACCTAGAAATACGTTCATATAAAAATATTTTGAAATTTTAGTGATCCTTGCGAGTTAGGCGACACGCACAAAGTTTGACCATCAGTCGTCATCAATGGAAAACTTGAAAATAAATCCATAGCCGCCCTCTGCTCATAACTTATTAAATATGTAAAAGTGCTATTCTGACTTTGAAAAGACCTCATCGGATCGAAGTTTATGCGATGAATTTTCGTCGTACGTAAACATTTTAAGAAAACCGTGGTTGACGAGAAGGAGATCGACTTTCTCGAATTAATTTTGTCACCTCAAAGTCATTTCGCATTCTCACCTTTATTCCCTTCCTTCGTTCGTTCACTCAGGAGGAGAGTACGCCAACCTGATAATGACAGATCTTGATGTCCTTTGGATATATGGTAGTACCCCCTCTGAAAGCAAAAAGTGTGAAGCGGTTTGATGCCATGGCCCAATTTACGCCCGTCACACCCCTTTGAAGGCGCGCCGGATGCCAAACTAGCTGCACTAAAAAATTCGCCAAAAATCCAATTTTGTTCGGATTTTCATAATAATTATGTATTTGTGATCCCAGATAGTCCCTTTATCATATTCAGTTGCAAAATTAACTTTTCAGAAATTTTCAATATTTTCGAATATTTCCTGAAAAGGGCATGGCTTGAAAAAATTCAAAATTCCAAAAAAATTCAGATTGATATCTGATATGATAAAGCAACTATGTGGGATCATAAATATGTAACTATTATGAAAATCCGAACAAAATTGGATTTTTGGCGAATTTTTTAGTGCAGCTAGTTTGGCATCCGGCGCGCCTTCAAAGGGGTGTGACGGGCGTAAATTGGGCCATGGCATCAAACCGCTTCACACTTTTTGCTTTCAGAGGGGGTACTACCATATATCCAAAGGACATCAAGATCTGTCATTATCAGGTTGGCGTACTCTCCTCCTGAATGAATGAAAGAGACGGAAAGTGGAGGAGAGAGGAGCTTAAATCGCATTTTACTTCTTAAGCCGTGTGTCTCTCAGAGGCTGCTGCTTTATATTTTTCTATTTATGTCTTCCTACGGTTTTGTGTGTGAGTGTCTCGTCCTTTTGATGATGAAAGGCAGGCACCCTTTGCATACACGGGGGAGCAAAATGGGTCAACTCTCGAGAAGATTTTACTCTTTTTTTGTTGAGGGTCAAGTGAATTAGGAAATCCTGAATTAAATAGGAGATTGAATAGAAAATGTGAAAGTGATGAGTGCAGAATTAGCTAGACTGGAGCTCTGTGTCGAGACGAGACATCCGCATTTGTCGCGAACGAGAGGGATGTATGCAATTTGGTAAAAGTTTGTAAAGTGTGGGTACAATTATTGATTGAGGATGTCAATAGGGAGAGATTTTGGTATTTTTGTCCCCGTAAATTTTACGCCGGTTACACAATTTGTCCACAAAATTAATATTTATCGATTTTCCCTTGATTTTACAAAGTTTACGGAATTCGTGGGTCCAAATTTTGTGGACAGAGAGTAATGGAGGGTGTTGTTAAATAGCAGATTTTTAAATTCTTGTCTCCTCCAATTTACAAAGTTTAATCAGTTTTATATACAAAATTGAGCCAGTTGTAAAAAAAGTTTAGTGCAAAAACCTTGCAGATTTTTCCATTTATGTCCTAAATCTTATGTAATTTTTAAAAACAGTGTCGTGAAGAAGAAGTAAAAAAATGTCTTCTCAAACCATCTGCACGGTAGCCCAAGCATTGAACGTGACCTTTTTATGGGGTCTCTTCTTCCTCCCACCCCCACCGCCCCCACTCCCGCCTTCACTCCCAGTCCACATCCCGTTCAATTTCGGGATCAAATTCTCCCTCACATTCTTCTTAAACCGCTGACTTAACGAGGCCCACATGGAGTCGCGCCCGGCCGCGTCGCGCAGCAAAATCTTGGACGTCGTCCCCTTCGGAAGGTTCGGCACCGTCCGGCCCCCACCCCCACTTCGGGCAGGTCTCGTTTTCAGGGGAATTTTCCCCCCATTATTCTTCCCGCCATGATTCTGATCTCCCGCCAACTCCATCCAGGACGAGAATGGTACCAACAACTGGTGCTGTTGTCCCCACGCCGCGGAATAATCTGCCCCCATCCCCCCCACGCCGGGGGGATATTGTTGATGCGGCAGGAAATTGAGGGACCTCTGGTACGGCGCAAATGTCGAGGAGGACGAAGACCCGCCCCGTCCCATCACGTGATACAGGTAGGATTCTTTCGGATACTGCGTTTTCAAAGTGGTCACAGTACTCTCCGTTTTTAGCGGGACGAGGAGCACGGGTTGGTTGTTTTGGGGGGCGGGCTGGTTTTTCGCGGGGGTGTTTGAATTTGATGACGCCGCCGTTGGCGAAATTTTCCTCTGGGGTCGGGCGGGATGATGATTAGTCTCCTCGCAGTCGCCCCCATTATTTTCTGGAACCCCGAACCTGACAATATTTGGGTTCGAGATGTACACGTGGTTATGCAGCGATAAGGAATTCGACCCCGTCCTGCTTAACGGCTCGCGGAGAAGAAGGGACCCCGTGCCAGACGTGATCTGATGCCCCCCACGGAACAACATGCCCTCAAAATCTAACGATTTGGGGGGCGGAGCATCATAATTAAACAGTGGCGACGAGTGGCACGATTCTTGCAGAACTTCCGTCGGTTGTGCCAGCAGGGAGGCGAACGGGGGGCTATTTTCCTCCGGGGAAGAGGAAGAAGAAGTCATCATCATTAAAGACCCGGGACCATCTGGACCAAGTGAATTCGGCGCGGGTGGCGGGATTTTCAACCCCAAAATCGGATTAATCTTATACTTGACCGGTTTCAGTTTGACCCTGAGTTCTCGATACGTTTGGAACAGTTGTTCTGCCTCCGACCTCGTGCGAAACGTGGTGACCAGCGCGATCATCTTGTCCAAGTGGCGCACCACCCAGACGAGGGTGGAGGGATGGAGGGCGTCGCAATGGCAGAAGACGACATCCTCGATAAGGTATGACTGGAAGGAGGAGAGGTTGGGCAGCATTTCCCAGTACGGAGAGGATCTCAACGAGGGGGCGGAACAAGTGGGGGGTAAATGATCGTCCACCTTGAACTCATCGGAATCCGACCCGTTTCCGGAGGAGGAGGAATTATTGTCGTCGGAGGAGGAGAGGAGGATGTGGAGGCCGGAGGAGGAGAGGGACGTGGAGTCGAGCGAGGTGCCGCCGGGGGAGGAGGGGGCGGGGGAGGAGGAGCTGGCTTTGTCGTCGGAGGACGGGGTGGTGATAACGTCGCTGGAGGTCGTGGTGGTGGTGAGGTCGAGGTGGTTGATAAGGTTGGATAAGTCCAGTTCCACGGTGTCGGTGGAGATTCGGATGGACCGGATGGATTCAGAGTCGGACTCGAAACCTTCGTCTTTTGAGCGGCACGTAGGCGAAGTCAGTTTCAAGCCACGTTCGGAACATTCCACGGAATATCTGGAATTATAAGGAGGGTTTGGTTTTTGGTTTGGGTGAGGAGATTTATGCAAATTTAAGCGCACTTATATTTTTTTGCGAAAGTGCTAAAATTATGAAAAATTGTGTATGTTTGATTTAGATGAATGACACTAATTTTTGGATAAAAATTATATAAATTTATGGAGATAATTCGACTTGTTTTTGGCGTAAGTGTGAAAATAAAGGAAATTCATGCATAAAATTTGGCAAGCTTTGCGAATAAATGGTCGCTTAGTCTTACTTGTGATGTTCGTTGAACTTGAATTGTTTCTTATTGTTGGGCGATGACTCGGATGATGGCGTGTGATACTTTTGGATCAAGGTTTCCACCAAGTTTGCGAGGACTTCGGAGCGGATGGCCCCCTCCAGGCGGACCTTCCCCAACAGATAACCCGTGTGCTGGTGGTGGTGCGTCATCCTACTGTTCTTCCTTCCGATCACGGTAAACCCTTCTGTAAGAAATAAAAGCAAGGTTATAATTTTTGCAATTTTTTCCACTAATTTTTATGATTTTTGTATTTTTTTCTATAATTTTTATGCTTTTTATGCTTTTTTCAGCAATTTTCATGATTTTTACAATTTTTTCACTTCTTTTGATTTTTTCGCAACTTTTTTCTCTATTTTTCATGATTTTTGCAGATTTTCACTTTTTTTTTCTTTTTTTCGCAACTTTTTTCACTGGTTGCCATGATTTTTGCAGTTTTTCACTAAATTTTCATTTTTTGCAACTTTTTTCACTGGTTGCGATGATTTTTGCAGTTTTTCACTAATTTCCATGATTTGTTTTGGAATTTTTTCACTAATTTTGTCGCTTAGAGACATGCAAAAATTTCTTCATTATCCATCATTCAAAAATAGCCTCACATTTAGTTCAGAACGAAAAATTATGCAAAGTTTTGTCTGCCGAAAAAATGCGTCAATTTTCGGCTGGTCGATTTTCCTACGGGTTTTGCAGAAAGGATGGGATTGAGTTTGCCTCAAATTTACCGTGGCGTGGCATCGACTCGTAAAATTAAGTTAGCTCTACCATATCAGAAATGCTACGCGGCACGCACCCGAATTAAAAAAACGCACCAACTCGAAAGTAAGTAAGACCGCTTTTTATGTAACGGTGCATTATTTCTTTTAAAAAATACCTAAATTGGTGCTTATCCTTCCGGGGGGAAATTATTAACGTGCTAACGAAGGACTTAAAAATATCATAGCTTGTAATTTTTTAGGGTAAATTTGCAATTAATAGTTAATCGGTTATGTTTTTTCATAACGTTTTTACTACATTTTAAACAAAGTCGTGATCCGAAACGTGTAATTTTTCTGTGTAAAATTACACATGTGCGAAAAAAATTAATAGAATCTGAAAAAACAGTTTTTGGTAAAATATTGGTAGTAAGCCACTTTTGCTCGTTTTAAGTCAGGATCAGAAAATACGTATCTCCTGTAATTTTCTCATGAATGCAAAAAAACTTGAAAACAATTTTTTCCAAAAAATAAGTTTCAAAATATTTGGAATCTTTCTACTCCAAATTTTCGCATAAATTAGTACTAAGCTTTTACCAAAATCACGGAAAGTATGTCTTGCTGTTTTTTCATATAAAATTACACAGAAAAAAATGATAATGTAGTTTCCCAAAAATCAATTTTTAATGCTTAAAACTGTCTACTCCATGATTATCAAGGTCACAAATTTTCCAATAAATGTGTAGTAAATTTCCGAAAGCACGAAACACTTTCCGTGTAAAATCATATGCAAATTTCTGCCCGTAAAAATTTGCAATTAATAATTCTTATCAAGGCCACATTTTTGTAGGACCAAACCAAAGTCATCAGAGAAAGAAAGAGTGGACGTACGTGTACGTGTAAAATATGGCCGAATTGTGGCCCACTTTGAGAATAAAACCAAAACGAAAAGTAGTGCTGGGACGGAACCCTGCGGATTATTAAGAGACCCGTCATACGAATTTTCATCTCGTAGACAAAAGCACAATGCCACGCAGGAGAACACAATGGTAATAATAAAATTATAATGAAATGACCATGCAGACTAAATAACTCGCTGAAAGTGCTTGACACACAAGAGTCAATCATTTCTCAGCAGCGGCGGTTTCCTTCCCCACCAAAAAGACCGGACCGGACATCATGTCACGGCATGAAAAATAAAACGGACTACAGAACTAAATTGCATTTTGGGAATGGTGTGTTGTGTATGAATTTTTTCCATTTAAAGAGCCCGTGAGTAAATTTTTGGTGTAAATTTTGAGCCATACAAAACTGACAATGGAGGTCGCGCAACGTATACTCTCGGTTTTTGGGCAGATTAGTGTCAATCGATCAGAAATTTGATTAGTATGAAACTGGGAAAGACACGATCTCTAAAAACGCAGGTTTGTCAGAGATATTTGCATCTGAAGAGGAGAAAACGCGAGTAATTTTGTAAGGTGTAAGCAGATTTTGGGGTACTTTTAGCCCTCTTCAGATGCAAATATCTTCGACAAATGTACGCATTTTCAAATTTGATACTAGTTAAATTTGTGATACATTGACACTAATTTGGTCAAAATCGTAGGGCATATGATGGGAAACCTCCATTGCCAGTAAATAGACAACACAAAATTTTGGAAAATATTGTGTGAATCTTTTCTCTTTATAAAGTGTGTTAACTTTTTATATTAAATTGTGACCCAAAGATGACATAAAACTTACTAAATTTTGCACAAATTTTGTAAATATTTAATATGACTTTTTCCCATAAAAGATCCATACATAAGAATTGTAGCAAATGACTTTAGCAAATTTTAACATATTTTTTTCTGCACATTTCTGTTCTCACAAGATTGTTAGATTAGAACACAGTTTTATAAAATATTACTAAAAACACCAAAAATACTGGACGTCAAGACATCAAAATCTAGCCAAATATTTCGTATGATTTTCCCCTTTCTGTATTTTTTAAGTCAATTTTTGCCCCATTTTCTTCCCAAGACAACGACACACTTTTCACCCGATTTTTGGATTGGAACGCAATAGTTATAAAATAATTTAAAAATATGTGTACCAAAATCATGTCATGTAACGCAACGCGACTGCATAACACGGTCACGCCGCTGACAATGCAATCTTTTGTCACTCATCGTCGTCACTTGAGTGAAATAATGTCTTCTTAACACATTTCTTTCTTTCATCGTCACTCGTCACATGGCAAAGAAGCAAAAAAATTCTTCTTTTTTTACGTCAAAATTGTTATTGTTGTAGATAAAATGGTACCGGCGGATGGGACGGTTGATGAGATTTGCACATTTTTTGCATCTATGCGGCAAGTGCGGCGGAATGGTGATGATAACAACAATTGAGTAACAGAAATAATGCTTTTTCTGCAAAGTGTGAAGATGAAGATGATACAACATTACATTTCAGTTTTCGACGTAATGAGACTGACTGTCGCGGAGGTGGTGCGAAAAGGATGGGATGAGTTTTTGGGGGATTTTTATTCGAATTTTTTGGCGATAACGTGCATTTCCTTCCCCCCGCAGGTAACAATCAGATAATGCAACGTAACGTAAGGGATGTAGGTGAGGTAAGTCATTTGAAAGATCAGTGTTGCATTGGGTAGATCGTGGCGTGTGGAAAAACAGGGTTACGCAGGCTACGTTAAAATCAAATTTGTGAAGGTGTTTTCGACAGTTTTTATCATCAATTATTGATCCGTAGGTGGGAAACGTGGGAAAAATTGTACTCTTTTACAATAATTTAAATTGATGAGAAACGAGAAAAATGGAAAAATTCGGGGTTTCCAATTTTTACCACTCAAAATGCCTTCTTTTATCGCCACGAGTTGAATGAGTTGTTCTTATCACCGTAGGTTTTCCACTTTTCTCAAAACCTTTTCCTAGCCGTTCTAGGAAAAATGTTTCGGAAAACGAAACCCTGGCCGTAACTTGAATAAGGATTTTCTTCAGTGAGAGAGGAGTTAGGTGAAGAAGACGTAACGAGCAGTGGTTGTAATTTAATTATAATAATAATGATGCCTGAAAAAGGTGCCTGAGAAGAATATTTAGTGGCGTCGGATTGGATTACTTTTCCGATTGTGTACAGTTACTCAGGGAGTCATGAACAGAGGGCGGATATCCATTTACGAAAAATTCCTCAAATATCTATTTAATATGTGCAGAAGAAAAAAAATATTTGCGAAATATGTACGAAAAAACAAAATAAGAATTTTCGCAAAATTTGGATTTTTGAACATTATACTCTGGAGTTTTTAGGTTCAACTTCTTTGAGGAAAAAGATTTATTCTCATATTGTTTTTAAATATTTACGAAATATATGTGCTTATTTTTGATAAAATGTGTAAAAGATTTACGTATTTTTGAAATAATAGGGGGAATAATTGCATGTCTGAAAACCTAGAAATATGTTATAATATCTAAAATATTTTGACATTTTTATCATCTACAAGAGTTAAGAAACACACGTATAACGTTTGACCATCGGTCGAGTCATCCATGAAAAAGTTGAAAATGAATACATATCCGCCGTCTGTTGTCATGAGATTTCATAATTTTGGCTTTTCTTTGAGACACGGGATGATTTTAGTTTTTATGTGGGAGTGAAATTTCATTGTTCTCCCAATGGTAAAAAGTTTCTGTTGGGTGAGTTTTATGGTGTCAGACAATGAAGAAATTTAAAAACTGGGGATAATTTCTCGATTTAATTAATAAAGTGTGAGGTGAAAGATTGCGTGAGTCAAGGTCTTAATGGATATTTTTTTGTAATTTGGTTTAGTGAAAATTAAGGGAAAATTAAAAAGTGTATTGGAAAATTTGGAAAATTAGGCAAAAAATGCTTTATTAACAATGGACTGGAAATATAAATACGTCAAAAAAGTGATCGAATTTTCCCATGCGACACAAATTTATAAAGAAAATGAGATACCATAAAAGATGTGCTTTGTCGAGATTTTTGTAAAATTGTGAAAAGTCTCGCCTTAAATATTTCTACGAGATCTTTATCGCCCTTAAAATTTAGTAGATTTTTAAAAACTGGATAAATTTATGAAAAATCTTGACGTGAATATTTCGTTCTCACGTAAAATGCATGCCGTAATTTTTTAAAAGTCAAATTCATCCTGATATTTGTAAACCCAGTAAAATGTGTAAATTTGGTCAAAAACGAGACTTTACACAACTACAAATTTACGACGCTCATTAAAACTCTGTTTAAATCATGAAGCAACTTTTCCTTCATACTTTTTTTCAAAAATGTATGATTTTATTAAATTACAGACATTTGAATGAATTTTCCAACAATTAATAAAATTCTTATATTTTAAACCAAGCAAGTTTTGTAAAGAAAAAATATTTTACAAAACTTTTACATATTTCGGAGCAGCGGCGAAAATCTGTATCAATTTTGCTTCGTAATGTTTCGAAACTTCTCAACACACTGAGGCAATTCACGCCGGCATTTATAACATTGTAAAATTTGAACATTCTGTAAAGTCTTACAAATTTCAGGGGCAAAAATCTGTAAAATTTTCCTCCATAATTTTTCGAAACGTGCTTAAATTACAGATTTTATCAAGTTACACACATTCGCCTCCTAAACCCGCAGGAATGTCGGGGGAACGCCAAACTTGAGACCTTCTCAATTATCGCAGTAATAACAAGGACAAAAAATAGTCCTAAAAATGCATCCTAAGCTCCTCTCCGGCGTGATTGATGATGACAAGACAAAAATTAACAACTCTGCGCTGAGTCCACTATAAATAATAATAAAAACGACATCATTGCATCCCCATTGTCCAACTGGTCTCAATCCGTGGACTTGCTCACCTTAAAAAAGTGGACTCAACAAATATCCATTCCATTTCCAATAGGACATTGTGGAAAATATGCATTCTTTCTAACGGAGGACCTGGCAGGACGGGTGTCACTGATTTTATGGCCATGAATTTTGACCCATTTTTTAAGTTTCTTTATAAAGTGCCCTTGAAGAAGATCATGAAAATTCAGCCTTTTTGACCATACATGCAGCGTATGCTCCTCGATTTTGAGCAAATTAGTGTCAATCGATTACAAATTTTATTAGTATGAAATGTGTGGAAGAATTGATATCAAAATTCGCATGTTTGACAGAGATATTTGCATTCGAACAGGAGAAAATGCACTCTAAAGTTGACAACAAATTTGACACTTTCCAAATTTACTTTGCATTTTCTCCTCTTCGGATGAAAATATCTCCAGAAAACCTGCCCATTTGGAGATCAGGCCTTTTGCAAAATTAAAACTAATCAAATTTCTGATCGACTGACACTAATTTGTTCAAAATCGGATCGCTTGTCCTTTACGGACAGCCCTTTGCATTTTACATGAAAAGTCAGCCTTAATCTCCTCCTCGCCAGAGTAGGTTCATGTCTTCTTATAACCACAAAAACTGTCATCATCGCCGTGACAAATAATATGTGACAAAATAAATCCACTTACTTTTTATTATTATTATTTATTTCTGGATCCTCCCGTTTTTTCTCGGGTAAAAAAATTTCTTCTTCAAAAACTTTTATCACTAAAATTCCAACAGATTTCACACAAATAAAAACCGAGCACTCCACTCACTGCTTTTCTCTCTCAAAATTGAGCAAACAAACAAACTTGTTCAGCAGAAGAGAAAAGTTAAGGTCACTTTTATTAATATTGAGGTCACACTTCTCAGGTGAGGTCAACCTGTCCCGAATTTCCAGCCATGACTGGCTGATTGCCCACCTTGGGGTGGAAAATTACCGTGGTAATCATATTTTTTTAATTCACGTATCCAAAATTCCGACACGGAACAAAAAACACACTGAAAAATGAAAACACAATCCAAAAAAAATGTTGGGTTTAAGACACCACTTATTTATGATAATTTCCACTTTTTTGTATTCCTTTAACCTAGAATTTAGTGGACTAAGCTCCGTCCTGACGAACGTCTGGGAGTGGAATGAAGGCAAGTTGGCCATTCAAGATTTCTTGTACTACCTGTTGAACAGGTTTGTAAATATTTTCTATTGCCACCACCACGAGCAGAATTCAGGTAGTAGCTCACATCACAAGAAACCTTCTCTTCTTCTAGGGAATGATGATCCCTGTAATGCAATGTCAGTAATGTAAAACTAACCATTCATCTCTGGTATCTACGTGGCGTGGGGAGATGTAAAAAGTAAGTAAGGTAGTGATGCCATGCGATGCGATGGGATGCATTTCAAACCACAATAAAATCCGGTTGAGGCTGAGGAACTTAAAAAGCCGAGAGGATTTGAATCTATCTATTGGATTTTGTTAAGGGATGGCGACGAAGGTGGAAAATTGTGTGAATTTGTTATGTCGAGTGGTATAAGACTGGAATTTGGAGGATGAATAACAAAAATTGCCTGGAGTGACGGATTAATTTCGTAATAAGGAGACTATGCTGGTTTTATGTAGGGCATGTTGGTGTGGATTTTTATAATCGTGGGGATTTTTTGGTTAAAAATCAATCCACAAATTGTGATTATTTCAAAACTAAAATTATTAGGCAGAAAGTTATTGAAGGTCAAAATTTAAAAATAAAACTTGGAGAGTTTCTTATGAACGGGGAGAGCTTAATTTTATTTTTGGAGTGGTCTAAATTTTTCGGTGGATTCTTAAGACAAAAATCATGTTTTAATAAAATATGTTAAACGCCATGTTTGACATCAAAATGGAATGGAAAATTTGTTGGAAATCCTCGTTTTTTGATGAATTTTTGACTCAAAAAACGTCACAGGAAATATTTCTATGATTAAAATCATATGAAGATGAAGCGGAGAATGTGTGGGAAAAATGTATAGCGTCCTTTTTGCAGGGCTCATATATCGCTCATACTTTTGCTTTCCATTCTTCGGATTGACCGATCGTCTCATTTTCCTCTCCGCGTGGCATCTCTCATCTCATCTCACACGTCTTTTTTCTCACTCGCCTCTTGTAAGTAAGTAAATAATCTTGTGAGATGTGAGGGTTTGGAAAATTATATGACAGTGGTTAAAATCATACGTGATTTCTGTGAAATAGGTGATTTGTTGGAATATACGTTTTAGATTAAGATTAGCTTGATGTTCAGATTCAGCACAAAATTCTGCGCATTTTCACCCGTAACTCGACCTGCTTTTTCACCAACTTTCATCTTTAAGATACAAATTAAATGCAAGCTTTAACTTTGTTCTAATCGGCGCAAGTCGGATGGAAAATCTTCAGAATTTCGGGCTGAATCCGAATATCAGGTGGGTTTTGTGCTAGAATATATTTTAAACAAGTTGTATCACTTTCCCCAGTAATATCACAAAAATCACAGAAATATCACACCTAGATTACATACATGTAGTGCCTTATATTTTAAGTCCAAGATAAACAGGGTGAAAATTAAAATTTTCAGTTTTTCGTTTCTTGCAGGTTTACTACATTTTTTGCACTGGAAAGCAAGCAATGCAAGTAATACCGGTGCAAGGAAGTGCAGTAAATATGCGTCATCCATTTCGTGCAGGTCAAAATAGTAGCAAAAAGAAACACTTTCTTGCAGTTATTTCTTGCAAGTGGTTACTTGCACCTGAAACACAGCCCAGTTCAATTAAACCCTGGCTGTCTTGTGGTAAATACCACGTCGAGCGAGATGAATTAGTACTTGGCCGAAGGAAGCTTGAGTTAATTACTTTTTAGAAAACAGACTTCGTTCCACTGGAATTAGTACCTGAGGCAGATTAGCACTGACGTGGTAACGATGTGCCATAATTTTTTGTCTCATCAGGCTAAAAATGAGACTTGCTCGTCACTCGGTATTCATTTTAAATTTGGATGAATAAATTCTTCTTTTTTGCCTCCAAATAATAATTAGTGGATTAAATAAACAATCGCAAAGACAAAACTTTCACGTGTGTAGGTGTGCGAAAACCAATTTTGCATGGAATTATTATGCACGTAAGTCAATTATCGTATCCTATTTATTGAGCAATTCGATGGATTGAAGACTAATTTTGTCCAAATTTTCAAGCCACTGACTTATTTAACTCCACTTAACATGTCTGTATTATTGACGCATAAATGTGTCAATGCTACTGCGGATGGGATGACATGCGTAAGGGTGGGACCGGTAGGGTTACGGCTGAAAAAAACCAGATGGGAGAAAGTGTGGTTTTATCAAACTTTTTACATACAATAAATGGGAAAAGGTGTGTTTTAAGATGTCACGTGTTTAATTAGCATAAAAAACACCGACTTTTTCGCATCTTCCCAACCTGTCCTATGAAAAAACATGTTTTTTTACAATGGAAAAACGAAACCCTTAAAAATTTAAACAACTTTTTCCTGTAGAAACTTGGGCCGATTTCCTGCATAAATTTGCATAATAATTTTCTCCAGACAAACCTTATGCAGAGCGATTTATGCAGAAAACCGTGCCGAATTATGCACATACAAACAAAACCCATCGAAATTTTCTGCAGAATCAAGTGTACAAAATTATGCATACTACAATTATGCATCAACCCTTTGTCGATTACTGCATAATTCGACGCACTGATTTCTACTATGGTGAAAAATAAAATATGACATCATCCACCCACTCATCTAAACGTTACAGACTTTAACCAAATTTAATAAAATACTCGTAATTGTCGCAGAATTATTAAAGTATTACGAGCACAAGACAGTCTTTTTTGCATCTCAGAACGCGTCACTTGGTGGGACAGGTTAGAAAAAGTGGAGTTGTGTTGTTGTTGTCGTTGAAAAATTAGGAAAGTTAAGTAACTAATGAGTAAGTAAAGCTGAAAAGTGAGCAAGTGACAAAAGGAAAGCGAAATGTTTGATTAAATTAGCAATACCTTCCAACACATTAGTCGCATTACGTATGTAGCAGCATCTTTACGACGAATAAGTGACCGTCCCGTCGTAAATTTTATGTCAGGGGAAGTCCATAAATATTTCATTACGAAGTTAATGTTTTAAAATTTTGAGAAATTTTATAGCTAATATTGGAAAACATTTTTTTCTTATGAAAATTTTGGATGGTAAAAAAATTTTAAATCCTGATTTTAAACAAAAACTTTATAACGTAATATGTGCAAGGGATCACTTATTATTTCACTATTTTACTAAAGAAATTGCAAAATATTTATGTTTTGTTACATTGTTTTCTCGTAATGAGAGGGAAACTATTTAAGAAAAGGTCTACACCGGAAATAAATTGATGTCTGAATGGTGGGTGATGTTATTTATAGCATCATTTGCATATTTTATATGACTTTACATGTGTAAAACTGCTTTTGAAAAAGGTGCCAATTTTGAAAATTTTACGATCTTTATTAGGAAAATTACATATTATTTTTCTTTTTTCTTCAAAATTAGTACAAAATTTTGTAATGGATATGTAAATAAGGGCGATATAATTTGTTGCATGCTATATTTGCAAATTTTGAACACACACCCAGTAAATTTGCAATGGTACGAATTGTGTGGAAAAATAAAATTATTTTCAGTTTTAATGTTTTTTTACGAAATTTGCAAAAACTTGTGTAATTGGGATTCTTTAATTTGGTACAATATTTGCACATTGTATCGCGATACGTATCGCTGCTAAAATTGGCGAATTTTACTGTAGCTTTTGTAAATATCTACTTACTTTTACTCATGTATTTGTATTTAGTTCAGGCTGCAGAACATAATTGCGGACTAATTAACGAGACGTGTTACTTTTCTTTGATGATATCTGGTTCGCACCATGCAAATTATTCCGACCACGACGAAGACCACGCTCTATTGAGCTTCCCATCTCGAAAAGAATACGCCTCGCTTGGAATTTCCATTCACCTTCGTTTCGACCAAAATAGCATGACCGGTGACGACGGGGACCAACTTTTATTTCAAAATACACGTGCACAAAGGATGTGATACATATGTTTTAGAGGTGTTTTTAATAACCTTAATTACAATCAGGTACCGTCCTAAGGGTAAAATTTCATACCAAATTTCATAAAAATTATGAAAAATTGAAAAAAACTGGACTAAAGAATGGAAAAATGTCACAATTTTCCAATGCATAACTTGCATAACAGGGAATCAAAATTTGTTGATAAAATTTTACACCGTTTTGTCCAAAATATGAAAAAATTGAAAAAAACTGGACTAAAAAACAGTAAAATGTCACAATCTTCTTAATTTGAAAAACTGGACCTGAAAATATTCCAATTTCCGACATCCTTTTTGCCCAACCCTCCGAATGAGAGGCACGAATAAAAAGTAAGACTGTTCTGATTAGTGGGCTTAATTATTTAGTTAAATAAATGAAAAAGGCGGCCTCACCAGGTAGCATTTTGGTCGTCGACGTTTTGCCGATTTGTTTAGAATCCCACGACGCTCCAAATCGGGGGAGTCGCTTCATTCTTCCAAATTCTACACTGTTTTCCGTGTGGTACAAAAAATTGTCCAATTTTTATATGTAACCCTATTCTCACAATGTCAGATATTTTTCAAAATTTTGTCCACTTCAAATTCTTCTCCCGTGTCATACACAAAAAAAGTGAGACCCTATTCTCACAATTTTTCAAAATTGTATTCACTTTTTTCCTCTTAAACGGCACAATTTGGGATATTAATTTTTATACCGTTATATATTCTCACCAAATTTAATGTCCAGTATTTTTCAAAATTTTGTCACTTTTTTACGTATTTAACTGCACAATTTGTAAAAAATTGCATATTCTCACTAAATTCAGCTTTTTAAATTATTGCTTTATAAATATTTAAATTATCAGTACACGTTCTTTTTCAATTGCATATTTTTTAAAATTTTATCCATTTTTCTTATCAGATGGCACAATTTGTGATATTAATTTTTATATTCCAACAAAACTTAATGTCTCTTTCCAGTATTTTTTTAAATTTTGTCAATTTGTTCCCCGTTAAATTGCACCCCAATTTGTCCCATTTTATAAAAGTAAAAGTATTATATTTACGTAAATCGTGTAATGTTTTTGTTCCTATTTACCTATTTAGCTGACAACCCATTTTACACACGTAAAAATGCTATATTTACGTAAATCGTGTAATTTTTTGTTTGTATTTATCTACAAATTTCGTATCGGTCGAAATTAAGCCACGATTTTAAATTAGCCAATACCAAAAAAATAAGATACTTTAGGCGTGTATGACACGATGTATTTACATAAATAAGTAAAAAGTAATAGTCACTGTGCTATCGTAGTCTGTCTGTCTTGTAAAACTAAAACTGAAACCAAAACCACAAACCAAAAACCAAAACCACGCGAAGAAAAGCAATTTTTGGCAGATTTAAATTGAATCCACACCTCGAAATCCATCCACTTCTTCCACTCGGTCAAAATATTTAGTATGAGAGCTGACTGATCTCGACTTCAAAATCTTCCCAGGCAGGAAAAAAGATAAAATTTTGAGTGAGAAATGACAAAACTTGATCTACTTGGAAAGCCACGACGACAAAACAAGACGGACTGATGACCATCGCACTAAATAAATGAGATTGATTGATATGTAGCAAAAATTATTAGAAACTTGAATCCGCACACGTGTGAAATTTCATTCAAGATCAAAAGTCTCCTCGTTTGATTAGATCCACTAATGTGATAAAATTTTGGGAGAGGGGCGTTGCAAAAAATATGGCATCTATTTTTTGCAAGGGTTATGCAGAACAGAGTACGAAAATTTTCGAAATTGGTGCCCATATTTTACTGTGCAGGAAATCCTGGGCATAAAATGTCTGCATAATTCATCTCTCCGCAGAGAAATAAAGTCCCCTTGTTTGTTTAGATCCATTAAAGTTAGCAAATTTTGGGAGGGAGCATTGTATATTTGTAAAATATGGCATCTATTTTTTGCAAAGGTTACGAAAGTAACAGTGCATTTTTCTGCGTGCAGATTGAACCTGGGCATAAAACTTCTACGTAATTTATCAATCCACAGAAACCCATCCTGCAAAAAAAGTTCAAGCAGAAACAATTGTGCAGTTTGTTCAGAATTCTGGGCATAAAATTTCTACATAATTTATTCCGCAAAAATGTTTGGACAGAAAAAAATGTGCATAAAAATGCGCAAATTTTTACCTGGTCGATTTTCATACGGTACTGGTTACCCTTAAAGTTTGTAAAAAACTGGGCATCCATCCCTTCTGCATGGCGTCGTCTTACACGAATCTCAAATTCATCATCATTATTATTGCATCGCGGTTTTGGTGGTGGTTGAATGGGTGATGACTTGATATGTGGTCACTCGCTGGGGAAATTATAAAAATGCACATGCATCCATTTTTTAAATGAATTCATGCCCAACAATGTATGTAAACAAATAGAAAATGTGGGAGAAAATTTGATCGCGTCAAAAAAACTTGATTGTTTTACGACCTGTTGTTAGTAAAAGTTTTTAGTGTCTGTGCAGATAGTTATTTGCATGAGATGAGTTGATTATTATTCGCAAAAAAAGACATACTACTGACCAAAATACTTGCATGTATCTCGAGGGCATGAAACCCAGCCCTGTTTTCTGCTAGAAATTCATTCATCCATTCATTCATTTGACCAGGAGGAGGAAAGTTGCATAGAAAGAGAAATGCAGGCATGGACTTTATTTACCTATTTAGCGTGTATGTGTGTAAATTGATGTGTGTGTGGAGGGGGGACGAGCAGAAATGATGTAGGGATCAAAATTGAGGTAGATTTTCCCGAGTAAAAATTTTAACGGGTTTCCTGTAGAAATTTGGCATGATTTTGGGCGGAAATTTGGCCAAATTTTGTGCAGAAGAGCTTTATGCAGAGCGATTTGTTCAGGAAACTTATGGACAGACTGTTCTTCAGAATAAAACTCAGAAATTTTCAGCAGGATTGTGTAAAAAATATGCATAATACAATATGCGTTGAGATTTATTGATTACTGAATTTTTCAGAATCAAACTTTAAGCTTTAATAACTTTTTTGAACGAATTGTATTTTTGAAATAATCCGGATTTTTTTACGTGATTTTTAATTTTAAAATCTCATTTTCAACAAATTGAAAAGTCTAGTCTTTCAATTTGTATTTGGTGGAAAATCGGTAGCGTTTTTTGTGCAGGTCCCCTTTGGAAAATATGGACATGTAAAATAAAAATACGCAAATTCGAATGTTTGACTTGTTCTTCATGTTGATCAAACAGTAGTTGGAACGTAGCTCTCCACGTACGCACATTAAGTTTGTATGGATGAATCTGAGCACACATCATTGATCATTATTATTTTTGGAGTGAAACCCCTTTATGAATGGCTGTTTGTCCGTCCGTTCGTATTATAAGTCTCGAGAAAAGATATGAATTTCAATATACAGTTTTCGTCAATGTGTTTCTAATATGTGAAAATTCTTTTATTTTTGTTTCTGTTATCCAAGATAATTTGAATATTGTCTCAAAATTTGGTTATGGTTTCGCACCTTTGTTACATTTCGCTTGTCAGTGTATTAGGAGGAGGAAAAGACAATTGACTTCACTTGACTTGACTTTCGCAGCGCAGATTATACTATGTCAGCTCAGCCGTGTCGTCAATTATGACAGGGTTTCGGTGGACACAAAATTAGCAATGTCTGATTCTTGGGAAACAATTTTTAGGGTACGATTTTGTCCAGGTGTTTTGTCCCAAATTCAGAGCTGGGATTAATCCGAGTAAGGATTAACAAATTATTTAACAATTAAGGATTAACGGTAATCCTAAATTGCAGAAATTGTAATGCCTCCATGACTTCTGATCAATCCGTTGATGTAAAATATTCCGTATCTCTGATTAGGATTAACAGATTATTTACCAGATTAAGAATTAATAATAATCCATACTTTTCAAAATTTGAATTAATCCTTAATCCATTAATCTGGTTAATCTGTCAATGTAAAATGTGAAGTATTTCTGATGTAATTACTAAAAGAGCATTATTACATCATAGTAATCACTAATCCCGAAAATTAATCTATATATTAATCCTTACTACATTAATCTGGCTAATCAAATATTACGAACATTTTTTAGTTGGGATTACTTCCACGCATGGCACCCTGTTCCTTCCTTAATGGCGATACTGAACCTCACATTGCATTCTTGTAGGTTGTCTTGATTTGCTTTGTTTTCTCCTCTTCGATCAAGTCGACGTCAAATCAATGCATGCAGCCAAATAATAATGAATGCTTAATTGGGTCGTAGAACAGAAACAGAGAGAGATTCGTTTTCCGATTGGAAACTCATTACCAAAGGACGGATATGTAGTTAGGAAAAAAGCGTCAAAATATTTACGAAATATGTACCACAAAAGACCATAAGAATTTTCTAAAAATTCGTACTTTTGAATTTAATACTCTGGATTTTTTGTGGTCAAGTTTCTTTATGAAGCAAAATTTCGTCTCAAGTCGTTGAATTATTTAGAAAATACGCCTATATTAAAAAAAACTATTAAAGATTCCAGTATTTTTAAAATAAAAGTGGAAATATTTATGCCTGACAACCTAGAAATATGTACGCATATTTTGAAATTTTAGTGATCTGCATAAGTTAAAAAAACACACCCACAAACCGGTGGTCATCATCAAATGAAAAAGTTGTAAATAAATACCTATCCGGCTTCTGGTAATAACTTGATATTGAGCAGTTTAATATCGATTCTTCCACATGATTTACATGATGACCATTCCGCTCCTCCTCCTCCTGCTACTCTTCTCATGTACAACAACTTTAATTATCTATGATGCATTTTATTGTGACTTGTTTTTATTTGTTGTTTGGCAAAGAGGAGCTCCGCAGAAGAGATGTAGTTAGAAATTTCCTTGGCGAATCAGTGTCCAAAATCCATCGCCAATTTAGAAGTAGTAATTTATTGACATTGAAACTTCTAAAATGGCATAAATTTCATGAGTTTTGAGATAAATGCAATTTTTTCTACTTTAATGTAAAGGTAATTTTTGGCACTGCAAAACTATCGATTTTAAAAATTTTTGCGGGAATTTATTGTGAAAAAATGGCACGTGAAGTAGCAATTTGTTTAAAATTAATCGTTTCGTAGTGCCAAAACTAACCTTACAGTAAAGTATGAAAAGTTAAAATTGAACCATTTTCGAAATATGCAAAGAATGCGGGTAGAGTGTAATTTGAGCTTAAAAATCTATCCCACATCAAATCGACACCCATTGTAACCTTAAACTTTACGATTTTCATACCGTTCTACTAGGGTTCTCAATGGGCTTCGGGTTAGCCCGGACCGGACCGAAATCCGACGGTTCGGTCCCGGATTGGGCCATCCGCCAATCCGGACCGAAAGTTTCGGTCCGGTCCTCGGTCCGGTTTCGGATCAGCTTTTCAAGGACCGGACCGGACCGCCGGTTTTCGGTCCGCCCGAATATTTTGGCGCGCAAGAAAATTTGAATACTTTGACCTAGAATTTTTGAATTTTTTCAGCCAAACTCATGAATTTTCAGTGTACGCAAATTCTATGTTACATATATTTCAAAAGTTCTCCACGAACTGAACCAGACCAAGCGTACTACAAAACTCTTTTCCATATTTAGCGAGAGGCAGAGTGAGAATCTGATTCTGGTGGGTATCCACCACCACTGCTGACTGTCGTTGCTACAGTGCCGTATGGTGGTCTGTCTCACTTCTCACTCTTGCATATTGTTGACCGAGATTATAAATTCAAAAAAACTTAAATTTTAAATTTGGGGCGAATTAGTAATTCAGATATCACAAATTTTAATAAGTTCAATTATATGTCTCATTTTCTCATAAGTGATAATAGTTTGTTACGGCTCTTGCAAAAATAAGTCCCTCCCCCAGAAACTTTGACCCCAAAAAACTCATGGTTCCCACACTTTGCAGTCTGACAACAAAAGCTTAAAATGTTCATCTTTCGAAGGAGAAAATTCTGGCATTAGGTTGCCAGACTGCAAAGTGTGGGAACCATGAGTTTTTTGGGGATTTGTATGTACGTAAAAAAACGCAAATTTTCAAATTTTGAAACTCTTGATACAAAAAAGTGCTCGTATTCAAGAGGGATTTCGAATGTCAAATGCAAGTTGATGTCTCACTCTTGTTGTACGGAGTGTACATTGACTTTCTCATTTTTCCAAATTTTCTTCCCCCATTTTTGAAAGGGGGTTAGATGCACATATTTCAAAAATCGTAATGGTATATATATCCTTGCACCTTGAATTCAATTTGCAATTTTTAAATTAAATTCGGTGACATCGATGCGAAAAGGATTTGCACAGTACACTTGGCCTTGCTCCCACATGATCCATAAAAATTACGTTTTTTAGGTTTTAAAGTTTTTACGCTCCTTGATTTTGGGAGGATTTTTTAAATTCCTACTCTTGCTAATGTATTTTTAAAATTAAAAAAATGAAATTGTAAATTGGTCCTGAGATTATGTGTATAAACTCACTGACCGATAGAACTTATGTACGAGACCTCATCCGCTACATGTATCTATTTAAATCTGAAAAATTTGGCATTCTGGCTATATATACATGTACCATATGTTTTATGCATAGTTACATAAGACATTTATGCATAATACGTGTATAAATCTCAATGCACTATTTATACATACTATATGTGATAATTATTATACTGTACTATGGGTCTTTATACTATAATGATATATTTTTCGGTCCGCCCGGATTGACCGGTCCGGTCCTGGTCTGGTCCCGGTCCGGTTCTGGGCCGAACGGAAATTTTTCGGTCCGGTTTCGGATTGGTGGTTTCGGGCCACGGTCCGGTTTCGGATCAGGGCTGATCCGGACCAATCCGGACCATTGAGAACTCTACGTTCTACAGAACAAAACCGATAGAAATTTTCTGCAGGATTAGAATAATAATGAATTAGAAAAATACAATATGCATCCAGCTTTTGTTGATTACTGCAGTGATTCCTCCTCTGGTTGACACCCTTCCTGCAGGCCCCCTTGATGGATTGGATGAGAGAAAAGTGAGACGAAGATGGTCGTGTAGTGCAGAAAAGTGAGACGAACGAAGACTTGTTGGGATTGCATCTCCTCCTCACCATTGAAATTCATCATGAAATGCTGATCGTCGTCGTCGTCGTCGTCATTGTTGGGATTGTAATTGACCAAGTTGAAGTTCAATTTCGAATCTTTAATGACTTCTCTCTCTTTCGAAAAGTTATTCACATTTTCTCTCGTTTAATGATGAAGCGAGTGTGTGTGTGTCAGTCGAGGGATCGATAATTGCTAATAAGTGGTTTCTTTTCATTCAAATCGCTGGTGTCATTTCAATTCTGAAATTAATAGGGAATAATTATGATCAATTTATTTGCGAAATTGATTGTCTTGCATAGATTTTCATTTAAGAAAATTATTTAATTTAGAGACGTTGATAGAGTGACCATTTATTAAAAGGAGACATTTTTTTGGAAGTTAAATTTTAATTTTAGGTACTGAAATGTTCAAACTTGGAAAATTTTAGGTAGTAACTTGGTTTGTCAAAAGTCATTATTAAGTAGCTTCAGCTACTTTATGCGAAGACTTTGTCTGTCTGTCTGTCTGTCTGTCCGTCCGTCTGTCAGCAGGATAACGGGAGAACGGATTGAGATAATCGAAATCGGTTTTCGCCATCATACATATGACCCTAGGGGGAGGATCCTATCAACTTTTGGGGGCAACCGGACCACCCCCCTCGGCGCCAGGGGGTGTGGTCGGGGCAAAATGAGATTTTTAGCGCAATTTGACCTATGGATGAAATAGAGTGAAATTAAGTCATCCCGAGTTGTGCCACACCCCCTCGGAGCCAGAGGGTGTGGTCGGGGCAAAATGAGATTTTTAGTGAAATTTGATCTATGGATGAAATAGAGTGAAATTAAGTCATCCCGAGTTGTGCCACACCCCCTCGGAGCCAGGGGGTGTGGTCGGGGCAAAATGAGATTTTTAGATAAATTGAATAAATGGATGAAATACAGTGAAACTAAGTGTTCCTGTGCCATCGTAGGAGTGGTTGGGGTGAAGTGAGACTGAAGCTACTTCCGTATGAGCGTTTGCGACGGTTTATTTGTACTAAATTCGGCAATGTTTTTGGTATTTTGAAAATCAGAATTATTTAGCAATTTTCAATTTATTTGAGAATTTGTTAGATTTGCCTTTAACAAAATTATTAAATTTAGAAGCGTCGATAGAGTAAACCATTTATTAAAAATAGACATTTTTTGGACGTTAAATTTGAATTTTGATAATTGAAATTTTTGAACTTAGAAAATTTTAGGTAGTAACTTATTTTGTAAAAAAATCATATTTTGTAGTAAATTAGACGATGTTTTTGGTATTTCGAAATTAGCAATTTCCCATTTATTACCAATTTGTTAGATTTTCATTAAATAGAATTATTTTATTTGAAATCGTCGCAATTTACCAAATTTGAATTAAGTATTTCGGATTTTGAAGACCTCTCAAATTGAGTTTTTATTATTATTTAGAAAATTTTCCCTACTTGAGAAACACGTGTTTTCCCTCAATCTCACATACATACTTTCATAAATGAATTTGTATTTAAGTAGAAATTTTACAAATTAGAAACATATCCATCGCAAAATATTATTTGATAAGTTTTCCTTCCACGAGTGGCGATGATACGTGCACGAATAAACGTGACGTACTTGGCAAACATTCGGTCAAGTTGAGGGGGTCATGCGGCAGAGATGTGATCAACTTGTGTCCCCCCAAAGAGACCAGAGTTGTACATATGCCACGACAACTAGTTATGAGATGTGCCTTATTTGACCGTATTTAAATTAATGTCTCACAAGGCCAACGAACGAATGTGCGCTAGCCCGCAGTGATCGACATCGTGGCTCGATAATTACTGTCCAGCCAATATTAATAGTCACAAAAAAATCTGAAAGGTTTCCTGTCAGATTGTTTTATATTAATAGTTAGCGACCAAATAACCTCTCAGAAAAGTAGGAATTAATACTATTAATATTGGGTGAACCGTAGTCTATTTTGCGACCAATTGGTCGATGGTCTCAACAATGGCCGCGGAAGCGTGGGAACAGAGGGACAATGTCCCCACGGTTATTCGATGCCCCCATTATTTGCCCATGTTATATAAACCCTTCCCTATCCTACAATGTTAATGTCCCCACAGCTTCCGCTGCCACTGGGTCGCATTATGCCGATCACTGACCATAAGGTCAACACCACAATAAACGTCTGGGTCATTTAGCCCCTAAAAATTCTGGCCATTAATTTTCACACCCTCTCCATTATATGTACAACTCTAAAAATATGAGAAAATACGCCCAAAAAAATAATCCCTCCATAATTTCTGCTTATTTCCCATTGAAAACAATACCTTTGAGAAACGAATGGATAACTATAAACTGTCCACCGCCGTCAATGACCTCTTGACTGGTCCTGCTGCTTTCCAATTCGAAAATAGATATTCCTACTTTTTTTCTCTCTCTAGAGAGACACATTATCAGAAATTATTATGCCATCCACACCAACAACAACAAATCCTCCTCCTCCTCCCGTTAGATACTTGCTTGCGTATGCATTACGTGAGACGCCGCATGAATATTTAAATGTTAAGAAACAACAATTGTTATTTGCCACGTAAAAGTATTTGCGCGAGGAATTAATGGGAATTAGGAGGAGGGTGCAGTCCACACATGTAGGAACACCACCACGACCACTGCCTCCTGCAGAACTCGAATCTCGACAAAGAGAAATTTTAGAAATGAAATCGTGAAGATTATCATGTTTCCATAGACAACTGAGCCAATATGTCTTGGCATTTAACAATGTAAAGGGTTACGTTACTGGGCATATGTATGTGTAGTTATGTATGACCAGTAGATCGAATGACTTGGGGAGGTCAAGTTGTTGTCGAAATATTGAGAGAGAGAAAAAAAATATATCAGAATTTTGACACGTGGTCGACTCGAATTTTGGGACATTTGGTCTGAAACTTTTTCATGGAATATATGCAAATTTATCAACTACATAAATGACAATTCTTAAAAAATAGGTATCGAAATATGAGAAAGAGAGAACAAAATTACCAGAATTTTAATACCTAGTCAACTATAATTTTAGGAAATTTGGAGAAAAAGCGAAAAATTTTGGTAGAAAATGTTTATAGATCTATTTATTATTACATCGACTAAATGATAACCCTAGAAAAATGGGTTTCGAAGTATCGAGGGAGAGCACAAATTTGTATAAATGATTTATGTAATAAGGAGAAGGGGTTTTAAAAAAATTTGAAATATCGCCTGAAAAAAATGAAAAAATCAGTCAGAAAATGTATGCATGTTACATTAGCTAAAAATAAATTGTGTCAGAAAAATGATGTACCCAAGATGATTAAATATGGTCATATCCCCCAAAAAATAGGTACCCTTGAGTCCCCCCCCCCCCAGTAAATAAAGTCCCCCAAATAACGTCCCCAAAGGGATTTTAAAAACTGGTATAAATCTAATAAATCCGTGGCGAAATGAGATTACGCGATTACACGAAAAAAACCCATCCATCTCATTTTTGATTACACACATCGTGCCGGCGTGGATGGGTGAAACGAAGCCGGAAAAAGATGTAAATTACGCCAAGAAGAAAAAAGAGTGAATATCAACATATTTTGAAAATGAATTGAAGGTTGTGCATGCACATTTTAATTGCTGAGCCATCTCTCTCTCTCTCTCTCTCTCTGATTAAAAAGATGTCATAAATTATGCGAGGATTTCATTTGTCACATTTTAATAAATAAATATCTATGAACGAGTTGGTCGGACCACTACACAAAAGCAAACCAACTACTGAAAACGATTTTATTATTTTCTACAGGGTTTCGTTTTTGGCATACTTTTTGCCAGTACAGGTGGGAAAAAGTGGGTGATTGGGTCTTGATAAGAGCAGATAATTAAAGGGGATATTATTAAAAGCACTTTTTTATAAAAAAATTCCCCACCAATTCAGATTATGGCAAAAAGTGGGAAAAATCCAGTTTTCCATTTCCCAGCTATTTGAATGGTAGTAAAAATAGGAAAAATGCACAATTTTCCATTCCCTGTCTATTCCTGTGATGGTAAAAAAGTGAGTAAAATGTGCTTGTTTGATTTCTCATAAATTCGGAAATTGGTAAAAATAATGGGAAAAATACACTTTTTCAATTCTCCACCAATTCGGATGATGTAAAGAAAACTGGAAAAATGCACTTTTTCTCATTTCCCACATATTTTGAGTAGTGGTAAAAATATGGAAAACCCCACTTTTTCATATTAATAAGTTTTTTTTTTACTAATCGTAACCCTGATCATTTATCATCTCTCTCTCTCTGCATACAATTCAACTCGCATCAAACAAAACGCAGGGATTTAAACGGTTGTCTTGAGGCAATTAAAATTAGTGGGAGAACACTACATGCAGATGTAGATGGCAAGCAGGCAGGCACAATGGCGTCCTATTATTTATCATTCATCATCATCGCAAACATTCATTTGTTTGGAGCAAGAAAGTTTTTCGTGACGAGGGATACGAGCGATGTGTCCGATTTGGTCGTCGTGTTGACCAACTCAAGATCGGGATGAGCAGTTTTCGACAAGTTTACCTCTCTCTGATGATTAAAAATTAATGAAATGCTAAATACTCGCTAAATATTTGGTGGTGGTGGTTGAATAATAGTGGTGTTGGATATTCTGAGACCCCAATTTTTCAGCCAGTATGTTAGATTATATGTAATGAGATATAGTATGTGTTTTATGAGATATGACACATATCATATGTGCAAGATTTTAATGGGAACGTGATTTTCTGGAGGTGGCAGATGGATTTTTTAATGTGATGCGAATTTTGCCAAATTTGTCCAGAAAGGGAGAAAATTTTTCTGCGAAATTTCATCAATTTCATTTATCATATCGTCGACCATTCTGGAGGTGATAATTCTGGAGTGACGAGAAAGACTTGAATTTTTGGGACATATTGTCAAGCAAGTGAAAATTGGTATCTAATTTTGTACCAGGGCCAAAATTTGTCTGCCTATTTAATTTTATGTAATTTGTCTCTCTAATTTTTCGTAATCACACAAATTTTGATTTCTAATTTTGGAACATTTCATTTCAACCCGGGAAACTCCGTAGGAAACTGTTCCTAAAATTATTAAGCTTCTGAACATCTGTTTCTCCTCGTGGCACAAATTTCTATTAACGAAAGCCATACATAAAAGTTGCCAGGTTAATAAATTATTAACGAAGAAAAGCAGTGATCAATTTGTCTTTCAAACAAACCCAAAACGAGGTCAAAAAGTGCGTTTTTTGTTATTTTCACGGTTTTAAACGTACATAAATTGATTCCAGAAATCAGCATCATTCCGACGTGAAGTTAAAGGTCGTAAAATGTCCAATTTTCCCAGCAAACTATTATCCCCTCAAGTATTTATTTACGCATCATCAGTCCATTTCATTATATTGGCGTTTATTTTGCCGCACCTTCGTAAATATTCGAAGTGGAAGGCAATGCCCTTGCAGCAGAAGAAAAGGTGGTAATTTGTGGTCTGGTCTGGTCTGGTCTCGCTGGTGCATTGTACATACTCCAATCTCACCAAAGAAAAGATGTGCAAGTGCTTACTAGCTACGAGAGAGAGAGAGATTAATTATGCGTATTTGCATCTCGGGGGTCAAACGAGACGAATGTGACCACTGTCACGCGGACATGATTCCCTTGGCGAAAAAGAGTCCCATCCCTTCTGCCCGGTCCGACGAGAATGCATTTCATTTGAGTCGCTTAGAAGTTGCAGGAAGGAGGACCAAGTGATGGAAAAAGTTGTTTGGTTACTTGTGGTGGTCAGCCATACATGCATTTTGGTTTGGCTCGCTGTGAAGATTCGATTCAATATGAGAAAGAAACATGTCAAATGTATGTTATTGGAGTAGTGGGCCAATACGAACTTATTCGCAGTGCCACCAACGAGAAAGAGCTACTCAGGTGTGTAGTATATATGTGTATGGGTGGACACGACGGAAAGGATGGGATCAGTGTTTCGCTTTTGCCGGCTAAAATCGTTTTTTGTTGGCCAGTGGTCAAAAGTGGTCAAAAGTGGCCGAAAGTGGCCAAAATGGTAGAAAATGGTCAAAAGTGGTCAAAAGTATTCTATTGGCTAATGGTCTGCGCGGCGGGTTTAAACAGACTCTCGGCCGGTATTATTTATTCTTTGCACAAAAAATAACCATAGTTCTTACAAAGTAATTAAAATAGTCTGTAATAATTACTAATCTAATAAATTCAACTTGGACAAATACAGTAAGTAATGTATACATTTGCTTGATACTTGAATATTTTAATGGTTCATTGGTCAAGTCGTAACTATTCCTGTGTCAATTATTAATGATGCAATTTGTAATTTATTGCTTATTTGTAGAGATAAAAACCAATTTTAAAATTTTAGATCCAATCAAACAGCGATAAGGAGCCTACAACTTGTTCTGCTAGATCCTGATGAAATCCTGAATGTCCTTAGTAAAATCATTAACTTATCATTATTCCTTGTCGCAGAATGCCCCATTTTTGCATTTTGACCACTTTTGGCCACTTTTGACCATTTGCCACCTTTTTTGGTAAGTGGTCAAAAGCCACTTTTGGCCGCTTTTGACCGGCGGTCTGGCCAATCCGGTTATTGCCAAGCGAAACACTGGATGGGATCGATTTTTTAAATGATTTTTTGACAAACCTTTAACATGTACGTTGTGTTTCGTTTCTTGCTGGTTTGCTACATTTCTTGCACTGGAAAGTAAGAAATGCAAGAAATGCGAGGTGCACGAAATTGCAAGAAAATGCAAGAAATACGCGCCACATAACCACACGCCGTAAGGACTATAGTTATTTCTTGCACCCCAAACACGGCATGTACATATGTGTCACCGATTTGTGAAATATGTGTGCATTATGTAGATATTTTAGGGAAATAATCCACGCAAAAAGTATGAATATTTCTTTTAAATAAAATTAACTCGGTAACTCTGCCCGTTCAGGAGTAGTTATTGAAGGTCAAAGTTTGATTTGGGGGGATGATGTGAAAAATTGAGATTTAAGAGACGTTGAATGAATTTGATAACATCCTTTTTGCAGGGTCCCCGCCTAGCTGGGGGTATTTTGTTAATCTCGGGATAATGGTTACACATATTACATCGCGTTACACACTAATATTTAATTGTAACCCTTTCATCACAGTAATATCTCGTCTTGGGGGTCGTGCGGAGCGAGTACCGTCTCAATTTCCCCTCTGCATTTCGAGATACGAAAATGAGACGATGTACATATGTACTTATGTACATATGTTTTCGTTCTGCGTTATTTGAGGATTTGGTGACAAGTTCAACGTCATTTTATTACATTTTTTATGTTGACATCGTCCTTAATTATGTGTGATGGATGGGAGATGAGATCACCAAATTTTATTTTTCGAATCTCTTTTCATCCAAGATTTTAAAATTTTGATGAAATTTATAAGTATGATTTATCTACAGAGCCGCATTTTTGGGGGTCAGTCTCATTTTATTCTATTTTATGATTTTATTTATTACCGGTTTTCGTGATTATTGAATTTCTTGAAGTGACTTGAATTTAATGATGATTTAGTTCCAATTGCGACTCAGGCTTTAGAAGTTTTGTGCCCAGAGAAGATTTTACATCTATTCAGGTCTACATAAGAAATGGAAGCCGAGTTATTTAGAGAGACGGCTTATCTATCTACTTGTCTTGTCGGCTTCACTCATCTCGGGCAGGAGCAGGAGACAGTGGTCAGTCTAAACGTATGTATGGGGGCCCTGCAGAAGGGAACTCAACTTATCTTTTAAATACGATATGCATGTACATTAGAAAATTTTCAAAAAATATTAAAATTTTTTAAAAAGCTGCAAGAGCGATAAAGGAACTATGGTAAAGAATATTCAAACTTGGATTTTTAGCAAATTTTAGTTTTTTATTGGTGTCCTTTTCAGAGGGTGTGGCGAGCGTATTACATGAGCATCTAAATTTGGCAGTGCAAACGTCGTGTCGTACGTATTCCTGAATTTTACGAAATTTTTTGCACGGCCTCCAAATTTCAAAAGCCTTTTAGCACGTCTTTTCTGGACTAATAACTTTCTACTTTTCCATTTGCACCGCCATTTGCACCGCCAAGTTTCACATGTGCTAATCAGCCCAAGATAAATACTTCAAATTATGTGTCGTCGCCGTCCCTCCAAAGTAAAAATTCAGGCAGGAGGAAGAATTTGCAATCTTAAACAAGTACTAAATTTTCACTGTAATTAAACAAACTTTGAAAAATTTAAGGAAAAAAATACACAAATTTGTCACCGAATTTTATAAGCTTTTACAAAATAAAGATCACACTTAGAAAAATTAACTTACAAATTTTCCTTCATTTGTAAAATTTTATTTACGGATTTTACAAAGTTACCAAGACCTGCATGAATCGCCTCTCTATTTCTGCATCATCCTCATTAAATACTTGATCATAATCATGACGTTGATGACACTGATTTTTTTTCATACTGCGATTGACACCTTTTTAATGTGCAAGCCATGCAGAAAGCGCGTGTCAGAGATTGTGTCTAATTTTGCCACCCATCCATTCTGCGAAGCCCTTGCTAAGCACCCCCAGCGATTCGATTCTTCTCTCTACATGTGCAAGTTCAATATCAAACGATGCCCATTACAGGCCTCGATTTTCTATTCTCCGCAATTCAATGCATGTGATTAACGCGGGTTGCTTAATGAACATGAGTGAATTTCTATTTGATTTATTATCAGTGTTTCGCGTCCAAGTAACCGCTTGCACGAAATGACGGGAAGAAAGTGGTTTCTTGCAGCTATTTTGACCTGCAAGAAATGCATGGCGAAAAAAATTGCGTACATTTTTTGCACTTTAATGCAATTTCTTGCACCTCGCATTTCTTGCTTTGCAGTGCAAGAATTGTAGTTTTATTGCAAGAAACGAAATACTGCTTACAATGGGAAAAAGCGGGATTTACAGTCAGGTTCGTGTGCAAGAAATAACGGCAAGAAAGTGGCTTTTTTCAGCTATTTTGACCTGCAAGAAATGCAAGGTGCAAGAAACTAAGCCCCGTCGCGCATAGTTCATACGGCGAGATTGTACAGATTTCTGGCACTTTCTTGCACCTCGTATTTCTTGCATTGCTCTACAAGAAATGTGACAAACCCGCAGGAAACGAAGCACTGTTTATTATAATTTTACACGAGAGAGAGAGACGTCACACGGACGACGAATGGAAATCACAACACTATGAAAATATCTAAATGCGTGTGATTACTACTTTTAATTCTGTGAGTAATGATGCGAATCCATTATTGGGCATGCTGCAGCATTTCTCAGGCTTTTAATTTTGACAGATAGACACACACGTATGCATGTATAGAAGGTAAAAGTTGGCGTATTTTTGCAAAAGGACCCTGCGGGGATCCGTTTTGGGGGGATTAAGAAGTCAAATAGTTGGTGTTACAGGTTGCCTAGTCAGATGGGAGGTTTTCAAATATTTGAGATTTGTGTTTCGCAAAAATTTTAAATGGTGTAAAAAAATAGATAGTTTTTGTTTGACAGTTTGAGCTAAAATTAAATTAAATTATGTACTTATTTGTAACATTTTTTAAAAGTACCTGAAAATTTTTCAAATATTTCTGAGAATATGAAAACCTCAAATTTTATGTCAGACAATTCTACATAAATTTCTAGTATTTTTTCTAATTGTATGTAAATTCGTAGCCAATTTTTAGCCCGGTTTGTTCAATATGAATGTACAGCTGGTTTACAGATTAAGTTAAAAATTGGCTACGCATTTTTAAAAGTACGTAAAAACAAACGTCAAAAAAATTTTAAATCTTAAACCAGTTAAAAACTAAATATTTAAAAGTTACAGAAACTTTTCTCGGAAAAACTGAATACAGTTAAAAAACATACTTTTATTTGAACAAGGGCGACCTGACCCCTAAACTAAAAAAGGGATGCTATCCAATCTATTTAGCGACTAAAAATAAGACTTGTGTGTGACAACAACAATAGGCAAATTTAATGCCAGAAAAAACGATGCTGTGTGTGCTTTGCAATTACCAAGAATAAACTGCGCATCCCATAATTTACGTGAAATCAACCCGACAAATTAGAAGAAAAAAGTTGTGTGTGATTTATAAATAAAAATGTGCGAATTTATTTACGGAATTGTCATCACATCACAACAATAAACACTTGACGATTAAATGAGCATACGATGAGAAGGACAACAATGGGCTGCATAAAGAGAAAAATGAGAATCGTGTCGGTTTAAGGAAGGGTTTCGTAAAAAAAGGTGGTGGTGTTTTTTATGAAGTAATTTTATTTTATGGGGGAATTTTTTACGAAATTTTGTACATGGGAATTTTGTGCCTTTTTAATACGAATTTTTAAATACTACTTAAATAAATACTTTTTAAGCATTTTTTAAATAATTTTAAATACGTATTTTTGTATAAATAATTTATTTGAAACATGCAAAAAATGGAATATAAAAAAAATCAGTATTACATTTCTTTAAGAAATTTTAAATTTTGATTTTAAAGTAGTTATTTTTTAAGAAATTGTGTACAATTTTAATAAATACACATTTTTTATGAATAAAATGTGAATTAAAAAATTAATGGTTTACTTACCAGCATATTTTTCAAATTTTAGTAAAACATATTTTAAAAATTCTAAAAGTTGCAGGATTGACAAAAATTGATCCTTTCAGTTAAGAAATTATTTTCGAAAATTTCTGGTGCAATTCCATCTCTTTGATTACAACTTGACACGTGAAACCCTGCTCATTTGTTAGCGGCTGGTTTATTTATATGGATTTTTTAAGCCCTCATCATCTCCTCGTCGTCGCCTCGGCTGATAATTAGTCACGAAAATCAGAACCTTATTCTCACACCGATCTCATCTACCCCACTTTTTGAAGTTTTAAATTTAAACAGCTTTTCTTTCTCTACACGTCGAGATGTAAATGATCCTCAGTCAGAGACGCTTTTGATTTCATGCTGATTAACGTTGTCGTCGTCCTGTTATTCATTTTCCATCCCTGTTTACCTCTCCCTTGCTAAGGAACGACGATAACAGCCATAAATACCTAATTGTGGCAGGTGAAAAAAAATTAAGAATTACGAGGTAGTAATAAATATAATTAATTGTCATGCATCCACTTATTTATAACAAGGCTGGGCTTAGTTTGAAATTATAAGACAGAGAGAGAGAGAGAGAGGGAGAGGATTATATATTTCCGGGGAAATTAATTCAATTTGTTATTTAGGTATGTAAATAGAGATTCAGGTTGATAGATTTTTATAACATTTTTCGAAATATTGATGGGTACCCGAGCTAAAAAATATTTTTACAGGAACTTATTTCCACTTAAATTATTTCCGGGAGAATTAAATAATGGAATTTTATTTGATGAAGATCTTGCAAAAATTTTGGGTAGATTTTGAAAAAATTAAATATGAGAGAGAGAGAGAAAGGGCCGCTTTATATACAGCTCTGTGGATGGTTCAGATTTGTGTAAAAAATATTCAAGAAATAGGTACGAAAAAAGATCACATGTAGAAATAAGAATTTCCAAAAAGTTTGCACTTTTGATTTGAATTTAATACTTTGTATTTATTGTGGTCGAATTTCTTTGAGCAAGCAAAATTTCGTCTCACATGGTTGAAATATGTGAAAAATATATATAATTTTGAAAAAAATACGTAAAACATTTCCGTATTTTTCAAATAATACCGGAACTATTTATATGTCTGAAAACCTAGAAGCATCATGAAAAAGTTCAAGATAAATACATATCCGCCCTCTACTCAATTTAGCATATTTACTCTTAAGTTACATACACAATGAGAGATTTGTTACAAATTTTATGCATATCCACACTTTTGGCAATAGTTGAGACATATTTTACGCTTACTCAGACAGACAGACGATGAACCATGACCCTCACTTTCCGCCTGTCTGCCACCTTACACCCACCCACCCACGAAACGTTATGCATGTGTCGTGTTAAAAGGTCACCACCACAATTTGCTCGTATTTAGTGGACGACAAGATTTATATCCCCACAAATAAAAAAAGGAACCCATCACTGTCCGCCTTTAAGGGAAAGTGTAGCTTATTTTCTCACACGTGTTTTTCCACGAGCGACGACGGTACGTACATAAATTGCAATTTAGTCTCGTTTTTGTTTTCGCAAAGAGAAAAAGGAAAACATAAATGAAACTGAAATTAAAACTGAAGCATTTCCTTTAGAGTTGATGTGATGTGATGTTGGGCTCAAGGGCGGTGCGGAAAGGATGTGAGGTCAAGTAGGGCACTGCTTTGGCCGGGATAACCAGCTTTTTAAGACGTGGCAAAGGTTTGGGAAATATTTAGTGTGGTAGAAATTTTTGGGTAAAAATTAACAGAAAAATTGGGATTATTTCAAAAATAAAGCGAGCCCAGTAGCTCTACCGGTTCAAAAGGTCAAAGTTTCCATAATTTCAATCAAATTTTGACTTTGAATCACTATTTTTGAACGGGGAGTTAGTTTTATTTTTGAAATAATCCCAATTTTTGGGTTAATTTTTAACTAAAATATATTTTGTAAATTGAAAAAGCTAAACTGAAATAACGACCAAAATTCTAGGTATGACACATCCTCTCTGTAAAGTACGAAAAGTAAGAATATATATCGTTAAAGAGAGCGGATATGTATTTATTTTCAACTTTTAACTTGATGACGACCGACGGTCAAACTTTGTCCGTATGTTTCTTACTTCGCATAGATCACAAAAATTACAAATATTTTGACATATTCTCACATATTTCTAGGTTTTCAGACATATCAATATTTCCGAAATAAATCGACAGATTATATTCAGAAATACAAATTTTGGTAAAATTCTTATTTTTTTCGTGCATATTTATTTCATAAATATTTTGTCAATTTTCGGTAAATATTACATACATATTATTCGTAACTACATATCCGCCCCCTGTATGTACATATATTGAAGTAGGTTTTTTAAGAGAGAGATTAATATTTGTGGGTCACTCGAGGCAAGTGATCGAACAGCTTTTCCTTTCCTTTTTCCCATCGTACACTTTTAATTAGTGTGCAACGTACGACCAGACCAGAGCAAAAGTGCAGTGCGAAATTGGAGTGATGCGACGAGTGCGAATAATGAGTGGTGAAGGTTAATTATGTTTTGAAGTGAATGCAAGTGAGTGATATGCACCTCTAATCGGAAGTCGATATGTAATTATCATCGTGTGAGACTTATGATTACAGTTTGCAAATAATTTTTTCGCGATAACACAGTTTGTAAAATTATCTAGTTCGCAAATTTATATGATTGTGATTTATTTTAGAAATCAGGCAACTAGAGGAGAGAAAGGTCAAGTTTTATTGTTATTTTTTGTCACCGGCGAATAGAAAGGGGTGACAAATTTATTAATTTGGGTTTATGAAATTTCTCGAAATTATCACATTTATCTGGGGATAGAAAAAAATGAAAAAATATATTTTTTTACAATTTATGAAATTTGCTAAAATTATATTTCCGTGAGTATGTCATCCTATTTTTATGGTGTATTGTCTGTCAACAATAATACTACTGAGACTGACAATGAAGGTCTCTAAGCGTATAATCTGCGAATTTGAGCAAATTAACGTCGATCGATCTCAAATTTAAGCAATATGAAATTTGCAAAAGACACGAGCTCCCAATTGGCACGTTTTGCAGAGATATTTGCATCCAAAGAGGAGAAAAAACTCAGTAAATTTGGAAAATGCAAAAAATTTGTCAACTTTAGGCCGCGTTTTCTCCTCTCTGGATGCAATCATCTCTGCCAAGCGTGCCAATTGGGGGATCGTGCCCTTTGCAAATTTCATACTAATGAAATTTGAGATCGATTGACACTAATTTGGCCAAAATCGGATCGCATACGTTGAGAGACCTCCATTGTTAGTGGGTGAGTTGATTTCTACTCGGCCTTAATGGGAAAAAAGGTCTCAAATTACGCTATTCTTATCGTCACCACCAGTTATGTATGTATACAAATGAAAACAATGCAATTCTTTTTGTGCATGCAAATCTACATGAAAGCGGATCGTGCAGAAAGGGATGTGATAAATTTTGACGATAATTTCACTCACCCATATGATATTCAACGAGTTAAAGATGGACATATTTTTCTGTAGGTTCTACAGAATCAAAGACTTTGTCAAACTCCGGACAATTTTTCCAAAACCCAAACTTTTCCGCAGAAATTATATATGTAAATGTTTAGAATATTTTTCTCCAGATGAAGAATTATGTTGAAATATTATGTTGAAATGTTCCGCCCAATTCTGGAGAATTTTTCTGCAGAAAAATAGACCAATTTTCCGCTTATATTTCAAATGTCCTCATAATATAATTAATCCTATATTGTTTCCCAAATGTAACAATTGACAGTGGAGGTCTCCCACCATATGCTTTGCACTTTTTAAATTTACTGCGCGTTTTCTCCTCTTCGGATGCAAATATCTCCTCAAAATATGCCCATTGGGAGATCACATCTGTCTCAAATTTTGTACTAATTAAATTTGTGATCGATTGACACTAGTTGAATTAAATTCTGAGTATACGATGGTAAACTTCCATTTAAGTCGAACAATCATCGAAAAATTTCCAAGAAACTTGGGGAAAAAATTGGTCAATCTAAATACATAGAATTTTCATCTCACATCCCTTCCGCACATCCCCGCTTACTTACTAACGCTTCACGTCAAAGTATAGAAAATGCCTTAATTACACCAAGTTTGGCATCAAGTCCCGGATGGCCGGATTTGATTTCTTTGCTTGCGGAGAGACAAAAAAGTGGGGGGAAAAGTGTCTCTTCTTTTCACGTCTCGCTCGAGAAAAGAATGGCAATTGTTTGCCCGTTTTCTGACAGAAGACGAAGAAACAATCAGACGGAGCAGATTGGTCGAGGGTGACGGAGCAAATTAAACAAATAATGCCAATATTGGCATCGTTTGAAAATTAATTGTCAATTGGTTTGGTCGGATAGGTGGGAAAAAATGGGCATTGTTTGCGTTCTCATTCTTTCCGTGGGGATGGATATGGCATCTTCTTTTCTGGTGCGTGATTAAGGACACAGGATGACTGGAGGGGAGAGATATTTATCGCGTTATTTTCGCCACAAATTGTCACTCGTGGGTAAATGTGGGTAGAAAATTGAGACAGGGTTTCGCAAAATCGCGAGGCAAATTAACGAGTTATGTGTGTTATGCGGGAGAAATAATAAATTTAGTGCAAAAGTACTAGAAAACAATAGATTGCAAAAATTTTGCAAATCAGGAATTACATAAAACTATAAACCTAGTAAATCACAGATCGTATGTCAAATATAATAAATCAAACATTGCATAAAATCGCAAATCTTGCAAATTACAGATCACATTTCAAACCTTGCAAATCCCACATCGCACCAAATTGAAAACTTGCAAATCACACATCCCCCATAAATTGGAAACCTTTCCAAATCCCAAAATAAGTTGGATGTAGGAGCACTTAATACGAAAACAGGACGGTCATCACCACCGAGTAAGCGACAACGAACGGGACGAGCTTTTCCACGAACATCATAATCATCCTCGCAAATAATGTTTAGTCCATTGTCGTACATTTATTTATATTTGCAGTGCAAATTTTGCACCATTATCGCTGCAGGTCATTCTGTTGTCTGTGTGCCTCATCTCCTTATCGCATCACCACTTTTGACAATACTTTTGACAATATCTCGAGACGGGAGAATGGCTCGCATTAATCAATAATACGGAGATGATGCGTTTGTAATGTCACATGCATTTCTTACGTCTCAATTGCAACTAAAAATTCTTAACTACCAAGAAATTCTTTATGATGAACAGACACACATAAATAAATTAAATAGTAGACTTCCATACTTCCAAGTATGGAAGATTCTAATTTTTTAAATATACACTCCAGATTTTGACACTTTTTGAAGGAGGAGATTTCAAGTTTATACGTAAGAAGCATTCAGAAAAATTGGAACCCATCGAAACTGGCTTAAAAAACTCGCCGGCATTCCATTAATCAACTTGCCGACTATAAATTTGTCGTCCAGAATTCTAAAATTTCCCAGAGGCAAGAAATGATTAAAAATGTGCTGATTTTGACAATTTTGGTGATAAGTTATTCATTTAGTCCTCCGTTAAATAGAAAATCTATCCCAATTTCCACATCCAAAATCTCCAGTCATTTTTAAACACGAGTATAACACGAACCGGATGCAGATTTTCCTCCCAATTTGGTAAATAAGTAATTGTAACGCAAATTTCTTCACGGTTACGGTCTTCGGGTTAGTCAACAAGCCAATATATTCAAATTTGAATAAGTAGGTGGAGATTGTTGCATGCAAAACTGCCATCATGATGAGACAATCATCCAAGAAATACAAACAGTAAAATGAAATGATATGTATACGTAATTCTTATTCTCTTTGTTCATGCACGAACATTAATTTGGTTACCAAATTAATCTGCACCTACTTAGGTACGTACGTTACGTACGTGAGTAACAATGTTCTGGGGGCCATTCATTTATTGAGTGGAGTAAAAAAATAACGAACTCTCATTCGTTCCATGTACATGGCAATTGCAATTTTTATTATAAGTCAGGCCAAAATTGTTGATAATTTCAATCCGAAAATTAATCAATTCGGTAGTTCAAAAGTTATTCAAGGTCAAAATTTGACTGAAATACGGCATATATGAAAAACTTGTAAATGGAATTAGGGAAACTATTAAACATAACTTTTGAACTTGCAGAGTTATCGAGAACAAATTAAGTAGTTTCGAAATTATCGCAATTTTTGGGTCGATTTTTTCGAAAAAAAAATCTTACTGACCATTTACATATTTCCTGAGTGGATGACACATTTGAACGACCCCCCATTTCTCACGAAATCAACAGCTTCCCGTTAATTCATTAAATTCGCACGGGTTTCTTGCCATGCCAAAAAAAGAACTTGACGAGCCACACCTTCACCGGATACCGTGTGTGCCACCTAAATATTTTCCCAGATAGCGCCTCGCTGACGGAGCCAATGAGTCGAAACGTAGAGTTTTTCCTCTTGTGGTCATTACTGGCTCGATCTCGGTGGAGATTAGGCCTCGGCGTGTCACTATCTGCGTGATGTGCGTGATGATAAATGAGCCCTACGTTGTTTCGTGCCCTCACGGAAGAAAAGTTTCGATTGGATCGATCCACATGTCTGATAAGTTTGATTGATGGATTTTTTCATCATCTTCTTCATCTTCTTCTTCTTGTCCGATTTAATTCACTTTCGGCCACCAATTCTGAGAGGAGGGTGTAAATCGACACAGATTTGTGATGTGGATTTTGTGGGTGAAATGTGATAGGATTTGAGATAAGGACAGAATTTTCAGATTTTCTGGACGAAATTGAATTCACGCTGATTTCGAAAATGTGCAGGAAAGGGTGTCGCCAATTTTTTGCAGTTTTTGTCCCACTTTTGGTTGTCCTGATCTGTTAAATTTTTTAATTTCACTCATGACGACAAATGGGTGCAAAATTTTGCGAAACTGAAGCAGAGTTTCCTCCCATGTGACCATTTTTGACTGAATGACCATATTTGACCCTTGGGTTAATCTGATTTATTACGTATGCAAATCTATATTCGCTAATCTTCATACCTTATGAAAAATGGAAACTGAAAACTCAGTCAATTTTTGCACACATGCAAAATTTGAGGAGAAGAATAAGTGTTAATTTTCATGAATCGGGCTCATCTCGAATCGAATCCAATCGAATGGACACGCGAAGGAAGGAAGGAGTCGCCTTTAAGTCATCACGCATCAATTTGACGTCATCTGACTGAAGATCAGAGAAAGTTTGGTATTTATTTATTTATGATTGTGCAGTCAAGCCGGCCGTGATGGGTGCTGCATTTATTTGTTTGCACGTCTGCTGACCAGCAAGGGACGCGGAGGCTGATTGGGGGCGAAGGGATAATTTATATTTACAATTAGTAGTGTTTTGGTAATCCGACGGATTCGCACCGTAATTTATCTTTTCCGCCTAAAAAGGTGGGTTTACTTAAAAAATAAAATTAACTCGGTAGCTCTGCCCGTTCAAGAGTTATTGAGGGTCAAAGTTTCACAGATCCCTAGTGTTGCCCATGAGTTCTGAAGGAGTTGCCCTCAAATTCACGACCTATAACTGTTAATGAGTTGTAGATAAGCTGGCCCAGAAATTATCAATTTGAAATTTTTACATATACTATTGCTTTCAGACTCTCCATCCACCCAAAAGAGCTTTGGGTCAAGCAAGTCCGACGTCGAAAAAAGGCGTCCAGGCACGACGTCCAAGAATTATATTAGCCGAGTCAGCCGAATTATCCTATTATTCAACACCAGTTTATTTTATTTTGGCGTTCAAATTATTCAATTCGTGGCAAGAATTTGGGTAGTTGAGTGACTTCTACACCAAAATAAAATAAACTGGTGTTGAATAATAGGATAATTCGGCTTCTCGGCTAACATAATTTTTGGACGTCGTGCCTGGACGCCGTTTTTCGACGTCGGACTTGCTTGATCCAAAGCTCTTTTGGGTGGATGGAGAGTCTGAAAGCAATAGTACATATTTGTAATTTCTACCATTTCATCACAAATTGATCCGGGAATCAAGATTGCTTTAAATTTCAATTGTGCACAAAGTGACTATTTATAGTGCATTTAAGGCCAACTCATCGGCAGCACGAATTTTTTAGACCGGCTCAATCAAACTTTGACAACTGGCCCCCACAACTTGCGCGGCGTGTGCGGCTGGGTGCCCAAGCGTTCATGAGATTAGTGAATAAGGAGAGGATTTAATATTTGATTGATATTCAGGGAATACCGAGAAGAATAATGAATCAAGATTTTACTTACTCTGGCTCTCGGCGTTTTTTCATTTGTTAAAGATTATTCAAATTAGCTGCATAGGTTTCTTTTCTCCCTCCAATTGCAGAAGGGCTGTGCGGAATGGGTGTCATTTTCATCGAATTATGCATTACGCAGATTTACTCTCATTGTCGAAAAAATATACAGTATTTAAAAGAGAGGACTGTGATCATTAGGAGGCGGAAGCTGCTCATTGTGATCGATTTGTCCGTCCGTCTGTCTGTCCGTCTGTAAGCAGGATATCTCCAGAACGTATCACACATCACATTCATTGAAAGCCAAAAAACACTCAAACACTTTACGCAGCAATTTGTATCTTTGTAAAAACCGTGCATTTTGTAAAATAATTTTACAAACTTTACAAAATAAAAAGACGCCCTTAATCTGAGCAAGTTTGCAAAAATTTAGGAGCTAATTTTGTTTAGCAATATTTGTAAAGTTTTATAACAAAAGTTTCAAAGTTTACGGATTTTACAATGTTAGCAAGGACTGTGTAAATATTTAATTTTGTATCTCTATACTTAACATAAGACAAATTATTGATAAGCTGCCCAATAATTACGCCGATTTTTAGCTTGATGTCACAATTTGGTGTCATAATTACAACCCAGAAAAACTAATAAGTTGTATTATCGCTCAATTATTTTGACTAAATCTCTTCGCCACTTCCTTTCGGCTCATTATTCATTCACAAATAAATATGTAATCTGTGCAAAAAAGTAACAATGTATTTTGCACCGTATGTAAAGATTTAAATGAAAAAATAACAGCGTATTTTACACTGCCGCCACATACGTTTGTACAGATTTAAATGAGGCTTAAAAACATAATTTTTATTTTCCGCGAGCTTATTATTTTAAACGAAATCATTTATTTTGTCAAATTGTGTCTAAGAAATTGCAAAAGCTTATTACATAAAATTGCGAGAGAATAACAAATATGGAAAAATTTGTCAAAATTATTCGAAACACGGAAGAAATTTGAAAATTATTAGGTGACGATGACCACAAGAATTCGACATTTATTAATAACGAATTATTAGTACTTTTTGCATATAATTATTCATCCCGAATAAGTAAATAAATTCGCACATGTGCAAATTGCACATGCACACTTGACTCTGTCCACATGCACCAACAATGAAAATTCCAATCCTCGCCAATTTTCGTCCTCTTGGTAGAAGTGAAACTTTTTTAGTGTTTAATGATCCAACGAAATTGAAAGTGACGGAGAGGATGCGGATTATAAGGTAAATATGCGTAATTATTGTTATTATTACGTAAAGTCAAAATTTGCAGTAAAATTTGAAGCGTTGAAAATTTGAAAAAATAGCAGCAGCAGACGTTATAAAGAAAGTGGTGGATAATTGTGAATATCTGCATATATTTTGCCCACTTGATTGAATGGATGGATATCCACGAGTTAGCGAGGAATTTTTTTGCAAAAGGTCGTGCAAAAATTGTGGTTTATTTTGTAGGTGGACTGTTGGGGGACAAATTGGCAATGTGGTTGGCGCCGGGCCCCTTGATTATTTACTTGGTTGGCTCAGTTTAGGAAGATAATTTCATGATCGGTAGGATTCACTCCAAAAATGACGTGTGTAATTTAGTCACTTATGATTTTATGACGCTGCAACTGCACAGATTTCACGTGTGTAAAGTATTTACTGTGAGGACGTGTCATGATGTGTGCCTGCTTGCAATTTGCTCAAATTAGCAGGAGCAGGAGTAGTGTGAGATTGGCAAAAATTAGCATATCCTCTCTGATGAAGAAGGAATTAGATAAAGGTTACAAAATTATTTTATGAAACGCTTCCATATTTGTTCTTAGGTATTTAAATGTGCAGGTATACCTAAATATGCAGGTATTTAAAATATCTTGGTCGGATGCCTTGACTGACTAATGAAAGTGAGTGAGAGGAAGTCATGCAGAAAGGATGAGGTGAGGTAATCCCTTTCGATGCTGGAATTAGCATTTTAGAATTGTGTGCAGTTTTTGTTAGCAGTTTTCATGCAATTATTGAATGGAAATTAACTGGTAGCATTGTAAAATGAGACTTAAAACTTACAAAGTTGTACAAATATTTCGAAGGAAAATTAGCTCATAAATTTTTTACTCAGATCAAAAGCATCTCTTGATTTTCTAAAAGTTTATTTTGCAAAACTTACGAATTTTACAAAGTTACAAATGACTGCGTGAATTGCCTCAGTATTTCATCGACTAACAAAATTGCATAACAGGTCATTTTTCATGGACTGGAAATAGTCCAAATTAGCCAAAATGGATCACATCCTTCACCCACAGAGCTTACATAATAATTAATGGCTATAATTTTCTAAATCTGAAAAACAGATCAATCTTAGATCAGAATTTTTACTTTCATGAATTTGAATAAATACACAAACAACAAATGTATGTATCTATTTGGGCGTAATTTGTATGTAAAAATAATTACAAATTGCACGAAATGATCAAAACAAGTTATGTAATGAAATTTTCTCGTACAAAAAGTGACATTTCAAGTTCAATCTGCTCAAATGTATGTGTGACTCTGCCTTATCTTTCTTAAATATTGATAAGACTTATTTATTTATTTATTTACACTTTTCATGGATAAGATTTAAATGGTCAAGGTTTTCTAAATATTGGGATACAATGCAGCCTTGTCAAAATTTGAGATAAGAATTATTTAGATGATGTATATTTTTACCGCAGATCTTTCCAGTCCAGTCCAGCCATGCAAAATTTCATGCTCATCTAACAAGGATGCAATTAATTAAAATCAGTTAAATCCAGTCATTCTTCACTCCCACAATGTCACGCGGCTCGTCCCATTTATTTATTTATTTAAAAAATTGCATAATTTTTCTACTTTATTCTCTCATCTCACATGACTTGACCAGTTTGTGGGCCATGCATACAAGAAGTGACGGGATCTTGGGTCACTATCTAAAGAAATAGCTACACATGACAACCCACGTGGCATGTTTGGCCCTTTAAAAAAAATATTTCCAATGATCACCAAGAAACCCAACTTGGACACTCACGTGGGTCACTCACGTGGGTCACGAGACGACAATAGGTCTCTTTTTACTCGATTGAATAAATAAAATGAGAGAAAAACCAGTTTCATTATTCATCTTGGATTGAGTCCATATTTCTTTGGGGGCTGTGCAGAAAGGATGGCGTGGATTTTTTTGGGGCTGATTTTGAACCCAGTTAAGATCAGGAAACTTAATTGAAGGGTTTATTACAATGGCGACTAGTTCGAGAAGGGATGACGTCCTGTCCGCATTGACAAGTTGTCACATGTCCGTTTTCACTGTCTGGTTAGGACTGAAACTTGTAACAATTAAAGGTTGGTCAGTTGATCTGGCGAAGAAATGGAATGAATTGATACGAGGCAGGCAACCACGAGTTCAGTCCAGTTGTGCTCGATGCAGATTTGTTACGTAATCAGGCTCAATTAATAGCACAGTCCTGGTTATAAAAGTTAGTACAAAGTGATCATTTGAGCATCATTCGTGCCCTCGTTGGACTCCGAGACAGAGTAAATTTCCGAAAATTCAGTTAAGCAGGAACAAATTAAATTTCTGAGAAAAAGTGACATTTCGAAATCTTTAAGAATTTATAAGACAGTCAAATCTTCCCAAAAAGAATAACTTTTAAAAATCTGCAAAGTTCATAAACACCAAAAATGCCGACTGAAATCGCCTCCAGCGTTCTCGACCTCGTCGGAAATACTCCGCTTCTCGCCCTCGATCGTTTGTGGCCTGGTCCTGGTCGGATTTTGGCGAAATGCGAGTTTCTCAATCCATGCGGTTCGATTAAGGACAGGTCCTCGCTGCACATGGTGCAGGGTGCCTTGGCCTCGGGAAAACTCGCCCCGCATGGAAAAGTGATCGAGGTGACGAGTGGAAACCAAGGGTGTGGATTGGCCATGGTTTGCTCCGTGTTGGACCACCCACTCACTATCACCATGTCGAAGGGAAATTCTCCCCAGAGGGCCGAGATGATGCGTGGATTGGGGGCGAATGTCATTCTGACGGATCAGGTAGGTTTGTTGGGAGAGTTATGAATTAGGCGTAGGCATGACAACGTCTTATTTTTAGGAGTGAAAGTAATTTAGAAAATTTACAAAAAATTGGGGAGTTTCGCAAAATTAAAAAGTTTTAATTTAGTAAATTTTGCAAAAAATTGAGGGGATGGGCAAGATGTAATTTCGCAAAATTATATAAGTTCAGTCTATTTTGATGTAGTTTCCATGGATTTTCTATGATTTCTATGGAGAGGATGAGTTTTCGAAATAATTTTGCGACATACAAATATGTCCAGTAGTAGTTGCTAGGTAAATTTGGGAACAGAATTTGTAAACTTTTCTAGCAAAAAATTTGTGAAATTTAATTTCGCAAGTTATGCTAAATTTTATGCGGAAGGTTGTCATGAGTACACCCAAGAAATTAAGACTATATTCTTCAAGTATTTAACAAAACCATTCCTTCCCTTCTGAAATAGGTCGAAGGTCAACCCGGCAACGTGACCCTGGCCGACGTCCAAGTCGCTACGGACACAGCGATGGCCATCATAGAAAAAACCGGAGCCTACAATATCGACCAGTTCAACAACCCCAACAACTCTCAAGCCCATTACGATTCTACCGGAAAAGAAATCTGGCGCCAAACTGGGGGCAAAGTGGACGCCTGGTTAGCCACCGTCGGCACGGCGGGAACTTTTGCCGGAGTGTCGAGATTTTTAAAGGAGAAAAATCCTGACGTCGTCTGCGTCGCGGTGGAACCAGATGGCGCTCAAGTCATCAAAGGGTGCGCGGTTGAGCGACCGCTGCATCTTTTGCAAGGTTCTGGCTACGGCGTGGTCCAGCCGCTCTTTAAATTCGACACGATGGACTTCACCCTCGGCGTTACGGACAAGGAGGCGGTCGAATATAAGCAGCTTTTAGGCAAGAAAGAAGGCATTTACGTGGGTTACACGTCCGGCGCGAATGTCGCGGCGGCCGTGAAGCTGCTGAAATCTGGCAAGTTACCGAAGGACGCGTGGGTCGTGACCGTGTTGAACGATACGGGGTTGAAATATCCAGAAATCGAGTTTAATTGGGACAACGAGTGATAAACATGCCATGAAAATATTTACTATTTTTTCATGCTCTTCTTTCATAGATTGTATTGTAATTTTAGACATCTTTTTACTGCAATATCTAACTAATAAATAATAATCTAAATGATAATTTGTGTGTGCATTGAACATTTTTGAATTTTGGAGGACGAGTAATAAATACGAAACATATTTATTAGAAATTTGTAAATACTTCATAAAAACGTGGAATATTTTTTCATGCAACTTTTCATAGATTGTGCTTAAATTTTAGTTAACAACTTTTATGGTCGAAATTTAATAACTATTTCTTAATTAAAATGCATTTTGTGTGCATTGGACATTTTTGTATCTAGTGGAATGAAAATTTTCGATTTGTCACTGTAGTGACAAATCTAAATTTTCCATACATTTTTCCATGCATTTCATATTTTAGTTTTGCTAAAAATTTTTGAATGCCACCTTTTTACTGTTTACTGTTTACTGGAGTTTATTAAAATGTCGCAAATCATCAGAAAAAATCTGCAAAAAATCTACTGCGAAATTTACTAAATATTAATAGAAATGAAGATTCTTTATTGCACAATTTTTTTTCTCTTTGTTAATTTTCTTGGTCAGAACTTTAATTCAATTGGCTATAAATACGAGTTTCTTGAAAAATTAACTCTGTTTCCATGAATTTTTCCATACGTTATCGTATTCTAGTTTAATTAATTTTTTAGTTTTATTTACTCAATGATATCTTTTTACATACATACAAAATAATAAATATTAATTAAAATAGTGACTCTTTTTTGCACGCTTTTCTTGCTCATTGTTGATTTTTCTTAATTAATACATCCTCCACACATTCTCATCCTTTCATGCTCGGAGTCTATTATTTGCCACAATTTCGCAACCCATTGTTGCACATGGTTTATTTTTATTATTTATTTGCAAATTCATTACTTTAACTGAAGAGGTGAACGCAAATAATGAATAAATATGTGCTATTTTCTAAACCCGTGTGTGACGAAAGGATAGAAGATGACACATATTGACCCATTATATTGACACGTCGTTAAGTCACTTTTACCTCCAAATTAGCTAATTTGCAGAGTCAAATGAGCGAAATATTCAATCCAATCACTCACTGCTGCACTTTGTCATTTCGATTTCACTCAATCAATTAACAATTCAATTCTCACTTTTATGAACTCCATTGCATTTGTGCGGAGGGGGTCGTGCAGGACGAGATGAGGCCGATTTTTGGCTAATTTTGACCCTAAAAATGCCATTGGCGACGTTAATGCATGAAAAGATTTTGAATTTTATACATATTCATGGATTCTAATTTTCACACCTATTGTTAGTCTTGCACTCAAAGTTAGTCATAAGGTTTGCAATACTTGAGTAACGCATTAAATTATCATTTTAAATGTGGTACTTTGTTGTCAACAAGAATTTGATGTAGGATGCTTCAAAATATAAATTACGTCAACCTTTGTATGGAAATTGATAAAAATATAAAACTTCAAATTGCACTATTTAAAGAAATCGGTACTAATTTCTTGCCAAATGCTAATTTTTTAACCGCTTGTTCAAGATTTTTGCACGGTTTACAAACTTAGCAGGAATCTTTTAATGTTTTTTAATGGAAATATGTAAGGTCGGTAATTTCATAAATTAATCATTCCTTGCAAAATTATATAGCAAACATAATTTTTGGGAAATTTGATGCGATTTTTATTCGTAAGGTTCTTCGTAATTTCTTCTTTTAATGTAAGGACTTGTAAATTCATAAATTTATCATTTTGTTTTTTGAAAAATTACGAAGTAAACCTAATTTTTGGGAAATTTGAAATGCGATTTTTATTCCCAAACTACTCCATAATTTTGAAAACTACTTATTTAATACAAAGTTTTATAAATTCGCTTAAAGAATTTGTTGTAAATGAGACGTGCGTGAATTAATATTCAGTTTTTTAATATTTAATTTTATCAAGTTGAAGAAGCAATTGTGCATTTATTTACGACAACAAAGTGAAACAAAGTAGTGGATGAACGATGAGACAATAAATAATAGTTAAAACACTACTCTCATTAAATTCAAGTTTTGATTTCATCAAGTTTTCCTTTTTTAAAGCAGATTATTGTTCTTGATTCATGAACGAAAGCTGTTTTTCACGAATGAATGAAATCATATGACTTATTTTTTATTTATTTTGAGCACGAGGAAAATTAGAGGATAGAAAAAGTAATGATTTGAAATTATCAAATTATACACTTGAGGTGACAAAATTCATGTAAAATTGTGGTGAAATAGGGTGCAATTTTTACTAAATGAATTAGAGTGACAAAATTATTGACTAACAGTATAAAATATTGGCAACGTAATGCATGTGATTTTTTGCACGTGCGCTTTCTCGTCAAGTAAATCAGTAAATGTTATCATTAAATGGAGCAGTGTTTAAATAAAAATTGAAAAAATACAGCATTTTGACAAGTTTTGATCCTCGATATTAAGGAAAATGAGAGTAAATATTTCATCCAGCCGTTTAATAAATGCATTGACTACAATTATGCATTGTGAGACTAACGTTACAAAATATTTGCAACTCCTGCAAAATATGTTTTTGCACAGTTTTTCTTCCATAACAAGTAAATAGGTAAATGTCAACATGAAATTAAATGGGGGAGTAAATCAAAATGGCCAAAAATGCGGAATTTTGAGAATATTAGGGATAGCAGGAATGTGGAAGTGAATTTTGATTTTTTTCCGATTTTTAATGATTTGACTGAGTTTTTAAAATTTTATAAGTTGATTAAATTCAAATAATTGAAAAAGATAGAATTTTGATAATTTTTTAGGAGGTTTGGCCTAGTTAACGAAAACGAGATTAAATATATTTTTCATAAATTGATAGATTTTTAAAAATTCAATATTTGATTAAATTCAAATGATTGAAAACTGCAGAATTTTGATAATTTTTGATACTCGATACATATTTAAGGAAAACGAGAGTAAATATTTTCTTGATGATTTCCTTTGTAACATTTGATTAAAGTAAAAAAAAATCCGTTTTATTAATGTCACTTCCGTACAAATTGATAAATTAAATTGGGTATTTTTCTCCCTAAATTTTTAACCCCAGCAAAACGAAGGCATTTCCAATCCAATTAATTTTCCATATTAAAATCAATCAATGGAATAATTTCGACGAGTGAAATGAAATGAAAAGAAATAATAATTTCTCATTTCCCAATAATTTTTTAATACTAATGGTTTCATTTTGTTATTCCCTTCCTTTCCACGTCGTCAACTTATTTATTATAATAATACGTACTACGTAACAGGGGCCGTCCATACAATACGGACAAATTTAGTCACCTCATCGGCATATCCACGTGGAAATAAATATTTGGGACTATAAATTCGGGCTTTTTTCTCAGAATTTACAGTGTTTCGGGTGCAAGAAATAAAGGCGAGAAAGTGGTTTCTTGCAGCTATTTTGACCTGCAAGAAATGAAATGTGCAAGAAATTGCTTCCCGACAAGTGGCTGGATGTCACATATTTCTTGCACTTTCTTAAAGTTTACATTTCTTGCGTTTCTCATTTTGCAGTGCAAGAAATGTAACACTGAGCTCTGTGAAATCATATTTTACAAATTTTGAGCACCCTAAATTTGCAAATTTTTTAAAAAAGACAATGCAGAGCCATAAATACGGGTCATTTTTAATTTTTTCCCCTTGCACATTGTACAACTCCACGTTTTGTACGTACAGCCCCCTCCTTCCGATAAGAAAAAGAGACCTTTATCACCACTTTTTCTATGATTTGATCGATAACACAAAATAATATTTTCATTCATCGTCTATTTATTGTAACCATCACCAGCCATTATCATTACCCACAATCAGACCGGTGTGGCTTTTGGCGTTTTGAAAATTGAGCAAAATTTCGACACGAGATATTATATTCGCCGTCTGCGAGATCTCATTAAGAAAAAGGAAACCAATTTATTAATTCCTCCTCCTCCTCCGCCGTCGTCTCGTCGTCGTCGTCGTCGCGCGGACAAGGGTTTGATTCATGAGAGAGATCAAGCTAAATGAAAAGATGCCTTTTGAAATTTAAAGAAATTATTATCATAATGATTCCCAATCAATCAGAGAATGAATCCGATACGCCAATAAATAAATAATTGAGTTGTAAATAGTTACGCGGCTGTAGTGTAAGTAAGGGCTGTGCAGGATGGATGTGTTGAAGGAGGTGACTCCCTCCTAGACTAAAAATTTGAACGGCTTTTTTCCAGAAATTTATTTTGATTTTGAGCAAAAATTTTGCAATATTTGCTACAGAAAATTGAATGCAGAAGAGATTTGTGCCGAAAACTATACACAAAATTATGCACATGCGACTCTTTTAGGAGGCGTGCCGAGCGTAAATCTGTGCACTCATGGGTTTTGATAGTACATTTTCCCACACTGAAAACACGTAGAAATTTCGAACTTATAGATTATTTTGGATAATATGAGTTTCTACAGTGGGGAGAAAATTTGATTTACGACATCATTCGGAAATTTGAAAAATTTAGGAATGGAAATATATGCGGCAAAAAATTAATGCTTTTTCTGCAGAATCCACTTCCTCCAAAACATTTCGACAGAAAAATATCCTGCACATTCACATCACATGGAAAAGTTTGGGTAGAAAAATTGTCAAAAAGTCTGTAGTAAAATGTACGGGTTTTTAGGTGGTCGAGTTTTTCTACGGGAGATTTCATACATTGTGTTGGAGGTAAAAATGGAGGTAAAAATTTCATGGCATCCATTATGCACGGCACGAATAATGCATGCATTTTAAATACCTGATTGTATTTATGTGGCCGATTGCATTCCTCTCTCCGACTGACTGACTGTCCTGCATAATCGATCCTGATTTCTAACCAGATATCGAATAAGAATTGAATTTCAAAGAATTATTAATTTCTCAAGTTGTGCATGTCTCTCGTTCTTTGTGTATGGTCAATTATTGTGTGGATCGTTAATTGATGCTGCTGCTTTCATGGGGAGTACATAGTTGAAATGCATATACTTGTTTGCAATATTTGAATATAAAGTTTTTGGCAGAGGATACAAATATATGAAAAAAAGTTGCTCTGTTCGACACATTTTGGAAATTTGAGTAGGACCTAAAAATTCTGAAGACAACTTTTAAATTATTTGTGGATATTCTAAATTCAACTTTTGGCCACTTTTACCCCCAAAGTTTGGAAAAATTCGTACAAATTCAGCATTTCCACATGTGCCTCAAAGATTTTTCATACATATCTTACGCTGCGGTCATTTTGCAATGCAAAATTATCAAAATTCTCAATTTGAAAACATTTACACGTGAAGATTTTGCACATCCTTCACTACGGTCATACTTCTACACTGTAAAATTCTTAAAAATTCCACATTTCCACGTGTTCCTCAAAGATTTTTCATAGCTTACGCTATGGTCATTCTACACTGCAAAATTCTTCGCATTTCCACCCGCATCTCGAAGATTTTTCTTTCCTAATTAGTATCACAAATGGCAACTTTTTAAAATAGCTATTTTGCTCCTGGATGTAAATATCCAATTTTCACGACTTATTGACTTCGCATTGTAAACAATATTGTAATACTTACGTTACGACACGTTGATGAAGGCTGCAGGGCGTACACACATACAAAACTCAATATTATGCTAATACTATTTAAATAAGTTATGTAACAGAGAAGCTTAAATGATGATGTCGCAGAAGTAATTATCTACTTAACAACTCCATCACCTCTGCTACACAGGTGATACTTTGGAAAATTGTATTTACACGGTGGTGACGTTCTAGGATAATTAAGTCTTTGTTGCGCATCGTTTTTTAAGCATACAGATTAATTACTTTGAGAATATTTGGTATTGCTACAGAGGCCCGTTTCAAAATTTCAGTCGGGATGATGAGCGGTATATTAGGCAAATATGTAAATATGTATCTAATCTTGTAAATATGTGGTGATGACGAAATTATAAACTGTTACTAATCCAACGTATGGTTTTGCTTAAGGAAGTTGATGAAAATTTAGATTTTGCTCATTTTTGAGAGCTAATTTTGGAGTTACTAATCAAGCGTATGATGTTTTGATTAAGGAAATTGGTCAAAATTTTTGATACAAATTTTAGTATTTCTCGAGATATTTTTTTTTTACTTTTACTAATCAAACGTGTGATGTTGCTTGAGGAAATTGGTGAAAATTTTAGGTAGAAATTTTGCTATTTTTGTAGCTAGATTTGGAGTTTATATTTTAGTTGCGAGAGAAAAAATATCAAATTGCTCTGAATTTATAAATACTTCACTCTCTGGTAACTTGTATTAAAGTCACAGCACAACATTGGCAACAAATATACGCACCTAATAAATGTACAATTTTAAGATTTGGTTTACACAATTGTAAATCAAAATTTGATTGAAAACAATTTTGAAGCCAATTAAAATTATATGAAAATTTCAAAATCCTAGTTTTATTTTAAATTTTCATTCACATATTTTTATTTCTAGTTTTGCATATTGAAAATAATATCCAGTAAGAAATCGTGTGCAGAACAGACATTAAAATAAAATGATAAAATAATTTATCATTTTCATGAATATTTCGTTCATTAGTTGTAAGATTGCAACGCTGCAAAAACTTGTCTCTCAAAAATATTTGCAACTTTACTCTCCACAATTTTTCTAGTGATGCTCTCCACTGAGCGAAATTCGAAATTTTTCACTACTTCGATTGTTGTCTAGACGTAGCGTTGGTAGAGGTCGGTTGGTTGCCATGGGTTCAGTTTATTGTCGGCTAAAAATATTTGGTAGTGTGGAAACGTAACCGGACCGGTAACTCGTTTCACTAGCGGAGAAGAAGAAGAAGGTTAATTCATCCCTAAACACTCGTCCTCTAACGGAATCTTAATTGCTTGAATGAAATCTCATTGAGAATGCAATAATATTCTGCATCCCTTTTGTACCTCGTGAATCGAATTCACAGTTTTCACACTGATTCTACATGCACTCAGATACCCTCAGCCGAGTTTTTGAAATGGTGACCCCTGGAGTTTTCAGGAGAAGGGTCATAAAATATCGAATGGTTCCCTTATTTTTAGGGCCCCTTAACAAGCAAAATACTAAGATTTTTTTTAAATAATGAGCCAATTCACGCAATCCTTGGTAACTTTGTAAATCTTGTAAAGTAATTTTACAAACTTGTACAAAGTAAAAAGTTACCTTTGTTTTGAGTAAGCTTACAAAAATTTGGAAGCCAATTTGCCTTAAAAATATGAGTAAAATTTTGTAAAATTTTGCAACTTTAAGGATTTTAAGGATTTGTAGTTTAGGGATTTGCAGTGTTACTAATGCATGCATGAATTGCCTCACTGTTCCGATTTTCAGACGAGATTTGGAATCTGTATAAAAATACAAATTTTATCAAGCGATTGTTTTACGCGGATCAATTCATTTACTAATTGTGTGTTTCATACATATAAAATGTCTAATCTTAAAATTTGTAAAAAAATTTCAACTTTATGAAACCATATTCCAGTCGGACATATGTAAACGTTTGTAAGGTTGTCGTACTATGCACATATTTCGACTGTGTATAATATGTGACCGGTTTTTTCGCCTTTCGCTGTTATGAGAGCTACTTTTTCTGTCCGAGGTTTTTAATCTGTACAACTAACTCGGTATTTATGTAGATGCAAGAGATGTGTGGAATGTATGTACATACGAGAGAATAAGCAAGCCGTGCGGAAAGGATGGGATTCTCCTGGTCAAAATACATACATACAAAAATCGGGCTGGAATATAGTTTCATAAAAAGTTGAAATTTTTTACAAATTTTATTAAGCGTTTTATATGAAAAAATCAGTAAAAAATTGATGCGGAAAACAAACAATCAAAAAAATAATCAGTGCGACATTTGTACACAGATTTCAAATTTCATCTAAAATTAGACCATTTATTGTTTTAAAAAATCACAATTTAGGAGCAGCTTTTACAACATATTTTTAAGGGGCCCTAAAAATATTGAAATTTTTTTGCCAGTTTTATCCTAAGATTTTCTACAAACATCTGTAAAAAAATTGATGCGTATAAACCAATGACTCCATGAAGTTGTAATTTTTATATGGATTTCAAAAATCTCATCTTAAAATTGGATCAGTTAGAATTATGAAAAGTTACCTTTTATGAAAAATGACATTTAAAAGTAACCTTAGTATATAAGGTGGCCCTAGAAATAAAGGAAAGATTGGGTATTTTGTAACCCTCATACAAGCAGCGAGGTCACTATTGCCCCGAAATTTCGGGCGACATACCTGCTGCACGACCTGAAAGATGGGATCGGTCGATTTGAGTGAGTCGTACATATGAATCTTAAATGATTTCTAGTGAAGAGAGAGATGCGGACTTTGCATGGGCTGACCAAGGAGTGAGCGTCGTCTTCTTCTCCACCGCACCTGACCGGAATCATAACGAGGCACAAATTTCCTTCCATTTAAATTTAAATGGATTGAACAAGAGGATGAAATGCTGGTTGATGGCTTCGTATAAGGAAAATTTCGTATTGACTTCGTAAAATTCGTAGTGTATAAATATTACACGAAAAATTTTAACGGCAGAAAATTTTCTGCAGAACAACTTTATGCGGAGCGATTTGTGCAGGAAACTGCAGAATTATGTATGCACACACAGTTCTACAGAATAAAACCCATAGATTCCCGGTAAGGAGATAGTTTACTTGTGACAAAAAAAGATATTCTGTAAATATTTTTTGGAAATTTTAAGTGAGATCTTTACTGCACCTGAAGTTTTTCCGTGGGGGGAGGGGGACATAAACTTGAAAATCTGCATATCTCAAAGGATCAATTTAGTTTGTATTGTATTGTCCAACTTTTTTTTGCCCAGAGTGAAAGATATCTCATTCTGAAGGGAGTGGAGGAGTTTCATCCTTGAGTTTAAAGTTCGTAAGTACAACCAGTGTCTCCAACCTTCAGGGATGGGTAAAATATCCTTTCTTCCAAGAGTGGGGATTTTCATAGAGCTAACAAAAGTCGAGAATCTACATGGAGAATACACCAGTAATACAAAAATACGTTTTGTCAAGAAATTAACGTTTTCTGAAAAGCTCCCTTCTCCATGTAAATTCTCGACTTTTTTTTAGCTTTAACAGCATCTTTATATCCAAACTATTCAAACAACGTAGATCAAAATAGCGTGCATTTGATAAAGTATTTTGGCCATCCCTGCAGCCTTGTGCACATGCTTTGAAACGGTGGCGGTGGTAGTGGTTGTATGTCCCATTCTTCATAATCCACTCTCCGAGCGTCCAGTCCAACCCTTTTCGAGTCTTGTCAAATATTTCATATTTAGTCGGACGAGGTGGAGAAGAGATCGTATGGACTTTCAATTAAAAGCACAAGTCAGCGAGAACGACACATTCCAAGGTGAATAACGAGAAGAATAACAAGAAACTTGTCTCGCGTAGGAAATTTATTGTCCTCTATTTTATGTGCATCCAGTAAGTTGTAGTCGTGGTATGGAATTCCCCTTGCTTGTAAATGGGGTAATTACGTATCAGTCGGTGCTGGATTTACAGGATCGGGATTTGTATGAATTAAATCAAATGTTGAACCCTTTTAGGAATGTGGATGATAAATTGTAAAAAATCTCAAGATTTTCAAAACTCACAATGGAGGTCTCCCATCGGATGGGCTCCGATTTTGAGCAAATCAGTGTCAATCGATCACAATTTAATTCATATGAAATTTGCGAAAGACACGATCTCCCAATGAGCACTTTTGGCAAAGATATTTGCATCCGAAGAGGAAAAAAGATGCAGTAAATTTGGAAAATGTTAAACTTTAGGACGCGTTTTCTCCTCTTCGGATGCAAATATCTCTGCCAAAAGTGCTCATTGGGAGATGGTGTCTTTCGCAAATTTCATACTAATTAAATTGCGATCGATCGACACTAATTTGCCCAAAATCGGATCGCATCCGCTGAGAGACCTCCATTCTGAGGAAGGGATTGATTTCTTGACCCTTAAGTTGCCATCCTTTCTGCACAGCCGTCTCCATTTAAAGGAAATAAGAATCTCATATTTCTTGTGTCCATAAATTGGTCGAGTTTCCCATTAAACTTGGCTAGCTCTAGAAATCAAGAGACCCATTTTCCACCCATTTTTTTGTAACTAATCTCCCAACGTGTGTGTAGATGTGTGTTGCACCGTGGAGAAAAAAGTCGTCACGTCTCACCGATTATTATTATTGTTACGGTTTGGTACTGTCACCGTGAAGGAGAAGATGTGCACATGGAGGACAAAAAATGGGCAGAGGGTAGGTCGGCAACTTTCAAGTGCGTGTCAGTCGTAAAAAAGAGTTAAATCATAATAAATGATGGATGGATGAGTTTTGGGGTTGGACAAAAAAGTCCGAGAGATCACGAGAAGAGAGAAATAAAAAAATAAGTTTTTCGAACTGAATTTTGTGAAGAAGGAAATTTTGGATGGGAAGAAATATGTATGTAAAATTTTGGGGAATAAGGAAAGTTGGAGAATCGATGGACAATCATTTTATGGCGTCCGTTTGGGACAAAATGGGACAAAATGTGTCAAATTTTATTAACTGCTATGCCATGGGCGATGGCAAAGATTGCCTTGAAATTTTCTGGAAAAGGCAGGAAATGAGTTTCATTCTCATTTTTGAACACGTTAAATGGGCGAAATTGATGAAAAATTGGGTGAAATAAAAGAAACTTATGAAAAACTGGATAAAATGGGTGAAATTGATGAAAAACTGGGTGAGAAAACCCATATTAGTCCCCCCACCCAAATTTGATTTCCTGGATAAGGGTCTCATTTAATGCCAATTTCATGCTGAAAATAGCTGCAAAATTTGTGTACACTGAGAGTTCCGGAAATCCGTCCCCACCGACCTCCTCGCAAGGGACGCTGCTTATGCAGACTAAATAAGTACGTAACAGCGTAAGGAAGAAGAAGCATGACCACAATTCGTCCACGCATAACAATAAATTTTATCCCATTCGTTCCCAATTATTTCGAAACACAATCTGAACTAAATTCTACTCATGCATAATAATGTTACGAAACGACGAGTGAATTTTTACCGACGTGGGAAAAAAGTGTGTGCAAGTTCACAATAATTTTGGATAAACCGAGAGAGAAACATTATTGGGTGCCGCGTGGATTTTGCAAGTTTTTTTCGCCACAACTAAAGCTTGCACATCTTCTTGTGTCACATTGGGAGGAATCATGCAAAAGGTGGACAAGGTTTTTGAAGCTGAGATTTTTTGGCTAAAAATCCAAGGAAAAATTTGGATTATGCAAAACCCGAGCAGATATCAATATGTCGAATTCTGTAGCAATCGACAAAAGCGAGACGCATTTTGTATTCTAAATAATTTTTTGACATAATCCTGCGTAAAATTTCTACGGGTTTTATTCTGCAGATCTGTATGTACATAATTCTGCGCATAGATTCCACAAATACATAAAATTCTTCGTAAAGACATGTTGAAAATCTGGCCAAATTTATATAGGAAAACCATTCAAATTTTTACTCGGTAGCTCTGCCCGTTCAAAAGTTGTTGAAAGTCAAAGTTTCACAAATCCTAATTTTTTGTACACCATTTCAATCAAACTTTGACCTTGATTAATGTTTGAACTTGCAAATCTACCAATTTGTTTTTTAATTTTGAAATAATCCCAATTTTTGGGTTAATTTTTGTCCTAAAAATCTCTACCGACATATTTTGTAAGACTTGTCCACTTTTTCGCCGCTTCCTCCCACTGTGTTTCTTCTTCTCTCGAGAAGAAACCAAAACGAAATGAAATGCCATACGTAATTTTTTTGGTTTTTTGGATGACGATACCACAAAACAATGGACGGATGGATGGATTGAATTTTTGGAGGAGGAAAACTTTTGCTGAAATCTGCATCCTTGCATATGCACGATGTGGGTAAGTACACGTATGTATGTGTGTAGTAAATAAATATGTATGTATTGTGCCCATTATTATAACAGTAGTGTGAAATGATCATGTGTGTGCTGTATGTGTGTGCAAAATTCAGGGGGAACGCTCTGCTAATTATTGATGCAACTTTGTCAGTAAGTAGGCATGTACCAGATCTTCGTGGTAAAGTGCTGCTCACTGCATAATAAATATGTCATCCCTTCCGTATATTTATCAGGACCGTGCAGAAAGGCTGCGATTTTTGGGGTTGAGGTCGTGATCAGTTCGAAACCGGCAATAAAATTCAATCAGGAAATGTGAGAAGGATGAAAATTAGGGATTATTTTATACAAAAAAACATGGTAAAATTTAAGATTATCGTTCAAAATTGAGGCATTTCAGGGAATTTTAAAGGGTTACCAGATGGAAATTTAAGGATTGTTTTATAGAAAAATAAAAATAAAAAGATTCCGGCTTTGTTGGTCAAAATTCAGAAAATTGGGACAAATTTAAAACGTCTAAAGACGAAAATCAGTGACTATTTGATACTAAAAGCATGCTAAAATTCCAGCTTTTTCCGTCAAAATTGAGACATTCGAGACAATGGAATTTAAATGGAAAAAAATCACCCCACAAAACCCCATTATCTGCCCGGCCCTAAACCCAAATTTGCAATATATTATAATTTGCAAAAATTCCCTACAACTCTTCATCATCGTCCGAGGAAGAAAACCGCATCCACTCCCTGATTGATTATATGCACTGTAGTAAAGTTACAACTCATTCATTGAATTCCTCCTCTTTGGCCGGCCATTTATTCATTTCGCAACTCAACGTTTGTACGTACGCGGATTATCTCTGCAAAAATAATGCTGCACTCCAACAAAACTAACTTTCCTCCTGACCGAGATGCCAAGCTGAAAAAAGAAGCTCTTTTTAATTGCAATGTTGTGTTATGTACATTCCATGAGGAAGAAGATGAGAATTTGTTTGTGGTGGGGATGATTTGTGGGGGGCGGTGCACACCGCATTTTGCGAAAGTGCCGTCTTATCTCGCCGTAAGAAGAAGGACGCCTCGCATCCCTCCCGTACGACCCGTCACGACCAAATCTTCGGCTTAATGACGACGGCGACGACGACGACGACGACGCTGGGATTATTTTTCTATAGGACTGTCTACTTCTTCTCTGGTACAGTTATCCCAGTTAGCAAGTTGAGCGTGTTTTTTTACTACCACTTCGGCAGCTACTACTACCAACTACCCAGTCCACCGACGAGTTATTTTACGGGGGCAAAAATGTATGTGTGCGATGATGGAATCCAATTCACAGCTACAAATTTGACCACTTTTATATGGTGTGCCATTTGAAGGAGAAGAGTGTCATGGGACACTTATCTTGTAACATTGTCCACCACTTTCTTTTAAATGGAGACGAAATTCCAGGGAAAATGAGACACAATGTTCCCTTTAAAGTGCTGATATGCACCTTGAGAAAGTGGCCTTAAGATTAGATTCTTTTTCAAGGTGAAACATTGCCATCTTTTTCTGTCGAGGTTATGCATTTATATGTCTGTTGTTGTTTTCGACTTATTTTCGGAAATGAAAACGAGGGTAAAATTGGTTCGTCTGCTGGCACGGATTAGAATTCCATTATTGAAAAGGGATTGACATTGAGGGAAGAATAGATAAGTAAGTAAGTTAAGCGGAATGCCTGCCTTTTCACGTATGCATCCTCCTGACCAGGAGAGAATTTTGGCTGTGTAATTTTGTTCGTGCGGCGCGTAAAGGATGTCCCCGTAAACAAAGGGATGCTATGCTGACCACCATCCTGCCTGCAGCTCCCCCGACAGGAGGAAGTCCACCTGACGAGTCGGTAAGGTGTATGGATGCATTCGCAGCTTATTATATTATTTCGAGGCAAGACGAAGAATGCCACGTTAACATGCATGCATATCGTTATTGGTTGGATGGAAGGTAGGAAAAGGTCAAGAAGATGAGATTCCGATGGATGGAAAAAGTAGGCCTTCTCCTCCTCATCCTTTCCTTCTTCTTCTTCTTCTTCTCAAGGTACGTACGTATGACGATCTTATAGAAATATTTATGTACGTACCACTCTACTCTCGGACTGACCAACAACGGGTTCTTCGTCGTCTTCTTGGTCGTCGTGCTTCATGCCTTTGAGAAGATGATGAGTTTTGGCCATGTCGGGATTTCATTGCATGTCTGTACTGTATGTACTACTGGTTTGTGGGGGGGATGTGCGGTAAGGGTGTCGAGATGCTAGATCCTCTTGCCCGTTAAGACGTTGGGGTTGAGATTTTGTTTTTGAAGTAATTTACATTTTTGAGGTGATAACCGAAAAATCGAGGATTTCACAAAGTGGAAATTTCCATTAATTTCGTGATCTTCGGTGGAGTGGGTAAAATCGGGTGAAATTCGGACCCATCCTTCCCGTACGTCCAACGAAGAAGACGAGTTGAACATAATGGAGATGCGATAATAGCATGTAAAAAAGCAGGTAAGCTCCTCAACAAGAAGTGATCATCTTCTTTTACGAGATGAGGCTGCATATGGAACGAAAACGATTCAATTTTTGGGAAAAATTGTACCAAATTTTGACCCATTATGAAATAAAATTTGTATGAAAATCATAACCCGACTTGGTTGTAAAAAAATTCTTAAAATTCTGCCACCACACCATTCATGCCTTCACTCTCTCTCGAGAAAAAAAAGTGTGCAGGTAAAAAGACTCGTCCTCTTCCACCACCCGTTATGTAGTAACTTGACTATGCAGCAGCAACAATGAAGAAACTTGTAGCAACGATGAGCAGGTGGGTGAGGAACAAGTGTGTTCGGGGCTGTTCGAAAATTACGTGTGGGCGAATTATCCCCAGAAAAGCGTGGTGTCAGTAGAAATCACTGTCAAATTCTGCAATAATCGACAAAAGCTCAGTATTCTGCAATTTTTTTGATATAATCCTGCAGAAAATTGCTATATTTAATTCGGCGGAACTGTATGTGCCTAATTCTGCCAAGTTTTCTGCACAAATCGCTCCGCAAATGTTTTCTGCCGAAAATCCTGCAAAATTTCTGTGGAAAATTGGCCCCAATTTCTGGCCAATTTTCGGCACAAAACCTCCGGTCAAAATTTCGCCCTAAAATCCGCCCATAAGTAACGTTTGGTCCCCAACTCTTCATTATTACCTGAACTTCTACTTCTTGGTCTTCTTCTTGTACTTCTTGGGTCTCTCCTTTTATGAGACGCTCGTCTTGATTGCGGCCCTCACCTGTGTTGCTGGTGCTGATTGGGGGACACGTTGTGCACCGCCCAACGAGGAAGAAGAGGCACTTCTCGCCCCTCTCGTATTATTGTCGACCACTTTGAGAATACCTACACCTCGAAGCATCATCATCAGTCTGTCTCTGGTCGCCGTCAAGTCGTCCCCAGATTCCTTGTCGTCCGAGTAAAGAAAAACCTCTGTCGCTCCTCAACTCTTCTCTCGTCGTAGTGTAGTAGTCGTAGTAATAATAGTGCTGAGTGCCGTGTGACCTTTGACCTCTGACCTCGTACGTGTGCAGTGATTTTAATTTGTTTGTTTTGGGGGGAGGAGAAGGAATCGGAGAGAATTTGTGGGTATTTTTTCACCAGAAAGAAGGATTCTGCAGTATGAAGAGGAGTTGTAGTAGTGCCGTGAAAAAAGTGTGTACAAACATTACCACCACCACGTTGACACGAGTTGTCGAGGCGATAAGATCTTATCGGGTTTAGGTGTAGACACGAGAAAAGGGAAACTTGGAAAAGGTGAGGATTGATTTTGTGGATAAATAAAATCAATTAATTTTGATGAGAATTGATTTTTGGTGACTGGAGTTTTTGGTTGATTGGAGTCTCTCTTGGTTGACGTGACGTGTGGGGGATTTATTTTTTTGGGGGGGAGGAGGATGGGAAAAGTTGTCGGATGGGTTTCATTCAAATGTTGTTCAGAGGCTGGTTGTTGGTTGGATTGGAGAGATCATCACCGTCGAAATTTCTTGGCACTCGGCTCGCATAATATTTACGTATGTACAAGAAGAAGACGAAGAAGGAGCCGGATTTTTTGGCCGATTTGACCAAACCAACAACTTGTTGATTCTCGTTCGAAAAACCAAACCAGTGGTCAAACCTAAAGTCGAGTTTGTGGATGAAAGGAGGAGGATGTTTTACAGGGAGAGGAAAGAGTCAACTTAATTTTAACGGCTTATCGCAGAATTTGGGAAGAAAATATGTTTATGTCAAATTTTATTTGGTGGAATTTTATCAGAGAATATGTTACGGATATTTGTTTTGAAAATTCAACACAATTTTTGGAAAAGTTTTTATAAGGAAAATTTTTGTATATTGTTTAGGATTTTGAAAATTTGTGGGGCATTTTATATGTAAATGCTATCAGAGAATATTTTAGTGATTTAAGTTTCCCAAATTGCGTAAGTTTTCTATTTGACTATCAAGTTAAAGTTTTTACACAAGAATTTGTTTTATATGAAAAATTTTATACAATTTTAATCTATGTAAAATGTTGCAAGAAATGTGAGTATTTTTTATGAAATTGATACCAATTTCACACAAGTGCATACATTCATTAAATACATTGTTGATTGTGTATGTATTAATGGTTGGGCAAGATTTGTGAAATTAATTAATAGGCCCGTAATTCTCATGGCATGCAGTTTTATTGTGTGATCTAAATGCGGCTCAGGTTCGTCCGTCTAATAACCAATTAGTTTTTTGCATACTGCAGATTAAATTATTGCGTAATTATGCTAGTTTTATGGGTGAGAGGAGGAAGATTACCTACATATGCTAATAATTATACTAATTTGAATATACATGCATATCTCTCTTCGCCGAAGAAATCTTATCACGGCATTGCAAATATTTACATATTATTTGCAGTGTTAAAAAAGTACGAATTGAAGTACCTTGCAAACTTCAACTTTTTCCTAGTAATAGTCCCAAAACAAAGGTGACATTTTGCTGGAAATTGGCAATTTATTTCATAAAATCATAGAAATGTTGTTTCATTATGGAAAATAATTAGAAATAAAAGTTTTCTGAACATTTTAAATGGTTTCTCTTTGGGAATTTGATTCTTAAAACCATAGAAAATTTGAGAAATCTTGTTTCACAAAGTTACTGAAAATAGTGGAAATTAAAAGTTTTCTGGAAAAAGTGTCCATACGAATGTCTGTTTGCATAATTCTGTCGTGTCATGTTGTAGGCTGGAATTTTAATGTTTATCCAAATATGGGTGTGTTATGACATCGCCAAAAATATTGGTGACGACGATAATCATGATGTCACGTGTCATTAAAAGTAACAATCCCATCTTTTTATTTACAGCCTCCAAGCACCACAATTTCGCAATCGTCCCCCTCCTCTCGCAAGATGCCACTCGTCCGCAAACCGCGCGGGGGTCGGTTGAAAGGTCACCACAGTGAGGACGACGAATCCACCCCGATCTGCCGTTGCCGCGTCCTTTACCTCGGTTCCGCCGTGCCGCACATAACAAAAGACGGCCTCCAAGGGATCCAAGAGCCCTTAAAAGAGCTCTACCCCGACACCGGGCTCTCCTCCCTGAAAGGCATCGACTCCTGGCTCTCCGTCTGGTCGAATGGCCTCCTTTTGGAAAACGTAGACGAGAAGAACACCAAAATCACGAGGTTCTTCCCCATCGAATCGCTCCATTACTGCGCCGCCGTTCGGAACGTGTTAGTCCCCGCGGGCTCAGATTCCAACGGCTTGTCCAACAGTTCTTCCGGGGGTGGGGGCGGGGGAAGTGAGAAAATTCAAAAATTCCTCCCGCTTGATTCACCCTTCGCGAGGTTGCCAAATTTAAATCATCCCCCCCTCTTCGCCTGCATCCTCCGGCGCACCACGGGCATCAAGGTGCTAGAGTGTCACGCCTTTATCTGTAAACGCGAAATGGCCGCGAATGCCCTGGTCCGCTGTTGCTTTCATGCCTACGCGGATTCCACGTATGCCAAACAGTTAGAAAACGGGGGTGGTGGAGGAGGAACGTTGGCGATTAATGGGGGCGGAGGACCCTCGAACGGTGGTGGTGGAGGCATCCCAAATGGCGGCGGAGGGTCCACGAACGGAACCCTGTTTAAAGATCCCGACCGTCAAATTCAGCGCTCCGTCACGCCGTTGAATTCCATCGAGAAAGTGACCGGGTGGCAAGCCCTTAGTCAAACGAATGGAGATGGTGGGACACGTGGTGGTGGTGGCGATATTATGGCGAATTCCACCGACGATGACGACAACGGTGGTCCCATCACCTCCACACCGAGGGGCGGACCTCGTAACAATAACAAGTACGAATTCAGTGCGGAATTTGACGACGACGAGATTTACGAGGGTGACGAAAACCACAAGATTTGGGGGGGTAGTACAGCCTCCGGTCTGATGCATAATGGGACCTCCACCTCCGAGCTTGTCTACCTCGAACCGGACGGAACCCTCAAGTCGGTAAAGTCTCACAATTCCCGCTTGTCGAAACCGAGACAGTTCATTTCCCCGCCGCCCCCACCCCCGCCTCCACCTCCGCAACAGTTCTCCCTGCTTAAGACGACCCTCGATGACGATGCCGCGTCGTCCTCCACGAATAAGAAGAAGATCAAAAAGAAGACGAAGAAGGAGATGAAATTGGCCGCGTCACTGCAACAACAACACAATTATCAGCAGCAAATGATGTCCCACAATAAATACTTGATGAGACCGGCATCCATGATGAATTTGAGTTCGTCCGGGGGGCCAGGTGGGGTCGGTATGAGTCCACGACCTTCCGGGGAAGCGTGATGAACGGACCGACCTCTTCCTCCGCGCAGCACCATCACCTTCTCCACAATCGCCCCGGAAGTGCAATGTCCACCTTGACGAGGACTCCCCGCCCGTACAATATGCACCCGCACCCCCACCTCATCCCCATCCCACATATGAACGGGTACCATCACCATCAAAATGGGGGGTATGGTCCCCCAATGATGGGCCCACTACCACCCCATCATCAAATCATGCATCATCCCGGCCAACCCATTTATGGTCACTTATCCCCCCCGCTTTTCAATCCGGGACATCACCAAGTCGTGAAGGGGTCCAAGTCCAAGGGGAAAAAGCAGCAGCAGCAGCAAATTCTCACCCAAGTGCCACTCCTCGTCCCTCCGCCACACCCGCATCACATGCACCACGGTGGTCCCATGATGAACGGAGGTCCCACGCCGCCCCCGATGTATCACGCCGGGTCGAAAATGATGCTGCTCGACCACCACCAACAACATGACCATCATTCCTCCACTATGGGAGGAAAGGGGGGTAGTAAACACCACCACCAGCAGCAACAACACTCCCCCGACAACAACAACATGGGAACGATGACGCCCTCCCAGTACGCCACGATCGAGCGGGGCTATCACTACCACCAGAACGCGAACCGTCTCATGAACGGGGGTGGTGGTGGGGGGTCGGTCATGCTCCTCCGAAATGGGGACTCGGCCACCTTAACGTCCACAAAATCGAGGGGGGGAAAGCAGAATCATCAATCCGGCGACGAGGCGAATGGCGGTCCTTCGTCCCCCTTTAACACGGGGATCTACAGGAAGAAGGGGCACCTCAATGAGCGCGCGTTTTCCTACTCGATCCGCCAAGAACATCGGTCTCGGTCGTACGGGTCGTTGGCGAATTTGCAGTTTGCGAATGGGGATGCGGGAGGAGGAGGTCAGCAGCTCGTGCGACCGTCCGGCTCACCCCCGACGGCGGAGGGGATGAAGAAAGAGAGAGAAATTATACAGATGGTGAGAGATCTGGACTTATCGGGAGATGAGATTGAGCGGAGTCACGTCCCGGCCGAGATGTACCCGAGCAGGGAAGGAGGAGGGAAGAGTAGTGGTAATAATAAGGGCAGTGGTGGTGGTGGTGGTGGTGGGGGGATGAATGGTGGGGGATATAATAATGGAAATGGACACCCGCACCACCGTGGACATGGACACCACCAGCAACGCGATCCCGTCATGAGCAACGGGATGATGGGGAGTCATGGACTCAGAATAACGCATCGTTAGGAGATTTGAAAGGTAGGAGAAGATTTTTATTTTGTTTTATTTTCTGAGGGGGGAAGCGTTATGGATGTGATAGGATCTTGTGCAGTATGAAAATTGGCATATTTTTTGGAACAGTTCTGCAAAGAGGATTTGCACAATTTTTCTGTAGGGACGTGCAGAATATTTTTCTGTGGGATTAACAGTTTCAAGTGCAAGTAATCGCTTATAAGAAATTTTTGACCTGCAAGAAATGCACGACGCAAGAAACAAAACACTGGGATTAAATTATACCGAAATTTTGTGCTGAACTCGCCCCTTAGGAACTCACATTTCTTCCGCACAGCCCCCAAAACTATGAACAATTAGTATATCATCATCCCTCCTAAACACCTGAACACACACAAACAAGAGACGAATGATCTCGTCTATAAATGCAAATCAGTAAATAATATTTTCAAACGAGAGAGAGAGAGACAATGGCCAAGTTGATTAGTTGTGAAGTGTCACGTCCCTCTCTCTCTCTCTGTTTGGAGTTAAAAACCTTTTAATGAATTCATTCATAAAAATAGCGCAAACAAATGGAAGGCATTTAATTTCTGAGATGGAGCTTTTCTCAATACTTAAAGCTTCCCATGTGGGAAGCGTTAGCGAAAATTTGGTACTAAATTCCCACTTTATTTATTGACTTAGCATTTATTTTTTTATTCTCGCCCTTGATCCAGTTACATACGTGTGACTTTTATTTTTGAAGACAAACGCAGCGAAAACGGCGTCTGAGTTTGACGACAAGTACATAAGTAACGAGCGATTGCCTTTATTATTACCATCATGGTGACGGATTGTAGTCCATTTAGAGTTGAAAAGCACGGCATTGTGGAGTGCACGCATGTGATTGATTGATCTTTATCTGTCCCATTGTGTGGCCAAGTGGGACCATTATTTACTCATTTTTGTGCAGAATTTTAAAGGTGAGAGAATAAATCAAATCGAGACATGTGTACATATTCACCTTGTTAGAGATGAGATTTTGCCTGATTTATGCTCATGCTAAAGAGGTGACATCCTTTTTGTGGGGGCCTCGTTATGTAGAAAACCACTTCGCGACGGCGTCGACGACGACGACGACGACGTAAGACAGCGGTTTTGTCTCGGCACACAAAAGGCGTACGTAATGTAATGAGCTATTTATTGCGTAAGATGGATGAGTAGGCACACCGACCGACCGACAAAATGGTCGTGGTACTTATTGTTAGTTGGAGGAGGAAAAAATCGTTTAACGTAAGTAATTGATCCATCGCTTACATAGTTAGGCGAAAAAGCGGCATGTGGCGTAAATTGAGTGGTATTTTTCTAGATTTATTTTTCTAACGTGCATGAAGAGGTGGATAAATAATATATATTTTTGTGCGAATTTCATGCCGATCTGATTTACGTATCACCGCGCTATGTGCATAATAAAGGGGAAAGCCTTGCGAAATATTGGAGGGATCAGAGCAAGCCTATATGTACCACAAAAAATGGCACACCCTCCCTGCGAGTTCAACTATTTGTTCTACGTATTAGGTAGCCTTCACTTGATCACTGTCAGAGCAAATGTATTCAACACGCTTTGTTTCATGTGGAAAAAAAAAATTTAGACGTAAATTTGTCAATGATAAAATTTACGCGTAAAATTGCCAATAATAAAAGTTAGACGTAAACTTATCAAAATAATTCGATAAACACATGGATTTGTGACCACGTGTTTATGAAGTTTCAAGTAATCGACTCTATTCTTGTCCAGTTTATGACGAATTTTTGTCCGCGATAAGTGAGGACAATTATTAAGTAGGATTATTTAACCACAGATTAGCATATATAACTCAGCATGACGACATGAAAGGAAGGGAGTAAGAAACCACCACGCCTTTAAAAATATGACAAGTCAAGCATGCGTGGGCGCCATTGTTCTTGATTTGGCCCTTTCGTCATCGAAGTTATGTACGAGTGACTTAACGTCTGTACATTACATCCCTCACGCACGACCCCTGATGTCATGTCGCATCGATTAGAAAGAGAAATGTCAGTTTGTCAGGGGTTGCGTCATAATTTTTTTTCGAGTCGATCACTTATATATGATTTTTTTAACAAATGATCAATCCTTACGACTTGAATTGATACATAACTGATTAAGGAGGAGAGAAATTCAAAGTGTGGCAATTATTTTATATCAGAAAGAAGATGATCTTGCCTAGTTTTTTGCACACGTGACATATTTCGTCACACATTTAAGTAATTGGCAAGCTTTTTTATCTGTGATTTCTAAAGGAAAAAATCTCTGAAATTCGATCACAGGAAAAATCTAAAGTCGATGTTGTAGCAAAAATTGGGGAAAAATTCGATCAGATGATGATGGTCATTAAATTTGTGTAATTAAAAAGTAGCACAATTGGGGATTCGCACGTCCGTCCGTGTTTGTTTAGAGAGAAATTGTCACCTCAAGATTATTATCGTTTCTTCTTTTTTATCTGAAAATAAGTTCTTAAAGTTAAGTAAATGAGTTGCATTTTCAATTTTTCATGCGCATGCAGCTCAATAAATAAATTTGTATTCTTTTTTTCTCCTTTATAGATATTGAGTGAATGTTGTTTAATGTGACGCGTCCACTATTTTTTGTCCCGTACGTACGTATCGTTCGTTGACAGAGAGCTATAGAAAATATTGACTTGTCCAACATTGTATTTATCGTCTTCTTTCACACGTTAGAAATGTGTGCCGTTAGAAATTTCATTTTTGATGGGTTATACAAGACGGGGCTGTGCGGAAGGGATTTTGTATGACCACGTGACCATATTTCTGTTAATTTGCATATAAACACATTGTCTTTTTAGTAAAGTTTTTCCCGTTTTGTTAAAAGCTTTTTACTATTTTTTCAAATTGATAAACTAGTAAAATTGCGTGATCTAATCGATTTATGTAGATAGATGGAAATTTTGTTTAATCTGCGCAGAAACTGAAATAGATTAGCGCTAATCTGTTTCAGTTTTTGTTAATCAGTTTCATCTAGAAAAATCTATATATTTTTCTCAAATTTGATATTTTTTGTATACAAACATCTTGTCAAAAATAAAATTGTGGGATTAACTTAATGTAGAAAGAGAAAATCAAATTAATTTTTAAGCATAACGTTTAAAAAATAGCGTAAAAGTCTGCGCCACGCGAAACCTGAATGAAAATTGTTTCAATATGTTACCTATTTCAGAAAAAGTATTTTTCTATCTGACATATTAACTATATTTTCATGATAAATATTTCTACAGAGTTATACAATTCTAAGAATTTGTACTTATTGACACCCTTCACGCAGGACTTCACTTATCATCATGATGACCAAGTGTCGTCCCCATGTTTTTGTTTGCTTTGAAAATTAGTAGAAATTGGAGGAGTGTGTGTGTGTGTGCATGTAGAAAAATTAAAATGCGATAGATTTCTCTTTCCACACCATTCACTCAGTCAGTCACTTGTTAAGTACACGTGATCATGATGACGATGTCAATTTATGAAATGAAATGAAAATGACCAACTTCCTCGTTGGATAATAAATGTTTCACGACTTGGGAAATTAAAGTTAGTTAGTTAGTTAATTGTGTTGATAATTCAACTTTGTATGTATTTACATATGACAATTTGGACAGGGTCATTGATTCCACGCGTCTGTACCGCGATATTACCGCATCCAATCCATCTCTAGAGGCATCATGTCATTCGTTTAACAAGACTTTTGACAGACGCGACGGATGACGGAGGAAAGAATTATTTAATATTCTGGACGATTCGTCGGGGAAGAAGATTATGTAAATATTTGGCGCATTGATGGGCAACGTGTGAGCAGAATTTTTATAAATCTGAGGAGAGACAAGTACAAGAAGTGGTGTGATGATCTCTTGGCTGGGATAATTTGGTGTGTTAATTGAAATTTTTGGAGAATTTTACAAAATTAACGGGGTAAGCTTTTTGCAGAAAAAATGCTCAACAAGACTCTTGCTAAGAATTGGTAAAATTCTCCAGAATGATGCTAAAAATGAGACAAAAATAGTATTTCAGAGTATAATGACGCCGATTTTGGAAAAAATTAGTAAAATTGTCTACAAGCTTGGGGACAAAATGGGGAGATAAAATCCAATTATTGGAGACCTTCGTTATAAAACCGCCTGCCAAAATTAATTGAAAAATCAATCAAAATAATGCCAAAATTGAATTTTGTGTTATTTTATCAAGAAATCAATCTGCTAGTATAAATTTTTAGATAAAAAGGTCAAGCTTGTGATACCAACTTTGTGATATCAACTTGTAAAAATAAAAAATAGGGAAGTTCTGCTCCTCCAAAATTTTAAGACGAGTCGAAAATCCTTTCAGCAGGGCGTTTCGCTGTAAAGTATTTATTTACGAGAGACGGATGGACACGGATCGGGTGACGTGATGGGTGTTGTGTCGAGTCAGCTTATTCTTGCTAATAAATAGTGTCACACACTTAGTTCTGCACTGTTTGGAAGTAATTGTGGGCGAAGGAGTTCTTCACAATAATTGGCTAAGAATAGGGATGGATATGCCATTTAAAGGTGAAGAGCACCCTGCATGCATTTCACCCAAGTAAAAATCACCGTGTCGAATTCTGCAGTAATCGGCAAAAGCTCGATGCATTTTGGTTTCTACATAATTTTTGGTACATAATCCGGCAGAAAATTTCTACGGGTTTTATTCTGCTGAACTGTATTTGCATAATCTGCATTGTTTTCTGCACAAATTAAGTTTTTCTGGAGAAACTCTGGGGACATTTCTGCAAGAAGTTTTTACTCGGGACTGCACATATGCACCTTTGTTAATGGGGATGAATCACCAGTACTCAAAATATTATTGTAATCCTCTCCGATTTGCATATTGTTTTAGAGACAATCAAACTGCAGTTCAATTACTTTGGACTTTTCGGTGACTCATCGACCAGATTTATTTCGAGGAGAGTGTGTTGATCCTGTTGGTTCTTTGTGTAACTTTTGGGTACCACAAACTGTGGTACAAGCTTAGAATTAAGAGATCATGGGTATTAATTAAGGGTGCCAATTCTAGCGGAAGGTTTTTTGCAAGATTTTCGCCAATTTATAGCGTTACAGAGTTATTAGGATCTTAAATTTGCTTAATGTATTTCACTTTGTCGATTTAATGAGTCAATTTTATTGCGTTTTATTCGTATAAATTTTATGGAAAAATTGGAAAAATATTGGCACGGAAATATAACGGTTTCCTTGCCTAGAGTTATACATGGACAGAAAGAACATCAGTATTAAATGCATACATAATTTTCCCAATTTATCAACATATTGGAAAGAAACTTTCCGAAACGAAAAATCAGTCCCCATTTTAAAACTAAACTTGCACCATCTTTTCACCACCTTCTCCATTATTCCATTCCCCGTTAACATAACAAAATGGCACACATTACGTTACGAAGATTCGCACAGATTTTCATTTACATTTCATTTCATACCCGTCTCTCTCTCTCTCTCTCTCTCTTACGGCAGGAATGTTATTGACCTGCTAAATAAAACAGTATGTAAGACATTCTGATAATAACGTGGTGGTGATGGTAGTAGTACCACCACCACCACCTGTCGAGTACCAACTATTCGAATATGCAGGCAGGCAGTAGTGGTGTAGGAACTGCTCCTCGGGGGCAGAGGAAAAAATGACCAAGCAGCAGTGACGCGATTTCTCCCCACGAGAAGAAGAAGAAGAAGCAGAAGAACAAGTTGTTGCACTTTTGGCTGGCTGTATGATACGAAATAATGTTGCCGAATTGAATAATGGAATGGAATGACCTTTTTCTTCTCTTCACAGCTTGACCAACCAGTACGTATAAAGTCAATGCTAATTACGACGCGATATTTGCTCCTCCGACGAGGATGCGATGCGATTAAACCCGCTGTTTTGATTGAGTTTTATCTAATTTCTTCCTTTCCACGACGACTTCTGGTGAAGAAGAATGCAGTTTCATTACGTCGTGGTGTGAAGACGTTAAGACAAAAATTACTTGGATATGGGCGAGACGATAAAATATGTAATTAAATGCGAAATTTGGTGAAGATAGGTTTTTTTGGGTGGGATGTTTTTTTCAATTTTTGTAAATGTTGTGATAGAAAAGTAATAGAAGAAAGTATAAACTTGTAAAAACAAAGTATAGAATTTGGTGGTTTGTTATTAAGAAAAAAGCGTTACTTAAGGAGATGATTAAATAATTAAGGGAGAGAAATTTTTATGAGATTTCGGGAATTTTTTGTGTAAATTTTTTCCAGGGGGAAATTGTTGCAAATTTGTAATAGAAAAATTAACAGAAAAATAACGTTTTATGAGTACCTTTTGATTTAAAAATGTAGAATATGGTCGATTTTTTAAGAAATTTAAGAAATTTGTCAAGTCATTCATATCATAATTGATTCATAATGCCGGATATCTTTAATTGTTTTTAAAATGGATGCAATTTTACATAATTTCTTCTACGCAATATGCAAATTTAATCCAAAATTTTACGCATGCAAACTTGACGAAATGAAAATTATGGGTTTTCTCTCCTTTGGACAGACATATTGTTCTTATTAGTTGTTCCACCTTAAGTGAAATAATAAAGAATTTGATTTCTTGCCCACAAAGAAAGAAAGAGACAAAGAGTCGTCGTCATATTTTGAGTTTGAAGCATGCATAATTTGTCTCGTAAAATGGAGGTGAGGCGCAGTGAGAGGTGTCGAAAGTCATGTACAGACTTCACCCTCGGCCATGGATTTTGCACAAGACGCACAATTACGATTACGGTATTTCTCATAAAACTTACTAGTTTTGTCCGTGCCCTCGTATTTTATTTATTTATTTACCTTCTGGCCACTCATTTACCTATGTACGAGGGAATAAATAAGTTAACATTTTTTATTATTTCCTGCATGATAACGTGAACAAACTCAGGTGGTTAATTTCATAAAATTTGGGCTAGAATACGGTCCATTTTTTCACATAAATCCGATCGGATCAATTCGTATGTCAAATTTTGGTAAGAATTAGTTAACCTAGCATAACATTCGGTTCAAAATTTTGAGTCTGTGCAATTTCCCCTAAAAAACAGCTTTAAAATTCAATTTCCTACCTATCAGATCTAATGTTTCGGGTGAAAATAACCACTTGCAAGAAATAAAGACAAGAAAGTGGTTTCTTGCAGCCAAATATTTTGACCTGCAAGAAATGCCAGGCGCAAGAAACTACGGCACGTGGCTGGATGGCGCAAATTTCTTGCATTTTCGTGCACTTTCTTGCGTTTCTTGCTGCGAAGTGCAAGAAATGTAGCAAAACCCGCAAGAAACGAAACACTGCAAAAAAGCCACCCGAAATAAAGTTTGCTTTAACGAAAAACTTACCAATTCTTGTTTTTCCTTCTCTCGTAAAATGAACCCTGCTGTAAGTAATAATATTTGTACAAAAAAGTTGCTAATGTCCCTGATGCCTGGCGTGGCGTGGGTGCGGGTGTCATAATAAATTAGAGCGTGTGGTGGTACATAGCAAGAGAGAAAAAATATAACAAAAAGAACTACATGCTCCCATTTCTTCTTTTTTTCTTACAATTTTTCTTCATTCACAAAACCAAATCCCGTCCTATTTATCATACTAATGACACCACCACCACCAAAATCGTAACTATGTTATACTCCAATTTCCACGGAGATTGAAGTGAATAGAATTGAATTCACTCGGCGTGATGGTGGTGACCCTGGTCGAAACGAAAAGATATTAATCTTTTGACTGGGGGGAGTTGCAGGTTGAATGTGATTAATAATGGGTCGTGGAGCTGGTAACTGTTGAGATTCGGTATTTTATATGCACGACGTCATATTGCAATTTAATGTGTGGTGTGTGACGAATCAAGGAAAAAAGGGACTTGGTTCTTATTTTCTGGTGCATTCCAATTTTTTTGTAAATAAATAATAATGGGAACGATTTGTCTCTCACACTTCCGAGAAGATGGGTACTTATCTTGATAAGGATCAATTCTATTCTGTAGATTTAGGTAAATATGGGAGTGAAAGGGGTGATATTTATGAATCTAAGGATAAGTTAAGGGAGGATGTGTAACATGTTTTTTGAGGGGATCACCCTTGACCGGAAATTGTGGGGTCAAAGTGCGATGCATAATTAGATTTTTAATCCTGTGGCGAGCACTATATTTAATTGCGGAAAGTGTGGATGTGAGAAAAATGAAACTGAAAATTTCCGTGCACTCTTTTTTTAACATGGGAACAAGATATGAGAAACAAGTGTTTTTTTCTCTCTGTTGTTGCAGTATGGAATTTTTTAAATGACTAAATTGCATAAGAGATGCATATCGTCGTTATGCAAAATGTAGGAAATTTACTCGTATCCCTGCTCCACTTATTTTGCTGCATATATTCAATATTTGATTAATATGTCACATCGTGGGAACTGATTACAAATTAATGTCATACAAAAAAACTGATGACAGCTCTAAAATGCATGAACAAACTTGAAGACAAAACTATAAAAAATCGCGAAATGCGCTTAATTTTTAAAAAATACAGCTTTAAAGTGATTAAGAAAACTCCAGAAACACAAAATATTTAATTTCTTGAAACTAATAGGCTTGTTATTTTTTTATTGCCTCTGTTTCATAAATATTGTCCGTTTGATAACAACTTATCGTAATTAGTAAATATGCACTTATAATAATTGTGACCCAATTAATTATCTGAATACTAATCACTTTCCTTGTCTTTTACAGATATGCCATTTCACCTCTGAGGGATCACTTCTTATCAAGAAAAATCCGGATTTGTCAAATAATTCATACGTTTCGGGACGTTAAACAAATTGATATTTACATATCAATCGTCCCCTCCCCCCGAAGACAATCACACAACACAACGCCACCCTCATCACGACAATGATAACAATAATGCCAATTGATAAAGGTGACGATGACGAAGAAGACAATCTTATTATATTTGCAAGACAATAATTTATACATATTTTTAGCATACAGTCAGAATAATTAGTTAATTACGTATCAAATTAAATTATTTATATTCGCATGCATTGCAAAAAATGTTCGCCAATTCGCCAGTTCAGTTATATAATTCTGTTTATGTATGCAAGAAAAAGTAATAATGATGCAAAATAAATGTATAATTTAGGATCGAGAAATATGTAACAATTTTACTGTTAAATATCTCGAGTATGCTAATTAATTATTTTAATTATGTTACTAATTAATTAGTGAAATCCGTGCCTGTCTGAGAATATTACAAAAAACAACAGAACTGCTGCTCCGCTAGTTTTAGGAAATTTAAGATTGCCAATGCAATATTTCTGGGGAAAAGGAATATATAAAATCTGTACAAAAAATATAAGGATTTGACAGAATACTTTAATGTTAATCGGCCGTGCAGAAAGGGTGGAAGAATGACCTCTATTTTGTTACGGGGGTCAAACTCTATCCCGCACGGCTCATCATTGCATAGTTGATTTATTACGATGAAAAACCGATAATAGATAATTCTTCCTCTTTTTTTAGTTTTGAATACTTTGAATTCACGGACGAGTTGTTTATTTATATTTAAGTAGATTAAACCGTAAGAATAACCAATCAATCAATCAGATATCGATCCCTATTTAGATCCCGAAAAGAAAGACTATTTTCCAACATTGTTGCAATATTTACTTTACAAATAGTGTTTCGTTTCTGGCGGATTTGCCACATTTCTTGAACTGGAAAGCAAGAAATGCAAGAAATTCGAGGTGCAAGAAACTGGGAGAAAGTGCGAGAAATATGCGCTATCCAGCCACGCGCGCTATGAAGCGCGGCAGGGCGTAGTTTTTTGCGCCTTGCATTTCTTGCAGGTCAAAAGATTTAGCTGCAAGAAACCACTTTCTTGCACCCGAAACACTGTTTAACAAATGATACGAGGTTTTTTAATACCACGAGTTAACGGCGTGTCGCAAGACGTAGCATTTCTAAGGGGGAAAAATCAACAAGGTTTTTAATAAATTAATTAAAAACCATCATCATCATCACTATCCAGATTTTTTTTCGAGTAGGCAAAGAAGGTGAAAAGATTATGTGAGGGCGCCCCATTGCGATAATAAATTGAAAAAAATTAATAAAACTTAATTAAAAAGGGATCAAATACATTCGATCTTGATTTGTATGACCTGGTTAAAAAGTTCGAGTTTAAATTAAACTTTTTTTGTTTGCCGAAATTTTTTCTAGTAAAATTTGACGAGAAATTATCGTGTATTTTGTAATATGTGTCGACATTCATGAATTTCGTTGGAGATCTGGTTGTAAAATTTAGAATTTGTGCTCTATAATTCCAAAAAAATTCGTAGTTAATTAGCAAATTGGGCTTGAAACACACGGGTCTGTAAAAAATACTGATTTTTTCGTTAGTTCTTGAAAAAATATTCGAAACCTGCTTAGTTAATTGAAATTAAAACATGTAGAATTTTTCCCTTGGGGAGTGTCCATAAATCACGTGATAGATCATAGGGGGGGGAGGGGTCTGAAATTTGTCACCAATTATCACCAAGGGGGGGGGGTAATGGTCGGCAGTCACGTGACATGCCACGAAAAGTTTTTCTTTTAATTTCTGAGGTCAGTAAATGTGAAGAGAGTAACAATAAAGTCTCTTCGCATACTATCACGCGCCTTAAATAAATTTAATAATATGTATTTACTTAATAGTGAAACTCTTTTATCTAAAATTCGTTATGCGGCGTATTTTTAAATTTTTACTTGACAATCTTGGGTCTGGTTTGCATATATGTACCACTCTTCCAAATTTTAGTAAACATTAATAGAACTCTCATTATTCTTTCAGAAATAAAGTTTATGCAGTTGTCCTTAAGATGTCATGAATGTTAAATTACTTTGTATACTTACTCATTAGTATTAAATAATTCTTTCGATAATTTTAAAATTTAATTTAACTGGATTAAAAAAAACACAGGAATATTATTATTGGACTAATTTGTGCTATGGGTTGTCATGTCGGAAATAGGTCAGTTTGGCGAAAAAACTTTTTGCGAAAAAAATCCGCCACAAAAAATCACACTTGGCGAAAAATAGGTTTCATGCGTTTTACAGTAAGTTAGGTTTAATGTGTAACCTGTCACGTGACCACGGGGGGGGGGGGGTAATGGATTTATCACCATTGGTCACCAAGGGGGGGGAGGAGGTCAAAATTGTCCAAAAATCGATCACGTGATTTATGGACGCTCCCTTGATAATATCGAACGTGCTAAATATGCGACAATTAATATTCATGACCCGTTAACGTGCGTTTGATGATTAAATATTCCTCCAATTTTTTAAAAGTACTTTGGAGGAGAAAATATTCTAAATTAGACTGATTCTGGTAACTTGCTCACGTAGTTGTATTCAAACCCTGTCGAAAATATTTACCTAGTTCTTAGAAATACATGTAGAGGAAAATTCATACCCTTCACTGCTTATCCAAAGGCCGGGCTGATTTTTTTCTTGCAGTGCGTCCCAAAATTCGCAATTTTTCTCCTTACACAACACATTTAATAATAATAATATTAATTAATTATATTTACTTAAAATTGAATCTAATCATAAAAATGTATACAATTTTTTCACAAATCAAGCAAATGTAACTCTTTCTGAATCAATTTGAGGCTTTTTAATGGTTCACGGAACGATGCAATTAATTCATACGAAACGAACAAGGGACAAATATAAATAAATAATTAAATTAGTCTTTTTTTGTACAGAAGTAAGTTTAAAATTAATAATTAAGTTAATTATTATTTAGAGGGTATAAAAATGTATAGAAAAATAAGAAATGCAGTGGGAGACACTTTGTGCAAATAATAATAATCACCAATTATTATTAGTCTTATTTGTTCGCAAAAAAATTCAGCGAATCTTCACATTTCGATTTTAAACTTTGTTACGTTAATTATTTTTTTGTGAGGCGGAGAGTTAATTAGTTCGCCACCTAATTAAAAATAATTAGTGAAAATCGGACAATAATTGTTTGATGTTATTGCTTGACGAGGTTATCATGATTACGAGAAGATGATCATATTTGTCGTCACTGTTGCGTTGTTGCGTGTGTAATCTTTTGAACAATTATGTGCCATTTTGAACCTTATTTAAACCTCGAGAGAAGAAAAAAGATGTTTAATTAAATACTTTGTATTAAAAATACATTTGTCGAAGAAGCAATGCAATAATTCAATTAGAAATAGGTGAGAATTTTATGAAGTGGGCGGAGGAGGAGGAAGAGGACGAGATACGTAAATCTGCATACTTAACATTGTGAGAAAATTAAGAAATCAAGACTCAATAAAATATAGAATTCTTTTTGTCAGAAATGATGGTAAGGTTCTGTTCAATTTATTTCAAAATTGGGGTTCATGTACACAGACTTTTGCATGGAACAATTTCTGTATGAAAATTTTCATGAAAAATTTCGGGAAACTGGCATTGCAAACTAGGTTAAAAATTGGGATTTGGTTTTACCTAATAAGATTTTATATAAAATAATTTTCTACATGCAAAATGTCATGCAAAATTTATTTTCCGGGGGCATTAACACTCCACAATACAGACGGAGGACAGAAGGACAAATGCGGTGATGACTGTCAAACAATTTTAGAATGATTAGATGAAACTCTAAATTTCCAGCATAATTTTGATACAGTTGGAAAATTCCATTTTATTTGAGAAAATCAGACATTGTTTCTGTCCAATGGAAATAAAACCAGACTGCAGGAGGAAGATGAGGACAATCTGGCGTCACATGTAAGACCGACTTTGTATGCATATTTCCTTCAGTAATAGTGATATATATAATAAAAATTCAAGAATTGAGCATAAGGATGATAAGTAAGCTGACAATAAATGCACCAAAGTTACGAGATTCTGCATGCATATTTCGTTATGGTAAATTTGCTTCGCACAAGTAATTAAATAATTGATCGAGGTGCTCTTTCCATTAAATTGAATATGCATTTATCACATTTTACGAGAAAATTAAGAAATTCAGACTCAATCATATCTAGAATTTCTTTCCTTGGGCCTTCTTTCACATTCCGTTTCAATCATTCGTTTTGATGAAGTGACACACAATTCTAATCAGAATGTATGAATGTAAAGGCACAAAGATAGCAGTGACAGAAGAACGGAGGAAAGGAATCCTGATTCATAATCAAATTGAGAGATTAGATTGTGGACGCCTGCATATTTCTTCCAGAGGTGGACAACCGTCTCAATTTGCATGGAACAAGTAATGAATGACCAATAAGCATCATCACCACCTTCTTATTCCTTCTGTCACAATTTTCTTGTTGAATTCTCCACATACAAATTATTCTGTGTGCATTTATTTTGTTGCCTGTTCGGTAGGTCTTCTCCCCGTCAAATAAAATTTCACGAGTTTTAATTATTTTAAACAATTCCACCAGTTTGCACTGTGAAAAAGAGAGCAGAACGCCGCAAAGTAAAGAAAGCTGGATTTTGAGAGCCTAAAATGCTGTCTTGACGAGGGATTATTTTTTACTCTCGAACGCATGCCCTCACGCCACAAGTTTAAGAACCAGTCGTTGGTACGATTCCATTCTTAATTTTCATGTAAAACCTGTTGTTCAAGCCCAGATGCTGACCTAATAATATTGTAAACTGCGTAGTATAAGTAGGGAAAGAGACTATTGCTAGCGGGGAAACGGACGAGCAGAACGCATGACATGGAGGTCAACCACACGCAGCAGCAAGTGTTCCGAAGACAGGAAGCGATCGTCCCCACAACAGAGAAAATGGACAAAGGACAAGGTTTTCAAGAGAACGGACGACCCCCTCACTCCGTCCAGCCACAGCCCACACCTGCTGACGATAACCACGCGCAGTCTCCTTCATCCAACAGGAGGTCATCAAAAGCCAAGAAATTACCGCAAGTTGGCAGAAACGGCGCGGAGCCTGGTCGCCGAGTCGAGAAAATCTTCCCTTGCAAAATATGTCTTCGTCCCTTCACCAGCAGAACCAGTGCGCACTACCACGCTCGCACCCACCTCAACTGCGACGAGCTGGAGTAGAGTTCAATTTTTCATGTGAAATATCCCCACTGCCAAAAAGTGTTCTTTCATCGTCGAAACTTTACGCACCACGTCAATGCGCACGAAGGTCGGAAGAACCACGGCTGCCCTGTGTGCAAAAAGAAGTTCACCCAGAAAGCACATTTCATGCCTTCGTCCACTTGAGCCCAGAGGAGTTAGCGGAGGTGCAGCAGGAACTGCTACTTCTGCAGGAAACGTTTCAAAATTCCATCTGGTCTCACTGGTGATCTTCTGACCCACACGAAGGAAAAGTTGTGCGAGAAGTGTCACGTTTGAGGAAAAACTTTCTCCAAACAATTCCTGACCCATCATCGTTTCACCCACCTAAGCCAAGACGAGAAAACCGCACTTGTGAAGCAGGGTCGAGCCGAGTCTGTTTATTCTGTCAGAAGACATTTCCCGATAAGCGAACTTATCAGCTTCACCTGGTCACCCACACGGAGGAAAAACCGTTTCGCTGCGACCAGTGTGGAAAGCTGTTTGCTCGTAACGGTGCATTAAAATCGCATCAGCGCATTAATAGTTCCAAATCATTCAATTATTGCCAATGTGACCAAGCATTCACTCAATCTCTGACCAGACATAAGAAGACTGTTCACCAAAAACTGAAGGATATCGCGTGCCTCCGGTGTCCCAAGAAATTCGGCAGGAAGGATGACATGATGGCACACCTGAACGATGTCCACCTCAAAATCCGGCACCCTTGTCCCCACTGCAGTCAGACATTTTCGAACAAATCAGGCGCTCGGAAACATGTCAAGAGGGCTCATCCATCAGAATCTCGTCCTTTTCCTGCCAAACCACGTCTCAACAACTGATGAAATGTTGTTAATTCTTTACATCAATATTTTCTGATTTATGAAAAAATATTTATTCTCACACAACTGATAAAAATGGCATACTTGAATTATTAAGTTTTCAACATGACGTAAGTTTTGTTACAATTTTGACCATGACGATTTGTATTTAGTAAACTCATTCTGTTTGGGATAAAACTCTACTCTCGTCTGTCTCCTATTTTTCCTTTTGCCAACATAAATGCGACGCTCGAACAGTGACGACTATTTCATCATGAGGAGAAGAACGGTCAATTTTTTTTCCATATCACATTTAAATCGTACAGGGCTCATATTGGTAAAATAATTTTATGAAGTGGCGAAGTTTTTAATTATGAAGTTTTTTTATGACGTTTTTAATAAGCGCAAATATCGCTAAAACCTCACCAAGAAATGCGCACATTTTCATTACTTAAGTAATTACATCCTGTAATTATATGACGGTTTAGTAAGAATGCATCCAAACTATTCAACACTTACAATCCATGCAAAATCCATGAGCACAAATTCATGGAACTAAAATCACTCATAGCTGTTCAAACCACAGTGTGGATCCACAAAGTGGACTGTGGTGTGGAAAGTGGACACGATATTTTTGTGGTTTGTGGAATTGTGGATTGTAGTTTGTGGAAGGGTTTGTGGTTTGTGGAATTGTGGATTGTAGTTTGTGGAAGGGTTTGTGGTTTGTGGATTTGTGGATTGTAGTTTGTGGAAAAGTTTGTGGTTTGTAGTTGTGGAGTCCACAACTACAATCCACAAAACCACAGACTGGTCCACAATGTGGGTAGGTCTGTAGTTTATAGTTATGGTTAAGTTTTGAGGCATTCCTGTGAATGATATAGCCTTAGATAAATAGTTAAACACACGTTTCATGATTTTTCAAAATGCACACTGAAAACCATGTTATAATCCGTAAGCGGGAATTTGGATCTTAAAATTTCGCTGTAAACAATGCGAATTGTCGCTCACGTATAACGTTATAACTTCGTTGCAACTGAGCATTATGAAAAATTCTGAAACACGTGTTTAATTATGTATGTAATTACTAGTAATTAGCATATGTAGCTGTTCAAACCAAAGTGTGGATCCACAAAGTGGACTGTGGTGTGGAAAGTGGACAAGATTTTTTTGTGGTTTGTGGAATTGTGGATTGTAGTTTGTGGACAGGTTTGTGGTTTGTGGAATTGTGGATTGTAGTTTGTGGAAGGGTTTGTGGTTTGTGGAATTGTGGATTGTAGTTTGTGGAAGGGTTTGTGGTTTGTGGAATTGTGGATTGTAGTTTGTGGAAAGGTTTGTGGTTTGTGGATTTGTGGATTGTAGTTGGTGGATTGGTTTGTGGATTGTGGTTTTGTGGATTGTGGTGAGATGAAATGAACAGCTATGAAAATCACAACGCAATTGAACAAAGTCCAAAGTGGGGACGCCGGGTGGACAGACGGAGAACCAATCGAGAGCATGTTTCCACGAAAAAATACATAAAATGAAGTAAATGAAAATCCAAAAAGAAATAATTTAACACGGGACAAGCAATTAATTAAATAACTATCCAAATAAATCATAAATACTATTTTATATTTTACGTTACACCGTAAAATCAACTAAAGTTAAAAACTCGCAGTTATTATCTTCAAAAGTTGTGCAAGTTTGGTTTAGGTAAATAAATATTTATCAGCATTATTAAATATTTTTTTTACCGTTTCATATTTTTTAATTAACAATGAGGTGTTGTGTTCATGTCATATTTTGTGCTTATCATTGTTAATTATAGGAGCAGAAGGTGAGGACGACGCACTCACTCGACAAGATGGCGAACGTTGCGGATTTTACTCGTAAAAATCGGCACCCCATGACTTTGCGGTCAGCTTCTTCACGAAAGGATAAGAGCTATCAAAATTATGGTAAATGCTGCAATCTATATTTTTGTCGTAACAATTAAAGTTTTCTTTACTATTGACTAGAGATATTCATTCTTTGTATTCACTCCGTCTAATTACAGACTCGAACGAACTGCCTGTTGACCCCAACTACGCTATGTCTCAGGCCCTGCAGAATCCGTTGGTTAGTCAATTGCTTTTCAAATCTCTAATAATTCATTGCATTGCCCCTCTTAATCCAACAATTTTTAATTTGCACCAGATTCTCGACGCTATCTTCGCCAATCTCAGCCTCCCCGACCTGACGTCATGTCGGCTCGTGTGTAAAGAGTGGAACTACGTCGGTGCCACTTTCGTAGAAAAAATTAACTTTCTCCGGCTTCACAAGGTATCTCCCTACAAGAGGTCAAAACTATCACAGATGGTGCATGCATTTTTGTATTTCCTTCAGTAATAGTGACATATAATAAAAAGTCAAGAATTGAGCATATGCAAGGATGAAAAGCAGACCATAAAAACACTTAATTTACGAGATTCTGCATGCATATTTCGTCCAGTAGTGGTAAATTTACTTCGCATAAGTAATTAAATGATCGAGGTGCTCTTTCCATTAAATTAAATACACACGCGTCACATTGCATGAGAAAAATCAAGAAATCCAGACTCAATCGTATCCAGAATTCCTTTCGTTGAGCTCTCCTCCATTTTCCGTTTCAATATTTCATTTCGATGAAAGTGCCACAAAATCTTAATCGGAATGTAAAGTCAAAAAGATAACAGTGACAGAGGAACGGAGGAAAGGAATCCTGATTCATAACCAAATTGAGAGATTTGAGAGATACGCAGTAGGCATATTTCTTCCAGAGGTGGACAACCGACTCAATTTGCATGGAATAATTAATGAATGGCCAATAAGCATCATCACCACCGTCTTACAGATATTCCTTTTTCCACGATTTTCTTGTTGAATTCTCCACACAGAAATTATTCTGTGTGCATTTTGTTGCATGTTTGGTAGGTCTTCTCCCCGTCAAACAAGAGCTCACTTCATCCAAAAATTTCACCAGTTTTAATTTTAAACAATTCCACCGAGTTTGCATTGAGAAAAAGAGAGCAGAACGCCACAAAGTAAAGAAGGCTCGACCGTCCAGCCTCGACGTCTATTGAAAATTTGGAGAAGCCTGAAACGCTGGGCTTGACGAAGGAAAGTTTTTTTTACTCTCGAACACATGCCCTCACGCCGTGATTTTAAGGACGATCCGTTGGTAAGATTGCATTTTTAATGTTCATATAAAAGCTGTTGTTCAACCCCAGATGCTCACCTAATAATATTGTAAACTGTGCAGCGTATGTAGAGAAAGGGACCATTGTTTGCTAGCGGGGGAACTGACGAGCAGAACGCAAGGTTACATAAGGAAGGTCAACCACACGCAGCAGCAAGTGTTCCGAAGACAGGAAGCAATCGTCCCCACAACAGAGAAAATGGACAATGGGGAAAGGTTTGAAGAGAACGGACGACTTCCTTCTAAGCAGACTCACTCCATCCAACCCCAGCCAACACCTGCTGACGATAACCACGCACAGTCTCCTTCATCCAACAGGAGGTCGTCAAAAGCCAATAAATTATCGCAAGTTGGCGGAAAGGGCGCAGAGTGTGGTCGCCGAGTCGAGAAAATCTTCGCCTGCAAAATATGTCTTCGTCCCTTCACCAGCAGAACCAGTGCGCACTACCACGCTCAAACCCACCTCAACTGCGACGAGCTGGAGTAGAGTTCAGTTTTTCATGGGAAGTGTCCCCACTGCCAAAAGGTGTTCTTTCATCGTCGAAACTTTACCCACGACGGTCGGAAGGGCCACGGCAGCCCTGTGTGCGAAAAGAAGTTCACCCAGAAAGTATCTTTGAATCGTCATCTCTTCGTCCACTTGAGCCCAGAGGAGTTAGCGGAGGTGCAGCAGGGATGGCAATACGACTGCTACTTCTGCAGCAAACGTTTCAAATTTCCATCTGGTCTCACTGGTCATCTTCTGACCCACACGAAGGAAAAGTTGTGCGAGAAGTGTCACGTTTGTGGAAAAACTTTCTCCAAACAATTGCTGACCCATCATCGGTTCATCCACCTCACCGAAGACGAGAAAGCCGGACTCGTCAAGCAGGGTTCGAGCCGAGTCTGTTTATTCTGCCAGAAGACATTTCCCGATAACCGACCTTATCAGCGTCACCTGGTCACCTACACGGAGGAAAAACCGTTTCGTTGTGACCAAAAGCTGTTTGGTCGTAACGGTGCTGTTGAGATCGACTATAAAATGATACTCAACGGTTTTGAGACCGTCCTCCGCAACGACCCGTCGCAGTCGGTTTCTCCAAATCTCTCCTGAGAAGGGCTGAGGGAATAAGTGACGAACTAACACTCGTCGTCAATTAAGTTTACTTGTATTTATTAAAAACTCGACCAATTTTACAAACTTGTTGGAAGAGACAAGAAAACTCACAACTACACTGCTTCACAGACAAAAGAACAGTGCCCGAAAGCACGAAAATACCTCGCCTTCACAAAGACGAGGGACACTCAAATTATAGGGGCGAATAAAGAATACGTATATACTAATGCCTTATGATTTCTTCAGGTGCATTAAAATCGCATCAGCGCATTTATAGTTCCAAATCATTTAATTGCTGCGAATGTGACCAAGCATTCACTCATAAACAATCTCTGACCAGACACAAGAAGATTGTTCACCGAAAACTGAAAGACTTCGCGTGCCCCCGATCCCGGTGCCCCAAGAAGTTCGGCAGGAAGGATGACATGGTGCCACATTTGAACGATGTCCACCTCAAAATCCGGCACCCTAGGTATAATTGAATTATTAAGTTTTCAACATGACGCAAATTTTTGTCACAATTTTGACCATGACGATTTGTATTTAGTAAACTCATTCTGTTTGGAATAAAACTCTACTCTCGTCTGTCTCCTATTTTTCCTTTTGCCAACATAAATGTGAAGCTCGAACAGTGACGACTAAATATTTCATCATGACGAGAAGAAATGTCAATTTTTTGTCCATCACATTTAAATCGTACAGGACTCATATTGGTAAAATAAATATATAAGCGAAAATATCGCTAAAACCTCACCAAGATATGTGCACATTTATATTACTTAATTAAATGTTTTGCAGAATGCATCGGAATCGAACACTTGCAGTCCATGCAAAATCATTGAACACAAATTCATGGAACTAAAATCACAATGCACTGAACAAAGTCCAAAGTGGGGACGCCGGCGGACGGACGGAGAACCGATGGAGAGCACGTTTCCAGTTCCACGAAAAAATGCGTAAAATGAAGTAAAATGAAAATCCAAAAAGAAATAATTGAACACTGGATAAGCAATTAATTATATAACTATCCAAATAAATCATAAAATTTATTATTAAATATTAAATATCATATATTTAATAATATTTTATATGTTACGCTACACCGTAAAATCAACTAAAGTTAAAAACTCGTAGTTGTTATCTTCAAAAGTTCTGCAAGTTTGGTTTGGTTTAGGTAAATAAATATTTATCAGCATTATTAAATAATTTTTTTTACCGTTTCATATTTTTTAATTAAGAATGAGGTGTTGTGTTAATGTCATGTTATTGTTAATTATAGGAACAGAAAGTGAGGACAAATATGGCGAAAGTTGTAGATCTTACTGTTAAAAATCGGCACCCCATGACGTTGCGGTCAGCTTCTTCACGAAAGGGTAAGAGTTGGTCAAAATTTTAGTAAATGCTGCAATCTATATTTTTGTCGTAAAAATTAGCTTTCTTTATTATTAACGAGAGATATTCATTTTTGTATTCACTCCGTTAAATTCCAGACTCGAAAGAAGTGCCTGTTGACCTCAACACTGCCATGTCTAAAGCCCTGCAGAATCCTTTGGTTAGTTAACTGCTTTTCAAATATCTAATAATTCATTGGCTCGCTTAATCCAATTTTGAATTTGGACCAGGTACTAGACGTTATCTTCGCCAATCTCGGCCTCCCCGACCTGAAAACTTCTCGTCTAGTGTGTAAAGAGTGGGCCGACGTCGGCGCCACTTTCTTAGGAAGAAGGGCTCTTCTGCGGGTCAACAAGCTGCTTTCCTATGAGGGGTCCGAACCAGCCAAGATGGCCTCTGTCAACGACAAGCTGATGAGGCGCCTCCTCATCTCGAACAAGTTCGATTCGTCCATTCCGACAAATAGGAAGGCTGATGTTATTACAAGAGCTCTCACCCAAGTGGATAATGTATCGCAATTAACTCGAGAAATAAAATTCCTCGTCAGCCGGAAGGAATTTGTCCCCGCTTTCCTTGAAGGAATAAGGATGTTGGGGTCCACCAAAATCGAACACGTTGGGATCTTCCGCGCCTGGGGAGACAATAGCGTCGACACAATTCCAGCCGAGGCATATCAAAACCTCCCTCCTCAACCTAGCCTCACCTCCCTCAAGTTCGAAGCTCTCACAGACGTTGAACAAGACTTCTGCAACTGCAACGAATTTCGACCCCTGATCCAACTTTGGCTAGATTCTGCCCCAAATTTGACCAGTCTGGACGTCACGACGTCTTTCTATCCAAATTTGGCGGATTGCACAAATCTCAGAGTTTTAAAATTTAAGTTCATTAGGTGTTGCGATGAGCATCATCCTAATCTCAATGTGTCCAATGTGACCAAGATGTTGGCACAAGTTAAGGATTCTTTAGTCAAGCTGGAATTGTGTCATGATATGTATTATTATTCTTTCATGCAGCTGGTACAGATTTAAGATAAATAAGCATTTTACAATGGGCGTGCTCACTACAACGTTTTCTTTAGCGTCGCAAGCAACTCATGTGAAATTTACTAAGCTCAAAAAATTTGCGTTGTGAGGGGGTCTAGCTTGTTTTAATTTAGTTTCCAAGGATTTCTATAATTTCTATCGTTTATGATGTAGACCATGAGTTTCGGAAGTATTTTTTTTATAAAATAAAAAACAGGTCCAAAGTAAAGCTACTGTAAAGTAAGCTGGGTAAAGTTTTGAAAAATTTAGCAACAATTTGCAAGATACTTGCAAAGGTTGTCGTGAGTCGGCCCAATACTTGATATTGCGAATCACTCATGTCAGTACTAAATATTTTTTGTATGCATTGCAGATCCAAAGTGCCGAAGAGGTTCCCGTAATGTCGAAAGTAACCTCGCTCGCCATCCATGCCGGAGAGATTTTCGAAATTCAGGACTTTTACAATGAGGAACATTTCCCAAAATTAAGATCCTTCTCTGTCCGAAGTGGATTAAAGGCGGCGTCGTTGTTCTCACATCTAAGTTTTTGGAGCAGACACAGAGGAGTTCACTCTGTCACGTTGGACATGGATTTCGGTTCGAGGGAGGTGCAGGAATTTGGGAGAAAAATGATCGACTTATTTCCCGCCGTGAAGGTATTAGATTTAAGGCTGGATCCGACATTTTGTGCCTTCACTGGCGACATATCGGCGACGTTTCATCAGGGGGAATCAGTTTCGACGTCTGCCGCCATTTATCTTTTTATGATACCATTCCAAATGTGGGATTTGAAGCGGGTCAACATTTGTTTGAAAGTGAACAAATCCGCCTGGTTGATTGATGCCCTTAAGGGTATTTCCGTTTTGAAAGGTAGGAGTTAAGTTAAAATCTTAAATAATTATTTTCAATTCTACTAATTAATTATATTAATAATGACCCATTATTAATGTGTCGTAATAATTTCAGGAGTTAAAAGAGTCCTGTTCATCTTCCCTTGCATCTACGACAAGAAGGATAATTTTTCTACCAGCTTTGTGCAAGATGTCATCTTGCACAGTGGACCATTCAAAAGCGTAGAAATTAGGATAAATGAGATGGTAACTCGCTCAATAAAATGATTTCCAATCATAATTTTTTCCATATTCAATTTTCTAATAATTTAGGAACCGGAAATCATGGAACGACTGCAACTCATCGTTGAAGCCAGTGGTGCTCCCATCCATTTTATCGGAAGGAGGGAATGAGAATTAATGAGATATATTAGTACATAACGATTACTAACTAATTAACAGAGTCATTACTAAAATTATCATTTTTCAATTATCACAATATGCAACAATGTTTCTATCGCCTGAAAACAATGAGACAGCTTCTTGGTTCCTAGTTGGATCATAGTGAGATTCTAACTGATAAAATAACTGGTAATAATGCCATACTTAGATTATTAGGTTTAATATAAGCATTACACAATTTTTGTACCGTTTTTACCACGACGATTGTTATTTAATAAAGTCATTATGGTTGACTCTACTCGCTTCGCTCTCATATTTCTCCGTGTGCCGACATAAACACAACGCTTGAACAGTGACGACTTTTGCATCATGACGAGAAGAAAGGTCAATTTGTGCATGCCATTAAAATTTTTGTGGGCTCATATTGCATATCAAAACCGACCAAGGTACATAAATAATTCTGCAGCAAGTCTTAATTTGCATATTATTATGATACACAGACCTAAATAATTTATGAATGATCATTTTCTTATCGTGAGCATTTCATCCACAACTATTTATTCAATAGAATTCCTTGGTGGTGATCATACTTCATGCAGGTAGCAATTCATACATATAAAAGTCCATCGTTTAGTCGGAAGTCTGGCTCCGAGCCACAAATTTTTGAAATAGTTATTTTATTAGTTAACAAATGCTATTCGTGATCAATTCAGGTAATTTAGTAGCATAGAGTTCTTCTAAGTTTTTTTTCATGTTTGCACTGTAAGCTTTGTTGTATTTTAACCAACATGGTTAACGTATTTTGAAATGAAATGGTTATATACATTTATACATGCATTAGAAATCTATATAAGAAATACTTCAAAAAATCATATTTGCATGGGCCCTCCTCCTCGTGATGCAATGCAATGGCTTTTTATCAAAATGGACTCTTCATTACACATCAGTTTTCACATATGATGAAAATCCTTCTAAATGCAAAACCTACATTCAGTGTTATAAAATAATTCAATTTTTGAAATTAGGAAATGGAAAAAATATTAAAAAATTATGAAATTCCAGAGATGAGAAATTCATGGGAGATGAAGAAAGTGGGAAAAATGCGACCAATGAGAAATCAGCCGCAAGTATGACAAACTCCAGCACATGGCACATGTTGCTTGTTTGGTTGCAAGTGAAAAGTTAACTAATTTTAATTCTCCACAATTAATTATTATTTTGACACTAATTAAAATATGTGGATTTTGACAAGAAACCATGATCTCTTCCCAGATAAGGATTTGTGAAAATGCTGGGGCGTTTGTCAAGGACAATTTTCCGATTAGCGGCACATGACGAAATCGTTAAGACAACCCCCAGATTTATAAACTTACGTTATTTAAGTGTGTTACCTTCACAAGAAGTGAAATCTGCATCTACTCCTGCACCCGAAGGGGAAAAGGTTGAGGACAAAGTTTCCGATAAGGAGAAGAAGCGCGTGGTGAAAAAGAAGAAGAAAAAGAGTCGTCCCACCTCCAGCGCGAATCTTGTCGCCTTCATTGCGCGCACCTTGGTCGCGACGAGTTATCCGCTTTTGGATAAGTCGACCCCTTTCCCCATCGAGGGTGTGGCCACGACCGCACTGGTGGATGAACTCGTGCCCCATCAGTGTCGCAAAGTGACGGCGAACATTCCCACGTCGACGTATCTCATTGATCAAACGGTCGCGGAGAAGATTGTCCAGTTGGTGAGTGGGTTTAATTATGGGAGAAAATTAACTCTAAATATTCAGATATTTGTAATTTATTTAAAATTTCTTTCAGGTCCAGGAAGACGTCGCGACTGATACTCTCATTGATTGGAAGGGCGGCCCTGTAGTCGAATTTAGTCCCGGTCTTGGCATCCTCACGACCCAACTATTCGCCACGTTCGGATTCAAACGAATCACCGGATTAGAGGAGAGTGGCAAGTTTGTAAAGTATCTAAAGTTACAGAAAAGATTTAACAGTGAGGGAAAGGAGACGGTCCTGCTGGAAAAAGGATTTCCCGAATTTCCTAAGCTCCAATACGCTGATAAGATTGACGGCGGAAGAAGGATAGCAAACCTCCTGGCGCAGATTAAGGTAGGTTTTAATTAAATGGGATGAATGTTAAGGTATTCGTATAATAGTAAAAATAGATAACTTGTGTTATCGGTGGGGGAAAAGGGCCGCCCGAGATTTTTTGGTTACCTAAAGGCTAGGTCCACCCGAAAATTGGGATTATTCCAAGAATAAAATTAACTCGGTATAGCTTGGCCAGTTCGTAAAAGGTCAAAGTTTGATCAAATTTGAATTTGGGAGAGTTTGACCTTGAATAACTTTTGGAAAGGCCAGAAGAGCTACGAGTTAATTTTATTTTTAGAATGGTCCAAATTGTTGGTGGATTTGTAACCTAAAAATAATATTTCCCAAGCTGAAAACTCAAATTGTTGGTGGATTACACTAATCCACCGCATGATTCAAGACAACAAACAAGTGGGTTCCAGGAACCACCAGTTCTATTTTTAATTATGTCTTACAGAACCAAGAAAATAATTCCACGCAGAAAAACCTCCTCGTTTTTGGAGCTGTCCCACACGTGTCCTTAATTCACTTTATCATCCGGTCCTGCGCGACAGGGCGTGTTTTTTATGACGAAGAATTTGACTGGTCTGACCCCACCTACTACGTGACTCTGGGATCGAAAGCGCATTGGGTTCTGACTTCCGATCCGTCCTCCGGCCTCGTCGCGTATCGTCCGTCGTCCGTTATCTTCCAACTTCTCTTCAAATTTAAGGTGGTACATTTTGTAAAGTTAATTGGTTTACTAATTAATTATTTTATGAATTTACTTGGACCGTAAATTACTTATGGATAAAGATTATTAGTTAATTAATTAATTGACTTTAGGTTCTCGGAGAATTCCCTCGCTCAGCTTGGATCCCCTGGTCGAACGAGTCAGTGGAAGGGAAAAGCAATAAGTTTAAGCTTCGCAACGCCTACGATCCGAATATTTGTCATCTTGTTAAAATCCAGACTAATCAGGACGTTGTTAACCGTGTGGGGCGGGACCACCTCGTCCACCTCTGGTACTTTGTGAGACAACACTTCTTCTCCAGGAAGAAGAGCGTCATTCCTGAATTGGAAAAGTGGGTGCCTGGCTGCGGGGCAAGGTAAATTCATAATTAATTAGCCAGCAAATAATTAATTAGTTGACTAATTAAAAATGCTGTCTTCTTTGGCAGGTTGATCCGGCAAGGATTCACGATTTACACACAGTTCGGCCAACTCACTCCCGATCAGGTGCTCGATCTTTATTTGGAGTTCAGTAGTTGGCCCGAGTTACAAGGATCCTCATTTTCCTCGGCGGTGGAGAAATTCCAGGCCAGACTGGACCTACACGACGACGAAGTACACTGATTTTTCCTCTCAGCCTAAAATAGTCCTCAAGTTAAGATAACAAAGTCACGGTGAGTGCATATACTTTTAAAGTGGAGATGGTTTAACACTAAAATTAATAATTTTGTCATTTATTAGATGGTAGCAAAAGACAGAGTCAAAAAGAAACGCCCCACCCTACCCCTTCCCCCTGATGAGGATGAAGAAGAAGCTGCCACCAGCAGTAGTGTCGACGTCAAACCAAAAATTGTGCAAGATCCAGTCAAAGCTTCATACGATGCGTTCGTTGCTCTTCCAATAAAAACTATACAGGTACAAAAGTAGCAAAGAGGAGAAAACACGCAGTAAATTTGCGCTGAGATACTTCCATTGCTAGTCACGTTGTAAATTTCATAAATTTTATAAAAGTTTAGCATCTCTATTTCAAATGTTTCAGTCAACCTCATAAAATCTACACTATTTATAAAATTACTCTATATTTCATTTATGTTACAATTTTTCCAGGAAAAATGGAAACTCGTCCCCGCCTTTCTCGAAGCGAAAGGCCTGGTAAAACAGCACATCGACTCTTTCAACTATTTTATCAACGTTGACATCAAGAAGATCATCATGTCGAATGCTCGCGTCGTTTGTGACGTGGATCCGTCCTTTTACCTGAAATACTTGAACGTGTACATCGGTCTGCCCGATGTTGAGGAGGGTTTCAACATATCCAAACCAACGACACCTCACGAATGCCGACTTCGTGACATCACCTACTCCGCCCCCATCACGGTCGATATTGAGTACATCCGCGGAACGCAGAGAGTCCTTCGGAGCGGTTTGCCGATTGGGAGGTGAGATTGAGAACAAAATTTCAGTAGTTATCAAGTCGTACGTTAACATTGTCTCTAATATAATTATTTATTAGGATGCCGATCATGCTGCGTTCCTCGAATTGCATCCTAAATGAGAAATCTAATGCGGAATTGTCGAAATTAAACGAATGTCCGTACGACCCGGGCGGTTATTTTGTTGTGCGAGGAACGGAAAAAGTAATCCTGATTCAGGAGCAGTTATCCAAAAATAGGATAATTGTCGAGGAGGATAGAAAAGGCGAGGTCACGGCGCAGGTACGTATATAGCAAAATATGACCTCAAGCTCGATACACCGTTAAAATCTGGCAGAGTCACATATATACTCCGTACTGGTATTGATTTGGTAATAACTCTCTATCGGATGGGTAGTAGTTTGTTTGTGAGTGGTAATTTTTCATTACTAAACCGTAATGCCCGTTATTACCAGTACACTTAGGACTATGTACTCGGGTCAGTAATGATGTATACCAGTTTTCTAATAGTGTATTGACCTCTCTCGCTCTCTTGTAGGTGACGAGTAGCACGCATGAGAAGAAATCGAGGACGAACATCGCCATAAAACATGGGCGATTCTACCTCCGTCACAACACATTGCAGGAGGACATTCCCGTGACCGTGATTTTACGCGCCATGGGGATCGAGTCAGACCAAGAGATCGTACAGCTTATCGGTCCTGAAGACTATATCATTGAGTCACTCGTCGCCACGATTGAGGAGACGCAAAAGCTGAACATTCACACGCAGGAACAGGCCGTGAAATATTTGGGGACAAAATTGAGACAGAGACGGTTCGGCCCTCCGCTCGGTGAGGGGAAAAATAATTAATAACTAATTGAGCTTTGAGGATTATAAACTATGTCAATTTTGGGAAATGCCTTTCGACACCTCACAAACACAACTTTACAACGTTTGCATAGTTAGGCGTACTCAGGACAACCTCTTATTTAATATAGTAACTCATTTAGCAAATTTGCAAAAACAATGGGACTCACAGAAGGTGATTTCACAAAGCTGTAAAACAGCCGTATTGTGATATAGTTTTCATGGATTTCTGTAATTTCTATGGCGGGGATGTGTTAACGAAATAATTTTAGGAAATTAAATCATGTCAAGTTAGCTGCTGGGTAAATTTGGAAATAGAAATCCGATAGTTTTCCAGCAAAAGTTTTGCGAAATCTTGGAAATTTTGCAAAACTTGGCAAGCTACGTTGTTACGCTCAATTTGCTACGGTCGTCATTGATTGAAATGGGTTGCCTCAATTTTTGTTTAAACAGTTTTTACATTTTCAGGATTCGTAGCGAAAAAGAAGTCCGTGGAGGACGAAGTGAAAGACTTGTTGGCGACCACAATTCTACCGAACGTTCCCGTGGTGGAGTTCAACTTCAAGTTGAAAGCCATGTACACAGCGATGATGGTTCGAAGGGTGATCCAAGCTCAGTCCGACCCCTCAATGATTGACGACAGGGATTATTATGGAAATAAAAGGATGGAGTTGGCCGGCTCCCTTCTCGCCCTCCTCTTTGAAGATCTGTTCAAAAAGTTCAATTGGGAGGTGAGAAGAAATTTGTGGAAATTTTGACACGTTTCAATAATTGTGTGGTTTAAATTTGTAATCTGGTTGACCCTTAGCTGAAAACCATAGCGGAAAAGAACATCCCAAAAGTGAAGGCTGCCGTGTTCGACGTGGTGACACACATGCGACAAGACCAGATCACGAATGGACTGGAGAACGCGATTTCTACCGTAATTAATTTTTAAATAAAATACAATTAGACAATGGTCTTGGTAGCATTGTAAAATCCAAACATTCTGTAAACTTTTACACAAATTTTACTCATATTTCGAAGGAAAATTAGACTCCAAATTGTTCTAAACTTGCTTAGGTCAAGTGTGTCTCCTTATTTTGTAAAAGTTTGTAAATTTGTTTTACAAAACGCACCGATTTTTCAAGTTATCAATGACGGTGTGAATCTTGATAAAAATCTGCCCATTTTTACAACTATTTCCATCGTTTATTAGGGAAACTGGACTATCAAACGTTTCAGGATGGAGCGGATGGGTGTGACGCAAGTCCTTTCTCGCCTCTCGTACATTTCCTGCTTGGGAATGATGACCCGGGTCAATTCGCAGTTTGAAAAGACGCGGAAAGTGTCTGGACCAAGATCCCTGCAAGCTTCGCAGTGGGGAATGATGTGTCCCGCGGACACCCCGGAAGGCGAGGTACCAATTTTGCACTGAATTCTGCAAGTTTAGCGTAGGACTCGATCTCGATGAGTCGCCAAAATCACCAAAATCGTTAAAAGCAGCACATTTTTTATCATTTCTCGGCTCTGGGAATTTATTTTAAAATTCTGGATGACAAATTTATACTCAGTAAGTTGAGTTTTTTAAGCCAGCTTCGATGAGTTCCAATTTTCCTAAACTTTAGATCACCTCCTCCAAAAACTGTAAAAATCTGGAGTGTATATCTTTAGAAAAATTGCCACCTCCCTGCTCTACAAACTTGTCCAGAATTTTAAAGTAAATTCCAAGAGCAGAGAATGATTAAAACGCTCTGATTTTAACAATTTTGGTGATGAGTCATCAAGTCCTACGTTAACGTACAACGATATTAGCAAATCTGAAATTTATCTGGATTTATTTTACGAAATTCAATTAATACGAAATTGCAGACTTAATTCCTCCTTAACTTTGATAAGTAAATCGTAATTATCACTTTAGGCGTGCGGCCTGGTAAAAAATCTATCTCTGATGACCCACATTACTACGGAAGTGGAGGAGGAGCCGATAGTTCGCCTCATCTTTAACCTTGGCGTGGAGGATGTGATGCTCATGTCGGGCGAGGAATGTCACGACCCATCCTGTTTCGTCGTCTTTTTAAATGGAGGGATTGTCGGAATCGTTCAAAACCATACTCGCTTTATCTACACGTTTCGAAATTTGCGAAGACTCGGCTATATTTCCGGTTTTGTCAGCATCTACCCCGACCTGAAACAAAGAGCAATCTACATAAGTTCCGACATGGGGAGGTTGTGCAGGTTGGATAACTAGACATCTAAATAATTAATTAGTTAATTAGTCAATCTGTTTAATTGACTTCTCTCTGCAGACCGTACGTCATCGTGCTTGCTGGAAAACCGCTGCTGACGAAGAAACACATTGCCGAGTTGAAGAAAGGACTCCGCTCCTTTGATGACTTCCTGACCGAGGGGATCGTCGAATACTTGGACGTGAACGAGGAGAACGACTCCTTCATCGCCATGTACGAACATTTAATTCAAAAGGACACGACTCATTTGGAGATCGAACCCTTCACCCTGCTCGGCGCTTGTGCAGGCCTCGTCCCGTATCCGCATCATAACCAGAGTCCTCGAAACACTTATCAGTGTGCTATGGGAAAACAGGCGATGGGTGAGTTTAAACTCCGTCATGGATTTTTATTGGAAAACGGAATTTTTATTTCTGTTTTTTTATGAAAAAATGTCCTCCAAATTTTATTATCTCAGGGTTTTGCCTACGAAATGTCCTCCAAATTTTCCTATCTAGGGTTTTCTCCTGAAAAATGTCCTTTAAATCCCCCCTTTTCTTTTTATTTTAAGAAATACTGAGTAACAGAGTTCTCATATTTGTTTGTTCAGGAACGATCGGTCTGAACCAGAAGAACCGGATTGACACGCTGATGTACAACCTGGTCTACCCGCAGAAACCCATGGTAAAGTCGAGAACGATCGAACTGATAAATTTCGAACAGCTTCCGGCCGGTCAGAATGCCATCATTTGTGTTATGAGCTACTCCGGATATGACATCGAGGACGCCCTCATTCTCAACCGGTCGTCTCTCGATCGAGGTTATGGGCGTTGTTTGGGTGAGACTGAAAACTAGTTAGGAGGTTAAAGGTCACCATTATTTCAACGACAATTGTACATTGTTAATTTACAGTCTATCGAAATGCAAAGTGTACCCTGAAGCGGTACGCGAATCAAAGTTTTGATCGCGTCATGGGGCCCGTGGTTGATGCCACGTCGAAAAAACCGATCTGGCGGCACGAGTGGCTCGACGGGGATGGGATTGCGCTCCCAGGGTCGCACATCCAGAATAAGCAGGTGAGTGAGAGTCAAGGGTTGAATTCAGTGGGTGGCGGCGGAAGTGTGGGGGTAGAGGAGCAATGTTCGGATCATCTGCCCATATTATACTAACCCCTCCCTCCCCTATCCTACAGTGTTAATGTCTCCAGATGTCCCCACGACTTCCGCGGCCACCGGCTGAATTTAAACTGATCCCGAAACCTGACCCATATCAGAGTCATGCGTTGTAAAAGATTGAATCGTATGATTTAAGTGGGTCCGAATAGTAATTTCAAGGTGCAGAAGTGCTGTCATTTTAAGCAAAGTTGTGCTAATTATGAGAATCCGATGCACCGACAGAAAATGAATAAGTAGTTAACTATCAAACTTTGTGGTGCTTATCAACTGATTGAGATTTTGTTTGCAGGTGATGATCAACAAATCGATGCCGACCGTGACGCAAACGCCCGTCTCGAACGAAGACCCACGCAGTCATGGCGAAGAGTATAAAGAAGTGCCCATCACGTATAAAGGTTCCGTCCCCTCCTACGTGGAAAAGGTCATGATTTCCTCGAACAATGAGGACGCCCACATCTTCAAATTGCTCCTCCGTCAAACCAGACGGCCCGAGTTGGGGGATAAATTTAGCAGTCGGCACGGTCAGAAGGGTGTGACAGGTGGGTGGATATTAAATTGATTGTGGTGGGATGATTGTTTAAAAACGTGTGGCATGTTCAGGTCTCATCGTGCAACAGGAAGACATGCCTTTCAACGATAGAGGAATTTGTCCCGACGTGATCATGAACCCGCACGGTTTCCCGTCTCGTATGACGGTTGGAAAATTGATCGAGCTACTGGCAGGAAAGGCTGGCTTGTTGGATGGCTGTTTTCACTATGGGACAGGTATGAGTTGACAGGCTTTTAAAGTTAATTTTTGAAATTGAGACGCATTTTGTATGTTATTTTTAGCATTCGGCGGATCTAAAGTGACCGACGTGTGTGAAGACTTGGTCCGTCACGGGTACAACTATCAAGGGAAGGACTTTTTCTACTCCGGTATCACAGGCGAACCACTCGTCGGCTACATTTACTCGGGACCTGTAAGACCATTGATCATAAATCGGGTTATCCCAAAACTGATCATCCTCTGTTTAGGTCTACTATCAAAAACTGAAGCACATGGTGCTGGACAAGATGCACGCGCGTGCCCGTGGTCCCCGCGCGGTACTTACCCGTCAACCAACAGAGGGTCGTTCGAGGGAGGGAGGCCTCCGTCTGGGCGAGATGGAGCGCGATTGTCTGATCGGTTACGGGGCGTCGATGCTCCTTCTCGAACGGCTCATGCTGTCCAGTGATGTCTTCGAGGTGGATGTTTGCAATAAGTGCGGGATTATGGGCTACTCGGGATGGTAAGGTTTTTGAGACATCAAATTAAATAATTTCATGGTTTAATATTATTTGATTTTTTTAGGTGTCACGGATGCAAATCTTCTCTTGACGTGTACACGATAAAGATTCCGTACGCGTGCAAACTTCTCTTTCAAGAATTGCAGTCTATGAACATCATTCCGCGTATGCAGTTGACCAAAATGGGAGTGGATTGACGTTGAGAAAAAGACTAATTAGATAGTAAATTATTGACGTTTAGTTTTCAAATAATTATACGATTGTTCTCTTTCTAATACAAAAATGTGGTTGCTGAACGAATAAAAATGGTGGTAATACTGAATAAAGAACATGAAAAGTAAAAGGAGAGTTTTCAATTATTACTTTTGGTATTTACAAAAATTATTGACTTGGTCATGTAAAGTAAGATTTGAGCTTGTTTTGCATCACTTGAGTAACGAATAAGAATTAAATTCGTCACATAAACAAACACTCAGACTTTTATCATCTCATCATGTTGTGCTGTTGTTGAATCCGATTTTATCCGCAGTTATTTATTTAACAACTTTTAAACCGTGTTCATTGAATGTAGCGTAGATCTTAGCAACAAGTTAGTTGCTTAATCCACACACATATTTCATATGAATTTATGTATGATTATCATTTAACGTCCGCATTGGGATTGGGAGATCGTATCATTTCCTAATGTCATATTAATTTAATTTATGATCTATTGACACCATCGTCAGCATATCTAGTTTAATTATGTACTATCAATAAATGGAGGGCAATCTTAATTTTTGTGCTTATTAACGAACAGAATATAATTTTTCTTAATTGTAATTAAAGTATGCTACATATGTCTACATCCATGTATTTGTTATATAATATGACCGAGTGTACATATAAATAATAAAATAATGGAACGGATATTTAAATAATTAAAAAATAACACATTATAAATAACTGACCTCTCCTAATCACGATCCATAACCACGATCAACATTTAAAATGTTTGGCAAGTCCTTAAATAACCAATAAAGAAAGGAATTTGCATACATGGAAGAGTCCTGTGTTTCGTTTCTTGGGATTTTCTAAATTCCTTGCATTGCAAAGCTTGAAATACGAGGTGCAAGAAACTGCAAGAAAGTGTGCACGAAACATGGGCCATCTAGACAGAGCCTAAGTGAGTAGCTGCGGGATGGGTACTTTCCCCAGGGCCGGGCCCCGAAGGGGCCGGGCCATTCGGGCTTACTTAAAAATTTGCATAAAAAAATTATAATTTGTTTTAATAGCTTGGCCACATCTAGTTTTAGCGAATTCCTGTTAGGTTACAAGTTCCACGAACAACGAAGTTTTCGGGAAACAGCCCACTTCTCAATTTTGGCATTCTTACTTATTTAGCAATTGTCGTGTTTATTTATTATTCTTGACGCTTGTTAAAGTGCATGTACAGTACGTGAATCGGAATCAGAGCTCCACGTCGGTGAAATATCGGCCGCAGCCGAAATTTTTACTCTTAATTCTCAGTCAATGATTGTAACAAATATATTTATTAACTTTTCGATATGAAATATCAAGCCGTTACTCAAATATTGAACGGATCATTTTTAATTTGTTCAATGACCACAATAAGCAATTGAGCTCCACGCCGCCGATTTTTCGCCGGCGCGCCGCCGCCGCATAAGTGCCGGCGCCCCGCCGAGAAAAAGATATTCCATACAATTAAAACAAGTTAAAACGATCAAAGAGGTCGAAATTTTGGTTTTAACGGTTTCAATTGTGATTGACATTGAGAAAATGAATAGTTTTTTTCCAATACGCATTCTTAATTAGAGATGTTTTCGAGCAGTTCAAATTTTGATGCCACTTAAAGAATCGGTATATAACGTATATGTATATTTAAATTCTGATATTTTAGGTATATACAAATTGAGTACATAAATACCTCACGCTTCGAAAATACTGATTCTTTGAGAATCTTATACCTAGGTATTTTGTTTACATTTACATTTCTTACATTAATCTTACATTTAAGTCATGCGCTTTTTTAAAGCTGGAAAAATTTCAAAAATTCCATTTTATGAAAAATTAACCAAACCTTTAAATTTTTGAAGTTCCGCAGTTACATGGCTATTAAGGCCAATGGGTTTAGTTGAGAAATATATTTGAAATTCTGTAAAGCAGGAAACTCGAATTAACACAAATTAAAAAAATGGATCGGCTTATTTTTTCGTTAAATTAATTAAAATTAGTACGCGAAATACATTACTATGTCATAGAAACCTAAATAAAGAGGTCAGTTATGATTACTGACTGATAAACAGATGCAAAAATAGCGGCTCGCCGTAGCGCGCCGCAGCTGGGTTCCACACGGCGCGCCGCCGCAGCCGACGGTTTTCACAACGCACGCCGCCGCCGAGGATTTTTCAACGGCGTGGAGCTCTGATAAGCAGCCCCATATTTTTAACTGGTGACAATGGGAGAGTTGTGCTGCGTCACAGAATTTTAAAAACATTTCTCCACCAAAACCATTCGGATTTTCGAATGTTGGAGCAACTTCAAAAATTACGAAGTTGAATTTTTCAAGCTAAGTAGAAATTTCCAGGCTAAATTTTTTCGATATGCACTTTCAAAATTGTTTTTTGTTTTTACATGTTTCTGAGTTTAGAAACATCCCAAGACTGAGGATTAGCCTTATTTTCAATTCCCAAACAAAGTGCAACATATAAATTCCTTCGACCATCAGGTATGCAATTTGAGGTTTGTACGAAACTGTCTTTTTAATCTCATCAAGCTTCGAAAAGAATTTAGGAAAGCCGAAAATTTGTCTGGAGGTTTGAATGATTTAAAAATTACTCTGCACGGTGAACTTCGGTTGTAAAAAAAATTAACGGATTTGCTGATTTTCATGTGGTATGTAATATAAAATCGTTCCGATTAAAATCTGCGAGGAATACAACCCCTACATTTTTACTTCGCGACGGTATGCTGAGCAAATGTATACACCAAAATTGTTTTGATTAGGATACGCCACAGCGAAAAATATTCTTGCTCTCAACCACAAATAAATACGTAAACCGTCAAACTTCAAATTTTAGCATTTTTGACATTTGTCTGCGTAATTTGTCTCGGCACAATTTAAGGACGAACGCATAATTTCATCTCATCAGAGGATAATTTCTAAACGAAACGAAATCGCTGTTCTGTGCAGTAAAATTATCTATTGCCATTTATTATTTATTATTATTTAGAAAGTACTATTATCATTTGATCTAATCAAGATGGCGTTGCTTTAAAAATATTTAATGATATATTTTACTTCGACTCGAGAGTAAAATTCACACAAACCATCGAAATCGAGGGTACAAATCCAATCCGCATCGTTTATATGAAATAAATTTTCCCCGGCAGCGTGCCGAGAAATTTGCGCCGGGGCCGCGCCAACGATTTTTCCCGGTGGTGGCCGCACCAAAAATCTGGTCGGCGTCTTTGGCCCACTAGCGAAAATTGGCGGCGTGGAGCTCTGATCGGAATTTTTTTATGCCCAGGGCCGGGCCTGGCTAGCTTAGCCTCTGCATCTAGACACCCGCCGTATGAAGCGTTGGGGGCGTAGTTTCTTGCGCTTTGCATTTCTTGCAGGTCAAAATAATTGCAAGGAACCACTTTCTTGCCGTTATTTCTTACAAGTGGTCACTTACACCCGAAACACTGGGAGAGTCGTTGTCAAGGTCTGTTTTTACTTGGCCAACAATTTTTTAGGCATTATTGATATACCATCTTGGACTAAAACATGATGACGTTTACGAGGTACTTCTTTTAGGAGGAAAAAAGTCAATAAAATGGGAGGCATTTCGGCACCGTGATCTCATTTCACTTCTGCACTGCAAAGTCCAATCTTTAAACTTTGATTAATTCTAACTTGAGATTTTGTCCAGTTTTGTTTCTGAGTGGTGATATGACGTGGTTCGGTTTAATGGTGGTGGGTGTAACGGCCCTGCTTGGACTGTCGGCGTGTCAGGCTGCTGTTGTTCATCACGGCAGAAGAAGTGAACACTTTGTCCCCAGAAATCCACGGGTAAGTGAAACAAGAAATGGTGAAAAATTGGGGTAAAAATTCAAATTACAACTTTTTTAAGCTTTGTTAGTTAAAATGTTTTATAGTTAGTTAAAACTGTACAGAAAAATAGAAATAATTTTTCTCGTAAGTTTCTAAATCAGTTGTACATTTCCTTATATTTTTTTACGATTTCTGGAAATTTTCCCATCATTTTTTACAATTAGTTTAAACTATACAGAAAAATAGCAATAATTTTTCTCGTAGATATCTACTTCACTTTCTTTGTATATTTCCTAACATGTTAAAAATTTCTGAAAATCTTCCCATCATTTTAGAAACGTAACGTGAAGCACAACATTAAACGTGACACTTTTTGTGTAGAAAAATGCAGGAATTTCTGATAATAATTGTGTATTTCTTCAATAGGAAACTGTTCTCTCGTATCCAGAGTGGTTGTCGTATTTGGCCGTCTCATCTTCCCCAAAAGGAGTGGATTTCAGCCAGAATTATGCGTCTCAATCTGCCCCCTCAATCCTGCCGAAGGACTTGTACCCGACAAATTACTTGTCTCAACTTCCCGAATTTTTCCACAATCAACAACCTTTCAACGATTATCATTACGACAGCCCTTATCTAAAATCTCCATACGTGACCGACCACTCCAGTGAGACTGCTGTTTACAAAACCATGTAATTTTTTCACTGCTATGATAAGATTTATAGAAAATATTTCCAGATTTTTACTCACGTTTCACTTGATTTTTTATAACTTTTACTCAATTTCATGCAGTGCTGACTGTTTACATAAACTTCAACTTGGGGTAAGTTATGGAAGAAAAAAATCATGCAAATTCGACACCATGTAAGTTATTTGTCTTGATTAAATTGCAGGCTGTCGACCAATTTGAGACATTTGCAAAGACTGGAGGTTACCAGGAATCTGAGTAAGCTTAAAATTTATCGATCGACTTTTTACTGAGATATTTGAAAGATTTTTTGGTTATCGTAGATTAAATAATGGAAAACTTGCTACGTATGCCACCCCCACTTTGGTAAGTGGTTTAGTCTCACTTTACGATAGATGTCTCAATTTCCCCTCTTTTGATTTCGTTTTGTATGTATGTATTCAGAGCAAAAAAGTTGAAAAACTTGACCAAATACGAAGTGGTGAGTATAAAAATGCTGTTTCTGATAAGGTGAAAAGTCGTGCTGGACAGACAATGGATCAAATGAAGTAAGTTCTTTTAACTCATAAGTAAATCTGAATTTTTGTCACCTTTTATTAACGTAGGACTCCATGACTCGTCGCCAAAATCGTCAAAATTAGCACATTTTTAATCATTTCTCGACTCTGGAAATTTATTTTAAAATTCTGGACAACCAATTTGTAGTCAGTAAGTAAATTAACGGAATGGTCGTGAGTTTTTTCAGTCAGTTTCGATGGGTTCCAATTTTTCTGAAGAATTCTTAAAATTGAGATCTCCTTCAAAAACTGGAAAAGTGTGGAGTTTATATGTTTTTCAATTGGCAACGACCTGTTCCACAAATTTGTCGTCCAGAATTTTAAAATAAATTCTCAGAGCCGAGAAATGATTAAAAATGTGCTGATTTTGACGATAAGCCGTTTAGTCCTACGTTAACATGACTCACTAATTTTCCCGCTGCATCGCCTCATGTCACATGTACGCGTTACAAGTTCGCAAAAACGCTCGGTTCCTCTTGTAAACCGAGCGCTTTCGCCAACTTCTGGCGTCCATAACGCTCTGAATTTTTCCGCATCTGCGCAAGTGTCGCACTAAATGTTGCTTCTAAAGAGTTTGTCTTTCAAACTAATATGGCCCAAAAATAATCTGGGTTGAATATGGTTTGTGCCCCAATTGTAAGCCAAAAAAAGTTACATGAATGATTGAAAGACTAATTAGTAATGCATTTGAGATTTAAAAAATTGGCTTTGTAATTGTCACACCGTTTTTATGTTACAAGTTTTCAAATATTTACATACAGGAAAAATAGGGATGAAGAGCGCGTGAAGGCCGTATTAGCTGCCGCTGAGGAGTCGAAGGGCATTTTGGTTATGCATAATGATAATCAGCTAGTGTATGCACAATTATAAAATTAAAGAAACCTCCAAATATTCGATAGGGTTAACATTTATAGCGTAACTTTACTTATTTAACAGGGGACGAAGTGGAGCTCGTGATGCCGCTATAAGCGTATAATTTATTACATAATTTCGATAAGAAATGCTTGTCCAACGTGTCAATTTTGTCTCCTTGGCAGGACGAACTGAGAAACTTAATAGAAGCTGGGTTCATGCTGCCACATGCTAGTCCTAGTCGTATCATCGACCCGATTGAATTTGGGTATGAACAATTATAAAAACCAGAGGGCGGATATAGATTTACGAAAAATAGCTGAAATACGTACTTAATATTTACGAAAAAAACGATAAAATAATTTTTTTAGATTGTATTTTGAATATATTTAATGGCCAAGATTTTTTTGTGACCCAATTCCTTTGCGCAAATGAAAATTCGTCTCACACCGTAGAAATATGTACAAAGTATGTATTTTTGAAAAATATTTAAAACATTTACATATTTTTCAAAAAATAGCTTAAATATTGAAATGTCTGAAAACCTACAAGTGGCTGACAATATGTAAGAATATTTTGAAATTTGTGTGCTCTATAAGAGTGTCAGGAAAGACACAAAGTTTGACCGTTGATCGGTATCAAAGGAAAAATTGAACATAAATGCATGTCCGCCCTCTGCAATAACACGCCGAAATATTCCATTGGGTTAACATTTATAGCCTAACTTTACCTATTTCATGACAGTGGGCGAGCTGGTAAACAGAGCATTATTGATTCGCTTGTAAGTCTATTTATGCAAATGTATACATATTTTGGTAAGAAACTTTAGTCCAGCGTGTCAATTTTGTCCGTAGAAAGCCGGGGGATATGTAACCCAGGGGGAAGCTGATCGGATCAAGGTCGACAAATTCGGCGATATCACGAGGGACCTTCTTGGGTATGCACGATTATAAAATTGGGAAATGTAGCAAAATATTCCATTGCGTTAAGGAGAAACAAACCTGAAGGGATAAGTTGTGCATTGTATAATTAGCAATCGATTTAATATTTTTAAATTCCTGAAACTAATTTAATTTTGACAGGAGAAACGCAGCACAAGGTCGTGTTTCCAGCGACATCGGTGTAAGCATTTTTTACCATTTTTTACCACGTGGCGCAACGTTACTTCTTGTTCTTGTCTACACTTCCGCAGGGCAGGGCAAGCATAGCCCTCATCGTTGACACAAATGATCTGTAAGTTTTTATTCAATGACATTGCGTCGATTTCAATAATTGTTTCGCATGCCCAACGTAGTGAGACGTATTTTTATTAGATGTCGAATAGTTATCTTAGAGAAAGTTATCTTTGCATGTATCTATTCAGTCTTGGTTTAATCTTATATACGTAAAATGTGTCGCTAAATTAGAAATTAGTGCGGACTTGAATCATGTCTAGTCCCGAGGACAAATTTGAACGGCTTTTCTGTAGGAATTTGGCCCAATTTTCTCCAGAAAAAGTTTGTCGTAACGATTTGTGTAGAAAATTATAAACTAGAATTATGCACCAACGGTTCTGCAGAATAAAAGAATAGCAATTTTCTCCAGGATTATGTAAAAAAAAATGCAATATATAATACGCACCGAGCTTTTGTCAATACTGCAAAATTCGACAGATGACAGAGTGATTTCTACTCGGGTAATTAAACCCGCTATTTACTTTTTTTGATGATAAGCTGTATGTCTCAATTGTTGTATACCTATTTATAAACGCATACTTTAATTATTTTACAGTTTGCAAGGCCTGGATTTCTCTACGGTAAAGCACATAATTATACATTTTCTTTTATCTCCTCGTTTCGACGGTCTCAAATCTCAATATTTGTCTGCTTTCAATCAAGGATCTGTAGGTCTAGGGGTCCTTCTCTCCCAACTATGATGACCCTCAACAAGGCCTACCATCATCCAACAACAACATAAATTATACGCAAAATAAATAAGTCACTTACCATTTTTTGAAAATTTAATCAGCAAAATTCTTTTGCTTTACATTTTTATGTATATAGGCATTTAGCAAGTTTATAAATGCTAGGATTAGTAGCATGAAAAACATCCCATCATTTGGCAAGAAAATAAAATTAATTTTAGCTGTAAATATTATAAATCACTAATTGTAAGTTTAACATGAAAACAAAATTCGTAATGTTTGGATAATTTTTTCATGTAGTTTGTAAATTCCCACTTTACATATTCCATCAAGGTAATAAATGTAATAAAATGACGCAGAAATTCAAGGGGTACACACAAATGTGTAATTTTTCATGACTAACAATGTAATTTAATTCATTGGGAACAAATATGTGCAAAAAGTATTCTGCTTCCAAACATGTAAAGTTAGTCTCCATTTAAGAATATTTATTGTCGTGGCAAGGTCCAAAGAGAGAGACAGAGAGCACACGGTATTTTCAAGTCAATATCAATAATTCAAGGATAAATTTCATACTTAAATCATTAACAATGTCAATTTAAAGAATTCTAACTAAATCCTAAATTTACCTGGCACAAATATTAATTAAATACAGTTCCGAGCATCACAAAATATTAAATTAGGCCTTCACAATTTGTCAGGGAATGTAATAAATTGTTCACACATAATTAAATGGCAAGCTCAATATTTCCAGGAAATAAATAAAACTAGACAGCACCATGTCATCGAGTCATGAATGAATGAAGCGTTCTTAAACTTTTTGAAACTGGGCTAAAAACTTTTTCACTTCGGGCCAAATGACGTTTGACTCTGTTCCAGAGAATTCGATGAGCAATTTCTTGTCCCGGTAAAATTTTAGGACAGGGTCTACCATCGATTGGTAAACTTCTAATCGTTTCCTGACAGATTCTGGTTTATCGTCGTCTCTCTGGTCGAGAGGTTCGTTGGTCACGTCGTCCTTAAACTGGAAGGGGAACGAATTTAATGAGTAATCAAGCAAATTCAGAGGAAACTAACAAACTAAATTACCGGGACTTTAGGAGGATTAAAATCCAAGTTGTACACCCTACCGCTTGCAATGTGCACCCATCGGGACTTGATACGGTCGATTATCGTGGCGAAGGGGACGTTAAGATAAATCGTTACGTTTGGGGCTGATGTTTTATGCAGTCGTTCGGTTTGTTGTAAACTGTAAAGTGGAAGAAGATACTCTTTTTTACTGTACAAATTACCCGTTACGAGTGTTTACGCTAATTTTTAAACTATGCAAGTTTTGGGGAATGAAGTTTACAAATTAAGAAATAAACAGAGCTGAATAAAATATATTCTGTTTATGGGGTGAGGTTGCGTTACAGATTTTTAGTAAACCTATTGACAAAGTTATTACAAAGCTAGGCGTGAAATATATGTCGTCTGCCTTCTCTCACCTGCGAGGATAACCTGAATAATCACAATAATTAGTTAGTTCGGTGTTATGCAAAATTAAAAAAATGTCTATTACCATCAAGCAACCAGCCGGAAGGTGATTTACTCGATTTTGTCTCATGTTCCATCAGCGGAGCTAACAATTCGAACGGGACCAACTGACCAGAAGTGACTATGGGGGCGATTTTGTTGCCAAAATCTAGAATAATTAATTAATTCATCAAACATTTAAACTAACCAAAAGGTGACTTATGTTATTAATCGATTCTTGATATTGATCTACCAACCGGTCTTCTTTTGTATGTGCGACCTGAGTATGTCCCCACTGGAGAGATGATCCAATTGGAAATCTTTCACAATTCGAGATGAAATCGTCCCCTTTCCTGAACCTGGTGGACTGGAGGATACGCTTGATAAGCAATTTATCCCTAAATCAACACTTTATCCAAGTTTCTTACCCGATTATGACTGCCTCGATCCGTTTCTGGGATAGGGAATGTCTCGCGCAACTAAACTTGCGGTGGGATATGGACCCGATAAGGCCGACATCATGATAAGATCCCAACCTACGAGAGAAAAATGAAATAGATCAAAATAACTGAAGTTTAGCCAATTTTTAAACACGCAAATCAGCACCAAACTCACCGAAAATTTCGAACAAGCTGCATTTTTCTCTGAACTCCGTAGTTTGCTTACTGACAAAACTGACTATTTAATTGTTATAAAAATTTGAGAATAAATTTCCAATGGAAATTTTCCATCTAAATCTACTACCTACAAAAAGTACTCGAGTAAGTATTTTGTCAGGATGAGATTTGCCGTGCCCTCGTCCTCGTCTCGATGACACGGATCTCATCCATGATGACGATGAATTTTGTGTTGACGAAAAACACTGCAGCCTAATATTTACCCCCAACCAGGTTGACAACGATGTGTCAGTGTCCAAAATAAACACGATTAACGTAAAAGTAAGTAAAAGACGTAAACAGTTTGAGTAAAAAACACCCACATTGAAAGACAGGATAGTAAAGAGGTTTGTATTTCATCTCATTTCATTTTATGGTTCAATAAGTTTTGGGTACAAATAACTAAAATATCCGATTTTTTTTATATTTTTAAGGAATTGATAAAGACAATTTTGATTTGGTGAAATTATTGAAGTTGGAAATTGAAAATGACGAGCAAAATGTCGCTGGAACCGCTCCGATCGTTGGATGACTTTCTCTTGACGAGTGCCAGATTCCAGGTCCCGACCGTGGGGGATTTGGACAGATGGAATAAACGTGTCCAAGAAAATCTCATCTATTACCAGACAAATTATTTGCTTGCTGCTACCATCATTTTTCTCATTGTGGGGTGAGCAAGACTTAAAAAATGATTAATCTATATACAGAATGAACTCGTTAATAACGTTCAAATCTGGAGATTAAACCGAACCTCTCATTTTTTATGACGTCTCGATCAATTAAAGTTAATTTAATCATGGGGTTCCTTTCCCCTAAATCCAACAGATTAATACTTCTTTCCCCCATGACATAGGACGGAATTTATAAAAAATAAATATGCTAACTGTATATTTTAGAGTGATGCACCCGGCCGACATGCTCGTGGGAATTCTAGCCTTCGCCGGAGCTTATCTTGGTTGCAACTACGTTCTCAAAAACCAAGCGATTATCACCGACTTCAAGAAGAATCACCCCGTCGTGACATTGGTCGGAGTGTGCGGATTGGGATACATGGTCACGTCCTTGATCTCGTCCGTGCTCGTATTTTCCTTTGGAATCCTGTTGCCAATTGTGGGTAAGTATTATCGAATTTTGGCAAGTTTGATTAAGAAATTATAAATTTCCACGTTTTTTTAAATTTAAATTTCCATATATCAGTCAAATTTATGAAGAAATGTACTCTCCTTTTCAGTTGTCTTCATCCATGCATCTCTTCGCCTACGAGACACAAAGAACAAGTTGTCCAACCTGAAGGAGAAGCTGCACTTGAAACAGACGCCGATGGGCATGCTTCTGGAAGAGTTGGGAATGTCCTTTGAAGGATTTGCGGATTAAAAAAGCGAGCTAAATGACCGGAAGGAACGACCCAAACAATAAATAAAAGTCAAAACTTGTTCTCCTTTAAGAATTTTATGACCCAATTCATGCCAAGTTTTGTAACCGTGTAAACTTTGTAAAGAAAAAAGTAATCCTAAAAATTTGCACGGTTACGAAGCTCGTGGCTTTAACAATATCCTCAAGATATGTAATGCATACATAGCTATTTATAAAGTAATGGTGATAAGTGATGATTACACACTAGTCAGTCCAGTCGTTGGTCGACCAGAGCAAAGTTTTACTTATGGTGGACTGACGGTGTGTTCCATATTGATCTAATACTTGATAACCCTGTACTCCATAAGCTGACCCTTCTTCTCACCCTGCTATTTAAATTAATTTACAATGTACTTTCAATCAAATACATACAATTTAATGGTTAAGATTTAATAATACTCGTCTCATGTTTAAGAAAAATAATAAAAGTCAATAATATTCCTTCCTCATTTGTGACGATTTCTTTATTTCCCTTATTTTTAGAACGACCGTCATAAGTTATTGATATCTGCGAATCATAATAATATGCAAATTATTTATGCACCTTGGTCCGTTTGGATATGCAACCTGTAATATGAGCCCTGAACAATTTTAATGTCATGCACAAATTTACCTTTCTCCTCGTCATGATGCAAAAGTCGTCACCGTTCAAGCATTGTATTTATGCTGGCACACAGAGAAATATGAAAGTAAAGCGAGCAGAGTCAACCATAATGACTTTATTAAATAACAATTAATCGTTGTTGTTGTTAAGACTTTATTTACCTGGCAACAGAGATCAATTCGTTACACACCTTGGTTAACACTGACACAAATAGCATTATATATTTTTTAAAGCATCTAATCTAATCTAACTAGTAGAATCGAATAATAAATCGTCGTGGTAAAAACGGTACAAACAACTAGGTTTTTTTGTATTAATGTTGTACTACTGTAGAAGCCGTTCAATCGACGTGCAAAATAGGCCCGTCGATAAGCCCGTTACCCCAACATTAGTGAAGTTAGCCTCTCCTGTTCTCTCTGCAGAGTGGAGAGAAAAGGAGAGGCTAACTTCTCAGCTAAGCCACCGACCCAGCCAGCAGCGATACACTCGCCTGCTTTATATAGTTTAGAGTATTATTAATTCATGCTTACAACTTAATAATCTAAGTATGGTACTACTATAAGTTATTTTATAAATCAGAAGCTCATTAGGCTCATTAAATTAGGCAGTAATTATTATGTACTAATATATCCCATTTAATTCTCATTCACTCCTTCCGATAAAACGGATGGGCGCACCACTGGCTTCAACGATGAGTTGTAGTTGTTCTACGATTTCCGGTGCCTGAATTATTAGAAAATTGAATATGGAAAAATTTGTGCTTGTAAATTATTTTATTGAGCGAATTACCATCTCATGTATCGTAATTTCTACGCTTTTGAATGCTCCACTGTGCAAGATGACATCTTGCACAAGACTGGCAGAAAAATTAACCCTCGTGTTGTAGATGCAACGGAAGAAGAACTGGACTCTTTTAACTCCTGAAATTATTACGACCCATTATTAATATAATTAATTAGTAGAATGGAAAATAATTATTTATGATTTTAACTTAACTCCTACCTTTCAAAACGGAGATAGCTTGGAGGGCATTAATCAACAAGGCGGATTCCGGCAATCTCAAAGAAACGTTGACCCGCTTCAAATCCCACATTTGGAACGGTTCCATAAACCTCTGGATGGCGGTAGACCTCCAAACTGGTTCGCCCTCAAGAAACATCTCCGGTAGGTGCAAAGGGAAAGCAAAACATGTCAGACCCATCCTCAAATCGAATTCCTTAACAGAGGGAAACAAATTGATCATTTTCCCCCCGAATTCTTGCACCTCCCAAGAGTAGTAATCCAGGATCAACGTGACAGATTTCACTCCTCTGTGTGGGATCCACAAATTTAGATGCTTTAACAACGATGACGGCTGGAATCCGGTTCGGAGAGAGATGGATCTTAATTTTGGAAAGCGCTTCTCATTGTAAAAGTCGTGAATTTCGTAAACCTTTTCGGCATGGATGGTGAGCGAGGTAAGTCTCGACATCACGGGAACCTCCTCAGCAGGTTGGATCTGCGATGCATACAAAATATATTTAGTACTGATCAGCGACGTCGAGTATTGGGCCGACTCACGACAACCTTCCCATCTCGCAAATGTTGCGAAATTTGTCAAAACTTTACACAGCTTCCTTTACAGCAGCATTACTTTGGACCTGTTGTTTTATTCTATTAAAAAATTACTTACGAAACTCATCACCTACATCAAAAACGATAGAAATGATAGAAATCCTTGAAAACTAAAGATAAACAGGATAGCACATCAGTTTGCAGCTATGATTTCGCAAATCTATAGATTTGCAAAATCGTATCTTGTAGAGAAGCCCCTCACAACGTACATTTTTTGAGCTTGGTAAATTTCACATGAGTTGCTTTCTTGCGACGCTGAGAAGACGTTGTCGTGAGTACGCCCATGGTAAAATGCTCATATTAAATCTTTACCTGCTGCAAGGAAACATAGTCAGTCACATAATGGCACAATTCCAGCTCGATTAAGGAATCCTTAACTTGTGTCAGCATCTTGGTCACATTGAGGTGACGGTAATGCTCATCGCAACACTTAAGGAATTTAAATTTCAGCACTATAAGACTTGTGCAGGCCTCCAAGTTTGGATAGAAAGACGTCGCGACGTCCAAACTGGTCAAATTGGGCGCAGAATTGAGCCAGATTTGCAGAAGGGGTTGAAATTCTTTGCAGCCGGTGGTGCGGTCATATTGAAAGTCAGAATGAATCTGGAACTTGAGCGAGGTCAAGTTAGGTTGAGGGGGGAGCAGTTGGATAGCTTGTGGTGGAATTGAGTCGACGCTATCGGCTTTCCAGGCCCTGATGATTGCAACGTGTTGGATGTTTGTGGACCCCAACATCCTTATTCCTTTAAGGAAAGCGAGGACTAATTCCTTTTGGCCGACTAGGAATGTAATTTCTCTAGTTAGTTCGGACACACCATCTACTTGGGCGAGAGCTCTTGTAATGACGTCAGCCTTCTTATTTGTCGGAATTGACGAGTCGAACTTGTCGGAGATGAGGAGGCGCCTCATCAGCTTGTCGTTAACAGGGGTCATCTTGGCTGGTTCGGACCCCTCATAGGAAAAAAGCTTGTTGAGATGGAGAAGAGCCCTTCTTCCTAAGAAAGTGGTGCCGACGTCGGCCCACTCAGGACACACTAGACGAGAAGTTTTCAGGTCGGGGAGGCCGAGATTGGAGAAGATAAGGTCGAGTACCTGGTGCAAATTCAAAATTGGATTAAGCGGGCCAATGAATTATTAGATATTTGAAAAGCAGTTAACTAACCAAAGGATTCTGCAGGGCTTTAGACATGGCAGTGTTGAGGTCAACAGGCACTTCTTTCGAGTCTGGAATTTAATGGAGTGAATACAAAAATGAATATCTCTCGTTAATAATAAAGAAAGCTCTAATTTTTACGACAAAAATATAGATTGCAGCATTTACTAAAATTTTGAAAACTCTTACCCTCTCGTGAAGAAGCTGACCGCAACGTCATGGGGTGCCGATTTTTACTAGTCAAATCCACAACTTTCGCCATATTTGTCCTCACCTTCTGTTCCTATAACTAATAATAACATGAAATTAACACAACACCTCATTCTTAATTAAAAAAATATTTAATAATGCTGATAAATTTCTATTTACCTAAACCAAACTTGCAGAACTTTTGGAGTTAATAACTGCGAGTTTTTAACTTTAGTAAATTTTACGGTGTAACGTAAAATATAAAATAGTCTTCAATATGTATTTATTTGGATAGTTATTTAATTGGTTATCTCGTGCTTAATCATTTCTTGTTGGATTTTTCAGTATTTTTTCGTGCATTGTGGAAACGTGGAAATGTGGAAACGTGCTCTCGATTGGTTCTCAGTCCGTCCACCCGGCGCCCCCACTTTGGACTTTGTTCAATTGCATTGTGGTTTTAGTTCCATGAATTTGTGCTCATGGATTTTGCATGAATTGTATCTACGTGTTCGAATAGTTTGGATGCATTCTTACCAAAAATATAATTAAATTTAGTCAGATTAATCCGTGACTCTCTAAAGAGATTAAATTAAATTAGTAATAAAAATGCGTACATCTCTTGGTGAGGTCTTAGCGATATTTGCCCTTATACAGAGTCGCATTTATATTGGCACATGAAAAAATATGAGCGAGTAGAGTTTTACATAAAACACAATGACTTTAGTAAATAAAAATGTTCGTGATTAAAATGATAACGAAAATTGTTAGCAAACTTCTTTCAGCTGTGGTTTAACGGAGTGAATCTGCTGAGGAGGAAGTCGTCCGTTTTTCTGAAAACTTTCTCCTGTGTGTACTTTATCTGTCGTGGGGACGAGAGCTTTCTGTCCTCCGAGCAACGTTTGGTGCGTGTGGTTGACCTCCATCCTCTCCAACTGCGATGAAAATTAATAATAATGCAATCTTACCTGTGACTGGTTCTTAAAATTTGGGCGAGGGGGTGTGTCCAGAAGTAAAAAATCATTCACTCGTCAAATCCTGCGTTTTATGCTCCTCTACAATTTTCAACCGTGGTTCAACTTTTCCAGCTTTCTTCACTTGCGTCATTCTGCTCTCTTTCTCAATGCAAACTCGGTGGAAATATTTCGAATTTGTGAAATTTAAGGAACACTTTTTTGACGAGGAGCTTGCTGGTCTCCGTCTCCGTCAGAATGAGAGATGGCTTCGCTTATCTCCACAAAAAGATAAGTCTTTGACCGAATCTCGTATAGTCAGACGCAAGGAAATCATGGGACAAGCAATAAGACGAATGATGCTTATTGATCATTCAATAATTATTCAATGCAAATTGAGAAGTTTGTCCACGTCTGGGAGAAATATGTATGTGTGCGTCCACAATCCACAATCTCTGAAATTTGGTTATGAATCAGAATTTCGTTCCTATCGCCAGTTAGTACTATCTTCTTACCTTGACATTCGTATTAGAATTTTGTGGCACTTTCATTGACATAAACCATTGAAACGGAATATGAAGGAAAGCTCGACAAACTGAATTGCACATTGAGTTTGGATTTCTTAATTTTCTCATAAAGCGTGACGCATGCAAATTCAATGCAATGGAAATGAGCACCTTGATCAATCATTAATTACTCATGCGATGTAAATTGCAAACTTGTGTATGAAATATGGATGCAGAATCTCGCAAATTTAGCATATTTGTTGTCAACTTGTCATGCTCAATGTAATGCTCAATTCTTGATTTATTATTATGAATATATTGCTGAAGTATTACTGAAGGAACCGAAAATGACGGTATTATCGAAAATGCAAATTTTGTCCAATTTTGATCTCGAATTTGACACGACTTCTTGAGTCTCGCTTATCAGCTGGAGACTTAACATATTATATTAATACAATATTTTGTTGCACAAACATGCCGAAAAATATGCACATATTTCATCATCCAAAAACGACAAGAAATCCCAGGTTTTTCATCATTTTCCTAAAAATTACTTCCTCTCAGAAACTATTAGTTCATTAAATTAATGGAAAATTATCAACTTATACCAATTTTCTACAGCATTTAACTTCAAATCACATTTCCTTCAAGTTTACACTTCTCAATTAAACAGCGTGGTTGTCATCTTTAAAAGGCAAGTTTGCCAACGTACAGAGAAAGCTTATTTACACACCCATTTTTAATCCAGTTTGCTTGCATACAGAGGAAATCATACTCGTTCTCTCTGTGAGAGAAAGCAGTAGCCAAAAAAAAACTGGAAGAAATATGCGTGCAAAATCTCTCTCATTTAGTTATGAGGCCAGATTTGTAATAATTTTTCCTATTGAAGCATCGTTTAATTTCTACTCGACAGAAACAATGCCTGATTTTCTAAAAACAACGGAATTTTCCAACTGTATGAAAACTACACTGGAAATGTTTTCCAGGATTTGGCGTGACACCACCTTTCCATCCAGTTTAGGAAAAAGTGGGGGTTTCACCTTTAAAAAGAGATTTACCCAGAGAAAGCTGATTTGCACACGTATTTTTCATCCAATTTGCATACTACAGTGAAATCATATTCGGTGTAGTAGCCAAAAAAAGTGGGCATAATCCCTCCGCCAGGCTGCAAATGGGGAAGGGATACGTGAAGGATGTGATTGATTACTTATCCCCCATGATAAGGTAATATATCAAGGTCAAGTGTTTCATTTGACCTTATCAGGGGGTCGTTTAGGGTCAAATCTTCCCTAAAAAAGGGCCCCATCCATAACGTAGGGCCCCCAAGCATCCACCACCAGTGAATAAGTAGGCACACGCTCCGCTCTATATATTAGTCCATCTACAGCACAGCAGGGCAAAAACAAACTCACGGCTCGGTCGAGGAGTTAATGTAACAATTAAAAGCCCAATTAATTAATTGGTAAATAATAATAATTACATTTCTCTGTCGTGTGCGTGCTGTAGGAAGTGAGAAAGAAAACACCCCGATTTTCTGAGTGAAGCGATTCGTGGAATTTGCTTTTTTTCCTTAGCGACTATTTAACTGCCCAATTTTTGCCCAGTTAAATTTGTGGATTGATTAGTTGGAGGTATCGGTTTGTGCCTAGACACGGAAAAGGGAGGAAGTGGGTTCAGCAAGGCATTGTCAGCAAAAAGAAGGAAATATTGGTTTAATAGTTGGTTAGTTAATTCAGGTGAGAGTCGTGATTTTAAAGTTTTGTACATATTAAATTGTGTGATGTTTGTGCAGAGTGAATAAATTGTGGTTGTATTTTTATTTGTAGTCGGCAAGAATGTCAATTTTTATACGAATTCGCCCTCCCTGGTGTCGTCCTCGTCGACCTGATTGACGACCGTGAAGAATAGAGAATACATATTATTACCATCACGAGAATAAGCTTCACATCGTAATTAAGCTGCTTCACGATTTAGTAAATTTAATAGAAAAGTGATCCCTGGTTAACGTTGGTTGCTTTAAGGACATTAGTCCTGCGACCTAAATTAATAATGATTCATAACAAGAACGGTTCTCGGAGCTCTTTCACGCTCCCGAAGCCCACTCGGGACATTGTCCTTCAAACCAACAGGATAAAAAATCCGTTCGATCCTGACCTTCAAGATGTGAGTATTTTATAATTTGAAGTCCTGATTAATAGTGTATTTTATAAATAGACTTCAAAAGTAATTAAATTTCGCTTTAATTGTGAATCTCCAGGCTTTCAAAAAATTTGTTAATCACGTCGGAAACCTTAATGAACATGAAGTTGATCTTCCCGAAGTGAGTCTGTTGCTTCGTGGAGCGTCGAAAATTTATTCGGCGCAGGTCGACAGCGTAGTGAAAGATGTGGAAGAACTTTTACGCGTCTGCACTCGAACGTGAGTAATTTTCGCCAATTAATTAACCATCAATATATTAACAATATCAATATGTTAACATATTTTTTCACCAGTAAAACGGCCTCGTTTGAGAAAAAGAAAGCGAAAAAGGTTGTCTCGGAGATGGAAGAGGATGCTCCAGATGGAGAATCCAGCACAGAAAAAGCAAAAGAGTTAGACGACTTGGATCGGTCTTATATCGGAGAAATTGGCGTTGAAGAAACTGCTCGTCAACCGCTGGATGATGACGTCGACATGTCCGATTCTGGGATAGGATCTGCAGATAATTCACCCGAATCAGAAATTACAGAAAATAGTGGGGACCTTCTCGCCCCCGAAGTTGGTGATAACGGTGATGGTGTTATAAATATCGTTGATATTGACACCATTACACTGGATGGTGATGACGAAAACCAGGCAGTCCTGCCAGCGGAAAGCGGTGAGAAAGAATTAATAATAATATTTTGGTGGATTTAATTGTGAAAGCGAGCTTTATAAATTTATACAACTTTCTTCTTATGCAGGAGAAGCGGGAGGAGAAGACACGGTCTTAGCGAATGCGGAAACCGAGGAGTTGAACCCCCCATCCAAGGAAGGAGAAGAGGTTGGTTTGAATAAATGATTAGTTTTAGCTAAATATTTAAAGTATTTAATATGATATTTAATATGACGACTATTGAAAAGTAGTGTATGATAATTAGTGTGAAATATTGACAACGAGAACTACTAGATACAAATGTTTGTAATATTTTTAAAAATAGGTGATATAACTAATTAGTATGGGGACGAATAAGTTATGACAATAAGTCGCCGTCACATATCATATTTTTATTCAATAAACACAAGTTGTAAAGTCGAACATATATAAAATTGACCTCTCTCACAGATCCGACCTAAGGCGAAGAAGCCCCGCAACGGATTGCTTCCCCCTCCGCTCACTTCCTGCTTCGACGAGTGGGACAATCTTGTCGATTCTGGGCTGCTCGACCCGAACCGCTTGGACCCTCCTTTGCTCGACAAAGCCATCCGTCTCGCAAAGCGGAAAATGTACGCGGAAGACAACATCCCCACCGCGAAGAAGGCCAGAGGGGAGAATGATTACTCTGAAGATAGTGGGGTCGTCATGTCTGAAGATTTGCCTGTAAACGGTGCTGTAGATGCCGATATAGAGGAAAAAGACGAGAAGCCGGACCTTTCAACCCTTCCTCCCATGCCGGGTTTCCTCCTGTCGCAAGAATTTCCATCCGCGGCGGCCGCCTCCTTCTCCCCCGAGGACCAAGCCATCATACAAGATTGTATACATGAGCTTCACTACCTCCCTTTCACCTTCGGCCTTTCTAAAACGGACCTATCCTCTGCATTCTCTCGCACCGTTGCCAGAATGTCGGATGTCTTCAAGAAGAATAATGTACCTGTGACTAGACACATGGTCAAAGGTGAGTACCTAAAAAGATCCCTGGTCATATAGTTGACTAAAGTATTAATTTTGTTCTTTGCAGAAGCCTCTGTGATAGCCAAAAAAACGAGTCCGGAGAAGGAAAAGACGAACGGCTTAATTCATCCGGTTGCTCACAGTTTGGGCGACATCTACAACACATTTGTAAACACGTGTCGAAAGGAGTGCGAAACGTTTATCCACAACACGTCCATGTCCATCATGGAGCGGTCCAAAGAGAAAACTTTTGCGGAGAGTAGAGCAAATATAAGATCCATGATCTCAGAACTGCAGAGGAACATTGTCCCCAAGTTTGCACGAGTACCTTTGGTAAGGTTTAAAAAAGCTTTGTAATTTACATGTTTTTGTCATGCATATTTGCAAATTTAAAAAAGTGTTGTAAAATTGACACAATTATTGGGACGCAAATTTCCGATTTTAACGTGTTTTTGCAAAAGTGTGTTCGCAATTAGCTAAATGTTTTGTTATTCTAATTATGCTTAATAATTGCTAAAATTCGTCAATTTGATTAAAATTGGATGCAAATATTCGAACAAAATTCCTTAAAATTTTGCTTATGTTCAAAATGTTCAAAAATTCTCAAAATTATTACGACAAGCAAAAGTAACAACTAATCATAATATTATTACTAAACTTTAGATGGCTGAAAACACACCCGAATTTTTTCAACATGTCACAAACTTTGAGAAAAAGATGAAAAAGATATTGGAAGAGGAGGCGAAAAAGGATGAGTTTGATGTCAGGAAGTACGAGCGAGACGTATTGGAGGTGACGGCGAAGGAAAGTTCTGAACTTGTAGTGAACAGTACCGGTGTAGCAGGAGAGCGATTTGACGATTTTTTGGTGCCAACGTCTCCGCTGATGAGGCAGCAAAGTATTGACGAGGTTGGTTTCGACCCGGTCCTCTTCGCCTCTCAATCCACCCGCTCCAGCTTCGACGGAAGTCAAATCTCCAGCCTCGTAGGAAGCAGTTGGGTCCCTCTCAAACACATTTTCAATCATATGAAGAGTTTTGATCGCACAGAGACGGCGAGGTCGATCTATGCAGTGCTGGCCCTGGTGAGTAGTAGTATAGTTTGTGACGAAATTTTGATTTAAAATGGTCCTGATTGGCCACACATGTTATGTTAAATTCCAAGACAAAATTGAACGTAATGTCCACAATTTAGTTTAAATTTAGATCGTAGACCGATTATTGTAACTACATTTTTCTCAATTGTAGTAACCAATCAATATCAACAACTATTTAAATGTTTTCTTGTAACCATTTCTTACATATTTCTTCTCCCTTCTGTTTCAGCTCTCCTACCAAAACCTGGACATCAACTACGACCAGCTGTACTCGCACGAGTCCGCCGTCCTCTCCGGTGTCTCAAAAGAGGACGAAATAGACTCCAAGTTTCCCCGCGGAGTTAAAATATGCACGTCCCGATGTCCCGACGCCGACAAGGAAGAAGTATTTCTCGCCGCACTGACGTCCGAGTCGCGCGACGAAACATTCCGCCACCTCCTCAACGAGGAAGCGCGCAACATTGAAGATGCCGCGTCCTCCTCCTCCTCCTCCTCCTCCTCCCGTGGTAAGAAGAAAGGAACTTCCGCCGCTGCCCTCGCTGCTGCCGCATCACTAAAGTACAACGAAGGAAGGATCGACGCGGGGATCCGAGAAGCCATGGCGGACTTTGTTGAAGAAGACAGCACCGTGTTCACTGGTCGATTGTTTGCCAGACAGCGGAAAAGGAAGGCGACAGTCGTAGCAAGTGAGAGCACCACGATGCCAAGTTGCAGCGCTACCACCACCCCCAACACCACGACTACCACGTCAACAAACCCTGCCAACAAGTAGGAAACAAAAATTATTACCTTTCTCGGATGTTGAGCATCTACATAAATATTTATCTTGTTGTTTGTCCAGAAATTAAGCTACAAATGTAACGTTTACAAATATCAAATCGTGTGTACAATTTGTTCTCGAGCTGTGAGAAAGTATATATTTACTAATATTTTTAATCCTTTTTACATTTACTCGTAGATAGGCTAGATAGGCGACCACGTCCGAAGTATTATTCAGAGGCTTTAATTATTTAATTGTCAACATCACTGACGCAGTTCACGCGTTTTATTATTAGTGTCAGCTTTACGAAGTTCCCAATATCATGAACAGTCTCTCTCGCTATTCAGGTTGAATTCAGGTTACCCATAACTCATTATTTTACTTGCTATATAGAATTTAATACTACACTTTGGTTGAGAACGATAGGGGCTGTGCGGGAGGGGCCTGTTAGTGAGAAACTAGGACCATCGCCTCTGGAAAAACTGATGCGATGGTACTGGTTCTCACTAATAGGCCCCTCCCGCACAGCCCTTATCGTTCTCAACCAAAGTTGAATAATCGTTTAGAACTTTATTATGAACCCACAAGCCTACTTTTTTAGATGAGTGGACCTGAAATTTTGAAAAAATATTTAAACTCTTGAAAGGTTGCTAATAGTTAGAAATTTATGAAGGTATATATTTTTGTGTACTGGAACTACCACATTTTTATATCCATTTTTCGATGTCAATCTACTCACTGGACATCATTGTTCATACACGACTACTCGAAGTTATTGAGATTTTTGTAGTAGTTCTGGTTCAAATGAAAATTATTTTTAGTGTGCTTAATACAATGCTGTTACTTTTAGAGGGGTGTGTTAGTTAATTAGCTTGCGAAGAATTTAGCCAATTTGGCTTGCCAATATTTTCTCGTGCTTAAGAAGACCAACGTTTCCACCAAATTTCGTACAAATTATGGTTTTCACGCTCTTAATAAGTAAAGTGTGCATTGTGTTATGCACTTATGTACATTATATTGTTTCAGAAACATATCTTGATGTGGCAATAATTTTTATATATTTTTGATACTCTTTTTACTTGTTACTTTTATCTTTATTTACTTGTTTTCTTTGTTAATTCTGATAACTTTGTAAAATTGTTTAAAGGCATACATTGAGTGGGAAAGTGCAATTTGATATCACATAATTTGTATTTTTCGTAACCCCAGTCAATCTTTGATGCTAATCGGTTGGATTATATATTTTGGGTTATTTTTAATCCACCAGACTTTTAATTGAAATCACATTGCGAAATATATTGAAATCGCATAACTTGAATTTCCAGTGCTTTAATTCGATTTAAAAACTGTAAAATTGAAATCTGCCAGACTTTTTAAAATTGTGCATTTTATTCAAGTTACAAAATTGACCATTAGAAACTTAAGGTCATACGTCAGTATATTAGCATATTTTACAAACTAACCATTCTGTTAAGGAATACATTCTGTGTCAAACACTTCCAGAAATCCAGTATCCAATTAATACCAAGCGGTATTACGATGTGACTCTATGAAAGTGGTACTGATATGGTGTAATAGCTCGGTATTAAAGTTTACCATATTAATAGGAAATTTTTACGGGAAGATATAACTTTAATACCAAGAAATCAATCATACCTTATTATTCCAGATCTCTTACAGTAAAATAGTTGCAAAATTCCTTAGTGTCTCTGATTTTCCACTACTTTGCACTCTTATGTTGTGGTTTATTATTAGTTAGAAAAGCAAGAGATGGTGTTATTTACCTGAAAAGTCACTATCTTAACCCTTAGCCGAGGAAAAACGATAACTATATGTTTGGCGTTGTTGCGTGGCGTTTCGTTGACCACAATAGTTATCATTCGGGAAGCCGAAAAATAATTAAAATCTCACAAGTTCTAAATCCGGAAACTTTTAACATATGAGTTGCTTAGATTCGGGAGGATTTTTTAAATGCTAAATTCAGGAGAACGGCAAAACAGGTTCAATAGAAAATTAGCTGCCGGTCAGTAAATAAGTATGGTATTTAAAATGATCAATATTAAAATTTAACAATATAACAATGCAAGTTAAGTTATGGAAATCCTTGTCTGATGGATTCCGTTATAGGGGTTGTTTTAAGGTATATAAAGTACTGGAAATTCAAGTTATGGAAGTTCAATATATTTAGTTATGTGATTTCAATTAAAAGTCTGGCCCATTAAATGAGGCCCTTTTGAGGCAATTCACACAGGCCTTGGTAACATTGTAAAATCCGTGAAAACAAATATTTCGAAGGAAAATTAGCTTTGTGAACTTGCGCAGATCACGGGCGTCTCTTTATTTTGTACAAGTTTTTACAATTACCATTTCATTAGCATTTCAATTAATATTTCACAAAACGCACGGATTTTACAAAGTTACGAATGACTACGTGAATTGGCTCGTTGTTGTAAAGAAGTAATAAAAAATTACCAAATCCAGTTAGTTCGTAGAATCAGCGCATCACAGTTCTTAGTCGAGAAACGGAAATGATAATACAATTTACAGAGTAATAGTTTTTAAAAATATTGATAAATTAAGGTTACAGCGACAATGTACTTGTTTCATGTGAGTCGAGGTTTTATTGATGAATGTTTATACAAATAGTAGAGAAATATTTATGTGTGAGTGGCTATTTAGTACAAATTATATATTTACATTCTCGATTTCGACATGAAATATTATTTCCGCCCAAATAAATTGATGGTACAAAGAGAAATTTGGAAGGTTTTTTGAAAATGTTTTTATTCCCATGTTTTTCATTGTTTACGGCAGCGTTTCATATATTTTGCATTCCACCGAGGACGATGTAGGAGTGGAATACTATGTAAATTCACAACACGACGGCTGACATGGGGATCGAGTTATCCATTACGTCCTGCTCAGTTGAATTGCCATATTGACGGATAACCTCGTCCAGGAATGTGGACCATTTGGCTTCCCAAAGTGCCTGCGCCACGACTTTTTCGCCGGCTTCCATGGCGGAGTATCTGGAATAATGTAAGTTAATTATTGTTGATGGGTCATCGATGCTTTCAGTTTAAGGCGGTTATCTTATTTATCTTATCGTACTGGATAGAATTCTGAGCAAGTTTCTTAAGAAATCGGAGATCCGCGTGCTCTCCACCCATAACCATGAAGGCGACATAGTAGTCATGTGAGAGTGCAGACATGCCGTAAATTCCTGGTCCGTCAGCGGCTATTACGACGGGAAAGTCGTCCCTCATATAGTTGAAGGCTGGATGGTTGCGAAAGTCTTTGACAAGGCCGAGAATCTAGTAAAAATGAGACAGAATTATTAGTATTGAAGTAAATAGTGGTTACACTGTTAGAAATCTGGTATGGTCGGGCAGGTATTGATTTCTCGGTATTAAAGTTGCTACCGCTTTGTATTAAAATTATACCAGTCCATAAAAATTTTCTATCGATGTTGTAAAACTTTAGTACCGAGCTGTTACTGCATGGTATTGCTTATAAAGACTACTCCGATAGAGTCATATATGAATACCGCCTGGTATTATTTTAATACTGGATTTCTAAAAGTGTATATGGAGTATTTATGCATCTTATATAGTAAATGGACCTGGTTAGAAATAGGGCAAACTTCCACCGCAATTTGTTGTTCTTTGGCCTTCTCGTACAAGTAGGGGTGGGAATAAAGGGCGTAGCCGTGGCCAATTCGGGTGGTATTTAGGAGGACGGCGTCAATCAAGTTTTCATCAATTTTGGTTCCTCTCCAGTCTAAAAGTTTTAGGTACAGTTTTAGAAACATGTATGTGTCAGAGTTTTGCAGATATTTTACCAGTTTCTCCAGCATGAAAGAAAAATTTGACCCCTTTGTCCGTCGCGTTGAGGAGTTGGGGGAGGAAGAAGAGGAGCGGTGACCTTAAAAATGCAAGATAAGAAGAACAGTTCATATTTACTAGTTATCCTGCTTGCTCACCCCTTATCTTCCTGCCCGACTAGATCGAAGCCAGCAAAGTACTGGGGAAATTCTGTCTTCATGAGGACAGAGTCGTCAATCCTGTGGAGAAAACAATTTGTAAAGTTGCGAAATATTTGCAAAACGTATAATTAGTTGGACACGAACATGGCTCCTATGTCTACAGGTGTGTTGAACCTGTGCGGTGCATAGATATACTGTAACAATTAAAACGCGTCATTATCATCATCACTTTGGATATTTGATCACAAGAGCATGAACGTTTGGTCACCTTGGCTCCAAAAAAGTCTGGATAATCGATAAGAAACTGGTCGGTAGTTTCCTTTAAGCCTCTCAAAATTTCGCGAGCCCCCAACTCCGTCTGGTTCAAGTGGTACACCTATATAGATAAAAACCCAATTGGATTATGCAGTGGTGGTGGTGACGACGACGTTGATTGATTACATGACAAAGGGTGTTGTTACACAATAATTATAATTGAATTTACCGAGTTGAGCAAGCCTCTCATTTCGATGTACATGACGTTGTCGTCGAGGTGGTACTTGAGCGTGTCGTAGTAATATTGAAGATAAGCTGGGAGATAGTCCCCCATCCCGGCAGCCGTCGTAATCTTCTTCTCAAACAAGTTCCACGCGACGTTCGTGTTTGGGTACTCGACTGTGGGGGAGGAGAAAACAATATGTAAATCAGTATGCAAATTGATATCAACATTATGTGGAAATTTGCATATTTATTGTGTTTTTTTTCTGACTTGATGAGGTCAAACAATATGTCACTCACCATCTGGCGTTGGCGTGTACATGTTCATGCTCCTCTGAAAGTATTCCTCGACCCAGCCGGCACTCGGCGCGTTTTCCCTCAAGCTCGCCACCGACTTCCAGATCGTCCCCTCCCTGCACCCGAACGGCGGTGGGGAAGGGTAGAAGCGAAACAGAAGGTGGTTATTGTCCCCCTCGCAGTAGTAGAGGTTCGCCCAGGTCGAAATGTTCATGAAGGAGGAGGTCGGCGCCACAGTGACGTCGTGCATGTGAAGGGCAGCTCCTAAAATTATGTCGCATCGTATGGTTCATTAGTATTTACCGCTCAGGGGACACAGTGTCCGTGGGGACGTTAACATTGTAGGATAGAGGAGGGAGGGAGGGGTTTACATAAGATGGGCAGATGATGGGGACGTCGACAAATCTTAGGGACATTGTCCTCACGCTCCGCGGGCACTGCACACAAGTTAAATTGTGTGAATTTGTAACGAGATTCTCGCTTTAACACGTGGCGTAAATGAGAGCGTGAGTACAAATTCAACCACCGCAACATTTCTTTAATTGTTTAACTAATTAAACTCCTTATCAATGGGTACCTTTTGGCATGATGCGAATAATTTTGAACACGTTGGACGCCTCGATGGCCTCCATCGCGTGGAAAATGTGCTTCGTGCCGGCGAACCATTCCCCATTGTTGGTCTCCATTCCCAACGTGTACTCCTTGGTTTTGAACCCCATGAGAATTTCGTTGACCAGAGTTTCCCTCCCGTCAAGGGTGGCACTCCCCCCGAGGAAAATACTGTCCTCCGTCTACCCCAGAAATCAGTTCAGTAATACTCAGAAGTTTACGAATTGTATATTTTTCCTCACCTGGAGGACCTGATTCCTTAAGGCCATATATTCATCGATCGACGGGGCGGCCTGGACCGTGGTGGAACCGACGAGGAAAATAATTACGCTAAATAAGAGTGCAATTTTTGCCATGATGACGATAATACGAATTCAAGTTCAGGAGTGACCAAGTCCAAGTCGACAATGGTTCGTTCTGTAACGTTTTATTCCATTAAATACGTGCTCTGACAGAACAATGCCATCATTTCGTTATCAGATAAGAAGATATCGCGTCGATAATCCGCCTCCCCTTCGGTCATTGTGCACAGTTGATAGATAGCTAAGTATTATTAGTTATTATGCAACTGGCTATTGAATTTGCATGAGAAGCTCATTTGCATGAGAGGCTCATTTGCATAAAAATATCGGTATATCTATCTATATGCATGGCATTAATCGTGAGATAATATCTACCCTCTTATTAACCGACCGACATGCACATCTGCGTCCGGGTATGTACTTATGGAACGTTGTGTGATGAACTTTAGCAGGGGGCATGCCCAGTGTTTCGGGTGAAAGTAACCACTTGCAAGAAATAATGGTAAAAATTTGGTTCCTTGCAGGTACATATTTTGACCTGCAAGAAATGCAAGGGGCAAGAAACTACGCCCCGCCGCGATACTTCATACAGCGCACATTCCTTGCTGTGCAGTGCAAGAAATGCAGTGTAACAAACGCGCAAGAAACGAAACACTGGTGGTGCCGATTATCGAGGGGATGAAACTCAACTAAAGCTTTTTTTACCTTAAAGAAATAAATTTTAGAAAATGTTGCTGTTGGAAATTTGAGTACAAAAAGTAAAAAAAGTTTATTGCATTTTTGCAAAATATTAGGTACAGGGTTCTTTACTTTGACGGGTTTTCTTTCTTCCACTCGTCGTAAAGTAGGGTAACGGTTTTATTGAGTATCAAGCTATGACTAGCGTACAACTTCAACTTTGAGTTGAAGTCAAGCCAGCAAGCCGATTTTGCATCACTCCCACTCCGAAACTTCATCTTGTGCAGAATCTGTAAAGTCTTCGATGAAATGTGGAAATTGACGGCACATGTCTCAATCCAGGCGTTGTCAGTGTTACGGCGGTCATCCACTGCAGAGGAGAGAAGTAATGAATGAGTGTATTTAGTATGAAACAATTATTATGCAAATTATTTACGGGGAAATTACTAGAAATACTAATTTGATCGCGTTAAAAGCTGGAACAACATGAAATGATTGCGATTCTACATTTTCCTGTCGTGCTGAATAAGGTGTAAAAATCTGTTATTTCGACTCGACTTTTTGACTTAATTTGGCCATCATTTAATTGAGGGAAAATAGCAACGTTCTTAGAATAATATAACGACCTAGATCTTTTACAAGCCTTCGCGATATCAAAACTACATTCCCAACTTTAACTTGATAATCATATGTAAATTTACACACTCACCGTAGCACCTGTCAACGATCTTTTCGTTCGAGAAAACTTCAGTCATATCTTCATTTAGTGGACTATCCCTCCAAAGATCAGCGTATTCAAGGCCTAGCACTTCCTCAACAAACTCCCTTTTTGCAGCCGTCACGGGGTCCTCACCCTGATCCACCATCCCTGATTAAATTATTAATGAACAATATATTTATTACAGGATGGGCCAAAATAGATAATTCATTATTGTAAAGTACCTCCCGGAAGCGCAACCTCTCCCGTGTCCAATCGTACAATGGCAATGAACTCCAATTTCGGAAGATTGTCGTCAGGACTGATGAAGACTTCCTTCTTGTCATCCAATTTCCACCTGAAATTGAGGATTATTACATTTGAGAAGAGAACTAACGATCGTTAACTATTAAGTACTAGCTCACCGTGTCATGACACAGTCCGCCGCGTGGTTGGGACCCCAACGACCCAAACTTCCCCGCCCTGACAGCCCTGTGCGGCCCATTGGATTCAGCGGATATCCGTCTTTATCCAACTTATACATTCCTGTATAACTTTTTCGGTTAACTTTAGCATCTTCCCAGTTGAATTGAGGATCGAATCCTTCACCAAATTCCTCGTCTGCCCATTCCTTATCGCCCGCCAGAATGGCAGGGATAGTGAAGCCCTGCAAATAGCAAGCAATTAAATAAGTAATTAAATCAGTGGTAAGATCAACTATTGGTTAGTTATGTGATTATGAGGGAAATGGGGTGGTAGATAAGAGGGGGACTTACAGTACGATATCTTTTTGAAATTATTTATTTATTCTTGGACATGAATACTGATAAGGTGGATAAGATTAGATAAGATAAGATTCACGTTTTGAGATCTATACTCACCGGCGGCTTGTATGATGTCCATTCAACATCCCAAGAGACTTGATCCATCGGGATAGGTGAGAACCGATGAGGTCCGCCAAAGGGATACCACGGAGTTAAATTCTGGCGAAGGTTAAGCATCGCGGCGGCTTCCATTTTCAATATGGCAGTTCTGCTAGCTACGCGACGATAGAAGTAACGCAGACTTATCATAGACTAAAACAAAAACGGACAAAAAATGATGTAGAACTAACTATAGTTTGATCGATATTAGACGAAGGCTGGATGGATTTCCGGGGACAAGGTGAACTCGAGCCTTACCCAGTTGCGATTCTCAAATCAGAACAGGGACCAAATCCTGCTTGATCGATAATCACGAATTAATTTGATAAGTTCGAACAGTGGACTAGAAGAGCTCAGTTGCACGCGACTAGGACGGAGAAGAGCACACGAGAGTTCTGGAAAAAAGTTGCCACCACCAGATTCAACTCGTGCCTCTCAATCTCGACCATGGCTGGGCGAGCTGTCCGACCTCCGTCATAACGTCAATTATATTGCATGCACTTCGTTATTTCCGAGTATTGCATCTACTATAATTTATAATGTAGGATTATTTAGCACTAATTATTTCGTTATTGCTTATTATAGTTAAAGCTAATTGTATCATAGATAATTTATGATAAATTTCAAACCGGTTTTGTTAACTGGTATCTATTTACAAAACGCCCTTCGGACTTTTGGACGAAGTACTACAAAAATGAGCCATTCTCCGTTCATATCGTGATATATATTTATGCTAACACTTGAATAATGGTTGAAATGAAAATGAAATGAAACTGCGTCGTTCACTACGAGAAGGCCAATTTTACTGATATAAATTCATAAATACAGTTTCCCCCTCAAGGTCTCAAGTCAAAATTGTCGTACTATATTGGAATTGTTTATTATACCATCTTTCTGAAATTTTGACTCATAGGAGGCTGCCCATCTATGTCCCACCACCACCACTCGCTGGACTAACCACTTGTTGGGCTGCTTTACAGGGAGACCTGCGTTGAGTATGTCGACTTATATGATCCGTTTAATATGAGTTGCTTGCTTGGTTATGTTAAGACGTGATGGGATATATTTGGGTTGATCGCAGGGGTCAAAAGGTCACATACGGAATGAATGGCCCTCACGCCGTTGGCGCCGTGGGTGGTAACAAATCGAAATAATAATACCGGCCTCTGATCGACTGACTGAGCCACCACCGCCAAAAACCTTTCCCAATCTCTCTGGTCGCTAACTATATGCAAATTATATGCTAAATTCGTGCAAAATCTTATATTAACTTATATGCAAAATTCTTGAATTTATTTATGTTCCTCACTTTTTTATTTCATTTCATTTTCAAAAAACATGACGTTCAAAAAAATTGTAGTTATATTTTGATCATATAATAGTTAATTATTAAATAATCATTAATTAAACTAAAGTTATATATAAATCCCCCTCTTCTCTCAGTCACCAGACAGATAATAAACCATGACGATACACAACATGAATCTTATCTCCTAAATAAATATCACTGCTGGTGACCAAAATACGACACCAAACTGAAAACCATCACCACTTTTCGTTATATATCATCTTATAGATATTTATGTACTTAACTATTTATAGTTTATTAATTTCGTTCAATTTTGTGTCTTAATTAATTATTTACTGCAATCATCATGTCATACAATAGTATTTATTATTATTATTATTATTACAATTGCTGAAGGAGGTATCATTATTATTACACAAACAAATCGACGCATCGCTTATCATATTCATGAGTACTTAAAAAAAGTGTTGCTTAATTATTTATTTGAATAGTCCATTTGTTGTAAGCGGAGAAAAACTGTGTTTTTTTAATCCAAGATTTTTCTCAATTTATTATATTTTTCAGACATCATATCATGACAAACAACCACACAAAATTTAATAATTTAACGTATTTTATCACTTATAATTTTAGCATTACATACGTGTCGACTTTTTGTATAGAGATACTGAAAAAGGTACGGACTTTTTTTGTAAAAAGTAATTTAGTAGTAGTATTTTTATGTATGTATTTAGTAGTATCACGCATAATTTAGTTTCACTTTGCATGGGGATATCAATTTCTTATTTTCTTAAGCAAAACCAAATCCCTCAGAACATTCGTGAATGGCTTTCAAAAGGTAACTCCGCAGCTTGTCGTAAGTCTCATATCCAGGCAGATCCAATTGATTGAAACTGTAAAGGAGGAAAAAATTTGTCAGAATTTTGTGTAAAGTATGTTTTGTAAGTAATGAATAGTGGGGAGTAAATTGTCTCGAATTAAGACTATTCACGCCACATTTGAAAATAATTTTTGACATAATTATTTCTTAAACTGTATTGGTTCTATACCAGGTGTGTGCACTAGGAAGACGATCCGTGGACCGGTCGTCGCGATGAATTTGAAATTTCTGCACACCGTTCATTCCTTCAAGGGCACCAAATCCTTGAAGAGGCACTTTGGACGTTCCAGTCACAAACTGGAGGAATTTCGCTCTGTCCGCTTGGTCAAAGGACCTTAAAGCTCTCCAAAACCACTGAATCTATAGAGAGAGAAAGGAACAAAACAATAGGAACTCAATTAATGTCACATTCCCCTCGTGATTATACAAACTCAAGCTCCTTACTTGTAGAGAGTTCACTTGGTACTTGTGATACTCGGTGTTTGCTTTCAAGTCTTCAATGTCAATATTAGGTAAGCCGGAGACGAGCAGTTCCAACTCTTGCTCGTTGAATATCGAAATCAGTCGTTTCGGAATTATGTCGTAAAAACCTTCCAAAAATGCGTTCAACCTGCAAAAACATACAAGTATTTAAAACAAAAAACAGTAAAATCATCGCTACCATTAACTACCAGCCTAAAAAAGAATTATGAAAGCCTTGGTATCAACCACCACTGTCAAAACTGGTAGCCGATATTAATGCAAAGTATATGATCTGACTCACTGCTTTCGTATCGCGCCCGTCATCTTCATCTGGCAGACAAGGCGGATATATTCCATTTTGTTAACCTCAGTGACAGGGATATTCCGTCCGTTGGGGATCAAGTCCCGAATCTCGGTAACTCCAAATTCTTGAACCTCTGTGCTGAAAGTGAGCTCGTATCCAAGTTCATCCACCGTGTTCTCCATGAGGAAGGCGAGCCCCTGGTAGAAGCTGTAGTCCTCACTCTCCATGTCCGTGTAGCGCACAGGCTTACCAAGAATGTGTTTGTAGAAGGAGCGCGTAAAGTAGCATTCGAGCAGCTTATTGTCGTAGATGGCTTTCGCTACAAGGAAGAAGAAGTGGGCGTAAGAATGAAATGCGAAATAAGAATTTGAAGATGTGTACGTACCAATGACGCGCCCCACGAACTTAAAGTAGAACAAATGGTTCGAGTTGCAGTGGGAAAGTTGATTGATCATGTAAGTGACACGGTCGCCGGGAGAGATGGTGAAGAGGGCGTACATCGGGTTGAAGATTTCTCGGGATATGATCACATACCACTCTCGCAACAGTCCACCCGCATCCTGACCTTCCTCCGCTGAAATATTTGTCAAAAAATAAAGTTAATAAAGTTTGAACTAACTTGCAAACTACAACAACCGTTACAAACTGCGAGCAATTACCAAAAGTATGCTACACACATAAAGATATGATGCTAAATTGTAATGCAAAAAGAAATCATGGTTTCACAACAACTCACCTTCAAAGACGATATAGAAGCGATTCTTCCACTCTTCTGATGGTTTTCGGTGCAGTTCACGGAAAGAGTCCTCAAAAACATGTGATCTTGTTACATGCACCGCCAGATCTTCGCGTCGCACTCCTTCGTCCAGGCGTTCCAATTCGTTCCGGAAGTAGCGCCGCTTCACGTCAAAGTCCAACACCCGTGTGTGATCGACCAGGACACAGAACGGCCCCTCCGCTAAATTGGAGGAAGACTGGCGCAGAATTTGGTTCAGCACGGTGCGATGAGTTTCTGTAAATCAAGAGGAACTAGTAAACACAAGTTGTTAAAAAGATGGGTATATGTATGAACCTCTTTAACAAAATAGGTCAATTTTAAGTTTAAATGCTAGCAAAATATGTTCATTTTGAATGAGTTGCTGATATATTTTTACGAAAGCTTCAGTTTTTGAAATTTCACTAATTTCACATTCTATACGCTATGTTAGTTTACGAAAACTGAGTCAACTGATGTAACAAGGGACAGAAACGACATACAACCAGAAAAATTAAACAATTAAATCGAACTTACCCGCAAACTTCAAAAACTTTTGTGTATCGAGACTAACTATGGTCGAGTTTTGCTGAGTGACATCCAACATTCCGAAACCGCTAGCCTCTGTCATCTCAGTGTCGACCAGGTTCCGATTTTCCGACGTGGCCTCAATGGGGGATACGGGGGGAAGGTCTTGCTGCAGATGGGCCAGCTGCGCTTCCCTTGATTCCGCCGTCGAGTTTTTCTCCTCCTTATCCACAGATGAGGCATGGACGAGGAAGAAGGCTTCCACTGCAGGCTACATATACAATTGACCAGAATCGGTTAAATCGATGACGACCACATTTACAAAATCGGACAGACCAAATAATTCTTCATATAATGGAGGTCTCCCAGCGTATGTTCTCAGATTTTTACCAAAATTAGTCTCAACGATCCCAAATATAAAAGTATAAAAGTATAGTATAAAAGTTGCAAACCACACTACACGATCTCCCAATGGTCACGTTTGGCAGAGATATTTGCATCCGAAGAGGAAAAAATGCGCCCTAAAACTTAAATTGTACACTCTCCAACTTTACTGCGCGTCTTCTCCTCTTCGGATACAAAAATCTCTGCTAACCGTGACCATTGGGAGATGGCGCCATTTGCAAATGCCATATTAATTAAATTAATAATCGATTGACACTAATTATTTGGTCAAAATCAGAGACCATATATATGCTGGGCGACCTCCATTGTTAGTGATCACCTCGCACATATTCCACATATTTACTTCATATTATATCACAAGAAACCAAACCAACCAACCTGCAACACCAACACTGCATGATGATCTGGCGTATGTCCCAACTCCAACAGACACTCACTCAACGTCTCCCACAATTTCTCCAAGTCCAAGAGCGAGCTCAACCTCGGGAGCAACTTGCTGACGTCGACATTTCCACGGGGGTGGTTGCTTGGGGCGAGCGGGGGTACATCTTCATCTCCCGGCAGGACGACGTCATCATCATCCTCATCGCTACTCTCGTCAATATCGACCATTGCTTCAAGACCTCGGTTCGTTCCGGTCGTGGTTCGTACTGGCTCTGCCGCCGCCGGGGGCGCCGCTTCGCCAGCATCTGATGGATCTTGGTCTACATCCATTGGCTGTTCTTCACTGAGACGGATTCGCGACGAGTTAACGACGCGTTCAAAGGCGGCCTGAAAGTCGCGCGAGGCAGATTCTGGCATCCCAGCGGTCACGGCTTGAAGCAGAGAGCGGTCTCCGGCCATAATCGTGCTCGACATGAGGGGTCCACTCAGCGAAGAAGACGTCGCACTGGGGCCGGCTACAGGAAAATGAGTTGATTAAATAATATCCAGTCATCAACGAACCAATGGAATACTTGATCCCCTTAGATTTGTTATGAATTTATTACACTCTTAGGAAACTGGTATTCAATCATTACTGACCGCATGTAACTTCACCGGCACGGTAATAACGGACATTACCGTTTAGAAAAATTTACAACTCAGAAACAAACATCAACCAATCCGGCAGGATGCAATTGCCAAATCAGTACCAGTACGGGATATATATGTGATTCAACCAGATTTTTAACAGTGTACTTATTGATACTTTACTTACACATCATTTTGTATTTCTTGATTGCCGTCTCGATCGATTCCCGCAAAGAGATGATGACCTTCAACAATCGGAGGAAAAAGGATTGAGACGAAGTTTTCGAAGTCAGCGCAGTCATCGAGGGTAGTTGCAGTTCATAGGCTGCCTTGTTCTTAGAACTGGGCTGAATCACTACGGTGTCCTTAGTGAATCTAGTAATGTGACAATTTAATAATTAATTTGTCCCCATCAGTTCATTACAATTAATCAAAATGTACCTGTCCATTAACGTCCCCTTGAATGGTTTGTCATCCGGATCACTGCCTGCAGTTGAATTACTACTGTGTCCGCCAGCTTGTGAATCTGACTCGGCGACGGCGGAGGAAGAAGAAGAAGCAGCAGCAGCAGCAGCAGCGGCGGCGGCTTCACTGACCAGTGGCTCTTTTCGCAATGAACGTAATTCATTTTGAAGACTAGCAATGTGTGCACAAACAACGTTCCCGAGTTCTCGAACTCCCTCCATCAAGAGGTTCAAGATCTGAAATTACGAATACTCAATAGTCATCATCAAAATAAATGCAAAGACCAATTTATTTCTATGCGATAAATCTGCATTTTAAATCCGTTTTCACCGCAAAAGACTGACCCTGTTCAGTTTGTCACTAGTTTTATGAAGTGTATGCTACCCCGGGTTTTTGGGTATCAAAATTTTGAGCATTTTCATATGCGACTTGAGTTACTAAACAAGTAAATAATAAACTTTGTACAAGTTCAAGTCACATATGAAAATGCATAAAATTTCATACTGAATATGAGTATTAAATTAGTTTTAAAACTTCGGTCAACATTTGTTATGAATAGCTATTTTTAAAGTATTTTTTCACCTTATCCCGAACCAGTGGTGGTCCATAGGATAAATTGAGCAATAGTGACGTCGCTTCTTCGAGACCCTCTTCCGTACAGTTTTTGGACGTAATCACTTCCACAATCAGTCTTAGGTGAGACTCTGTGATGAGCAGCGACGCGTCCTGGGGATGGACGGGTTCTTCAAGAAGCACTTTCCTCCCAAAGCCGGACGTGTCGGGGATACCGAGAGAGATCAGAGAAAGAAGCCGGAGGAGTTTGTCCGTAAGCAGCGTACTGCGTCGGATGCAGCCATACGACAGCATGTTGATCAGTTGGCCGAAGGGAGACGCTTCAAATGACACGGCTGGACTTCCTTGGTCAATCGTCACGTTGAGGTTCGCGTGCGCCTTCGCCACATGTTTTCCCTGTAATAACAAAAATTAGTTAGTGAATTTAAGAATTAGGATAAGTTAATACAAAACTGGGATAGTTTTTAGACTTTGAAACTTCTGTCGTCGTCTGTCGAATTGGTTTCAATTTACCCCTCCTCCTAAAAACACACTAAATTTCTTTTATTATTGCACCCACCTTTCTCGACGACGTGGCAGAATCCAGTTTTAACAAAATCTCCCAGAATTCCGGAACGTCAGACTTTTTACCCGGCGACGCCCCAGCCTTTTTCGCCTCTGGCGGTGGTGTTGGTGGTTTCCGCTCAATCAAATTGTAAATCTTGCTACTCGACTCGTGACAGTAGAGCGAAGGTTTCGCCTTGGCTGGCAAAAAGTGGGTAGGGAAACTTTTAGCGAGATTGCTCAACACGTCGAGCGTGTGTCTGTAAAAAGAAAAAATACAATATCAGTCAAATTCGACTTCAACCAATCATATATTTAATTTTTAAGTATTAATCTCACTTAGAAATTGATGGTACGGCTTGAGCATGAATGGAAATTATCCGATTCTCAATTCCACCCTTCTTCCCAGTGGTAATAGCGGACTTGTGAATTTCGAACACGCTCGCTCGGCAACCCAGCGCCGCGTCGAGACTCAGATTAAGCCAAGACGGGGTAACAGAGATGGGAACCAATTGTTTCGTGGTGTTGTCCTTATCGGATGTTGGAATGGATGGATTAGAGGATCCGACGTTGGGCTCCTCCTTGATTTGGATAGCCGAGGATGAGGAAGCTAATGCTAGGATTTGGTGGGGTAGTCGGCTACACTCGTTGGCTCGCTCCATCACGGAGAGGAGAGACTAATAAGTACAAAGGATTTATAATTATGAGTACAAAAAGATCTAGCTACGTGAAAAAATATAGATTTAATGAGTTAAAACTCACCCTGATGACCCACTGGCGCGTGTTGGCGTGATAGCAGAGGTTTCGGAGAACCCTGTGAAGGCGACCGGTGTTGAGACGAGGGTCATCGAGGAAGAGGAGGACCAAAAGACAGGACAAGGCCTCATTATCCACGAGCTGCTTCCCTTTGATCTTGCTCGTCATTAACATGTGTTGCGCAGCGATGGCGGCGGGACCACGAGGCCATGGTTGTGCCCAAGCGGGACGTCCGGCAATTGTGGTTTGGAGTCCGTAGCGAGAAGTGATCCTCATTCCTGTGATGAAAGAAAAAAATAATGGTAACGCCCACGTTACACTTTGAGAAGGACACATTTTTGCGTGTAACCAAGGGATATCACTCACCACTGTTTCTTAAAATTGATGACAGCGCGGACCCTGCTGTGTAGCCATGACTAAAGAATCGCTCGTGCAAAAGCTGCCGATTTCTCGACTCCCATTCACGTCGAAGTCCTTGCGCTTCAGTCGCCAAGTCGGCGGGAAGTACGGCGATTTGAGATTCATCCATGTCAGTCAAGATCTACGAAATGGTAAAAGTTCTTACGCACAATTCAAGAAATTATTTAAGTTAAACTCATCCTTACCGCTTGACGTAGTGCTGGTTGAAGATTGCGGAAAAAGGCTTCCGTATCAACGGGATCGTTCGGGTTACTTGTCGTAGCGACACGGCGCTGTTGTTCGAGTCGCTGTTGAGCCAAAACTTCTTCTTGAATGGAGGGAGGAAGAGCGGCCAAAAATTCGGGGCTTACATCGGTCACGGGGACCACTTCTACGACGTCGGCAGGTGCAGCGCGCGCTGGACGAAGTCTTTGCAATCTGGAAGATATTCAAATTTAGTTGTCAAAGTTGGATTAAGATTTTCAAGTAAAATCGAATTAAATTTACCAAGTACGGTTAAAAAAAACATACTTGAGCTTTTAAAGTTTGACAACAAAATATAATCTGACTATAAAAACTGCAGCACAAAAAACATGATTATGATTTCCTGCATGAAATTGTAGGAATGAGAAATAACGGTATAGTGCAAAAATTTGGTGACCCCGGTCTCCATCGAAGGAAACATTTCCCGGTATAGCCCCAGACGTACTCCTTTGTACTACGCGACCACCATATCAATGCACCCGTCAAATCTCACTCATACTTTTCTTCCCCACAGTATACTTGTTTGCCAAAACATTCGGAATTGACATAGTTTTAAGTAATTATTAAGTCTGCACAAAAGAATTAAGTATTTCAAAGGGTACAAGTGCAAAAATGTTACATGCCATGACCAGGATTCGAACCTGGGTTACCGCGGCCACAACGCGGGGTCCTAACCGCTAGACTATCATGGCGAGTTGAAATCAAGGCCTCACGAATCTACTACTCTAACCTCATCTCACAACTAACTCGCGCTTCAAACCAAATTATTGGCGTGTCTCTCACCTCAAATGCTCTGAAATCACTTCCTGTCTCATCTCCTCGGGCAAGGCGGCCAAGAAGGATGGATCCACCCCATCAGGAATGACGATATCTCCCAAAACATTTCTAAAGTCTTCAATCGATTGGGTTCCCGATGGTCCGGCGACTTCTCCTTCTCCCACATTATTCTCATTCCTCATGTCATAGAGGGGTGGAATAGGCGACAGACCATCAGAATCTCTTGCTGCCTCAGAACTTATCGGCATCAGTTCCTCCGACTCGTTGGACTGATCGTCGTTTGCTGATGTGTCTCCAGCCACGACGGTTCCCGTGTCTGATGATCCATCACCATGTTGTGGCGACAAGCTAGATGGATTGCGTCCACTGCCTGGTGAAGCGATCGCATTGTGTTCGGACGTTCGTGCAGCTGCGAGTCGGGCAGAACTGCGTAGCCCTTGACGACGTCCTTGCCTTCGTTCTCCTGGAGTGCCTAATTTTAAAAAAATCCAAATTTAGTCAATGTTCACGAAACGATGTGTTAAAAATGTTTAAATTGGTAAATAAAATAGCTCGGTCAATACAACAGTTAAGCTGACCTGACTGGCGTCTACCTCTGCCTGAACGGGGACGTCCAGTGGAATTAGTCGAACTCGTAGCGGGCGATGAGGAAGTTGCAGGCGCACTGGTGGGCGTCGTGGTTGCGGAGGTTGTCGGAGGAGGGGGTGGTGGCTCGGACGGTTCCTCAGTTGTCTAAAAATATTAAAACCCAAAGTTGAGATAATAAGTTCCCTCCCTTTCAAACAAGAAAGGGTCTAAAGACGTACCACATCCATGTCCGACTCGTGTTCATCTTCGTCCTTCTCTTCATTAGGAGTTGATGCCGAGGCAGCGCCCTCATCGTTGACGTGCCGAGATACATTTCTCAATGATGCAGTATATCGAATTACGGGAATGTTGTTCATGAAGGTTTGTTCAGTGTTGTTGGGCGTAAAAGTTGAGTTGAAGTTGGACGCGGTAGCATTGCTAGTTTCTGCTGTGTCAGAAGACGAAGGGTTTGTGGTGGTGGCAGAATCTAGAAAAAAGGGTTGCATAAGTAGATGAGCTAGCTCTAGACCACCGAGTGCGATCGTGTGTGGCACACCATTTTCGAAGGGCGTAACCCTCGTAGAAGCACCACTCGATGCTGCAGGTGCTGCTGTCGTGGTGGTCGCCGTCGTCGTAGTAGTTGTAGCCACTGTGGTGGTAGAAATGTCCATCGTCGTCGTAGTTGTCGTTGCAGTGCTATTTGTAGGTCGAGAATTTTCTGAAATGGAAACGACTTCTGGGTTGTTAGCATTTTTTGCTACTCCGGCGGCTTCCACTGCAAGGAGAAAAAAGTGACAATTCTTTGTTACAAGCTGTATAAATTCAGCGAGATGGATTTGTTAATAACTAAAGGGACGGAATTATGTGCGAGACAAGGAATGCTCCTAAAATGTTAGGATTACAATTAAACTCGCCTTCAGACTTTTGCACAACTTCATAACGTGTACACAGTTGCAAAGATTGACTAAATAGTATTACCTTTCTTCTTTGCCTCTTCAGCCTTCTTTTCACGCCGGGCGGCAAACGCCCTGTCTCGCTCGGTCTCAATGGTTTCGACGATGGGTCGTTTCAAAGCTGCCATGACATAAAAAACAGTACAAAACCTGCCTAGACTAATTGTAAATAGAGCAAGACAATCCTTACCAATGACGCAATCGTGCATCGACTCTCCATCCAAAACCTTGGACTCTTCGCACCACCAGTGTAAAGCGGTGTAGTTGGAGAGGTAGCTGTTATTTCCGGACCCTCCATTTCTTGCTACGGTGGGATCCTGATCAAGCAAACAGATACCCAAGTTAGGATCATCATGTAAAATAAAGTATGTTATAAAATAGCCACAATTAATTTACCACTGCAGCATCTAACATGAGCACTCTGGCCGGATTTTGTACTCCTAGCCCATGATTAAAGGATTGTCCTGAGGTGAACTGCATCGCGTCTTGAGCAGTGGATGGTCCCAGAAGTCTCTGAATTGATGGGGGCGGGTTTCTTGGAAGATGAATGTACTGGAAGCGTCTATTTCGAGCGGCACGATGACCTCGTGCAGTGATGGGTCCAATGGTGGGAGTATCCACGACGGGAGGAGTGAGCATCGGATGGTTGAGGCGAAGACCTGACAAATTTGTAATTATTATTTTAAAAAATCCGATGGTTTCTAATTGTCTTTAAAATTTAAAATATTTCAAAATTTCATAAACAAAAAAAATCCCATTTCAATAAAAAATTAACCCTAAAATCCATAAATTTATTTAACATCCTTACCACTTGCATGTTCGCTAATTAGCGGATCATCGAACAAGCCGACGTTGAAATTGTAGCTTGCATTGTTAGTAAAGAAAACGGGAGTGTTTTCATCATGACCGTACTGAACGACGAGCAAGTCCTCATCCCGGTCCATTCCAGGGAAGCGCATAAAGCCCTCGTCCATCATGTGGTCGTGGTCACGATCGTCGGTCGACACAGCGTCCTCCTCCTCGTCATCGTCATCCTCTTCTTCCTCGTCATCATCATCTTCTTCTTCCCCAACGTTATTCCCATTCCCGTCCTCATCATCCTCATCGTCGTCACCTTCTGAGTCTTCAGAGTCCGAGTCTGACGTGTCATTGTCGCCGTGGTCTACGTTAAACTATGGAGGAATTTTGCCTTATGTTAGAATTTCAGTTAATTTGTTTTACTTAATTTCAATGGGTTTTGCTTTATTCGAATTTCGAACCAACATTTGCTCTCCCATTTTTACTTCAAGCTTAACCAATGTAACAACTCACCCCAGCGCGTTCTCCAAACTCTCGGTCTTCTCGAGCAGTTCCGTCCTGCTCGGTCTCCATACGATTGCTAGTAGCATCTGCCATCAAGGCGTCGGCAAAGAGTTGTTCATCACTGTGTGCATTGGCATCTCTGCAATTAAAATGATGACAATTAAGCTACGAATTTAATAAAAATGCATCCCCCATTCCAACTTACCTTTCTAGTAAGTGATCCATAATATCGTCCAGGACGTCGTCTTCCCTCTCTTCGGCTGGATCGTGATGAGTGTGACTTTCAGACGTGGCATCCAAAATACTTTCGGCCGCAGCGGAAATGTCATGTTCCGTATTGTCGGCATCTTCCACAGTCTCCTCTCCTTGAGCATGAGTTAACTCCGAGTTGCTAGTGCCACCTGGCCACAAAAAATAAGGTTAAAATAGAATAGTAAAGTTTCGAGTATTAGTTTTTGAATAAAAATGGTTAAATAATTAAGAGAGATCATTTTAACCTTAATGAAAATTAAGGTTAAAATGACCGCTGACAGAAAAACAGGTTCAAATTCATACATTTTTGTCACTTTTTTATGAATAAATTGTATTCTTTACCCGTATGAGTATTATTCACAGAGTCCAACACTGCGCTCTCCGCCTTTGGTTTTACACGGTGCGGATTTGATGGCGCCGGTTGATTTACAATTCGAGAAATTACTTCCAACGGCTTCAACGCCGCATTGATTGTCGCCGCCATCTGAGGACTTGATAAATCCAAACTGTGGGAAATCCGGGTCAAGTCCACAATCACGTTTTTCCTTATTAGCAGACGCACCACTTGGTTCATGCTGAATTTCAGAAAAGTAATAAGTACATAACACGCACACACTGAGAGTAAATAAGATTAACGAGTGTTTACCATAATTGTGTCGGCTTTACGATTGTGACCATCTGTGTCGCAGGGGCGGATGAACAGCCTTCAATCATGTTGCAAATAAGGCCTGCAAGGGCTTGAATTCTGTTATGCTTTTCTACACTTTCCTTCATGGCGAGGGCTCGTTGAAGGGCAGCCTTGACTTCCGAGACGACGATGGCTTGCGCGTCGGGGAGATGGTTACAGCCAGACATGGCCGAAATTAGGTCGCGCACCACGATTGAGCAGTCCTTCTCTGACACGGTCTGTCCCGGAGGGAGCATCTTGTCCAGGAGGAAGGCCAAAGCGGTACAGTCCTGAAATTTGGACGAGAATATAAAATTTGAATGAGGAGTTGAAATAGATAAAATGTAATATAAAAAAAAACAAATCAAGAAGAGAACATGTGATATGCAGGTCGATCAAATTTTGCAAACTCATCTCCAGTTCACAAGCTGTGAAGTTTTAAAACTTTGAGTAAAATTGATCAATTCCTCCACTCACCTCTGTGACATGGATGCTAGTTCCCCCTTGGAAGTTGTACTCTGCTATGATCTTACACGAGTACGAGTAGGAATGGACAGATTCGGCTAACAATTGACAAATCGCATCTTTCGGAATCAGTCTCCTCTTTTTCATGACATCGCCCAAATCCTTCACCGGCTTCGAGTTTGTGTCCGTATCCATCTAATTACGAACAAAATTAGTATATTATTAATTATCAACCAAATCACCACAAATTTTAAATTTACAAATTTCCATCAGCTTAATCTTTATCGTAACGTTTCGAACTGACAAGAAATACTAATAGTTAACCAGATTTTTTTAAAATTACCATTTCATCTGTATTAATCATCTTCACTTGAGAAGATGTTTTTCCGGCAGCTTCTTCCTCCTTATTAACAGACGATTGTTGGTCCCCATCGCCTGGATTGTTCAGCGTGAGAGTAACCAGGAGCTGTTGGATTACATTCTTCGCGGCGTCACCCATCGTGGTAATTAAGCTTTCCTGCTTGCATGGGACGGCTTTCACGATCAGTCTCAAATCTTCCTCTGCAAATAATACGACAAAATTTACAATTTCGCCCAAAATCAAAATTCTTTAAATCAAGTCTCGTACCTCGTCGAGTCACAAAGTTTAGATCGACTTGGAGAATCTCTTTCGCCACGGAGACGAAGAGGTCGGGACAGCGGCAGGCGATCGGAGCGAGGACGCGGAGCAGGTAGTGGAGCTCTTTGCATGTCGATGCACCTGTGCTCAATACTTTGGCTCGAATCATCTATAAAATATAAGTAAAATTGGCATAGATTATTTTCCTCGCTTATTTTAGCCTCTCCTTTGTATTACATTGTCCTCATGATGTTCCTTTAAAGATCTCACCTTTTCCACTGCATATCTTAAGCAGCCTCGATCCTCGATTACATGTCTAATCAGCAGATTCGAGAGGGGTAGAACTCCAGGAAAGTTGGAGTTTTGCGTCAAATCTAGCACAAGCTGGATTCCGCCAGCATTTGCAAACGTCACGGCCACCTCGTGATCACGAGTAGCTCGAAGACAAAATCTCATCAGGGCGTGGAGGAATTCTGGCTCGATGGGGTGTTTCATAAAGCTCACGGAACATCTATAAAAATAAAATCAAAATTGAACACATGTGGATTTTTAGAACTTTACAACTTTATAAAGTATACAAAAATTCCAAGCTTACTTGACAAGATCATGAACGTCGTCCCGGAGCAATGTCTTAAAAAACTCTAACTTTTCTCGGGTATAACGCATTTGCTTCTCTGTAGAATTTGTCGTCCCTCGTCCTTGTCCTAGAAAAGTGTGACGATCTGGATCTTTTGGTCGAACGTCTTCTGATTCAACGAGTGGATGAGGACCGATCCCCGTCATCTTTTCAGAATAGCCGACACGTCTGTTGGTAGTTGGTAAGTATTGAAGAGATGGTAGGACGGGGGCCGGATCCGCTAGCCAGAGCGTGATGGGACGGCGGTTCGAAGTCTCCTCGTTGAGCTGAATCATTGCGTTGAAGTTGATAACATAGCGGCGTCGCCCGGCAGTTATGCGGACGGTGCTGTCCCCATCCCAGAAGGCCTTGTTGATTACAGTATTGTTCGTGGAAGAGTAGGGGCACCACTTGCCAGAATTGATGTCAAACCATTTCCAGCGGTAGTCCGTATCCTTGAAGGTTGGGAAAAAATTCGTGTTGGAATTTAAAGTCCAATATAATAAATCTACTCGCAACTTGGCAGATTTAACGTATAAATCGTAGTTCGTAATTTTGCAATTTCGATACCCCACATTTTTCATTATTTTTAAATTATTTACATCTATCGAATCATGTTAATTTTCACAAACTTGTAGTTTGAAATTTTCAGAAATCAGATCAGAATCTAATAAATCTTAAAATGATTCCACATAAACAGGCCAAAATTTCACCAATTTCAAAAAATAAATGAATAAAAGTTCACAATATGTAAAAAAAACTGGAAAATTACACTATTAGATATCTGGTAAAATCTAGTTCTGTTTGTATAGTCACGCATCAGTATTAAAGCTGCTACCGATCGCTTGGTATTAAAGTTATACCGGTCCGTAAAAATTTGCTACCGATATTGTAAAACTTTACTACCGAGCTATTACTAGATGATATTACTTATGTATCAATACCACGAGTTAGAAGCCAACGAATTCAGAATTCTCTCATTTGTACTCACATTTTCCAACAAGTATTTCCTGTTGCTCAACGCCACCGCTTTTTGATAAAGATCCAAGAGTAAAAACGTAGGCGCCAACCAGGGCGGAGACTGTAAAACGCCATTCTTCATAATCCCAGAGGCTACGAGCTGCTCCGTGGTGGCAGAATTGAGCGCACGTTCGTAGTATTTGATTAGACGGACTATCGAGTTTGGAATGTCGCTCTGTTCCAAAATCATTCCGCAGAGAAATGTCATTTCCTAGAAAATTTAAACGAATTTTTTTAATGTAATTTTTTCTCTAAAGAAAAACGATTTTTTTAAATGCGAAATATTACATCGGACAAGAGGGAAAAGAGGTGCATCCGGTATCCAAACTGTTTCGGACCCGTGCCCAATGTTACCGGAGCCAAGCCGTCCGTTCCTTTCTCCAAAAGTTTTACGTAGAGAAAAATGTCGTTGTAACTCTGAAATCAAAAATGCGAAATTTTGAATGCATACTCAAAATTACTGTTAAACTTTGTTAGAAATTATGCAACTAGTGATTCAATTATAATTTAAAATTTAATCCAAGTCAAATGCACCTGTTTAATAATTTTCCACAACGTCTCTTCCAACCAAAGCATCCCTTTCCTTTGCCCGACAGCAATTAAGAGCTCACAAACTCGAAACACAGACTCTGGAATTTTATCTAAAATGTCCATGCACAGCTCAAACACATCGGTGGCAAAGTCATCAATCACTTCGGGTGTCAAGGACTCCAAATTCTGCCCAGAAAATAATCATAATAAATTTCAATTTATAAGATTAAATTCATCACTAAAATTTATTGCAAAAAATAAACTCACATCAAAAATGGATTTTGAAAATGCCGCAGCCTCTGCCGCTTTTGCTGCCTCTTTCGCCTTCTCCTTATCAGTGAACAGTTTTAATAAAGCTGTCAATCTTTCATGACTCCCGGTTGGCTGCAAATATATATAAATTTTTTGCTTGTGCAAAACTATCCTATTAAAAATGCAAGTGTAAAATTTACCGGTAGAGTGCTATTATCTCTGGCAATGGAATTACTGCTGCCAGCACTTCCACTACTCGCACCTCCAACTGTAGCCCTCGCATTACTCAACAAATAGTCCGTCGCCAGCATTATGTTACTAGTTGTGACTAAGGCTTCAACACATATTTCTAGTGGGAAACCCATTTCCATCAATTGTTCCAAATGGTTCAAATCCACTCCAAGGCGCTCAGCGGCATCTATTCGATCCACTATTTCTAAACAAATGAAGACAAATTCAAAAATTAAGCCCTATAAATCGAAATAAAATCATGTAAAATCCTTACGAGTATTTGCATCTGCGATCTGTCCCCCAGGTAGGGGAGGAACACCCTCCGGAGGCCTTGCAAGTATCGTCAACGCCGTGGCAACGGAAGCCTCTGTTGACGATAAAGGACCAAGCGCCCTCAATGCCTCCATGTTCCTCAATTCGTTGATCGTTAGTAATGCGGGTACGCGTTCGTCGTCTTCAGATTCTACTACTGGAGTTGGTACTGGCAACGGGCGTGGCTCGAGGCTGTGAGGTGCTGTGATAGGCACCAGGGCTGGGCCGAGCGGAAAGATGGAACCGTGGTGGTAGAAAGCCGCTTGTGGGGTGCTGTCAGAAATATTGGCAGGGTCGATAATTCCGGTCGGTGGGATGGGCCTGGGTGGTCGACCGGGTAAGGGTCCAGCCTGATTTGTTGCGGGTGAGGGAGCGTTAACCTTAGGAATGGTCAAGACGACCGGAGCTGTGGAGGGTTGAACCGCTTCTGAGGTTTGAACTTCTTTCGACTCTTTCGTTGATGAAGTAGCTTCCGAGGTGGCTTGATTACCTGGTTTTGTCTGGAAATAAATAAAAATCACGTGTGAAATTTATATTTACAACAATTACAAGATTCCAAGTTTTGTTATAGAGAAAATTCTGTATGAAAAAATTGAGGTAATTTTTAATTATATTTTTAATTAAAAAAATAAAACTGTTCCCACCTGTCCTCTCTTAAAACGGAACACGTAGCACAAAATCGTCAAAAGGGATTCGATCGAACGGACTCCCAAATTCTTTGAACCGTACTGCTTCAACATGTGGACGATAGCATCGAATGATTTCTACACACAAAACCAATTAAAATTAACCCCAAGTAAATTTTAGCAATTTGAAAGACAAACCTTGTGAATATGAGCAAGGAAGGCGTTCGCATCAAACTCTGGAGACTGAGTTAGCATGAGTGACTTTGTCTGTAAGAGGTGTTGATTATCCAAAATGGTTTTCGGGTTGGCAAACTTCTCAATCAGGAGGAGCCACGATTCCAAAAATTGTAACTGATGTTCATTAATGAGTAGAGGGCCGGGTGTATAAGACCACATTGGAGGGATCATTGCCCTATAGAAAATCCTAACAAATAAAAAAAAATAAACAAATTAGTGTACGTTACTTCTTTTAATTTTACAAGAAATCTGTGTTCAATTTAAACATGGTTTCCTTCGTTTTTAAACTAAATTTGATAAACAGAAATGCGTGGCTTCGATTTATGGTTCGGCAAAGCCGAGAAAGTGGGGGGCAAGGTCCGCTTACGGGAAATTTTCAGGGATTGTTCCCCCGTTTTTTTTATAAAAAAAACGAAATTCAACCCACGCAGAATTGTGCCTGAATTTAAAAACATGGTAAAATTTGTATCACCTGAAGATGGCATCCAGCCCATCGGCTTCCATGAACTTGCGAAGCATGAGGTGGTAAGGAAATTTCTTTTCGTCGAAGAGAAGTGGAGCTGAGAAGCCGACGGCACATATGCTAAATGTGATTCGGGGGACTGGCGAGTTCATTTTCGGCTCCCAGTTTAGGGCAAGAGTTAGTAGGTTGGCGAGCGTCGTGGCCACCGGGATGGCGCCAGGAACGATCACCCCAGGCACTTGGGGAACGTGGTGGCCGCGTCGTTGGCGCAGCGGAGACCCCACGCACAACTATTAAAAAAGAGAAATCAATTTTTTAAATGCAAGAACAGACTAAAAATCTGTGCCATATATCACCACAAAAAATTAGAAAATTACCTTGACGAGCAGTCCGAAGAATTCAGTCAGAGCCCTCCCCAATCTGGAAGACGCGCTTAATATCGGCTTGATCAGTTTGGCATAGTTTTGCAGAGTGGCACTGCTAATCTCTTTCATCTGTAGATGCGTCGAGGTCATTGTGGTTTGCGTGGATGAGTTGACGAGGACGCGTTGCGCAACGTCCGCCGCAGGTGGGTCGACTTCCATCCCAGTCGAGGACGAAGATTCGGACGGGGTTGTGACCGCGGTCAGATCTGAAGACGATACCGCTTGTGGGTCGACAGCCATCTGTTCCGTCGTCTTGGTCAGACTCACTTCCGCCTCCTTCTACATTTTTGGATAAAAATATACCATGGTAACCACTTAGGGAGCGTCCATAAATCACGTGATCGATTTTTGGACAATTTTGACCCCCTCCCCCCCCTTGGTGACCGGTGGTGATAATTTCGCTACCCCCCCCCACCGGTCACGTGACACGAGATGATGCTCAAATTAAATCATGTCCGGAATAACAATATTTTTTAAATCATTAATCAAATTAGAGCTACATTACACACATGTGTAAATAACTATTTAATACGCCAGTCAGACATAAGAATTTAGGTCGAAGCAAGTTTATAAATATGCAAAATGAAAATCAAATTTATATAACGTGCGTGTGGTATCATACCACACGCACGATATAAACTCTCATGACATTTATTGGCAAAAAACTTTACTCATGTCACGTGACATCTGACCATCTACCCCCCCCCCCCCCCCCCCCGTGATAATTCGTGACAAATTTCAGACCCCCTCCCCCCCTCTAATCGATCACGTGATTTATGGACGCTCCCTTAGCTAAATTGCTGTGCTCCATTTATCCTGTTTAAATCCTAATAAAAGGTTACTCGTTATTCTAAAAACTTACCAGTCCTTCAGGTGGAATTAGTTTCTCCAAGTCTTCCTTCCCAAAATCGACCGTTCCCGGTTGATATTCGCCGCCACAGAGGGACAACAACACGGTACTTTCCCACACCAAGTTCAAGTAGAGTTGGGACAGTTGTTTGAGCAGATCAATTCCCTGATCGTTCCCCCACGCTTTCACCACTAGAGTTCGAATGTCAGTCTGTAAAAGAAGTACAATTTTAATTACAAATTTCCACACTGGATAAATCAATGTTTTATAATTAGAATCGTTTTGCAATCGCACCTGTCCCGTTCGACAAACATGGATGAACATGGTGATCATGGAATGGATGGAGATGATTCCATGCAGTGCGGGCGTCTCGTATGGATCGTTCACAGCTTCCGCGGGATTTGTAGAGTCGGCAAGCTCGCGGAGGAGGACACTACTGCCGGGATAAGGGAACGGATCGTTCAACTTTTGCGTACGGTTCATTATCGGCAACATGGCGTCAATTCCGCGGTCTAGGACAAGTCCCTCGTGTGCCAAAGTCTGCAAGAATGTTTCGCGTTAGAAACGGCATATTGTTTTCTTTTACATTTAATTTCTAAATGACAATCCCACCAGAATAGAGCGACACACGGATGCGGTTGCTTGACAGGCCGGTGAGGCTGGGAAGTCGAGTGGGAGCGTATTCTTGGACAAGATCGACATAAGGACGGTGAGTCCCCCTTGCCGTACAAACTCACGGCAGTGATCGTCAGTCGAATTATTGCTGAGTATTGCATCTAAGCACTTCATCTGCAATGACACAAAATTTACATAATGAATAGTAAATTTATCCAATCTACATTTGGAGATTTGCTTTGAAGCAAACAACAATTGTGATTATCGTCAATATTTTTATAATCTTCCTCCAGATACGTACCACATTTAGGACGTAATCCATGTAAGGAATAGGCGATTTGTCTTCCGCATTGGAAGACGACGACTGTGTCCCGTCCGCCGCCACTTCGTCGCGACTGGAGGAAGTGGAAGGTACGGGTTGGGAATGTGAGGCGGTGGAGGTTTCCTCATCATCGTCATCTTCATCCTCACTACTTCCACCCTCCGACGCCCCACTCCGCGCAGTCGAGTTCACAATGGGCAGTGTCGCCGGCTTGTAGTGAGTTTTTGCGAGGGCACGTGGACTAGATCCGATATTTGATAGTTCTTCCAACAGCTGCAAAATCAATACAAACCCCAAATTATCATACTAATCAACTAACAAAAAAGTTGGGTATATCTTCAAGCACGTACCTCCACCATTGAGTGCATGGCGACCACTCTGAGACTAGGCTGATGTCTCATTAACTCGTCGACAGAGTTGCCCAGGTTTGACGCCGTGTCGCCCATTGGTTCGGCGGTACGGCGGCGTCGCATAGCGGGCAAGTAGTCGGAAGAAATCAGCATACGGAACAGCTTCTTGAACGGTTGGTACTTGATGAACGCATGCAAACCCCGGTTGTTCAGACACAAGGCGGAAAAAACGTTTGGCATCGTCGCTATCACTTCGCGGGTGGGTGGAACCTGGAGAACAAGAGCGAGATCAAGTTTTATTATTTGCATACTTAACTAATTTATTGCAATTTATTTCCTAAGAAAGTGGTAAAGAATGGCATCTTAGAATTGCTAAATAACTCACATCTTTCACCAGCAGAGCTTCTGACACGATATCTGTCAACCCGCTGTCTTGTAGTGTTGACAGTAACGACGGCTCTTGGAACACGTACACGGTCACTATGTCCGTGGCGAGGATGAAGAGGGACGCCCCATAGTACTCGGCATTGCTGATAATGTGCTTTAGTGCCCCCGGGAGGGAGCCTTCCATAATGTGGCGAATCCCGTCGGAAAAGGCCGGATCCTGAATCACTTTCTTCAAGAAGTTCAACATCGACTTCAACAAGGCGGCCCGTTGGGTGAGACAGGTCGTCCCGTTCGGGATAAAGTTAGCTGAACTATTCCCTCTCCAGAGAAAGTTCGGAACGAAAAGATCACTACTTAAATCCTGAAACAATAGGGTACAAACTTTAGTTTTATTACATATCCATACATTGCAACATTTTTTGAAAATCGGAGTTTACAGTTCGTTATTTTTATTATAGATTTCAAAAGCTGACAAACAATTCTGAAATTCAAATTGGATTTCTAATAAATCAAGTAGGCCCTTCTGACGAAACATGTATTTGAATTTTTGAATTGCGCTTTTCGAAAAGCTATAGGATTTTGAATAATAATAAATCAAAAAATACGGGTCATTTTTCATGTTGAACAAATCAAAATTGGTCACATTTAAATCTGAATTTTACATGTGAAAGCCCTGTATTGTTAATTAATTAAAGTTCATTGGGCTAGTAAGTCTTTGAAAACTAAAGCTGTCCCAATCTATGAAACTGGTAAAAAGAAACTTGGTAATTTTATACAGTTTGAGACACGTCAAAACATGTGTCTAAACTTTTACCGACAGATAAGTGAAGTAGGTTTTCTTACAGTCTGACTCCCACTGACGTCCGTGTCCATGGGGACGTCTGCGTTATCTTCCCGCCCAGCACCGCCAATCTCTGACATACTGGAGGAAGACTGTGGGTTGGAGAACGAGTGGCGTGCAACGATCTCGAAGGGCTGGTCGTTTCTACAAGCGTTCACTTCCATCTAACCACGAATTAAAAAAAATATTTAGTTTCACTTTGGAACACTTTTAATCATTTATGTTTCATCGATGATGCTTTTACCTCTAACCGGTTGACGAATGATGTGAGCCCATTGTGTGCTTGGAATGCTTGCATGTCCATATTGGTAATGAGATCAATGACTCGTACAGCTCGAGTTACAAACTATAACAAAATCATTACAATATTTACTCAAAATTCAACAATTAAATTTTTGGTCGTGTAAAATTAATTACTAATTTTTTTTAGTAACTATATTTTTCGAATACAAAAAGTGACGTGCTTTCATTATTATGAATATGATCATTGATTACAAAATTATTTCTCTCACCGTAATTTGCTCTACATCGACCGTGTTCCAGTTTACGACTTTGAGGAGACTCTCGAGAATTCCGCAGTTGACGAGAGCTTCCCCTCCGAGCTCGTAGCTGGCCAGGTGGTAGAGGAAACTGAACAAGGAGGTGGCCAATGAGAGCGGGTACGTGTGCAGTTCGTTCGGTTTACACGACGTCAGAGACGCTATACAGGTTCGCACCATGACTGGCAAGAATCCATGGTAGGAACCGGCTCCCGTCGCATCAATTATACTGCAATATTTCAAAAATTAATCTTAGAACTGAAGCCTAAAAATTAATAACAGTTTTATTTAATAACTTTTGGGAATTGATGTTAAATTGTAATATTTATCGCAAAGTTTGCGTCAAGGACTATTTAACATAAGTTTATACCTTGGAAAATTTTGAGCCCTATCTAAATGGATGATGGATGTAAGAGTTTTTAACGCGGCGGCTTTGATCTCGGTCAAGTAGGATCTGTCCAGCTCTAAGACGTCGACCAGTTCCTCCATGAGGCCGTTGTACAGTAGTTGCTGCGTGTTGTCCTGGATGGCGTTGGCGTACACGAGGATGGACAAGGCTTGAAGACGTGCCTTCAAATTATGCAATTGTTGAATTAGCATATATGTAAATTACTATTTATCTAATTGTTAAGAATATAGCGTGTATAATACCTGGATCAACTGGACCCTCTGCCCCCAGTGAGGAAAGTTATACGCTAGGCGGAGATGAGTGAACAGGACCAGCTGAAAGTAACAAGTTAGAAGTTAGCATGCGTTCACTTAAAGTGAATTTGATGCAAAAATAAGAAATAAATTGGATTTGCTACGGTATAAAACTCATTTACTTCATTGTGACCACAATTACGAACCTGTTTCTCAGGAGGGACTTGATACTGGGCGACGATGTCGTCTAAAATGTCGGCTGGAGTGCCAGCAAGAGTGTGAACGTTTTCGATATGTATCACCTGCCAGGTGTCACCTTGCTTCCAGCGCGCAACGTTCGGCTCAGCAACGACCTTGGCAAACTCTAAATGAACTGTGGTGGCAGTAGTTGGAAAGTCCTGGGTGTAACATAATAATCATACACCTTTAGATATCCCATTTTTAAAAATGTGTTAAATAATTCGCCACAAAAGTTACCTGGAGTTGGGTTTGAAGACAGCACACAGCAAGACCAAATCCAGCCTCCTTTCCACCCCAGCTCTGCAATAATTAAACAATATTAGTTAAATATTATTGGTATTTTCGGTAACTTAGCAAACCTTGTAAATCGGAGTTACAAACATTTGCATGAATCGATATTAAACTCACCTCAGCGAGAAGTGCCAATCTCCCCAGCAGCACGTCTCTCCTGTCTTCAGACAACCGTGTGAGGAAATTGCTTCGTTTACTGAACATGTAGAGTAAATGAAGCACTTCCAGTACGACGGACAAGTTAATCGAGTTCAACAACGCGGCCAGGTGCTCCATTGAGTTGTAGACTGTTCGTGAAAAAGAGTGCTCAATCAGGATGGAGGTGAAGATACAGATCTTTTTCACGCATTCTTGCAACTAAAAAGACGAGACAAAAATTAGTTTCAGTTTTTCCAAGGTTTACCATCGCGACGTGTCCGAGTCATTAATTTTTGCTTGTAACTATTGTTGCCCTTACCACCGGCCCGCTCGCATCATGCAGGTCACACGCCATCGCCCAGCTCGTCCCATTGCGCACGGTGGCCTTTTGAAGGATGGAATCAAACAGGTCGAGCACATCGATGAAGTGGTAGAGCTCACATTTTCCATACGTCCAGATATTTATGCTGTCGAGCACTTGGATGACGGCATGCTCGGTGCCACAATGAATCGTCTTATCCACATTATTGCAAGCTTTGAACTTTTCTATGAGACCTTTGCACTCCGGAGGCTACAAACAGAAAAAGATTAAAAAATTAGGATAAACTTGTCACACGTTTTACCAAATTTCTAACATGTTCCTTCAAATTTTGGTACAAAATTGAATTAAATACTGTGATTCTTTCATAATTGTTCTAAATCGCGAGGATACAAGATCTTATTCAACACAATTTAAAGGAGACGTTGTCAGAAAAAAATTGGGGTTAGGTGAAAATAAGTGATATAGTTGATTTACAATTCTTACCACCTCCGTCGTGCCTCGTTTGGCTTTCGTGCGATCTATTTTCATACTGGTTTCATTTTTCGGGGTCAAGTGTTAGGAACAAAATCGCAGCTGCCTCCTCCGTCCCTTGACACACACTTGAATTTAAAGAGGACCTCGCTACGAATTCCTCACTCCACACGAAAATTTTTCTCTTCTTTCGGACCTGAAATAGAAAGAAGTAAATGAGTTATAAAATTAATTATTGTAAATTCTTGGAAGATTTATTCTTCTAGACGATAACAATCCACCATTAAATTGATAAACAATGGTGTAATTACAATATCACAATCAACATGATGTTTATGTTTGTAACTTAAATATCCTGTCGTCAAAATAGCAAATTGTTGATTCACTACTAGGGCAAATAGTGTAGAGGGGACATTCATATCACAGTGTAAAATTTACATTAAAAAAAATCAAAAATTTTTGGAGAAGGTTTCAGCTCAACAATTTTACTCATTTCATCATAAAGTTTACACTGTTACAAATCCTGACGTACAAATGCTAACTATGTGCTTGAATTTTAATACGTATATGATTAAAGCCTATGCTTACAATTGTTATCAGCCGTGGTCGTGTAAGATGATGGGGGCAAATTGATGAATAATTGTACAAAATGTGAGACAATCCGTGGACCAAAAACAATCAGATCGTAACCTTATCGTGGAATATCTCTCTTTCTGGGATAAGTTCTTAGATTAACTTGGAGTTAGGTGCATCAAAATTAACTTTAGTCAATATCCAAGGTGCAGGTTAATTATCCCCAAAGGATCCCAATATTAATTTTCCCAAATAATAATTTGTAGGTAATTACGGAGCCAAGTTCAGAGGGCAAGATAAATGAAACGCATTTTTAAAATGCACCATCATGATGTGTCTTTCATTAGCAAAACTATAATATAATTATTTGTTTATCCTAATGTGTAATGTGGGCTCGATCACAATTACATCCAATGGATGACCTTTCACCTCGTGTTTATACAAAACCCGACCAATGCACAGTGTAAAACGCAAAATGTCACTATGTTCTATGACAAGCTGCTTCTCCTTCACGTACGTTTATTAACGTTGAATTGTACAACTTCCAGTATTTCTACTATTAAAATTTTATATTTGAACACACTTTATGAAGAAACCTTAAAAATTCATTTCAAATTAATCGATTGAAATGACTCGATATAAAATTTGTATTGAATTTTCCATCCAAATTACATTGACAGAAAAGCACACATGACAGAAATGATGATAACGGATAAGCCCAGTCCTTCATCCCCTCCAAAACTAACTTCCCCCCAACTTTTCCCCTTGCTTATCACACACAAGCGAAAACAACCCACCTCGTGTTTACAAACTGAAACGTTCTTCTTTTCCTTCCTCCTCCCTAACCTTACCTTGCTGACTTGACGTTGATGCTGATGATAATGATGACGAACGAAAGAAAAATCAACCGATAACCTACCCTCACTTTTTCCCCAGAACAAAAAAAAACTACCAAATTATTATTCCCGACCACTTACTTGCTTATCAATCTTTCACCAACACAAATTTCTCAGCCAGAAATTGTTTGCCCTGTTGCTTTTTTGACTGACTGTCTGCCTTTATTAGTAAATTATACGACGGAGGATTTAACAAATGACAAGTAAATGGGTTCGTACTCACCTTCTCGGCCGAATCCGCGAATGGGTTTTTGGCGTCACTTAGAATTTAGATAAGATGATATCGAGTTTGGAGGTAACAAGTTATCGAGGAGATGACAAAGAATTAAAAACTCGAATTTGTTGGGTAGTCTTCGCCTCGCTCTGTGTGATCTGGTGGTTTTGCTGGCTCGGAAAAGTGGTGAACTGTGTGCTGGCTGCTTAGTTGGTTGGGATCGGGTCGCCCCCCATTGGCTGGGATGTGACCCACGTGATCTCCATGGCTCCGAGGGAAATTCGACTTGGTGCGGGTCGTCCAAAAAAATGGGGGGGGGGAGAGGAAATTATGAAAGGGAAGGATGGGGCCCCTGTATTTGGAGGGGGATGAAAAAGTAAGATAAGGTTGGGGTTGTGTGGGAAAGGTTAAAGGGCGTGACGGAAGGGGTGCATGCCCCGAAACGGAGGGAGTCAGGCAGGAGGCGCTATCAGCCAGATATGCACTGGAGAAAGTTGGACTGGGACATAGTTCGCATAAAATTTTCATGGAAATTTATGTTATTGAAGGGAATTTAAGTAATTGGGGATGATTTTGAATTTGTTTTGGGTTAATTTGGATGTTAGAGGTGTATGTAATTAAAGGGGAATGGGTAGGAGGAGCAAAATGTGAAAGATGTGACATTATGTAAATAAGATTATAAGATGCGATCAGTAGTCAAAATAAACTTGTTTGGTTTTACTAAAATAATCTTCGTAGTGTTTTAGATTTTTCTAAAACAGTGCTTAACAATACTTAGGAGTAGCTTAAACAGGGAAAAAGAGGTAAGAAATTTGGAAAATTGGATTTGATTCCTAAAAATTGCGGAGACTGGGATTGACAATTTTTTGATGTTGGATGGATGGAAACGTTTATTATATTTGTTGTGGATTAGATAATAACGCATAGATAGCGGGATTTTGTCATCCGACTCGAGTATTTAATTGCTAGTTTGCATAAGTAGGTGGTCGTTAATAATATGCATATTACACATGTCCAAGAGAGGCGTATGAATTTAATGAGTTTTATTTACATGAAGTGAAAAATATGTATGCAAGTATTTTGTGCAAAAGTTAAGTTGCAAAAAGTTCAAACAAACTTTGTCAAGTTGGTTTATTTTCTTTCTTTAATCTCATTTTATTCTGGTTTTCATTTTTTTATGGTATGAATTATCTTTTCTCCGCGTGGGATATCGTACTTATCTTTATTTTTCTGCTGTGTCGTCCTTTATGATTTTTTGTCCTATTTAAATAACTCCCCCTGAACACTTGATTTTTTCTTTCATTTCATGAAACTCACATGTATAAAGCTAAGCCTTCACCTGCTCAAAAACAAGTAGTACCGATAAACGAACAAAATATTAACGATTTAACAATTAATTCCTGACTGGTTTTTAGAGTTGCGTTTTTGATCAAAAGTTGTCATCCGTCAATTAAACATCACAAAAAATTCCATTTGCGTATCACACCCATTCATTGCCTACAAATTATTATTAATTATTATTACTGCAATAATTAATTATTGACTAAAAAGTATCTAAATCTTGAATGTATGTTCTTTGTAAAGTAAGAGTGCAAGTCAAGAAATTTGTATATTTTGTTTGAGGTCATATTCACGCTAACCTGGCAAAGTTTACACAGCTTTTTGTGAAATTGCCTCATTTGGAAAGAGAAGGAAATATCAAAAAATTGATATTTTGAAATCAAGCGATATGACAGACAGACAAAAAAATATACTATTTCTAGTTTTTCAATTATTTTCAGATAGAATTTTTACCTCGTTTGTCAAATTATTAGTTATTTTCACAGAAATCAAGCATTATTTCGAGTTATTACTTTTTTATGTAAGAAATTTGTATCGTTCTAATCAAAAATTAGTTATTAAATTTCAGTTGAGTTATGTTGCAGATGAGGTAGATGATGGGGATGAAGTGGTCGGTGTAAATTTTTTACTTCCTTCCACCAGGGTCTCTTCTTTGGCCAATATACTGACAATTTCTTCCAATTGTTTAGACGACATGTGGACATTTTCACGTCCCACGATTTCAATTACCTAAAAAATAGTCGTAAAATAAAGTGTATGTTTGATTTTTGACATATTCCAATTTATTACCTTGACTAAATCATCAATCTCAATTTTTCCGTCCTTATTATCATCTAATTTCGATAATACTCTCGCAATTCTGTCAACTTTGGTCGCATCTCCCTCCGCGTGTTGGATTTGTCTCATAGCAGCGATTAATTCGGCGGTGGCGACAGTATTTCTGTAAAAATTGTGGGATTAGTAAAGGATTCTTAAAATGTATTTAAACATAAATTTATTTGCAACTCACTCCACGCCCGCGACTGACTTATCCGACCCCGCGACGGTATGTTCCATCTCGGAAATCATGCTATTCAACTTTTTGAAGAGACGTACAGCACCTTTGTTAACCTTGGGGAGAAGATAAGAAGAAAATGTGGATAAGTATCACATATTAATAGACCAGTGCTTATGTATAGGATCAATGGATTATTAACGTAAAAAATCCATCCCACCATTTCTCATCCACTTATTAATTACCTTCAACTTCTTGGTACCCGACTGCTTGACGACTCTCTCCAATAGTCTCAAGTCTTCCGAGTAGTCGGCCATCTCCTCCTTGAGGTCTTGCAATTCCTCCTTCTCCAACAACATCTCCTTCCTCTCAGAGCTCAACTTTTCAATTGCGGTCTCAATAGCGGCGAAGTCGTGCAGCGTCAGCACCTCCTGCTCAACGGATAAAACATTATTACAAACTTGGGCACAATTTTATTTAAAATGAGACACAATACATACCTCCAAGACTGACACGGGCGGAATATACTTCCTCGAGAGGATATTGTTAACTGCCCCGATCACACTGAATGGATCGGACGTGTAAAGGAATGGACCTTTTTCTGGACCGAGCTCACTCACCAGTGGCATCGGCTCGGGACGCCTCGATGGGGCTGGCTCTACCCGAGGTGGTCGAACGGTCATCAACTCAGAAATGGGCTCGGGGATTACATCGTGTCCTAGAATTTATCAAATTCGTTATTCAACCCCAGTATTTATGATTGAATAATTATTCATTAGTTTTCATACCAACTCCATCCATAATTGGTGGGAGAGCCTTCTCTTTCTCCTTCTCTGCCGCGGCCGCCTTGACCTTTTTGGTCTCCTGCTGTTCCTCCTTGATTAACCTTTCCTCCTCCTTAATCAGCTCAATCCTCGTCTTGTTATCCACTTTTCCTTCCCTCTCTCCAATCGCAGCCTTGGTTTGGAGCGCCTGAAAATCATAGAAAAAATAAAATATTTTTATTCTGGCCATAAATTTGAGTTGCATTCCATCCCCTAAAAACTAAACTACTCACCGCTCCATCCGGCAAGGCGGACAAGGTGGCGTGAAGTTGCGCCGATGCTGGCAAATTGTCCGGGAGATACATCGCCCTCGACAAGAGGAGCAGCGATGGTGGAAGTTTTTCATGCAACGACAATTGCAACCACTGTTCCAACTGTCTCCTCAATCTTTCCTCCGTGACACCCACGGCCCTCATCCCCCTCGACTTGCAGGCTGCCTGTAGCTCCACATAATTTAAACTAGCCACCCCCTCATTTTCAATCATTTGATCATCCGCCGCCAAACTGCGCAACCGCATTCTTAACTGAAACCTCAAAATTGCTGTCGTTCCATACGCCGGGATTTCCAGGACGCGACACAGCGCCAAGAGTTGCGGCCTTGATAACGAATCCAGCGTAATTTCATCCTCAAAAAGTTTGGAAAACTTCATAATGTCCGTGTTTGACACTTCACTGCCGGACGTGCGAATTTTTTGGATGAACTCGGCAAACTCTTTAGCCGTCTGGGATGATCTTCCCTTCGCCTGAGGGGCCATGACGTCCAGCGTTTCCTGAAGAAATTTGGCCATTTCGAGCTTAACTTTTAATTCACCTTTCATCTTAGTTTCGCGATCCAGTTTCGTTTGAAATGTGGAAGGCAACATGCCTGGAAATAGTTTGAGGAAGACAGGGAGCAGGAGTTCCATGAAGGGGACGATGATAAAGACGGAGAACGGGACGAGGCGAAACATATCAGAGGTGGTACGAATTAACTGTTTGTGTTCCCTACGGGTGAGAATCTTTCCATTGAGAACTTTCCAAATCAGTTTGGCAGAGATGTTCATGTCGATAAAGAGGAGTTTAAAGCCATGGTAATAGTGAAGAATTTCGTCTTGGATGCGCTTGTAGAGCGGACGTTTCGGAACGGCGACGGCGGTCCCGTCTTGTTTCTCTTTGAAAGATTCGGTTAAAACTTTTGCTGTCTCTTCCACCTTGGAGGATGGTTTGTTGGGTGGTTCGCCGTCGCACAGGGCCCGCGTGGAATGTAGGTGGCGGCGAGATAAATAATGTGGCGCAAAGGGGTAGTTCGACGAGTAAAAGAGATGATGATGATGATTTTGACCAAGACAACCGAGCACTTCTGGCGACAATAATTTCGTCAAGGAAGAGGATGACGACCGTCTTGCGGTGAGAAGCTGATTTGTCGACAGTTTCGACCAATTTCTACTATTTGAAATTGATCTGGCCATTGTAATTTTTGATTTTGTGGTGGTGCTGTGGGGTGAGATTTCGAGCAATCTGGAAATTTTGAGGGGGTGATGATACCCCAGCACGTCACGGGTGTATTTTAACATTTTTCTACAAGTAAAGGACAAAGGACAATTAATTAATTGAGGGGAAATAATTATTGGTCGAGCCTGCCTAATTAATTGTGGGGCCGGCTGAGCTTCTCTTCTTCACAAAATGAAAAGACCGGGGATGACTCGGGCAAAAAAAAGACGAGAAATTTCTCAATGCAATTTTGACTCTAAAATCTCAAGCTCAAATTTTCATATTTCTGATAGAAACAAAAAAAATTGTGTTGTATTAAAAAATTTAAATTTTTGAGAGGATGACGAGAACTTAAATTACTTACGGCTTGACGTAATAATTGCTAATCTGATGAAATAATCAGATCCAAGCATGCAACCAACTTTTGCATGACATGATTTGTTGGTTTTTTATATTTATGAGACAGCGGGATTGCATGGCAGGTGATGTTTTTTGGTGGGCCGGCAGCCGAGGGTTTTTGTTTGTCTTAATTTTTGCTAATTTTATTTAATTTTGACGTTTTTAGACTACGAAATGGACGGCGACGATGGAAATAAAGACGACGTTGAGATTGTTGGAGAGGCAAAGAAACGAAACGGTCTTGCCGTGTTTCGCGAAGCGTTGGACGAATTTGCAAAAAATCGAGATCAGGATGTCACTGTGTATAGCGAAGTGCCAAAAAAGTGTAAGGTGACGACCTGTTATGTCGGGATTGATGAGGCGGGACGAGGTCCAGTGCTAGGTAATGGGGGTCAAGGGTCAGATTTGTATTGAGAATTGAGAAATTAAATTTTGGGAAAATTTGAGTTGCATGTAAATAAAGCAAGTTGTATGAATCGACAAATAATTACTCTCGTTTCTTCTCAGGCCCCATGGTTTACGGTATCTTTGCCGCTGTTGAGGACACGGATGCCATTTCCGCCAAGATAAAGAAGGGCCAGTCACTCGCCAAAATAGAGGAATGTCCCCCCGTTCTCATCGACTCGATTAAAAAGCTGAATGACTCGAAACAGATAAATGAGAAGACAAGAGACGAAGTATTTGCGCAGTTCTCGGACCTCGACCACATCGTGTATGGCGTTAAGATCATCTCTCCGACGCAAATCTCGGCTAAAAGCTATCAGAGGAAGAAGATCAGTCTGAACGAAATCTCGCACAATGCAGCCATCGAACTCATTCAGGGTTTGATTGACCGAGGCATCGTAATTGGAAAGGTTTACGTCGACACGGTCGGACCCATGGAAAAATATCAGGTGGTTATAAAATAGAACAATTGAGGCCACCCAACGTATGTTCACAGATTTTGAACAAATTCGTGTCAATCGATCAAAAATGTAATTAATTTGAAATTTGCAGAAGACAGCATCTGCCAATACTTTCCTGGAATATTTAGCAAATTTCATGTTAATTAAATTTGTGATCTATTGACACTAGTTTAATCTGTGAACATGTTGGGAGACGTTAATTGTAAATAGATATTTTGCTAATTAATTTTAGTTTCGCATTTCTAGGCCAAACTGGAGCAACTATTTCCTGAATTGAAGTTCAAAGTGGATAAAAAAGCTGACTCCAAGTACAAACCGGTCAGTGCGGCGAGTGTTTGTGCCAAAGTGATGAGGGATGAGGCTCTGAAAAAGTGGACGTTTGGAGATAATTGTAACGTTAAGGTGGCTCAGAATGGGTGGGGGAGTGGTTATCCGGGAGGCTAGTGTAAATATGCAGAATATGAAAATTAAGTGACGATTAAATAACTAATATGACTTTATGCAGATGAAGTAACCAAGAAATTTCTCCGAGCCAATATCGACCCTGTTTTTGGATTTCCAAACATCGTGCGCGACAGTTGGTCTACTGCTTCGGATTTGTTGGAAAAGCGTGCCGTGAAGATAAAGTGGTGCGTATGTAGTTAACTTAATTATTTAGATTAATGATGCACTTGATTAGTTAATTTATATACTAATTAACCAACTAGGGAACTGGACGAGGATGACGCTCCGGTGCAAAAGATATCTAAATTTTTTGTCAAACAGCCTAAAACTGAAGATAACACGGAAAACTTTCCAGTTTCTGTGCTTAAACCGAAAGCTCAATTCTTCTCGTATCGATCTCTTACGCAGACTACGAAATTATTTTGATTAACATTGCTCATTCCACAATAATAAGAATAACGATAACAATAATACTAATAATAATAATGCTTAAACTTTATTGTTCCACTTAATTCAAGTGTTGTAGTTTTTCATGTACGTTTTGAAAAGAATAAATTCACACTGATTTTTCAAAGGTACATGCACAAAGGTAAAATTTCATGTAATTGTACGTCCATACTTGGTCAAAAAACTGGCGTGGTGGCACACCCCCTTATTTATACGGTCCTTCCCGTTTAGTTCTGGTCAGTACATTTTTAAATGGATCAGTAACCGAGGATAGTACATAAGTAAAGAAATGAAGAGTTTTTAAGCTTTTTCTTCAAATAAAAAGAGATTATTGGTAGCCGCCACGGCGATAATATTTTCCCTCGGGTGCCACGCTGTGTGAAGTATTTTCTTGGAAAAGTCTAAGCAATCGACCCCAATTTCATCCTTCTTCCGTTTCGGAGTCGTCCCAACCTGCGCCGTGAAGAGGTTCATATTCATAAAGAAAATTTGTGAAAGGTAAAATCCTACAATTACACTCACTTTTCTCGGCTTCAAAACCATTTTGGGTTTGGCAACGTCCCGGGAAGCTTCCAGTGTGTAATCTTTCTTTAAGGTACGGTCGAAAATGCGGAAGAAATTGTTGTACGAACCAGTCATCACGGCTGTATCCGTGCCGTTCCAGCAGCACTCAAACTTATCGAAGATGCAGTCATTCTCGTATAGTGAACACAGCTTTGAACGCAAATACTCGTGAACCTAGGAGTTAAAAAAAAAAAGTTATTTATGTCACTATTTTTATCACTTCAAAACTTGATCCCAATATCCAACGCCACAAACATGACAACAATTGTTCTGAATTTCCAAAAACTAACTACACATTTTTCTAAAAATCTTTGCTCTGATGATCTGATATGATCTATTCTAAGGGGGAGATGATCGACGTCATAATCAATAATCCATCATCCCCAGCCCCTCGATGGACGGGATTAATGGTATTTTATGATATGCACTTACGGAAAAACATTCGATTGGTCTCGACTCCATGTGTAGATCCCAAATCTTGATCGACAAGTAGTCCCGTGACACCATGTAGCGGCCCGAGTATGAAAATTTCACATCCGATATACTAGATATGATTTCGGAAAAGAAGCTTCGATTTGTGGGGTCTTCAGGCTCGTCAAACACTGTCAAATTAGTTTAAAAAGTGAATTAGAAAATGTGAAAAGTCGCCAATGTTTTCTTTTTACTCACGTTTAGCGTGTCTATCACACAAAGCTGCCTCTCTCATATCGCAAAGTCGAATCGTTCCCTTACTACTGCTATATACAAACAAATTACAACTGGTTGGGTGGAACTCGGAAGCAGTTATCACTTCGGTCAACTCTTCCATGTTCGCGGGTTTAATATCTACGATGTCTAGAGAGAAATTAAAAAAATAAAAAGTTAGTTTGTTGCTTATTCTTAATTTGAATGGAGTATTAATAAACTGACTGAAACTTTGATCCGTAATTTCCAGGTTCCAGAGATTTATACGGAGATCATCTGCGGATAGGTAGGTTTCCTGGTCGGAGTAAAGTTGAATGAGAGTTGAGAGGAGGAATATTTATTAGTTAGTTACATTTATATTAGTTATACATACCTGGTCGGAATTCACACTGATTGAGTTAATATGGTATGTGTGGGCATTGGCGAAAACACGGCGGAGAGAAGCTTCCACCATCAAATTTGTAGGCGTAACTTTCGGGACCGAAAGTTGGGTCAAATTGGCAGGATCTCTATAAGTTCCATTTTCTTCTTTTAAGTTGAAACCTTCAACTTTCCACTCTTTTTCCGTAACTCGCCATAACTTGATGGTTTTGTCTGGGAAATAAATAAATTCGTTATAAAAAACCAGAGTGAGGCCTTATTATCTAGCCCGAGTCAGGTTTTTGCTAATAATTGAGGTGGGTAGGGTAGGACCACTACAATTTTTATTTTCCATAGATTTCGCTCGTCTTCGAACTTGGTTCCTAATTTAGAATATTCTACTTGTGTGGAAAATTTCAAATCGATTGGATAAATTTTACGAACGTAATCGACAGATAGACAGACAACTATGGGTATATAAGCCCTGACTCGGGCTAAAAATGAATGAACCACGGTATTCATAGCAGCCAAAAATGTACACATTTTACAAAATGAAACCTACCATTAGTGGACAGAAGGAAATGAGCAGGATTTTTTCGCCTTAACCATCTAATTTTGTTAATTTTTTCTTCTATTTCCAGACTTTTGAGGTAATCAAATTCAGGTTCATGACTTTGAAATGTACTGTACACATTATATTCTCCACGCCTTGGAATGCTACTCTTGGACTGGAACAACGAAATACAAATTTAAAATGCCATCGAAATTCATAAAAAAATATCTATTTCACACTTACTCCTGCATCTCTCTGAAATATTACGACCCGTCCCCCCTTATCCCCCGTTGCTAGGAATTCGCCGTCATGATTAAACTCTACGCAGGACACGATGTCGGCTACAAATAAAACCCATTTATAACTATGAAATTAATCCCAAACGTGTTAATTATTCATTATCCTCCCCCCACCTTCAGTCACATCGTCGTCCAAAGCTCCTTTAACCTGTGAGAAACACCACTGGACCTCATTATTCTCTACATCGTTCGAGGAAGAAGACAACATGTCGATGGATATCCGCCCCTGGAGAAAAATCGAGTCAAAAACCTTCTTCCCAACCACTCGTCACGTCACCACCTCAAAATAGCAATGAAAAGAACTATGAAAACAATAACAATGACGAAACGTGTGTAAATAATTATATTACAAAGGAATGTTATTTACCAGTCCAGGACACGAACGCAGTTAAAGATTCCGAGAAGTACTTATTATTGTTACACTTGACGAACTTTCTCTTCCGTCTGCCTGCCTGCCTCTGCCTCTCTCTGTCACCACCACATCGGCCGTTAACGAAAATCCAGACGAAAAACTATCCGAATTGATATTGAATGTATATGACACTATAATTTCGACTTCCCACCTAGAATGAGGAGAAGATAACACATAAATAAATTACTCCCTTCACTTAATATACAACTAAACTAATCAATTAACGCCACTACCTACAAAATTCCTTAACCTACAACAAAAAACAAGCCACTACAAAAATCGACTTGGCGGCACTTGGCGACACTGATTTATTTTTTATTGCACCACCACCACCAAGACGATAAGGTAGCACTTATCCGTACCCAAAATTAGGTCAAATTGACAAACAACTTTTTCAAAAATTCCTACAAACAACAACTCACTCACCCGCCTCTCTCTGGACCTTATCTTCTCCCTATTTTTTCACGCTCTATGTTCCCAGATAAGTCTTCCTCCTCTTCCGTCTTATCGAGTAATATATTTATACTTATTGCCACCAACCACCACCACCACCAAACGACCAACAATACAAGCCCGACCGAAGAAAGAGTATATAATAATATATATTTTCCTTTATAATAAGATTGAAGATGTGCTCCTCTCCTTTTGCTACTGCGGCCTTTGACGGACAACAGAGCGCCTGGCACTCACTCTTCTTCACCTCAACTCAACCTAAAAGTAAAGTAACGAACCTACTGCTGCTGCTAAAAAGTCCATCATCAAAATTTGTTTGTCTGTGCGAGCCTCCGATTTTGACGAGGTGAGTGCTTGCTCTCTCTGGAGGTCAAGTTTTCACCGGGATTTCCAGCCCAGGAGGAGCTCTCACGCTGCACGTTGAGTCGTCGTCGTCGTCACGGGCGCCAAGTGCTGCTTCACTTTTGGGAACCTTGACTCGACACACGACACACGTGGTCAGGGTTTGAAAGTTAGCAGGCAGGCACGGGTTGTTGTGAGGAGGAGCGGGCATTATTTTTTTCGGAGGGAGGCTGGGTGGTGGGGATGACGGGGGACGGGGGCATCGGCGGAGCAAAAGGTGGTTTGGTTTTTGGGCTGAGAGAGAGAAATGGATGAAGGATGATGATTTAAACAAGTCTTTTTTGGGACGAAACGACGACGATCGGTGCATTTTAAGGAGGACGACGACGATGTATAAAATAAGGAAAGACAGGCTTTTTAGGTGAAAAATATGTGAATCAGATTCTGATACAGAAAGATACATGCATGATGCGGGAAGAGAAGACACTTTTGGTGGTGGTGGATTGGATGTGTCGGGTAGTATGCAAATGGATGGGTGCAAAGTATGCAAATGAAGGAGGTTTTGTTGTGTAATGCAATGTACGGGTTGAATTTGGATAAGACATGCGTTTATAATGATGATGAGAGAGAGAGGAAAAGGAAGGAAATGAAATGAAAATGGGTAAAATTTGGCAGAATTTCATATTCATTTACCGAAGAGAGATTAGTTTCATAATTTGCGTCAAATGTTAAAAATGGGGTCGTTTTTTGGTCTCGTCTCAAAATCCGGCATTTTTTCAGCTCATCATTTTCTGACGTGCGTGACGTGACGAGAGAGAACACGTTTGGAACCAGCTAGACGAACCATCGCCAAACGTGACGCCTTATTAGCACCCACTTGATTTTAAGATGAGCGTCTTCTCCTCTCCTTTTTAAATACTTGATTTTTACAGATCGGATCCCTTTATTTAAAAAATAAATATTTAGCCCGTTTCATCCCAGGTAATCCTAAGTACGACAAGAAGCCCATTAAATAACCGGTGTGGTGACATTACTCGGACAACAAACAAGTGACATTTCTTCTTGCGTACAACTTGTTGCTCTTGCATGGCCGTGCAGAAAGCGTGTCGCCGTCTCAATTTGAGGGGGGTCGGTCTACCTAAAAACATGACGTGATTTCGTTACGGGTCACGAGAGGTCAAAATCAGAGCACATGTTCCATGCACAATTTCACCGTATTCCTTTACAAAAATTGGTACTCAATCTAACTATACAGCCAAACTACTTATGTGCATATGCACCTTTTCGTATCAGTGTCAACTTCTTGGGACTACTGAAGGTGTAGAATTATACTGCTTGATTTCTTGACTATATGAACGATGGCCATGATTTTATACGGCACAGCTTGTTGCATCTTTCTCGATGTATAGAATGCCATACAGCTTGCGAAGGTTACAAACAAGTCCAGCAGCGCGTCACATATTATTTACACGTCATCTGCAGACGGACAGAGATTAAATGCAGGATGCATGTGATCAGACAGTTTTGACCGGCATCTAAAAATAGGTCAAGTAGTGATCTCGGTCTGACCTCTAATTTAATAAAACGAGACGATCGAACACCCCTTCTCCACGGATACGTCGAGTTATTTGCTATTGTCGTAATTTCCGATCGATAACACAATTTCGTGTCCTCGTCTCATTTTGCACGTTGTTATGTTAATAATCTAATCGAGACGAGAATCCAATTTGTATGAGACTTATTACACAACACTAAAGTGGAAACATGAGACTTTGGGGAGTCGTTTCGTCGTCATCGGCTAAATTGGCGACAGACAAAGTGAATCACATTAAAACTTTTGACGAAATTCCAGGACCGCGACGATTCCCGGTTGTTGGAACTTTGTACCAGTATAAGTTACCGGGTGAGATATATAATTTGCATACGTATGAAAATTAAAGTTTAATTTAATTAATTTGGTGGTCAGGTTGGCTCGGAGGTCATGAAATGTCACGGTATCACATCGCTTTACGCGACATGCATGCCAAATATGGCCCCCTGGTTCGAGAACAGCGCGGGGATCACGCCCTCATCCATGTCTTTGATCCGGACGATGTGAAAGCAGTGTTCAGCGTGGAGGGGAAAAGCCCCACAATTCCGCCGCTACAGGTCACTTGGTTATTTATTATGTACAAAATGCGAATTTTTAAACAGTGTTTCTTTTCTTGTGGTTTGTTACGTTTCTTGTACTGCAAAGGAATATATGCAAGAAATAAGAGAAATTCAAGGTGCAAGAAACTACGCCATCCAGCCAAGCTCCGTATGAAGTATAGTGGCGGATCGTAGTTTCTTGCGCCTTGCAATACCTGCAGGTCAAAATAGCTGCAAGAAACCACTTTCTTCCTGTTCTTTCTTGCAAGTGGTTATTTGCACCCTAAACGCTAGCTACGATATAAGATTTTGGCAAGATCTTGCGAAAAATGTTATTAACACGGATTTATTTCTGTTAATAGGAAGCCACTCAATTTTACAGAACAAAGAGGGAGCTATCTCTTGGACTAGGAAATACGTATGCATACATAAATTGTTGTTTGCAAATATTTATGTAATAAATTTTCATATGAATTTGCATAGAAATGGCGACGAGTGGTACCGTTTGAGGAGTGCGGTTCATAAGATGATGCTCCGGCCGAAAGAGGTTTCATACTATTTGCCCTTCGTGGACAAAGTAGCGATCGACTTTATGGGACGAATTGAACAAGAATGTTCCAAGAAGGATGACCGCATTGTCGAAAATCTTAGGGAGCTGGTGGGCAAGTGGATTTTGGAGTGTAAGTAGTAAAACAATTTAGAGAATAAGTGTGTTTTTGGGTATAGAAGAACCTTTTTTAAAAAGGTTTATGTAATAGACCTTAGTTTAGATAGTTTAGAATAGTTACAGAGGTATTTGCATCCGACGAGGGGAAAACGCGCAGTAAATTGGGTGTAAAATTTGTCATCTTTAGGGAGCTTTTCCCCTATTTGAATGGATCTCTGCCAAACGTAGGAGACCAAAATTGGGAGATCATATCTTTTGCAAATTTCACACTAATTAAATTTATGATCAATTGGCACTAGTTTGCTCAAAGTCGGAGCATACGCTGGGAGACCTGCCTCAATTGTCAGTAAATTATGCTAAATTTATTAATAGCATTTTAATGTGTGTTTTTTCTTGGCAGCCGCTGGGATGATATGCTTCGAGAAACGGTTGGGAGGTTTCGCCGAGAATGAGAGCCTAGTCGAAAAAATGATTGCAGCGAACAAGCAGATTTTTATAATTGCTGGCGAGCTCAAGTTGTCCCTCCCACTTTACAAGTATTTTCCCACGCCCAGAATGAAGCGCTTTTTCGACGCGGAGGATTTCTTTTACGAGTAAAATCTACCTATATGAAAATTATTAACTAACCTAAAAATTGTATGTAAAATAGAATTCTGTTTTCAGCCATGCGAGTAAATTCATTCACGAAACGATCCAAGAAATTCAGAATTTAGCCAAATTAGGGAAACTTGATGCGAATCGGTACAATTTTTTGAGTTATTTGTTATCTCGGAAGGAATTGAGTGAGAAGGATGTCGCCATCATTACGTTTTCATTATTTGGAGATGGGCTCAGTACGGTAAGTGCATAAGTAAGAAAGATTTACATCAACAAAATTTGCAAAAAAAAACTTATTTCTGCAGACGACGCCAACCTTCCTGTTCAACTTGTATTTACTGGTCTGCACTTAATTTTTAAGATTTTATTAATAAACCAGTTACGAAATTTATCTCTTTTTAGGCGAAACATCCGGACGTACAGGAACGTGTTTTTGTCGAAATTGAGCGAAACCTTGGGAAACAGGGGGGTATCGTCACTGTGGACGTGCTGAATAAGTTGTCCCTGCTGAAGGCAGTGGTTAAAGAGGCGTTAAGGTTGGTGGTGGTAGTTTGTGTGGAAAGAATGTGAATCACTTTTTGAGGAGGTCATGACCTTCCCGTTTGACCTCATGATTGATAGCAAATAGTAAAAAATCCATCACATCCTTTACACACGGCAATGTAATAAGTGAAGACGATGATCTTATCGAGGTTATGGATAAGCTGTAAGTTTTGTGTTTAGACTGTATCCCAATGGGACTGAAGTATCTCGAATCATACAGACGGATTTAGTCCTATCCAATTACATGGTTCCTGCAAATGTGAGAAATTATTGTTCCCAGTTTTAGTAGGATGCCTGGGTTTTTGACACATTAAAATATTCCAATTTTGTGTCTAGACTCATGTCGACCTGAACCAATTTGTGCATTTTCGGTCCCCCCAGTATTTTCACGATCCGGACAACTTTATTCCAGAAAGGTGAGTAATTAATTAAGACTTTCCATGCAGAAACAGTAGAAAATTGGATAAAAGCGAGCGCAAGTGAGCTCTGGAAGCTCAAATTTGAGCCTGGATGAATTCCTCTTCCTTCATGAACCGAAAAAATTTGGAAATCATATGCCACCACGCTAAAATTTTGAAAATATCAAAATTACGTTGTGTGATTTCCCTTGTTATCCAGGTGGCTGAGGGATGAGGAAGTCGGTGAAAGTAGTAAATCCGTTCAGAATCATCCCTACCTTTTCATCCCGTTTGGTAAGTATGCAGAAGTTTTTTCATTATCACAACAATGCCCATTTTTACCGTGCTGGTAAAGCCATACTTCGGTCGGTAATGATTTAATACCAGTTTTCTAAGAGTGAAATGTCATAAATATGTATAATAATCTTACAGGACATGGAACCCGAATGTGTGCCGGGCGTCGTTTCGCAGAACAAGACTTACACGTCGGCCTGACCAGAATGGTTCAAAAGTATCGACTCGAATTAGCAGATCCTTCTGCATCGCAGGAAATGGAACAAGTTTATGAAACCCTATTATTTCCAAAGCATCCCGTCCGCATCAAATTTATGCCGCGATGATAAATAAATAACGTCGTCCCCCATCCGAAATATCATGCTCAACTACAAGTAAGTCACACTGACTGAGTGTAAGCTATGCAAAAAATGTGCGCACATTTGTGAGATAAATACACCAAGACAAACAGTACTCATATTTTAAATATAGGTCGATTGATCCGTGTCGCTTTGTGTCGCAGTTTATATAAAAATATGTTTAAAACGACAATGAGACAATTCACGCAGGGCTTTTAGCAACATTGTAAAATCCGTAAATTCTGTAAACTAACAAACGTTTACAAAATTTTACTCATATTTCAAAAGAAAGTTAGCTTACAGATTTTTGTAAACTTACTCAGATTATGAGCTTCTATTTATTTTGTAAAAGTTTGTAAAATTAGGGTACAAAATGCACGGATTTTACGAGTTACCAAGTAGTACGTGAATTGCGGTGAAGTCTTATAAAAAATTGTCTTCCTTAAGTCTTGTACAATTCGGAATAAAATATTTCAAATCTTTGCTTAATCATGTTTTCCATGATGCGGTATGTATTTAATTTGATTTATTTAAATACGGTTGACGGTTCTAACATGACTGGAATCAATGCAAATTCCATGGTAAATTGTTCGCATAAAATTTATTATTTGTAGCTTCTTGATTATCAAATTTCTATTTAGTAAAATCATTCTGTTTGTTTTTATAAATACATACAAGACTTTACTCGGTTCGTAATTCTGCATGTTTCAAGTATTCATTTTGACCCATTATGTAATTAATGTGCATAATTAATTATATGCATGCATTATGTAATTAATGGTCACAATGGACGAGTGAGTAGATTTTTACCCTCGGACAGCATAACATGGCTTCCTCGAACATGCAACGACTAGTAATTTGTTAAACTAATTTGTTAATTCGGTCGTCGCATATTAATCGTGCGTAAATACATACAAACAAGCGGATGAATTTCTAAATTTTGCTAAAATTTGTGCTTTCCCAAATAAATTACATCATTTCCTGATTTACGCAAAGTTGTGTACGGAAAACGGTGGCGAAAACTAAAGTTTTTGTGGCGACACGACCCAACGAAGAAGGCGAGTGAGGATGTATACTATTTTGTGAACAGAGTGCAACATTATGCGTTCAGGAGGCAAATTGAGACGAATGTGATTCAACTCTTAGATTTTTTACCTTGAAGATTCGTTCAACAAATGTGAGACGATTGGTTTCTTCGCTTCTCATCATCTCATCACGTTGAATGAACATCGTTTCCAGAGCATATAATTACATAGCTGCAAAAATGGACTATTTTGCCGTTATTTCTTGCAGTACCCGAAACACTGATGCAATTTATTTAGAAGGAAAGAAAGTTCGCATTCAAAAAATTTTGCCATCGTCCCTTCACGAATAAAAACAGTGCTCACCTCCGTGTCCACACCCACCTCAACTGCATTCAGCTTATCCCGGTTCGACCTGGATTTATTGCATGATAATCAGGCCCTGATTGGAACCGACTTCTTCCATGAGAAGTGCCCCCCCCCCCTTCCTAAAAAGTAGTCACCACTTTATCGACCATGTCAATAACCACGAAGGTCGGAAGTAAGTACCAAGGCTGTCCTGTTTGCAAAAATTAAGTTTACACAGTCAAAAATCTTACATATTTCTAATAAGATTTTTTCCTGTGTGAACTCCTTTTAACCAAACATATTACATGTAACGTACTTATCCATCCCTTGAGTAAATGTGGCAGTATTTCGGAAAAGATTTTAAGCAAAAAATAAATTACGGTTGCGAAATTTCCCAAGGTCCCACATTTACGTGACTGCCTGCCCCAACTTACAACTACTTTCTGAAGAGCAAAAAGTCAAGATAAGTTGTCATTGTCATTCCAACTCGGACATTTTAAAAGTGGGAGTCGGTTAAGTAAATAAGTTGAATTTTACTATATCCCACAATTCACAGAATCACAAGTACTGCTACAAAACTCCAGAGTATGTAAAATAAGTATGCAAATTAACATCATTTGATAATATTTACATATATCCAATCCATACCTTCCATTTATTTCAATGACCCATCTTAAAGAATGTGTGATACGTTTGAATAGAGATCTATCCCAAGATTTTGTTGTTAGATAAGCATCGTGTTATCTCTTGTTGAGTATCCGCCTCCCAAAAAGGTGGATTTTCTGTAGATGATTTGTTCATACATTTCTCATACATTTCTCATACAAAGATAGCCTGTCGTGTTGTAAGTGTTTCCGGTGGAAATAACCACTTGCAAGGAATAACGGTAAGCAATTGGTTTCTTGCAGCTATTTTGACCTGCAAGAAATGCAAGGCGCAAGAAACTATGCATGCCCTTCTAAACTATACTTCGTATGACACGTGGCTGGGTGGCACATGTTTCTGGCACTTTCTTGCATCTCACATTTCCTACTTTCCAGTGCAAGAAACGTAGCAAACCCGCAAGAAACGAAGCACTGCATGTTGTGGGACTCTGTGAGAGATACGTGACATTAAAAAAGCAATAATTCATCCATACTCTTCGTCCACCTAGAAGGAAGAAGAACTAAATAATTGAATTCCTTGACTATTTTTTCCCCGAGGTTATCTTGATCTGCTTTTCAACGCCCATTTTTCGGCCATTTAGAGAAATCCAGTCTCCATAAAATAATTTGTATGGCCAGAGTCAGAGGAGAGAAGGTAAGTAAATTTAGATAAATTTCAATGGATAGAGTCAACAACCCAGCATCTACATACACAAATTACATATCTCTCCATCATCCATATCATCCATATCATCCATCCTGTCCTAGATAAATAAATACCTGACTGAAATTTGTCTAATTTTATCAACCGGCGCTGATTTGCAAGTTGTAGTTGTGAGCAGAAGAAGCTTGCTTTCCGAGGATCAGAAATCATCATCCTCACTTCTCTGCCAGACCAGACCAGACCAGACCAGACCATTTCTCTGCCTCTTAGCCAGTTGAATCAACTTGCTCTTCTCTCGCCGGATAATATTTCTCTCTTCAAAACCTCATTCACGTCAAGGAAGAAAAATCGGATTTTTACAAAATACACGACAAATCGGGTCGGGTCACACTTGATTTGCTATTTCGTCATATCGCATCGCATCAAAAAGAGGAATTAAAAGGTAAATTTATATTTATATTTAGAAAATTTTTGTCTGTCGTCACGATCGCATGACATTGATTGGCTTGAAGTAGTACGTATGTAGATGATATCCTCCTTCCAGGCATGACTCACTTTGGGTGGTAGGTAGTGCACACTAAATTGCATGCTTATCAGTGATTAGTAGGATATCAGTTTGTTATTGGAGGAGGAGGAGGAGGTCAGGATCGAAGATCATAATCACAACTGACGTAACTTTGACTTTAGTTTACGTACCGGTTTTTGCCCTGTGATCATCCCGACGAGATGAATTGTGTTGTGAATGAATGGGGTGACATAAATTTAGCGTAGTTTAATTACTGGCAAGCATGAATGAGTTGACATACTCGGTTCGAGTGTCTTTTTTTATCACACGAGATACATTTATTATGCATGTGCACTAAATAGTACATACAACTTGGCTATTATTGATCTCATAATGTGTAATTGTGTTCCACAGGATAATACTTAATCGTGGACCATGGTGAAGATCGAGCCGGAGAATAAAACTAGGGCCGCCGTCAACGCGGGTCAGTCACTCGTTTCCACCCTGTTACTCAGCTTACTTCGACTTTGGCACTCATTTTGTCACCTGCTCTGGCTCGGCAGTGTAGGAAATTCAGGTCTGATTGGCGAAACCGATAGCACGAAGATAACTGATTGTCAAGAACGAGACGAGCAAGTAGACGACGACGACACGGACGTTACCTATTTTAAAAGGACAATGACGATCCAAACTCCTGATGTTATTGTCCCCTCTGACGACCAGGAAAACCATGACCAAGTCAACAATTTTTCGCTAAAACAGGATTCCGAGGAGGAGGGTGAGGTGTCGTCAGATGAAGAAGCTTGTCCTCCCCAAAAGACGGAGGACATAGACAGTTCCAGCGGGTATGGTTCGGGAAATGGGAGCTCTCTGTCAGGCTCGCCAGTTCTAAACTCTGCAAATTTGAAAGAACATGACCCCCAAAACTTGTCCTCTGATGAACATGAAACTAACGGTGGAGGATCCGTCGCACCTCTTCCTGCTCCAAGAAGACACAGTGATTCCAGCGATGGCGAAGTACCTCTCGATGTCGCGGCACGAATCGTGGCTCAAGTCGAGTCCATGTTTTCCGACGATCACTTGGCCAAAGATGGCTTTTTGCTGAAACACGTTCGAAGGCGCACTGATGGCTTCGTGTCACTAAAGTTGGTGGCCGGTCTGCGTAAAGTGAAGCAAATTTCGAGGGAGTTTCCCGTCGTGTTGAACGCTCTCAAGACTTCGGATAGCTTGGAGGTCAACGCTGATGGAACCAAGATTCGAAGGAGGGAACCCTTGACGTCGGAACTCCAAACCATGCCAATCAAACAAGCCAAGAAAGATAAGGCGGGGCCGGATGGCGATAAGGAGAAAAACCAGGCTGAGAAGGAGAATCAAGATGACCAGAAATTGGCTCGGTAAGTCAATATTCAAAAATACGCATTTGTATTGTTTAAACTAGTGAGCAAATGAGGAAACGTTGGCCACACAATAATATTTTAGGAGAGTTATTAGTTTAGTTTAGCATAGTTGCACATTTGTGAGTATGTTAAAAGAAACTGGAGTTGCATAAAACCTTAGTTTGCATGGAGATCGTTTAATGTATGCAATGCAGTTGGTTGCATATTGATGATGGGACCAAAGCGGATGACTGTCTCACTTACTCAGATTGCCCTTTTCTTCGCGCCTAAACTTTACAATTTCATTTTGTGCGTATGTAAATGTATGCAGAAATTAATGGTGAGTTAATATCAACTCAGTTTTTCTTTTCCATCCCGCGCAGGTATCCTTCCCATACTATTAGTATGGTAGGGATACGAAGCGGGAATCAAATTTTTGGTGAAGTAATTCTGAGTAAGTAGTAAATAAGTTGAATGTTCAGTTTCACCCTGTGAACTCTAAGTATTTTAGCCGAAATGCTACCATATTTAGTTTTAAATTCACTACTTGCTACACATGCCTAGAGAGAGAGAGAGACAATTGCGATGACTGCAAAACTCCCCCATGCTCAAATATCATGACTAACCCTAAATCTTTTTTCTCTTTACAGAAAACGACGCCAAAAGGGGGGTGACCGCCAGAAGGATGAACTTCACTCTTCCGATCGTGGGAATCAGGGGCCCAACTACAAGACCACTAATTCCAGACGATCTTCAATTTCCACAAATGACGAATCCCTCCCTATTCGACGACGACGCGGAGGCTCCCTCCCAGTCGCCCCACTCGCGCAATACCGTGGAAATTACTGCATCTGTCCTCCAAATCCCCCTTCTCAGAACGCCGTCGACTTTCTTCGCCCAAACTCAAACGGTTATTTTGAAGGGGGCACCGACCCGGCCGCCACGATGAGCTCATGGCTCCAGAAGAGAAAGGCCTCCAACCGACTCTCCGTCGGTGAAGTTTCTCTCGGCTCCGGTGTAATTCGTCAACCTCGCGGGCCCGACGGGTCGAAAGGCTTCCATCCAGGGTATCGCGCCCTCATGCAGGAAGAGCGCCTTAATATGAGCGCATTCAATTGAGCAGCGCTTTTTCTCTCTAAAATTATATCGAATATTGCCAAACTTTTGGAGAAAGTCTCAGATCATACGTTTTGTTATAGTTTATATTGTTCCGCTATTGCTCAGTTTTAGTTGTTAATTTATATTTACATATGTTAGAAATCTGCCAAACGCTGAACTATACATTTATCCAATTCAGTTTGAAATAGTCACTTGTTCCCAGATTTTGAGAGTTGAGACTTTAAACATTTATTACTTAATTTAGCAGCACAATTATTATTTCTTTGACTGTACATTAATGGTTTTACATATCATCTTAAATATGTATTTCTTAGCGGGGTCAGTTATCATTTTAATGATACATATGTTAAATGCATCATAGTCTTATTTCATGTGAGTGAACCTCACGTTATTTGTTTTTGTAGTTCTTTATTGTTATTTACAAGAAAAAGTTACTCAATTATACATTTACTATTCATAATTATTTATAATAATGAATTTAATAATGATAAGTCTTATATAGTCATTTTGATGTCAAGAAACAATAATATCTTTGTATGCGCATTTATATTTTTGTTACAAACTCAATAAAACAATTTAAAATTTAAAATGTAAAACTGTGATAACATTATTAAATAAATATGTGCGTGCGATTTGTGTGTGCAGTGTGATCGAAATAAGTAAAGCTTTTTTGGGAATGTTTTAAATAATCAGATCGATTCATTAAATCTCATTCATGTCGTAATTAATATTTTGCAAAGGTTTGGTTAGGACGACTGTTTATCATTACATTTATTACACCGTCGTCCTGTAATACGGTGTTTTTCATGTATTTCATGTACTTACCTACATGCATATGTATTTAGCCTCATAAGTAATCGAGCGAGATTTTGCATGCATATTTCTTCACGTGTCAAACTCGGGATTAAAATTGGACAACATTTTCGTTTTCAACAATAAAGCCGTTTTTAGATTCCTTCTGTAAAACATACATTACATGACATACATAAGAAATTGTTAATTGAGCATAAGGTTGGCAAGCATAAGGATGACAAGTGTACTGCATTTGCGAGATTCAGCATGCATATTTCGTCCAGGAGTGGCTAACTTTCATCGTATAAGTAACAAGGGAACCTTCTAAGGTGCCCGTTGATTCCAGGGTTCTCACCTATACCAAAATGACCACAATGTGCGGTTTTCGCCATCATACGTATGACCCTAGGGGGAGGACCCCCTAAGCTTTTGGGGGCGGCCGGACCACACCCCCGGGCGCCAGTGGGTGTGGTCGGGGCAAAATGAGATTTTTAGTGCAATTTAATCTACAGATGAACTAGAGTAAAATTAGGTGTTTCCGAGCTGTGCCACACCCCCGGGCGCCAAGGGGTGTGGTCGGGGTAAAATGAGATTTTTACAAAATTGAATCTATGGCTGAAACAGTTAAATTAAGTGTCCCCGAGTTATGCCACACCCCCCGGGCGCCAAGGGGTGTGGTCGGGGCAAAATGAGATTTTTATAAAAATTGAATCTAGCATATAGGATATGTAAAACAGTAAGATTGATTAATTAATCAATTAAGATTTATGGATTAATTAAGATTGATAAAACAGTAAAACATGTAAGATGTTTGATTTGTCAGAGTGGCTACGTGTTATTGAGGAAATTTAAATTATTTTATTATTTTTAAATTATTCAGATTCGGCAATCTGTATTTTCTCTATTTTGTATCGCATTCTCAGCATTATTATTGCGCTACTTGTGTACCCTGCGTTGCCGCAGTTTATTAACGTGGAATATTGCGTAGGGTTTTATGACTCAACGTAAAAACTAATTAATACGTTTTTCCTCGTTTTTTTTCGGCTGTGGGAATTTATTTTAAAACTATGGACGACCAATTTCTCTCGCAAGTCGTTGCCAATTTTTCAAAAATATGAACTCCAGATTTTGACCAAGATTTCAAGTTTAAAGCTTTGATGGGAACTCATCAATACTTAGCATTTAAAAAAACTCAGCATTATGTATGTACATATGTAATCAACTCACCGACAACAAATTTGTCTTCCAGAATTTTGAAATAAATTTTGAAAGAATGATTGTATAAAAGCGTGTCGATTTTAGTGGAGTCATTGAGTCCTTCATACGTTGAATGGGACTTGCTCTTTAATTTACAAACGTTCCCTTACATGAAAAGAAACTCCTCAACGTTATGTGCATATACATACATATGTACATATCTAAATATGTAAATTTATCCTTATCATCGTTACACGAATCGGATAGGAATCGTAGGCAGGGAAACCTCCACCTCAACAAATAAACCGTCGTAAACGCACATAAAGAAGTAGCTTCAGACTCACTTTACCCCAACTACTCCCACGACATCGCGGGAACACTTAATTTCGCTGTATTTCATCTATAGATTCAATTTCAGTAAAGATCTCATTTTCCCCCAGACCACACCCCCTTGCGCTAAGGGGGTGTGGCACAACTCGGGAGCATTTAATTTCACTGTATTTCATCTATAGATTCAATTTTTGAAAAAATCTCAATTTGCCTCGACCACACCCCCTGGCGCCCAGGGGGTGTGGCACAATGGGGAAACTCAAAATTTCACTCTAATTCATCCATAGATTCAATTGCACTAAAATTCTCATTTTGCCCCGACCGCACCCCCTGGCGCCAAGGGGTTGACCCCAAAAGTTGATAGGATCCTCCCCCTGGGGTCATATGTATAATGTCGAAAACTGATTTCGATTATCTTGATCCGTTCTCCCGTTATCCTGCTGACGGACGGACAGACAGACAGACAAAGTCTTCGCATAAAGTAGCTGAAGCTACTTAATAAATGTTCATACATATGCCTTCAACCTTTTTAGGGGACGCCAATACATTACGTCATCCAAAAAGTGGATGATTTGTTTTATGTCTGTTATCTTACCCTTGTTTTGGTTAACATGAGAAGGATAAGGAAATGGGTGGTTGGATACTCTATAAATCGGCGTTTTGTTGGCGACATTATATTTGGACGGCCCCCCCATATATCTGCACACCAGCGAAGTGGCGCGCGATAATTCTACCACTGGCTATTGCAGTGCTTTCTCAGAAAAACTGGGATTTGGTGCCTCGTATCTCACATTAATGCTGATCTGTTAGAAATTTGCAGTCAGAAAAATTTGAAATTCGGAATGCACATTCATGAATATATTGTTAATCATAGTATATCATCAAATTCCGTTAAATCGCTATAAATTTTTCAGGAAAAATCGAAAGAGAGTTTTTTAGGGTTTTTGATTTTTCCTGAAAAATTTACAGCTATCCAAACGGGATTTGATGATATACTATGATTAACAATATATTCATGAATGTGCATTCCAAATTTCAAATTTTTCTGACTGCAAATTTCTAACAGATCAGCATTAATGTGAGATACGAGGCACCAAATCCCAGTTTTTTCTGAGAAAGCACTGCCAGTGGTAGAATTATCGTGCTCCCCAAGACGCGCCACTTCGCTGATGCACACAAAACTCACAAACCGAACTTGCTCGATCGACTATTTCCTTTCCACAGCTGAAAAGTGCACAATCCTCGTGGAAAAAATTAAATATTGATACAAATAAAGTACAAAATTGGCCCGAGGTTTTTTAAAATTGTTAATACAGTTGGGAACTAAATTATTGTGAAAACTTTGCAAAAAATGGCAGCCGCAGAAGCACTAACGAATGCACTCGTAAGTCAAACTTCGTAAAATTTACAAGCCATACACAATTTACGAAGGTTACAAACGTTTCCGTCAGTTCACCAAAAATTTTATTTCATACATTTCGTAAAAGTTCATAGATCAAATTTCCTCACAAATATGTATGTATGTGTAAAATTTCGTAGAACTTTTACGCAATTACCAAGTTTACAAACGTTTCCGTACTTTTTCCAAAAACATGTAGTTCAAACGTTTCGTAAAAGTCAAAACTTCCTTACAAACGTGTCTAAAAGTTCGTACAACTTACAAAACTTACGCAATTACGAAGGTTACAAACGTTTCCGTGAATCCTCCAAAAACTTGTATTTCATTTCATACATTTCGTAAAAGTCCATAACTCAAATTTCCCCACAAACATATATAAAATTTCCTACAAATTTACAAAGTTTACAAACGTTTCCTCATCATTACATACAACTTTCCTAATATATTTCCTATTTTCAATTTCCACAGATCGTTGAAGCCATTCTAAAACGGGTCCCCGATCCCGCCGACATTGTCCATTTCCGGCTCGTGTCCACCCTCTGGAACGAGGTCATCCTCTCCTTCCATTCCCCCCCACGGGTCACCGTCCACCTCAACCGGGCCGTCCCCTGGCGGGTTGCTCAGGGGCCCTTCATCACCCCCCGCAAATTGGCCTCCTTTCCCCCAAAACTCCTCAAATCCGTCGCCCTCACCGCGTACCCCGACGACGACGCCATCCTCCCCCAAGCGCTCAATCTCCTCACCCAAATCGGCCCCCACATTCACCACCTTTCCGTCCTGGGGGGCGCCTCCGTGGGGAAATTTGTGCACAATATTTTTACAAATTGCGAATTCGAAAAGCTCAAAAATTTGCGTGTCATCCTCGACGAGAAGAAGGTGCATGCATACAAAAGGGGAGACCGCCCCTACGTCACGTGGCCGGAAGTGTACAACCCGGAAATTAGCGAAAAACCGAAACTCCTAAAAATTCGGTACATCGTAGAATCCAAATTTCTCCTGGGTTCAAACGTTTCTGAAGAACAGCAGACCTTTCTACGCTTTTTGCTAGCCGTTACCCCAAATTTGGAAAGTTTACGAGTAAAGGATGATTATTTGTCGAGCATTCCGGCAAATTTTGGAAACTTGTCGGAGTTCCGGTTTAATTGGAATATTGGGAAGAATAAGAGTCCGGATATGGTCACGTTGCAAAATTTGAACGTTTTTCTGGAAACGGTGAAAGTTTCCTTGGAGCGGTTGCAATTAACGGTGGGATTTACGGGGTCTCGGAGATTGTACGATTTTTCTCAGTTTAGTGATCAGTTTCAATTTCCACGGGACGGGATTCGCAACTTGAAATGGTTTGAGAACGGGGTCATGCGGATTTTCAAGTGTGGAGTGAGGGACTTGGAGAAAATGGGGAAATTAAAGCATTTGGACTTGTGTGAGATACCGAATGAGGTTTATCAAAGGGCGAACGTTTATGTGGGGAATATTTTAAGGAGGGATAACGCTTGTTGGAGAGGAATTACGAATTTGAAGCTGTTTGGGATCGAGGATCTGGAGTTGTTGGAGAGGATTGGTAAGAAATTGGGATTTTTTTGCATAATTTTTGGCGTGCCGAAAATTGTATTGACATATCTACTCGCCAAAATCGGCACATTTCTATTCATTTCCTGGCTCTGGGAATTATGTACACATTTTAAAATTTAGGACTACAAATTTCCAGCCAGGAAGTTGATTAATAGCGGACGGCGATGAGCTTTTTCGATGAGTTCCAATTTTTCTGAAATCTTTTAAACTTGAGATATCCTTAGAAACTGGCAAAATTTGGACTATATATATTTTCAAAAATTGTAAACAAACTTGTGGCCCAAAATTTTTAAATAAATTCCTAGAGACGAGGAATTATGATTTTTACGATGGGTCTTCGAGTCCCACGTTAATTAAGAACCATTCTTAAATTATTTCGGAGAACGGTGGGTTTAAACGTGTAACTTTTCATAAAAAACCAGGTCGTATTTTTTCAATTTGAAAATTGTCAAATTTTTTTACCGAATAATTTATTAATTGCCTCTTCCCGTGAAAATTAATGCGTGTCTAATATTTTTTTTTGAATGGCACAGGTCCAATGTTCCCGTCTTTGAGGCGACTAAATATCAACGTTCGGCTCTGGATTTTCAAACAAGGCGAATTGAACGTCTTTCTGAGAATGATTTTCGAACGGTTGGCTTCAATCAAGGCGTTGACCCATATTTCCGTGGGGGCCCCCTTTCCCGACAGATTTTCCAGATTTATCGACTTTCTGGAATATTTGGCGACATCTTTTCCAGGCGAATGAAAATTTCTCATGTTTTTTTCCCTCGAACAATTTGAGAGAGATTCACCAAGTTCTTGGTAAAACTGTCAACCCGGATTTTATAAAGTTACCAATGAGAGCGTGAATCCGCTCAGTATTTTTTACAAGCGTGGAATTATTTGCATCCTTTTTATCAAAAAGGTTGTCAATATTTCGACTATAATAATCAATCAATGATCTATTATAAGCAAACAACGCCGTAAAATACGTCATTTTCCTGAAAAATTTTCTCACACGTGGGGTGCACGTGGAAAATTGGGCAGGCTTATTATAACAGCGACACAATTTGAAAATATTTGGGAAATTATATGAAAAATATTAATATTTCGTCAGGATATAAAAATCAAAGATTTCAAGCCCAAAACGCCTTAAACTTGACGCCCTTCTAGAAAATTTACCCCACACGTGGTATGCGTATGCACGTGGAAAATTTGTGAAGCGGTCTCTCATCGACCCATTTTGCACTATTTTTATCAAAAACATTGTCAATATTTCGACCGATTTTACAAAGTTACTAATGACTGCGTAAATTCTCTCATTAATCGATTTCTTTATTGACAGATGTGACCGAGGTGCGTATCGAGCACTGCATGTGCGAGGGTGGAACTGCGGACCGCGCGTACCAACGGTTTTATGACCCCGCCGAAGTCGACGCCATACAAATGGACCGATTCCGCAACCTTGTCCCTACTCTTTTAGGGTGTCGGGAATTAACCGAATTCACCGGCATGGATATCGCCCAACTTCAAACGGGCCTCGTTTTTCGGAGAGGTTCCCCATTCCAGAGTGAATTACCATGGAAGCAAAATTAGGGCGGGAAAATTTAACCCGTTTTTTTAAACCAGGGTTTTTACTAATTTATGTGATAAATTTTATACCTCGTTGCATGCAACTAGCATGGATTCCACTTCTACAAATATTATGAACGATTTTTAGAGAGAGAGAGAGTAGATATTTTTAACGAATTATTTACGCAAAATTTCTCAATCTTAACGTCAAATTTTCATAAAACATTTATCTATTATGTCAAACATTATTTATTAAGTTAGTTAAATATCATGATTTCTTTCAATTAGTCTTAAGATTATGCGTGTTAAAAATACGCATTAAAAAATTATAATGAAAATCTCAAAGAAGAGAAGTGTTCTCACTTAGATATTTAACTTCGCGAATGTAATACGAAATACATACATGCTAAAATTTTTCATTTTTCAAAGTTTTCATTGTTAAATTTTTCACTATTTAATATTTTAGTAATAAATTTGATAAAAAAAAAATAATAATAATTTTAGGCATACCCGATACAAATCATAATCATAGTTTAAGTTCTTTTTTTTAGTTAGTAGTAGTATAGTATAGTATAGTATTTATTGATATATGGCCAGCAGCCCTCATCAACATTAAATATTACAGAGTTAGATATGTAAATGTGAATGTAATGTAGAGAGTAGTCAGAGGAATAGTGGGAAAACCTAGCTAGGATGGAGAGCTAGGAAAACCACTATCACCTCTGAGAATGTGGCCCAGAGGTCCATTCGGCTCTGACTACAGAGACACCCAGGCAGGACAAATGAGTGATAGAGATCATAGGTAGATCTCACGGGAGAGTGGTGATATCCAAATGAGGACGGCACCGTGAAGGCGGAAGCAAGACGAATGAAGGTTGTTGGGCGGGGCGTCCACGGACCACAAAATACCCTAGCGCCCTTTCGGGCTCGGGCTAAGTGTCCCCATATGGCCTCAGCCGGGGCCGATCGACACTACCCACTTGCCCCTTCATCCCTTACAGCACAACCGGGTCATGGGACCCCCGTAGCCCCGACTACGCTGCCCACCGCCATGCACGACCCCGCTCCCACTCTTCCACCAACCACCCCCCATGGTCACCACCCCGACATATCAAACAATGACCTACCTGGGGGAGTCCTCCTGGCGTAGATCCTCCCGTGCACTGAGTCCGGCGAGATCCGTCTTCGCCTGATGGCTCAGCTTGTCGTTGCTGGGACGGGTGTGGCAGGGGGTGTTACCAGGCACGCAGGTGGGGGGTGTGAGTGGACGAGGCTCACATGGCGAAATGGCCTTGGGACACACTTTACTAGCCCTGGCACACCCGCGACCCAGATGGAAGAGGATCCAGTTGCAGAGCGAGAGAGAGACACGCCGTGCACGGTTGGATGCCAAAGAGGAACTCCTCTTTTTTTTAGTTATGTGATTGGTTTTGTATTCTCATTATTATAAATTGAATAAGAAGGTTGAAATACCTATGTTTAAAATTTTAAAAAAATTACTATGGTAATAAATTTAAATTATTAGTACAACTTTTATTCAAATTTTACGAAAGCATGTATTTATGAAATCTGCACCATTAAAACAGTAAAAACGGCACTAATTACTTGTCACCTAGTTTCTCACATGCCACTAATTTAATTATGATGCACACCTCCCAGAAAATGTACGGGTGTCCCACCAGCTTCAAAAATAGGTCGCATTATGACTTCAACAATTTCTGGTACCTGAATTTACAGCAAAACCGGATATAAAAAAATTAGCTAACGAAAATTGTTTTACCGAAGTACGTACCACAACTCCCGAGATTTCCACGCGTTTAAATCCTCTACGAACAAAATGACATATTGAATACTGTCAGAAAAGTCGTTTTCTCTGATCTCAGTGCACTCGAAATGGACGGTTTTGACGCCTAAAATGAAACAATGAGGTCAGACTCCACACATCTCGCAAATATTTTCGCAAAACTTTTGCTAGGTGGAATTTTTTTACGTAGCAAATGCTTGTTTTTATCTCTTCAGATTACTCCGCCAACTCATCCTTTCTATTAAATTCTTTACAAGTTGAAAATAATCCATAAATAGAAGCAAACATAAAATCCGGTAGCAGAACTGTTTATACTGATTTGTAAAATCATGTTTTGCAAATTTCTCAAACATTGTCCTGAATGCGTTTAAATATTTATACATACATAATTATTTATGGTTAAGTTTTAGCCACTCTTTTTAAATACTTACCTTTCCAACCCACTACATTCCTTAGGACGCTGACCACCCCGGCGGCCACGTGCTCATGCCGCACGACCAGCTTGACCTCGTCCAGATCCCACAGTTTGAACGGTTCCATCGCTTCGTTGCCACACTGCCCGAATTTCAAGTCAAGTTTCTTCACGGAGGGGAGTAATTGCACGACATATTCCGCAAAGTTCCCTTCAACCCGGCATTTATCGGTCGTCTTCGTCGCAAAAGATTGAACTCCGTCGTGTCGCCGCCACAAATTTAGACTGCTTGGCATGTGGTCCACCCCGAGGCAGTCGTTGTTGATCGCGAGGTTCACCAATTTCCGGTGATATTTGGCCAAAATTTGGACGAGTTTGAGTTAAAATCCAAAATTAGCAAAAAATTCGCACATTTTTGCTCGTATCGCGAAAACTGACTATGCACCACCCAATATTATTACGGATTTTTGATCTACTCAATTTTACGCAACTTTTAAGGTATCTAACTTGAAAATCGTTAGAGCACGAAAAAAACACTATTTCATTGTATATATCTATCTTAATTAAACGACTGATCAATGTGCTCATTTCCATCAAATTAAATATGCATTCATCACATTGTATGAGAAAAATTAAGAAATCCAGATTCAATCGTATCTAGAATACCTTTCGTTGAGCTCTCCTTGCTTCATTTTCTGTTTCAATATTTCATTTCCATGAAAGTGCCACAAAATTCCAAAAGGCAAAATGATAACAGTGGAAGAAGAACGGAGGAAAGGAATTCTGATTCATAACCAAATTTGAGAGATTGTAGACGCCTGCATATTTCTTCCAGAGGTGGACAAGCGTCTCAACTTCCATTGAATAATTAATGAATGGCCATTAAGCATCATCACCACCGTCTTATTGATTGTGACACGATTTCCTTGCTTAATTCTCCCCAAAGAAGTTATTCTGCATTTCGTTGCCTGTTTGGTAGGTCTGACTATGCGAGATTCTGTCAGAAGCTTGAGATATCACTTCCTCCAGAAATTTGCTCAGCTTTCAACATTTCCACCAAGTTTACGTTAAGAAAAAGAGTGCAGAACCCAAAAAGTGAAGAAAGTTGGACTAGTTGAACGCCGTTTGAAAATTGTGAATGAGCCTGAAACGCAGGATTCGACGAGGGAAAGATTTTTTACTCCCGAACCGGTTGCATCCCGAATCCATGAAATTTGAATAACAATTCATTGGTAAGATATCGTTCTTAATTTGCACGTCAAGTTTGTGACTCAACTCGACATGCTGACCCAATAATATTTGTGTGCAGAGAAAGGGATCGGTGGTTGCTGGCGAGGCAACTGATGAGTAGAACGAGACGCTGGACACCATGGAGGTCAACGATACGCAGCCGAAATTCTTCATACTTCTGAACGCGCTCGCCCCCACAACGGAGAAAATGGACAGTGGGGAAAGTTTTGAAGAGAATGGACCACTTCCTGCTGAGGAGACTCACTCCATCCAACCACAGCCAACACCTGCTGACGATAACCACGTGCAGTCTCCTTCAGCCAAAGGCAGGGCGTCAAAAGCTAAGAAATTACCGCAAGTTGGCGAAAAAGGCGCAGAGTCTGGTCGTCGAGAGATGGAGAAAATCTTCCCCTGCAAAATATGCCTCTGTCCCTTCACCAACAGGACCAGTGCTCGCCGCCACGCTCACACCCACCTCAACTGCAGCGAGCTAGAGCAGAAAAAAATTTTCCATGTGACGTGTCCCCACTGCCAAAAAGTGTTCACCCAGCGTCGATACTTTATTGACCACGTCAAAGCGCTCGAAGGTCTGAAGGACTTCGGCTGCCCTGCGTGCAAAATGACGTTCACCCACAAAGCATCTTTGAATCGTCATCTCTTCGTCCATTTGAGCCCAGAGGAGCAAGCAGAGGCAAAGCAGAGCTGGCGACATGAATGCCACTTCTGCAGCAAACGCTTCAGATTTCCTTCTTTTCTCGCTCGTCATCTTCTGAAGCACACTGAGGAAAAGGGAAAAGTTCGGAAGGACATCGAGTGCCTCCACTGTAGGCAGTCATTCACGAGTAAATGGTATCTTGGGAAACATTTGAAGAAGGATCATCCCTCGGAACAAAGTCTGTCAAACAGCGTCCCATCAAATGACGACATTGTGTCCATAATTTATATTTCCGTGATTTCATGATTTATGACAAGATAATTATTCTCGTAAGACTTATAAAAATAGTATAATTGAATTATTAAGTTGTAAACATGCCACAATTTTTGTTCCCGTTTCGACCATTATGATTGTTGCTTAGTAAAGTAATTCTGTTTTGTACAAGTAATCGTGCTGTGAATACTTTTACATATATGTTTATTTAAGTTCGAAAATTTAAATTCGAGAAAAATGAAAATTTTCTTGCATTCTATTTTTAATGGTGACATTGGTGGGAGAAGTTAATGTATTTGTGCACCTTATCCAATTCTGATTCAATTAATTTAAGTCTTTTAGTAAAAAGAAAGTATTTCATAGTTAATTTCGTATGTACCACAAAGTAAAATAAATGGCCAAATTTGTTACAGTATTCTGGAATTTAAACCAAAGTAGCTCTGCGGATTATTGTCACCACCGAAATAATGGTGCCAAACAAACAAACTAATTGCATCCTCTGTCTGCAAAAAGTAGGAAGGATTATTTGATTGGGTGGATTGTGTGGTGGAAAATTCGCTCTTTTCAACTAAAAATTACAATCATCACTACAAATCCTTGGCAATGTAAACTGCATCGTAGTTTAACCTTGACATTTACCTTGCTTTCTGCAGTTGTTGATTTGACACGGCGATGGTAAAACGACGAATTAATGAAGTCATCGGATCATGGACATCACTCATTTATTCGGAGACACGAGGGAGAAATTCATGCAAATTACATCACATAATTTGCTCAAGTGATTACACCGGATCGCTGATGATGGTTATTTGCGAATTCAATGATGTCATTCTTCGTGCCTTTGAAATTTAGAGTACTGTAAAATCCACGTAGTGTTTCGTTTCTTGCGGGTTTGTACATTTCATGCACTGCAAAGCAAGATATGCAAAAAATGCGAGGTGCAAAAAACTGCAAGAAATGTGCGCTACCCAGCCACGCCCCATATGAAGCATAGCGTTGGGGCGTAGTTTCTGGCGTCTTGCATTTCTTGCAGGTCAAAATACCTGCAAGAAACCACTATCTTGCCTTCATTTCTTGCAAGTGGTTACTTAGTTGCACCCGAAACACTGTGTACCTCATTCACATAGGTAGATAATCCTGTAATGTGGGCGATTAAACCAAGATTTTGCTTGCATGAGTCTTGTTTACTTATGATTTGCATGGCTAGACCCACCGACTCACAATGTACTTCAGTTTTTGCCCATCCGTCTGAGAATTTATGTATTAAGAGCACACCGTGCATGAGGGATGTGACATGGTCTCCGTCATCATCGCATCCCCTCTGCCAAGCCTGCATTGCATTGTGTTTTTCCTTTTTTGTGTAGTAAATTCTCATGGACAACAATAATGACCACTGATTCGTTCCAATGCGAGACAATAAGTAGATGAAAATTTTGGAGCAGTTTCTGCACAACATTTTTTCCCCTTGGTCGTCTAACAATCTGCGAATCTTTTTCGCAAAATTTTTTCCCTTGGTCTTCGTGCGAATCCTTTTCGGCCATCCATTAATAAGTAATTCGTGCCGTGCCGTGTGTGCGAATTCCTTTACGTCGTGTAATCAACGACATTGGCTCATTTTGCAATCTATCCATAAGCAACCAACAACTTGTAAGTTTATCCATCCAATCCAAGCCAATCCACCTACGACGACCTTCACGAGGACAGTGCGGACACGACGGGGACGAAACGAAGGCATTTTTCTACCCAAATAACGCGATAAGGAAGACATTGGTCATCACTTATCCGTGGAAACGTGGGACGTGGACGACCCCGTTATTTTCCTTTTGAGTCTGCCGTGTAATCATTTTCTTGCCAGTCAAAGATTTTGTTATCTGCGAGATTGCATTTTGCTCTCGACTTGCGAATTGCACTGCAATGCAAACCACCGAAATGGAAGACGAGGTGGTGGGTGAAGTGGAAGTGAATCGAGATATTGGTGATGTCACTGCTACGACTACGGTAACGCCAAGTCGGCGTTGTGGCGACGACGATGGCGACGGGGAAGAAGAAACCGTACCCCGAGATGAGACCGGGATTCAAAGTGACGCCGACCTGAGTCATGAAAGTTTGAAGCTTCCGGACCAATTGTTCTCGGAACGGGATGAAGGAAAATTGTAAGTTTTTTGCAATTCTGTCGTGGGTAATATTCGCATTATGGATATTTTGTAGCATTAAATTATTTATGAAGTACACCCAGCCACGCACAGACACGGTGCATAAAAAATAGGGCAGTTAGTTACTTACATGCAAAATAGGTGTAAAGTGATGAGAAGATTATGACATTTTTTATTGCAGTAAAAAATGAGACGAAAATTAGTCTCATAATTAACACGAGTTAGTGTCGCATATGTAATTAAGACTTTGTTAAAGAACAATTAAGTAAGTAGCTAATTAGCTAATAATGCGTGAGAATTGTGCGTTTCGTTAAAAATCTATAAAATTACAAATCTTTAAAGATTTTAAAAGCACAACATTAAGGAACGACGTCTCTTTAAAGATTTTAAACTCATAGAATGATCATGAAATCTGTGTTTGAAACGATATTTTCTACACCATGCAAAAAAAATCTTGGTGCGGTGCCATCCACAAATGCGTCATCTCCTTGATTCAGCAAGTAGAAGTTGAGCATGATAATAATAATAAATCAGGTAAAAACAATGGACCGGACGGAAGTGGACTATTTGCTTGACTGGCAATTCTCTGGTCTGGCTGCAGAATTGAATTGAATCCATGCATTATTCTGCCATTGGTTTTTTTTAAATTCAGGTCCAATTCTCTCATTACTTGATGATGTAGTGCAGGTGTACACACCCAGCCATCTCAACAATTGGGTGACTCACTGATGTGCAATCAATGACAAAAACAAGGCTGATTTCTCGCGTAATTTTCATTTTATTGTGGGCGGTGTAGAAGAGATACGACCCAGTTTTTAAGGATGAGTCAGTTCATTTAGGGAATGATGAGTGGGGGTTAAGAGGGGGTCAACTTGGGTCAAAGGACAACCTCTGAGTCATCATTTCCATGTTGGTTGCATATTTTTTAAACTTTCTTGTAAGAAATAATGGTAAAATGGACGATTTGAATTTGGTCTGTAAAGCCGTAAATTTGTGGTTGATTGATGACCAAGCTTGTTGAAAATGTTGTAGATGTAGTGTACAGGTACTCATATTAGTGCTTGTACATATCTATGTGAAGTCTGTGTTGTGGTTGGTTAAATCACATTTCGCAGATTATATATCATCTAAAAAAACTCGAATTTCTCAAAAGATATCAAAATTTCTTGCAAAGAAAGAAAATTCTCGGAATTTTCGAGACGAGTACGTAGTACACATAGTATTTGTGGTCACTAACGTTCCCAATCGTTGATAAATTACGTAGCGCCGTGAGCGCATTTACATAGCTTCTAATTTACGAAGTCTTCCCTCCCCTGATTTTTTCCATGTACCTCTGTAAATTTAAAACGTGTGCTTGATCATCTCCCTCCTTAAATATGTACCTGTGCTGCAATAATTATGTAGCTACACGTCCATTGTTGGTTAGATTTTAAACATTGCTATCTCACATTTTACTACTTGGCCCTCCTCCTCCTCCATCCAGCATTTACCACGGCACACGGCTTACTCATCATCATGGTAAATACATATACGCACCGTGAGAGATTGTTGTCGATAGGGAAACATTGTTACACAAAATGTGCAAATTTGTATGCCATAAAAAACTCACCCTATCCACGCTGCCTGCAACCCTCCCCAATAATCAGTTACTTATGTACATGCATCAATTGGTCCAATTTTACTACCTGTGTTTCACTCACTCCGCGTCGTCCGTTGGTGGAAAGCACGACAAAAATAGGCACAAAATTGTTGCATGTTTGGTTCAATAATCAGTTAGTTGTCAATTGGTCCAATTCTCTATTCGTCCGTCGGTGAAGAGCACGCCATAAATAAGTATTTATAAGCACAAAATCTACCTGTGGTTCAAAGCACCTCTGCATTTTTTGCTAATAAAGTTAATAATAATTCGAATAAGGATTCCTCCATCCGCACACGTGTGACTCATCTCTCAACAATTGAGGAGTGAAATGGACCAGTTTTTTTCATTTACTTGACGAATAGGTATATTAAGCAGGCAACGATCCGTCATGCATTTCCGGTTCCTGCCCGCAGTTCAGTTGCACATTGCATTGTTGTTGTTGATGAGGTGAGCAGTGCTAGGTTTTTTAATCGCCAGGATGTCAGACTTGCGAAAAGGATGAATTAGTTAGTTATTTAGCAGCGAAGCACTTGCCACCAGTCTTGCTTCACCAAGTACTCGAACCTTGTTGTTTACATTCCAAGTTGGCAAAAGTTGAAGGCAATTTTTTGACGTAATACGAAATAACTGCACATATAGTACATGCATGTGTATTTACAGATAAGTAAGTGTATACATACACAGTTAATTTAATTATTTACTAAGGAAAGGCTAAGCATGAAGAATAAAGTGAGACAAAAACTTGACCAGTTTTAACAATGTGGAAAAGTTGTCCAGAAAAATAATTCAAGTCGAGTGTGCAAATTGGTGAGCATCTTAAACAACAAAAAGTTGAACAAAGGGGGATACGTATCTTTTTATCCATCAGATACGTATGTGACCACCAGAAGTGCCAGTAGCGTCTCTCTGCTTCCCATAAATTGTACCTTAACTAACTGATTAGCCAAGTTGCGCAGATAAATCCAGCCAAATTATAAGGGCAAATCTGGTCAGTCTGACGGTAGAGTAGAGACTCCTCGTGTGTCGAGCTATTTATTGGAGAGGATTATTTTACTTACAGGGTGTAAAAAAGCGAAAAAAAGTTGAACCGGAAACGGTGGAAACTTGATACACCTGAAATCTTCACCTGTTCCTTTGTCTGTAGAATAAGTGGTGGTGCGAATTGTAGTGTAAAAAATATATACAGAGTTCTCTGCAACTTTATTTAACCCCACCCAAGTGATTTTATTTATCCACCTGCTCCTTCTTCTTCTGGATGGGTGGCGTATTTCAAGCGTGAAGTCAACAATGGATTAATCGAGGTTTTATTTATTATTGTGAGGAGACTGGTAGGAGAAGGAGGAGAATCGTCGTCTTGAGATTTATTGGGGCTTGTTAGGTTCCAAAGTTCAGTTTTACAGTTTTCTTGAGAGACTTTAGACGTCATGTTGACGGAGTGTTTTCAAATTCGGATCCGATTTCCGCGAAAGCCGAGAAAGGTGCACTGCCTGGAAATCAATAATAGTGACCCTGTTGTTGTTGTGACCCCGGTCATAGTTCAAAAAGTTGTGTCATCATCATGCCCACCGCCACGACCACCCCCTCCAAAACCAAGGCTCGTGATACATCTCCCGTCTCCGGAAGGGTTTTCCACGCCGCGTCTGCCCGCAACGCCACAGCCAAGGAAGAGGCTCAGAATTCGGGGAAATGCCAGGAAACGGGCACTCCTTAAAGCGTTGGCGGATGGGTGAGTGGAAAGTTAGTTAAGGGTTTATAAATTTTCGAAGTTTTGAATTTTTCAAAATTTTCAAGAAGGAATGGATAACTTCTAAGAAAAGTGCAAGTGAGATTTTTGTGAAAATTGAGATTTTTTAGTTGAGACAAAACAGTGATTTTCAAATCAAATTCACAATTTTTGTAAAGTGAGATTTTTTGGAAATTTGAGATCATTATTTAATATAAATTATTATTATCTCGTAAATTTTGATAAAGTATAATTTTTTGAGTTTACAGGAATATATAATTTGTGATGAAATTGAGATTTTTTACAAATTTAACTTATTATTTTTTTTCAAATTGTAAAACCAAACAATCCCTAAAATCTCAATTTTTACAAATTTAGATTTCCACATTTAAGTAATTTGCGTATTAAATTAAAGAAGGTGAGATTTTTTCCATTTAATTTAATCAAGTTAGATCTGCTGGAGAACTTGTTTATTGAACCTGCGCCTCATTAGTATTCACGCCGTGGTGCAGCATTATGTACTCGTTATGTAAATTTCTACCATGGATTGAATAATACCAACACAGAGAGCCGTTGTTTCTCCCTTGTCGTAACTGTTTTGTCATGTTAATCTCATCAATTGATAACCTTTCACTTTTTCATGAAAGTGACACAATTTTAATCCCGGCTTAAAAAGTGTGCTAAATTAATATACATGCCAATTTTGTTTACTTTCTACTAATTAGCATTTCCATTTTACTGTATTTTATAATTTTACCGAATGTCATCACAGATAAGAAAGAAGCTTTTATGTGTATTGTGTCGCTGGCATAACAGTTTTCTATTCACGTGTTGCTGGGAAATATGAGAATAATAGAAATAATGTACATATCTACATTTTATGACACAATTTTGCAAAACTCTGTAAAATTTACAAATTTGCAAGGATTGCAAAATCTGGTTAGGAACAAATGCCCAAAGCCCCTTTAAAAAAGTGGAAACTTCAGCATAAATTCATCACTGCAATTTGTTCCTAAACAGATTTTTGCAATTGTCGTAAACTTGCTAATTGTATCAAGTTTGCACAATATGTCATCTTGGAATCCGGTACATAATACTCGCCAATTCTTGACATTTCATAATTCTGTAATATTTAATTATAATTTCTATCCAGAATTTAAAATGGAGTGAAATCTTGTCTTAATTTGCATACATATTCTCATGTCATACAAAAATTAAGACAACAAAACAATATAAATCCGGTTAATTTACCAGTAGCATCTTCTTCACTTACAAATTAAGTACCTGCTTCATACATATTTAGCATTGTGGCTGACAACAAATTAAATCAGAATTAGTAAAATTAAAAAATATCCTGTCTCTTCCATCACGACATGAAAACTCTGCTTCATTACGAATACCAGACCAGATTTCTTGGAAATTTTACTACGTTTATCCCCAATCCAGTCTACACACGGTCAAATCAAGTTCTTTTAAATTAGAACCTGCTCCCCTTACATACTCGCCACCACTTTGAGGACCGTGCACCACAAATGTCGTCCATTTTAGGGAGCATTTTTAGGGAGCATTTGGTCAGAAAACAACTAAAAATCAGCCAAAAATCCATCATATCCCTTATTCACGGTCCCTCTGCAGTTGCAGCTACTGAATTTATCAACATTTAACGTGACAGTCGGCAAATGCTTGTAATCTTTTAGCGAGTTACTCAGTCAAGATCAAAAACTTGTCTCCAATCGACCTCTAAAAACCTTTTACACATTTTAGCAAGAAAAACTCAATGTTAATACGTCACTAATTTCTTCTACGTAATTTTATCCCCGTATAAATGACAATTGAATGAATGGCAGACTTCAGTAAGTATTTCTTGGCTTGGTGACGCGCATTTTTTAATTAGCACGTTTTTTTATCTAGAACTGCAGTGTCAAAAAGTACGTGGTGTCGTAAAGACGAAAGATTGAACACAGTTCTCATTGTATGTAAATAATGGTCTCCTACCAGGAACACAGGACACGAACTTGTACATTTGTATTAATGCCACTGTATGAATTTATAGCCGCAAGAGTCAGGGTTATCCCGACAAAATCAGGGTGTCCATTACACTGTGTAATTTACACAAGTTATATATAATCAGAGGGCGGATATGTATTTACGAAAAATCGTTGAAGTATACATTTAATATTTATGAAAATAAACGCCAGTAAAATATTTACGAAGTATGTAAAAAGAATACGAAATTTAACAAAATTTGTATTTTAGAATTTAATGCTCTGAATTTGTTTGGTTGAATTTCTTTGAGCAAAAAATTTCGTCTCATATTGCTGAAATAATTTTTTTAATATGTATGTAAAAGATTTACGTATTTTTGAAATAAAAGCGGAAATATTTATATGTCTGAAAACCTAAACAAAATTTGACCGTCGGTCGTCATCAAATGAAAACGTCGAAAATAAATACATATCCGCCGTTTGATTATAATCTTGTAATTATAGAAAGGCTATATTATAGAACCCTCCCTCACAAATTTCTACACAAATCACACATTTCACAATAAAACATGCAAAACGTGCAAAATGTGCGGAATACAAAACCCATGGTTTTAAATGTTTTAAGCGAACCCATCCAAATAATAAAATTTAATTAGGCATGCATGCAAACAAATAATTCTTACTTCTTAAAACCCACAATTATTTGAATTGTGTGTGACTCTATCTCTCTCCCTTTCATGAGAATTTCCATGTAACCATTAAAACCGAGAATAGAACAGATATGTGTACATATCATGTATTTATAATCCGCCCCGCATTCCCCGTACACCTCATCACGATTCATTTATACTATATTTAATATTTAGTAGGCAAAAAGTAGTGCGAAAATATGTACTCGTGTTTTTTTTCGTTTAGAGACTGTCCATCTTTGACGTTTATACACGTTTACCTTTGCATTATTTTCGCACTTCAGCCAGTGTTTCGTGTTACTTGCATGAAATGACGATAAGAAAGTGGTTTCTTGCAGCTATTTTGACCTGCAAGAAATGCACGGTGCAAGCAACGATGCCCCGCCGCTGTACTTCGCGGGGATAGATGGCGAATATTTTTGCAATTTCTTGCACCTCGAATTTTTTGCATGGCTGGCTTTGCAGTGCAAGAAATGTATTTAGGAAACCTACATGAAACGAAAAACTAAGTGCAGTATTTGCACGTCCCTTTCCCAACTATCTATCTACTTGACGTCGATTACTCATCTAAACGTATGTATTTATGTGTGTATGTACATCGCGAATCTTACATATGTACATTCATTGTTGATCCGTCATGCAAATTCTTTATAAAGAAGTGCAATATTTTCGCATCGTCTCAATCATCAACCTCACTCAGGTTGATATCTTAACTACAACAAGACATCCTCCTCCTAAGTCTTTAATATAGGCGATTGAATATTCAATCCAATCTTACTCACTGTTTGAACACTCATCATCACTTTATTATTTGCGAAATCATCTGCGAATTATTCGGGGTCACGATTTCTCAATTTTTTTATCAAATCAACCAGTTCGTATCGATCAAAGTTGTTTTTAAATGGCTCGAAAATCTCGTGGATTCGTTCGTCGGAGGAAATTGAGTAAAAAACGGTCAAAATTCGGCATGCTAACCGTACTCGGGGCAAAGTTTGGGTTAAAAAAGTATAAGGAAATTTATCCCCCGGAAAAGGTGCAAATTAGGTAAAGAAAAGTTTCGTGCAATTTAGTGTGCAAAAAATATGTGACATGTGCAAATTCTGCCCGTTAACATACCCCAAATTTGTACACCTACATACTTACGTCACGTTTCATCTGCGGGGAGAACATTTCATTAAATCATTGACATTGACGCGTTATTTGTGTATTTAATATTTTTTGTGTTTATTGTTTATTCTCAAAATTTTGAGCGATTTTTTTTTGTTTCGTATTTTCATAGGGGTGACGGTGAAGGCGAGAATGAAGACTTTTTTGAAAAGTTCTCCTCCATCCGGATCTCATATGCGGCGAGTGAGAAGAAACGCATTCAGGAATTCCAGTTTCCGACGGATGAGATTGATGGGGAATTGGCGGATCAACTCTGGCCCACGTTGGGAGGTTGGAATGTAAGTCAAATATGCTATTTTTATGGGTTAAGCTTTTCTTGGTGGTGGTCGTTATATTTTTCATGACGTCCAAATATCTAGTAGCGTTACATATATATTTATATTTCAATGGGATCGTAGCCACCACGGCGTCGTCCGGGTTTTCTCCAAATATGTACAGACAGAGATCAATTTCGAATTATCGGAAATTTAAACATTTTTCTATATGCATTTGAGGAGTTTTTGGCTTTTTTTCATGTGCACAGTGCTTCTGTACCATATGAAATATGCACTTTTTGCATCACATAAAAAACTGCAGTTCCAACTTTCAGTATCTCGAAGAAATAATAAATTTAAAAGAAAAATTTCTACACAATATTGAAATTTCCAAGCTCAGAAATGCATGAGGAAGTTGGAGGTTGGATTCATATTTACGATGCAAAAATACTGAGACAATCACGCAGGCATTGATGTTAAGATTAGGGGCGTCTTTTTATTTTGCAAAAGTTTGTAAAATTAATTTACAAAATTTATGGATTTTACAAAGTTCCCAAGGACGGTGTGAATTGCCTTACTGTACACTTGCAAATAAGCTAATAAGATACTTTCTCCACTCTGAATTCAAGAACTTGCCCAAGAAAATGAGTTTGTTGAGTGTTTAAAAAAACGTGGTTTTTGTAAGCATAAGTATGTACAGCCCTTACAATAATTTCATTTTGGTTGGATTGCGTAGTACGAATATCACAGAAGTTAGTGGGATCAATTGGGCTTGATTAAACGGGGAGGACGACACGAACTTTCAGGGTTTCCAAATAAATCTAGCTAATTTGCGGTCATGATTTTTATACATAAACGATATTAAATACCAGGGTAATAAGTAGTGAACAAATAAATCAGAAATCTATAACAACGCGTAGAAGAAAAACATCTCGAAAGTTTCCAGAAATTCTAAAATTTAAAAATTCTACACAATTCTTCTCGAACACTGGGAGCGAAAGTGTTGCATTTTAGCCCTGTCCAACATACATAGTTTTTTGTCTGGATGCATATTGCATATTCTTAACGACTTGACGAGGTCAATTTTCTTACTTACGTGGTCATTCAGTAGGGAATTACATTACCAGTCTCATCTCATTCCAGTGGAATGTTCCACCTCGGGTTTAGATTTACAATGGTCACGACATTTATTACAACATTGGACTTAAGAGGACATTTAATAGCTTACAATTCCACGACAGATAAGAAGTGTCAATGACATTTTCTCTTATTTTTTACTGGCGTGCTTTATACGTGGCGAGTCCTTATCAGACAAAAATTCTCGGAAATTTTGATAATTTCCAACTTTACGACATGTCATAACAGTTTGAACATAATTGTAAATAAAAATAAATCTGTCATTTAAACGACAAATTAGCAATGTGCACATAGACCTCCATAAAATACAGTGTAAATACCCACGGTCATTTCTCAGCTCCACTTTCAACCACATACATACATAGCATATCGTTAATCAATCTCAGCAACTGCAAACCACGAAACGCCAACGTTATTCCAATTTATTGACGCCAAAGTTAGTAAATAAAATATATAATATGCATGCATTTCCTCCTCCAATGCCAAGCAGTCAATCCATCTCAATTTATTGTTGGACAGTTGTTGTCCAGTCGTCGTGTGTCCAATCCAGTCAATTTCAGTTACAGGAGACCGTACAGAATGGATGCGACCTCTATTTTTCGTCACGTTCTTATCTTACCCATTAAAAATCCACCACATCCCTTCCGCACGGATCCATTCGGATCGCATTACATCTCTAAAATCAGCACCAATTAAATAAATAGTGTCCTCACTCGAACCACCAAGAAGTCCTTGGTTGCATTTTCTCTCCTGATTTTTTTCGTCTGATTGCAAAAACTGCACTAATTTGCGAATCCTGACTTACAGAACTAAAATTAGCTTTAGAAATAATAATAATAAAAGAAGAGGAGAAGATTTCTTCCTTCCTCTTCCCGTCAGTCAGTCAAGTCAGTCAGACCGGTTGCGTCACCGTCACCCCACTTCTGACTTCTTCTTCGGTGGATGTACATGTGTGTGCTCGAGATTCGTCCGTGTATCTGGCCCGTTTGGGAAAACACTCGAGCCAAAAAGTTGTCTTTTTGCGATCAGTTTATAAAACTGGATCAGTGGGGAAGTTGGTTGTGAGTGTGCCATTTATTTTTTTGGCTCCCACTTCGTTCCACCGAGGAGGGCAAGATCACAACCTTCTGGGATGCAATTTCTACTGTTTTTTTGCACACTTGACTTGATTCTTCATTGTTTTCTGTGTCAGATAAGATTTTGGGATAAGAAGTGATATTTAAAGTTTCGGGAATTTTGGAAGTGTTTTTCAAGATCATCCTTCTGGGATGCAATTTCTACTCTTTTTGAACGCTTGACTTGATTGTTTTCTGTGGTGTTAGATAAGATTTTGGGAAGTTGTGATATCTGAAATTTCGGGAATTTTGGGATTGTTTTTTTGTAAAAAATCCCTGGTCATCATGAGTCGATTGCGAATCCTGAGGAAGAACTTTGCCTCGCGTAGGTTCGAGTCGGAGGACGTTTGTGGTGTTGGTGGTGGGGGGCTTGGTGGTGGTGGAGGGACTTTGCGACATAAAGTGACCGTAATGGCGGCGGATTATTTCCTTTCGAAATTAACCGTGCTTATCCTTATTCCTATTTTAATTTTATTCTCTTATTCTTTTTATTTAATAGCTTGTTTAATGGTTTATTTATATAAAAATATGTATTGAGCGTAGTGACGACAAGATTGAATTAAATTTGATAAAAGTTCAAGTTTTAGGAGGTAAATTAAATTCTCAAAAAAGTGTGCGAGGTAAGACGATGAGATAACTCATGCAGTCATTTGTAACTCGTAAAATGCCGTGCACTTTGTAAAATACTTTTACAAACTTTAAAAAAAATAAGAAAAAGACCCCCTTGATCTGAGCAAGTTTATCGAATTTACGGATTTTACGTACAATGCTACCAAGGACTGCGTGAATTACTGAATTGCCTCACTGATTTTTTTGTTTATTAATTTATCTAGACAAAATCTGACAAAATTTGTAAAATGTTGTCGAATTACAGCTAGTCGTGGCTACGCTAAATGTGACCCGGTCCAAAAATTACCCTCTCAAATTTATATTTCCAAATTGCGAAGAGTAAAATCTTGCAAAAATTCGAGAGTTCACTACATCTTTCACTTGCCTAAATCCTGGATTGATAAATATTTAGCCGTGCATCAAGGATATGACCCATTTTTGCATACAAAAATGAATCGTATCTTTTACACACGGCCGACACACACAACTAAACTAATTCGATTTCTGTCCCTCCGCAGATTGACGATTTATACAGTGAAGTGCTCTACGCCCTGGTGCGCGGTCGTGGCGCACAGTCCGACTCCCTCATCTGCCACCTGCAGCAAGTCTTTCACATTGATAACGACAAGCATGCGCGCCTCCTGGAGGCCGCCCGCGAGAAAAAAGCACCCCCACTCGTCCTCAACCTTGAAGTCGTCGAAGCCAAGGGGCTCAAGGGCAAGGATGTCAACGGTTGATCTATAAAAAAATGACCACACCTCAAACTTAAGCAGCGGTCACTAATTTGTATTGTTTTTTTTCTAGGTCTCAGCGATCCCTTTTGCACCCTTTTCGTCTCTCCGAAGCAGAAACATAACACGTCGATGAAACCAGAAACGTTAAATCCCGTGTGGAGAGAATATTTCTCATTGTGAGTGAAAATTTGACAATATTTGTGTACATATATATTTATTTATAATGTAGAAATTTGGGTAACATTTTAAAAATTGCTAAATTTTGACAAATTTGACATTTCTCTCTTGATGAAATGGTGTTTTTTGCACAAAAATGTATCATCCGAGCTAAAGTTTCCTCTAAAGTATGTAAATTTATCAATATTTTCTTATAATTTGATCAGCCCTGTCTCCACTGTGGAAGATGACACCCTAAATATTGAAGTTTGGTAAGGTTTAATTTCTCCAGAGGATTAAGCTCGTCTCATTTTACTTCATCGTCTTATCATTAACGTTTTGATGTCTGCAGGGATTATGATCCCGAGGAAACGCTGGCAGATAAGATGAAACGTTTCGGCGAGGTCAAGTCGACACGAGGGTTGCGCATTTTGATGAAGGAAATCGCTCTCACAGCCTCCACCGGAAAACAGTCTCACGAGTTCCTCGGCTGTCTCAAAATACCTCTCAATGTGAGCTTCGCTTATAAATATACACATCGTATTTCCCATTAGCTTTCACGCAATTCTCACAAAAATTCTGGCTTTGGACAGTTTGAGACACGAAATCCTCAACAAATTTACCAAGCCTTGAACAAAAGTCCAGCATGAAGAACACTCTTATCCAACCTGCTTATCGTCCAATTAACCATTTTATCTTATCCTGTAGACCATCCCACCCGAAGGGATCGACTCGTTCTTCGGTCTGGAGAGCAGGAACGGGAACGGTCACAAGAAGAAGGGAGAAGTTCACCTAAGGATGGCCCTCGGCGCGGAGAAGGAGAAGAAGGTGGCGGCGCAAGAGTACCGCCACGTGCTTCACCTCCTCCTCGTGCACGAGCTGGACGAGGAAAACGTCCCCCCGCACGAATGGGATGGCAAGTTTGCCAAACACTCGGAATTCATCCTCCGCCAGCTCGAACTTTTGGGTGGACTGAACCAAAAAGATGTCGACATGGCGAGATGGCTCGTCTACACGCGCGTCCAGTGCGAACATCCCCTCAACGTCAAAGTCTTCCCCGTCCTGTTTAAAACCTTGGTCAACTATGTGAAAGGTGGTCTCCTCGGGGATGATGATGTGAGAAAATTATGTGCATATTATTAACGAAAATGATAAATACAGTATGTGCCTATGCACTTGCATAGCTTGGTTGGGGGTACTCACGTCTAAAGTCTAATATAAATATGTAAATCTCTCAAACATTGCGCAAAAGTGCGAAAAATTTTGTAAATTGAAAGCGATTTTGATAAACTCTAATGAGTTTAACAGGAGGTTATTTTTGAAATTTTAAAAAATTCGATAAAATTTGATTCAAGCTGTCGTAATTTGGAACTTATAAGTTAGTGTTTCTCACGGGTCGGGTTCTTGCAAATCCGAAACCCGAACCCGAACCCGATACCACTGATCCGAAACCCGAGGGCAACCCGAACCCGAAGAACCCGAAACCCGTTTGCAAGGACCCGAACCCGAACCCGAACTAGCAGATCAAATCCGAAACCCGAACCCGAAAACCCGAATATATTTTAATTTTAATGGGTGGGCTGAATTTTTAGCTAAAAATTCTTTGGAAGCTTTCAAAGCAACAATACTATCTGTAAATATAGCCAAGGAATTATAATTAAGCACATTTCTGCATAAATATAATGCATTTTAAAATGTGCTGAATTTTAATTCCTCGACCACAATAATGCAATCTCAAAAAATCGACCTTTAATAATGGCTTTCCGTGATATTCAGAAATTTGTAAATTAGTTGAAAACTGAAAATGATTTTCAGTTTCAAGTTTCCAATATTAAAGTATGCTCAAACTAACTAGTTAGCAAATTTTTGATAAAAAATATATTTTATTTTAATATTCAAATCATAACACTAATTGAAGACACTTGTGAAAAGAAGTTACGACAATTAAAAATTTGAATTGTTTACTGAATCACGGCAGCATAACCGTCTTGGCAAGTGTGGTTAACACTTTAATTTTCTTTTTTAACTTTTTCGCGTTCGTTGTGGCAAAAAATTCTTGTTGATTCGGGTTTCGGGTTGTTAGTCGGAACCCGAACCCGACCCGAACCCGAAATTTTGGGATCAGATTTTTCGGACCCGAACCCGAACCCGAAAGTTTCGGGTTCTGAAATTTCGAATCCGAACCCGAATCCGAACCCGAATCCGAACCCGAAACCCGAAGTAACAACCCGAACCCGTGAGAAACACTATTATAAGTACATAAACGTATTGTATTGCGAGATTTTATTTGACATGACTTTTATGAGTTTTGAAGAAATTTTGAGGTTTTTATGATAATTTGTTCTTCATATAGATTCGAAAGTTCTGGTTCGCGACGGAGAAATTGGTGGAAAACTTTGCAACATTTTTTAAGAATATTCACCAATGTTTCCTCTCCAACGGGGGCGGCGTCACGCAGACGTATCACATGTTGCAGTGAGTTCTAAGATATTTGTATCCTAAAGTTTGTCGTAAAATGCGATCAATTTTTCCCAACCTTAGTTTTATAAATTTTTTTTCTAAAATTGAATACTGCTATGAATACGGGATGATTTTTTATAAAGCTTGATTTTCATGAACCAACAGGACCCTGGAGATGCTCGTGTCTCACTTAAAAACACGCCAAAAGTCGAACAAGGATCTTGAGGGGAAGATCTCGGTAGAATTTGTGATAGAAAAAACTGAAAATGCCATTTCCAGAGGGGCCAACGAGCTGTGAGTACAAAAATATTTAACTGCTTAAACAAACATTGTGCTAATTTGTGTAATTAATCATGCCATTCCAGATTTTCCGGCGTTTCGCAACCATCTCACAATGGGCATGAGTCCCCGGTGGAAAACATGATCAAAATCGGTCAGATTATCATAGCCGATTTGCGGAAGGGCCTTGAAACTCTGCACGCTTTGTTCAAAGAGTATGTCACACTTGTCTCCTTATTGTTTCGCATTTATTTATTTATTAGTGATGAATATTGCAATTAGTTAATGAATCGATGGTGATGATGATGATCACTTCCGGTGCAATCGATGTAAATGCTGTGTGTAAAACACGTCTAGTGGGTCAATCACTGTCGATATTATGAGTTCACTTTTTCATATGTATAAACTTACTCTAAACGAGGAAACCTTGAGCTTGACTAAATATTTGACATTGGTTGCATTTTTATTAGTAAAAAACGCGGATGCAAAATGCTCATAAGTGGAAAACTTATGTTTTAAGTTGTTTAATTTTGAAAGATTCTCATGATATTTTTAAATGAAAAAAACACATGTAAAATGTCTCGTTTCTTAACGTGTAAACATTGTGTCCTAAGCTTCATACATAATTTTGAATGATTCATATGAAAATTGCTTTTATTTTTATTTGAAAAAATGCTACTGTAAAATGCTCTAGTTTCTCAAACCGGAAAATTAACCAGTTCCAAATTATTCAGTAAAACAAATTAATTAATTAAACCTCCCATTTTATTTCAGACTCTTGAACGTCGACTATTTCGACATCACTTACAAAGTGTATGACGAAAAGGTATGAAAATGAGATAATTTTGAAATTTCATGAAATTGTGAGATTATTTAACACTATTTTCTTCCCCTGACAGTACCACGACATGGTGAAACCTTTCGTGGAGGAGATTTGCAGTCATTTGAAACCTCTCGACCTCCGCGAGGACGACGGCTTCCTGCAAAATCAGGACGTCACGATGGGCACCAATCTCTTCGAGCTGTACCTCGCCGTCAAACAATTTGCAGAGTGAGTGAGGTCACAATTTATTAAAGTGCGGGTCGTGCAGAAAGGTCACATGCGAGGTCACGTAGAATCACCCGGCTCAAAACCATTATGCACGGCTTCTTCTTATATACTAATCTAAGGCTTCTTCCAGAGTTTCCCAAAATCTGTCCAATTTTTTATGAAATCGACATTTTTTTGCATAAATACTTACATAATTTTGTTCCATGAATTTAGCTTATCTTCGAAACTGACGTCGCCCAAGGATCTCTACATCCAGGGGTCATTCCACAACTGGTTCCACACGAGCGTGGCGCAATGGTTGGACATCGCGTATTTCAAGGCCATTAATCGTATCAAGAAAGCCGTGCAGCTCGATTCACTGAAACCGGTGGACGAATTCGCCCAGTTTACATCCTCCGCGGTCGACACGGCACATATTTTCCATCAGGTCAGTTAACCGGTCATTTGCATAGAATTCACAATTTCTAAAAATTTGTGACTTTTAGATACAAATTTTCTGGAGTCAATTAGCCTGGCCGGAGATTGAAGGGTCGTACAGCTTTATTGCCAAGATTTTGGATGTAAGCGATTTTTTTAACAATTCGTATTTCTTAACAAAATTGTGATTGTAAAATTTTCTGGTTTCAAATTTGGTTATATTTCTTGAAAGTTTGATTTTTTCCTGTTATTTTATTACTTTTAATCACTGTCAATTTCTCCCGGATTTTCAGGATTTGTGCCGATGCACGATCTATTACACGGAGATGATGTGCATAAAAGTGGATGAGATGGAAAGCGGACAGGATGACATATCAGAAGAGGTTGGTTATTCAGTTAATTTGCCAATTTAATTTTCGCATGACACGACAAAAAATTAATTATGTAAATTAGCTCTGTTTCGCGATCAACAATATCGAATGGGTCGGGATGGAAATGTCCCCAATCAGCGAGAAACTCGGGATCAAGAGCATCATCAAAGAGCTCCAAGACATCCGCGGACCTTCCGTCGCCGCGCAGTGTGAACGCACGCTCATCACCGTGATGGAAAACGCCAAAGAAAACGTGCACAATAAAGTTATCGAAGTTTTAGAAAAAGTTGGGGATAAGGTGGGTGCAAAAATTTGAATTTAGTGTTTCGGGTGCACGTAACCATTTGCAAGAAAGTGGCTTCTTGGAGCTATTTTGACCTGCAAGAAATGCAAAGCGCAAAAAACAACATCTCCATAATTCATATGGATCGTGGCTAGATGGTCCATATTTCTGGCAGTTTCTTGCATCTCGCATTTCTTGTGTTGCTTGTTTTGCAGTGCAAGAAATGTAGCAAACCCAAAAGAAACGAAACACTGAAGATCATTAGTTTTTGCACAATTTACCAAGCTAAAAAATTAATTTTTCACAGATGCGCCCCATGATTCTTCGCTTACTTTTGGAAGGATCTGAAACAGATTCGGAATCTCATTTGATCGAAACGCTGATGAAATATTTGGATAAAAACTTGATCAAATTGAAGCACAAACTTTCACAGAATAATTTTGACAAGATTTTCGTCATTTTGTGGGAAAATGCTGCCGTCGCGTTGAAAGAGTTGATCAATACGAATATCGAGGTGAGTATGTGAAATGAAAAAGTTTGTAAATTTGTTCTAAAATTTCTTAAAATCAAAATCAAATCATCAAAATTTAGTTAAAATTGTGATATTTATAAAAGTCTGAATGGATTCTTTTTACGAAATTCGGAACTTTTCAAACTTTAGAATTTTAAAAATTTAATAAATTTATAAATTTTCCACATATGCAGACCTTGGTGAAACTGTGAAATCAACAAATTCCGTAAACTTACAAACTTTTACAAAATTTTCTTCATATTTTGAAGAAAAATTAGCTTACAAATTTTTGTAAACTTGCTCCGGTCAAAGGTGGCTCTTTATTTTGTAAAATTATGACACAACACGAACGGATTTTATAAAAGTTACCAAGAACTTTATGAATTGTCTCACTATCTTAAATCGTGGTATAAAAGTATGAATGGAATTTAAATGAAGAAATTTTCACACTTTCTTCACCCTTTAAAAACCTACTGATTTAGAAATGTATCAATTTTCTAAAAAATTTATTTCTTTAAGGTACAAATTTTAACTATTTGGCATTTGCAGAAACGTCGTCCGCCCTCCTTTTTTAAGCAGATCCACAACATGTTGCAAATCCTGATAAACTTTTTCTACCCGGAAGGCGACTCCGCGACGAGGCGGATGGACGCCACGTACAACTCGAGCATTCGTGAGATGGAGGAGTTGATCAGTCTCTACGGCGCCACGACGGGCGAGCTGGTCATGAAGTATTACGCCGAACGGTGGCAAACCCAGGCCGCCACGTCCAACAAGACCAGCGAGTTGGGCTCGCTCACCGTCCGCGCCCACTACTGCGAAGACATTCACACCCTCAAGGTCGAAATCCTCAACGCTAGGAATCTCAAGAGCGCAGATGCAAATGGTATGCAAATTTTTTAAAACTAAGAATGGAGGTCTCCCAGCGTATGCTCTGCCATTTTGAGCAAACTAGTGTCAACCAATCACAAATTTGATTAGTATGAAATCTGCAAAAGACACGATCTGCGATCGAATGGGCACGTTTGGCGAAGACATTTGCACCCAAAGAGGAGAAAACATGTATTAATTTTGGAACGTAAAATTAGTCAACCTTATGACGCGTTTACTCCTCTACGGATGAAAATATCTCTGCCAAAACGTTCGGATTTGGAGATTTGTGTCTTTCGCCCTAATTAAATTTGTGATTGATTGGCACTAATTTGCACAAAATCGGAGAGCATACGCTGGGAGACCTCCAGTTTTAGGGAACAGTTTTGTGGGTTTGGACCCCCTTGAAAAAGATGCTTTGATGGAAATTGTTGCGTTTTACAAATTTAGGTCAATGTGACCCCTACGTCAAGCTGAAGCTCGTCCCGCACGAAGTATTCCACATGACGCCGAAATTTAGAACCAAGACGAAAAAGAAGACGCTTTTCCCTCTCTTTGATGAAACGTTTTCTATGTAAGTGGGCTAAAAATTGAGTGATATATGATGTGTACAAATGAAACGCAGGGTGAAGATTGGTTGCGAAATGAGTTTCGCAAATTCATATAGTGGATTAGTTAGAAGGAAGGCAATTGGGGATTAATTTTTACATTTCATGAAAATTCATGCATTTATGAAACTTCACTAATTTCACTCCACATTCCGTTAAATAACTGAATTTATACATTTCTCAAACCTGCAAATTTTCCAACTTTTTTTTTCAATTCCCAAGTTGCATTCAATTTATGTGCCCCTCATCTGCTTACAGAATACTGAGCCCTGAGGAGATGTCGCTGGGCGGAATGATGGTTTTCTCCTTGAAGGACCACGACCTATTTGGGCGGAACGACTTCATCGGCGAGTGTTTCCTTCCCCTGGAGTCCGTCCCCTTCACCACGGCGTCCACCTCGCTCCAAGACCTCCCACAAATCTTCCTCTCCATCACGAAACCTGCCCAGCCAAACTCTCCCATCCTCCTCACCCTCGAAAATCGAGTCTGGGACCGGGCGGCCACTGACTTTTTGAAACACGAGCGACAAAAATTCATCGCCTCGTCCACATCCCCGCAGCAAACATAGGATTATAGCCCGAGCTAAATAGTTTTCATATTTATTACAAAATCCGTTAGCTAGTTACAAATTAAATAAAGAAAAAACTTTCCAACTTTATAAATGGTGTTGATTTTCGTTGAGTTTATTCTCTCATTTTGCATAATAATTAATAATAATTAAATAAAGGTAGGTAGCATAATATTTAGTATCTTATGTACATAAAAATTCAATGGTAAGATAGCAATTTCTGAATTAACAAGATAAAAATTCTTAAAATATTTGATTAAAAAAGGATTGAGCGATTGATCTACTGATATTCTCGAACTGTAAATGGGTTTGATTGTGGTAGACGTTGTCAGGGACAGTGTGGTCCGACGATGACGTAGAGGATCCCTGCGCATTGGTGACATTATTTATTGAACGATATAGTTTGTCCGTTTGTTAATGACGTTGGATTGAAATAAGTTACGGTAGGATTTCGGTAATCTGGACTGATGGGAGGATTATCTACTATGTGTTTAAAATAAGGCACGTAATAATTTATGATGAGCATATTTGCATAACCCACTAACAATTTGAGCGAGGATCGTTGCTATTGCTATTATCGTCTAGAGTGAAGTGATGTGCACGCAGGTTCTAAAATTAGTCCAGAATTTTAAAATACATTCCCAGAGTAGAGAAATATTTAAAAATGTAATTATTTTGACAATTTTGGCAATTTTTTCATCCAGTCGAGTGTGATGGACAAATGGATCTTTCTTCTCGTTAGTCGAAATAGTCGTCATCATTCAGGTGTTGAATTTATCTTGTCCATGGAAAAACAGGAGCAGAGTTTTATATAAACAAAAAAATCAAAAAAGGTAACAAAAATTGTGTAATGCTTACAACTTAATAATCTATATAATTATGGCATTATTATCAGTTATTTTATAAATAGAATCTCATTACAATCCAATTATGAATTTAGAAGACGTCTCATTGTTTTCAGGCGATAGAAACATTGTTGCAATTGTGATAATCGAAAAATGATAATTTTAATATTAAAACCTTAAATTAGTTAGTAATTATTATGTACTAATATATCTCATTTAACTCTCATTCACTCTTTCCGATAAAATGGATGGGCGCACCACTGGCTTCAACAATGCGTTGTAGTCGTTCCACGATATCCGGTGCCTGAATTATTAGAAAATTGAACATAGAAAAAATGTATGCTTGCAAATTATTTTATTTAGCGAGTTACCATATTTATCTTAATTTCTACTCTCTTGAATGTTTCACTGTGTGTGATCATATCTTGCACACGGTCAGAAAAATTATCACTCGTGTCGTCAATCCAAGTAAAGTCGAACTGGACTTTTTTATCTCCTGAAATTATGACAACCCATATTAATATTAATCAATTAGTAGAATGGAAAATAATTATTTATGATTTAACTTAACTCCTACCTTTCAAAAGGGAAATAGCTTGGAGGGCATCAATCAACAAGGCGGATGCATTCACTTCCACCGAAACGTTGACCCGTTGTAAATCCCATATTTGGAAGGGTTCCATAAACCGACGGATGGAGGCAGGCGTCCACAAAGGAATCCAATCGTCTCGAACCGGTGGCGTTATATCAGTGATATTAAAAACTTTCATATCCAGCCTCAAATCCAATGCCTTAACAGAGGGAAATAAATCGACCATTTCCCCCCCGAATTCTTGCACATTACTAGCGTCTGAACCCATGTCCAACGTGAGAGAGTGCACTCTACCGTGTTGGGTCCACATGTTTAGATGCGTTAACAACGATGACGGCGGGAATCCGTTTCGGAGAGAGATGGATGTTAATTCTGGGAAGTTCTTCTCATTAAAAAAGTCCCCAATTTCGTAAACCTCTACGGCATGGATGGTGAGCGAGGTCAATTTCAACATCACGGGAACTTCCTCAAGTTGGATCTGCGATGCATACAAAAGATATTTAGTACTGATCAGGGACATCGAGTATTGGGCCGACTCACAACAATCTTCCCACGTATCTCGCAAATGTTGCGAAATTTTTCAAAACTTTACCCAGCTTACTTTACAGCAGCATTACTGTGGACCTGTTGTTTTATTCTATTAAAAAATTACTTACGAAACTCATCGCCTACATCAAAAACGATAGAAATTATAGAAATCCTTGAAAACTAAAGATAAACAGGATAGCACATCAGTTGGCATCTATGATTTCGCAAATCTATAGATTTGCGAAATCATATTTTGTAGAGAAGCCGCTCACAACGCACATTTTTTTAGCTTGGTAAATTTCACATGAGTTTCTTGTTTGCGACGCTAAAGAAGACGTTGTAGTGAATACGCCCATGGTAAAATGCTTCTATTAAATCCTTACGTGCTTCATGGATTCATATGTACGCACAGAATGGCACAATTCCAGCTCGATTAAGGAATCCTTAACTTGTGTCAGCATCTCGGTCACATTGAGGTCACGGTAATGCTCATCGCAACACCTGAATAATTTAAATTTCAGCACTTCGAGCTTTGTGCAGGCCTCCAAATTTGGATTGAAAGACGTCGCGACGTCCAAACTAGTCAAATTGGGGGCAGAATCTAGCCAGATTTTGATCAGGGGTAGTAGTTCGCTGCAGTAAACGACGGGGTCGTATTGAACGTTCTTGGTGGCGTCAGGTTGATTGTTTGAGAGAGCTTCGAACTTGAGGGAGGTCAAGCTAGATTGAGGAGGGAGTTCTCCATATGCCTGGGCTGGAATTGTGTCGACGCTATTGTCTCCCCAGGCGCGGAAGATCCCAACGTGTTTGATTTTTGTGGACCCCAACATCCTTATTCCTTCGAGGAAAGCAGGAACAAATTCCTTCTGGCCGACTAGGAATTTAATTTCACGAGTTAAATCGGACACTTTTTCTACGAGCGTGAGAGCTCTTGTCATTAGCTCTGTCTTCTTATCTTCCGGAATGGATGAGTCGAACTTGTCGGAGATGAAGAGGCGCAGGATCAGCTTGTCGTTGACAGGGGTCATCTCTGCTGGTTCGGACGCCTCGGAGGAAAAAAGCTTGTTGACATGGAGAAGAGCCATTTTTCCTAATAAAGTGACTCCGACTTTGTCCCACTCACGACACACTAGCCGAGAAGTTTTCAGTTCCGGGAGGTCGAGATTGGAGAAGATAGCTTCGAGAATCTGGTGCAAATTCAAAATTGTTGGATTAAACCGGGCAATGCAATGAAGTATTAGAGATTTGAAAAGCAATTAACTAACCAAGGAAATCTTCAGGGGTTCAACGTTGGGGCCAACGTTCATTTTTTTCGAGTCTGTAAAGTACAGAATGTAATTAAACGGAGTGAATACAAAGAATGAATATCTCTCGTAAATAATAAAGAAAACTTTAATTTTTACGACAAAAATATAGATTGCAACATTTACTACAAACTCCACAACTTTCGCCATATTCTCGAATGAATGCGCCGTCCTCACCTTCAGTTCCCATAATTAACAATGATAACCACAAAACATTGCATCAACACAACACCTCATTCTTAATAAAAAAATACGAAATGATGAAACGGTAAAAAATTAGTTAATAATGCTAATATTAATTAAATAATAAGTAATAATAATTGAATAATAAATATTTATTTACCTAAACCTAAACTCAACTTGCACAACTTTTGAAGATAATGGCTATGACTGTGAGCTTTTAACTTTAGTCGATTTTACGGTGTAACGTAAAATATAATATAGTATTAAATATTTATAATTTATTTGGATAGTTAATTGAATGTCCCGTCCGTCCGCCCGGCGTCCCCACTTTGGACTTTGTGATTTTAGTTTCATGAATTTGCGCTCAATTATTTTGCATGAATTGTACTTGTTCGAATAGTTAGGATGCGTCCTTACTAAACCGTCATTGTAATTACTTAAGTAATAAAAATGTGCGCATCTCTTGGCGAAGTTTTAGCGATATTTGCCCTTTATTTTACATAAAATTACGAATGCATGCAATCTTACCGGCGGATGCCATATTCTTAAAATTTAGGTGTGGGACGTGGCTTCGGGATGCAGTCCGCTCGGGAGTTCTTTTCTTCGTCGAATCCTGTGCTTCAAGCTCCTCCACAATTTTTAACGTTCAGCTCGTTCAGTTTTCTTCACTTTGCGGTGTTCTGTTCTATTTCTCTCAATGTGAACTCGGTGGAAGATGCTTGAAATAAAAACTGGTCAAATTTCTGGGGGAGTTAGCTGTCGTTTGGCAGGAAGCTTGTTGGTCTCTGTCTCCTTCCGACTGAGAGATGGCTTAGCTTATCTGCATATCCAATGAATATTCAAGTCGCTGGCTGTACTTCGTATATTCATACCAAAAAAAAAAAAAAAAAACCTTTATTACAACCACTGGACCCCACGAATGGGCCATTACCCAGGGAGGGAGAAGAGTACCTGAGCTTGGCAGTGGGGAAAAACGAGAAAAACCCACTGCAGGCACTAGGACTTGAACCCAGCACCTCCATTCAGCCCACTCAGGTGGACGGTAAGCAGGACGGCATTTCTGCCACTCCGCCTCGTCACCCTTCTCTCCTTCTACCAAACAGGAAACGAAATTCAAAACAATTTCTGTATGTAGAACTAAGCAAGAAACTCTCCTCAACACAATCAAAAAGGCGGTGGTGATAATGCTCATTGGCCATTCGTTAATTCATTCCATGCAAATTGAGACGTTTGTCAACCTATGTCTGCGTCCACAATCTCTCAAATTTTGCTACCAAATTTTGCTATCTAAGTATGTATGAATCTGAATTCCTTTCCTCCGTTCAGGCTATCTTTTCAAATCTACATTCGCATTGGAATTTTGTGGCACACCGTGTTTGTAGGTTTTCTACATCTCTTACACTGCAAAGCAATAAGCCATGCAAGAAATGCGAGGTTCTAGAAAGTGTCAGAAATATGCCCCATCTAACCCCCCATCCGTATTATAAGTATAGGTCCTTGCATTTCCTGCAGGTCAAAATATTTAGCTGGAAGAAAACACTTCTTTGTCCTTATTTCCTGCCAGTGAGAGGTTACTTGCACCCGAAACATTGGTGGCATTTTTATTTAAATCGCAAGAAACGGAATATGAATGGAATTCTGCATACGATTGAGTCTGGAATTCTTAATTTTTCTCATACAATTCGTATCCATCTTCACTGCACAAATTCCTCATGCACAAAGTTCACATGCAGTGGATGAGTGAATGATGATCAATTTGAGACAAAGTTGCAACGTTGACTTTATTAAACTCGCTTGATAACTATTCCTGTGCAGAAATGAATGAGTAAATTTTACATGTTTTTTTGCACGGTTTGATTAAACCATTTACAGCCTCTATATTTCTCTTATCATTAATCCATTAAACATAATGCAACTTTGGACAAAATGGGGTTAGCGGTTATCCATTTTCATAGCAGTCTTGGCCGAGTGGTTAAGGCGACAGACTAGAATTGGGAGGATAAGGCTCGAAACTAGTTATCTGTTGGGGTCTCCCCGCATAGGTTCGAATCCTGTAGACTGCGAAAAATTTTTTGTGCAAAATTTTTGATAGGGAAATTTGCACGTGTTTGCACAAGTGGTGGAGAGACGGACAGGAGTTGGACAAGAGATGAGAACATAACAAATGAGATTTTATTGGCCTTGTGGGGGCATTAATTAAATTCGGGGCAAATCAGTTATGCCATAAATGACAGAAGCATACGGATAGCACAACTCTACTCACAATTAATTAGGTCACGGCGATATAGAACGCATTTGCAGGGCGATTTTTGAGGCATAACGTGACGTGAACTGCATAAATTTGTAAATACATGGCGAATTTGCATTTTAACTACTGTATGCATCTCCAGTAATGAGTTATATTGTGGAAACTATTGTTATATTGTCGATTATGCATAAGCATAATCGCCCCCGATTTAAGGTCATGGAGTCAGAATTATTTTACTAAATTCAAATTTGATAATCCAAACTAACCAGAAATTTTGCAATTCTTACCATTTTTACCTGCTCTGGGAATTTATTTTAAAATTCTGTGGACAAATTTGTAATCAAATCATTAAGTTGATTAATAGAATCTGGCGGTGAGTTTTTTAAGCCAGTTTCGAAGAGTTCCAATTTTTCTGAAGGGTTCTTAATCTTCATCTCGTTCAAAAATTGTCAAAATCTGGAGTGTACCATTTTACGAGGTGGCACGAACCTGCTCTACAATTTCGTCGTCCAGAATTTTAAAATAAATTCAAAGAGTCTATAAATGTTTAAAATTTTTTACAATTTTGGCAATGATTCATCCAGTCGAGTGTGATGACCAGATGGACTTTTCTTCTCGTCATGATGAAATAGTCGTCACTATTCAAGCGTTGCATTTATGTTGGCACACGGAGAAATACGAAAAAGAAGCGAGCAGAGTTTTATGTCAACCATAGTGACTTTATTAAATAACAATCGTCTTAATCAAAAAAGTTAGCAAAAATTGTGTAATGCTTACAACTTAATAATCTAAGTATGGCATTATTACCAGTTATTTATCAGTCAGAATCTCACTATGATCTAACTAGGAACTAAGAAGCTGTCTCATTGTTTTCAGGCGATAGAAACATTGTTGCAATTGTGATGATGGAAAAATTATAATTTTAGTATTAAAACCTTAAATTAGGTAGTAATTATTATGTACCAATATATCTCATTTCATTCTCATTCACTCCTTCCGACAAAATGGATGGGCGCACCACTGGCTTGAATTTGGAGTTGCACTCGTTCCACGATTTCCGGTGCCTGAATTATTAGAAAATTGAATATGGAAAAAAAATTATGCTTGTAAATTATTTTATTGAGCGAGTTACCAGCTCATTTATCGTAATTTCTACGCTTTTGAATGGTCCACTGTGCAAGATGACATCTTGCACAAAGCTGGTAGAAAAATTATTTGCCCTCTTGTCGTAGATGTAAGGGAAGATGAATTGGACTCTTTTAACTCCTGAAATTATTACGACCCATTATTAACATAATCAATTAGTAGAATGAAAAGTAATTATTTATGATTTAATTTAACTCCTACCTTTCAAAACGGAAATAGCTTTGAGGGCATCAATCATCAAGGCGGAATCCAGCAATCTCAAAGAAATGTTGACCCGCTTCAAATCCCACATTTGGAACGGTATCATAAAACGATAGATGGCGGCAGACGTCCAAACTGGTTCCCCCTGAAGAAACGGCACCGATATGTCGCAAGGGAAGGTAAAAAATGTCAGATCCATCCTGAAATCGAATTCCTTGACAGAGGGAAATAAATCGATCATTTTCCCCCCGAATTCTTGCACCTCCCAAGCGTAGTGATCCATGATCAACTCGAGAGAGTGCACTCCTCTGTGTCGACTCCACAAGTTTACATGCGTTAACAACGATGACGGCTTGAACCCGTTTCGGACAGAGAAGGATCTTAATTTTGGGAAATGGTTCTCATTAAAAAAGTCCCCAATTTCGTAAACCTTTGCGGCATGGATGGTGAGTGAGGTAAGATTCGACATCACGGGAACCTCGTCAGCAGTTTGGATCTGCGATGCATACAAAATATATTTAGTACTGATCAGCAACATCGAGTATATTCAATATGTGCATATTTCGAGTATTGGGCCGACTCATGACAACCTTCCCACGTATCTCGCAAATGTTGCGAAATTTTTCAAAACTTTACCCAGCTTACTTTACAGCAGCATTACTTTGGACCTGTTGTTTTATTCTATTAAAAAATTACTTACGAAACTCATCGCCTACATCAAAAACGATAGAAATTATAGAAATCCTTGGAAACTAAATATAAACAGGATAGCACATCAGTTTGCATCTTTCGCAAATCTATACATTTGCAAAATCCTATCTTGTAGAGAAGCCGCACATTTTTTGAGCTTGGTAAATTTCACACGAGTTGCGTGCGACGCTAAAGAAGACGTTGTAGTGAGTACGCCCATATTAAAATGCTTGTATTAAATCTTTACCTGCTGCAAGGGAACATAGTCATGCACGGAATGGCACAATTCCAGCTCGATTAAGGAATCCTTAACTTGTGTCAGCATCTTGGTTACATTGATTTGACGGTAATGCGAATCGCAACACTTAAGTAATTTAAATTTCAGCACTTTGAGACTTGTGCAAGCCTCCAAATTAGGATTGAAAGGCGTCGCGACGTCAAAACTGGTCAAATTTGGGGCAGAATCTAGCCAGACTTGGATCAGGGGTCGAAATTCGTTGCAGTCGGCGACGCGATGTTGAAAGTCTGAAAGAGCTTGGAATTTGAGAGAGGTCAAGCAAGGTTGAGAGGGGAGTTTTTCATATGCATTGGCTGGAATTGTGTCGATGCTACCGCCTCCCCACGCGCGGAAGATCCCCATGTGTTCGATTCTTGTGGACCCCAACATCCTTATTCCTTCAAGGAAAGCGGGGACAAATTCCTTCCGGCTGACGAGGAATTTTATTTCTCGAGTTAATCGGGACACATTATCCACGTGGGTGATAGCTCTTGTAATAACATCAGCCTTCTTATTTGTCGGAATGGACGAATCGAACTTGTCCGAGATGATGAGGCGCCTCATCAGCTTGTCGTTGACAGGGGCCATCTTGGCTGTTTCGGAATCCTCATACGAAAAAAGCTTGTTGACCTGCAGAAGAGCCCTTTTTCCTAAGAAAGTGGCGCCGACGTCGGCCCACTCTTTACACACTAGACGAGAAGTTTTCAGGTCGGGGAGGCCGAGATTGGCGAAGATAGCGTCGAGTACCTGGTGCAAATTCAAAATTGGATTAAGCGAGCCAATGAATTATTAGATATTTGAAAAGCAGTTAACTAACCAACGGATTCTGCAGGGCTTTAGACATGGCAGTGTTGAAGTCAACAGGCACTTTTTCCGAGTCTGGAATTTAATGGAGTGAATACAAAAATGAATATCTCTCGTTAATAATAAAGAAAGCTCTAATTTTTACGACAAAAATATAGATTGCAGCATTTACTAAAATTTTGAAAACTCTTACCCTCTCGCGAAGAAGCTGACCGCAACGTCATGGGGTGCCGATTTTTATCAGTAAGATCCACAACTTTCGCCATATTGTCGAGCGAGCGCGTTGTCCTCACTTTCTGTTCCTATAATTAACAATAACATGACATTAACACAACACCTCATTCTTAATTTTAAAAAATATGAAACGGTAAAAAAAATTTAATAATGCTCATAAATACTTATTTACCTAAACCAAACCAAACTTGCAGAACTTTTGAAGATAATACCTGCGAGTTTTTAACTTTAGTTGATTTTACGGTGTAACATAACATATAAAATAGTATTAAATACTAAATAATTTAATATTTAATAATAAATTTTATGATTTATTTGGATAGTTATTTAATTAATTCCTTGTCCCGTGTTCAATTATTTCTTTTTGGATTTTCATTTTACTTCATTTTACGTATTTTTTCGTGAAAACATGCTCTCGATTGGTTCTCAGTCCGTCCACCCGGCGCCCCCACTTTGGACTTTGTTCAATTGCATTGTGATCTAGTTCCATGAATTTGTGCTCAATGATTTTGCATGAATTGTATCTACGTGTTCGAGTAGTTTGGATGCATTCTTACTAAACCGTCATGTACATATAATTATTATAAAAATGTGCACATCTCTTGGTGAGGTTTTAGCGATATTTGCGCTTTACTTTACATAAAATTACGAATGCATGCAATCTTACCGGCGGATGCAATCTTCTTAAAATTTGGGTGGCTTCGGGATGCAGTCTGCTCGGGAGTTCTTGTCCTTGTCGAATCCACAAGCTCCTCCACAATTTTTAACGTCCAGTTTTCTTCACTTTGCGGCGTTCTGTTCTATTTCTCTCAATGCGAACTCGGTGGAAAATGCTTAAAATTAAAACTGGTTAAATTTCTGGGGGAGTTAGCTGTCGTTTGGCAGGAAGCTTGTTGGTCTCTGTCTCCCTCCGACTGAGAGATGGCTTCGCTTATCTGCATATCCAACGAATATTCAAGTCTCTGGCTGTATTTCGTACAGTCATACCAAACAGGAAACGAAATTCAAAAGAATTTCTGTGTGGAGAATTAAGCAAGAAACAATCAATAAGACGGTGGTGAGGATGCTTAATGGTCATTCATTAAGTTTTCCATGCAAATTGAGACGTTTGTCCACCTCTAAAAGAAATATGCGTGAGTCCATAATCTCTCAAATTTTGCTATGAATCAGAATTCCTTTCCTCCGTGCTTATCGCCAGTGTTATCTTTTCAAATCTACATTCACATTGGAATTTTGTGACACGCCGTGTTTCGTTTCCTGCCGATTTGCTACATCTCTTTCACTGCAAGGCAATAAGCCATGCAAGAAATGCGAGGTTCCAGAAATATGCCCCATCCGTATTTTGGGTTATTTTTAATCTACCAGACTTTTAACTGAAATCAGTATTATAACTTATAATACTTATAATTTATTTAAGGCGCTCTACTTATAATTTATAAGTAGAGCGCTTTGCTGGTCAAAATATTTAGCTGGAAGAAAAAGCTTTCTTGCCCTTATTTCTTTCCAGTGAGTGGTTGAAACATTGGTGGCATTTTTATTTAAATCCCATGAAACGAAATATGAATCAAAGCTCTAATACTAATGAATGGAATTCCGCATACGATTGAGTTTAGATTTCTTAATTTTTCTCATACAATTCGTATCCATCTTCACTGCACAAATTCCTCATGCACAAAGTTCACATGGATGAACGAATGCTGATGAATTTGAGACAAAGTTGCAACTTTGACTTAATTAAACTCGTTTGATAACTATTCCTGTGCAGAAATGAATGGGTAAATTTTACATGTTTTTTTGTGCAGGGTTTGGTTAAACCATTTACAGCCTCTATATTTCTCTTATCATTAATCCATTAAAAATAATGCAACTTTGGACTAAACGGGGTTAGCAGTTATCCATTTTCATAGCAGTCTTGGCCGAGTGATTAAGGCGACAGACTAGAATTGGGAGGATAAGGCTCGAAACTAGTTATCTGTTGGGGTCTCCCCGCATAGGTTCGAATCCTGTAGACTGCGAAAAATTTTTTGTGCAAAATTTTTGATAGGGAAATTTGCATGTATTTGCACACGTGGTGGGCAGACGGACAGGAATTGGATAGGAGATGAGAACATGACAACGAATGGGATTTTGGGCATTTTTGGGGTATAATTGAGCTTTATTATGGCATTGACCTTGTGGGGGCATTAATTAAATTCGGGGCAAATCGGGCACGCCATAAATGGCAGGAGCATGCGGATAAGCATAACTCCCAATTAATTAGGTCACGACTATATATAATGTACTTATTTACAGGGCGATCTGGGGCATAACGTGACGTGAACTGCATAAATTTGTAAATATGCCGAATTTCCATTTTAACTACTGTATGCATCTCCAGTAATGAGTTCGATAATGTGCATTCTGCACTTATCTAAATGCGCTTATTTAAATGTGTTCCGTAATTACTGTAATTATTAAGTATTCAATGCGAGCACGCATTAAACTGTGGTTTAGACAGGGTAAACTAAACATGTACATCACTGCTTATCAGGGCTAATAAATACAAATCAATGAATTGTCTCTTTAACCTGCATGGAATGGATTAGGCGAAAACCGTTATTTGCTCGAACGAGATAATGATAACAACGTGCAAGCGATTCGTGTCGTAAATATTGTGGAGCACGAGGCATGCATAAAAATCACAAATTATTAAAGAATAACGAACCAAATATTTATTTCTACGTTCATTTCTGTCAGATTTGGTTTTTTTCTGGAGCACGAGGCATAAACATCACAAGTTATTTGAGAATATTTTTTTAGACGTCAATTTCGCTGTCCAATATTGGTCGTGGTGGTGGTCACGTGGCGTCCTCCGGATTTTGATTAAATTGAAGAATGGGGGGTGTGAATTACTTCGGAATTTTGGATTATCTGGGTACGTTCGTAGTTTTATTAAAATTTGAATTTGGAGATGTCACTTGTTTGGATATGGCGTAGCTGTTGCGGGGACGCTAACTTTGTCGTTAGGCGTTGGACTGTACTACGCATGTGCAGGAAAGAAACAGACCAATGAAGACATGCTCGTCGGAGGAAGGAACATGAGCCCAGTTCCCATCGCGTATGAGAGGATTTTAAAGATTGGGAAATTTATGATATGAAATTTGTTTTTAAATTAATGAATTTATGAAACAGGGCGAGCATGCTGGTCACGTATCTTTCCGCGATTACAATTTTAGGTAAGGTCCATTATTAGGTGGAAAAATTGCATGAAATTCAGTGTTTCGAGTGCATCCAATTACAAGAAATAAACGGCAAGAAAGTGGTTTCTTGCAGCTATTACTGGTTTTATGAAATTTAGCATTATTTTTATTTTTTTTCAGGTTATCCAGCGGAAGTTTATGTCCATGGGATTCAGATTTACATGTTGACGATTATGCCGTGTATTTACATTCCTTTAGCGACGCAGGTTTTTGTGAAGGTTTTCTATGAAATGAAATTGACCAGTGTGTACGAGGTGGGTGGATAAGATTTGCTATGTTTGGGATAAAATTTGGTGAAATTTGGGCCATTTTTGTACGCAGTATTTAGAGCTGAGATTTGAATCTGTCACGGTGCGATGGTTGGCGAGGTAGGTTGGATGAAAAATCGACGTGGTGAAAATTGGTGCATTTTTCTACAGAAACTGGGCAGAAAATTTATATAACATTCATTCCGCATAAAAATATCCTGCACATTCGGTATTGTGCACTTTTCCATCCAACAATTGCCACCCACCAATTGCCACTCTACAATTGCCACTCTTTACCAATTGCCATCCACCAATTTCCACTATATGCCTATTCCCACCTTTGCATTTTCAAGCTCATGAAAGAAAGAAAGCTATGTAGGTGTTTTTTTCAAATTTTACTGTTTGGGTAACTTTTGCAAGAGTCTTTCAGTCAAAATCATGGTTCGCTTCCCGTTTTTCTAGCAAAAATTATTTATCGTCTTCAATAATGTACAATCGTTCTTATTATTACAAGATTTAGCAGTAGCGTACTCTGTATCCAATTGCAATCAATCATCGTTCGAATGTACTAGCCCCATATATTATTCATAGTAAGCAGTAATCTACCCATTTACATATATATCAAAACTGAACAGTTATCCCGAAATAAATAAAACTTCGAAAGTTTTGGAATAAAAAATGCATTTTAAATTTTACGTACAGACAACTAAACAGTAATAAATTATTGGGCTAAACATAGCCGATACCTCTGTTACGGGGCATGATTATATGAATGTATAAATGACTTCGTGGTAAAATATATAAAAAAATGCAAAGGTGGGAATTGGCATATAGTGGAAATTGGTGGATGGCAATTGGTAAAGAGTGGAAATTGTGGAGTGGCAATTGGAGGATGGCAATTGGTCAAAAGTGGCAATTGGTGGGTGGCAATTGTTGGATGGAAATTTACACCGAATCGCACATTCAGTGTTTCGTTTCTTGTGGGTTTCCTGCATTTCTTGCACTGCAAAGCAAAAAATGCAAAAGAAATTCTAGGTGCAAGAAGATACAAGAAATATGGGCCATGAAGTCACGCTTCGTATGAAGTATAGCGGCGGTACATAGTTTCTTTCACCTTGTATTTCTTCCAAGTCAAAATACCTGCAATACCGTTCTTGCGGCTATTTCTTGCAAATGGTTACCTGCACCCCAAACACTGGAAAATTGTGCACGTCTCGTCTGCAGAAAGATGAGCCTATTTTCAGCTGGTCGATTTTCAACCGGCTTAATTAATATCATGTCTTTGTCAGTTTCACATTCATCGTGCAAGTCTTGCTGATCAACGGGGTCGTCCTTTTCGCACCGGCGATCGCTCTGGAGGCCATTCTAGGCATCCCGGTGTGGCAGTCGGTCGTAGGGATTGGCGTTATCGGGACGGTGTACACGTCCATGGGCGGCATCAAGGCGGTCGTGTGGACGGATAGCTTCCAGTTCATTATGATCGCGGTGGGATTGATTTCAATCAGTAAGTCGGTAAAATGCATAAATTTATATATTTGGTGAAAGCGCAGATTCACCCATTTCACTTAAGCCATGAAAAAAACTGAATTTGCACCATCTTTTTTACAGTGGTCCGCGGATTCAGCACTGCGGGCGGAATCTCAGAAGCATTTCGCATCGCTGGGGACGGGGGACGGCTCGTTCTATTCGAGTAAAGTTGCTTCCTACTCAAATTTAAAAAAATTGTATGCAAAAAAGTGATACATATTTATCCACAGCTTCACCTTTGACCCATTTATGCGTCACAACTTTTGGAATTTTTTCTTTGGCTATGGTTTCGCCAACATGACGCTGTACGGAACCCACCAGCCGCAAGTGCAGCGGTACTGCAGCCTCCCCTCCGTCGGCCATGCGATCAAGTGCGTGCAATTTTCCATTATTTTAGAGCCGTGGAAATTGATTTTTATTTTTTATCTAGAGCCCTCCTGCTGACAATTCCGATGAAGTTTTTTACCATGACGTTAGTCTTGTGTACTGGGATTAGTGGTAAATACATACATGCATATGTGCAATTAGTGGGATTAAATATTTTGCATGTGCAACCTTCTCTTTATCAGTTTTTGCAACATATTCCGGCTGTGATCCCATCCTACTGGGCAAGATTAACAAAGCGGACGCTATAATTCCGCATTTTGTCGTGAATGAGCTTTCCTTCATTCCCGGATTAATGGGGATTTTCGTGTCCTGTATTTTCTCCGCGGTACTCAGGTAAGCAGTCGACATAATTTTATGAAACGAATAATGTTAATTGCGAATTATTTCTGCAAAGCACGGTGTCGTCTACGCTGAACAGTTTGGCAGCCGTGACATGGGAAGATTTCCTCTCAAAGATAAACTTTTTTCGAACCCTGAGTGGAACTGGGCAGGCGAATTGTGTGAGAATTATAGGTGTGGATACCTTGAAGAGATTTGCATATTTTAATATACTAATATTTAATTATTTTTGGTAGCCGCATTTTATGGATTGGTATCCATCGGGCTAGCATTCGGGGCTCAGTATTTGGGACAAATTTTCCAAGCGACGATGACCGCGTTGGGAGGTGGGTTAGTTGTTTGATACAAGGCCCAGAAACTGATTTCTGTCGCTATAGTATAGTTCACAGGGCGTGTGGCGAGATGGGAATATTTCCTGCACTTTCTTGATGTTTCTTATACCTCGCATTTCTTGCGTTTCTTGCTTTGCAGTACCAGAAATGTGACTAACCCGCAAGAAACGAAACACTGACAATTTGTTAATTTGGGGACGAATTTTTACGCTTTTTGTTTTTAGCAACGGCCGGTCCGTTGGGAGGAGTTTTCATCTGCGCCTTGTTCATCCCGTGGATGAACAAATATGTGAGTTTGTCCATTAGCAATTAATTTTAAAACCAGTGATAATCATTTTTGTTGGATTGTCAGGGTGCGATAGGTGGGATGGTTGTGGGGCTGACGTCGATGATGTATCTGGCCGTGCAGGCCTTCCTTCTGGGGAAGCAGTACCCCAACCTCAACCTCCCACTCCACACCAGCCTCGACCAGTGTCCGGCGGGGACGGATTTCTCATTCGCGAAGAACTCCACCTTCCTCCCACCACCAGAATGGTAAATATCCCGAGTAATTCTTTGAACGGCTTTCCTGTAGAAATTATCCAGATTTTCTGCAGACAAACTCGTAATAAATATCGTCATTTTATGTTTTTAATTGAAAAATTTTCATGTAAGTAACAATTATAAATTTGATTGCAGGGAATGGCCGACTAAAATTTATACGATCTCATACATCCTCTACCCCATCGTGGGAGCCATTATTACCGCCGTCGTGGGGATGATTGTCAGCATATTAACCGGAGGTAAACCTCGTCACTCGTGACGGACATAATTAATCGTTGAATAAGATGCCAACTCGAACAGTGGTTGATGCTATTAATAACTCCTCTTAAATTCATAGGCTTATTATATTCAATTTTTTCAGTTTGCACATAATGCACTTTATTCAACGACGAAAACTTACTAAGGGTAAACATGAGGTCAAAATTAGAACCTTGTCTCATATCCGTTTTTATCCTTAGGGTGCTGTTCTGGTGGGAACGTTCCTCGGAAATATCTCCACCCTGTCGTCCGCTCTTTCAGCGAAAATACCGGCGAAACAACTCAAGGAATCGGCAGAAACATCATTTTCCTAAATTCGCCACCACCCTCACAACGGCCAGAAACAAGTCGAGGAGACAAATTTCCTTATAAATACGACAAAGTTTCGTCACATGCGGTGTGACGAAAAATAGGGACGAGATTAACGCACCCACCTCCACTGAATAATCAGTATGCATTTTTAACGATAGTGTTATAAAAATTTTGTACTATTTAAAGAAAAGGTAGTCCCAAAAATAGACTGAAATACAATTAAACTTGGTTTCTGCGTATATTTATGTACGTCTGACCCAAACCCCAATTTTTGATAAACTTTGGTACTTATTTACTTTCTCACACGTGGACAACACACTGGACAAATAGTCAGAGTGGATTTATCAAGTTTGTATGTAAACAGGTAAACGAGAATTGTTTTTTTTTTGTGAAAAAATGTCACATGTCAGAAAATTCGTAATCCTATAAATTTAAAAAGATAGCCACATCGTAATTTTCATAGTTGTGTAACGACATATATATAATTTTCATAAAAGTAGGATACATAAAAACAAACCGACTAGTTTGAGACATGAGGAATGGTCATGTTTAACTAGGGTTACGATTGGTTAAATTTTAACCGTAGTAATTTACCAGCGTAGTTGGAAAATGGGGTTTTTAATCACTAGAACCACCCACTCAAAATATGTGGGAAATTGGAAGAATGGGAAGAAGTGCATTTTTACCACTTTAAAAGCCTACCCAAAATATATTGGAGATGGGAAAAACATGAAAAAGGGAATTTTCACCAATTTTTCCCACCATTCAAATGCATCTCTTTCTAAGATATCCGTTCGCCACGTTTTGTAAGAGCCTCTCTTATCAAGACCCAATCACCCACTTTTTCCCACGGTAAAAACCACTTTTTCCCACCTATTAATACCCTGACAAAAATGTGTTTTACTCGGGAAGAAGGAAACCCTATGTTTAACTGATATGCACTCGTGTGTAACCACTACTGTTTTTTGGCTTATCTAATTATTGACACATTCAGAATGGGGGAGGATTAAGAGTTTAGACAATAAATAATGCACAATCAGACTTATCAGAGTTTTATTATTGGTGGACTTTAATCGCTGCAGAGGAGGAAGCTTGGAGCACATGAGGGATTAAAAAGTGAGGCAGATAACAACGTTCTGGTATCCACGAGTCGTTAAAAGACAACTCGTGATCCCATCTTTCACAAGCTTGGTCCATTGCATTTCGGATCAGACGGCCGAGGTCGAGTTGTTAAGAATTTAAACGTTTTGTGACATGGCGGGGGTAAATTATTTCGGAATTTTGGATTATGTCGGTAAGACTTAAGTAAAAAAATTTATTTTTTTCGTGATTTTCATGAAATAATTGTGCGTATTTTAGCCGTCGTGGGGACGCTATGCCTCTCGTTGGGGATCGGTCTGTACTACGCATGCGCAGGGAAGCAAACCAATGAGGACATGCTCGTCGGAGGGAGGAGTATGAACCCCATCGCGATCGCGTAATATGTAAAACTTTGTAAAACTTTAGTACCAGATTTTAACAGATTTTTGGTTTTATGTAATTCAGAGCCAGCATGTTGGTCACGTATCTCTCAGCGATTACAATTTTAGGTAAATTTCTAACCGAAAATTACATATCTACAATTTGAAATTTGATTAGAATTTTAATTATTTTTTTCAGGTTATCCGGCAGAAGTGTATACTCATGGAATTCAGATATTCATGATCACCATCATGTCCACGATTTGCATCCCGCTGAGCACATTTGTCTTTGTGAAAGTATTTTACAAAATGAAATTGACCAGTGTGTACGAGGTAGGTGGATATGAATTCTTATCGTTGGAATGAAAATTTGTTGAGATTTTGGTAAATTTTTACACGCAGTATTTAGAGCTGAGATTTGAATCTATCACGGTCCGATGGTTGGCGAGGTAAGAAAATTGACCGGGTAGAAATTAGCACATTTTCCTGTAGAATCCTGAATAAATTGGGTAGAAAGTTTCTGTAAGATTCATTCCATAGAAAAATATATTTGCACTGTGGAAAAGTTTACGCAGAAAAATTATACAGAATTCTGCACGTGCAGTAAAATGTGTAAATTTTCGACTGCTGGATTTACATACAGGCTGTGTTATTATTTTATGTCCCTGATTTCACTAATGGGTTTGTGTTGGTCAGTTTCACGTTCATCGTGCAAGTCTTGTTGATCAATGGGGTCGTTCTGTTCGCACCGGCGATCGCTCTGGAGGCCATTCTAGGCGTCCCGGTGTGGCAGTCGGTCGTGGGGATTGGCGTCATCGGAACGGTGTACACGTCCATGGGCGGTATCAAAGCGGTCGTGTGGACGGATTGCTTTCAGTTCCTCATGATCGCGGTCGGCATGGTCTCAATCAGTAAGACGTTTTTCATCATAATCAGTGTTTTGCTGTGGGTTTAAACACCGTCCACAAATGTTTTTAATCACTTTTGGATACCCAAGAGTGTCCAAATTAGAAAAATAGAGCAACGTGCCAAATGCTCTTCATTACTGGCTTTTACGATAATTTATTGACAGATACGTAAACAGTTGCAACTAAATAAGGATTTTATTCTTTTAGTGGTCCGCGGATTCAGCACTGCGGGCGGAATCTCGGAAGCATTTCGCATCGCTGGGGACGGAGGACGGCTCGTTCTATTCGAGTAAAGTTGCTTCCTACTCAAATTTAAAAAAATTGTATGCAAAAAAGTGATACATATTTATCCACAGCTTCACCTTTGACCCATTTATGCGTCACAACTTCTGGAATTTTTTCTTTGGCTTTGGTTTCGCCATTTTTTCCTTGTACGGAACCCACCAGCCGCAAGTGCAGCGGTACTGCAGCCTCCCATCCGTCGGACATGCGATCAAGTGCGTGACAACAAAAAATAATTTAGATTTGGAAACTTTGCTAACAAAGTGAATTTCCAGGGCGCTCCTGTTAACGATTCCGCTTGGATTTTTTACAATGTCTTTGGTCATTTGTACTGGGATTAGCAGTAAGAAACTTAGGGAAGTTGTGGAAATAATTGGAGTCTAAAGGGTGTAATTTCTGTATATCCAGTTTTCGCCACTTATTCCGGTTGTTGTCCAATCTTGTTAGGCACCGTTCGACGAGCGGACGCCATCGTGCCGCACTTTGTTATAAATGAGCTTTCATTCATTCCTGGATTAATGGGGATTTTCGTGTCTTGCATTTTTTCTGCGGTGCTCAGGTAAGCAGTAAGCGAGTTAAGTGCCTAATTTTTGGAACTTAAAAAATTGTTACTAAACGATGTCGGCATATTTAGCACGGTGTCGTCGACGCTGAACAGTTTGGCAGCCGTGACGTGGGAAGATTTCATCTCAAAGATAAGACTTTTCCAAGGCATGAGTGGGGACGGGCAGGCGAATTGTATTCGTATCATTGGTGAGTCAAGTTTGAATAATATCGAAAAAAAATTTGAAGTTAAATATCTGCTTGTGCCAAATTTCAGGTTAATTTTTAATATGCGACTATTTTTTCCAAGCTGCATGCATAATTAGGAAGTTATTCCAGTTGTGAAATGAAAATAAACTCCAAAAATTTTACCCTTCTTACCCTAAGAACAAAAAAATTGTAGATACATAGATGAGATCTTTTTTCATTTCGAAATGTGAAAATGTAAAATTTGGGCGATTTAATAAATCATCTATTATCTTAATTTATTTATCTAATTATCTACCCATAAAATTATAAATTGCTGAAAATTGCTGAGGTAAAAATTCATTTAAAATCTCCTTAGCCGTCCTGTATGGCGTGGTATCGATCGGGCTAGCGTTTGGGGCGCAGTACTTGGGACAGATTTTCCAAGCGACCATGACCGCGGTGGGAGGTGAGTTGTTGGCAATTTCTTAATTGGGAAAGTTACCATTTTTACGGTTCTTTCAGCAACGGCCGGTCCGTTGGGAGGAGTTTTCGTCTGCGCCTTGTTCATGCCGTGGATGAACAAATATGTGAGTTCCTCTAAAATATTATCATGAATTTTAAGGGGTCTGACTAGTATTTTTTTGTGGGATTGTCAGGGTGCGATTGGTGGGATGATTGTGGGGCTGACGTCGATGATGTATCTGGCCGTACAGGCCTTCCTCCTGGGGAAGCAGTACCCCAACCTCAACCTCCCACTCCACACCAGCCTCGACCAGTGTCCGGCTGGGACGGACTATTCGCTAATGAAGAATTCCACCCTCCTCCCACCACCAGAATGGTAAATATATATTTATAACACTAATTTGCATATTCTGAATTAATTTATTTTCGGTTGGAATTACGTTATTCATGGAAATTTTCATGTAACAATTATGAATTTGATGTGTAGGGAATGGCCGACCAAAATTTATACGATTTCATACATCCTCTACCCCATCGTGGGAGCCATTCTTACCGCCGTCGTGGGGATGATTGTCAGCATATTGACCGGAGGTAGGGTCATCATTGTTCATTAATAATTAAAAGAGGATAGAGATACGAATTCTCTATTTTAGCATGGTTATTTTGTGGTTTGTGGTGGATGTGTTTCTCAAAATAATTAATATTCCATTAAGATAAGTAATAATTATCAAGTTTACTAATTATCATTTATTAATTTAGGGTGCTGCTCGAGTCGTAAAGTTCCGCGAAGGTACCTCCACCCTTCAATACACTGTCTGAGCGATAACGACGACGTGGAAACGCGTCCCTCCGAGAAGGCACATGTCGACAGGAGCATCAGTTTCAAATATTCGTCACATCAACAACAAGCATCCAACTTCCCGTACAAATATGATAAAGTTTCCTCCTCTAAGTAATTAAATAAATGATGAATTAAACAATATAATTGTTAACAAACTTGGAAAGTTAAATATGTATTTTTGGATAACTTGAGGATACTGTTTGTGCATGATATGGTTAATTGGCAATGGCATGCATTATTTAGATCAAGGCGCATGAAAACATATTTGCATTCGAGTCATGCAATGCTTCCAAATCACAAGAGACGACCTTGCAATGCTCAAAAGATTCAAAATTATGACAATTTTGAACATGTCGATAAACTCATATGCATTTCATTTCATCGGATACAGTTTATAAAATAGTTAATTTTCCTGCATTTTTATATTATGACGCAAAAACTATATTGAATTAGAGTCCAGAAATGTTTCATGACTTTCAAGTCCTCAAATTTTTTCAACATGAATTCACATGCATGAATTTCATCAAAAAGCATGAGGCCAGACGTACACAAGCGACTAAATCCTGCCCGTCTCACTTTCTCACATTGGTTGAGTTGAGAGAGAGGCGATTTTTCACATTTTCTGATCCTCAAGTTTTCACTTCTCTTCGCTCCTTCGCCTCGTCAACTCGTTGCCTTCGTCGCCTCCGTCGACACGGATAATCGTCATGGTCTAATTGTCGCCAGAGTGTCACACCCACCCACCAAAGTATCACCCAACCTCTGAATTGCCATTACTGTCAAGGGTTTCACCTCTTTTCGGTAAGTTTTCACCCTTTTTGAGAACTTTTCCAGCGGAAAGTTCTCCTTTGCTCCGTTGCTCCTTTGCTCCTTTGCTTTGCTTGCTTCCTACTTAATTTTCATCATAGTTAATAGTTAATTCGTTTGTTAGTTAGTCTCCCCTTGAGTAATAATGCCCCCCCTTCCCCCTGTAGTAGTTAAGTTAGTTATTGGAGTGATTTACTTTGACCTTTTATACTTCCTACACTTCTGATAGGTCATTGACTTGACTTCGTTTTTTCATTCAAGTTCATTCTCGAGGGCGAGGAGGAGAGGAGCTGGAGACATTCGGAGGTGAACTGTCGTGCGAGGTGGACTTCTGCGGGTCATAGTCTTGTAAAAATTTATTGAAAAAGTTATAGAAATCGTTTTTGAAATGATGGAGATCGAAGTGAGCAAGAAGATAAGGGAGGCTATCAAGGCGAAGTTGATCGAGATGGGGAGTCATGTCGGTAAGTTGAGATTATCTGTATTTTTTATACTTGTTGAAAATTGTGTCTTCAAAATTTACGAGGAAAATGTGATGTGTTCAAACCTTCCTCGATCCAATTCCTCTTCAAATATTTAATTTATTTGAAAATTAAAATTGCGTCCTTAAAATTTGCAAGTAAAATTTTTGCTCAAATGTGATTTTTTTTTTTTTCGAAATTCTTTCGACCCTCGGATCAATTCATTATTTCTAAAATATGTTTTACGAGTAAATATTTTTAGAGGAATTGAATCGACAGTGACTTAGGAAAAAATTTTGATCAAAAATCAGGTTTGAGTGAAAATTGTACTTTCTCAAAACATGTAATTAAGCACTTATTAATTATTATTAATAATAATAATATAATATATAATTATATAATATAATATATAATTATATAATATAATAAACTCTTACAAACCGATATAAAAAAGTAGCGTCAGAATGATCGAAATTTCCTATAAAGTGTCACCGTATTCGACAATTTTTTATTTGTGACCCTTGACCTCAAGGTCATGACGTCAAAAATATTAGCGTCCTAGAAATCGCCGCCAAATTTCCTTCGAAATGACATCGCATATGACAATTATGTATTTTTGACCTTTGACCTCGTCCTCAAGGTCATGAGGTCAAACAGTTTGACACCATTGAATTCGTGGTGAAATTTCCTTTAAAATGACACCCCATATGAAAATTACAGTTAAATTTAATTTGGACCACACCCCCTGGCGCGGTGGGGTGTGGTCTGATTGACCCCACTTTCGAACTCGGTCGAGAACTAAAAATTAGAAGCACAATGGCGAAAACCGCGTTTGATTATCTTGACTCGTTCTTGAGATATCCTGCTGACGGACGGACAAAACGATCACAATAAGTAGCTGACGCTACTTAATAATTATAATAATTATTATTAATAATAATAATTATTATTATTAATTATTATAAAGAGTGAAGGTATTAAATAGTAGTGTAAATTATTTTTTAGATGACGAATTGCCAGATTATATCATGATTTTAATTGCGAATCGTCGCTCCCAGCAAGATTTGGAAGCCGACTTAGAACTTTTCTTGGGAGATAATACTAAAAAGTTTGTCAACTGGATGACCAACGTGCTAAAAAAGTTGGAGCAGGTCACCGCCGATACGCCCGGAGGGAGTGCGGGAGGAAACGATGAGATCAACATTGACGGTGATGATGGTGAAGGTGAAGAAAACCTTCAGGAAGGAGGAGAACAAGACGAACTTTCCATCCTTGCAGAAACTTCAATTGAGGAACCAGAACCAGAACCACCAGTCGTAGAGCAACCAATAGTTGTGAATAATACAGAAAATGTAAAGGAAGGAAAGTCAGGGGAGGAGAAAAGGAGCCGAAATCGTAGTTCTACCTCAGTTGTCGTGGCTAAAGTGGAAGAGAAACCAATTAAAGAAACTTCTGAGACAAAGAAAAAACTTTCTTTGAAACGAAATGGTACGATTTATAGTAAAATTTTCTAACTTATCATAATTGATATCATTTGTTCACGTATTTACGAAATTGTTATTTTTTATAGACCCTGTCAAGGTTCCAGCAGCTCCCGTAGCGAATAAGACTAATAAGACTACTGATAAGACCGCAACAGTAAGCAAACCTTTAGAGAAGGAGAAAGTACAAGTTTCCACTCCCCCGATGGACGACCTTCATAACGACACGCTAATCTTGGACACAGAAGAGAACGAGTTTGATTCTTGCGAAAATGTCGACGAGCTTCGACGAATCGCTCTCCAGTCGCAGGAGGAGAGAAAGCAGAGGAAAAACAGCATTGATAAGTCCCCTCCGAAAATTGTTCATCAACGAACTTTAATCAAGTCTATTTTGCTGGGTCGTGTCAAGGAGGACAGAGACTCGTCGAACTCGCCGCGAGTTCTTGCTCGAACTACATCGACACGGTCGGGAGACAAGGATAGGGAGTTGTTGAGTCGTAGTCGTTCATCAAGACCGGACAACTCGTCTAGTAGACGCGAATCATACAGAAGTCGAACTAGCAGCCGATCTGAACGAAGCCCGGTCGTCAAAATTCTTCGGTCACCGCGACGCAAAGTGAGGAGTCCGGAAAGGTCTGGATCTGGGTTTGGCGGGGATAAGAAGGGCGACTCGTCCACGGGTTCTGTATTCAGCCGGATTGGACGTTCGACGAGGCGATCGCCAGAAAAGAGATCGAAAACCCGGTCGCGTTCCCCGATTAGGACAATGACGTCAAGGATTGGATCTGTGATACGCCGGTCGTCTTCGCCAGAGGAAGATTCTCCGGCTAGAAACTCGCTCAGTTCGGTTGTAAAGGTGACCAATCGACCCAAGAGGGATCTTCGTTTGAGTGGAAAAATGTTGCTCAGGGCAGTTGGTGAGTGGAAATCATTTGTTAACCATATGTAAATATACACAAATTTGTTGCTAAACTATAAAAATGTGTGTGGAAACAATTTTAATGAACAAGATTTGTGTAAAAATGCGAAATTTATTTGCATATATTGAGACAATTCATGCAGTTATTGGTAACTTTTAAAATCCGTGCGTTTTGTAAAGTATTTTGAAAACTTTTACAAAATAAACAGAAGCTCATAATCTGAGGAAGTTTACAAAAAAATTAAGCTAATTTTCCTTAGAAATATGGTAACAAAATCTACGGATTTTCCAATGTTATCAAGGCCTGCGTGAATTGCCTCATTTATTTCTTGTACAAACAAATTTACAAAATGAATAAAAGGTAAATTTTGAAATTTATTTCCATTTTTGTAGCGGACGCCCAACAGTCAATCATCAAAACTGAACAGAAAAGTCCAACCCCACGGACGCCATCCTCCGATAAACGCAAGCAAGTTCGCGACCAAGAGGAAAGCCATCCTCATCGCAAGCGACCCAACAGTGCAAGTCCGAAACAGGTCGAAGTCAGTCCAAAGCTGAGCCGATTCGCCAACAGCTCCCCATCAAGGACCAAGAACTACTACAAGAACACGAATGAAATGACGATGGAAGAGTCGCCCCCTCCACGAATCTCTGTGAAAGACCGGCTGGGTGTAAAGCAGGAGCAGCCTCGACGGTCAGTCAAGGATCGATTGGGGGTCATTCAAAATTTTAATCAGAGTAAGTTTCATAGAAATTACAATTTTTAACCGATTGACACTAATTCGATCAAAATTTGAGAAAATATATTGGAGACATCCGTTATTAGATCCATCTGTGTTAATTGTGTCCCATTTTTTGGTACACTTGTTTACAAACAAAATTTACATGGGTGCCTACAAAATTGGTGAAAAATATGACCATATTCTAAATTTTAATAATTTCCATTTTTGTTTTAGGTTCAAATGACCCGTACGACATTGAGACTTACAGTCCTGGCTGTGATTATAAGATACTAGTTAACGTATCTGACGATACGAATGCTACTCACCAAAGAAATGTGCTCCTTGGTATGTGATGTGATAACTAGTAATTGCTTAATTAATTAATTAATTTCTTGATGGGTTTATAAGATTCTTTATTTCTTCTCCAGCTGCCAATGACTTGAAACGAATCTCGATCCAGGTCAATAACTCAGAAGACTCAAGCGACGAGAGTTCGGAAATGGGTAATGGATCCCCGACCGCTCAAACTGTTACCATGGTCAATTTGGATGCAAAGAAGAAGAATGAGCAGAGGAAGATGGAGAAGGAGTCGGTTTACTTGGGCGGATCTGACTCAGAACTGCAACTCGTAATGTCGGAAGAGGACAAGTTACCTGAAGTGCCTAACGGAACCCAAGTGGTGGAGGAAGAGTACGAAGAGGAGTATGAGGAGATTGTTGAAGAGGAAGAGTAAGTATTTGGATAAGGATTGAATATTTAATTTGTGATGAAAATGATGACAATTTACTTTACTTTTTAGCGAGGAAAATGCTGGTGAATCGTCAACTCAATCAACCCAAGACCTCTCACAGGCTAGTACCATGAGCTCACAGGAACATACTGTTTCTATCACGATCAACAAGGGTATGAGTTATCTCATTATTACAAAATAAAAGTATGCCCTGAAATTTGTGCAAAAGTTTATTGGTCATGACGCAATATGAGAATGCGTACATGATTTGCAAACTAAAATGAACCTTTTGTTGATACTGGACAACAGGGAATATTTTTGGAATTTAATTTAATTTTCAGAAAATTAAACTAATTCATAATTCAATTTTTTCCTAAAATTCTAGTTATTCCCTCGAACCCGGTCACAACTCTCAAGACCAGTTTGCCCGACTTGCGGACCCTCATGAGCCGATCTAAGCCTTCCCCCATGGCCCCATCTATTACGAACAACAACAATAATAACGGGTCTACCCTAAAGTGCAAATTCTGGCCTAGCTGTCAATTCAAAGACAAGTGCATTTATGAACATCCGAAATGCAAGTTTGACCCGTGCACTAAAAAAGACTGCATTTACAAACACGAGCTTTCAATTGCTCCTCAAAAATCGCCGCAAGGAGGGGGAAAAATCGTGTGCAAGTGGTACCCAAAATGTACCTCAATGAACTGCAAGTTCCATCACCCAAGCCCCTGTCGATTCGGAATGGGATGTACGGACGCTCGCTGTGAAAACTATCACCCTGGAGTTCACCTTGGCATGCAGAAACTCAAAGCAAAAGGCGTCCCCCTCATCCCTAAAGGGAGTCAACTCAAGTGGGTCAAGAAGTAAGCGGAAGGAACATTAACGACAAATTATGTTAATATATAATCCAATAGTACTACCATCACAAATTTATCTTCGTAATCTTATATAATACAGATAATTAGTTAAGTAATCAATATAAATGGCAGAAAGTAGGGATTTTGCGTAGAAGGTTTAGTAGATGAGTGAGTGAGTAAAAAATCCAGAATTTTGTTACTCCCCAAGTATTTGCATACGGCCCGTAATTAATTAATTAATTCACATTTTGTACTAAATACTTAAAAATCTTTTATTCATCCAGTATGGAATGAATTTTTATATAAAAAATCAATTCTTTTTTCTGCTCAATATTATAATGGCAAACTCGGAGAGAGAGAAGAGATAATCTTAATTTATTTTCGTATTATGCTTAAAGTCTGTCCTTCTTCCATTTTCCTATCATTATCTCAATTTATGAAATCTTGCCATTTTTCCTTAGTATAGATTTTCTGTAATAATCGGTTAAAAAATGAATATAATAATGTAATGTAACTTCAAATAATTGGGCCTGCAAGTCAGCTTTAAAAATTCGATCAGAATTTAACTATGTTTTTGTATGGTTTTACTAGATAAGTAAGTTAATTGCTTGCTTATCTTATTATTATCTTCCAAAAATTAGTCTGTTGTGATTTTTGTAATCGTCTTGGCATAGCAGAAAACTCAAAAATAATAATTAGGATACCTCTTATTTATCTCTAATAATGTTTCAAAAATATGTTATTGTTGGTATCCTTAATTGGATGAAGGCGAGGCTTGTATTCCGATAATCGGTCAAACTGATTAATATTTATTTATTGTTAATTGTTACGAACGAATGGAAATTTGGTATTGAAATAATAAAAGAAGTATGAAAAGTGATATAACCAGTTGTCAAAAAATATTCAAGGATTTTGCATGCACACGTCGAACCCACTGATACATATTATTAACGTCAATAAATAATAATTACGACGGTTATAATTATAAATTTCCATTTGCAGATTTCTTAAAAATTAATCGATGAGAATATTTTCTTCCTTGTCGATCAAAGATATTTTGCATAATTTGGACATTATTGAACAAGACATGAATTATTGATATGTCGAGTCTGCAAAAATATTTGTAGTCCAATTCCATTCCCAAGAAAGATAAGAAGGTGATTTGTTTTCTGTGGACGAAACGGTTTAGGATTTGCACTCGGTTTTTGCACAAGATTCGCGAATGAAGTCATGCATGCACGTGGCATCATCTTATTTACATGAAACCTGACCCACATTTTTCAGTGTTTCGTTTCTTGCGGGTTTGCGACATTTCTGAAATATAAGAAACTGCAAAAAAGTGCAAGAAATATGCGCTATCCAGCCACCGCGCGCGCGATGAAGTATGCGCGGCGGGGCGTAGTTTTTTGCACCTTGCATTTCTTGCCGGTCAAAATATTTAGCTGCAAGAAACCACTTTCTTGCAGTTATTTCTTGAATACTTGCACCCGGAACACTGCCATTTTTCCTGGAGGAAAATGGACCCGCATCTGTTTTATTGTCGAATAAAATCATAATAAAAGGAGACCCAAGTAATCCATCTGATGCGGGTGGACATCATCGCGAAAAGTGCTGTGCTGGTCGTCTTATATGTTTGTCAATTGTCCATGTATGCCTAATAAAACTGAGTGGTTTCTCGTGGTAAGCCAAATTGATGGTAAAGTTGACACAGGTCGGAAACAAAGCTATTCGTCTTGACGTCTTGTTCGGGGTTGTGCAGAACGGATGCAGTCCGGATTTTGGTCTCAAGAAGGGTTGCTTTTCCGGTTACTTTTTCTACGTAGAGCCCCCCGTGGATTTATTTAATATAGTTTTGCAGGGGAATTTTACAGGTCAGTTTTTTTCGCAAGTTTGAGACACACAAAGGACCAAGTTAACGACGACGCGGTGTCGATCAGTTCACAGTTTTGTAACTGCGAAAAAAAACTTTGTTGAGAAATGTCAAGAAAGAAAACACATTTATTTAATTTATTGCTTTTTTAGGTTTTTTAGCTCAAATTTTTACAGACGGGAAGAAGAAAAGAAAGAAAATCGAGTTAGATGCAAGACTTTTATGAAAATGTGGACGAAAAACGGAACTAATTCTCAAAATTTGAACGCAATGAATATTTTATTTTGCAAATTTTATTTTATTTGTAGTTAGTGAGGAATTAAGCGTAAGTTTGCCAGGCTAAAAATTATCAAGTTTTTTAGACTCATTCAATTTAATGTTTCCGACCCCACTTGGTGAATGCCATGAGATTGGTGGATGGAGTCCAGTTAACTTTAGTTTTTACTACCGTTACGTTATGAGCAATATCACATACACTTTGGAGACAAGTATCACCTTTTTGTTTGTGCAAAATTATTCATTTCCGCAAACACAATGTAATGGCATTTCTTCGGAAAAGTCGTAAAATGTGGTGGTCGCTGTGGTGTAAAGATAAAAAAGGTACACGCTTACATAAAGTTAGAAAAAGGGGCCTCGTGCAAAAAAAGGACCGTCCATGTTTGGACCGTGGTTCGTAAAGAATTCGAATTTTCTATCAATTTGTGTAGTCCTTGCGTATTACATATTCTCGGGAAATCTTGTCAGTTTTACATACGAAGTATGTAGTTTGCATGCACTTTGTAAACTTGAGGAAAATTAGCACGGTAATTTTGTTCATTTCCGTTGAACGCTGTAAACTAATACGTCCTCTTAAGTGGCGTGTTCGCAAATTAGTAAATTAATTTAAGTGTTTAACACTCCTTAATGAGACGTAAGAATACAATTTTACATTCGCCCAGCAACATATGTACGCAATTCACTTGTAAATTAATGCAGAAGTTAAAAACCAAGTTTCCCAAAACAACTAATAAATTTGAGACTTTGGGTTTATGCATTAATTGTTCCCCCGGAAGAATTGTCCCTGTTTCACTTCTAATCTCGCCCACGGACATATTTATTTTGGCTTTTGAGAGGACAACGTTTTCAAGTAGTTGGTCCACGAAAGATGCACTTTTCAAAAGTTATTTATTTACAAGTCTCACTAACTAAACCAACCACCACCCACACGTCGAGATGGCTCACTCGGACAAGTCATACAACTTTTTATTAGTCATATCTACTTACTTACTTCTGCGTATACCGATCAAATCACATCATCAATACCGTCATCCTAAATACTTTTATTCTTTTGGGTGGACCTGCATAAAGGATTCAATGAAAATTCGCACATTTTTTGGCATGCGAAACAATAAAACTGTATAATCCTGGACAATTTTCTAGCCTAAACTTTGCTGAAAATGTGCAAGAAAATTGTCTGTGGGATGAAGAATTATGTAGAAATTTGCGACCGAGTTGTGTATATCTCGTGAATATGCAGATTTGCAATTTTTTGGCTCGTGGATTTTCACAGGAGATATATTTGACTGCCTTAATTTTGACCAGCGACTGGTACCTCGAAAGAGACGACATCCCCTTCGCACGGCCCTTTAACTGATCACCTCACCAACATTACTACCTCATATGTCATGAAATATGGGATCATCACGAGTGAAAAAATGACTACACTCGTTCGTTATTTATGCACCTCTGGTGAAATTACGGCAGGGAAAACTCTTCTCCTTGTTAAGAAAACAATTACGCGAGCAGTTAGTTAAATTAATTAATTAAACTCCTACACTTCCTCACAATCGTCCCCTTTTCTGTAACATATTTGCAATTCAGCAACATTTACATAAGTAAATTTCTAGCATAAATTGTACGAATGGAATTTAACCCGTGTCTGTGTTTCATTTCGTTTCGTGGACTCCTCAATTTTTTCGAAAATTTGAGATTGGGTTGTGTTTTTATTGTATGGAAAAAAATTCCGAGTTGAGAATCATGTAGTGGGAGAGGTTTTAAGAAGTGCAATTAATTACATGCGTAGACAGAGGGAGGTGGATGGGTTGGGATTGGCAGTGGCAGTGGCAATGGCACTTTTTCATTGTCTGGTCAAATTCGTATGTCAGATTGCGTTAAATTGTTGGCTTACGCATTAGACTTACACACTTTATTTATTTGTCTTTAAAGTAAATAACGTTTCAAACTTACAAAAATTGTAACATCTTTCAAGCCACAAAATTGAGTAGTTTTGTGAACAAATTATGCACACAGTTTAACTTTCGCATTTAGTTAGAACTAAATGTGTGCAATTACATTGGTAACTCGTAAAATCCATGCGCTTTGTAAATGATTTTACAAACTTTTACAAAATAAAAAGATACCCGTAACGGAGTAAACTTACAAAAATTTGGAAGCAAATTTTCCTTCGAAATATGAATACAATTTTGTAACTCACGGTTTTTACAAAGTTACCAAAGGATTACGTGAATTGTACGTATATACATTTTTAGCAATTTTGTAATCTCGTAAGTTTTTACACGGGAGGCAGGCTGCATTTCACGTACCCAGCGCAGCATGTAGGATGGAGAAATATGTAGTGCACCAAAAAGGAGGCAAAATGAGACAAATTCGGTTCACCTCATTACTTACTTTACTACTTCACTTGGTTATGTTATGCTGCTCAACATGGAAATCTGAGAGATCACTTCACTTCTTCTCATGCTCTCGTAAACGTGAGTGCAAGTACATAAGTAAAAGGGAGGCGAGATGTGCATCCAGTCGATACAGTGCCACGCGGATGGGAAGAAGGTTTCTCTCTCTCTCTCGCTGAAAAGTCCGTCTCAATTTCCCCACAAATTTTAAAACAAGAAGTCATCTCATCTCGTTAGGAATCTTAAAAAAGGTGTAAATTTAAGCAAATAATAAAATTCCTCTCAGCCATTCCGATATATTGTTTCGTTTGTGGACTTTTGTGCGTGTGGAGAACTGATAAATTGTGGAAATATTTCTTGTGAAGAAGAAGAAGAAAGGCGTCGACGAATCCAATCTCCTTCCGGCAATTCTTCTTCCAGGTGAGACAAACGACTTTCACTTTTTTCTTCGGTACGACTCCTTTGTTGAAGTGGCAGATATGGAGCGCACGGATGGATATGAATAATAGTGACGACTTTATCATCTTGATGAGCCCGTGGTTATACGTACATTCGTATTGTTTATATTATTTGTGGGGTGAAATTTCCATGAAGCTTGCTCTGGTGATGGATGGGTTCATTGAGTCGGCCTGATTTTGCAAAAAAATATGATTTTTGAGGAGGAAAAATTAACAGAAAATCAGCCGTACCGGTCTTTTCGGGGTGTTGTTTATACATACTTGTGAAATCTAATACGATTCGTGGCCTAATTTTGTGTCTGGAGAAGTGATGAGGAATTTTTGATGGGAAAAATCAGCCATGCCGGTTTTTTCGGAGTGTTGTTCATATCTATGAAATCCAATTTTAGGATGGATTATAATTTTTGGTATGAATCCTAGCCTAATTTTGTGTTCGGAAAAGTGAGGCGGAATTTTTGAGGAGTAAAACTTAGCTGAAAATGAGCCACATATATTTCGCATGGCCTCCGAACGAGAACTTTATTACCTTTATCATCCTCCCACTCAAAAGAGTTGAATTAGTCAGAAAACTGAGTAATTCGGCATTATGTTTACCGGTGTAATTTGTTGGCCGGGTAGTGAGTAGAGTAGATTCATCTAAATGTTACCTTCCTTATTGGTATCGTTATTACGTAGTTGCTCACTTATCCAGCTGCACTCCAATTATGTACACATCCGTAATAATGGGATGGATTAAAAGGGGAAATGGATATTATTGCCACGATTTCAACAATTTTTCCACTTCCCCCGATTTTCTAGGAGAGTGAGTGAGTGTGAGGACGAGAGGAATTAAACACGTATAAATAAGACGTAAAGGGTGCCATGGGTAAAAATCGACCAAAAATTCATACCATTCTTTACGCATGGGTTCGTAACTATATACGTAATCGATTTAGTCATCAGGATCACGAGGTGGGCACAATTAGTGCACTTTCCTTCACCTTGATACCAAAATTGTTTGATAATTTAGTTATTTCGAATAAAACAATGAAATACAAAAACCTTTCAGAGTAAAATAAAATGATAACAAACTTAAAGAAATGAAAAATTGAAAAATTTAGATCTTCGATAAACTGATAAGATCATATTTTTTTACGAGTATCAATTAAGGACAAGCTGTCGATATTTTTGGACCCTTTTGTACGGAAGTGAAGTACCGGCTGCTGTGGCGTGGCGATCATATCAATCAATCAGCTCGGTTAGAAAGGTTCATGATTTTGTTAACCTGATGGTCCATCCATGAGGGAAAAAATCATGATTTTTCTACTACCAGATCCCGAGTAAAAAATTGAATGGTTTTCATGTAGAAATGTGAAGAAATTTGGCACAATTTTCTGCAGAGAAACTTTATGCGCACCGATTTATGCAGAAAACAATACACAGAATTATGCACATATTTACAATTCTGCAGAATAAAAGCCACAGAAATTTTATGCAGGATTATGTATCAAAAATTGAGAAAAATACAATGTGCATCCAGCTTTTGTCGATTTCTGCAGAATCCAACACCATGACTTCTACTCGGAAATGCATCTAAAGCTTGATGGACGACCCTTTAAAAAATTGCTCCATCAACCTGTGTCGTCCCTCCATTTCTCATTAAGCCTGATGGTTTAATAAGTCTCACTTTAAATTCCTCTTTCCTCGTGTTCGTGTTCCTTCAAACTTTACATGATTAAAGGCGTAAACAAGGCGAGGGTTGGGAAACATGGTGTTCTTTTTTCTCCTCCCGTGTTTTTAAACTCGAACGAAACCAACGAGAGAGTTATTAAAGTTGTGTTTATTATAAATTGGCGGCTGGCGTGCCGTGGAATACGGCAGGATTAAAGTATGCATCCAAGTCTGCCCTCAATGGAACAATGGACCAAGTGTGCACAAGCAAGTAATTGACCATGCATCCATTTTCCGGTGGTGTGGTTTTGTACGTTGTTAACTGTAATGACTGACTCCTCGTTCGTGTGATAAATAAATATTTATTTAGTAAAATGGAGCCAACAGAAAGAGAGAGAAAGACTTCATTACAAAAAGTAATAGAACGATTCGTAATTTATGTATGTATGGGGCAGCAGCATCTCGAGTACGGACGTAATCGAGGATAAAATATGGAAGCGCTTTTTGATAAGAAATTGTACTTACGATTAGATGACTTTTGGGAGGATACGGAAGAAAATGTGTATTTCGTAAGAATTTTGACTTTTTTAAGGAGGATTTTGTAAATACTTTTGCGAAATTTTTTAAAACAAATTGTGTACGTGCCCAAAAATATGCCAGATTTTAAAAAAAAATCTTTTTTGGGAAAAATTTTACTTATAATTTTGTAAGTTCGAGCTTTTACGATTTTGTAAATAATGAGGCAATTCATTCTAAAGCCTTTGGTAACTTTTTAAAATTGGCAAAGTTTGTAAAATATTTTTACAAACTTTTACAAAATAAAAAGACGGCCTTGATTTTCCTTATTTGTAAAATTTTGTAAGTTTATGGAATTTACGGATTTTGCAAAGTTACCAAAGGCTGCGTGAATTGCCCCAATGATTCTAAAATAATTTGAGGATACCTAAATAGCTTAGAAAATATGTTAGATTTCTGAAAATTTTGATTTTCTGGTGAAAATTTATAAATAATTATGTTCAATGGCTTCTAATTTGTGGTGGATGAAACCCTGCATGGATTTAAATTATTTTCATGGAATTGCTTAGTTTTAGTTTGTGAGTTTGATTAGTCTGCCTGCGGTGGTGGTGGTGGCTCCAGTGAGCACTCTGGAGCCGAGAAAGTAGAGGATTTTACGAGGACTTATTGCATAATGCACTTGCTCCAATTTCCAAACCAAACCGTAAGCGTAAGCCAATACGTATTCATGAGTTGCAGTCCCATGCATGCAGGCGGAATGAAAATGAAATGAAAAAGAAGGTCACCACCGAGAGAGAGAGAAGACATGTAATGAGATGTAATATACTTACTCCAGAGAGGAGGCCGTGCACGTTGAATGTGACACGTTTTGACCTCAGGTCAGGGGTCAAACGTATCTGGGATTACTTTTTTGAGGTGTAGAAGTTAGGTCAAAAGTGTTATAACACTTTTGACCTGACTTCCAGGTAATCCTTAGTATGCTTCCGAACACATAAATTGCAGTAGACAAGCTTTTAAAAGCTTTTAAAATGTGGTATTACATAATTTGTCCGTCGAGATTTTTGACTAAAAATCGGCTTAAAGATTTAGAATTTTTTTAAGAATGAAATTAACTCGGCAGCTCTGTCGATTTAAAGTTATTCGACGTGAAAGTCTCACAAATCCCATTTTTTTCACATACCATCTCAATCAAGCTTTGACCTTTAACCTTGTATAACTTTTGAAAGGGAAGAACTACCGAGTTGAATACTTTCATTTTTAAAATAATCCAAAATTTTGGGTTGATTTTTGAGCAAGAAATCTTTCCCTGGACACATTTCGTAAACCGATAACACTACGAATCCAGGTCTTTACATCGAGTTGATAATGTCCTGACCTGTCCATGTGACCTCGACGACCCCATTTCCGCACATCCCCTAACGTTACGTATGAGACGATTACATACTTTCGCCTGGATTAATGTCTCCTTGTTGGAGAAAGGAGTAATTTGTGTCCACCCAGCTCCTTTGGAGATAAAAGAAGAAGTTTGTTTCCCTTTTTACGAGGATTCTTCACGAGATGAAATGTGTGCACTTTTTGGTTCGTTTGGTTTGGTAAATATAGTGACGAAAAGTTTGTCTCCTTCCTCTCTCGGTGGGATTGATGGTGACCATGACAGACTTGGGCCGAGTATCTAAAAAATGGGAGAGAGAGATTACTAAAAAAGACTAGAATAATAGATACGTCATGCTCAAGAGGAGGATCGTGTCGTCAATCCCCACAAAGACCACGCGCACTCTAAGCAAAGTTGGGCAGAAGGAGTAAAATTATAATGGATGAATTACAAATAATACTTAACGGACTAGAAATGGTGGATTGGACAGCAATTTTTAGTCATTTGTGACATAACTCATAGCTGTGCATACGAACTTTTCTAAATTTTACGAGTTTTTAGAAATTTTAAGTCAAAATTATTAGGTTTTTAATTCCATTTTGATCAACTTTTATTCTGAAACTTATGAATTTTTCTCCGATTTTGAAACGTAATTGATATAATCAATTGTAGGGACTAAAAGCACAAGTAAAATGATTCTACAGTAATTTTAGACAAATTTGCTCCAATTTATGATAAACTTGGGATATTGGAATGTATGTACAATTTTTTTGGTGATTTAAAAATATGGTAAATCCAACTGATTTCCAACTATGTATTGTGGGTAAAACTACTCGTCCTATGTATATACAAAGAAAAGATAGATTCGTAAATTTAGATTCCATAGTTTAGTTAGTTTAATGTTTACATTTTCTAGTGCATTTGTGTCCCCTCAAGATTAAAACCTACTCGACCAACTGGATAAATTTTTGTGATCTTCTTCTCCCAAGAGTTTGCTCTATCTGGTTCAAAAAGTTATCGTAAAATTTGTCCATGTTTTGATAAGCAGTTTTAAAATCTACGTGCTTTTGTTGCATAAAAATCATGACAAATGGGTTGAATTGAATCTGATGACGATATTTGGACAAAATAAGATCCTAATCTGTCCCTTTTTTGCAACTGTTATCATCACTTTTTATCCCCTTTTGCGTGCCCCATTTGTCACTTATGTTACGACGACAACTTTGTTCACTCGGTTACGTTTTATTCTGTGTTCGTCTCTTCTAATTCACATTAGAAGCGACTCAAGTTTGAAGAAGGAGCATTTGTCCACTGATTTATTTATATCGCTACTTCTCCGCTGCTCATTCGGTGACCAGTTTCGCTGGACGATCAACGTTGGTTTGGGATGGCAACTTTTGCGATTTTCAGTCTACTGAACATTTGGCATAAAACAGTGCGAAGAACACTTTAGTTTCTCGGTCGGACTCGGTCTATGAAATGACAGGGTTTCTAAATTAGTAAATTTAGTACGATGTTTTTTCTTACTTAATTAACTTCATTTTTGCCATAATTTTGGCACTGCCGTAATCAGTGTTTCGGATGCAAGTAACTAGTTGCAACCGAAGAAGTAACGGAAAGAAAGTGGATTCTTGCAGCTATTTGACCTGCAAAAAATGCAAAGCGCAAGAAACTACTTTCGTGCATTTTTTGCACATCGCATTTCTTGCGTTTTTTCCTTTGCAGTGCAAAGAAATGTAGCAAACCCTCAGAAAGCAAACACCGGTCGTAATGTCGCAGTTTTTAAAATGAGAGCTGATCGGTCACAACCTTAGGTTAGAAAACCCCCCAAAAAAGAGACCGGAGAAAGTATAGAACCTTGTGAAAAAACAGATGCCTAAATTTCGACAAGAAACACAGGATAAAAATGATGATAAGCAACCCACGGATGTACACATGACAAGTAAGTACGTATCGATATTGCGAATAATGGGATACACTGGTGCTATCAGTGTCCTCATTTTTTCAATTTCTTCTCCATTTTCTCTCCTACTGGAGGCAAACCGGGTGCTGTGGTGTGATGTATTCCGGTTGCGGAGAAAAAGGGTCATTCATTAATGCTTTGGTGGAGATATTAAACCATGGAACATATATTTCCTTGGTATGTGAGTAAACCTGTAAATTCGCGATTTTCCATACTTATATAAATGCATGCCCCCTTTATTACACAACTTTTTGGCACACTTTTTGCACCATTGCGAAATGAAGTATCGAATCTGAATCATATCCTCTCGCACATAATCATTGCGAAAAACAATGTATTTATTTAATGACCGGATGGATAGGAACCGGGTCGCTTTTTGGGTCTGGTCTTGGTTTTTGGCTTGGTAAATAAAATCCTAACCTCGCTTAATTCCCATTCATGAAGAAGAAGACGACGATAACAACATTTATCTCGTTCTGGTCGTGCCGTTAGTTCCGGTTAAATTCGTGAGCAGTGTGGATGATGCCCAGAAATCGCTCCGAATCACGAAAAGTGTACACATCGCATCTCATTCAAAGTGGTTTCGTTCGAGTCGTATTTTTGACTTGGAGTGCGTTTCCTTCCTTCCGGAGATGCAGTTTTGGTGGAGTGAAGGAGGAAACAGACAGCCAGACTTTTTTGGGGCGTCAAGTCATGTAAACTTTGCCCGGATGGATGGATGTGTAAATGCATACGAAACACATTAATATTCAGACGGATTTTTTTTCGTCACGTAATGTTTCCGAGATTGAATGGTTTTTTAATCGTGTAACACTTTTTGGAAGGAAAGGATGTAGAAATCAATGTGTCGTATTCTGCTGTAATTGACGAAAGCTGGATGCATATTGGATTTTTCATAATTTTTTGGTACAGAAATTTGGCCCAAAATTTCTATCGGTTTTATTCTCCAACAATTCTGTGTAGTTTTCTGGAGAAGAAAAATTGGCCCAAATTTCTGCAGGAAAGCTGTCCAAATTTTTACTCAGGAAGGGATGCCCTCATTTGAGGAGGCCTTATTGAGTGTGGGGGGGGGGGGGATTGAATTTGAATTTTGTGTGTACGGCCCCACTGATGTGGATCTTGTATTCCGCGTGTTATCTCGTCTCGGAAAGGTGATGATGATGATGACGATGATTTCTGGATGATAATGGCTGTTTTGGAGGAGGGCGTGTATTCTGTAGCGCTTCCTTGTTGTGAATCACAACTTGTGAATTGAAAAGTCAAACTGTGCATAACTTAAGATTTCGGAGGAGAGAGAGAGATAGTCAGAATTGAGTCATGTTGTTAAGCAGGAGGGGCCGTGGGGGAAGGATGTGATCGACTTTTTCTAAGACGACGGATTCCATGGGACACATCACCGCGTCCTTTCTGCACGGTCACCTTTACGTTTTCTATGTACACACGACTGGAACAGGTTAACTTGTTTGGTTCAAATTTGAAAGGCAAACAACCCATTCGACTGAAGGACGCGAGTTGAAGTGGAGGAAACTCGTAATTCGTCTCGTAGATCTGTCCTTATTATTTCTTTCATTACACATTTTCATTTCATTTGCGTTTCTTCAAGACTCGGTAAAACGTCAGGTGTGACTTTTTCGCCCAGTTGACACATGCACTCGACTCGTTTTTTTCGACTTCGACTTCGTCGTCGTCCACGGACTTGTGTATTTACTATTTGATGATGATGAGAGTGAGACAAATATTTGGTGATAAGAGGAGACAAAGTGGAGACAGGGCTGGATTTGTGACTTGTAAATGGTGGATAAACAAGAAAAGACAAGGGGTTTGGATAACTTTTTCATAAACACGATGCTCAGTTTCAGGTTTGCATACGCACAAAATTTAAAGGAGGCAAGATGAGAATAAGGAAAAATATTGATTTCCGGTTTGGCGATTACGACACCGTCGTTGACCTGATGACGCTGTGGGTGACGTTATCTTTATGACCAACTAGTCGTAAGACGAAGAGATGATGACGATGGTGATGATACCATTAAATTTGTCACGCTTTATTATACCACACCACACCACTCACCGAGTCACATAAAATACGAGCCAGATATTTTTTTAGAGAATGATTACTCATCTCCCATCGATATCATTGCATTAAAAAACTGGTTGGATAATAATTAGAGTACAAATTCTGTGTAAACAAGCTGTGAGGACGACTTTGTTGTGGGCAGTGCGGGAAGGATGTGGCGGATTATGGACGAAAAATACTGTAAAATTACGAAGGTGGGGTCGTGACCCGGTGGAAAAAGTGGGGACACGCGTCTTCTCTGCATGGCCCCCCGTTACGCAATGTCTGGCAGCGAACGAACACCCACCCACGCAGGACTGCATGCAAATAAACTTTTACTTTTTTTCCAGACTCAACCATTTCCATGTTCTGCTTGTTCGGTAAACATTTTCATGTAAACTAAACACGGATTTCGGCTCCGGGTCAGATTCAAAAAACGTCATTCTGGCAACGTTAAAAAAATAAAGAGTGAAATAGATAATTGGGAACGTTGAAGACGTTTTCAGTCAACGTCGCCAAGCTAGTTAATTAGTAAATATTGTACATGGGTAATATGCAAATTGTGTAATTGCTCTCGACCATGTCGTAATTTGTCCTTTGTGGAGAATTTTGATGTGAGGAGATGAAAATGGCTTTTTGGCAAGAATACGTAATAACATTTTGGACAAAAGGGTGCTATTTTGCATATTTACATATGTACGTATGGCCAGGGTTCTTGATAAGGGAGGCTCGCTCGAAATGTGAGGACAGAATATATCAAAAATAGACTGATTCCTATTTCACACCGTTTAAAAAGTAACACTTTTTCCCATTTTTTCCACTTCCCACTTAAAATGGAAGTCTACTAAATAGAGTATGCTCTCAGATTTTACCAAATTTGTGTCAATAAAAAATTTAATAGATAACAAATTTAATTAATATGAAATTTGCAAAAGACACGATCTCCCAATGGGCAGGTTTGACGAAGATATTTGCACCCGAAGAGGAAAAAACCTACCTTAAAGTTTACAAATTGTACACTTTCCAAATTTACTGCGTGTTTTCTCCTCTTTTCGGATGCAAATATCTCTGCCAAACGTGCCCATTAGGAGATCGTGTCTTTCGCAAATTTCATGCTAATTAAATTTGTGATCGATTGACACTAGTTTGCTCAAAATCGGAGAGCACACGCTGAGTGAAATGGTGAAAAAATGCACTATTTCTCACTTTTTCCTGGTAAATTTGTGCTTAGCCAATTCGTAACCCTGCGTATCCGCATGAGCTCAACTTTTTACTACGTTGCATAGAAAGTTGTCGGGAGAAGGAGATCGTTTGAGATGGAAATTTTGAATTTCATGACCATGAAAAAGATGGATAAAAGTTGGGCGGGCCGACCGGGTGGAAAATTTCGCCCGAGAAACTGCAGTCTCACATTTTATGACATTTTCACTCCACGAATTCAATTCAATTCCCAACTTTGCAACAATTTGGGGAAGAAAACTTGTGTATGCATGGCGCCCCACTTTTGCTCGTATGCAAGTAAAACTCATCCTCATAAATCAATCAGGATCGACCGACAGGAGAGAAAAGTTTGCAAATTGTGGATTGAAATTGCACAAGTGTCTTGTTTTACAGAGTTGCATAATAAGTCTGCACCCGGTAAAAATCTCGTCAGAAATTTGAAAGGCAGATAATCAGTTTCTAAAAAAAACCTGGGTTATGCAATCGCACTTATAAATCCAAACTTGCATTTACTTCACCACTCGCAAAACTTTCTCTGAATTTCTCATCAGAAAATGTTCATCAGAAAATCGTGGTTTGCATTAAATTTTGAACCAACTTATCAAAAACCGGTTCAAATTTGGTACGAATTGAATTGCCAAAAAATTGGATTGTATTTAATGCTCTAAGCATTACATAAATTAGAAAGGGAAAAATCGCAACTTTTTTTCCTCATTTTAAATCAAGTCGTTAAAAAAACGTTTGAAATTTCATTTCATCATTTATTTATTCCCATATTAAATTATGAATCCATTTTTCTTCCTTGTTTCTGAATTTGACAACAAATTTGGTTCGTTCCTCGTAAAAAAGAAGTTATGTTGGTTTTGCATTGAGTAAACAACTCTAATAAAACTGGAGGACAGATTTCACTCCACCGCAGCCAGCAGGCCATAATTTTGCCATGTGTACGGTTCAAAATATGGCATTGTTGTCGTCGTCGAGACAAACAGGCGTGTAATGGGTTTGGTTCCTTGCTGCATTGCATTTCTCTATACCGTCGGTCGTGTTGCATAAATAAATCCGTGGCATTGAGGGAATATTGACGCATGGTTGGCTGGATGGAATCACATCTCCCAGCGAACTCTTGACCCATGAGGAGACTTTTGAAATCGTGGATTCATTCATCCTTCAGGGCTGTGCGGGAAGGATGTGGCTTATTTTGGGGAGCTTGAAGTCCTCTCGTGATGTACGAAGAGGTCATGACCCCCGTCTTCCTGCACGACCTGGTCTGGTCTGGAGGGATGGGTGGGAAGCATAATTCTATTATTATGATTTGAGTAGAATGGGATTTAAAGGGACAAAACATGTATCCGCATCTGTTGTCCGGTTCCAATTGCATTCTTATTTATTCATTGTTCTCTCTCTCTCTCTCGATATTGGTTTCGGACTCCTCCGTGAGCATGACAAGTTCAAATTTCTCCAGAAAATATTATCACGGGGCTGGACAAAAGGGATGTCATCTACTTTTGTTCGTACGGTCAGGCAGTCATCTTCTCAACCATTTTGTGTACCCCCGGTCTCACAAGAGGCTTGGTCTTAATTGAAAAAAAAGTTTGTGTGTAGAGGGATTTTATTATAATTTTGTTGTCCTTGTGTGAGGCGGGAATACGTAACGCGTTACAAGATGAGGACGAGGAGGAGGTGGATGAATAATAAATGCGGGTGAAAAAATGTGTCGTGTCGAGTTTAAAGTTTTCCAATTACGTCGTAATTCCGTATTCTTCTATGAATGTTTCATTTGGATGTTTTTTTTTAATTCTGGTAAAAGTAAGTTCCTTTTTTCAGAAACAGTTTCCATTCAAATTTGTGTATCCCACCCATTATAAAAGTGAAATTATGAATAATATAGTCTCGAAATAAATTGAATGTTGATAGGAGAAAATAAAGATAAAATGTCGCACTGTGTGGCATAGGATTTAATAAATTTGAATAAAAGTGTAAAGTCATCCATGCCGTAATTCTTTAGTTTATGTATGAGGGGGGCGTACTTAAAAAATGTGACATTCTTGTCATGTAGAGTACACCAAGAGGTTAAAATTAAGCCTAAAATGAATCACATCGTGATCCAGAGCCCTTCATTGGACGAGTCTCGTCTAAAGAAGGGCACATAAAAATTATGGAGAATGACATAAATAAATTCAATCTAGGACACGTTTCGTTTGCTATAAATATGTCCCGTAAGATTTTTTTAATAAAAAACGAAAATGAGCATCATTTCAGAAATGAAATTAAGTTTGTAAAAATTTTCAAATTTTTCCAAATCTTAATTTTTCATACCATCTTAATCAAACTTTGACCTTGAATAACTGCATGTTAAACCGGCGGAGTTACAGATTTGATTTTATTTAATCCCAATTTTTGGCTGGTTTTTAAGCAAAAACACTCAACGGGCATATTTATTTCTTAACCCATGTTGAAAGCGATTATACGAATCCATTTTGTCTCATTTTGTGACATAAATTTAAATTCGGTCCCCAAAATTAGAAAACAATTCTTCTCTCCAAGTGTCCAATTTGATTTGAGTTCTTCTTCTTTCTGGAGCAGAAGAAAGGAATTACAATTAAAACCCAGGCAGGCCTCGGTTTGGTTTAGGGTTCAACTTGACAATTTCATAAGGGGAAAAATATCATGCGTAAGGATTTTCTTTCTGGATGATTTATTGTTCTCTGGACTCACTGTGCTGGATAAAAAAATGTAGCCTTCTTTTTTTGTTATTATTCATTTCGGTGGTTCCTCGTGTGTAAGGGGACGTTCAATATGACGTGTATTTAATGGGACATTGGCCACCGAGTAGAAATCAGTATGTCGAATTCTGCGGTAATGGACAAGCGCTCGGTGGAAATTGTAATTTAATTTTTTTCTAATAATCGTGTCAATAAAATTTCTATGGGTTTTATTCTGCAGAACATTATGTGCAAAATTCTGATAGTTTCTGCACAAGCCGCAACAGTTTTTCCTGAGAAGATTAGCCAAATTTCTGCAGAAAATGTGGGCAAATTCTGTATATTTTTTTTTTACATAATCCTGCATAAAATTTCTGCATGATGCGTTTTATTATGCAGAACTGCATGCGGATAATTCTGCGTATAATTTTCTGCATAAATTGCTTTGCATAGAGTTTTTCTGCAGAAAATTGGCCACATTTCAGCAGGAAAGCCCAATTCGAATTTTTACTCGGAGATTGTCCCAAAATGTAAACGCACCTTATGAACAGTCTCCCACTCCAGTGCGGGTTCAGTGTGGTGAAAATGTCCAGTTTTGTGTCCTTTGTTGCGGTTGCTCTGTAAGGATTATCAAGACAAAAATCTGTGTTTGGGTCTTGTTTTGTGGTGTTAATGGGTAGCAGCAGGAGGACGAAAGATCCAGTTGTTTTGTGGCTGAATAAATTTATTTCAACTTGTGTCTACACAAAATAGAATTGAATACGTGTTTTTTTACTACTCTGGGATTTACTAAAATCTATTTTTCTTTACAAAATTTTAAAACTCTGTCCAATTTGACAACGATTTTACATTAGCTACTTCCTGACCACGTGTTCCTTTAATCAGATCGTCAATTAGACGGAGAGACAAATTATTGGGAGCCTTGCAGAAAGAATGGGACCTCTTTTTTTACCCTTGTCCCCAGGTCAACTATCAAGTAACCACTTGCAAGAAAGTGGTTTTTGCAGCTATTTTTGACCTGCAAGAAATGCAAACCGCAAAAAACGACGCGCTAGATGGCACAAATTTCTTGCATGTTCTTGCAGTTTCTTGCATCTCGTTTTTTTGCGTTACTTGCTTTGCAGTGCAAGAAATATAGCAAAGCCGCAAGATGCGAATACTGATCATTTGGCCGACAATTTGGTCACACCCTTCACTAAGCCAAATCTGGATATGAAATTTATTCCGATTTATTTTACTACCGTGGTGTATTAGCATCTACTCTAATAAAGTGTTAGTATGATCCCTGGGTCCCTGGGTCCGTCTTCGCAATGCAAATTGCCCCATACAGTAGACAAAGAAGGAAGCGGAGCAACCACTGCATGCATGCACTGCACTGCATGAATAAATGAATACATGAACATGTACACCCCACATACATACATCACTCATCAATAGTGGTTATCATGATAAGTGATCGTGATAAACACTATTAATTAATTATTTTAATTTGAGAAACTCTACCCACAGCGAGTGGCATGTCAATTCGAATGTATTTTTGACGCTGAATCCAACGCCGTCAATGGTTTTGACCTGCGAGGCCCCCGTGACCTCGCCGTGACCGTGGTGTCCAAATCTGGCTTATTCGTGATGTCGCATATCAATTCGAATGTATTTTTGACGCTGAATCCGAATCCGTCAATAGCTTGGCGTTAATTGTAGAAGTTAACGGGGTTTATGGAACTTAACGGGAGCGTGAAGCGTGGGAATTTAAATAGTTAGCTATGCAGTTACTCCCACGCGACGGGAATTTAAGTAATTAGCTATTCAACTACTCCCACAGGGGGGAATCAAATTTTACTGTGACCAGGTTAATTAAAATGCAGTATGACTTGGGCAAACCCTCAGTCTGATGTATGTATGTAGTATGACAAAGTCTCCACTGGGAATTATTTAAAATATAGTATGACGGATTTTTCGCTTTGGGCACACCCCCCACTGGAACTCTAGAACCCGGCCTTGGCCGGGCTATACGCTAGTATAATAATAATTTCCTCCTTATCTTATGATACTCGATACCTTACATTATCATACAATCTGATCTCTCACTACATCCTCCACTCTACCAAGTAATAAAAAATATTATCCTGTACAATTAAGTGCGGAAGCAGCGAGTCGAATTTTTATATTCTCGCCTCGAAAGTGAGCCCATTTTTTCTCCTGTGCGTCCGCTTGATGAAGTGGATTGAATAAATCTGCAAAGCGTCAAAATCTGAAAAGACTTTGTGAATTTGTTTTAATGGAGAATTTGATCTGATTGTCCAACAACACAGACGGACGAGGAGAGGACCGACAGACAGCCCGATGTAGCATTTCTCTTATTTTTAACATGCATCCAAACTCGCTAGTAATTTGAAACGTGTCTATTTCACGATATTTTCTGTGTGTGAATAATAATTCGTAAATAGTGAGTGAGTCAGTGAGTGAGTGAACTGAGGGGGGCCGGGCAGGAGGGATGTCATCGCTTCTTTCCAAGTAACTGCACATTCGCGCCCAAGTAGATAACCACTTGATAACCAAGAAATAACGGTAAGAAAGTGGTTTCTTGCAGCTAAATATTTCGACCTGCAAGAAATGCAGGGCGCAAGAAACGTCGTCCTTAAACCCATAATTCATAGGATGCGTGGCGCATATTTCTCGCACTTTCTCCCAGCTTCTTGCACCTCGCATTTCTTGCGTTTGTTCTTTTCCAGTTCAAGAAATGTGGTAAATCCGCAAAAAAGGAAACGCTGTTGACTTGCACCCTAAAATTTGTGACGACCTTCTCGCACAGTCCCAAACAGCATTTATTTAAATGTTTATGGAACCGACAGAGAGAGAGAAAAAAAAAGAAATGCAATCCTCATCTCAAGTGTGTCGGATTCTTCGATGGGGAATTTAATATTGGTCCAAGTAACGTAAAACAAAACGGCTCGTCCAATTTCAATATTATTAAGACCAGACGAGCAAAGTGACGAATTCTTTCACGTAACGAAACGATAGACAGCTGGGTAAGCAGTTTAAATGTTTCGATAAGTGATAAAATCCGAGTACTGAGGAGAGCGAATGTCAGGAAAATAATGAGAATCAAAATTGCAATGGTAGATGTACACGTATGGCGGACAAAGTGAGAATAAAATTTTACATGGGAACTTAATTCTTCACAGGGTTGCGAATTTGCTACATTTCTTAATCTGCAAAACAAGCAATGCGAGGTGCAAGAAACTGTGAAAAAGTGCAAGAAATTCTGAAGTATAGCGCCGGGAAGGAGTTTCTTACGCCTTGCATTTCTTGCAGGTCAAAATATTTAGCTGCAAAAACCACTTTCTTGCCGTTATTTCGTACAAGTTTTGCCCCCGAAACACTGAATTTTTCCTTGTTCATCCGCTTTATAACAGAAGAAGAGCGAAAGAGAGATTAGCAGTGTCACCATGGTGACAGCTTTATCCCAGTTATTTACACGACACGGGAGGTGACGAAGATTAAAAGTGTCACGTGTCAGCGATCGTCAATTTCTTGACAGATTATTTTGCCTTGAAGAACTTTCGGAGCTGATTGTGAGGAATAATTAATTTACTTATCTTCTTATAACAAAACGAAAATAAGAAAAAAATGAATAATTTTAGGCCAAATTCATTATTTTCAGTTAACAATTTTGCCAAATTCGATAAAAAAATTAATACGGAAAAAAACTAAACACGAAATTTAGAATGTTTTTTTTTTGCTTTTATATCTAAAACTGGGGGAGGACCCCCATACAGAATTAAATGAGAGGGGAAAGTGAGACACGCATTGCCCAGTAAGATACATACAGAGTGGAGGCAAGATGAGACTGAGTCAAATTATGATGACCAGAATAATGATTGACACGTGAAAGATTTGAAAGAGTTTTAATTAATGATTAAAAACTAAAATTAATTAAAAAAATTGGCATGTTTTTTGCTTATATCTGAAAAACTGGAGAAACGGCATTATATTTCAATTTATCATTGTATTCCTCTCTTTATTAATGAGAGGCGAAAGTGAGACACGAATTGTCCAGCAAGATATGTAGGAGGCAAGATGAGACTGAGACAAACTATGACAACGACAGTAATAATTGACACGCGAAAAGATAATAAATCCACAAGGAACCAGGATGGATCCTTTATTATGATGCTGTCATTATCATGAATCATGGATCACAGACACCAATTAGAATTAGCAGCAGGAGAAGAAATGAGGACATTTCACTCCTTGGTCCCCGTCATCATCATCTCGTTACTTCCTCTCTTCACCAGAAAATCGTTGTGACAAGCTGTCCGACAATTCCTCTCTCCAGAAATAATCAGCAACATCGGGGAAAAATATGACAACTCGTGTCACCTTATTTCACGTCAAGACATGATTTTTGCTCAGTGATGTGATGGATGATACCTACTTTTTTGCAATGTCTCAGCCAGTAACGAGACCTGGGATGAGGTGAAACAATAGCGTGAATAATTCTGGGGTAAATTTCTTCCTGAAAAATGGCGAAGGGTAAATTTGTCGCCGAAAAATGGCTCGAATTTGCCACATTTTGGGTGATATTTATTACCAACTTATTTATTTATTAGGGAGCCGACATGATTTAGCCGTTCGGACATCGCCTACTCTTTGATTTGTTGGTTATTATTCGTCGTGATTTATACTTGTTGGTTGGTCAGTAATTTTCGCAGGTGCTCTATTTCACTCTGGTAAATAAGTATATAGAAAGGAGGCGAATTATTAATACCAATTGGGAACGAGTTGTGCTTATTATGTCGATAAGAGTGGTAGGAATGACGGTATAAATAAATATTACTTCCATGTCTGTCCAGATTAATGCGAGGACTGACCCACTGCTCCACTTTTTCGATGACTAACTATTATTAACAAGGAGTAGGCGTTTCCTATAGTTTTTCTATTTTTTCCACCATAAGCTCAAATGTCGGGGCAACCTGAGACATTTGGCGCTATATGTGGAACATATAGTATGTTGTCAGGCACTCTTATGGGAAATGTCGGGGGCTCGTACAAAAAAACGGTTGGGCGTAAAGAGATGCCGTAAAGTGCATTAGATGCCTCTCGAAAAGTTTTAAAATGACTTTTTTCTAATTCATGGTATCTTGAACCATTTTCAAGAAATTCAATAAAAACCGATTTTTCGGTTTCGAAATCATAAATGTTTCGCTGAATGAATTGGGTGCATAACACAAAGTTGTATGTAATAGCAAATATGTTCATAACCGCATTATCTATAATATTTACTCGAAAATTTTTTCGAAATAATGCTAGGTACAGGCGGTAAGTTCAAATTTCCGAAAAATTTTGCAATTTCGGCTACCAATTTCTCCACTGAGCTACAGCCTAGACGATACATTTTGGTAACCTAAACTAAACGGGATCGTATTGGGGAAGGTCCCGGCTAGTGCCCTCGACTGATTGACTTTTTCGAAATAAGCCTTGGTTTTTAAGATATGGCGCGATTTCTAAAATTAAAATCCATAACTCATATTTGGTATGAAAAAATAGAAATTTTCAGCGGTTTTGCCGCATAGCTTGTACTCGTCAGAGAAAGGAAGGAATGCATAAATCGGATAATTCCTAGTTCTTGGAACAATGGTTTTTTTGGGAGGATTCGATTCCTATTTAGGAAAATAAATAAAAAGTATGTGTGTATGTAAGAGTTAGAATTTCATTTCGCACCTGGCAGCGTAATAATTAGCTTTCTTTGATGAAAATCTAGGCTGATTATGGGTAAACTTGGCTCATTAGAGGATGCATTGTTCAAATGTGGGCATAATTACAAAGAGTTTTGTGCATGTAAATAATCGATGTGTTATGAAAATGGGTCCATTTTTGTACAGGATCTTCCAGAACTTGGCAGAAAATTTCTGCATAATTCTTCATCCCTCCCAAAAGTATTTTGCACATTTATTACACTCTGTAGGATATTTAGGTAGAAAAATTGTGCAAAATTCTACAGTCTCTTCTGCAGGACCTGAATCTGCAGAAAAATATCCTGCACTTCAAGTTTGGGCAGAAAAAGTGTGCAAAATTCTCTTAGGTAGAAAAATATCGCGATTTTCTACTAGTGAATTTTTCTACGGGTAGAGATTTGCTGTAAATGCGCTCTAATTATGAGAAGGTTTGGATGACATGAAAGGGTTAATTTATTGACGTATTGACGAGTTGAAGAGTGGTGGAAATATGTCCCAAATATGCGCGAGGTTACACATAAATAAGGGTGGGACAGGCGCATTCGTCGTAAAACAGACATTCATTTGATTCCTGGCTCGGCTCAAGTAATGATTATTTTTACGACCAGAAAGTCATTTCGCTTACTTGTTTGAACGGACGAACTTGACCATGCAGGAGGGAAAAAATGCAAAAAAGATTAACGTTTTATCGCCCCCTGCAGGACTGGAATTGATATTTAATTCAGTCCTACGACATTCGGTGGTGGTGTGTGTAACAGGTGGAAAATTGATAATATGAGTTTAGTTACTCGTAATATGGCAAATTTGGCGGAAATTTACGAAAAATTATTAATAAATATTATGGGAAATTTTCAATTTAGAAATTTATGTAAGAATAGGATTTATGTACAGATTTGGAATGTGTTGAAATAACAAATTTGGCAAAAAAGTTACGAGATTCTTATTGAGACATGGTATTTTTACCCTAAAATTTGCAAGTTTACATAAAACTGTAAGCTTTCATTCAGCAATTTGTGACAATGTTTATCGCGATTATCTAAGCAAAATTTCTCAATTTACGAATTTGCATCACGATTTAAATAACTCATGAATTTGGCCTCCCGAATGTCTTAATGTGCCTAATTTGCCAAAACATTATTATCAGGACGCTACTTTTTAGGCTAAAATTTCTTAATTTGTAAATTTACTTTACGATACGATTCACAAATTTGGCTCGAGTAGACCATCTCATCAGTGTTTTTAGGCAGGAAAACGACCGATTACTACATAATTCATCACTCTCCATGTCCTTGGGCATTGGTTAATTGGGCAGAATCCCATCCCGAATTAATTAGCGAGCTGATTAACCCAACCACGTTGAACTTGATGAATTCAGTAGCCTTTCATCTAATGACCCGACTTTGATTAGATAATGATTCCCGTCAGAATAAAGGTTTTTTGGCGCAATCTTCCAATCACGCTAATTAATTCGACCCTGAGGCACAAGTAACAATCAATCAATAATATGAACGAACCATAATTCTTCGGATTCTTGCACGCAAGATAAATCATCTCTTTTTTTCTTTTGTGTAAAAAAACGTGCAAAAAATTAGAATCTATTTTGACGGAAATTGACCCATATCACTCATCCATTCCTTCTCCAGAGGGTCGGGCAGAAGGAACGCGATATGTGCGATGGAGTGACTTTGTCAGGGTTTCGTTTTCCCAGTCGAGAATGGAAGAGGTGGGAAATAGTGGTTTTTACCATGGGGAAAATGTGGGTGAGTGGGTGTTGATAAGGGAGGCTTGTTCAAAATGCGAAAGGCGAAGGGATATCCTAGAAACGTGCATACGAAGTTGGAAAAATGCACTTTTCCCCATTTCTCCCATCTCAAACAGATTTTAGTAGTGGTAAAAAATAGGGGAAAATGCACTTTTTCCGACCTTCCAATCTCCCACGTATTTCGAGTGATAGTAAAAACTGGTAAAAATGCACTGTTTCCCATTGCCCTGGTAAATTTGGTGTTTAACTACCAATGACACATAATCCTGCCACCTAAGAAGGGGTCAAAATCCATCCAAATCCTTCCTGCACGTGCCCCATGAAGCAGTAAAGTTGTCAAAATCTCTCCATCTTTTCCCTCTCGTTATTATTCTTGGAGGGCGAAAAGAAGGTAAAAAAATTGTTGTTTTATTCGAAACCGACGAACTAACTGGCTCATGGAAAATTGACTCCCTCCATTTTACTTAATGGTGGCAGTCTTGTCGCCTTAATCGTGCCCATAATTCTCTATAACTTTCTGAACTCGTGTACATAAGTAAAATTGTTCCCATTATTGCGTACCCTCCTGAATTTCCGTCTTGTTTACACGACTCGTATTTAGGAATGTTGATTTGAAAGGAAATACACCGAAAATCCAGTCCACGGTATGAACGAGTGATGAGATGAGATCATTATTTGTTTAAAAAAAGTCGTCCCGAGCCACACAAGTTGCAACCAGATTTTTTAGGTTTTCCTTTATTGTCAATTGTCCTCCGTCCGTGGAACGACATGAATGAGGCTTCAAATTTTAGAGAATATGGATTAGCGCATGAAATTTATGGTTATCGCTGGATGTTCAGCTTAAATTAAGTGGATGCAAACTGGGTCGAAGTCGAGTCGGCTTAAATTTAGGTGGGCATGGCATCGAGGATGTGATACGTTTTGATCCAGGAAGCAAGATGACAAATGAAAAAAACTAGCCTGTATTTTTGTGCAAATTAAATAAAATAAGTTTCTGGGAAATTTTTCTCCTATGTAGCGTAAATCGTGTTAAATTTCGATTGTATATTTTCTAATATGTACAATTTGCAGATCATCAAAAGTAAAATAGATGAGTTTTTGGAAAATTTTGTTCTCGAACTTGACAGCGATTTAAGCAGTGTAAATATATCTTGTTAAATTTGGATTACAAATTTTTTACTGCGGAAATTTGCGAATTATTGTAGTATTCATGCAATTTTATGCGTTCCGTGACACGAAATGTGTGGACATTTATGTACATATGTAAATATATGTATGCATGAAATGACATCCTAGCGAGAACGACTAATTCTGTGTGTCAGTCTGTCCAGCCCAAATAATTGGCACTGTTTGTGATTCCTTTGGGAAAAAACACGAAATAATTTGCAAACAGAACAACTTTTATGATGTGTAGATCATTGATGAGATAATCATGTCAAGACGGATTTCTTCTTTTTGCACGGTGTTATTATTATGCAGGGATTTAGAGGCGGTGCAGAAAGGATGCGATGCGATTACGACTCACTTTTCTGGTCTGGTTATCCATTACGACGGAGAGACCCTGTCAAAAAAAGTTGTGCATGGTTCAGAGGGCGGATATGTAGTTCGGCAAAGAATCGCAATGTATTTAATATTTCAAAAAAAGAAACGTCAAAATGTTTACGAAATATGTATATACAAAAAAGTATTTTCATAAAATTTGTACTTTCTAATTTATGAAATACTCTGGATTTCTTGCGATCTAATTTTTTGGCCCAAAAATCTCATCTCACATCATTGAAATATTTACAAAATATGTAAAGGATTTTCGTATTTTTAAAATAATGGCTAAATATTTATGAATATTTCTGAAAACCTAGAAATGTGTGCCAATATGTAAAAATATTTTGAAATTTCTGTACCCTATGCGAGTCATGGAACACACACACAAAGTTTGACTATCTAATATCATCAAATGAAAAAGTGAAAATACATACCCGACCTCTGGGCATGATATCATGCAAGTGAGTGAGTGAGTGAAAAAGAGGAATAATTGGTAACAAACTGGGAGGAATAATAATAAGGAAAAGTCTCCTCGGACAAAAATGGTCAGTGAGTGAGTGACCAAATTGCGTCTCGAAGTAACTAAATAGGTGTAAAACTAGGTAAAATTACGACTCCTACAAATAAGCTATGAAGATGGATTTTATTTTGGTGAATTGTATCCAAGCCATCAATCCATCCATTCATAAATTAGATACACAGAGATATGTACGTCTCTGCTGGGTGTTTCCCTTCCTTTTGGGAAAAATGAGATAATCATACGTCAAACGCCTCCACGAGAATTAGCAAAATTAGAATGAATATATAATTATTATGCAAATTGAGTCAAAGGAAATTTTTTAAACTTAATTTTGTTCCATTTTTCAGGAATTCTGGAGTTTCTGAAGAGACGAAAGGACGCAGGCAGGTAAGAAGGACGTTTAAATGTCAAATCTCAACATTTCTCAAGTCCCATTTTCCCATTTTTAACCGATTACGTACGCACATACCTCACTGGGCTAATTGATGAAAATGTCAAGGATACTATTTTACGGGATGCTGCAGAAGGGATGTTAATTTTCGTCACTATAAAAGAAGAGACAAATACGATCTGCTAAAAAGATATCTGAATTGAGGTGCTGCATCCTTCAAATTCCACTCGCAAAAAATGTAAAAATTTCCATGTAAAATATTTCATGAAAATCCACCCATATGAAAATCGAAAATTTCCACATTTTCCTGCAGAATCAACTCCTGTAGACAAAACTCTGTCGAATTCGGGACAATTTTTCTGCCTAAACGTTTCCATTTTGCACGGCCCCCTTCTATGCAAAACTGGTCTCGCATGATAACATATAATCTTATCACGTCGACCTTCACGGTCATTATCATTTATCTCTCTTTCCTGTGTAAGTAAGGTGCCATTTTTCCAAATCTTGCGTCCATCTCCTGTTTGACTGACTGACTGACGCGTGGTATGCATTTAATTCGACAATTATTTACATATCTACATACTCCCTGGGAATCGCAGGTTGAAATTTTAATTTTGACGAGATGATCGATACACATTTTACATTCCTACTAATTAAATTAATTGAGTAATCGTTCGTGGTGAAAAAAATCTGCGTAAGTTTAAGATCTTGGGAGCCATTTGACATCGACACCGTCTCACTTTTCGTCTCACTCACTCACTTTTGAATGAAATATTTCGTTGACTTTAAATATGTATGACACTCTGCCATGCAAAGTGACGTTTCTCTTCCTCAAAGAGAGCGAATTGGGGATTTAAATCCATTTTTATTACATAAATGACACGCATATCATAAATCGCGTCGGAAAAAAGGGCGTGTAAAATGGATGTGGACACAAGAGATGTGATCTTGATGGTACACAAAATCTGTGCTTCCCTGCCTGCACGACCCCACACTTTTTTTGTGTCCTGGGATAAGTACGTGTTAGCACATACTTTGGATTCACGGACGAACATATTTACTAATTTTATCAATGAAGTTCAATGGGTAAAGTCACCATAAAACTTGGACTGTTTGTGCAGCATGAGATGCATTTCTTTAGTAAATATGTAAGCGTGTGGAATCTGTTTATTTATTTTCGCTTCAAACTTATGTATGTATGGCTTCAATTCGAGAGGATTGATTATTTAAAAAAAGAAATAGTGTCAGACAATAAATTGTGGATGTGCAGAAAGGATGAAGATCAAGGTGGAGAAAAAAATGGTCCATAAGACGTCCACAGAACTGGGCAGAAAATTTCGGCATAATTCATTCTACAGAAAAATATGTTGAACTTTTTTACACGGGAAATTTTAGGCAGAAAAATTGTGCCAAGTTGTACAGAGTTTTGTATAAATAAGTACTTGATTCTGCAGAAAAAGGTGGAAATTTTCATACGGGTGGATTTTCATGAAAAACTTTACATGGAAATTTGTACATTTGACATTTTTCATTGATGGCACTTGACGGATGCAGCACCTCTGAATTGAGATATCTTTTTATCGTGTTTGTCTGGTGGTGGTGCTGGTGCATACATTTTTTACACTTGACCTTTACTGACGGACGGACTTACCAGACAGGGTGGGACGATGAGGAGGAGAAGGGTAAATAAATTGACAAGCGTCGTCTGATAAAAAAGGGGTGACGTTTCCCCCGACCAGATACAAGGAAGTGTACAATTTTTAAAGCATTTTTTATAATTTCATGAAAATTTATTAGTAGAAAATTTGAGCCACTATTTTTTTTGGTTTATCTGGTGTCGTTTTTTAAATACAATTCAAAGCGTGGTAAAAAAACAGGGCCAAAATATTTTGTCCAGGGACAAGCTACAATATTTGTTTTTAATTGTATTATTTTTTATAGTTAAAAAAACATTTACAAATTTATTTTTTGTACATAAACCTGTCCATCGATATTGACAGATTCGTCTGTTTAATAAAATTCGTAACATGATAGAAAATATTAAGATCGAACAAAATAAATATTATTATGAAAAATAAATATAATTCTGAAAAACAATGCTAATAAAAATAAACCGTCGCAAACGCGCATACGGAAGTAGCTTCAGACGTACTTCACCCCAAACACTCCCACCACAACTCGGGAACATTTAATTTCACTCTATTTCATCTATAGATTAATTTTTTGTAAAAATCTCATTTTGCCCCGACCACACCCCCTGGCGACGAGGGGGTGTGGCACAACTCGGGAACACTTAATTTCACTCTATTTCATCTATAGATTAATTTTTTGTAAAAATCTCATTTTGCCCCGACCACACCCCCTGGTGCCGAGGGGGTGTGGTCCGGTTGCCCCAAAAGTTGATAGGATCCTCCCCCTAGGGTCATATGTATGATGGCGAAAACCGATTTCGATTGTCTCAATCCGTTCTCACGTTATCCTGCTGACAGACGGACGGACGGACAGACAGACAGACAAAGTCTTCGCATAAAGTAGCTGAAGCTACTTAATAATTTATTAGCGGAAATTTAGTAATACAAATAAATATGGGAACAATTTCATATTTGATTCCAAATTGCAACGAGAAGATTTTTTTTAATTGAATATTTTGTGGGAACATTTTTATAATAAATCTTTCAATAAGTTTCAAATTTATTAAAATTAATTCAAAATTTAATTTTCCTCTACATATTTATCAGAAATATAAAAATACAATCTTTAGCAAGATTCAAATTCATTCAAACTTTCATTTTCCTTATATCAAAAATATTAAAATATCGATCGGGACATTATTTAGAGTGCATATCGCGGATGTGGGTCGTGCACACTATTCACGTCGAAATGTATTAGTGGAATTATGTCTTCGTCTCTTAAATGTCAGATTTGATTTGATTATCGGAAATGTCGTCCACTTCACATGGATCTACTGAGCGTCCATTTGGTCCTTTGGTCGGTTGGGTGGTCAGTCGTTCGGAGTTTCTTTTCTTCTTTTGATCTGTGGAAAGATGAGGGCACCTTTCGACTCTGGGCTAAAACAAACTTTGAGAGAAATTCAAGTCTCTTTTTCTTCTTGATTGAATGACAAGTATCTGTTTACTCGGCTCTTGAAAGTGAAAATAAAAATAAATGGAATTCTTGTTATCATCTTAAGTATTTACTAGGGGATCGTTCATTAACAATTTGCAGACGTGGGGTTTCCATGGTTACCAATTTGCGAACCCGAATCACTTTATCAAATACGCAGTAATGGATAAAAGCTCGATGCATATTGTGTTCTGCAGATTTTTTTGCATAATCCTGCAGAAAATTGCTATCGGTTTTATTCTGCAGAACGGTATGTGCATAATTTTACAAGGTTTCCTGCTCTACATCAAGTTTTCTGTAGAAAAGAGGGCCAAGTTTCTGGAGGAAATCCGTTCAAATTTTTATGCAAATAAAATATGAAATGAAATAATATCGCAAAAACTGAGAGACAATGCTAAACCCTAAAACTTAGGAAACTTATTCACAAATTCAGACCGGACATGGTGAATAGAAATTGAGGCGTAATGAGACCCTCTGAGACCACACCCATGTATGCAACTAGCCACTCGTGTTGGTTGGTGTGCTTAGCTAATCGAGCAAATTGTGCTGATGGAAAATAACGTACATATAATTCCGATTGATGATCTCATCACATCTCGAAAAATATTAGCCATTCAGGCGTCAAGCTTTTCAAGGTATGTACACATTACATATGCGCTACATGAGCACTTTAGAAGTCAAATATTGATCTGTGTACTAAATCCTTAAAAATTTGCGTATGACAAAGTGGTGTTCAATTTCACTTTGAAAGAAATAATCCTACTGCTTAGTTAGATAAGTATTTTTTAAATTGGTCCATTATATACTACGATTTATTTACGTAACGATGATGAATGCAATGTCAAGTGGAATAATAAATTATTTAACCTGATTTGATTTATGATTTGTTGTTGCATTTCTCTAAATGCGGAAGTGGATCAAATTTTGAATGTACATGACACGAATGCAGCTGCTTTTTTTTGTGAGAGACAAGCCAAACTTTTAAATTGGGTGACAATTAACAATGAGAATAATTCTATTTGTTGTTTGTCACTGTATTATGTATGATAAATTGGATTGGAAAGGTCAAAGTGTGCAAATTTATTATAATTTTAGACGATGCTACATATTTGAATGGTTTCATTTTGTTGGGAGTTTTTCACAGAGTGTGATTTTATATGTGATTTATTAACAGTGTTTTGTTTCTTGTGGGTTTGCTACATTTTTTGCACTGGATAGCAAGAAATGCAAGAAATTCAAGGTGCAAGAAACTGCACGAAAGTGCCAGAAATATGGCACCTTGCATTTCTTGCAGGTCAAAATGGCTGCAAAAAAACACTTTCTTGCCGTAATTTCTTGCAAGTGGTTCTCCGAAACACCTACCCCATCCTTTCCGCACACTCCCCAAATTCAAAAAAGATGACTATATACTCGCATTTCAAAAGTGATCCAAGGCTGAATCATTTATCTCACATTTTGCTCTTCGTCGAGGTGGTGTGAAAGCAATTAGACCTGTTTTTAATAAGACATGGACACATCCTTGTCGTAAATAATATTATGCAACCGTGGTGTCTGCGATATGAATGATTCTGTTTTCTTGGTCAGTCAGTTATCATTGCCAACTTAACTAATTGCCCATTATGTGCAGTTACATATGTATGGATCCTATTATTCATGACGCATTATTTGTTATGCCATCTCCCCCAGCCTACCCTTCGTCGAGCCGTGTTGCGCAGTCCTTAAAAACAAATACTTACTTAAGAAAAGAAGAAAGAAAAGGACATAAATTTAAATTTGTTTACCAAAAACTGCCATCAATTTTGATTAAGCTGCACTTTTTCGTGTCAATATTACTCGAAAAAAGTGACGTATGTGAAAGTAACGAGAGAAATCTGCACAGTTTTACGATCAAAATGTTTAAACTGAGAAGAGGGAAATAAAGAAATGATGTAATTTTACTGCCTGCATATTTTTAAATTGTTATTATTATCCTCGTTATTAATAAGACCAAGTTTTTTTCCTTGTATAAGCGTAATTTTGGAGGGGCACAGTGGCCGCGTAAGGTTAGGGGCAATGTCCCCTCGGTAATTTGATGTCCCCATCATCCGCCCATCTTCCCTCCCCCCATCCTTGTCCCCATTCTTGTCCCCACAGCTTCCGCGGCCACTGTACTCTGGGGATTATTGCCTGTGACGATTCCCCATTAAAATTATGTTGTACGACATGAAAATGAAAACCACGCACAATTTCCTGGATTGCAGTTGAAAATTACATTTTCGGAATAACGGACTGATTGCCAAGTTGGAGAGCCAAAAGCCATAAAAACAGTGGTACTCGTACTCATACTCGTACTATTTCCTACGTTGAGTTGAGTGACGACGACGACGACGAGGGTGCGTTTATTTTATGTCTGTCGTGATGTGCATGGTTGATGATGCATGACATGGATTGGATGAGCTGGGGCGTCGTGCGGGGAAAATGTGGGTGTGGATTGGGTGTCGACTGGGGGACGTGGAGAGAAGACGTCTCCTCTGCACGGGGGGAAACGGTCTAAGTAATCACATAATAATAAATTATGCTCCTATTCAGTGCAGGCGGGAGAGGATCACGTATTTTGGACCGATGGATGGAGTAATTAATTGTGGCGCTGTGATTTTCCTTGTTAACGAGACAATTTAGTAGTTGCTTGTTTTAAGGGGATTGAAAATTTGGTCGGAGGAGAGTGTCGTTAATTATAATTATCGTTAGTGAGTGAGAGGGTAAAGTGTATGGCTTGATTTCTTGGCTGGGAGACAAGACAACAGATGTATGGACACATTGGTTGGTGGACACTGTGTCAATTTCTTGCCGAGGGGACGAGAAAATGGGGTGTCGTCTATTCCGTTCTGGTGAGAAAAGATAAAAATGGGAGTCATCCTTTACGTCTGACCCGCTCGTTGTTAGATGTCCAATTATTTGATCAAAGGGTCGGATAAGAGATCCACTCAGTTTTGTTTGAAAACGTGCGTTTCTTCTATCGGACTTGGAAGTTTTGGTGGATTGGATTCGTGTACAAAATCATCATGTTCTCTTCTTGACGGCGTGTCTGTCCATTCATGTTTCTAAATAGCCATTGACGGGACGGAGAGAGGACTGGACGGTATTTTTGTAAAAATGTGTACAACGCGAGAACAATGAAATCTTTCATTTTTCATGCTAAAAGAGAAACGCGGAGCACCTGCCGCCTTTCCCAAATCTAGAAATGAATGAAATGGATTGCACTTCTGCCCGATTGTTCATTTCCTTCACATTTCCTCCTCTACGGGTCGGGGCAGGACGAGTGGCACACATTTTACCCCCAGAATATGGGGGGAAAAAATAGGGCCATCTTTTGTGTACGGGACACTAATTCACCCCCGTAAACGATCTACATACATTTTAAAGTGGACGACATACAAAAGGTGTCCGAGAGGGAAATGATAATGCTCCTCGTGTGACAGCACCCATCGTATTTCTGCGATATCCACCCATTCGTATCCCGTATTTATTAGGATTTCACCTGGACACGGCTAAGCTGGGATTCATCATGCCGTCCCAAGTGACAAATTATTGTCGTCATGATCTCATCTCGTTGAGAAACTATCAGTCATCTCGTCGCACAAAGAACGCTGTTTGTTGTCTCACGCGAAAAAATGAGACCAGAGAAACAAAGTCGCCCTTGTCTCGTGTTTTATTTATGCGACAACTGTGCACGCATAAAATTTAATTTAACCGGCACCTAATCAAACTCAGATGGAGTAGATTTCAAACAAGGTCGCCTTTGTTCATAGATACGCGACTGAGAGGGGACTTTTGTTCAGATCGAGGGAGGGCCATGCGGAAAGGGTGTGTTTATAGAGATTTGGATCCCACGTGGGTCAAAATCTGACACATTCTGAATCACAGTCTGCCGGTCATTTTTATTTTACGTCCACTTTCACTTTCTTTGTGTGAGAGAGAGAGAGAAATTCATGATTTAATAATGATGACGAGCAGAATATGGTGGGTTGATGGATGGGATGCGATGTTATGACGGGACGCTGTTACGTTACCGTTTCCCGTGGTTTTGCCTGTCTGCCTGCCTGCCTTGTTTGTTATTCAGCCAAACTGAGGATGAGTGGAAAAGGAAACGTAAACTGAAAACAGATCGGAAAATGCGTGTGTGTAAGTAATGGATTACGTCGAGGGTGCTATGATTCTCGTGCCAAAGATTCATTTATCGGATCTTTTAGGTGCGTATATTTACCAGGTGGAGGAAAAAGCCTGGGTTTTTTTACGACAATCCGACCCACCCGAATGCATGTATGTCCCACCGTCCCGTTCCAGATGGTGCGTTGCGTTCTTATCTGTGCTATTTAACAGAGCAAATATTTATGTGCTGATACCATTTTTCGAAGGATTATGTATTATTAATTTTTAACGTAACGGCGGTAATAATTCCGCTACTCAAGGTTGCTTTTTGTTTAGAAGTGACCAGTTTAGTTCGTGGTGGAGAAATGTGTGTCCGTCGCCTGTCATGGTTTTTGTGGTATATTTACTTTGCCACACCCACCCACCACTCACTCCACCCAATTATTAATGAGCCCAATTTTACACTTGGCTACTGTTGTTCAATTAATTAGAAAAAGCAGCGGCGGACAGGACACCCATGGAGAAACGACAGAGGAGGATGTGGACTTGAGCGTGATATCGTGTACAAGCTTTTAATAAGTAATGAACACAGGGCGGATATGTATTTAGGGGAAAAATAGCTGAAAATGTATTTAATGTTTAACAAGAAAAAGGTCAAAATGTTTGCGAACTATGTATGCATGAAAAAATATGAATTTGCGAAAAAAACTTTACTTTTGAATTTAATTCTCTGAATTTTTTGGTCCAATTTTTTTGAGCAAGAAAATTTCGTCTCACATCGTTGTAATATTTACAAAATATGTATCAATTTTTTTTAAATATATAAAAGATTTCCGTACTTTTGAGATAATAGCAGAAAACCTATAAATGTGTACAAATATTTTTAAATTTTTTAATCTATAAGACCCACAAATAGGACACACCCACAATATTTGACTGTCGGCCGTCATCAAATGAAAAACTAGAAACTAAATCCATACATAACCGACCTCTGGTAATGAAATAACTTTGTGTGATTATTACTGCTCGAGTAATCAACGAGTAAAAGTGCAGCAATCTCCGCTTGAAAATGTGAGACATGCAATGGAGGCCCGGGCAGGCAGGATGGGGTCGATTTTTTAACGATAGGATTTCGTAACGTGACGACACATCGTTTATGCAGGGCCTCCCACTTTTGGGAATGTAACGTAACGCAGGTTTACATGTCACCGGCTGGTAATTGATGATAACCGTGGGTGCCCACCTTCTTCACCTGTGTGTTGTTACCTGTATCCGTTTCATTCCAGGTGAAGTGAAGTGCATGCAATGTGGAAATATTTATCTGAAAACGGGGAAATGCTGCAATTTGGTAAAACGATAACTTTTTTATGGGTGTAAATAATTGTCGTAGTTATTTTGTAACGAGGCAATAATTTTGTAGAATCTGGGTGAAGGTTAAGGTTTTGTTTGAAATTCATTTCGGGAATTTATTGCAAAAATGAGAATCAAAGTTTTTGGTTTTAGTGCATTCGGAAGCATTTGTTCTTCGGCTTTGAAATCTATGTGGTCAATTTATTGAAAAATTGGAAATTTATTTTGGAAAAGCACAATAATTTTGTGGGTGAAAGTTAATTTTTTGGGGGGTTGGAAATTTATTTCGGAAATCTATTGAAAAATGGGAACCGAATTTGATTCGAAGTTTTTGGTTTTAATTCGGAATTTTAGGGTAACTTGACTCGTTTCCGTGGCGTGTGTAAGTTTGGATGCGTATAATTATTGTGAGCGATGATTCAGTGCCAAATTTTACGCATTTTCGTCACCAAGTTGAGAGGATGTGCATAAATTATGGATGGATGGCTAGATGGATTCATGGAGTTTAAACATGTCGACTTTTCCATGAAAATTTTTGCATGGTCCGTGCTACAAGAAAGAAAGACGACTTGGCACATCTGCGAGTTCTGGGTGCTCGTCAAGTTAACACTCACTTATTTCGATGGATGACTTATGTATGTATCTACATAATGGCTGAAAACTTGATAAATTTTGAGTGGTGTGTGTGCAAACTTTTGGAAATTTTGTGTGAATGAGATTATTTTCTTCCAATTTTTGGTGCATCTGGGGCCACGAGTAGAAATTGGTTATATTTAGTAGTAAACTGGATGAAAGTGAGGAATTTTGGCCAGGATTCCACAACTTTATTTCTTTTTTGCTCATTTCGATGTGACTGAATTTGGTGGAAAAATCAGAGTGCATGCGTTCAGATGATACCGGTATTTTAAAACTTTACGACTCACGAAGGAAAATTTCGCTGCAAAAAGTCGGTAAAATGTGATATGTAGATTTTAAGAAAATTTCATGTGAACTTTGTGACTCGTGGTTAAGGATTTTTTTTTGTAAATTTCCAATTTTATAAAAATCGGTGCGAAGGAAACTGATTGAAAATTCGGGTATAAATTATTATGATAAAATGGACACTTTTAATTCCAGGCACACATTTTAAAAACTGGTGACGAAATTCTATTTATGTAAAAAAACAAATTCGGAAAATTATCACCCTCGTGGAAATCGTTTTTTTTCGCAAGTAACCAGCGACGCGTGTTGACATGATCTGGTTCTTCTTTTTGTGCTGGAAAATGTGTTCTGGAATTTTTTGGCCTAATGTTTTTCAACTTTGAACCCACATGGCAATAAGAAACGATCGAGAAATAATTAATTTCTGAGAAAAAGTACAACGCAGCTAATTTCCTGGTTTGTTCCTTCCGTGTCCAATCGGTGGAGATTATGATCGAAATTTATGCACAGGATTGACAACTGCACACATAAATTCTCTTCTATTGAACTCTTTATCGCCACGTTGCATGTTGGGACCATGCATCAATCACGTGGGAGTCGATGTATGCAAAACGCGACACGAATTTGTGTCGAAATTTTCAGTTTTTTCATAATTTGTACAAATTTCCTTTGTAGAAATTAACCGTGGGAGAAGGGAGTCTAAAAATTTATGAATTTGTATCAAAATGACTTTTGAACTTTCGGACTTTTTCATAATTTTTGAAAATTCCCTTTGTAGAAATTTACAATAAATCACCACGTGGGAGGACTAAGTCAAATTTTAAGTTTAAATTTTAAAATCACTTTGTATCGAAAATTCCAGTTTTTTCATAATTTTTGTAAGTTCCCTTTATAAAAACGATTAATCACGATGTGCGAAATGGGATGGTCCCATTTGGCGCAAATTTGTATCAAAATTTCCATTTTTCGTAATTTTTGAAAGTTCCTTTTTGTTGAAATTAGCCCCAGTTTTATTTACAATGCAGTTTGTCAGAGCTTGAACTAGCTCTTGAACTTGACATATTTACAAAGTCATTAAAAGCATAAAAATGACTGACTGACTGACCGACCGACCGACGCAAGGATTGAATTATCAAGCTCGCTCCTTTTTTATAAAGTCGTTAAACTGTTGAGTTTAGTGAATGATTTATTTTCCTGGGAATGTTAACTTTACTTCGCCTTTTGGCGTGGGAAGGAATTTAATTATTTTTGCATGCGTCGATCTCTGGCAATTTGAACAAAGTGATGAAGAAGTGGCGTTGATCTTTGATCGATGGGTTTAAGAAAAATGTGCAAAGTTTCCAGAAAATGAGACAGAATTGGACACCTAGGATTGATTACATCACGGAGAAATTATGCATTTGGAATTTGTGTGCCATTATTTTGAATAATTTTTGCAAATTGGTACATTTTTTAAACACGAGTGATGATTACGCATTCTAATTTTTGCAAATTGACTCAGTTTTTAAGGAATGCGTTGTAATTACGCATTCCTGATGCAACTAGACGTTTAGGTAGAAGTGTCATGATGTCAACGCAATTTTACTGTGGTTTGTGTTCATGAGATTCCAGGAGGACGAGGGTCTGCAAAAAGGGTGTGATAAGTGCTTAACTTTGATTTGATCCGTCTCGTAAATAATCCATTTTCCGATGTCAAGTGCGAGGTTTAAAAGAGATGACATCTTTTTTCTGCCGTAATCCGCACACATTCCGCTGACTTGGAAGTATGTATCGCCATATTTGCGAACTTCCAACTGGTTTTCCATTTCACTTTATGTACAAGACGGAGATTTGTTGCATATGTGGCTGCTTAAGTAATTCGTTGGTTGGTAAGGAGCTTGTGAACTGCGTGCGTAGGTGGATTGGATGGATGGTAGAAAATGAATGATGAACTTTTATTGGATCGAATTACAGAGGAATTTTCATGATCAATGAGATGTAATGTAAATCTGATTCGATTTCCACCCACTCGGATGAATGCGAGGGGGCTGTGCGGGATGGATTTTGGGCAGATATATATTTTTGCTCGGAAAATCGACCAGCCGTATGAAGATTTTTGTGCGGAATCGTCCAGAACTGGGCAGAAAATTCCTTCCGAGGAAATATATCCTGTACGTTTACACTTTGCAGAAAAGTTAAGGGAGAAAAATTGTCCAGAACTGGACAGTATTTCTTAGTTTCTAGCGCCTTGGATTTCTTGTAGGCCAAAATAACTACAAAAAACCGCTTTCTTGCATGCGGTTACTTGTACAATCACTGCTCGTCTGGAGGACATTGTGCCAAATATTGCCAATTTTCTGGGACACTCTTTACGCACGGGCCTCCCATTGCGAAATGAGCGTGAGTGAGAGTATGTAAACTAACATTTCATCAAGTTCAAGTGTAACGACTTGCACACAAATAGCTGACTGACATCGGTATCCGAACGGAAGAGTTGTTACATTTGCAAGGTGTGGTTATAATAATTCGTCTTTGTCCTCTGAACAGGAGGAGGAGTGGATGACTGTCGTCGGTGGGAGTACGTTTTTTTCGGGACAATGTGCACTTTACTCGTGACAGACACTTTGATTTTGATACGTATATATTGCGCCAATTTCGGTGTGGTTTTTTGGCTAATTAGACCACGTGCATAGAGGAAAGACGTGATTCGTTACATGCATAAAATGCATTTCTTTCTCTGTGACAGAGTAGAAAATTTGGGGCTGGAAATCAATGTCATGTCAGACACAGAAGAAACCAAAGGAACGAACCACTAGTCAGCCAGTAGTTGTTGAAGTAATGGAGGAAAAACAGGGAGGGGTCGGGCATAAGGGATGCGACCTCGTTCCTGTATATGTGCCAAAATTGGTACATTTTTACACGTGCAGAACTCGGTAGAAAAGTTTGGCATGATTAATTCAGCAGAAAAATATCTTGCATATTTATATATACTCTGGGGAAAAGTTGGAATTGAACAGAATCTCATCTCGAAAATGTGGTAATTTTCGGGTTGTAGATTTCCGAACAGGTTTGGTTAATATTTAAGACAAAATTGCGCAGAATTAGAGTCTCGTCTGCAGTACTTGGAAATGTGGGAATTTTCGATTTTCGAACATGTGTGGTTTTTGTTCTTTTACTAGAACTTTACACTTTCGGATGTCCAGAAATGGTAGAATTTTTATCATCACGATAAATTCAAAATGCGCGACATCCTTCCCGCACGACTCCCACGCCAATCCTTTCTATTTGATTCTTACATAATGTTTTTCTCCATCTTTTTCAACACGCCACTTGTTTTCTTGTAGATTTTCTTTTAAAGATTTATTCCTACGTCTCATTTACCTTTTACATGCTACTGGCTGGCTGAATCGTCCTCTTTTATGGACGTGTGTGTGACGTGACGTGGTCTGAGTGAGAATCTCAGACTACGAGAAGAAGAAATGAAAAGTAGAAAAAGTTAGAGTTTTGTCCAACTCTGGAATCGAGTTTTGTTTCGTACTTATTTTTTTGGAGTAAGTTTTGATTCTTCTTGTTCGACAAGATTCAGTCGACTGTCAGGTCTGCATCCGTCTCGTTTTGCTTCACGGTCCATTTATCTGAGCCCTTTGATTCTTCGGAATTTTGTGAAGAGTCAAAAGTGCATTTGAAGAAGAAGAAGCTGGGTCGGGAATGAAGGATGCTGTTGATTTTTGGGCCTTTTGAGGTCCCCTGTAGAAATTTGATGGGAAGGGTGACATTCTTTCTGCGTATGACACGAAGAGAATGTGGATACGTCGCGATCACTTCATTTTGAGGGAAAGGAATTCTGGATACGTCGTGTCGACACGAGATAAGCATGCAGTTAAGCTTCTCGGGTGCATTTTGTGATGTAAGTGTTGTTGCACATCGTCAATTGTTGGGGATGGGTTTCGTTTTTCGGTGGAAAGAAATACATTTTGAGCAGGATGGGTTTGGGAAAAGGGGGATTTACTGTGGGAAAAATGGGAAATGGTTGGCTAGATGTGGCATATTTCTTGCAGTTTCTTTCACCTCACATTTCTTGCGTGGCTTGCTTTGCAGTGCAAGAAATGTAACAAACCTGCAAGAAATGACACACTGACTATTCCCCATTTCTCATCTATTTGAATGGTGGTAAAAAGAGGGAGAAAGACACAATTTTCCTCGTTTGCCACCTATGTATTTGGGGTGGGTGGTGAAAAAACGGGAAAAGTCAGGTTTTATCACTTTTTCAGCTACTTATTTTAAGTGGTGGTAAAAAGTGGGTAAAATGCACTTTCCCCACCACCCTGGTAAATTTGGTTTTAACCAATCCATCGAAACCCTATGTATCCTCGTTAGTAATGGGTTGCATAAGTTCGTCGTCGTCATTCTGTCTCGTCGATTGACATTCTCCCTTTTTTCTCGTCTACTTTAATCCCACTGTTTGAAAAAGGAGGACACAAAGTTGAATTTGACACTTTAGAAAACACGATTTTTTATTTTTGCATGTGCAATAAAATTCCATTGTTCTTTCTCTTCATGAAGATTTATTCGTTGGTTTCGTTTCGTGGGAAAGAAATTATTTACTAAACTAATTGATACTGAAATAAAATTATTAATGGTTTTTGTAGTCTGTAAATAAAAACGGATGGATTTATTTTGGGCAGACTGCCCATTTCTGAGAATTTAGTGTTATTGATACCTTGCAAAATGTCTAAGAAACTTGATACGGACGGTCCGTGTACCCGATGCATACGTAATAAACGTTGGACACAGAACTGCAAATCTATACGTACATTGACAAATTGGTGTGAAGAAATAACTTTTTTATGTGGCAATATGCATGGCTAATAGATATTACTGGTCGTGGTGGTGAGGATGCTGCTTAAATAACGTCACGAGAAAGTAGGGTTTCGCTGGTCCCAAATTTATTAGCCAATTTTATTACCAGGTTTTTCTGGTATGAAATTGATTTCATTCTAATTTTGAAATGTGTTAATTAGGCAAAGGGAAGAAGTAAAATCAATTTTGCCCAGTTTTTTGTTTCCGCTGATGGACAGAATTATGTTATTTTGTAAAATTTCGTCCGGTTAATTCTAATTGTGTCGTGGTGCCTTTTTCTGGACGAAATGCACTTCATTTTGATTTTGAGACACCTCAATGGGGTGAAATACTCTTTAAGGGGACGTCTTTGTCTGTAATGTGACGCCAATTTCGCGGAGTTTTGTCCGTGACTAAGTATTTGACTTGGTCTCTCAAATTTGTCCCCGTCAATTTCATTCGTGCCGTGAATACTGTGACAATTTGTTGGACGAAACGATTTCATTCTACATTTAACACAACTGTTAAGACATTCTAGCTTTAAGACGACGCCAATTGTGACACCTTGGACAAAATTGTTTACTAAATAAACTGCCTGGAACCCAGGTCCGTCTTCTGGGCAGCACCACCACCACCCGTGAAAATACACACTTCCTCGAATGTATTTATAATGAAAACGTGCAGATAGAGAATAATTACAATTTTTTAACTGTCCAACACGCATTTTACTTTTATCTATCGTGTCGTGGGTGATTTTTACATCTTATTTTACGACTTTGAAAAATACATACGCTCTGCAAATCTCTGCTTGCATGTGACTGGTCGGTCCCATTTCACAGACATTATTTTTTTCATTTTACACTCCTTTCCTGAACAAACAATTACCCGTGGTCGTTGGAAGAAAGCAGGAAAAAAATTCGAAAAACCATCACAAAAAAGAAACCAAAGCCCCAACCAAACCACCCACACGAACCAACCACGCACAATTAATGACATAATTTACACGAGCAGAAGCCAGCGTGGAAATTCATTTTACGTGATGTAACCCGTAATAAAACCCGTGTAGCAGTTTTACTTTTAACGTTTTCTAATGAAAACAGAGTTTAAAACGAAACAATAATTTTTGCGAGTTTCTCATTGTCTGCGAGTGGGAGAGATGTGTTGACTTTGTTGCTCGATGCCATGAAATGTGGAGGTTAGAGTGAGCACCATGTTTATTTTGCTGTTTAATGTGCAGGTCGTCGTCTTGGTTTATTTGCTCCTGCTCCTCCTCCTCCTGGACGGTGAAGAAGAATAAGAATCAGGGGGCGGTGGACGTAATTCTGAGCGAGTGAATATATATCCCCGGGTCGAATCGGACGATAAGCCCAGTTTGTAAATCGGCGGCAGGAAAGGTGTTCTCGGAGTGAAAATTATTCAAAAATTGGAGTGAAAATTTTGCAAAAATGTCGCCAAATCAGTTCTTCTTCTTCTGGTTATCACTGCTTATCTCGACGACGACGGCGGGAGCAGCCGAGGATCTGGACGTGTGTTCGATAACCGACCAGACCGTTTCGGGCTACTGCACCTGCGACCCGGACGACTCGGAGGAGGTGGTCACGTTGAAGTGCAACTTCTGGGGGACGCCGAGCCCCTCGTCTGGCGCGAGGTTGTGGTCCACCATGGGGACGCTGGCGAATGTCACGTTTCTCGAGGTGACCCCTCGTCCAGCACGTTCTCTGAAGGTCCTCCCAGCCCCAGAAATGTTCACCGCGTTGAAGAAGCTGACGTATTTTTCGGTGAAATACGCAGAAATTGTTGTCCTCCCGAGCGAAGTTTTCGGGAGGTCGGGATCCCTCTCGGAAATCATGTTGAAAGACAATGGGATTCGGGAGTTGGACAGGGCTGCATTTTCTGGGCTGAAGAATCTGACCAAGATCAGTTTGAGTGACAATTTACTGAAGGAAATTAATAGGCACGTGTTTCTCGGGCTGCCGAAGTTGGGGGGTCTTTATCTGGATAGGAACGAGATTCGGGTGGTGCATGATAGAGCCTTCGTGGAGCTCGGGGCGTTGGAGGAATTGGATTTGAAGAGGAACAACTTGACGGTTATTGCACGTGAGGTGTTTTCCGGGTTGGGAAAATTGGTGAGGTTGGAATTACAGGTGAGAGAATGAGGGGAATTTTTGTTAATTCTTTTTGCATAATTTGTTAGCTTTTATGTACATGTGTTTGCACAAGTTTTGTGAAAAGAGCGCCCGTTCCTTATAAGTTGGTGACAACGATTTAAACCTCTTTTCGAAAATGCATTTTGCTGATTTTGTTTTATGAAAACTCGTGATGTAGGAATAACAACTAAGAGAATTGGGGAAGTTTTTGCCATAATTTTTTACATTGTATGTACATGTTTTTGCCAGTTTTGCGAAAACATGGTTCTTTTTTATAAATTAGTGACTATGTTTTATGCTTGTTTTGAATTTTTCTAATTTTCGTATAATTTCGTACTTTACATTTTTCCCACAAGTTTCGGGAAAACTCGGTGCATTTCTTATAAATAGGGAACGAAGTTTTAAGCATGTTTTGAATTTTCCTAAGTTTTGTAAAATTTCGTACTTTACATTTTTCGCACCACTTTTTTTTACAGGACAACGCCATCGAGTACCTCGGCGACCACGTGTTTGCGGATTTGGTCTCGCTGAACGAGTTGGACTTGCACGACAACCAGATCCGATCCGTGAGCGGGACAGCTTTCTACGGGCTGTCGGCTTTGGGGCGGCTGAACCTGAAGGGGAACAAGATTGTGACCCTGGAGGCCGCCACGTTCGTCGGAATGACCTCGCTGTACATGTTGGACGTGAGGGCGAACGAGTTGGAGAGGGTGGGAGAAGCCCTCGTTACACCGATCTGGGGAAACTTGAAAAATGCCAGCTTCCAAGTTATGATGGAAGGTGAGAAAGACAGACAGACGCGTTTTTATTTTTATTTTGACATGCACCGTCATGAAAGAGTGATCAAATCCCGAGACACTAGATGAACTGATCAGGGGTATACTACGTTTTCAGGCTTAGAACTTTGGGCGTACTCACGACAACCCTCGCAAATACCTAACGTAACAAGTTTTGCCTGATATCACAAAAGTTTTACTGGAAAAGTATGGGATTTTTGTTCGCAAATTTACCCAGGATATGTTTTTATTTCGCAAAATTATTTCTCATCCTCCTCTCTATTAAAAGAATAGAAATTGCAGAAAATCCCCGGAAATATTTTATAGTTTTACGTACGGAACCATATTTTGCGAATCAAATCCGCAATTTTTTTTAAACTTTGCGAAATTTTCTAAATGAGACGTGAGTACGCCCATTGTCTTTCATATAGCGTCTCCTCACCCAAATTCCTCCACCTTTCACAATGTCTTTCAAAAATATGTACGTGAGACGTTGAGCGACTGAATAAACGTCTCTTTTCTTCTTCCTTCGCGTGGTGGATATTATTATTAGAGAGAAAATTCCAACAATTTTTTTAACTGGGAAAAAGAAAGCTGCCGTCTTGTCGTAAATCATTTAGTCGCGTACATAGCCTCGAATTAATGGGATTTCTTTCTCCCCTCGCACACACAAAACAGGCATCACTTCACATAATAACATCCGAGTCATAAAAAATGACAAATTTTCATCCCCGTTTTGTTTAGCTAATCCCGACGAGGAGATGAATTTTGGTCAGGTTGTTACATAAGTCAGGGGGTGAAATATGGGTGATGTTTAATTATGATATCTAGCCCCTAGATTTATTCACCTTTTTACCTACCGCAATCGTGGAAGGCTTAGTTTTTTATTAGTGGGTTAAAAAATCGTACGGATTCTTTAAGAAAATTTTTCGTGATGGCGAATTGTAACTTATGAACCCGAGTAGAAATCACTGTCAACTGTGTCAAATTCTGCCGTGATCGAGAAAAGCTGGATGCATATTGTATTCTGCTTAATTTTTGGTACACAATCCTGCAGAAAATTTCTATGGGTTTCATTCTGCAGAACGGTGTATGCAGAATTCTGCAGTTTTCTGCACAAATCGCTGGCGTAGATTTTCTGAGAAAAGTAGGTTAAATTGCTACAGGAAAAAGCCGTTCAATTTTTTTAAGGGAATTTACGAAATGAAAATGTTTCATACTTTTTTGATCCAGTTTATGCACCATGAAAATTTAGAATTGCATTTTTTTAAGTTGAACAACCGTGCTTTTTCAATAATTAACTAATTAATTAATTTCGTGCAGGTAATCGTTTCACCTGTTCCTGCGATATCTTGTGGGTGCAAAAGATCTACGCGGAGACTGCGAGTGCATACGTCAAGTCAGAATTGGAACGCTTGGAGTGCAACCTGTTCCACCACGCAGAACCCCAACACGGGACAAAGTACGTCCCTTCTGGACGTGGTCGCCACCTGCTCTACTCCTCCAACGTGACCCTTGACCCGGAAGGCGGAGGCGAAGAGTCCACCACGACCCTCGCCTTTGATGGGGTGAAACATGTCATCAAACTGAACCCAGCCGACTTCAAGTGTCACCACCACGACCATCACAAAGATTTACAGTCCGATGGAAACGGTCCCCATGGGAATGGTCACCACGAGTCGAAGGAGAGGATCCCCACGGTTTCCGAGAACAAGAAGAACTTAGGGGGACAAAGTCATCATGAAAGTCATGTCGATACGAATGCGTCGTCGGGAGGAGGAGGAGGAGTGACGATCTGGAGGGGGGTCAAATTGTTCGGTATTATCGTATTCCTTCACCGCGTGGTGATCATTATGTAAGTGTGGGGGAGTGGAGGGAGGGGAAAATTTCCTAATTTTTATAATTTCTTGACCGGCTTTTTATTTAAATAGTTTTTAAGAAATATTATTAGGGTGACATGGTCACGATGCATAAATATGTACGTTCCGGAGTCTTGTTTTATTTTTAGGGTGTGAAATCACTGATTATATTTAAAAAGTGTCAATTTATTAGTCACAAAAATGTGTATAACGAGCTGAATATTATTATTGTTAGGGCAAGAAGAAGAAGAGAGAGCTTTAAGGTGTAGTTGGAGAAGAAAGTTTAGGGTTGGAGTATATTTTCATGAGGTTGTATATATTTCTGAAAATTTTGTGGGTGGGGAGGAGGTAGGCGAAATTAGCTAAAATTAGCGAAATCTGGGTCCCTACCCCCTTGAAATCCTGATTTTTCTTTATCTGCTCATATTTTTGTAAACTTTTTGTTTCATCCAGCAAAAGAAAAGTTGATTGAGTTTGAAAATTTGTGTTTTTAATAAACATAATCAATTTCATTTTTAATTTTCAATTAATTCGAATTGGTGAAAACAACACCATTTTCATAACCAGATTCGAAATTCACGTAAAATATACTCCAGCCCCAACCCCAGTGTACATTAGCCCCTTAAAGTAATCTTTCGTCTCATCGATGATATCATCATAATACGTATGAAAAAAAAGTACTGTTGTAATTTTGCTGCCATAAAATAATTCCACATCAACTCCTACTTAAATAATACTGCGAGAAGAACCTTAAGAATAGAAAACTAACTACCAAGTGAAGTCTGCCACATAAAACTGAATCTGTCACGAGTTAAAATTTATTAGACTGGAAATACTTGTAAATACATACATAAATAATTATGAGGCGACTACTGACTTTTGTTAGATCTCGTTACGTATGTAACAAGGGGCCCTGCATACACTCGGTTTTTACCCAACGGTAACAAAATCCCACCAAATGTATGCACGGCCCCGAGAGCATTTTTTTTCTGAGGCGACACAGGATGATCATAAATCTTGTTCTACGCACTGACACGTCACCATTTAATTAGTTCCAGTTCTTGAAATTGTTATGATTTAAGCATCCACCAACCAAGTAAAGTACCGACTATTTAAAACATTAAAGTTAAGTCGAATACATAAGTGGACTGATAACCTTGACTTATCATCGTCGTGTTGATTGAATTATTGACTTGACCGATTTTCTTTTTCTGCACGATCCTCTTATTACTTTCCCATCATTATTATCGACATATTCCTCAAATTTTTTGACTGCCATACATTTAAATTTTAAGGTGAGAATAAAAAAATAAATAAATTTTGAACAAATGTTTTTTTATTATTATTAATTTTTAAAATGAGTCCATATTTATTACGCTTAAACGCATCTGTTGAGTAATAAATAAGTCTTTTTTGTTTACATTTATATGATTTGTTTGCTCGGCGAGAAATGGAAATTGATGAGTGCGTGATAATTGGAATGTTAAATAAGAAATGTGTAGATAAGCTTCTTCTCATTGTTGCTTTCGTATGTACATTGTGAGATTTTTTTAAGGATATGTTTCTTAGTGGGGGTGAATATTTGATGGGGAAGAAGAAGGTGCAAATTTGTTATGATTGCATATTTATTTACGTAAAATTTCACCATTATTCCGACTAGACTGGATGGAGAGAGGAAGTGAAATACGTATAAAATACATAAATAAGGTGACAACTAACGAATAAATATTGCACGGTATATCTACAAAATATTAATATTTATGGATTGTTGTGGCTGAAATTTTTTGATTGTTATTGTGCATTGTTACAAACTATTTGAAATTCAGGAGTTGCTTTATCATGCTGTTTAATAGAGTAAATAGGTGTTTTTTGTTATAAATATTCGTAAAGTGAGAGATCATTCATTAATGATGGTTTTCGCCAGGTGGTGAAATCTGTCAATTTTTTCCGTCAAATAATTAATGTCCTGATTCGGAAAGTTATGCATATGCAAAATATTGTTTTATTATTATTAATAAAATAAATACGAGTCAGTGTAATATTTTAGGAAATTTTTAGGAAACATTTGTTGGGTTATGAATGAATAAAAATATGTATTTAGTAAAAAAAATAGGAATAAATAAATCTTGGAAAAAGTAAAGTGATAAATATGTTTATGAAATGTGAGAAAATTCAATTTGAAAAAATAGACAGTTTATTTACATAATTAAACACGCCATTGTTTTACTAATGACTGAATTCCATTTTGGGTAAGTAAGTTATCTTTTTAGTGCAGAGTTACATCATCGTTTGTGGTTGCATATGGGCCATTACGTACGCAAATAGCCGTACTTTTGTGTATTCATAAAGACAAATTGAGAGAGATAGGAAGAGATGTTTGTGTGGATGTGCTGTTTATAGTTGTGTAAGAAGAAGGCATAGATAAACTAGTCTTATTTATACCTTCATTCATGAATTGCAAGAAAAGACAGAGAATTTCATACATTTAGAGTTTACATATTTACAAAAAATGCTTACAGATTTTAGAATATAAATAGAAGAAAAATATGCATTTATTAACTTGTGGTGAATAAAGTTTTTTCACTTTAATTTATAAAGTGCAAGAAAAGATAGAATTTCATGAAGAATTTAGAATTTCCGAGTGCAAAATATAGGAGGAAAAAAATTAATTAAATAGTTTAGAAATTTAACAATTTCTGGAAATTTGTTTAAAGAATTTTCTAGAGATAATAATTGTGCGTTTATTATAACTTGCACCACGGTTAAAGTATAACATTGGCGCAAGTTACAATATATGTATGCACATAAATGCGAAATATTTACGGAGAACCTTTTTTTAAGTCACGTCCGCAATTCGTGTCTGCACACCTGTGCGAAACTGAACTCACCGACTTTCTGCGTACACATATTTGCCATGTTCTATAATTGCAACCACATTTCGAACGAGATTCTCACCAGGCACTTGTTTACCTTTCTTCCCCGTTATGCATTACACACTGGTAGAATAAACATGGACACAAATGAACCATTGGATAACTAAGGTAGGGACCATGCACTAATTGTGAGCAAGTGTGTAGTGGGTGGGGTTCAAGGGTCACAAGTGGGTGGGTGGGCAGGAGTCTCATCATGCCCCCACACGTTAATCTCAAAATTCCCGATGCACACATCCCACTCTCTGCATCGGAATCTTATTGAGCCAATATTGACACGTCGTCTCAACTTTCCCACATATGTAAATTCATGCATTGTTTCGTCCCCCAATATTTTTTGGTAGTGGTTTTCTAGTGATTCGATCAATCACCAGAAATCAATCATCATTTCACCTCAAAACCGTGACATTTATTACATGGAAGACCGTGAGGTTGAGGTGATATGATACACACACAATGCAACACAACGACGTCACCTGCACCACTTTTTCCTTTGTCAACTCCTCTTCTCCTGCCTGACATTCTGGGTCCGGTCGTGCGCCAAGGATGTCGTCAACTTGGACCGTCATCCTGATAAGAGTAGCGTGACGATAAATGGTTATCCGCCATCCTTTCTACTTGTCCTGCTCAAACGGGCCATTTCTCAGGCGTCATTTTCCCCCCGAATTAGCAGCATTATATCCCTTCTCACCTCTCTGGGCTTCATAAAATATGCAGGAATTATTATGCAGAAGAAGAAATGGTTAAAAAAAGCGACCATGGGCATTGTTGTTTCATCCGTGGGTAGCTTTTCCATGGTGAAAAGGGAAACTAAACCACACACTCCAAAAAATATGCAAGTTTTCTTCTCAGTCTTGTCCTGTCCTCGTGGACAATAAGACGTTCCAAAAAAGAAGACGAGTAGTTTCCCCTCAAATTTTGATTCTTGGAGTGATTCTGATCCGTAATTTTGCAGTTTTTTTCTGCCCTCGTGGACACTAAGATGTTCCAAAAAGTTTTTGAATAGTTTTCTCTCTCCCCTCAAATTTTAATTCTTGGAGTGATTTTGACTCATAATTTTGCAGGCTTGTTCTGCCCTCGTGGACAATAAGACGTTCCTTCAAAAAAGGAGACAAGTTTTTGAACACTTTTCCCTCAAACTACTTTGATTCTTGGAATGACTCATAATTTCGGTCGTGGTGAAAGTGAAGTGTTTAGTTAAACCGTCTCAGATTTTGTAATTTTGTGAATATTTATTATTTATGAATTTGACTATTGAACTCGCTCAAGTCTATTTTTAATATGAATGAATACCGTATTCTTGTCAGATTTGCTCCACATTTTTGAAATGATAATACAGACGGGTAATAAAAAACGGTTCGCATTCAGAGAAATGCGGCTTCCACTTCGGTGAGGTGAAAAAAGGGGTAAATAAATAGAAGGTGTTTAATTTTCGGGGAATAAATAGTGAAAAAAGAAGTGTTAAAAAAGGATGGGATCGATTTTTTTTGCAGATTTTTGACCGCATGAAAATTGCACAAAGGAGATCGCATCCCTTCTGCAAGTCTGGAGTTGATAATTTTTTGCAAATTTTTGACATGCAAATTGCGGTGATTGATCGCGCCCCTAAAGCACATCCGTTTTTTTGCACGGGATGCTTTTACAGACAGAAGTTGATTGTCCTGAAGAAAAGTTAAGCAAAATATGACTCAGACTGGCAGATGATTACATAACCTCTTCTTCCCATAATAAGGTTAAGTTTGTGCAAATATGCGAAAAAATCTGCTCCATCTTCATCTCAACATCCACGTGGAGAAGGTGATGACGTTTCACCAAAAAATTCGCACTTCTCTTCACCCCGAGAAAAATAAATGGTGGTTCCTGATGGTTTTTGCAATTTGTGTCGGTCTAGTTATCCTCCTTCCGGGCAAAGTAGGGTGTGATGATGTTAACGAAAATTGGGTGATTCTAACCCCAAAAGATGCTCCCCAGCCAAGAAAAACATTCCAAAATGTGACGCGACCACGGCGACAAATCCTAACCCCGAGTAATTGGAAGTTGAAACCTGTCGTAAAAAGTGCCATGTCCGATATGATGACCCAGGTCGACCTGCACCTCGACTTTATCGCCGACCTCGCCATGTTTAATGGGTGGACGACGGTCTACCTGATTCTGCCCGGGGAGGAGGACACCGAACTTTGTCAGCACGCGAGTAAAATGCTGATCGAGTCGAGGACGAATTTGCGCAGTGAGTGTGGCACGAATCAGACCAAGTTGGGGGGACTGACGCCCTCGAGGCGGATGGTCATCCCGATCTTCATGCTCACTTTTTTGGGCGGAGTGCCGACGAGATTAAATCCGACTTTGTTGAGACCCACGAGACCGGTTTGGGTGCTGGGGGGTGGTGGAGAAAGTGGGAGGGAGACGTTGGTGAAAAATGTGCATCCCGTGGCGGGAGGGAATTGTAAGTGGACGCTGGTTTGGAGGAGTGACGATGACGGGAAGACGTTGATGTTGGAGGATGTCTACGGTTTTCCTGGGGTGGCAGGACCGATTAGTCAAATTATGGGGAAGTGGGATGCAGAGGAGAGGATTCGAATTGATACGGAACTCGCGTTAGGACCGGTGGATTTTCAAGGGAGGATGTTAAGGATTACGACGGTGGCTGTGAGAGAAAAATATTTATGTGAAAAAATTAGCGAGCAGTGTTTCGATTCTTGTGGGCTTGCTGCATTTTTTCCACGGCAAAGCAAGCCACGCAAGAAATGCGAGGTGCAAGAAACTGGGAGAAAGTGCAAGAAATATGCGCCATCAAGCCACGCGCCGTATGAAGTAAAGTGTACTTTCTTGCACCTTGAATTTCTTGCAAGTCAAAAGATTTAGCTAAAACAGACATCATTTCCCCACGATCCGATAAAAAGAATTTCAGTATGTATACCAACATTCATGAACTAACATAATTTTGCAGGGACCCCCGGTCGTATTTGTGTCCAAGACGTCGAAAGGGGGAGTCCGGAGTAGCGGATATTTACCCGATATTTTGAAAATTGTTAGCGCCCAACTCAATTTCACGTAAGCGAAGGGTATTCTATTCTTGCTGACGGAGTTTATTGTATTTTTCTTCTCATTGTGAGAAATAAGTGGGCTGAAATTATTTGCAGGTACGAAATAATGACACCGCCGGACAATAAGTTTGGGAATTTGGAAGCGAACGGGAGCTGGTCGGGCATGGTGGGAATGCTGGAGAGGAAAGTGAGCAGTAAATATATTTAGTGATGCATACGTAATTTTTCCAATGTGCACGCGTGACCTTAGTTTGTCACTTCGTCGGTCACGTGGGTGACGAACTTTCTACGCACTTAAACTGTCCCAAAATCAGGATGAAATGAAGCAGAAAATTCAGGGGGTCACCTTACTAAAGACGAAATGAAATGATATCGATCCGGCGAAACGTTGTGAAATCAACCAAATAAAATAATCATATCTGTGGTTGAACTAAACTGGGCGAAATTGGTGTCACATCATCCACGCAAACGTGCCTTTGACATGTCCCAAAATCAGGATGAAGTGCATTTTGTCCAGAAAATTCAGGGGGTTAAATTAAGCAAAATGACGCCCAAGGGTGGGTGTCGTGAAGCTAAAGGGACTTAAAATTGCGACTTATGAACGTCACGTACTAAAATTTACCATGATTATCCGACAGGAAGCGGACATTGCCATGATGTCCTTCAGTCTCACGGCGGCGAGACAGAAAGTCATGGATTTCTCACCACCCGTAGAATACAGCTCGGTATATAATATTCATTCGTGTTTATCCAATTTACACAGCAATCCGTAAATTCTGTAAACTTACAAACATTGACAAAAAAGTTAGAAATATTTCTACGGAAAATTAGCTCCTAAATTGTTGTAAACTTGCTCAGATAAAGGGCGTCTCTTTATTTTGAAATAGTTTCCAAAATTATTTTACAAAACGCAAGGACTTTACGAAGTTACGAATGACTGCGTGAATTGCCTCACTCATTCTTGTGAAATGTGGCCAATAATTGGATTGTCATGATGATACAAAGGTTCGCCTCCTGATTCGGAGAGACTGGCAGAACGCTGAGCTGAAGTGGTCCGCTTACCTCCGTCCGCTAGAATGGGACGTTTGGGTGACAATTCCAATCTTTGTGGTCCTCGGGGTCATCACCCTGGCCATCTTTTCGTACTATAAAGTCCTGAAAATAACTCCCTTCACGTCGGCGTGGCTTCTAACGTCGTGCTTCATTTTGCAAGGTAGTAAAATTATTGAAATTTAGGTAAGTTAGGACTCATCGCAAAAATCGCTAAAATTAGCACATTTCTAATTATTTCTCCTCTCAGGGAATTTATTTAAAAATTCTGAACGACAAGTTTGTAGAGCAGGCTGTTGCCAATTTAAAAAAAATATAACCTCTAGATTTTGAGTTTTTGAAGGAGATCTGAAGTTTATGAAGCCTTCAGAAAAATTAGAACTCATCGAAACTGGATTAAAAACCTTACCAAATTTTATTAATCAACTCACTGACTACAAATTTGTCTTCCAGAATTTTACAATAAATTCCCAGAGCTGAGAAATGATTAAAAATGTGTTGATTTTGATGATAAGTCATCGAACCCCACGTTAAAATAAAGATTGACGCTAATACTTTACCCAGGTCAAGATGAGCACTCGGACATCAAAGTGACGCCATACCGTCTCGTGATGGGGACGTTTTGGGTCCTGTCCGTCGTCGTATTTGCCTCTTACACGGCACGACTAACGGCATTTCTCGCCGCGAGCAACGAAGTACTTCCGGTCAGCTCGCTCTATCAAGCAGTGAGGAATCGGAACTGGAAAGTCGGTCTGGTCAAGGGGTCCGCCTTCATCGATAGGATTAGGGTACGTGCGTGATTAATGGATCTTTTATGGGGTTAAGGATTAATGTTATTCCGGGATTAGATTAAATAATTCAGTTCGTGGGATTAATGATTAATGATTTAAGCATTAATTGCATAAAAGTGTTTTGTTTGGATACAGCATTAATGGTCATTCATCCTTAATCCCAATTTTTAATCCGGTAATCACGGATTTAATCATCTCTGGGTACGTGATTTATAAGTGCTCAACAGGAATCGTTTTAATTCACGCCAAGTACCCGGAGAATGTGTTTTTAATTTTTAAAATAGTGAGGAAATTCACACAGGTCTTGGCAACCTTGTAAAATCCCGAGAGTGTGCAAACTTAAAAACTTTAATAAAGTTTGCTCAAATTTTTAAGTGAAATTAGATTACAAATTTTTGTGATCTTACTCATCCTCAGATCAAGGAGGTCTCCTTATTTTGTACAAGTTTGTAAAATTATTTTGCAAAACGCATGGATTTTACAAGTGACTGTGTGAATTGCCTCAGCCATAATTTGTGACTCATAAATCCGACCAAAGCACGATTAAAGTTTGTAACCGTGGAAACCTTACAAAATTTGCTACAAATCTGAAAAATAGCTTAATGTTTCTTCTATTTTTCCCAGGAATCGCAAGTAGAAGTGCTGCGTGGGTTATACAATCGAATCGCTGAGGACTCCTCCTCCCTCGTGGAGTCATTTCAGGAAGGGATGGACAAAGTCTTTAAGGAGCGGTACATATTTTTTACGAGCGAGCTCATCCCCTCGTTTCTGATTCGATCCAACTGCTCCTACACGTGGCTGCCTGATAAATACTTTTCCGGTTTTGGATACATGGGTTATCAGAAACATTTACCTTTCGCTCCCGTAATTTCGCAAAGGTAACACACTAAATTCGGCATATTGCAACCACACCACATTTTTCTAGCTTTCCAAATTTTGATTGTATCTTCCCGGATTATAAATTTGAGAAAATAATTAGAATTTCGTAACTTATTATTGAACTTATCTGATTTGGGAAATAAAACCTTTCTATTTTTTCAGAGTTTCAGAAATTCGCCAAAGTGGACAAGTATGTGAATTAAACTAAACTGACTGAGATCTAACAATGGAGCTCTCCCAGCGTATTCCGATTTTGAGCAAACTAGTGTCAATCGATCACAAATGTAATTAGTATGAAATTTGAAGAGACACGATCTCCGAATGGGCACGTTTGGCAGAGATAATTGTGCCCGAAGAGAATGCGTCCTAAAGTCGACAAGTTTTACACTTACGAAATTGACTTGTTGTTTTCTCCTTTTCGGATGCATCGAACGTGCGAATTGGGAGATCGTGTCTTTTGTTACTTTAATATTAGATAATTAAATTTGAGATCGATTGACACCAATTTGGTCAAAATCGGAGATCATGCTCTGGGATACCTCTATTGCGACCTCTAATTGATTTTAATCCTCCGTTTTTTTCAGATGAGGCGATTATTTCTGAAATGGTGGGGTACGGAATCCGTGTGTTTCACAAATTCTGGAGAATCCTTCCTCGGAATGAGTCTGTACGAGACGGGGACGGCATTTTTGATCCTACTTTTCGGCCTCAGCTTAGCAATTGCGTTAATGCTGGGAGAATTTTATATTCGCAGGCCGTCCAAAAATTCCTCCCGGCCGGGTTCCGACAATTCCTTACAATCTCGTGGAGAAAGTACGGCTAGGAATAAAATTAGCATAAGTTTGAACAACGGCGTGAGTAATTTGTTTGCCGATCCGCAAAACGCGTTTCCACCCATCTTCAATAAATCACAGTTTTCATTCTAACGAATCCCATTTCTAAATAAAAATCAGATTTGTACATAAAATCCGTAAGAAATAGGGTTCACAAATTATCCTAAAAAATTTTGAGCAATTAACTATTTAAAACCAGTATTGTAAAAATGATTGTTAATATTTGAAATTTGTATGAGTTTTGTAGATGTGTAAAATTAAAAAGTAAAAAATTGAAAAAATTAAGACAACAAAAATTACGTGGAAAATCGAATGAATTTTTAATTGTTGACCTCACTCATCACCGTGCTGCGATGACCTTACGCCGTTCAACACCCATCTCCGAACTTGACCGTACTTCAAAAATTCTAAACACCTTGGTGATGACCACATCTCGAAATTCGAATCTAACGTTATCATGGGTACAGACGGACAATCGGACAAATAAGACATTTCCATAAAGGGATTTCACCCCACCGTGGGGGCTTTTGGGGGCGGCGCCGGACAAAGGAAAGGGGAGTAACGAGTCCATCGCCTATTCATTCCGTTGCTAAAAAATAAAGCCAAAAATCTATTTTATTTTCCCCTTTACAACCAGGCCATTTCGTTTGCTCCATTTTGAGACATTTGAGAGCTGATATTTTGAGTTAATATTTCTATTAAACAAAATTTCAATAAATCAATTCTTTAGTAAACAAAAAACACTTTGTTTCATGCATCACATTTTACTGTACATACATTATATTAATAAATTACAAATTTGTATGTTGCTTTTAAAAGTCAAGCAACTCTTGAACAATGACTGACCTCATCATGTTAGATATAATTATCTAAATACATATGTACATACATATATAAGCAATTATACAAGATTACGTACACAACATGCAATAAAATCAAGTAAATAAATACAAACGGATACATACAATATATAAGCAAACAACGTAATAATACATGCATCCAATCTGATAAGGTATAAAAATGTTAAGAATATAGATCACTACTATCATGAAATAAAATTAGACCACAAGCACATATCAAGCCGAATCAACTGTCAAACATAAAAATTACGTTTTCGACTCCAGTAAGTAATCTAAATAACAAAACGAGATATTTTTGATGTTCATCAATTTTGCATGGGGGCTAATTGTATATTGTTATTATTCTGCATATTCGTCTGGCTGTTTGATGACATCTTTAGTTTCCGTTATAATTTGACACAATTCGTTTGCAGTGTTGGTCATGTTGTAGTGGAAAATATCTTTAAAATTTCTAAGCTCTGCAAACAAACACGGATTAACGATTAAACTCTCGATTTTAATTAGAAATGATTTAAAACTCTTTGTGTTTATTACCAATAAGGTTCTTAGCTGGTACTATTTCCACTATCGCTTCACCAGAACCTGCTTCGTCGTCGTTATCCATACTCATAACAATACGGGCCAATCCCATCATTAGTTCTCGATCGGGGGGGGGGGAATTAATACCTTTATATCGATGCAGGAGAATTCCTTGGGGGTACTCTGAACAGTACACGTTCCCTCCTGTGCTGAGTACAACCTGTATTAGTCGATAAATACAAGTTATTAGGCACAAAATGTCCTTGCCATAAAAAATTTTTGTTTGCTATCTATTTACCATACTGAAAACCGAATTCAGTGCATAAATGAACCCGAGTTGAATTCTCGACAAGAGTGGAAATGTGCAGAGGAACAAGGATTGGTTAACTTTAAGTCCAGTAATTGCCAGGAGCAATTTAAGAAGACAATTTTTCATTCTTTGGGCATCAGAGAAGTGTAAGATGTCGTTAACGGTTTCTGCACAACAGAGCAAGCTAAATTCCCAGTCTGTTTCCGAGCAAAGATCCTAACAAAACAAAATATATATTTTTTTAAAGTCTAGTAAGTATGTCAGGCACAAAACACGATACTTACAGGGAGGTCAGTTAATACTCCTGAAAAATGAGACCGAATACGGTCACGATTACAAGCATCACACTGCTTGCGCCCAGCCATCCAAATTTTGCAGCATATTAATGACCGCACGGGACGGACCGCTGCCCTCAATTTGCTTCGCAAGTCAAGAATGTTTCCCAAACAGAAACGAGAACTTAAGATTTCGCTATACCGACGACCCACGAGAGGGGAGAGTTGTGAAAGCGACCCCTAAATTGACATTCACATAATAAATAAGTAAAGCTTCTAATTAATTTCATGCCATTATTAGACTACGTACCGATATTTCAGACACTTCCCATGACCAACTTTGAAAACCATGATAATATTCTATTTGTCGTTGGATTTTTTCAATTTGTTCAAATAAACTTGTCGACTGATGCAATATAGGTTTATCTTCGTAACCCATCTCCATAATAATATGACGCTGCTGGGAGATATATCAATAATTTTGAATTTGACCAGTGCACTAAACTTTTTATTTAAGTCATTGCCAAAAAGAAAGCACGCTTACGAAGGGTATTAAAGACTTGTCGTGTGGGAGAGACCTCATGTCACATTGATCAATCCAATTAAAAGCAATTTTGCGTTGGAGTAGCTCGTGCAGATAGATGGCTAAAGATAATCCCTTTTTATCCTCCCAAGTTTTGATATAGCGTTTTATGGCGGCAACCTATCCATAAAAGAAACAAAATGATGCAATCAGTTATTAAACAATGGAAACTTTCAATAAGTCAATAAAACTAGAATCGTTTAATTACTTGGAGTCCGGTGAAGAACGAAGCCGCGTCGAAAATAGTGTCCATAAATTTATTGAAAAATAATATGTTGCGACTTATCATAGCATTTTGTCTCAAAATTGACGTGTTTGTCCCTGTGGTGACACAATTAAAGAACTCTCATACTCTAATCGATAATCACACATTGAAATATTTAAACTCCCCTTTGTTAGTTCAAAAACTTACCCACGAATTCAACTAGTATTTTCAATTGGGTTCTAAAATGGCTACGACCACTGTACTTCAAACAAACGGCGTAAATTTCGGAATTGTCCTCATTACTCGTGGTTGGTTTGAATAGAAAAACCTGAACCAGAAAAATTATTCTCGTCATATTAACTACCAACCAAGAACCTTGTTCCAAAAATTACTCACCTCTTCAAACAAGGAGCACAGAATATACAACTGACAAACTGATTGACAGTCTAAAAAGCTTGTCACTTTAAGTACAAAACTTCCCCCAGGACTCAAAACTGAAAGGGCTGCAATCATTTCTACAAATTGTAGCTCTTCTGTTGCGCTCTCTTGTTCCATGGGATTCGTCCGAACATCAATGCTTCCATCCGCAGTGACCAAATCCACTGGATGTTGAAAACTTTGACATTTTCTTTGGACTTCCTCAATCAGACTGTTGAAGTTTTTCCTGTTCATAATGTTCCCCGTCGTATCTTTTAGAAAAATCCAGTTATTCAAAGACGTAAATGTCAAGTTATCCGCATTCATCGCAGTCCGAGCACTATTTCCCTCGTAGGTTGGATTCAGGGTGGTCGCGAGCCAGTCCCACTTTATAGCAAAATTTGTATTGATGAGCATAATTGGTATGAAAACGAATTTTATCGAATAATTTACCTTAATGGTAGGATAATTCGTCGATAGGTAGTGATTTGTTGCCGACACGAAGGCTCCACCGGGGGCTTCACACAAATGTATGGAGAGAAATTGTGGAATCACATTTCCTCCTGGTTTGACGGCATACTTGATAATATTTTCAGGCACCAGAGAAAAAGTGCTGAGGCACTCGTACATTTTGCACCTATCGAAAAAAATAGGGTGGATAATTTACTTTCATGAGGTTACAACAATAATGAATTAATTCAAATCAATAATGAGATTACAATATTAACAATAACACTTTTATGAGGTTATTTTGCACATACCAGGCCTGGTTGCAGAATTCGGGATGAAACTCTTTCCTCACCATTGGAACCACCCCACCAGACCTGTTCATTTGCCTCATGTGTTTCTCCCTGGAGTCCAACGGGTACTTAGCCAAAAGGCTCTTCGTCTCATTTAATTCCTGTTCAAGATCTGTCAATTCAGTTGCCTAAGAATCATAACAAACAATGTTATAAATATTTATCTTATGAAAAATTTAGCAATCAATTATTCTTTAATTGACTTTACCGTCCATTTTGGAAAGTAGAAGAATCCCTTGGGCTTTGTTCCAACCCTTTCGTCAGGAGATTTGAGGCATCGTTTCTTCTCCCAGATGTCTTGAACTACAGTCTCCATATTTCTTGGCTGGACAATTCCTCTGTCAAAATTGGGAGGTAGATATTTTTTAGTAAATGATAACAATTGATACTCGACCGATTGAGGAGAGCGAACGGAGAGAAAGAAAGAAGTGAAGATGAAGATGGAGGGGGACCAGGAGCACGTTGTGTCATAGTTCAGCTAGATTTACATAGGCAGAGCAGCAGGACTTTCACTAACCAGCAGACCACTAGCTATGCAAATTCAGATGAGAAATGTATCATTTTTTCTATGCAAAATATGCATGCAGCGTTAGAAATTATGAACAACGACTGACCTCACCGAAGACCCCATCCCATAACCACGGCCAATGAATATTTAAAGTACTTCATTGCGTCTGTAGTTAAGAAAAATATGTAATGGTTCACCATATTTTTGGCACAATGATTAAATATGTCAACATGGTCTAAATGTTGATTTTCAGTTTTCCGATTGACATAAAAATTCTTATAATACTTATATAATTGTTCTTTTATTGATCATCATTGACGCAAGTTAATGATTTCATATATGACAACTGACCTTTCCTACGCATATATTATGTCTCCTTGCATACATGGGGAGACACATTACGCATACCCACCCGATGACCTCATAAATGCATATTTTAAACTTGTTTTATTGCATGGAGGAATGCACTCAAGTCATCAAATTTGTTTCGCTTGTGTACAATAATTTTTAGGCATGGTCCACATTAAAGTTTTCCAATTCTTGCAGACGAGGTTAAACAATTCTGACTTTTATTGACATGATCAAGCATGCAGGATACTTGCAAAAATCTTATAGATAGTTTAAGAAAGATGCTTACTTCAATCATCGACATATTTACATTATGTCCTGCATGTAGGGGCATGAAATGCTAATAAAAGTGCTGGGAGTCTCGAATGAAATTCCATTTTGCTCAGTGTCTCGACTTTGTTGTATTTCTTGCTTGTTTTATCATCTTAGCAGACTGCTCTCGGTGGGGATGATGACGTGGTGGTGGTGTTTAGCAATGGGTGTGGCCACTCTGCTCTCGTCTTGTGAGACGGCCGTTCTCCGTCACGGGGTGCAACAAGTGTTCCACCCGAGTCCGAGAAATTCAAGGGTAAAGGCCTAACATAATATATATAATTCTGTAATACAAGTATGCACTCAAATTTAGCAGAGAAAAATTAAAGGTTTCAACCCTAAAAAAATTAATGGGTTAAAATATATCATTTGGAGATTCGTTTTTCCTAGGGTTTGAATTTCTAGGGGTGTTACACCCACAAAAAGACGAAAATCTGCATGCAGAAGGCAATACAATCGTAGGAAATTACAGGGAATTAATATTTAATCTGCCAAAATATATTGAAAATAGTATATCTTTAAACCGCATTGTTATTTTTCATAAATATTATTTCTCAAATTCTTTTTTTTTTAAATAGCAAATAGACCTCTCTTACCCGGACCTGTCGTACCATCCGCTTCCAACATCGGAATATTTCGGTCCGAATTATGTCCCCACAACTTCCGACGACAACTACGGAGACAACATTCCTCATCCGAAATTTTTATACGTGGCCAATCTCGCCAACGCGGCTGCTGTTTATAAAACCATGTAAACATTTAAACAAATGAAAATGCATATGCACTTTATCCAACTTTCACTTCTTTTCTCTTTCAGTGCTGATTGTTTACACATCAAGCTTCAGGTGAGTCGATGGTCATTTTTAACCCCCTTATATAATCAGAAGCTGCTCAAGTAACCCTTAATTTGACCCTGTTTCATAAAACGCACAGGCTGCATATTCCTCCTCTTCTGACCCAATAAGTCCAGTATACGATGGCAATACCAAGGATTATGCTTCCTCCGCCCAGAAATCGAAGTAATTAATCTTTCAATTGAGGTCTCCGATTTTGAGCAAGCTAGTGTCGATCGATCACAAATTTAATTAGGGTAAAATTTTCAATAGACACGTTTGACAGAAATATTTGCCTCTGAAGATGAGAAAACGCGCAGTAAATTTGGAAAGTGTGGAATTTTCAACTTTACGACGCGATTTTTCCTCTTCGAATGCAAATATCTGTGCCAAACTTGCGCATTGGCAGATCGTGTCTGTGATAAATTGCATACTAATTAAATTTATTATCGATTGACACTAATTTGGCCAAAATCGGAGTGCATACGCTGGGAGATCTGCATCGTTAGTTCGATATTAGATTTTGATGAAACCACACACAGTTGACAGTAATTATCTATGCAGCATTACGTAAATAATTAAATACGATCGCTCGCTCACCAGGTAAATGCAAATCCTCGCGTACGGATTCCATCATAATTTCGTTTAAGCTGAGCATTAAAAAAATCCTTAAACACATTTATATACGTAAGGCTGCATACATAATTATTGTGGTTTCATCAAAATCGAATTGCATATGTATAAATAATCTTTCCCACAAAACACGATGATTTACTAGTTAAAATCTAAATCAAGCTGAATATATAATTAAACTTTGTGGCAGTTTTATTGGAGGTAGAAGTGGTGCTGGAAATTCAGACGCCTTTGGTCCGCGGTCTGTGGAGCTTGATGTAATTCTTTTTTAACTCCTTATTCGACTGCATGTCCTAATTGTCCTAATAACTTATTTGCAGCTTAATGCTCCCTCTCAAAATCGCAGACTTGAAGAACTTAGAGATGGGATTATAGATTTAATACGTCGTCTTCAACCGCGTAATGGTCACCCAGGAATCAAGTAAGTTGTAGCGACGTGGTCTTTACCAAGTCTCGACGAGACCTCCATGCGAGACCTCCATGTTGTATTACTCGCAGATGCTCACCGATTTTGAAAAAATGAGTGCCAGTCGATAACAAATTTAATTAGTATGAAATTTGAGAAAGACACGATCTCCCAAGAGGAGGAAACTCGCATAGTAAATTTAGAAAGTATAAAATTTGTCAACTTTAGAAAGCATTTTCCCCTTTTCGGATGCAAATATGTACGTATTCATTTCGGAGAAAATAATATAGCAATAAGTGCAGTAAATTGAATTCCATTGAATTTATGTATAATAAATTAGTACGGTAAATATTTTTTGTCTCGTATTTCCTTCATATTGTTAAGGATTACTAATCCTCAGCAATCCTGGATTAGAATGTCGTTGAAATAAATACTTGGCTCGGTCAGAGTGAAATATTTCGAATTAAAAAGATAGCTATGTTTCTAAATTGCAAACATTATGCATGAGTTGCCAAATTGTTACAAAACTATGAGACCCTTAATTTTTATCGAATTTTGTAAACTTTGACTTTATTTAACGATTTTTAGGCCGCTGAGTGGGCGACATGCTTTGGTAAGTTAAACTGATCTTGGTTAGAATTTATTATGTCAAGGCATTGTTAGTTATCCCTAATTAATTTATAAATTTGCTCCGATGTAAAATACTGATGAATCGTGACGTATGTAAATATTTGTAGGATGGATTTGTTGATGGAGGAATAGGAGCAACTTTCGACAGACGTGATGAGATAGTGCTTCCGAGTGCCGTCGTAACTTTCGACAATTTTCCAGCATAATTCAAGTCCACCCGAGGGCGGCGTCTTTTTCTCCTATACGGACCTTAAATTAACCTTTCACCTTAAACTTGTATGCACCAGGATATGCACTCTTGTCATCTTAGAATATGAATTGCAATTATTTTACATTATTTTTCATTTTGTTACTATTTGCAAAATAATTGCAAAATCAAATAATGCTTCGCTAAGTCCTAAGTATAAATAGTTAGTTGGTAATGTCCAAATTCTTGTGAGACGACCTATGTATTCATTGTTCAATATTTGATTATACAAATTTCGCTGAAACCACACTTTCCAATACTTTGATATGTAGTTTTTATAAGTTTTTTATGCAGTTTCCGTCTAACAAAATTTATTTCATGCTTGATTTAAAGAGAGAAAAGTTACACTTCTTTCATGAATAAAGTGAATGAGAATTAAAGCGCATCTACAAAAGCATGCAAAACTTTGATTCATTTTCATACTAGAACTAGAGGTGCCAATTCATGCAGGCTTTGGTAACATCGTGAAATAAATACGGAAATTCTGTAAATTTACAAACTCTGACCAAATTTTACTCATATTTCGAAGAGAAGTTAGCTTACAATTTTTTTTTATAAATTTACTTAGATTAAGGGTGGTGGCGTCTTTTTATATTGTAAAAGTTTGTAAAATTTGGGATTTGTTCTTATCACCACACAGTTCACTCCTCAGGTCGGATTGTTCATTCTCTTAATGCCCACCATTCTTGGTCTTCTGCATAAGCATTCGACACATATTCGGAAAACGGTGCGTTGCGGTGCTGCTGCGCTATGTGAAGTATTGATTTTCTGAAGTGCATGTAATTCTCCTCGTACACAATTTCCTGTTCCCTCCCAAAACCAACGACACTTTCGCCAAACACAGTCAGTCGAGAATTCAGCTTAATTTTAATCATGTAAGAACCCCATCAAATCTGTGTTAATTGATTAAATGGTACAGTATGCCCTTAAAAATTGACCTGTCTGAAATATTTAGGTCATCGTCACAAGCTGCAGCGCAAGCGGAATCGGACGACGTGAAACAGCAGAGAGAATTAGCTCACGACAACCTGATGGGACTTCTGGGTCAGGTGGACGACGTGAAGGAGAAGATGGTCGAAAACATGGAGAAAATGGCGGAACGTGGCGAAAAGTTGCAGGAATTGCAGGATCATTCCGGTTAGTAGTCCAGGGATGACCAAAAACTTTGTTAAAATACCGTATTTTGGGCACTGTTCTTCCCAAGGTATGGATTTCTGGGGTTGTTGCACCCACAAAAACACGAAAATCTACGTGGAGAAGACAGCAGTCATACAAAAATACATGATTTGTAAAGAAAACCGGTATCAAAATCTGTATTTTCGTATGACTGTTGTCTTCTCCACGTAAACTTTCGTCTTTTTGTGGGTGCAACTCCCCTGGAAATCCAAACCCTGGGAAGAAGGGAGATCAAAATGCTGTATTGCGACAAAGTATTTTGGTCATCCCTTGTTAGCACATGAGCAGATAAGGTTTGATTACGGAATATACTCAAATATATGATGTATCTTATCAGATGCCATGACCCATAACGCGGCCCAATTGGCGAACAAGATAGCTGCACAACTTCCGAAGGATGAAAAATGAAGAAGATTGGGAAGGAATTTTAGTAATTTACGCTACTGCTCAGCCTTATTGTTCATCTTTACGACTTATGTAATTGATTACTCACCATGCAGTCTTGCCCTATTTGGCTTATCAACTCTGTCAGATTTTTATTTTGTTTTATTACTACTGAGGAAGAGGAATTGCATAACAATAAATATTTAGCAGTTAATTGAGGAGTATTTTATAATACTGTGTTTATAAAATGTGCATCATTTTCTTCTTAAGCAACTTTTGGTGCAACAATCTTTATGTAATAACTTATATGTAAGTAAGGACTAGGAATATTAGTTGGGTTTTATAGTTGGTAGTAGTAATGGTGAAATTGAGAGATTATTGTGGGCAATTTTATGGCACACAGTTCGTTTTTCACATAATTTCAACCTTGTTTATACTCTAAAGTTACATAATTTAGTTGAGTTTGAGCTGGTATAACAACATGGCTTGTTTATACACACAGTGCGATCTAGGACTAGTTCGATGTTCACGTTTATATACGTTTTCGCCTTAAACTAACAATGAAGGTCTCCCAGCGTGTGTTCTCCGATTTTGAGAAAATTGGTGATTACAAATCTAATTAATATGAAATTTGTGAATTTGTGATCTCCCAATTGGCACGTTGGGCAGAGATATTTGCATCTGAAGAGGAGAAAACGCGCAGTAAATTTGGGAAGTGTAAAATTTGCTAACTTTAGGGCGCACTTTCTCTTCTTTGGATGCTAATTTATCTGTCAAACCTCAGCGTTAGGAGATCGCGTCTTTTGCAAATTTCATATTAGTCGAATTTGTGATCGATGAGTCGATGACTAGTTTTCTCAACCTCGGAGAGCATACGTTGGGCGACGTCCATTGTAAGAAATGAATATATATGCAATTTTCAACTGGACAACGAAAAACATTATATTAAAGTTGTGCATTTAAATTAAATAAATTGCAGAGGAGTCAAATATAATCACAGGGTGACATTCATGCTTAACAAAAAGCATCATCATCATCACATTAAAACTCTAATGTAGGGTACATATTTATAAATATTATGGTAATGTGGTGACGATAGTAATCACTAGAAAACTGGAAATAGTACGTCTACGTATGTAGCTGTGGCTATCGTCATAATCTCTACATTCGACGTCACACTAAATATCAGTAGCAACAACTTACTATAATTACTCAAAGACCCATTGCCACAATCGTAAAAATCAATACATTTGTAACCATTTCTGGGAATTTATTTTAAAATTCTGGGCGACTAATGTGTACAGCAAGTCTTTGCCAATTGTTTAAAGAAATATACACTCCAGATTTTGATAGTTTTTGAAGGGGGAGATCTCAAGTTTAAGAAGCCTTTAGAAAAATTGGAACTCATCAAAGCTGGCTTAAAAAATTCTATTAATCGCCTTACTGACAACTAATTTGTCGATAAAATTTGTTTTGACGATTCGACGACGATTTTGGCAATGAGTTATTGATTCCTACTTTAAGGACTGACTATTAATTAATGAGTAGCAACGAATTGTTGGATGGGTGGAGAGGAGGCATCAATTTTAGTTCGTTTGACATCTAGCACGGCAGTCCAAACAGGGTTGGAAACTCGGTCACGATTCCTTTGACGATGGACTGATCTCGTCGAGATACTTCTTCCTCCTCTTGAATAATGGATGAGAAGCAGTGGACCAAGTCATCGTGACGATGTTTGTGCTCGATAAAGTTGGAATTTCGTATTATCACTTGAATCAACTTGAGGTAGGAGGTTCGCGTCTGAAGAATAATTAGAACGTTAATTAATCTTAGTTCGAGTCCATTAATTCCACAAGTTGATTTACCTCGTCACCAGCAGAAAGATCTGTAACACATCTCGTCACAATATCGATCAATACTTTGATGTCGTTTGTATAAAACAAATCTGCTCCTCGTTTCGAGGTGAAGATGTCCGTGGTAAGTTTTAGAACCGAGTTTGGAATGCTCCTCTTATGTGCGAGGAGATCAACGGGGTCAACTGTATGCAAATTGGTTGTATTTTTAGTGGAAAATTATCTTAAACAGGGCAGAAATGAAATTACCTCCACGGTTCAAAAAGTAAATGACTTTTTGCGTAAATACGTTCGCATTGTGACGCCTCTCCAACGTGGCGATAATCAAGTTGTCCTTTTCTCCGAAAAATTGGAGATTATAGGCAAACAGACAACCAACCTGGACACACCAAAAAATCAATTACTATTCAAGTCGTTCTATTTCTTATCAAATAGAATAAACATTTGATGTTATCCAACTCACCATGCAGTCTGTAATCTTCTCATCTTGGTTTGGAGGGTTTTCAATGGTTTCGAAAACAAAATCAAGAAAAAACGAGTCCAAGTAGTCTACAGACGAAAAGTGTAGATTATGGAAGAATGATGAAAGGTGATTAATTATTAATGATTAAAGTATTTACGAGATTTCTCTCTCTCTCTCGACTTACCGTAATGTGTTATAGGAATGGGTTCTCCAGAACTGAGGAGAATCACGAGTAGGTCAGCACACATTCGCATCCTGTCCGCATTGTCTTTGTTTTCTCGCATTTCTCTGAATTAAGGATATAAATGCATTTAGTTTTATGACGTTTATGAGTAATCAAGATGCAATAATATCTCACCTTGCCAGCTCCATAGGCAGGATGGAATTAAGGAGAACGGAATGTGCTTTCTCATCAATGCAACACATTGCTTTAAAACAACCCACTAACTTGGTTCGAATTGACCAACGCGTTTCCATCTGGTAGTACAACACGAGTGCATTAACACTTCGATATTGATCTGATTCCATCACGAATTTGGAAATGCTGGGGTCCGCATCATTCTAAAAATCATTAAACAAATTGAAAACTAATAACATGGTTAAAAGAGGAAGTTTTGCACTTGCATACCAAAATTTTATTAAGTTTTCTCAAGTTATCCAAAATCATGGATTCATCCTCATGCAAGGCCCAACTCCTTTGCTGCTCATCTTCTTTGCACTGCGTCAATCGATTGAATATGGTCCGAATCGTTTTGGCATCTGGACTCACTGCAATTATTCCCAATTCTTGGCTCACAGCGCGTGGAGTGACCTCCAAGTGGCTCAGAAGTAGTCCCACTTTGTCCCACTCGTCACGTCGGAACGTTTCCTATGAAAAGTTTCTCATTTTATGTCTCATCTCTACATACATCATACATTTAAATGTTTTCATTCTTACAATCACGAAATTTAGCACAGCTTCAGTAGCATCTTGACTAAGTTTATGGCTCAATCCGGTCGCATTCCTGACAATGTCGACCAACTCGGCCCCAAGAAGACTTCCATTAAATGGAGCTATTAAATCGTCCTGACTGAATCTCCTGCCAGGGGGACGTCTCGGCTTTCCACAACCACAATCATGATCACAATAAGGAGGCGGCTCCTGAAGTAGGCCCATGTTGGGGAAGAGGTCATGGTTGTTGCCCTCTGCTCGGTGACCCGTCAAGTCGTGCGATCCTCCCAAGTGGGGTCCAACACAGACCGTACTTCGTACGTACTCCGCCACCAGGTCGGAATTGTTTATGATTCCCACTTGCTGCGGCATGATGGTGTGTGGGTGGATAACCTGTTAATAAAATTTACAATGCTTATTACCAGCAGATCGTAATGATGCGCAGCTAACAATGGAGGTCTTCCAGGTCCTCCAATTTTGGCCAAATTTATGTTAATTGATCACAAATTTGATTAATATGAAAATTGACACTAGTTTAGTCAAAATCTAAGAGCATACGCTGGGAGATTTCCATTCATTAGTATTTGTACTTATAAAATGATCACCTGAAGTTGTGAGTATTGTACAACGTCATCCTGATACGGTTCAGCAGGAGGAGGGTGTGGTTTCCGACTACTCTTTTCCTTCTTCTTTGACCTCTCGCTTCCTGGGGGGAATGCAATATCGCCCCCGCTGGAAACATGATGCTGCTGCTCCATCCTGCCTGACGGGGTAGAAATGAAATCGCCCTGTTTCGGCCGACCCGGTGACCTTGCTGGGGGTAGAATTTGTTGCTGCTGGTGATGATCTCCCCTGTCCCGTGGAGATACTTGCCTCTGCTCAATAAATGACAGAAAATTAGATCACACCACATTTATATAGGCCACGGGAGAGAATTAATCATGCAAATGAGCTTGTTCCGCATCATTACCTTATGCCCATCGTCATAGTTTGTCCCCTCTGCCGCTTTCTCCCTCAATTGGGCTACTTCTCTATCAATCTGTTTCACATGTTCTTCCGTCGTATATGGCGACGTAACAATGTTCTGTCTGACGGCACAAAGTAGCTCCAAAGTTGGCAAATGGTCACGTCTCGCTCGTCGTATTGCTTCATCCAAAAAGGCGAGCAGGCCTTCGGACGTGGTCTCTTTGAAGACGTGGATAAAGTTGATGGGGACGAAGCCGACGTGCCCGTGAGCGTCCGCGACCCGCAGCCAGTTCTTATCTCGGGCGTGTGGTTCGAGAAAGAGGAGGAGGTCGTGACTCCGAAAACCGAGTGTTTTGTCGTTGATGGGGCGAAACTCGTACAACCCACGCAACATCTGGAATAAATAGAGAGAGGGGAGATTAGAAATAGGCAAGGTCACAGGGGTCAGAGGTCAAGATGAGAGTGTGTACCTCGATGTTATTGGTGGGTGTGGATCGGTGGAGGAGGAGGAGGAGGAGTTGCCTCTTCTGCTGGGCTTTCACTTTCCAGCTGCAGCAACTCTTACCGCGATCGGTGGAAAATCGGGGCAAATAAGCATGCTCCAGTTTCTGCAAAAAAACTGCTCGTTGTATGAGAAAAAAATTCATGTTGAAATTATGAGAACATTTATTTGAAAAAATAATGACAATAGTATTCCATAATCGTGAAGGTGGTTTTATACGCCGGCATCAGTATGCAGATCGAAATGGCTGGGTAAAATGTTAAATTTTCATATGTCTATGAAAAAAAACAAGTACTAATTAATAAGTCCTACCCAAAAATTCAGGAGTATTTTTTTAAATCATTGTTTTGGGAATTAAATAAAACCCTTTATTTAACATGATGTTCACGGTACATAAATACTATGCGATCTTAACTAAAACTAATTGAAATAACAAATCACAGCGTGCATAATATGCATTGCATATACAGCCTCAAGGTTTTCTTTAATTAGTAAACTGCAATTTTTTAATCGCAATTTTTATAAAACAAACTAGATTTACTATAAATCTATGTAGGTTACATTAGATTGCTACATTTAACTATATAGTTCTATGTAACAATTAAGAGTATCTATGTACTATTAACTTAACCATACATTTGCATGTATTTATACTTGCGAATTGGCATGAAATCAATTTGAATTGGGAATCAGGAAGAATTAGAATTGAATATTTTCAAATCGCTCCATGGGATGAAATCTCTTCAAATGTGACCCCAGATTTCCCTTTTGAGTGAAGCTTTTTCCGCATTGGGGGCACGGATGACGCAATTTTAAATGGACACCGTTCAGATGCAGAACCATGGCACTGTTTGAATTGAACTTCTTGCCACACTTGGCACAGGTGACAGCTTTGACCTTTTGGATAATCTTGGCATGGGTGGTCAAGTAATTGATGTGTGAGAAAGACTCCTCTAAGTATTTGACCGGTTCGAGATTTGCTCCTTGGAGGTAGTTTAGCTGACCATTAAATTTGTTAAGTAGGACTCGATGACTCCTCCAAACTCGTTAAAATCAACACATTTTTAATTATTTCTCCGCTCTAGTAATTTACAATTCTGCATACCAATTTTTAGGTCGTTGCCAATTAAAAAAAATATACACTCCAGATTTTGACAGGTTTTGAAGGGGGAGATCTCAAGCTTAAGAAGCCTTCAGAAAAATTGGAACTCAGCGAAACTAGTTCAAAAAACTTACCGCAATTCTATTCATCAAGTTACTCACTACAAATTTGTCGTCCAGAATTTTACGATAAATTCCCAGAGCTGAGCAATGATTAAAAATGTGTTGATTTTGACGATTTTGGCAATGAGTCTGAGTCATCGAGTCCTACGTCAAACTGTCCTTTGTCGAGGAAGTACGTCTCTTCAGCGTGTGAACGGGCATGACGCCGGAGGAGAGGCGACGTTCTGAATCGCTTGTTGCAGATGAAGCAACCGTGTCGCCAAGTCTCTCTCGCCTTCGCCAACTCTTCTTTGTTCATGTGGAAGAACGTGTGACCCAACGCGCTGTCCGCGGTACTGAACGGTTTCCCACAAATTGAGCAAGAATGATATTTCCGACCTTCGTGAGCGTTAATGTGTCGTTGCAAGTTTTTCCGATTTAAAAATATTTTGTCGCAATGTTCGCACTTTGCGTGGAAAATTGATTTCCGTTCTAATTCGTCCCAGTTGAGGTGGGTGTGCGTATGAAAGTAGGCACTCTTCGCGTCCTTGAAGGGGCGATGACACATTTTACATGTGAACGTCTTTTCCGGACCTTGTTGATGATTTGCGAGTTGTTGTGCGGAAATAGATCTGTTTGTTGTACCAGCAGCAGAGTGACCTTTGTCGTGATCCGGATATGACCCCTGCAAAGCTAGAGGTAGTATTTTCCTCTGGTAAATTGGGACCCATGGCCAGTCCTTCTCATCCGGGATATTGAACAACCTTGAAGTGTCACCGAGGAATGGAATTTCCTCGCAATAACTCTGCGCACATTTGCATAAATAGCTCATTAGAGAATGCGATATGAATTGATATAAGTGAATTTAGTAGGAAATTTCACCAAGATACTGGAAGAAGTTGAGGGGGCTGATAATTGTGACTCTGCAGGTTTCCAGTTTGTATTATCAACGAAAGGTGCGTACTGAAGTGATTGATTACGATGTATAAAGTGCGAGGTTGAGAGTCCCTCATTTTCATTTCCCTTCAGCATTTCTATGTACTGTTACTGTTACTGATTCTAGTTTTGATCTATGCTTATCTCCTCGCACCCAAGGGTTTATCCTTTAAATCCTTTAAATTATGCACAGAGTAGGAGACAAATGATCGATAAGTTGACTTCAGCAAATTTTACCCTGTCTTACCGGAAACAAGAAAGATGTGAGTTGAGATTTTGAGAACTGTGACAAAAATGTGACTACGAACGAATCCACCTTTGACCTGTTAATCCAGGACTTGTGAGGCCGTGACACTTTATCAGACTAATTCGCACAGTCCAAATCATGAGCTTTCAAGCTTTATATTGAAAAATTGGCAAATAGTATTCTAAATATTTGGAGAAGAGGAATAGCCAAATTTGTATACTTATGCATTTGGTATAAATATGTATGAAGGAATGTGAAGGAACATGAGTTTCTTGAGACAGCAAAATGTATGTACATTGGGTTAAACTAAACTATTAATGTAAACGAAGACCCACCATCAGTAACAAAATTTGCATAACTGATAATTCCTACGCAATATTATGCAACGTATATGACAATGTCCAGCACAATGCATACATTTCTAATTATTATGTAATACATGGTCCAGCAATCTAAAGTGTAAATTGAGACGATTTGGATTATTGCATTGCCTTTGCCTAAGTAAATTTGCATGCATACAGCTTTTTCATTTAAATCAATTGAGTTAGTAAATACAATACTCTGCATAAAATAGTTATTCTGATATTATGTATTTAATTAATTTTTGTCATAATCTTAACTTAACCTTGTTCCAATAAAGTTGCGAATTTTTCATGTAAAATGTTTCATTTTTCATGCAAGAAAACTGCTTCGCATGCTACCCTTCAAAATTCCGCGAACGTGGTGTTTTATACGTTTCTATTGTGTCTTTGTGCCGATCTGCAAAATTATTTTTGCACATTAAATAAATAGTTACTATCATGTCAGAACTCGAAGATTCCGTTGTTCCGCGTAATAAAAATAAGGTAAAACTTCTTTTGAATGTTAAAGGCAAACAATTTAATTCGTTCATGATTACAAATTTCGCTTGCACTTTTTTCTCAAATTTTTGTAACTTTTGGTTTTGTTATGCAGAATTCCGTCGACATGAACGATGACGACGACGAGTACGACAAAGACTCCATCGCCACTCCCCCAAGCGGAGTTATCCGTCTAAATGTATCCAAGGCTGGAATGGAAGGTCTTGATTTGGACCGGATAAACAAAATTATTAACGACACTTCCCGTGGTTCCAAGTTTTACGAACACAAAAAGAAAAACCAGGAACAATTGCGTAAAAAAGTTGCTGATATGCAGGCTCAAGTTGCTGCGTTTTCTGCAGAAACGCTAGCCAAGGCTGAAAAACAAGTGGGTGTGGTTCATAAATTCTATTTCTTTTGTTGACTTGACAATGATGATTATGACGATATTTTGGTTATTTTAGGCCGACGTACTCGCAAAACAATTGGAGGACAAGAGAGATTTGTCACGAATTATTGTACACCTGGACATGGATGCGTTTTATGCTTCGGTGGAAATGCGAGATAACCCAAGTCTCAAGTAAGGAATTTTCATATTTATATAATTTTGGATTGTTAAAGTCATATATATTTATTTTTTTAACAGGGAAGTTCCCATGGCTGTTGGTGGAAATTCTATGCTTTGCACGTCCAATTACCATGCTAGGAAATTTGGTAAGTATCACTGATGGGTAAAATACAGTACTTTGATCTCATTTCTTGCCAGGGTTTGGATTTCCAGGGGTGTTACACCCACAAAAAGAAGAAAATCTGCATGGAAAATGCAGTAGTCATTCATACGGTATGACTTATGGGCTTAACACACCTGGAAATCCAAACCCTGGCAAGAACGGAGCTCAAAATACTGTATTTTGACAAAGTATTTTAGTCATCAATGGACTAAGTATTTGAAAACACTCAAAACTCGCCCATGAAGTTAATTTAGTATTATTACTTTCTAGGTGTTCGTGCCGGAATGCCGGGTTTTATTGCGAAAAAAATCTGCCCGGACTTGACCATTGTTCCCGTAAATTTTGCCAAATACAGGGCCGCCAGTAAAGAAGTTGAACAAGTTTTGGAAGAGTATGACACCGAAACTCTTTCCGTCTCCATGGACGAGGCCGTTTTCGACATCTCGCGCTGCTTGGAGGAGAGAAATTCCTTCTTGAGTGGAGAACAGTCCGAAATGACCGCGTCCGAGCTGGTGGAAGAGATTAGAACCAAAGTTTTCGAAGCTACAAAACTCACCGTGAGCGCCGGGATCGCTGCGAACGGTTTACTAGCCAAAATATGCAGCGATATCAACAAACCAAACAATCAATATTATCTCGAATGCAGTATCGAAGCCATAGAAAAATTTATGACGGAACTTCCAGTCCGAAAAGTTTGTGGAATCGGTCCCGTAACGGAAGTAATGTTGAAAGGATTGGACATCCAGACTTGTGGCGACCTTTGGAAAAAACGTGGAATAATTCATCTCTTATTCAAGCCTGCAACGGCATCTTTCCTCCTCGCTGCCTCAAAAGGGGTTGCAGGTTCGTTCATGTCGCTGGATTCTGAAGGGGACGACGTGAGAAAGTCGATTAGTTGTGAGAGAACTTTTGGAAAGGCGACCAAGGAAGAACTGAAGCAAATGTGTCACGATCTTTCCCAAGAATTACAGAAGGATTTGGAGAAGAAGGGCGCTACCGGAAAAACTATCGCGCTGAAGATCAAAACTACACATTTCGACGTAAAAACGAGGGCACGATCTATTGCCGAGTATACTTCGAATGCCAGCACGATATACAAGACGGCTTGGTCTATTTACATTTCGTACGAGCAGGAAATTCCAAACTTGCAGTTACGCTTGATGGGAGTGCGAATATCAAACTTGCGATTCCTCTCGGATGAAGATGACACCGAAAATGGTGGAATAATGAAGCAACAAACCCTTTCGCAACTATTTAATAAACCTAAAAAATATACGTGTCCCTGTTGCGAGCAAGAATTTGGCTGTATGCGAGGACTCGGGACACATTTGGATGACTGTATGTCATTCGCGAATAACAATGGGCAAGTGAAACAAGAGGTGAAGAGTGAAAACGGTACCGAGGAAGATCATCTTCGACCCGAAGATGATCATGGCGACGACGGACTTGATACGACGTGTCACGCGACATGTCCCGTGTGCAATCGATCCATCAAATTCAAATCTGAAGAAGAAATCGAGGTCAAGATGAACACGCACATTGACGAATGTTTGAACGTCTCTGTCATGAAAAGTATTATGCGTGAAGGGACGACAGAGCAGGACGCTCAACCTCAATCCCAACTACCATGCAGTAGTAAATCCATTTTTACTCCTCCGGTGTCAGGACAAACAGCCACAAAACGACACCTCGACCAAGAAGACGACCAAGTTCCGGTCAACCCAACTCCTACAAAATTAAGGGCGGTCGAAACAGCAGATGAAGCCCCTGCCTACTCGAGGTCAAAGCCAAACAATACTCTAAAATCCAAACCACGTAAAGGTCAACCTTCAATCGATTCTTTTTTCAAACGGAATTAGGTAGTAAAAATATTGATTTATGAATTTCTGAATAATTTAGTCGTTTGATACATATTGCGTACACTCAGGCATACTTTGGCTTTCCCTTGTTCTAATTAATCAAAGTCTTACAACTGTGATATTTCTCTTACAAAACGAATATTGTATTGTGTTACATGACCAGAATAAATATTTGTTTCATTGAATTCCATTGCATAATGTACATAACAATAACAATGCATACTTTGCATTCCTCCCTCGCATATTGTCGGTCGACGTCAGTTATGAATTATCAATCGTGCATAATTGAATGGAAAATTTTATACATTTGCAAATTTAATTGCTTCGGTAAAAGAATTATATGTGCAAACATTTATGAAGCCCTCGTTAATTTTATTACGAGCGAGTGAGACAATACTGCAAACACATGTACATATGAAGTATTATTGATGATGATAATACTCGATTGTGCTTTTGCGATGTATGTATGTACTTAGCTGCATGGACTTATTTATTACAGACAGATTGTTATTTAATCATCATTAACTTTAACAACATTGCAGCAGCAGCAGGATTTTAAAACCAACCCGATTTAAGTAAATGGCTATGGTAAATGGTAACAAAGTCATGAGCGAATGTCATTTAGTTTCTAATGTTGTCTCTCTCTTCTGGTCTGGTGTGAAGGTTAATAGTACATGTTGTAACGCATATGTATCTGCTGCTCTGTGCTTTGTAAATAATTTCATGTGATGGGATCTCCCTCCTGATTTTATTATCAGTTATTATTTATTAGATAATTGCATGCACTTTTTTCCTCCATGTCATGTCACCAGATCAGATGGCACTGGCAGATCGTGAGATGATTTTGTCCCCACTAATTACACCACTTGGATAAATGATCAATATTCATTCCGCTAATTAATGCTGCCGCACAATTTCCACAGATCATTTTATTTGTATTTGGTTAAATGCAAATATCGATGCGTAGTAGGAGATTACCTTGTAAAACTTTATAAAATATTGAAGTAAAAACATTGCGGTTCAATTCACCCTGACCACAAAATATTGAGCTTAACAGATCCAAAATTCACATTTTTCTTCCCGATTTCATCACCATTACTTACATGTCCTAGAAATATTTTGTGGAGATGATAACATACATACATCTAGCATGCTTCCTTATTAAGCGCAGTTTAAGCCAGAGTAAAGTCCGTATGAAGCCAGTCATCGCCATGCCATGCATCCCCCATACCAAGAAAGACCAATTAACTAACTAACTATTTTACTTTACGTGCTCCGTCCGTTTTCTCAGTTTCCTTTCGTAGTAGTGGTATTAGTTGTGCGAGTGAACTTTTTACATATTCCATTACACAACAACACAACAGGTTAATAAATGTGGATGTACTTTATACTTGCAGACAAAAAAGTTGCCTCTTACTGACACGGCAGAGGAGCAGCATAGTAGCAAAACCACGGAGTATTCCATTACACATATTGTGACTTGGTTCTTAATAACACGACGACCTTCTTTCTCGTTCCTTCTTCCCATGCTAAATAATCACATTTTATTTTATTCCACTAACTAACTGCTGCTGCTGCTGTTGAGGCTAAAGTTAATACACAAATAATAATAATAATAGGAATAATTAGTACTTACAATTATTTATTGGGACTTGTTTAGTCAGTCGCAAACGGCACGGACAAGGACAAATATATTAAAAAAGCTACACATACTCTGTTTTTTTAGTCCACCCACACAAAATTTGACAACTTCGTGTTGACTGAGAGGTGTCAATATTTAATTATTTTAAATACGACTTGACCGACCTGCCCATCGTGGTGGTGAAGTCGTCCTGGGAGGAGGGCAGATGTGTGAAAGTGTTTAAAAATTATCTGTCAGCAGACCAAACCACCGAGATTTTGGGTGTGGTTTAGCCAGTAACGATGGCGCATTGTTGTCGATTAGCTAGACCGTCGACACTTCTTGTGCTTGTGTCCCTGCTTCTGAACGGGCGTGGTTTTGCGGTTGGACAACAGCAGACGTCATCGCCGGGGAGAAGTAACGGTGGTGCGGGTAACGGGAATGGTGGTGGGGCGGCCGGAAGTAGTAATGGCAACGGAGCGGCAGGTGAGGATAGCGGTAAGGGTTGCAAATAATTCGATTGTATTAACGGCATGACCTTTTGTGACATTATGTTTTGTAGTAGTTTCAAGTTTCATAAATTCATTAGATTGAGTGACTCAATTTAAGTAAGTGACAGGGCTCATTTGAGGTGAAATTGTCCTCCTACAGGGTTAGACAATGCTTGAAAGATATCAGTTTCTTGTAAAAGACGACGACACTAATAATTACGATTCTTTAATTAAAGCAAATTGCTCTTGTGTGTTACCGAATTTAATTCAATAAATGGTTGACATGTGTCTCATGTCATCATCGCGTCTGGCTTATTACAAAGGAGAATAAATTCCAGAACACTACTATTTAATGTTACGTACGTCGCAGTAATTAATTCATTGTATATGTATATACAGTAGTTTTTTGTATAACAGATTCTTTTGATCTGTTTATCATCTGTTTGCTTCGACTATTAGTCTGATCTTTTTTTCGAGAATGTTGGCAAAAGAAAAGGTGGAATATTTGTGGTGATGAATGATGAAGATGATGACATGATGCCAATCAAATCAAATCTATCCATACAAGCAGGAAGGATGAAAGATTGAGTGACTGTACACCACGGTTTTTCTTAGTTGACATGAAATGTGATGAAAACTTTAAGTCGACTAGAGAGGATACGCATCTTTACCACTAAACTGATGTCAATATACTTTAATTGGTCGTCCTGTTTTTTTTGCAACTACAGATCTGTGTCATGGCGAGAAATGGTGTTCATCCCTGGATGAGACGGAAGCACTAGCGTTGGACGCGATACGGTCATTGCATCGTCAGTTGGACGATGATAAAAATGGGAACATTGACTTAACCGAGTCAAACGAGGTACGAACGAACGAATGTCTTTCTCTCTTTAACATAATTTTGTGTGATAATCTATAATTTTTTGACTTTTCTGTTGCGCAGTTCCTCCGAGAAGAACTGAAATATGAGAAAAACATTGAAAACAGACAAAAGGCCTTTCACCGTGAAGATACTCAAGTTTCCGTTCAAGAATTGTGGGAAAGTTGGATAAAATCCGAAGTTCACAATTGGACCGTTCAACAGACGGTTGAATGGTTGATTACTTTCGTTGGGCTGCCACAACATCAAGAAAAATTTAATGCCCGAAAAATTAATGGGACCGTGTTGCCTATGTATGTAATACACATAAACACAAAGTTTATTTATTTATATTGCATGATTTTTCAAGTGCATGAACAAAACAGGAAGTGAACTTTTACCAATAATATTTATATTTCAGCCTTGCCGTAAACTACAACAATTTTCTACAAGCTCAATTAGGTGTGAAAGACTCAATTACGAGACAACGAATCGCAGTGAAAGCAATGGATGTGGTTCTTTTCGGTCCTCCGAGAGGTAATATATTATAAGAAGAATACACATAGACAACAGAATTTGAAATAATTTAAAAACATTTTCAATTTTTAACTACAGATACCACAAACCGTGTAAAAGACGCTATTTTAACGACACTCCTCGCCGCCGCAGTGATTGCGTGTTATCTCGTTTATAAGAGGTACCAATGGGCACAGGACGACTTGACCAAAATGTCTAAACATATGGCTGAGCTGTCAAAAGCGGAAGAAACATTGGCCGATCTTCAGGTTAGTAGACAAGTTAATTGGATTTACACGGAAGTTTTTATTGGAAAAAACGAGGAAAAGGTTTACTTGATTTGTCAATATTTTGAATGCTATCCCCCATTCATTATCAAGACATGCGTAAAAAAAGATGAAAAAGTTATCGCAAAGAGTTTGGAAAAATTAGTAATTAGATTTGAAAATTCAGAAAAATTGTTGTCATATTTGTGGCGTTGGACACCGGGGTCAAATTTTGAAGTGATAAACATGTAACGTGAACATAAATTGAATCATAAATCATAGATTAAATCATAGATATGATTTAATTTATGAAACGACAATGTCGTCGTTTGAATCGTGTTAATAATCTGAAACTAACCTATCTTACCGTGGTATTTTTGCACAGAGAGAACTGGAGAAGGCAAAAACCATTCAAGAAAAGAAAGACTCTGTTCCAGAAGGAGGTGCCTCCAATATTCTGGGTGACGATCCAGATGAATTGTCAAAGCTTCGAGAAGAAAACATGGTAAACCTGAAATCCTGATAATGCATATTCATTTTCATTTAACATTTGTAACGCTCGTCGTCAAACTCTATTAGTAACGGTTGGCTGGTAGGGTAAAAATCCACAATTTGTACAAATCCTGGCACCAGTATCGTTTAAGACGTGGTCCAAGTTGGTCAGGAGTCGTAATTTGTAGTAATTGTTCGTTCGAGAATTAATTCTTATCTCATGAGCACTCGCAAAGATTCCCAAGAACTTGAATTGACAGCTACCACGACGTGCTCCGTGGTAGCGACGAACAGTCCTCCGAAAGGAATAATGTCTCCAAGCAGTTGTTGTGAAGAGTTGGAAGACGAAATTCTTGTAATGAATATTTCACTTTGTTTCAAAATTTCTTACTTTGGGTTCGATTTGTGGTGTAAACGTTGAAACGCGTTTGTCGGGAAAGCGGGGACGAAAACCCTTTTTTAGGGTCCATTTTTTACGTGGAATTTTTCTCCCCATAGAAAAAACAGACTTCAAATCCACGGTCTAACTTACATTTGTATTTTTTGTGATAGGTTTTGCGCAGTGAACTGCATCGAGCTGAGGTTGAATTGCAAGACAAGTGTTGGGTCCCACCACCCGCGCTGCAACATTGGTTGCAGTACACGTACGAGTTGGAATTAAAGACATACAACAAGAAGAAAACTGGAGCCGAGAAGCAGCTCAAACAAGCGAAGGAAGCGGTGAGAACGAATAAATCATATATTTTGAAATGGGTTAATTTTTACAGTTATAAAATGTGGATTTACATAGTGTGACAAGTTGAAAAAGAAGAGGTCCAGCCTTATGGGAGCCTTTGTAACGACTCACGGTCGATCGATAGATGACGTAGATAAAGCGATACTAGAAGCTCGGTGAGAGTTTTAGTTGTTAAATTTTGTATTGGCTGAAAATTAAACTTTCCTCAATCTTTAGGACGTCATTGACTGAAATCACGCACGAATTACAAGAACGAATGCATCGCTGGAAGCAGATAGAGCTACTAATTGGTTGTTCCGTAATGAATAATCCGGGAATCCAGTACTTGGAGAGTTTGTTAAAAGTGTATGGGAAACCGCAATATGCTGCTGGTAAATGATATACAATTTGGAAAAAAATAACGCAAACATTTGATGCAGTTTGTGTACATTTGTAAACTCTGTTACATGTAGGACCCGGATCTGTGATAAGCAATAGTCAAGATGATATCGACGATGATGGAGCGAGCTCTATATATTGCCCGTCTGCAGGTAGGCCCAAACTTCGTCTCCCACCTCATCCAAACCATGAATGAGTACACCAACTTCCTGTGTGTTTCCCTTCTTTAACTCGCAACCGAGAGATCATGACGATGGGATATCTCCTGAATCTTGCTGACTGCGTCGTCCCATTGTTAAACATACTACTGTCGTGTTTTCCAAGCTTTTCTTTGGAATGGTCTCCTTCATTTCCTTAGAAGAAAAATCAGACACCGTTGTCATTTTTTGTAACGGTTTAATTTTTACGAATCTCTGAGTGATCACGTACCTTAAGAAAGAGAGAGAGAAAAATTTACGATGGTCGATTTTCAATGTGACGCGATTCATGATGGTCACGCTTTATTTTGTGCGTAACTTTTTAATTTGCCATCGAGTTAGAGTTAGTGCCCGGACGGGAGGAGACCTTGCCAAAGATTTTTGTTTTTATGTAATTTCAACGCAATTTATCAAGTCACACCGCCTTATCCTCCACTCCACTTTTATGTATTCCGGTTGAGCAGCTTTAATTTTGTGTATGCTATTTACTTACTACTATTACTACTACTGTTTCATGTTGTGGTGGTGTCGGTCGTGTGAGAGACAATGTTGGTTGTTATTTTTGTTTTTTGTTGTTATATAATAGTTAAGATGAGATTAACGGGGTGTGAGTGTGAGTACAAAGGAAATGATGTCATTATAGACTAAATATTTTGGTGATACGGTTTTGATAGGTGGCCAAAATTAGGTATTGAATGGAATTTCAACACTGACATTACATTTCGAGCTTTTTTTTCAATCTTCTTATGAATATCAATGAGAAACTATTTAATTTATGACCTTGCCAATGAACCCATAAATTAGAATTCAGCTTATTTAGTTTTTCATTATTCGACTCGCTCACTCAGGAATACAATGAATGGGGCACGTTAACATATAAGTTACCCTTTTTTGATTAAATAATTGATTTGATAATCTTCCTTTAAACCGTAAAGCCATACTGATTTACTAGGATGTAGTTAAGTATTCTCTTACTAACTTAACCATTGTTATACATACCCTGTGTAGACTATTATTTTCAAAAATTGTACTGCATTTTGAACAACGGTATTTATTTTAATTAATGAAAACTCTATTATTTGAACTCGGATTTTTTTCTCTTTTGCTATCACATGCATTGCATGATTTTGACATGAAGTTGACCATGATTATTTAACGTAGTATCGTATTTATTGGGTTGCGGTTGTTTTTTATTGAAAAGTTAGATTGTAATTTCAGAAGTGTAGAATTTACTAATTGTTTGACTAATGGGTGGAGCGTGAGTGTCTAAGTCTAACAATGGAGGTCTCCCAGCGTGTATATGCTCATAGAGTTTGACAAAATCAGTGTCAATCAATCGCAAATTTAATTAACATGCAATTTCCAAATGACGCCAGTTCGATCGTAATCGGTGAACATACGCTTGGAGACCTGAATTGTAAGGTTTGTGTGGTTTTGGTCTTTTCGTATTTGGGGAATTTGAAATATTTTACCTAATTATTGAATTTCGCTTTCTTGTCTATTATTTCCTTCAAAGTTCACAAGCTTGTCGGCTCTTCGACCTACATGATGTTTCCGGGTCATCAAAACTTTTCATATTATCTGTCGGGTTCAACACATGTGTATAGTTTCCACCCCTCATCGTCTCCTCATTCCGATTATACTGCCTGTATGGGAAATTATGGGCCTTGTTTTTGTACCGTGCCCCAAGGGGGTGGAAGTAGCAAGTCTTCGGATGGTAATAGTGTGGGGATGGGGATAGGAATGAATCAAAATGGTGGCGACTTGTTGACCTCAATCACTGAAGAGGATTCAGGTACGGATACATACAGAGCATCCCTATTTTATCCGTGGTTTTGTCATTTGATGACCCTGACGACCAGAGTTTGAGGGTCCTAACTCGTTCATGTCGATTTGGTTTGAAGTGAAAACTTGATTAACGATACCATTGGAAATTGAACGATACAATGGATTGGAATGAGTGCCACTCTGAATCGAGTGAGAAAAAAGTTGTGAAAATTGTGTAATGGATTGTACAATTGATGTAAAATTGCCTTGCTGTCTATCTCCTATTTTGACCTGCAAGAAATGCAAAGCGCGAGAAACTTCTTTCCGCAGCTATGCTTTTTGGGGGGCGTGGCCGGATGGCGCACTTTGCATTTCTTGCGTTTCAGTGCAAGAAAAACGCTACTATGACATCTTTTGAATGGGGCTTGCTTTGCTTCCAACTGTCTTAACACGTTTCGTGGTGATTTATGTTTTAAATTAACGCATAAAAGACGTGGCTTGACGAAATAATTTTGGCTTTACATATCCACAACTACTTACTGACTACCGACTTGTAATGTCATAATTGTAAAATTCTCCTCCAGTGTCCGGACCAACAAGTCACTCTCTGCAGTTGTCCATGGCCCGGTCGAAATCCGCCTCGAGCATGTTGTCCCTGCGGGAAAGGTCTCTGCTGAGTCGGGAGTCGTCCTCCAAGGACTCGTCGAACGGGGAGGACGACAACATCGTCGGCGACCCGTCCGACATCAGCAACGCGCGGCGAGTCACGTTCCGTGCAGATCACAGGTTAGAGACATCCGCCGCTCGTGCAGCCGCTTTTAATTATCCGCTCAGAAAATGTGCCAGCGTGAGTTTCCAGCATTCCGGCATTGAGAAACGGCTCAGAATGATGTCGCATGAACACTGATGTCCTCTTTTGGTTGGCTTCTTCTCATCTTGTTGGTGGTGTGTCCTGGGCATGCATATTTTATTTCGTTTCGTTTCCTAATTACTATTCTGGAACGTGGGTTTTTTTTTTATTTACCTATTTAGTTTAACGTGAAGTAAGCACTAACCTGTCTCTAGTTCGTTCGGGTGTACACAGTATACACAAATTTGTACTTATATTTTTATTTTGTCGCACTTTTACTTATCACTTTTGACCGTATTTGCTACCTTAACGAAGGACTCGATAGTGGTCCAGAATTTAAAAATAAATTTCCTGACCCGAGAAATGATTAAAAATGCGCTGAGTATGTCGACCAGTCATCGAGTCCTACGTTAAGACAACGTGAGTTATGTTCTGTCACCACTGCTGTAAAAAGGGGGGTCTGTTTTTCGTCTTTTTCACCAAACCAGGTGCTGTGATCATGGTCTCTTTAATTACTGGGTTTGCATGTCGTGCATGGTGCAATTTTAAAGCATGCTGCACGTACACAGCTTACACTTTATACAAGACAAATATGATTACTTTTTTAAAAATGGGATTAGAAATTGTATAAAATTTTGGAATGATTTCTTCCCGTGGGGAAAAGGAGTAGGATGAAAGCGTATGCGAATGGGCGAGCCGGGACTGGATCTCTATTTGACTCGATGGACAATGAAGAGGCTCGACGCGTCGTGTCCAAAGCTTTGTCTCAAACGCACAGTCTGGAGAGTATCTCGTCTGCCACGAAAGTACCAGAGGTAGGGATGTGATTATAATGTTAATTAATTCAATTTCTGGTAATTATTCGCCCACCCAACCAACCACCTCAAAACTACTCTCCGCTCCTTATCCTACCCACCCACCCACCACCAATATGTAAATATTATAATATTACGCCAAATGCCACGCATGCTGCATCCTCCTCTCCTCGATTGGATTAGATCATAGCTATTCTGAAAATAAAGAAGAGTATTCTTTCGATTCTTTTGACTTTTACTACTACAAATAGTTATACGCTATGCGCATAAGTTTCTACGATGGAGGTGTCCCAGCATATTCTCCGATTTTGAGCAAATTACTGTCAATCGATCATAAATTTAATTAGTATAAAATTTGCGAAAGCAATGATCTCTCAATGCTCAAGTTTGGAGGAGTTATTTGCATTCGAAGAGGAGAAGATGTGCAGTAAATTTGAAAAGTGTAAAACTTTCGACTTTAGGGCCCTTTTTCACCTCTTGGGATGCGAATATCACTTTTGAAACGTGCCCATTGGGCGATCGTGTCTGTTCCAAATTCCATATTAATCAGATTTGTGATCGATTGACACTAGTTTGCTCAAAATTGGAGAGAATATGTTGGAGGACTCCATTTTTAGTTAGAGGAGAAGGAGAAGTTCTTTCTTGGAGTTTCTTTTAGTAAATACATATTATTTTATTATATACACTTTTGCAAAGTTTTCATCCTCTGAATCAGAAAATTACACTGCTATCATTGCAGTTTTAAAGTACTTGTCCTCTTCTTCCGGTTATTTTGTATTTCCTGATACACCCACTTCTTCCTCAGCGGCCTAAACTTTTACCCACGTAATTACTTACTTACTTACTACAACTACCCGTCAATAATTGTGTGAGATTCACCACAGATAATAAAATACAAGAATAATTATGATACTTTATTTACCCTAAAAGTCTGAGAAATATTGTAGCCTTACTATTAATAAAACAAACAAACACTACATGATTTTACCCTAGTTTTAATTTGATGCTAATAAAATAAATAGTTGAAGATACATAAATATTTTTGGCAAGTTGTTCTTGATTTTCATTTTCATTTCCTTGTTGAATTATTCGGTTTGACTTGATTTGATTTATTGCTGTGTCCGCTTTTACGCTTTGTGCTTGTAATAAATACATAAATAAAAAATCGTAGTTTAGTCAAATTGCCTGTGTTGTTTGTCGGCCAAGAATTGACTGGAGAAATTAGTCATGGAAGTTTGTTTGACGTCGTTGAATAATTTTCATTCGGATTTTTGTGCTTATTTATAAGAGAAGGATCGTTGACGTTTGAAACAGTTGTACAGAAATGTATGTAAAATTACCAAAATAGTTCATGAAATTTGAAACCTTTTTCATATGTTCAGTGTCAACCCTTAACCAGTTTAATTTAATTAATACTTAAAGATTCCACACCCCCTGTAGCGGATAATTCAAATTTGTTGATGGAGTTTTGCATGACAATTTTGCATGCAGTTTTTCACCTTCAGTATTCCTTCCAATCTTCTGAAAATGTTAGGCTTATCTTGAAACCATGAATATCTATGTTAGGTTAGAATAATGCCACAATTTTTAAAACTCAAAAGTCTCAAACTTTGACGATCGAATCTTATTAGTAATGTTGAACCACCTTCCAATGCTATAGTAAAAAAATCCCTGTATGTAAAATGTCGCTTAAATAATCCATGGAAGTGAAGTGTGTGTGGGGGCGTTGTTGGTTATTTGTGTGTCTATGTATCAGCATCATCGGAATACTTTGTTTTCTCCAGGAAGGACCCCTCCAAGACAAGGACAATAATAGCACCACCCAAGAAAGTGGATCCGACTCTGAAAATATACTAAGTTCCGACGGGACGATTATTATTCCGAATGCTGACGCCCAACATGAAGTTCTTCACTCTCCACCTACACCACCACCACCGACGACTGCACAATTCATCAAGAATGATAAACAAAAGACAACCACGCTCGACCTCGCAAACTTCACCACGATCACCGCCATCAACGGGTCTCAACACAAGCTCGGCCCCAACAACAATTCCGGCGGCGTCCCGTTGGCCGCCACTTTTCTCCAGTATTCCCAAAACGGTGGTGGCGGAGGTGGGCGACCCTCCACGAAAGGAAAGGGGTCCAAGTTATGGTCCACCTTTTCCAAACTTGTCCACCCCACGGGGAAAGTAGCAACGGAGGAAAGTGTTAAGAAGAAATATGACAGCAATAAGTTCCTATTCAAGAAGGATAAAGACATTAATGGCGATATTGTCGCCATGAAGTCAGCCTCTTTAGCCAGCACGGTCTCTCTCACGTCGACAAAGCGGAAACGATTCTCGGGCATGTTTTCCTCCCTGCGGAGGCAGAAGGAGGACACGAATCACTTGAATCATCAACAACCCATGGTGGAGACTTGACGGTGATGGTGGATAAAATGTTTATTTCCATTCCGTGGAAAAATTATCTCGTAATGATAGATAACCAATCAGCAAGCTACGTTAATTTATCCTATCTTGAATGTCAGAATGTCAACTGAGAATGGAGGTCTCGCATCTTATGCGATTCGATTTTGGGCAAATTAGTCTCAATTGATCCCAAATTTAATTAGTATGAAATTTGTAAACGACACGAACTCCCAACGGCCACGTTTGGCGGATATATTTTCATCTGAAGAGGAGAAAATGCATAGTAAATCTAGAAAGTGTAAAATTTGTCAAATTTATGGCGTGTTTCTCCTCCTAGTATGCAAATATCTCTGCTAAACCTTTTCGCATTGGGAGGTTGTGTCTGTTGCAAATTTTATATTACTTAAATTCGTGATCTATTGACACTAATTTGCTCAAAATCAGAGAACATACGCTGGAAGACCTCCATTCTGAGACGCATTCACAGCAAAGGTCAAGCAGGTCACTATTAAGATTATAGATGCCACAGCATCGCACCACCGCCACGATCCTATGCATGCATACACATTTTAATTTCATGACTATATTGAATTGCATAACATATTAGTTATTATTATATTTACCTCAGAAAGACTTATATCTCGATCGATCTGCATGAAACGCCGTGTATTATTATTCCATTTTATTTTATTTTAATTAATTTAATTCAAGAAACTCGCAATCTCAATCTCAGCAACAATGGTACTATTAATAATTATCATCTCAATTTTAATATCATGGACTGGACTGGTTTTCTACGGTTTTATGCATTAATTTATTTAATTTCTCACGTATGTATTTAGTCAGATCATAATTAAGGTCACCTGCTAAACTTATATGCAATTAATGAAGACATCAAATCTCGTAAAGTTAGAAGTGCAAGTAGAATGTAGAATTTCATTAATTTAACTACAGTACATTAGATCTGGAAATCACTTATCTGGCCGAACATGTATTAACCCGTGAAAATGAAGGAAGAAGAACAATAACAAGGATCAGACATTCATAATAATAAATTCATATAATAATTCTCTGGCAGGTTCAGATTAGGAATATTTAGAAAAGTAGAACTACATAAATGAGTAAAAAATGATTGTAGGATAATAAAGTTAGTCTAAAAAAAAGTGAAAATCAAGAACTGATAATAACACGAAAAATACTTGGAAAACTTATCATCATCACTACGACTTTAGTCAATCTCTGTCTGATGGATGGACTGACATAATTAGTGTACTTTGTCATGACATGACATGAATAACTACTACTGTTTAATTAAATATTGTGTCCAGTAAAGCTATGCATAACTAAATAATTAGTATTATGATTCCGACTCATTGTTTGTGGCCTATATATCGATATCTAAAAGTGCAGGAAGGACTCAATAATGAATAATGCCTGAATTTTAATTAATCGTGAATTGTACTGTGTATGTACTCGATTTTTAAAGGATTCTCTGATTGATACTTGGTAAAAGTTTGTACCGTGTAAGAAGTGTGCGTACTTATTATTTTATCATTTTTAAAAGTGTCCCTCATTAATTATGTCGAAATTGTTTATTTTGATTGAGTAAAACAAGACTCGTTTAAAATTCAATTTAAAACTATTTTATAGAAAAACTGTTTAATAACTTTAATTAAGAACGGTTAATTAACAATTTAATAAAAATTCTGCAAATTAAGAGGAATGTATGTGTACAAAATTATTTTACACGTTTGTCACCTCACAGGCGTACATGATATGTATTGCATGTGATAATTTGTTACCGATTTGGCATAATGTTCAGAAATGTGTGTCACCCTCTGAATTTAAATTGTTAATTTTATGTACACTGTAAAAAGTATGGTCTGCCAGGTAAACGTATTCTTCTTATCACCTCCATTCGTCCATGTACCTGACCTTCTGCTAAATCCTGATATCTGTTTTTCACATGCGTACCGTAAGGACGCGTGGCATCATTCGTATCACAATTGTCATAAACTATGCAAATGTCCAAGGCCCCATGCGCTTTAAAGAACCGTGAAGAGTCCTATAAAATTGCATTACTTGGTTGGAGTGAATGTGAGATCCCTGAATTGCAAGCCACTCTGAAATTCATTTCCTGCAAATTCACTTCCAGTTCGGGACACTACTTTTTAAAATGTCTTCATATTTCGGAAATTTATTGATCATTTCGGTTCGTAAATTACAATTTGTAACATAAATTGCATTAATCCTAAATCACAATTTAACCAGGATCAATTAATTCTTAATCCCGAGTTCAAAACCATTGTAAATTAATCCTTAATCGTTAATCCCTACGAAGTTGAATACTTAATTACTCCCCGATTAATCTAATCCCGGATTAATATTAATCCTTAACCCTAGAAAAAAAATCCAATAATCAAGAAATTATTGACATTAGGTAATCGTAACGTTGCTAACGTTTGAAACCAATTCTGCCACCGTCTTTGGCGTCGGTTGGGTGAAAAGGAGTGAAAATTCGCCCCTTCTTCCATCCACGTCTGACGCTTTGGGTTCCAATTCTGCCGAAGTCCCCCCAGTTGCCACCGCTCCAGCCGAGGTGGAAGCAATAATTCCCCCACCATCGGATGCCGAAGGATTGCCAAACCACCCCGGAACAGGTCACGATGACACTTCGGAAGAATTTTCGTCATCCTCATCGGAAGATGACGACGACGATTATTCATCATCAGAAGAAGATGACGAGCAGCGAATCAGACAGTGGGTAATCTAGATCGATTGTTTAGACAATTTGGAATATTTTCGATATATAATTTACGTTTGTATTTATTTATTTATTTTGTTATCAATTTCGCAATAAATTATTTCATCCAAGACATAGCTTCATGCGTGCAGTGTTTCGTTTCTTACACTGCAAAGCAAGCAACGCAAGAAATGCGAGGTAGAAGAAATTGTAAGAAATATGCGCCCTATGAACTATTCACGACGGGCGTAGTTTCTTGCGCCTTGCATTTCATGCAGATGAAAATACCTACAAAAAAACACTTTCTTGCCGTCATTTCTTGCACCCGAAACACTGCATACGTTACTACGAGTGGTGCAAAGTCTCACATTTTTACAGGAGAGTAAAATGTTATAAAATCAGAAGGAAATGTTACCAAAACACGCAAAATTTGGTCCTTTCATACATATTTATTGTACAATCCATCCATACAGCACATATCCTATCAACACCGGATATAACATATTCCTACTAATCCACACCCCCTTCTTCTCTGCATGCATGCACATCTCATCATCGAGCCAATAGCCAACTGAAAATGACTCTCATCACAAGGTTTGAAGTGCATTATTAAAGTAATCCAATCCAAGCCTAAAAAAGATTGAGTTGGCCTCTTGACACAGTCCGAAACCGGAAAGACGAGTCGACTTGGTGAGTAAATCAGCTATATGCTAACTATTAGATAGACGTAGATAAGCATGTGCTGTGCAGTTTGCATTAAGAAAAATTGTGTGCAAGGAAGAATCCGCTGCTGATAGAAACTGATAAATGATGTTGATGCTGCATTTGCCAAAAAAGAGTAAAACCACTGCCACTTCGAATGCCAGGAATCAGTCCAACTTTTGGCATGCAGTAAGTAAGTGGTTGGTCGCATAAAAAGTGCATCTTAATTCTTCTTCTCCTTCACTTTCCTTCCTTTTTTAAGTAAGCGAAACCATATTGATTGATATCCAAAATCCATAAAAACGACAACAATTCGGTCTCACAATTCAGCTGAGACGGGTTCAAATTCCATCGCGGAAAGTAAGTCGACCGGTTGTCAGTTGTTGTTGTCGGGTGGAAATATTGACATTTTGTGTCCAGTCAACTTTTTAATTAACGACACGTGCTTAGGAAACATTATCCTCACTGAAAATGGGAACTATATGAGTAACTTATTAATTAACGGTTAAACAAAAGTGTCAACTTAAATTTGTCTGTGATTTGGATCATGGGTGAAAAAATCTAGTCATTCGAATTATTAAAAACGGTACAAATTTAGTGTCAACAAGAATTAAGCAAGTTGTAACATTGACGTTAAGTCGAGATCAACGTAAAAAGGTCAACAGAACAAAGAAGGTAAGTAAATTTTAGACAGATTTGCTACTCTTTTTCAGGTCAAATTCTACCACCGAATTATCCAGATAAGGATTGAATTCAAATTCAAAGATTCACATTGTCTAAATTCTGCTGACCTTCATTACTTAAAACGACAACAAATTTTACTCTCATTTTTGCGCCTCTAATCCAATCATCCTGAAAATGGGGCTGGTTTTGCGATCTCTTCATCCTTTGCCAAGTTTAAATAAATTAAAAACACGACGACCACGACGACGACGGAAAGTGGTCAGGTCAGATTCTGTTTCTTTGAGATGCACGGTTTGATCATCCTCTTTTTACTTTGGTCATCCGTCTAAGCGGAAAACTGGCTTTTACTGCTTTCTTGGCAAGAAGAAGATCACAAAACCCAGCCAGACCAACATTTTACTCTCGATGACATTGTTCTCATTCTTTTCTTGATCATCAATTTGGAGCACGTCGAAAAGTTAGATAAATAAATGCCGGTGGTGCTGGCTGGGTGTATCTTTTACTTTTTAGCGTAGTGTTGTGTAGACACTTATTATTTTCACAAATTTATTTAATCCAACATTAAAAGTTGAAATAAATCATGTATCCCATATGATGCATGACGATGACGATACGACAATTAGAAGACCACCCAACCAACCAACAAATGACGACAATTAGAAGAGACATCATCCACTTATTGAGCATCAATGCGAGAAATGGAAAATGGCAAATAATAATTCGCATATTCACATTATTCTTTTTATTTATCTTGTATTAAAGAAGAAGGAAAATTAAATCCTAAAGCTCATCTCATCAAGGAGAGGATTTCATTATGACCACTGACCATGCATGATGAATTGATGAAACCTGTGATACGATATATTTATGCAGATGGTTATTGGTGGGTGTACGCCAGTGTTTCGTTTCTTGCGGGTTTGCTACATTTCTTGCAAGAAATGCGAAGTGTAAAAAAGTGCAAAAAAGCGCAAGAAATATGCGCCAGATAACCAAGCGCCGTATGAACTATGCGCGGCTGGGCGTAGTTTCTTGCGCCTTGCATTTCTTGCAGGTCAAAGTAGCTGCAAGAAAGCACTTTCATGCCGTTATTTCTTCCAAGTGGTTAGTTGCACCCGAAACACTGGTATACGCGTTTTTAAGCTAAAAAATCCTCTTTTTTTTGTGCAAAAAATTGACTTGATACTGTCTGCCCTACTTGGTCGGGTACAGCAAATTTTACAATATTTTCATAAATTTATACATACACACACCACTTTTCCGAATGAACACTGAGGCCAATTCATTGTACTTTTTCTGCATGCCGTGCACCGATTCATTTTCATAATTCGTACTTATTACAATTAACAATGGAAGTAATTGAATGTACATACACAGAATGGAACTTTCATATTAATTCACGTATGTTGTATCAATAATGAATGTCTGTATTAGAATGTGGAATAATTTGCATTGTTGTTGCCCATTTCGGGTAAGTTTGAAATGAATTGCATTTTTTTAACTAAAAAAAGTTTTGTAGTGTCATTTTATTGTTGGTTGCAAGAGAAATGTAGGTAAAATATGGCAAACAAATGTTGGTGGAAATTTGCAAAACTGCATTTCACTTTGGTCATCGTTCAACTAATGACTGTTAGTCCAGTTCGATGCATATTTGCATTGTGTAAAAAGCATGATCTTTACCTATTGACTTGCACTTTATCACCTCCAATTATTTGCACAGCACAAAAAAATAATCATAAAGGATGCGTACAAGTCGGAGTACAGAGACTTGTTACCGATTCTGATTTCAATCCAACTTTTATGATGTGCATGTATTGTAACTGGGAGACCTCCATTATGAGTAATGACAAATTCGATAATTCATCATTTCTTATTATGGGCGAGGTGATAAAGTACATATTTTACATCGCAAGAATTATTTGCTTACACACCGCCACCACGCACTGACAACTAGTTACAAGTGCGTGTAAAATTTATTAGGCACACCATTTACTGCAGATTACACGGTCTCATTCATAGTTAATATTGTTACACGCACAATTAATTGATGTCAACTTTGCTCCCATTCTTATAATAACGAACCACCACACCTTTATGTCCGTGATTTAATGGCAACATAACTAATTTTTCCTTCTGCACATTTATTTATGTCTGCAACTTTTTCCAGTGTAAAGTAAATTGGGTCGTGTCAATATGTAATAAAATAATGGTGAAGTATGTATTTATTGTAGTGCAGAGATTCGCTTTACTAGCGAAAAAGCAAGAACTGCGATAAATATTTGTTGTTGGATTGGTGATTACTTAAATTTTGTGTTTATATAATAACCATTGGGCCATTAGGTTGTTTTCTAGACGATAAGATAAAAATTGTCATCGTCGCAGTACATCGATTCGATTGAAAGTTATATAAGCTCATTTCATACTCGTAACATTCGCATTTCGTTGGTGAGAGAAGGGAATAGGAATTCGTTTGAATTGATTTTTGATATCAATCATCGATTTAATTTAGCAGTAGGAGAGGCATCAATTTCTGCGCGACTTTTTCCCTTCTGACTAATTTACAAATCAGGTAATATTAAATACAGTAATAAAAGCACTTGTAACTACATAGTTTCGAGATACAAGTTTGTGAATTGTCGTACAGTCATAAAAATGGATTAATTACAAATCACCCAAATTATACCTTTTCGTTCGTTTTAATGATGAGTAAGTTGCTCATTTTTTCATAATTTTATTGCATACAGTGGTCGCGGAAGTTGTGGGGACATTAACATTGTAGGATATGGAAGGGAGGGGTTTATATAACATGGAAAAATGATGGGGGCATAGAATGACCGTGGGGACATTGTCCCTCTGTCCCCCGCTTCCGCCTCCAATGAATGTAACCTTGCTCTGTGTGGACTAGACCTACTAGATTTTGTTGGTAATTGATTTTTTTTGTGGGGAAATTCCCCTAGGAAAATCTCTCTCAAAAAATGCACCCTCCTCTTTTTAGCTAAACTTTTAGTAAAAAGTGTTTCTTGCCCAAGCAAACTAATTACGAGTGGGGAGCACTTTACCAACGAAACCTTAAGTAGGAAAGACTTCCGCTTTCTATATTGCACATTAAGGCGTCAAACTCGACCTGCCTTACACGGAGACTTTAAATACTTATTGTTTACAAATTGAGCTGTTAATGAAGTGAGCGAGCGAGTGAGTACTCTCCCATCACAACAGATTTATTTATACATTTTTTGCACAAATTATTGTCTTGTCTGAACTGATTGAGACCATAATTTTTCTGACATTCGCGCTTTCAATGAAAAATTAGACTCCAACTGACTGACTAAAAATTCTGTAACAAGTAGATCAGAGAAATCGGCAAGGATTTTAATTTTGATTTCAATTTGTCATATTTTTTTTACTTTCTTGCTTGCACAATTAGACTGCAGTCGCAAAGTTCACTATTTTAAGAGCAATAAAAAGGCGAGGACGACACTTTTACAATTTTCGTAAACAGTATGTCGTCGTAAAACGGTTGGAATTAGGGGCTTTTCCAACGTCTGTTTTTATGTCTTGTTTTACTGTATGTACTTGTGTGTCAAACCAAGAAACTGGTCATTATTAAATTCTTCCGATCTATAATGTCGTGACATCCCCAATTATTATTGTCATTACAATGTTACATACGCGAGTTACTTTAACTGAGGAGATCTTTGATCTCAAATTTCCCTTTCACAATGACATTCTTTCTTCTTACCACTTGAGGATGGGATGATGCTTTCGTGTTGTTTTTCTATCGCGAATTGCACGCTAAACTAACTAAAACTAAACTAAAGTAACTCCTACATAAGCTAAAAACTAGCCTGCCTACCTAGGGAGCGTCCATAAATCACGTGATCGATTTTTGGACAATTTTGACCCCCTCCCCCCCCTTGGTGACCGGTGGTGATAATTTCGCTACCCCCCCCCCCCACCGGTCACGTGACAGGAGATGATGCTCAAATTAAATCATGTTGTCCGGAATAACAATATTTTTTAAATCATAATCAAATTAGAGCTACATTATACACATGTGTAAATAACTATTTAATACGCCAGTCGGACATAAGAATTTAAGTCGAAGCAAGTTTCTAAATATGCAAAATGAAAATCAAATTTATATAACTCTTGCGTGTGGTATTGCCAAGAGGGTTTATATATAACTCTCATGACATTTATTGGCATATACAAAAGTTTAAAAAAAACTTTACTCATGACACGTGACACCTGACCATCTACCCCCCCCCCCCCCGTGATAATTGGTGACAAATTTCAGACCCCCTCCCCCCCTCTAATCGATCACGTGATTTATGGACGCTCCCCTACCACGCTGCATTGTTGCCTTGTTTTGTTAGTCTACTTGCACTTCCTCTATGTAGGATAAATTGTCAATGCAAACTGTCAATTGTATCGATTTATTGAGACCATTCTTCTTCCCAAGTAATTCGATTTAAACGAGGCGTTATTGTTATTATGCTTCTGTGCATTTAAATAAAAGTTAAGTTAGTTAGTCCTTCTTTTTTCTCGTCTTGCTGCATAGCTGGGAAGGAAAGTGCATCTTGGATGAATGTGTCATGTCATTGTTGTTGGTGACACAGTGCGATTAGGCGAAAAAGATGGCGAGATTGAAAAGAGACGACGGTACGGGTGCAAGCAAATCATGACTGATTGAGTGACGCCTGCCTGTGACGATTGTGATCAGGTCACTGTTACATTTTGTGTAGTTGTTACTCACGTTACATTTCTGGAACAAAGGGTGCGTGACGTGATATTATTTTGCTAAGTATTATTTTTATTGGGGTGTCTCGTTCTACATTAAATAGTTAAAATACTCATTCATTCAGATGTAACAATCAATCTCCTTGTCGTTTTCGATGGGAATGAAGTGTTGTTATTGCATATTTTGTTTGGTGTGGTCGGTCGGGCATATTGATTCTACTTGGCAGATCTGATCTGAAGATTTATTGCATAAACACGAACGATTGTTAATTCGACTTATGTATGCAAATTGATTGGTGTTATTAATGGTACCGTTTCAATTTGCGAATGAGATTTAAATATATTTCTGCTGTGAGATAACTCGTTCTTTCTTTTTGTCGTAATAAAGAAGGCTGTTAATAGAGTTGGTCTTTCACGAGGACACCTTTACTGCACCACTGCATGTATCCCACTATTCCCACTCTATTTATTTATGTATGTTTGGATGGGGTCATGTTGCATTTTTACTTTCATGAAGTCATGCACACTTTCTAACGTCCAAATTGAGGAGGATGAGTCTGAGAAGAAAATATCAGGACAAAGAAGAAGCAATACTATTATTTGGTATGAAGGGAAGAAAAGTTGAATGAGAAAATAGAACGGTTCCTTTAATGATTAAATGAAACCTAAATAACTTTCTTGACTTAGCAAGTATTGGACGTGTTGTACATAAAAAAATTGTTGCATAATATATGTTCGGACCAGAGGTCGACGGTGGCGGCGGCGAATTTTTTGCGATTTTGCGACAGCGTCCCAATGTCGAAGGAATAAGAAATAGAATTTATCATGCGGCTAAATTTCTAACATTTATGTAAATTTGTGAGTTCTATTTTTTTGCAGCGAATCTTTGAAGTGGTGTTCGAATCAAGTGTCAATTGCCTTATCATCCCTGATAATTCCGATAATGGAAGGGAAAACCGTCCTCCGATTATGGAGCGCTGCTCTCCTCGTGATCCTGCCCTTGATGACGAAATCTTTGGAAAACGGTCTCGCCAGAACGCCTCCCATGGGGTGGTTGGCGTGGGAAAGGTTTCGCTGTAATACGGACTGCGTAAACGATCCAGACAATTGTATAAGGTAATTTACACATATCTCACTTAATTTTCTGTTAGTAGTTGAATTCTGAAAGAAGCAAAGATTTCAAGAAAATAAATAAGTGTTTCAAGGTTTATTAGTGGCAATAAGAAAGACGTACGAATATTTAAAACAGATCCACATACATATTCGTCCATAGGCTGGCGCATTACCTGTTGTGTGCACGCATTTCAATTCAATTTCACAATATATAGAATAATAATTTACTTCGTGGGTTGAGGTGTCAAGTCAAGAGCGTGGTCTGATGCGTAGCAAATAACTAACCCATTTCCACAGGGGACAAGACACACAGATTTAAATATCTGTAAAAAAAGCCTCTCGGGCTTTGTTCATCCGTTACATATGCACATACGATCTTGACTTATCTCGTAAATATATTTAATGTGCACGATGATGCGATGCCGACCTTATTTAAATTCTTTTTGTTCGAATTGATGATGACATTTTGAATTGTTTAGAAACCAAAGTAAATAACAAATTGCTTAATTTTTAGTGAGCGGCTATTCATGCAAATGTCAGACCTGCTCGTAAGTGAAGGGTACGCCGCTGTGGGGTATGAATACGTAAGTGTTATAATTTATGACTTTGTCTTATTCCCTTTCAAAAAGTGAGTTGGTGTGTGACTTCAACTGTGCGTGACGACTGTTTTGTTTGACGACGTGATGTTAATTAAATAATTGACTTAATTATAGATTAATGTGGATGATTGCTACCTCGCGAAAACGAGAGATGCACAGGGACGCCTGCAGCCAGATCCGGAACGATTTCCGAGTGGAATGAGGGCACTGTCAAATTATGTAAGATTTGATTTCAATGATTCAGAAGTTAAGATTGAATGGGTGGGGTTGGAGGATTTATTAACTTTCGACCTATTGCAGGTTCATGCGAAAGGGCTGAAATTTGGGATTTATGAGGTGAGTTACAAAATTGCTTGCTTGAATGAATTGAATAATATGTGTAATTTTGTGTAGGATTATGGAAATTATACTTGTGCCGGATATCCTGGAATTTTGGGCCATTTGGAAGCCGATGCGAACACTTTTGCTGATTGGGCAGTCGGTAAGAATAAAGATTAATTGGATTGCATGGAAGTTTTAGGAAAAACGAGGAAAAAGATTACTTTACTTGCCAATATTTGCGATCAATTCATTATCAAGATAATGAATTACAGATAGCATGTCTTGATATGCATAATACTGGGGTCAAATTTTGAAGTCATAAAAATATAAAGCCCAACTTGATGGACAGAGTTAAAGAATGAATGTGGAGATTTTATAAATGTTATTATTTATTAAAAACTGTAATCTGAATTTTGTTAATTCTTCTAGACTACGTAAAATTGGATGGGTGTTACTCTCATCCAGTGGACATGGATCGAGGTACTCGTTAAAAGTTTTTAGAATTATGTGGATCATTAGTATTAAAGTTTGCGTGTTCTAGGGTATCCTGAATTTGGGTATTATTTAAATCAAACCGGAAGACCAATGATGTATTCCTGTTCGTGGCCAGTGTATCAAATTTACAGTGGAATAGAGGTATGTATGACTTTGATACACATGTAAAAAAAGAATAAATATATACGACGAATCGGTAGTACAGCGTTAATATTCTTTTCAGCCAAACTTCACCGCTATTAAAGGTGCTTGCAATTTATGGCGTAATTTCGACGATATTCAGGACTCTTGGCAAAGTATTCAAACGATTATCGATTATTATGGCGAAAACCAAGATGCCATCGTCCCCAATGCTGGTCCTGGGCATTGGAATGATCCAGATATGGTACTATATATACATATGCATATATTTGAAGCCAGAAATAAATGTATGTGGCACCAATATTGTCTTAATTTCCATCTTGTTCCCTCTTCTAGTTAATCGTTGGAAACTTTGGGCTCAGTTTTGAACAAAGTAAATCGCAATTCGCACTTTGGGCAATTTGGGCTTCACCCCTCCTCATGTCCGTTGATCTTCGAACGATTAAACCAGACTACAAAGCAATTCTTCAAAATCGTAAAATTATCGCGGTCAATCAAGACATTTTGGGCATTCAGGGCAGGAGAATTTACAAAGTACAATGAAACTTAAGAAGGAATCCTTCATTTCAGAAAGCTAACTTACTTTTGTTTTTAGGATCGCGGAATTGAAATTTGGGCCCGTCCCATCACTCCCGTCGTCCGAGCCGATTTTTCATACGCGATCGTATTCCTTAACAGACGAACGGACGGAACGCCTTCCGAAGTTTCTGTGATCAATAGAGAGCTCGGTCTCACTCATGAAGCCGGTTACAGGGTGGAAGATCTCTATACGAATAAAGACTATGGCATTCTTTCCCCCGATGACAAGATCACTGTCGATGTTAACCCATCAGGTAAATTTACACACATTTACAAATACTCATAGCGTGGATTCGACGTTTGCAAAAGTGTATATCGATCTTGTGTCTTTCTAGGCTGTGTCATGCTTCGATTTACGGTAGCTTCTGCCTTCCAAAAGCAGCTCATCCCCTTTGGTCATGCTTCCACACTGAATCAGGACAAACGCGCACTACCTCAGAGACTTCAGTGGTTATCGCGATTTCCATCTTTGGCCAGGTCGTTGGAAGTGGGCGAAAAGGACAACTAACAATTATTTAATTAGTTAAACAATTATTTTGAGGCATATCTTAATAAGGGTTCTTCTCTCTGTATACATATAAATTTTTTATCGTTTGTTGATTAAGAATTGATAAGAAGGTTCAAATGCTTCCCTAAATTCATCTGCGTTTTGCCAAGCCATCTGCACATTTTGTCGTCCTTATTAAATTCTTGTTGTTGCTCGTGATACAAAATAGATGATGTTTTTTGTCTTGTACTTTTTCTTGTGTGAAACAAGGCAGCAAAAAAGTGTCCTTGTAGCAAAACTTTAAATGGGTTAAGTAGATCAGTCAATTTTCCACCGCTTGAGTCGTCGTCTAATTTGCTTACAAACTGTAATTATTTCATTTTAGACGTTTTTATAATGTAAATAGTGCTACATAGATATACATATTTTGAAATGGTGTGATTTTATCTTGAAGGGTTTTTAGATGTTGAATGTTCCTATTTTTATTTATTATATTTTACATATGAAAAAATATAAAGGGGGAAATTTCTTAAGGTTTTATTATCTTTCCATCGACGGCAGGTATTCATGCATGTTGATTTTTAATTGTGTTGATGACTTTGAGCGCGTGAAATTCAATAAATTTTTCGACACCAGAGTTCTTGTTTTCGTGTCAACTTTATTTTAAATCATATATCATTTGTGGATAACGTACAATAATGAATGATAGCATAACAATAGTAAGAAAAATACGGAAAGTGACAATGAATTAACGTTGTTAAAAGTTATTACGACTCTTCGTCTTTCTTCGTCGTCTTTGGGTGCATTGCTTTATGCGACTTTTTCTTTTTATTCTTTTTGGACGCCTTGTGCACAGCATTTACCAACTGTTTAGAATTGGTGGACCGTGGATTAACGTTTATTCTGCCATCGACAAATTTGTTATTGGAGGAGCGGGATGTAGAAGGCTGTTGGTCGTCGGCATCGTCGTCATCATCAACGTCCATCCTGTTTGCGACGGGTTTTTGCATCTTTCTTCCTTTGAATCGTTCCGAAACTAAATAATGAATAACATGGTTAAATTTATGAAAGGAAATTTTCTGTAGACTTCAATTTTGTTTAAGAAATTTTATTACCTGTATTATTCTCTCTGGAATCCCATACATATAAATGATTATCTTTTTTGGATCCACCCCCACAAAATACGTAGGGTACATCAGGACATGCAGAAAGGGCGTAAATTTGACCAATTGCCATGTTCTTCTGAGCCACGAAAGTTGGAGTTCCGCCTTGAAGATCCCAAACTTTTACGGATTCATCCATCGAAGCAGTCATGAGCATGTCCCTGCAGGATGAAAAACATTACATTAAATACTATTAATTATTAACGCATTAACAATTGAGGTTTCCTGGCGTATGCTCTCAGGTTTTGACCAAACTAGTGTCAATTGATGACAAATTCAATTAATATGAAATTTGCACAAAACATGACCTCTCAATGCGCATGTTTCGAAGAGATATTTCATCTGAAGAGGAGAAAACGAGCCCAAACGTTGACAAATTTTACACTTTCAAAATCTACTGCGCGTTTTCCTCTCTTCAGATGCAAATATATCTGACGTGACGTGACGTGAAGATTGGGAGATCGTGCAGTTTGCAAATTTCCAATATCAATTAAATTTGCCATCAACTGACACTAGTTTCCTCAAAATCGGAGATCATACGCTGGGAGACTTCCATTTTAAGTCCAACGCACTTGTACTGACTGCTCATACAGATTCCGGTAGCCTCCTTGTCGTGAGCTTTCAATGTCCAGACGGGCTTCGTATTTCGAGTATCGACATAATACACCATTCCACTATCGGTTGTAGCCTTTAGCAGGAACAGGATAGTTAATGGGGTTTAATTTTAGATAACAAATTTAAAGAAGACAATTAAACGTTTCTTACAAAGTAGTAAGAAGGGTCAAAATTATTCCAAAGAACACGTTCAATTTCACCCTCAAAGCCCCATGTCTTGAAATGTTTAGGATTTCGAGTATCGTACAGCCGAACTTTTCTAATAAAGGATATAAAGTTACACTAACATTTTTTCGAATGTCGTTTTTAATGTGTGTGTGCCGCCGTACCCATCACAGCAACCCGTCAAAAGCGACTGAACCTCGGAAGGATGCCACTCCACTGATTGTACTTTCTCCTCGAATGAGTCAATTCTTGTGAGGCCTTGGGTTTTTTCCATGTCCCAAATTATTACCGTTTTATCGGCTGATCCACTGGCCAAAACAGCTCTAGAGCAAATGGTAAAATTAAAATTATGAAAATGTGAGTTATATTAACATTATGTATTGAATATCCAATTAAAAACCATATTCAACCAGACAAACCTGTTATCTCTATGCCACGACAAATCCAAAACGGCATCATTATGACGCATCGTCTTCTTTTTACGCGTCCCCAATTTAAATGCAGGTTCCAAACTGCCACTAATGTTCAAGTCCCAAACCCCAATTTCCGGCGTGACACACCCAACGGCTGCATAATTTCCTGGCTGGTCCATTTTCTTGGCGTTGAAGTTCATCCATTCAATGCAGATTGGGTAGCTGGGGAGGAACATGTCATTCAAGATGAAAAGTTCTCCCTTCGCATTGTTGAACACTAAGGAAAAAAACATAATCATTAGTAGTTTTAACATTACTAGTCTTGGTATGCAACCAACATAGTCGCGCCAGTAGGTAGCGAGTTAGTTTTGTTTTGTTCATCTAGTTAAATTTATAATTTGACGTCGTTGACGGTAGTAGTAATGGCTTAAATAGGATGTAAGCTCACGAAAATAGGCTAGTGTGCTATGCTAAATTCATTGTTTGTGCATTCCCTAGTACTAGTAAATGAGGATAATAAAGGCTATTATTATTATTATTATTATTATTATAGTAATGTACGACTCGATGACTTCTAAAAGAATTAATAGAATTCAGATTCCAGTTTTTAATCTAGGACTCGATGACTTATCACCAAAATCAACACATTTTTAATTATTTCTCTGCTCTGGGAATTTGCGTTTTAATTCTGAACGACAAATTTGTATTAAGTTGATTAATGGAATAGCGGTTAGTTTTTTTTAGCCAGTTTCGATGAGTTCCAGTTTTTCTGAAGGCTTCTTAAACTTCCGATCTCCTCCTTCGAAAACTGTCAAAATCTGCTGGAGTGTATATCTTTAAAACATTAGCAACAACGACTTGATCTACAAATTTCTAGCCCAGAACTTGTAAGTAAATCCCAAGAGCAGAGAAATGATTAAAAAATTGCTGATTTTGACGATGGTCATCGACTCCTACGTTGATAACTTTTAAAACAATTTTAACCAAAAAGCAGTGCCTTCGCCTCACCATAAACTTCTAACATGCACACATCTCCATCAACATGTCCACACAGGATGAGGTTATCATCATCTTTGACGACAAATTCATCCGGTTCATCGTCCGTATCTGGAGAATCGTCATCTTCATTGTTGAGCATGGAATTCATATCAATGGTGATCCCGGGTGGTCCTACGACTTCATCGTCATAATCATCCATGTCGTAATAGTCGTCGACGTCCTTATTTTCTGCATCACTTCCGCTGTCTTCCTCCTTGTCACCACCAGAACCAGGTCGACCCTTAAACTCTGCCCTAAAAACAGCAATTTTACAATTAAACAAACCTTGTCGGCTAAACAATTTGTTCTGCATTATTAAGTCAAATAAACCTGAATTTCACTCACTCTCTCAGTTTCATCTCTTTCATAATTTCCTGTAACTCTTCTTTTGTCGGGTTGACCTGAAATAAATTATGTCGAAATTCTAAGCATATTGAAATAAAGGATAATAAATAAAGGATTTAGTTAAAGTTAAAGCTTATTTCTCACCTTCTGCACCTTGGCGTGACCGATACCTTGCCTGACCCAGGTGAGGCAGGGGATAAAGCTCACTTTCTGCTGAGGGGCCTCCTCCATCTTGGGTTGGTCGCAAATATTATTTCCGGCCTATCTCGACTTATCGAAACTGACTTAATTAATTGACTTCAGTAGCAGAATCGAGTTCTTCAGCAGCACGTGCTTTTCGAGGAATTATTATGATTTGGATCTCAAACCAACCGGGTTCTCACATATCTCATTTCATCCTCGTCGTTCAGTCGCATGAAAACTTCTTTGTTTTACTGTTTAGCTTACGGATGAAGCTTTTTGTATACATTATTTCATGCTTTTCTAAAAATAAAGTAGTTTGATAGCATTGGCAGGTATATATAAAAAGTTAATTTCTTCATAAAACCTGTATTTTCGTATGACTGCTGTATTCTCCCTTTTTATGGGTGTAACAACCTTGGAAATCTGGAAAGAACGGAGATAAAAATGCTGTATTAAATTGTGTACAAAATATTTTGGTCATCCCTGGTGGAGCCGTCATTCCCATCTTTCAAAATTTCCGTGGGGACATTGTTCTTATGCCCCACACTTCCGCGTCCTCTGCGTGGTGTGATGCTTATGCTTCCTGCATGTTGGCGACGATAATTGATAATCGGCTATAATTTTTTAACATAACTTCCCACGATAATATTTTTGTTATTTTTTCTTCTAACATTAAAACTTGCCAGCCACTGGAAATAAGATGCAATTTCTTAACAATAAATAATTTCCAGCATGTGACACAATTTTTATTAACATAACAAGAGACCACTTTTTTGTAAACCATCAGTATAATTGTAATATAAATATTATCAAGTCAAGTCAAGTAATCCTTTATTAACATGTCAACAAATATCAGTTAATATAAACTGGTTTCCAATTTATATTATAATCTCCAATTTGTATTATAATTAATATATCACATTTGCTATACTAACACAACCTCAAATAATTGTACTACAAGCTTTTAGTAGGAATTACTAATCTTTAATTAAGAACTCCAGATATTTAATTTGGAATTGGTTACTTAATAATGTTTGATTAATTAATCCTTTAACTATCTACCAATAGATAATTAACAAATGTCAAAAAAAAGTTGACTAGTTTCTGAAATAGTTTAAACTTCTTCTGGAACGGACGACGGCTGGATCAGGGCTGTTCAGTTACGGCGACCAAGACCTGCCACAAATCAAGTTTCAGCTCCGGCAAGGTCATGGCGGGGAGGAGCTCGCGCACCAAGAGGCGGTGGAAAGACTTTACTCTACCCTCGTCGCCAGCAAGGCTGCTGGTTAGTCGCGTGAGATGACCCTTCATCTCTGCCACATACTTTGGAATTTCGTCAGCTTCGCGATCCCGAGCTAAGAATTAGAGAAATGTATATTTATAATGGGGACGCAAACCATTTTCAATCCAGATTATTGATTTTTTTAGCCGCTCAGATTGAGAGACCAACCTTATAGAAACAACATTTAAGGCGACATTGTACAAAATTCAGAGCATTACGGGTGCGCTGCAAGGTCGTGAAAACGCGTGGTTTTCTGTGCCTTGCCGCAGCAGCTCAGACTTTTCGTGTATTGATTCCCCGTGAAAACTGAGCATTTTGAGGACTTTGCGACGCCCATAATTATCTTTATAACGCTCTTAATTAGGCGCACTAAATGTTGTTTATAACGACTTGGTCTTTTATACCGAGGAGGTCAAAAAGTAATTTGAGTTGAACATGGTTTGCCCCATTGTTAGAAGAAGTTTAAATTTTCGCCCTCACAATGCAATGGTTTGACTTGGAAATACTTACCGTGGTCGTCATGCTCCTCTATTTCACCACCCTGTTCATCGTCTCCCATTCCAATAGCACCGGCAGCCATCCGAGCTGAAATACAATCAAGACAATTTTTTAGAAAGATTTACTTTCGGATGCTAACCGTTGTCAAAAACCTTCAATCGTGCCTTCCATGCTCTCGATATCCTGGGGTTTCTCGCCTGGAAGAAGATCATCACGATTCAAACCCAAATTAATTGCGGGTGACGAAAACAAATTTGACGAAAGAAAAATATCTACTCACTCTCACTGCTGACATCCAACACTGTTTTGAGTTTCTTCAAGGCACCTCTTTTCTTCAAAGGGATGACGGAATTCTCCTTGCGAACAGGTGATCTTGACCGAATGTTGTCATCCTTCTTCTTTTCCACATTCTTTACTCGAGGTCGGCGACGGGTTCGATTTCCATATCTTGGACCGGCCGTTGAAGAAGCGGCAGCTTCCTCCTCGCTTTTTTCTGCTGTCCCCCTCGGAGATTTGTTTCGACGAGAGCTCACTACTCGTGATGCCACTGGCGAGTTGGTTGACGGGGAGCACCTTTTCACCGGCGTAGGCTGCTTTACTTCCACAAACAGCTCATCGTAACTGGGCGAGAGTGATCCAGGCGGATGAGCTAGAACGACCTCCTCCTCGTTCTCCACTCGTCTTGGTTCATCTTCAATGTACTCGTGTGGGGGTGAAAGGTCTATGGGAGCCATGGGAGGACTCACGGCTTCTTCATAATTTGGTTCTGGAAGTGGGGTTGGCACGAAGACCTCTCCTGCTTCCGCCGCTCTGATAGCAAGTCTCTCTTCAAGCCAGGTATGCCATTTAACCTGCACCTTTCGAAACGACCGTGGGGACAGTGGAACATGTGCCATCTTTCCTGTTTTCCTACCAACTCAACTGAAAACCCTTCTTCTTGCACTAATCAAATAATTAACCATAATTAGCCACCTATAATGTATTAAGACTCTCAATAGTCGTAATTTAAGAGTATTGATTTAAAGACTAAAAAACTTACCCGACTAACTTGGACGTTGACGGATAAATGTCGAGGAGTTATTAATTGTTGGTCTGGTGTGGGATCAAGTGGAGCTGGCAACTTGGACTGTAGTGCAGTGTTTTCCAAAATCGTGAGATTTTAAAATTGGAATCAGCCTGAATCTCATCAGTCGAGCAGAAGAAGAGAGATTTTGCGACGAGATGCGATTTGCCGAGTTGAACTTCCTTGCAGATTGGTAACACGATTTGCATACTTTTCAACAAATTCCTCGTCACTTTTTACGTGACAAGACATAACTTGATCGCTTACTTGTTACTGTGCGACTTGGCAGAGTTTGAACTTGGAACGAGTCGGTAAACGTCACTTCACCCGAGAAAGTTGAGAATTCTGCTCTTGGAAGCGATTTGACGAGTTCGATTGCCCTGCAGATTTTCAGGAAAGTTGGAACAGGTCCGTCACCACGCAGCTGGCAAGTCAAATGATACAAAACCAATGCAAAACAAAAGTTGGCATCACCCGCCTTACATTGCATCCCTTTTGGACACAAATTTATCAAATGACGCCTAAACTAACCCATTAATCAATTTTACAAATTATGAGTCATTCCGACTTCCGAATTTAATTTCTCGTCATCACAATTCATTGACAAACTAAAAAATTACTTCCTGTGTTTACGCAATCAACATTCTTAAAAATGAGCCGGTTAAGGTGAAAATGAGACACCACATTGGTTGGGATTCTTTCTGGAAGATCCCAGAAAAGGGGCAGTGGTGGGGACATTGTTTGTGCCCCCTCTCAGAAATTCAGAAAAATCCACTCTTCCCTACATTATAATAATAAGCCCTCGTCCTCCTATCTCACGATGGTAATGTCCTCATATATATGTCCCCCCAACTTCCCCCGCCCCTGGTTTAGGTGATAGGGTTCAAAAGCAGCAGATCTTACAAATTGCAGACTGCAATTTTGAACTTAATTTATAATAGATAAAATAAATAGCAATTTATTTTACATGTAAGGTAGATAGAAGCATGAAATTTGCTATGCAGATGCACATCAGACCCAACAATTGAAGTCAGATTAAAGAATTTTTTTAGTTTTGCATGGAGGTTGCATTTATTTTGTAAATGTATAGGAGAATTTAACAAAGAGTGTGCAAAATATATAAATCTTGATCAGAAAGTAATAAAGTAAATATCCAAAGAATGGATAACAAACCATCACTAAATTTAAAATAAAAATATTATCATAATTCCTAGAAAAACTAACGATTTTTTGTGTTATTTTAATTTTTCAATGGAATAATTGGGGTTGGAAAGATAAGCTGGACGAGGGGATTCTTACTCTTATTCTCGATCAAAGATGTTGTAAGCATCTTGTTCCTACCCATGATCCAAGCATAAATTAAATTATCCACAGTTTTGAGATACACGGTAAGCTCTTGTTCCTCTGTAAACTTTTCAACATAATGATAGACCTCGTCTTCACTCACACCGGGGAGTATTTCGATTGGGATTGACACTTTAAGAGCAAACGCTTTGTCCTTGCAAAAGTAAGACGGGAGGGGTTTTATCATTGTAGAAGTAATGACATCATAATTTCCATAATCCAGAAAAACTACTTTGTACTCGTCTTTGTCTGGACAAGCCTCTAAAATTTTAGCTCTATAGTAGCGTAAATCATCTTCAATGTTTTGCCTGGCCGCGACGTAAGTTCCATTGATCAGAGATGAAGGATCCAGTTGAGGGACATTTTTCCAATTATTCAAAAATTGGGTCAGTTCTTCACTTACTAAATCTGCTCGATGGTCGTCACCTTCTAGCTGAATACAAATCGAGTCATAATTTTCTATGAAAGACACAACTCCTTCATATTGAACTCCCGACATGTATGCTGAGGGGCCACTAAATAATTCCTTCGCAAGATCCTGGTCGATCATTGGAAATTCGTGGTCAACGTTTGTATAGTACTTGCAGAGGTTTGGCTTTCTTAGGCCAAAATCGTCAAGAAGTGGCGTCCCTTCTTCTGAAGCGAGGGTCACTACACACCTGGTGGAAGGAGAGATGAGTGTAAAGGTTAAAACGCAGTTTAAATAAAATAAATAAATCTCTACTTCCCTATCTTACTTTCGAATTTCTCGGGGATCAACGTCATCAATGAAATTTACATGACTAATGTAGCATTCCAGATTTTTTTCAATAATCAACTCCATCAATTTGCCCTTAGTTTCATCTGAAGGAAGTTTGCTCGGGTCCGCTGCCAATAGTTCAATTAAATAGCAGGGTGTGGCTGCTTCAGGAATCTCAACGAGTTCATTCGGAATTTTGAGCATCTAGAACATAATTTGTGAGGATTTAATGGGGCATGAACTATGTCATCACTCAGAGTTGATTAGAGTTTCTACCATTAAAACTTACGTCTTTTTCCTGAACATTGACAAAATCTCCATAATCTACCAGTTTCACCAAGTATCCGACTGTCGACTTTTGAATAATTGTAGCTCGATAATTCATTCTATCCTCGCCAAACGCAACAAGAACAGCATCGCCAATATCCTTTGAAAAGTCCTTCGCCTTTTAGAAAAGTACACATTATTAATAACACAAATTTAATTGAGTGATAAGAAAGTGCAAATAACTTTACGTTTGTACAATGCGGTCTTCACTTCGCAGTGACTAGGGAGTAATATTACTTACCTCATTGGAAGTAGAGTCATACTTCAACAATCCAGCATCAACAGCTTCCATTATAGATGGATGCAGCTGAAGATGAACTTTGAAATTCGATCCCACTTTTGAAACCTTTGTCCCAAAGACTCCGATTTTCTGTCCAATCCAATCACTGTAATCATATCGAGGATACTTTCCAAGCATTTGTGGTCCTAAATTATGCAAAATAAATTACAATATATTAATATCTAATCCAATAGTAATATCGCACGATCTGATTTATTAGCTAATTAATTGAAGTCAATCAATACTATGTTAATGAATTGGAAATGTTTTACCTTCATCATTGGTGGCATGAGTACTTAGCGGAACAAAATCAGCTAAACCCAAATTCATAACCATTTCGAATCCAACATCCTTCTTGTCACACGTGAGCCGAACTTCAGAGACTCCACGGTCAATTAGAGAAATTGAGAACACGGATGTATTCTTCCCTTGGAACAGCGACTTGTAGTCATACTTTTTCCACTTTTCCTTTTCCTCAAATGGGACAACTTGAGCAAGACGGCACATTAGCGAAAGCTTCGGAAGTCGCAAAAGTTCAGTTGACGACGGATATATGGAATCTGCCGAGATTAAAATATCCACTCCTGAATCCACCATATATACGTTCACACCCTTCTCGTCAACTAAATTGACCTCTGCTCGGTGAAGTTTCCTATGAAGTATACAAAATATAGTTATTATTTTATCGTAATCGTATCGTATGCTTATTAGCAATGACATAAATCCCATTCATTATCATATCATACCCATCCTCAAATTTGACAGTTACAGGAAGTCCGTCCTTCAGACAAGCAACGTCAACCGGTGCACAACCGGCAATGTTGTGCAAATGAAGATCCATTGCCTCCTTAATCTGCCTTTGAATCACCACGGAAGTGTAATCCATCACGATGATTGAAAAATTTTCCGGGCTTACTGCTCTGAGCAATTTGTATGAGTACATCTTATTGATCATCAATGGACGATCCGGATAGCACCACTTAAGAGTGTCCAAATCCTTATCAAGCAACATTTCGGCGTAATCAGTCGTCGTACGTTGTTGCTAAAACAAGAAAGAAAAGAAATGGTGATATTTAACTCCAGTTACAAACTGATGAATAATTATTTAGCATTTTGACCTACACCGAGTATTATTTTCTTCCTTTCCTTAGCAAACCTTCTTTCAAGTTTTATGTTCCTTCAAGTTTTTGTCGACAGGCTCGTAAAAAGATAACCAACGCTTCGATATCAACTTTTTTTTACTAGAGGCAGTTTTCTTCTTCGGTGAGGACAAAATGGTGACTAACTTTGAGTGGACGAAGAGTGAGGAGGCGAAGAAGATGCAGTTGGCATGTAGATTATTGCACAAATGATCACAAGGTGGCAGATGCAGTGATGGAACGTTCGCATGTCCAACTCTCTGATTGACAAGAGTTACATGAATTTATGCAAACTTCTAATTTATTCATACTAATCCAGCCTTATATTTGTAGCTTAATAATCTTGTGTTATTTTAACATAATTAATTGGCCATGTGCCCCTTCTCACGATGTTCCAATCGAAAAACTGACCTCAGATTCGATATCAGCGACCAAAAAACTATAAGAATCGACATTTACCCAACGCTAACGACGTCGAAATAATTAATTGAATTATTCGTAAACAATTGTAAACACGTGAGATAAGCCGCTATAAGTTATAGCGGCTTATCTCACGTGTTATAGCCTATGACATATGTATGTATACCTACGTGTGTGTGATAAGTGGCTATACGCGTATAGCTATGACACATGTGTAGGTATACGTGTGTATGTAAGTAGTGTGATAAGCGGTTATGCGCGTGTCAGCCGTATAACACAAGTAGGTATGCCTTTGACTATAACATAGATAGGTATGGCACCGAAGGGTATAAAAGGAGCTGCGCGTGAATTTTTTGTCAGTCTGCGGGCGGAGCTCGCGGGGGACGGACATGTCCCTGGGTGAGCTCCCCATTGCAGCTGCGCCCTTGGGCCGCCCTGCCTCTCTGGGGAGTCGGGCCCACCACTGGCTTCGGCCGGTGATCCGACTCTCTTCCCGTTGGAGGGGTAGTCCGGGGGAGCAATGCTGTAAGGGGAGAGCCTTACGGGAAGTCCCCCTCCAACACTCCGCCCACTAAGCAGACTCACCGGGTGGGGAGCCGGCGGGGCTTGCCAAAATGCGTGGTGGCGCTAGGCAAGTGAGAGGGGCTCTCTACCTCCAACCCTTGGGTGACCGGGCTCTTTAGCTTGCACTCCCCTTGGGGCTGGCCGGGTTCCCGAGTTCGAAGCCTTAATGGGGGCCGATTTACGGGTGCACTCCCACCTCGTAAGGCGAGGGTAAGACGAGCCCCCATGGGGAACGCGGTTGCAGAGGCGGCGACGTGGGCAGGGTTTTCTCGGTCGGCGGGAGGTAGACGTCCGCGGACGCCTTCGGGCGAGAGTGGAGGCCCGCCCGCGTGGAGCACGAGGGAGCGACGTCCTCGTCGTGTGCTCTGGAAACGCCCTTCTTAGGGCGGCCAACAGTTCCCGTCACATAAACGTGGCGACAAAATTTGTAATATAAGTAATTTCAATTAAATTTAAATCAAATGAACGAAGTGTGAAATGAAATGAAATGTCGACACACACTTCTCTTAGGCGTTGTTGACATGTCGCAATGTCATACCCACCGCCGCATACATATTTAGATATGTACGTGCAAAGGCTATCCTTCATTTGAACTGTGATTTATATGGAGACGTTAAATTGGGCGGAAATTGAAAATCAATCTTGTTCTGGTTCATATGTACGACTTGGATTTGAATGCTATTGAATCGAATTTCCACATTCTGCTCATGGAAATTTGGATCTCTGTTCGAAACGATCAGAAAACGTCTACAATCAATTCGAAGGAATGATTTTATGGAAATGAGAATTCCTCTCTGCATATCATCACCGAATGTATAAAAGACCAAAGACATGTGTGAATCGGTGAAAGGAAAGCGAACGCAAGAACGGAGTCCCAAAGGAGAAAGATGCATATGTATAGATTTCTTTGGATAGAAAACTCGAAACCATTTCTAAACCAGTGGATCTTAGAAGCAGGGTTTCGTGGTTTTAATAACACAACCGTCTAAAACCGGTTTTAACCAGGTTTGGACATCGAGTTTGTGAAGTCCAAAAGTGTCCAAAACAGAAAAAATGGGAAAGTACTAAAATTTATTGTTTCTTCATTATTGGGTTAAATTTAATGCACCACCGAATTAGCTGAAATTTACCATAAATTTTAGCTGAATTCGCCACCGGATGAATTTTTTCCAATTTTAGCCTTTTCAGCCACCGATTTAGATGGTGGTTACCACAAATTTAGATGAACTGCCATCACAATATTTCATGACGATAAAACATGGGTATACATATGTTTAAAAAAAATATAATCACAATAATCTCAAGAAATCATGCTAATTTCCTTATCACTGCATGTACCTATGTATATATTTGTATATCATTGACTAAACTGGGCAGGAGAAGTGACGTATGTATTACCTTTCGGCTGGTCATCACTACCCTCACAGTTGTGCAGTTAAAATATATCTATCTGAACAACGTTTTTTAAAACCAAAGAAATGACGTGTTCGCAAGTTTTTAATTGGACCAGTGATACCGTATTCTCTCTTTCTGAGGAAAATTCTCCCAAATTTTAGAAGCTCAAGACCATTTGCGTCTAATATTCCTTTAGAGAGTAGTGGAATATCAGGCTTAACTGGATTAATCCAATTCGAATCCGACAGGGTACGATTGGATTGGATTTTTTTCTGACCCAATAAAGTTGGATCGGATCGGATCTGATTGGATGTTTATGACCCGACGAAGTCGGATCGGATCGGATTGGATATCAAAAAACATCAATCAAAATACACTATGTATATGTAGAAAGCAGTAGGAAATCGAATTTAATCCGATTAATCCAATCCGACAGACTCGGATTGGGTCGAATTATTTTAGGATCCGACCAGGTCGGATTGAATCGAATTTTTTAAGGATCCGACCAAGTCGGATCGGATCGAATTAAAAAAAAACATCGATCCGACTACACTCTAGTTTCCTGTGCTAGTAGTGGGTGTCTCTTAAAAAACCGAACTTTTCACCCAACCAGTATTGCCGTTACGGCTAGAGAGGCATGTAGCAATTTCAAATTTCGGTTGGAAGGCCTGAAATTGAGGACGAAAGGAAATAATTGGTTTAGAAATTCAGAATACGCTTTATGATGTTAGACCGGAAGCCAAAACCGTTCCATTTGGTCAAAAGCGTAAGAATGGTAGGGTTGCGAAGGCTAAAAAAGCGCTCATTGTTATTTAATTTCAGGTGTATTTTTAAAAAAGACATGTATATAGACGTGTTATACAAATAAATTAATCATATTATTGCAAATTTTATGGATTTTATAATCCTATGCTCATTAAATATGGTAATGGCAGCTCATCTAAATTTGTGGTAACCACCATCTAAATCGGTGGCTGAAAAGGCTAAAGTTGGAAAAAATTCATCCGGTGGCGAATTCAGCTAAAATTTATGGTAAATTTCAGCTAATTCGGTGGTGCATTAAATTTAACCCTTCATTATTGAAGGTTTCGATAATCCGTTGACGTGTGTATAACCTCCCATTAATTTTGAGCATTTTGCGTGTAATACGAATACGACATGATTTAGAAAGTTTCTTAATTTCTCTTCAAAAATTATTTAAAAGTTTAAAGTTTTCCAAATTTCGTGGTATTACACACCAACCAAAATGCTCAAAATTAATAGGAGTTTACATATCTGTACATCGATTTGCAAAAAAAAGTCGTCAATAAATATCTTTTAACATTTTGCCCCATTTCCCAATATTTCCCAACGCTTGTGAACATTTTGAACGTCCAAAATTGTCTGACACAGCTTTTGAACTGTGACCAGTCCAAAAGTATGTAGTTCTGTGCGTCTAAAACGAAGCACTGTTTAGAAGAATATCACCGTGAATACAGTTCCAATTTTATCTCTGATATGAGGATATGATGAAGAATTGGGTAACCATTCGGGGGTCATATTATGTATGAGAGAGCATTTAAAAGCTAGTTGATCATGATGTCGTCGCGGTAAATTTAGAACCAGGAAGACCAACGAACCAACAAACATGGTCACAATTTGTCTGGTGAGATTGGCACAGTTCGTCATCGTCGTCGCCTTTTTCCTCGAGTGAGTGGGGAGGCCGGATTTGAGGGAGATATTTGCCCAAAGCTTACACCAAACCATGGAACCTATTGTCAAGTTGCTCTTGGTCTAAAATTGAAGTATTTGTGCACCCGTAATGGGAAAGTGAGGAGAAGAAAGGGCAGAAAGTGGATGCGTTGATCTGATAAAGAAAAGCAAATAGCACCACCAAATACTACCAAATATTGCTATTATTCTGCCAAGTTGGAGAGACTCAAACCCGATCAACTTTCTCTCCCCCACCGACAAATGCAACAAATCAACCAACAACGACGAAGGCATAATCATCCACTCTTCTCACGGATTCTTAATCGTCCCACAACCACCTTGTTATTTTCTTCGCCCTTTTCCTTCATCTGCACTCAGTGTTTCGTTTGCTGCATTTCTTGCACTGGAAAGAAAGCCACGCACGAAACTGCAAAAAGTGCAAGACATTCAGCCACGAAGTATGCGCTTCGGAGAGTAGTTTCTTGCGCCTTGAATTTCTTGCTGGTCCAAATATTTACCGCAACATACCACTTTCTTGCAAGTGGTTACTTGCACCTGAAACACTGGTCACACCACACTTAACAGAAACCATTTAACCCTTCGTGGCGTCGACCTGGTTGATTACTACTATGTGGGGTGACCAGACTACTCATTAATAGAGACAGCCAGGCCAGCGGCGGTAGCGCATTTAAGGCTAATTGCCGTTTTAGTCAGGTGTTGTATTCTGGCATGGTTGATTACTATGCCAGAATACAACACCTGACTAAAACGGATGCCACCATAAATCAGCACTCATTTCATGTCACTTTTTTTTTACTTTCTCCAATCTGTCTCATCCAATAAATTATGTATGCGTCGTGTTGCTTACACATGTAGATTTTTCGCCAGTCTCGTAAATCATCTTTGTATAAATACATCCGTATTATGTAAAAAATTATGAGAAATGTCGTTGTCGTAATTTATGGAGTTTGTCGACAAGACTTAAAATATAATTAAGCAAGTGTCACACGAAATAATCTCTTCTCCAGGAAAAGTTGCACCTGGTTTTTTCTGTCTGGTTGCAAAAGTGCATAGCTCATTAAATACGTAAATATTATTACGTAACTATATTTTGGATCGATGCATTCAATCAGGTGACGCTCACTCACTCTTCTTCACGCTCCAATAGGCAAGCCAAACAGTGATCTAAATAAACTATTGAATAACTCAGGATCGTCATGATGACATAATGAACGAGCCGAAGGACACACATTTCACTCAACTTTCACCTTTCGCAGGGAAAAGTAGTATCATTTGATCCAGTGCAGCTTGTGGTGATGATCCACTAATAGCTCCCTTTCACCCAGAGAGTTGGACCATGTATTCATATGCATGCCAGACTCCCAGTTTGAGATGCAGTCATCCATCCATGAAATTATTTTATACGTGCGTAGTGGCTCAGGTGAAGTCAAACTTAGGAGAAAACCAACCAATTCAAATCCAACCATGGTTCACTTTGATGATTTGTTGGCGTAGAGTCGTAGTCCGTCGCAGTGTTTACCATTTCTTGCACTGCAAAGCAAGCAACGCAAGAAATGCGAGGTGCAAGAAATTGCAAGAAAATGCACGAAATATGCACATCTAGCCACGCGTCATATGAACTATAGCTGCGAGAAGTGGTTTCTTGCGCCGTGCATTTTTGGCAGGTCGAAATACCTGCAAGAAACCACCTTCTTGCCGTCATTTCTTGCAAGTGGTTATCCACTTGGACCCGAAACACTGGTCGGTCGGTTTTGAATTTTGGATGGGTTGCAGGAGGAGGGAAGGATCAGAGAAAAAGAGTTGTTTGGTCGGTTGGTTGGTCGGATTATTATGAAAGAAGGAGAGAGCAAGTTCGGTGAAGCGGGCAAATTAGAGGGATGGATGGATGGTAAAAAGAAGATGATGGTGATGGCGAATAATTAGGCAAAGTGAATTAACTCCTCTTCAGCCACACTTACTTTCTACGGAACTTTTCCCTTTCATCCCTCCAACAAAGCTTGCTTTTTCACCAGCATTTTGTGCAGGATTTTGTTTAGCAGTGGACGAAAGAATTTGACTGACTTCATCTCTTCCCCGTGAAAAGGTTTTGTTTCATGTGAAAAATAACATGTTTTTAGAGTTTGACAAAATAGGGGTGAGATCATCTATCATTCAGTCAGCGCAGATTTATGGCTGCATCCGGATAAAGAGATAAATTAGGGAGGCAGCAGCAGCAGTGTCAACATGCATAAAAACATGCTCACTTGGGAGTTCATTAATTTATATGAAGTTGAAGGGACGAAATGGAAATATGGACCAAATTCAGGCCGAGTTTGGCCTTATACCAGAAGTAAAACATAATCCTATCCACCAACCAACTGATAATTGGGGTCTCCCAGTGTATGCTCCCTGATTTTTAGCAAAATAGTTTCAACCGATCAGAACTTAAATTGGTATGAAATTTGCAAAAGACGCGATCTCTCAATGGTCACGGTGATCAGAGATGTTTGCATCCGAAAAGGAGAAAGTTCGCTTTGACAGTTGACAAATTTTATACGTTTCAAATTTACTGTGCGTCTTCTCCTCTTCGGATGCAAATATCTCGGCCAATCGTGCCATTGCGAGATCGAGTCTTTCCCAAATTTCATATCAATTAAATTTGTGACCGACTGACACTGGTTTGCTCAAAATCGGAGAGCATACGCTGGGAGACCTCCATTGAAACACACATACAAACCATGATAAGGACACGATTTGATAATTGTGGTGGTGAACTTGTGCCTCAAAACATGAAACCGGGAGCCAAGGGACACCACCACCACGATTCCAAACATAGCTCCACTAACGAGATGGATCTCTATAAAAGAGAGAAAGCGTTCAAGTGCAGATTGACATACGCATCGAGACGGACGGGACGTGTGGGGCTTGGCTGGCTGGTAAAAAGAGGAGGCGGAGGGGATCGAAAAATGTGAAATCCATTACAAGAAAACAAATAGCCGTGAGTGATGTGAGAGATAAGTAAATATTGAGGAGACACGATAATAGTTTAAGCCTTTTATTCCGATTTTCTCCCAACCCGACCCTCACTCACTCCATCTCATCTCTCTCTCTCAGGATAAATCTGTCTTTTCACTTTCCTTCCACCGAAAAAAAGACAAATCAAACCAGCCAGTCTCAACCTACCTCATAAATAAAAAAGACCAACTCATACGATACGATACCTTCTTTTACCACGGGAAAGTCGCTCAACTTCCGGTCCAATTCCGGACAAGGTGTGTACTTTTACCCACCGGAAATTGGGGTAAATCATGTTTCGTATTTACCGTATATCATCCTCCGTGAGACAATGCGCTCCCTTTTCCGTCGGCTTTTTTGACCATTCATTCATGCCAGCAAAACATGTTCAAGTAATTATTTCTCGACAAGTATTGTTCCCTCTGCTCAAGTTAGTATTATGTTAATTTGGTGGAATCACTCATTCATCTCGTAACGTCTTCTTCTTCTCGGTAATGATGAGGTAAAGGTGGACGTTTTTCGGCCCGTTCCTCTCCTTTGAGACCGCATGTTTTGACAGAGAGCTTAATTTGCTTGGGTGAACAAGTGTGAGGTAAAGGTTTTGGGTTACGCAGTGCGACGGCTGAAAGGGATCCCTGGTCGATACCCTTGTCGGGCTGAGGGCTCAATTACATGGGTCACTCGTTCTAAATCCAACCATGAAATGAATCCCATGTCCACATGTATGTCATGTTTAACGCAAATGAGACGTGGCGGCCCTGTTTGTGGGCCATTGTTCTTTTGAGGATTTGAATACATACGTAAACGTATTTAAGTAAGATGAGCATTTTCAAGTGCAGGCAAGCAAATATTCACCTTATTTACAAATGTTTTGATGATGAAATAAATTGAAACTCAATGGTCAAGAAGGACGACGACGACGAGCCTCCTCCTTCACTCGTCTCGTTGGTGGAAATAATGACGTGGACAAATATTATTCACTCGACACTACATTGTTGAGTTGTCGAGTGTGTTTACTTACTCGCTATTTCATTTCATTCCGATTTGGACACATTGTGAATATACATGTTGTGTGTAGTTGTGGTTGTGGTTTTGGTTGGCTTGATTTGGTTTGGCCATTGTTTGCTGTCAACACGGCAGGCTTGGATAAGTTTAAGTACTTTTGTGGCAAAGGTGAGTGTAACGTGGTGGAATTGAAAATTGGGAAAATTTGAATAAGAGAGAAGGAACAATGACTGGTCTAAGTTGTCTCGAAAGGTGTGAATCGTGATGGTCATGGTCCATCTCGGTCATGATGTTTTAGTATTTGCTGCTGTTAGAAAATGATGTATTGCAAATTAGGTGCAAATTAGTTGCCAATAATATGAAATGCACTGTCTACTTTTTATTATTTTCAACTACTAGGATAACTTCCATCTTAGTTAGATGACGTACATGTTTGAAATTTCACTGTTCATGTTTCTACATCTTTTACTATATATGCCAAATTATTACCTCTCCAAGTCCAAAGTTGGGTTAGAAGCGTAAGAAATTCTGCGTGTTGAACGTCTTCTCTCCCAAAAACTCCTTAAAAGTGTCCCTGTCACAATGCATACATAAAATAATTGATTATCCACCCTTTTAATTGATTAAGATTTGTCACAAATTGGCTTACCAGGCATCCTTGGAGCACACATTGTACAATTCGGGTTTCGGAAACCCGTTGAAATTTTCACTCGCCACGAGAGTGTATGCGCCCATCCCCCTGTAAAGCAGCCAGTCGCCGGCTTGACATAGCTCAAGTTCCGCATATTCGTCCTCCTCGTTGGCTGCACTCTCGCAAACGGTCGCAGCGGGGTAAATGCGATCCAAAGAGTCGCACGTCGGACCCCAAATTGCCGTTTCGAACTTTGGTTCGCCCTCTTTTATCTCCTGTAAGTGGTCAAAATTACGGGGTTTAAAATCTCAAACTTCTTATTGCAGACGTTTTTAATGCAGGGCTCAATAACTCATCGCTAAAATCGTCAAGATCAGTACATTTTTAATCATTCTCGGCTCTGGGAATTTATTTTACAATTCTGGGCGACAAATTTGTAGTCATTAAGTTGATTAACAGAATGGCGATGAGGTTTTTAAGCGAGTTACAATTTTTCTGAAGGCTTCTTAACATGAGATCTCCTCCTTCAAAAACTGACAAAATCTGGAGTGTGTATTTTTTTTAATTGGCAGCGACTTTCTCTACAAAGTCGTCCAGAATTTTGAAATAAATTCCCAGAGCCGAGAAATGATTAAAAATGTGCTGATTGCGACGATGAGTCATCGAATCCTACATTCAGTTTACAATTTTTATAAGTCATGTTTAGCTTTAAATCCAGCAATGTCCCATTACTTTGCACTTCTCATACTCCTCCCAGATTTGCATTTATTCCAAATTTACGTACCCTCAAGAGCTCGGGAACTGGTTTCTTATGGTCGTACATGATATTGTTGAAGCTGCCGTAAACCCCGTCGTTGATGTAGTACATGTATTTCTTGTGGTCATCCTTCATATGTTTCTCTTTCAAAGTGTGGATAAAGCCACAGGCGGCGAACGCCGTGCCCGCAAAGTATCGCCCAGGCTCGGCGAAAACGGTGACGCCCATTTCTGGCGGAAAATATTTGTTGAGCGAGCATCTCACCACTTTAGAAATTTGGGTGAAGAGTTTCGTCTCCTTGCAGTTCGCCTTGGCTGGAAATCCGCCGCCGATGTCTAAAATATGGAATTTAAGTCCGATCTCTTTCGCCCATTTGAATACGCATTTTGAGTCGCGAATCGCTTTTTCAAAAATTCTTGGGTTTGCGGCACCCGAGCCGACGTGGAAGGCTACGCCGACAACGTCAAGTTCCAGTTCCTTCGCTTTTTTGAGGAGCGGCTTGACTTCGGTGAGGACGCAGGCGCCAAATTTTGCTCCTAAAGGGCTACTCGCGGCCTCATCGTCTTCCTTGATGCGAATCAGTGGCCTATGACAGGAATATATAAAGGGTGACATTATGCCAGGCAGGGTTGCAGTTGTTTTTATTTTCAAAGGGTCAATAGATTCAATATTATACGAAATGAGAACATGAGGCAACATGAGATTCTGGGAATGGAGGTTTCCCAGCGTATGCTATCAGATTTTGGGTACTGTTGATGGGGCTCTAAGAGTGGAAAGTTTTGACACCACATGGTAGCATTAATTTTGCGACGTCACCGGCAAAAAATAAAAATTTTCTAAAAATGGTGTAAAATGAAAGACTAATGTGAGTATAGGTCAGGAAAATTGTTTTTACCGTCCTGTGACCTCTGGGTCACCAGTTAAGGGCGTCTACTGTTTTGGAGTATATTAGCCGAATAGCCGAATAGCCGAATTATCCGACTTATTTTATTATTTAACACCACTTATTTATATTTTGGCGTACAAATCATACGAAACTGAATAAGTTGAACGCCAAAATAAAAGTAACTGGGGTTAAATAATAAATAGGTCGGATAATTCGGCTATTCGGCTAATATATTCCAAAACAGTAGACGCCCTTAACTGGTGACCCAGAGGTCACAGGACGGTAAAAACAATTTTCCTGACCTATACTCACATTAGTCTTTCATTTTACAGCATTTTTAGAAAATTTTTATTTTTTGCCGGTGACGTCGCAAAATTAATGCTACCATGTGGTGTCAAAACTTTCCACTCTTAGAGCCCCATCAACAGTAAACTAGTGTCAATCGATTATAAGATTAATTAGTATGAAATTTGCAAAAGACACGATCTCCCAATGCACAGGTTTGACGGAGATATTTGCATCCGAAGAGGAGAAACGGCGCAGTAAAGTTGACAAATTTTACACTCTAAATTATTTGCGCAATTTCTTATCTTCGAATGCAAATATCTCCGCCAATTCATTCATTTCCAAAATTTGTCTCACACGGTACACAAAATTCAGTATTTTTTTTACATACTTTGCATTTGGATACAGTTTCTTAATCTTCTCGAGTTCATAAGCGCAGTCGAAAGTCATCTTTTCAATCCCATGTGCCTTGGCGTACTCCAGATGAGAGTTCTGTTTACAAGGCTGTGCAAATATTATGCGGTCTTTATCTTCTTCCCCAATTATTTCCAAAATTGCTTTCATTTCCATCTGCATACGAGTAAATTTTAGCAAATCAATTAAGCACGTAATCAAGACCCAAGATTTAATGACTTTACTTCAGACGCGCAATCAAACCCTGCCCCCAGTCCGGCCAGCGCTCTCAGAAGGAATGGATGGTCATTGCATTTCACGGCTGAATCATGAACGAATTTAATTGATTACCAAATTACCCCAAGAATTAAAAGGTGACGTTGCACACTTACCATAATGCGGTTCAATGTTTGGCATGTACTTATGCCACAAGTTCCACTTGTGCAAAATATCGGTCAAATCGAAAATGAGGTAGGAATCCTCAATCTACATTATTAATTTAAATAGTTTTTTAGAAACGAAGCATTTAAAATTTACTCAGAGTTTCGCTGTGGTTTTAACCATTGCCTAAAACAGCCGTCCAAAACCGGGGACACCGAATTTTGGAAATTTCCAGTGTCCAAAATGGAAAATGGGGCAAATGTTACAAGTTCTTCATTATTGAATCTTTCGATTATCTGTCGACGTATATGTAATCTCCCATTAATTTTGAGCATTTTGGTGTGTAATTGGTAAAGGTTTTGGGACATTTCTGAATTTCTGTGAATGTGGTTTTTCCTAATTTCGTGGTATTCCACCTCATCAAAATGCTCAAAATGAATGGGAGATTACATTTAAATCTGTACATAGATTTACAAAAAAAATCCTTAATAAAGAACTTTTGCCCCATTTCCCAATGTTGGACGACTTTTTTGGACGCTTTTGGACAGTGTACAGTCCGAAATGAAACACTACAGAATGAGTAATTTACCTTTTTATCATCCCTTGCAACTTGTGCGATTTGTTTTGCGACGCATTTAAAATCGCAGTGATTCGGAATGACATGGATTTGATTATCGCCTGGATAACCGCTCGACATTTTTGCTAAGTGACAAAAGTTGATTTGGTTTTTGCAAATGCTGAAGTACGACTGAAGTTGGAACTTGTTTTTCTGGTGCCTAAATAAATATTGGGCTCTAGTTCGACTTATATAGATATCTGTCTGAGACGGATTAGTGACTGGATTTAATCCGTTTTTAATAAACAATTGGGAAGAAATCATTTCACTTGTTATGCAATACGTATTGTATCAACCATGTAATTTTTAATTAATTCAGGATTGCAATATTTAGAGAAGGAGGATAAAAGGGAAAATTGGAATATTAACATGGAGGCCTCCGAGCGTCTGCTCTCCTATTTTAAGCAAATTAATGTCCATCGATCACAAATTTAATTTGTATGAATTTGCAAAAGCTATGAATTTGCAAAAGGTATGAATTTGCAAAAGCTATGAATTTGCAAAAGCTATGAATTTGCAAAAGGTATGAAGTATGAAAAGCAAAATGAATTTGCAAAAGCTATGAATTTGCAAAAGCTATGAATTTGCAAAAGGTATGAAGTATGAAAAGCAAAATGAATTTGCAAAAGCTATGAATTTGCAAAAGGTATGAATTTGCAAAAGGTATGAATTTGCAAAAGCTAAAAATCTCCCAACGTCAAATTTTGGCAGAGATGTTTGCATCCGAAAAGGAGAAAACGATGCAAAATTTTGCATTTTTAAATTTGCTGCACGTTTTCTCCTCTTCGGATGCACATATTTCTTACCCATTGGCAGATAATGCCTTTTGCAAGTTTCATACTAATTAGATATGGGAATGATTGAGACAAATTTACTCTAAATCGCCGAGCATACCTGGGAAACCTCCATTGTAAAGTTTATAATCAATAATAACTCTTTTTATCCGGTTAATACCGAGTCAAATGAATGAAAGGGCTGTGGCATACGAGGTCAAAGTTAATCTTCTTCCAGACGAGGATCTAGAGTTACAAAATGATAACACTTTTACAAACGGGACATCGAATTAGTTTAATCTACAAGCCAATTATTGGCGAGATATTAACGTAAGATGAGGATGCATTTAGTTAGTGATTTATGACTTTGGAAAGTCTGTACTTTGAGATTATCCGTATTATGTAAATACATCGAGCTGTCTCACAATGAGGAGGTGTGAGGTGGTTATCGCCGATAACCACCGGACTAATTTTAAATTGTTCACGCTCAAAAATAAGCCCACCCATATTTTTTCGTTTTCCTGAATGGGCATGTTTACACCCTTAGCGGAATTTTCAAAAAAAATTTCAGCCAAAATTCGGATTTTTAAAAACGCTGTAACTTTTCGAATTTTAACCCGATTTCAAAAATTGAATACAATTTGTGTTCAGAATTACTTCCCTGAAAATATAAAATTTCATTTTCGAAAATTTTTTAATTTTCAAAAAATTATCGTTTTTTTCATTTCTAAAAACTCAGAAATGGCATGAAAATATTAAATTTAAAAAATTTTTGAAAATGAAATTTTATATTTTCAGGGAAGTAATTCTGAACACAAATTGTATTCAATTTTTGAAATCGGGCTAAAATTCGAAAAGTTACAGCGTTTTTAAAAATCAGGATTTTGGCTGAATTTTTTTTTTGAAAATTCCGCCACGGGCGTAAATATGCCCATTCAAGAAAACGAAAAAATACGGGTGGGCTTATTTCTGGGCCTGAACAATTTAAAATTAGTCCGGTCCACATTGGCGATAACCACCTGACACCTCTCCATTGTCAGTGTCAACTTGGTTTGAGGCCTCCTAAGGGAAGGACTGCGCGTTGACTGCGCGTTATTAACCGAGGAGTTAAGTTTATGCTTAAAAATGAATTTTTATATTTTCAGGGATGTAATTCTGAACACAAATTGGGTTTAATTTTTTAAATCGGGCTAAAATTCGAAAATTTACAGCGTTTTTAAAAATCCGAATTTTGGCTGAAATTTTTTTTGAAAATTCCTCCACGGGCGTAAACATCCCCATTCAGCAAAATGAAAAAATACGGGTCCACTTATTTTTGAGCGTGAACAATTTAAAATTAGTACGGTGGATATCGGCGATAACCACGTCACACCATCGCATTGTGAGTAAGAAGTTTACGGATTCAAGAAAAAAAACCTAATCAAATAATTCTATGTCCTCAAGAGTCATTTGATTCATAAAAACAAGAAAAACGACAAAATCATCCGTCGCAATGAGTGACGCTATTAATGGTTCCAACTATAAATAAACGTGGGTGGTGGTGGTGAAATCAGGAGTAAGTAAAAACTTGTGTCATAACGACTCGGTTGAGAAGATACAAAAGCCAGCAGTTTGTGGTCCGCAATTCGTCGTCGTCGTCGTCACAATGTGAAAGTGTGGAAGGGAAACCATTGTCAAATAAATGCTGGATGCAGATGAATGAATTGAAATGAATGGTTCGTCGTGGAGTCGAGGTGGTGATTGAGATTGACTCTCTTCTCCCACTGAAAACTGAAAAGAAGGCTCCAACCAAAAGAATGAAGACAAAAGAAACTATTTCTAAAGTCAATACGTTCGTGTCAAATCAAAAAACGAGACTAAATTTTTAGTCGCATTTCACTTTCACTCAGCCCACCGATCGGGGCAACAATGAGACAAAGGATGAAAAAGGGTTCTATTTCGGTTAAATCGAGACAGTAATTTTCCACTGCTACTGCTCCAGTGTGCATGCACGTGACATGTGGTTTCGACTTGGCCATCGTCACATTGACGACGACGACGTCAGTCACACTCTATAACAAAGAAGGAATAAATGACTCGTCGCCTTTGACTTTGATATGTCATACTCTTCACACGCACACAAAAATGAGGATGACATGGACCAACGATTTACTTACCCTTCTCTTAAAAACTTTGACAATTACGAGGAGAAAACGCGATGCGAAAGGACAAACCAATTTCTTAAGGTGCACTCTCTGTTCCCATCACAATTTAATTCTACTTTAAACTTTAAAGTTTCATTGGATTGGGGAAAGGAGGGTGACGATGTTTTTCGTGGTCCAGATGTCACATACATTGGAACGAAACAAGGACAATGTTGGGCCAGGTTGAAGTTGAGGTGGAGGAGTGAAATTGGATGGATGTCAATGAAACGAAATGAAAAGTGTCCCTTTGAAATGTGCTCCATTCCCAACTTGTCGACGACTCCTTTGCATTATTATTTTCGAGAGAGAGTAAAAGTCTCATCAGGAAAATGTGTCTTTGTCATCCTTTCAACTCAACGGTGATGATGATCAAGTCCTCTCACTTTTCACTCTAATTTGCCTACGTCGTATTCATGAATCCTTTTATTATGGGGCTAGACAGCGGTGAATTCCTCGTCACAAGGAGTGAATGAGAGAGAGAAAGTCAGTCGATTGTTTAGTATGCATGTAATCAGAGGCCTGATATGTATTTACGAAAAGTCGGTAAAATATGTAGTTAATACTTAGGAAAAAACACCAAAATATTTATGAAATATGTATGTACGAAAAAAAGAATCATAAAAATAAAGATTTTCACAAAATCTGTATTTTTGAACATAATACTCTAGATTTACTGTGGTTCAATTTCTTTAAGGAAATAAATTCGTCTCACATTGTTGAAATATTTACAAAATATGTAAAAGATTTACCTATTTTTGAAATAATAGCGGAAATATTAATATGCCTGAAAACCTAGAAACGTGCCAATATGTAAAAATATTTTAAACTTTTTGTGATCTAAAAGTTAGGCAATCACAAAGTTTGACAATTATATAGTTGTCATAAAATAGAAAGGTTGAAAATAAATGCATATCCACTCTCTGCACATAGTTGTTGTAGGCGTACAAAATTTGTAATGAAATTGCACCAATCAATTCGTCATCGCTATAAATTTAGCCACATACATATGGGTGAAAGTGTGTCGACTCAAATTAGTATTTTCATCACGTCATAATAATCTTTCCGGGCTTTATTTATCAGCCATCAAACTTATTAATTGACCAGGATCCAAAATTAGTCTCGTAATGATCAGTGACGATCTGCTCGTTACTTCCTTCCTTTCCTCCCACAACTTTGGGATTATTTGTCCCTAACAACATTACCTATTTACAACTTTCTTTGTCTTTGTCGCGACATCAGTGAATGGGAAGGCGGAACAAAGAAAAATAAATAAAAGTTGTGGTTGGTGAGCAAGTTAAGATGAGATTGTGACGTTTGCTGGGCTGCCAGTGGTGGTGGTGCTGCAATGACGATTACATAGATATTTTCTATACGGAGAAAGTAAAAACTTGGAGAGTGGTTTCCAGAAAATGCAGTTTTCCAATACCGTGTAATAGGCTTTCCGTCAAATTGTGGTCACTCACTCGTGACTGAGGGAGGCGGAGGAGGAGAGTTGAGGAGACAAATATTATTGTGTGCAATGTGGACTTAATAATAAATAGCGTACAACAAATCTGGGCTTGTGAACGAGTCCAAGTGTTGCTTTTCACCATCCGTGACATTTTCCTCCTCGTCGTCATCATAGGATCAAGTAGCACGTTGGATTAACCTCACTTTTATAGCATACTTTATTTCACAGAGATGAAAGAGATGATGCTCTTCTTCTTTGCTCAGTGACCATTTTGTCATACTTTTTTATAATCCCGTCAAAATTTCGGTGAAAAAAACCGCAGTACTTGGTACAGAATCGATCTAGAAGTAACTTATTTGTATTTCTGCCTTCATAAAGTTTGTCTTATCGTCTTGGTAAAAATTGGAAAATATTCGGATCACGTTCACATTTTATTCCATATTTTGTGTTATAAATACAAATGACAAAGTGGGCTCAACGATACAATTTTATCCTGCGTAATGAAGGGCTGATGTGGGCTGTGGCATTTGAGAATTAAATCATGCACACTCAATCCTTAGCCGTGGATGTTATGTTCACATCACTTTGCTTACACACGAATCCAATCCAACCATTGTTACCCCCTCAAGAAGACGAGTGTGTAGCTTTGTCACATGTGCAGGAAAATAGCCAGATTTCCAATTCGAGTACTTATGTATGACTGCGAATCATCATCCAATCCGGCCAATTCCACATATTATTTAATATGTTTGTATGTACATATTTCTATACTCGGAGGCTACTCAGGATACCGTCACGACGACAAATTGAAGTTATTACATTCATGCATGCATTCATTTCATTCCGAGTGATGAGGACTCACTCATGCCAACACAAATCTTGACACAATAGGTGTCAAGTAGTATTAACCAAATGCCACGCCACGCCACTATTTGATTTCATCCCTCTTCGCGTATTCAAAAACTTGAGCAGCTCAGAAAAATATACGTATTTATCAGGTATGCATACGTATCAGGGTAAGGATTGAGTGTGTATTGTGTCGTGTCATACAAAATTTACGAGTACAGGGCAACAAGTACGTATGTATGTATTATACAATTCATATCGGTGATGTAACGTGATTTTGGGTGGATTTCATGGTCCGACACCTCCATTTAAGCCATATACGCACGTAACAAACTATGATGAGAAATGTCGTCGAAATGAGAAATCCGAAATTCAATTCAAGTCATGCATGCACAATAATACATATGCGACAAGAGAGATAAATCCTCGTAGAGATTGGTAATTCTCACTTCGCTCCAAATTTGTGAGGATGGATGTAACAATGTACATGGCAGACATGTTTGTCACGGATCTTCTGAAAACCGGGACTAAAAAATCAAGTAAATAAACATAAACAATAGGAAGTTTGGGACTTGACCACTTCCGCAGAATTTGCAGATTTAGGAAGGTTTTAAGTTGGCAGAAACGCGTATTTCCATTATTGGAAAGCTGAGGCCGCATAGTTTCGCATGGTGGAAATGCGCGTTCTTGCATACTGAAAACCTTCCTAAATTCGCGGATTTAGGAAGGTTTTCAGTATGCAAGAACGCGCATTTCCACCATGCGAAACTATGCGGCCTCAGCTTTCCAATAATGGAAATACGCGTTTCTGCCAACTTAAAACCTTCCTAAATCTGCAAATTCTGCAGAAGTGGTCAAGACCCAGACTTCCTATTGTTTGTTTATTTACTTGATTTTTTAGTCCCGGTTTTCAGAAGATCCGTGACAAACATGTCTGCCATGTGCCTTTGTCAGTATTGATCATTGACGTCAAATGGGAAACAATGAAGCAGAAAAGTAGTGGGTGGACAAATGTCAAGGAGTCGTACGAAATTTGCTCGGTGCCGATAAGCCTACGGAAACCGGGATGGGATTAACAAAGGGGTGTGTCATTTGTTAAAGCTGAGCTGGTGAAAGTGAGCGAGTGACGTGAATGGAGTGAGAGCGTGAAAGTGGCAGCTCTGGAGTGGGTTGTGTGGGGGGGATGGGTCGTCATAATCGAGAGGGAGCTATACAAATATCAAATTAATTGACACCACCGCCACCGCCATCGCACAACAGGAGACTCACTCCGGGCGTGAGACTGACATTGGGCATTATTACGTTTGAACGACTTTCTTTCCGGCTCTGATGTGATGTTCGACTCAAGTTGGGATGGAGAGAATTTATCTGTGCAGATTTAAATGTGGGGAAAGATGGAAACATAAATGGAAACGTGTCACGTCAAGATTTCAATAAATGATTTCATGGAATGTGATGTAAGAATCGATCAAGTTGCATAAATGATTGGTTGGCGAGAAGTATGGCCAAAAATATTTTGGAAAATATGCCGAACGACGGAGAAGAAGATGAAAATATTGGTTATTCACACTTTGAGAATATGTTTGCATTACGTCGTCATCGTATTTGACCTTTCGATGTAAGATTCGACTTGGGAACTGCACCCCGAGAAGAAATCAGTGTGTCGAATTCTGTGGTAATCGACAATAGCTGGATGAATATTGTATTGCGTAATTTTTTTTTTTACATAATTCTGCACAAAATTTCTAGCTTTTGTATTCTGCAGAACGGTATGGACATAATTCTCCATACTTTTGTGTAAAAATTGCTTTGCAGACAGTTTTTCTGGAGAAAATCGGGCCAAATTTCTGCAGGATGTTTTAGCTTCTGCAATTCTAGGTTTTATTTATCTGTTTTCACGATATTTATATAATCATTCTAATCGAAGGGCGACACTACACAATAAATTAGGCAGAAGTGGTGATGGTGATGGTGAGGGGTCGAGGTCGAGGTCGGTACAAATCAACTCTAATAAAGTGTTAGTATGATCCCTGGGTCCCTGGGTCCGTCTTCGTAATGCAAGTTGCCCCATAGAGGAGACAAAGAAGGAAGCGGACCACTGCATGCATGCACTATACTGCATGAATGAATGCATGCATGAACATGTACATACTGCTACCCCACATACATACATCACTCATCAATGGTGGTTATCATGATAAGTGATCGTGATAAACACTATTAATTAATTATTTTAGTTTGAGAAACTCCACCCACAGCGAGTGGCATATCAATTCGAATGTATTTTTGACGGTGAATCCAACGCCAATGGTTTCAACCTGCGAGACCCCCGTGACCTTGCCGTGACCGTGGTGTCCAAATATGGCTTATTAGTGATGTCGCACATCAATTCGAATGTATTTTTGACGCTGAATCCGAATCCGTCAATAGCTTGGCGTTAATTGTAGAAGTTAACGGGGTTTATGGAACTTAACGGGAGCGTGGGAATTTAAATAGTTAGCTATGCAGTTACTCCCACGCGACGGGAATTTAAGTAATTAGCTATTCAACTACTCCCACAGAGGGAAATCAAATTGTACTGTGACCAGATTAATTAAAATGCAGTATGACTTGGGCAAACCCTCACTCTGATGTATGTATGTGGTATGACAAAGTCTCCACTGGGAATTATTTAAAGTATAGTATGACGGATTTTTCGCTTTGGGCACACCCCCCACTGGAACTCTAGAACCCGGCCTTGGCCGGGCTATACGCTAGTAATAAATATTTCTCCACAATAAGGAAGATGATGAGGATGAAGGAGGGTCTGCATAATGGGGATTAGATTGGATTCTCTCGTGGCTGTCATTTCAGTTCATAATTTATTATCCTGACAAGATAAATGAGGAGGGAAGGAAACGATGATCCGATGATGGGATGCATTGGACGAGACAAATACTTATTTGTAATTCAGAAATCTGTATTATTTGGCCAAGAGACAATTCTTCTCGTCATTTGTTGCCTAATTGGCTCATAAATTGGCTGATTGACGTGGCCACGAGAGATGATGAGTGAAGTGATGATTGAAATAAATATGATGGGAAGTATGACAGATCAAGTGGAAGGGTGCCCCATCATTACCTACATATTTACATGTTTTGTTTGTTGATCTCGAATTGGGTGACAGTTTCTGGACTGTAATGACACAAAGCAATTATGTATTTCATAAAAATGTATTTTGCAGAGTGGTCGAAATAAGAATCCGTGTTTTTCAATTTTTTTCCATAATTCAAGCACGAATTTCATAAAAATATAAAATATTATGCATTTTGTAGATTCTTCGTATAAATAAATAAGCAAACAAATTCAGATTTAATTTCTTTTCATAATTCAATCCAGGCATGACTTTTTTTATACTTTTATTAAAAATTAAGTACTTCCGCTGTCTTAAATCTTAAACATTAAGTACAAGTTGTATGTATAGCTATAGAGTGATGTGTTAGTATTCATGGTTGTTATATTTAACATTATGTAGTGGATAGCTTATTTTATTCGGCATAAAGCTAAATAGATTAAATTTTACCATTCAAGAAATAAACGAATAAAGAAAAAGATTTATAAGTTCGTGTCGAATTTCATTTTTATGTCGAAAAGGTTACATATCAATACTAACGAATGGATGAAGTTGTTCACCGGAATTGTAATAAAGAAAAGATTGGAAATTTTCCAGGAGAGAAAGCATGAAAATTTATACTTGTTAGAAATACTGACAATGGATGTTTCCCAGCGTCTACTCTCCGATTTTGAGCAAATTAGTGTCAATCGATCACAAATTTGATTAATATGAAATTTGCAAAAGGTAAGATCGTATCGTTTAGCGACGATATTTGCACCCGAAGAGGAGAAACCGCACCTTAAAATTTTCCAATTCATTGCACGTTTTCGGATGAAAATATCTCTGGCAAACTTCGCCATTGGGCGATCTTGTCTTTTGCAAATTTCATACTAATCAAATTTGTTATCGATTAACCCTAATTTGCTCAAACTCGGAGAGCATATGCTGGGTAACCTCCATTGTTTCTTAATTAACCTATAGACTTATACTACCGTAATTTTACCGTATTTATTGTTATTTCTACTACCTGAAAAGAATGACAGATTACTTTAAACTTGCCTACTTAAAGTTATCATCATATACTTAAACCTAATTAATTAGATTGCACCAACGTTTTTTAGATTATGTCATCCTACCTTTACACATGTATGCAACTGCTCCATATTTATTGGAGAAGTGGCAACTTAGAAAGAAATGAACCATGCGACGCAATATGGTTTTGGTGATGATGTAATGTAAAATATGGATTGAACAGGGTCGGACTAACGCTAGCATGCTGCTGCTGGTGATGATGATGATGACCTCCTCCCAAACTGGGAGGAATACTACTACTCCCATTCGACGTCGTGCTCGACCCAGCTGGTGACGCACCCGCAAAACTTATCGGTTGACCTCCTTGACCTTGACCGACCTTGGAACCTGGTGGGATGACCCGACTTCCTCCCCCGTCAAGATGCTGCAACTTTTGTTGTGGGGAAAGCAGCAAACATTCCTCTTCCTCCTCTTCCTCCTCCTCCTCCTCGCCCATCTCAATGTCCACCATCTCGTCCCTCTCATGTCGAGAGTGTTGTCGCAGGTGTCTCAGGTGACGGAGGTGGTGCCGATTGTAATTATTATTCAATAGCCCCGCCGCCGAAATATTATTATTCCCAACGCCGACGCCCCCACCCAACTCGTGCAACTTTCTCATGTGCTTCTTCAAGTCGAAATTCCTACAAAACCCTTTCCCACACGTTTTGCAGGTGAAGGGCTTCTTGTCGTTGTGCGTGTGCATGTGAAAGGTCAAGTTGTAGATTTGGTGGAACGCTTTATTACAGATGACACACTTGAACGCCTTTTCCCCGCTGTGGGTCAACTTGTGATTCTTATAGTTTCCCTTTTGGTGGAAACCTTTCCCGCAGTATTCGCAAACGAAGGGTTTGTAGCCGTCGTGAATGCGGATGTGCGTGTTCAGGGTGGACGAGCGGTTGAACGCTTTGCCACAGGTGCCACACTTGTGCGGTTTTTCGGAAGTGTGGATAATCTTGTGGCGACAAAGGGTCGACGCTTGGCGAAACCCTTTCCCACAAACTTTGCAGATGAAGGGTCTCGCCCCCGTGTGGACGGGCATGTGTCGCGTCAAGTTGTAGTGGGCGTTGAACACTTTGCCGCACTGGAGACAGGTGAAGGACTTGTTGATACCGGTTTTTGAGGAGGGGTCGAGCGTCTGCGGGGGATGGGGCGAGCCTGACAGGGAGTCCATCTCGGAGCTGGGGGAGTCCTTGGAGGGGGGTGGACTTCGGAGGAGGGGCGTCGTCGTGGTGGTGGACTTTGGTGAGGTCAGGTCGATCGAGCTTGTCGGGGAGGAGAGGAGAAGGAGGACGTTGTTGTTATGTTCTGAGGTTGGGGGGGAAATTCGGGCCTTCTTTCCGGCAGATTCTTTCCCGGGTGAGGAGGAGGACGATGACCCACGGAGACTTCCGCGACGGGTAGTGTTACTCGTTTTGTTGGGGAGGAGAGTGTTGTTACTAGTCGCCCCAGTACCGCTTTTCCCGTGATTATGGTGGTGGTGGTGATGATGATGATTATTGGGATGACTGGGTGGGTTTAGAATCTGGTGAAAGTACCCCCTTCCCGTGGCGAGATGTTGCTGCAAACGTGGCGTCGGTGAAAGGATCGGGCTGACGTGATTATTCTTCGCCGCCGCCGCAACACACGCCGCGTACAACCCGGGGGAAAAGTGTGCAGGGGGAAGAACGACCGGATGAGGCGGCGGGGGTGGCGGAGGAGGAGGAACCGTCGTGTTATTGCTATTGTTACTATAATGAGCGGGATAGTAGAGGAACGGGTATTGCCGGAAGAGGTCAGAGTTCATCATGCGTTCCGTGTACTCGCAAAAGTTACTCACGTCGGAAATTGATTGAGGAGCATATTTCCGAAATGCGGACGAGTCCAGTTTTTCGTCACTGCCAATTTGATGCTGACTGGTCGCGAGGGCGGCCAGGTTAAAGAATCTGGAATTCGATTGGAGCTGCTGTAACCCCGACACGGGTGAAGACGAGGGCGAAGACGAGGACAAATTGTCTCCCTGTTTTTGACCAATAATTCGACTCACTCGACCACCACCACTGCCGACTAAAGTGCTATTATTGCTGCTCCCCTTCGGCTTGCAGGGTTCCATTATCTTTGCGATGGAAAAGGCGAGAATTGAATTTCTTTGCGTGCTGGTGGCCAAACTGGGTTTGACGTTGGGTTTCTTGTCACATATTAATCTTTCCTCGGTGGCATTAGTGTCGTCTTCCATCTTGTTGGATAACTTGACTTTCACGTCGTGATGAGGAGGGTGATGATTGTCCTCGTCGTTGTCGGACGACGGGTTGATGGTGCAATTTGTCGGCTGCATGATTCCAGAGCTGAAAGAGAGAAAGGAAACAAGAATTATGTATAATTCGACGTATAATTTGACGATGTACAATTCGTCGCAAAGTTTCGAATGGTCATTTCCTCTTTTCATGCCATGCCACGCCATAGAATAAAATTACCATTAGAAGATAATTACCAGAGAGAAGGCAAAGTCGGTATAATTATGCTGAGCATTTGGCCAGTCTCTCCAAAGTTTGTTGGACCAAGTGAACTATTTGCGTGGCATCCAGTGTTTCGGGTCAGGGTGCAAGTAACCACTTGCAAGAAAGTGGTTTCTTGCAGCTAAATATTTTGACCTGCAAGAAATCCAAGGCGCAAGAAACTACGCCCAGCAGCGCATATTTCATACGGGGCGTGGTTGGATGGCGCATATTTCTTGCAGTTTCTTGCACCTCGCATTTCTTGCATTTCTCACTTTGCATCCTGTGCAAGAAATGTATCAAACCCTTAAGAAACGCAACACTGCTTGCCCGACACAAGTCGCAATCATCTCATCTTTCCCATCACCACTGCGAACGTGGCCTCTTCCACCACTTCCATCAGGATGATATAATAGCTCGTGAACAGGATAGGGAAAGCAAATAGGCAGCCACGTCGTGAAAGTGAAGTGCAGTGCATCGCATATTTGGATTGGATTGGAAATTGGCATGCCATATAAAAAGGAGTTTAAGTAAACATGATGGTAAAGCGTTCCTCTCTCCGAATTCAGACCTCGTCGCACGTAATACCCGGGCAGGCAGGCAGGCGAGCCTTGTTTGTTTGTGTACACAACAGGGTCTCCTCCCGGTCTCTGAGGGATCCTTCCAATTAATGCTATGAATGAAGTACCGAGAAAGCTAGAAACCTTCCCTCGCCCAAATTTGTGTGCATACATACATACGTAACACACCGCCAGTCATCATATTTATCATCATCAAACGATATCAGGATGAGTGTGCAGCAGATCAAATTCAACCCAGTCGTAGTAAACCTTGTCCTCTCCTACATACGATTTCCGTCCAATTTCCGTCTCATTTTAATTGATGTGTTCATTCACCACTTCACTCCACTTTTGATCCAGACAGTGTGCACAGTGGCTCCGGAAACGTGGGTGGGGACAGAGGGGTAATGTCCCCACCATCCCCCATGTTAGATAAACCCCGCCCTCCCCTATCCCACAATGGTAATGTCCCCACATGTCCCCACAGCTTCCGCGGCCACTGAGTATGGAGGACGTATTATTATTCGAGAATAAACACCCTCTCCTCTGCCTGATAAAATGCAGCCTTAGGTTCCGTGTCGAATTTCCAACAACTGCTTTTTTTATCGGTTTGCTTTCCATTTCCGGACGCAATTATATCGTCTCTTCACTTCATCTCCGCTTATGTCATCATCACGACGCTTTTTTCGTCCTGACTGACTGACTGACTGCGGTGTAACATGACATGTATAATTTACACATGTCCGTGGCGTGCCATCGATCCGGAGAAAGTAAGCAAACCAATTATTTATTCGGGGAAATGTGAGCCGGCCGTGAAAAAAAGGTGAGTGAAAAGTGAGTCGTATTTATTTTTACGCAGCAATGAAATGGCAGAATTCGTCTCACTTTTCAACGAGACTTAAATAAATTTGGTAAACTTGTCTTTTTCGTCGTATCCATCCACTTGGACTCTCGACATTATTTATTTAAACCGGAAGACAAGAAGTGGTCTAGGCATTTGTACAACATTGCTCCACATTCACTTTTGTCTGTTCTCTTCTTTCTCTCCGTGTTTGTCAAAAGTTGTCGAGTCTCGAGTGGAGGAGGAGGAGAAAGGCCCAAGGGACTTGTTCATCTATACTTGTTCTTATGTTCTCTTTGGTCCATTCCCGTCTCCTTGTCTTATCTTTTATTTAGCATTCTTAAAGAAAACGGAGAAAGGGCAAGGCCAGTGTTTCGTTTTGGAGGTTCAAAAGCGTCTAAAACTGTGTATAATATGTAATTTTAGACGTGAAAAATGTCCAAAATAGGAAAATGGGGCAAAATGTTACAAGTTTTATAATTATTTTTTTTTGCAAATCAATGCACGATATATAATGTTTGGTTAATTTTGAGCATTTTGGTTGGTGTGGAATATGTACGACGAAATTTGGAAAAACTTTTGTTTTCACATATCTTGTTATGAGAAATTAAGACATTTTCTTTGCTGTTTCGTATTACACAGCAAAATGCTCAAAATTAATGGGAGATTACACATCTGGGCATAGATTTACAAAAAATAGTTAATAAAGAACTTGTAACATTTTGCCCCATTTTCTATTTTGCACACTTTTGGACATCTTGGACGTCCAAAACTGGTTACCGTCTTGGACGGCTGTTTTGGACACCGGTTAAAACCACATCGAAACCCTGGGCAAGGCACGTAGAAATGGTGGTTTCGTTCCAGAGAGAAAGTGTATGCTCATTAGGAGGGTAAAAGTTCCAAAAAACGAGACAGGTTGAAAAAATCGGTATCGTCTCAAGTGGCTTTCTCTCTTTCAATCTTTTTATCTTTTTTTCAGTGTTACTTTACTTGCGAGATGCAAACTAGCCACGGAATAGTAAGTGCCCACTCCACTTGGCGTTTTTTGTTGGCTGGCTCGTTATAAATTATTTTTTGACTAAATAACTAACATCATCGTCGTCGTGGCTCAAAAAAGTACGCGTATCTCATCTCATTCCCACCACGGAGAAGGAGGAGATGAAGTACCTTTCTCCCAACTCCTTGGGCAGTGTTGGTTTAGGTTTCGGTTTGTTTGTTGGATTCCGTTTCGGCGGCGAAAGGAAGACGACGACGACGACGTAACATGAAATAATGGCAACAACTCCCCCGACAGATGAAAGCAGGGAACAAAGGCCATCCCACAGGCCATCCGCATCTAATCCGCCTCCTTTCTCCGAAAATCAGTGTTTCGTTTCTTACAGGTTTGCTACATTTTTTGCACTGCAAAGCAAGAAAAACAAGAAATGTGAGGTGCAAGAAACTACAAAAAATATGCGCCATTCAGCCCCATGAAGTAGTTTGCGCCTTGCATTTCTTGTAGGTCAAAATAGCCGCAAGAAACCACTTTCTTGCCGTTATTTCTTGCAAGTGGTTCCTCGAAACACTGTCGAGAATAAGCCTTTCTCTCCTACTTTCACCCATCGGCGTCGTCGTACTACGTAATGACACCGTGGTACACTTGACTTGTGAGGAGTGTAGTGTTTGTTGTGTCTGGTCTGGTTATTGGACAAAGAAGGCGATGAGGAGTGACAACTTGATAGAATGTCATTTGATCCAGTCCACTTGAAACCACGAAAGACAAGGAAACCAGACCAAACTGCCGGCTGTGCGTTATTTCGTATTGTTGTCTCATCTCATGCCATGCCACGCACAATGCCAACTTTCTCTCTCTCAACTCTGCTAAATAATTCAACCCAACCGACGAGAAGAAGAAGGTTTGAGATGACGATGATCCATGCACCAACGCAACGCAACGATCTATTCAACTTGTTAATTGGCATTGTTCTCCGCGACACTAGGACGACGAGGACGAGTCTTAAAATCGGAGTGACTTGATGATGTGGTCGGATTTCATTTCATGGCAAAATTAGAGACAATCATGGCGTGGCTTGGAGTTTGAGCCACTTTTTGCCCTCTTCTAAATCACGGTTGTCTTTTCTTTGCTTAATTGTTGCCTAATTAACTTGTTAAATGGAAGGTTGAAAAGAAAGCAATCATTTTTTTAAAATGGAGGGGAAAACTATTTTTCATGTTGTACACGTGACACATGTCAAGAATTATTTGCATCTTTTTTTAAAGAACCAGCTTGCTTTTTTTAAAAAAGTATGAACTGGACTTTTGCCTGGACATTCACACCCATCCTTTCGCCAATTTACACATTTGTCTCACAAAGACTGCTAATTAATTTCTCCGAGTCACGAATCTCTTGAAAAAGGCGAAAATATGGCGAAAACCTGCATTATTCAGAATAAATACGTGTGAACAAAGTGATACAGAAAAACCTGACGATTGAATTAGTTGATACATATGCATTTTAGTCAGTTTAGGGTCTCGTATGCATTATAAAGAAAAGCCAACGATATGCGTGGTTCCACCATTAAACGCATTTTACGAAATTGAACAGGGGTTAATAAATCATTCCCAGGATTAAATATCTACACCCGGCCTGATAACTTTACTTTGCTTGCATCACGTCACTTTATCTTTATCCAACCTCCTGTCATGCTCCTGTCATGTCGAACAATAGAAAAAATCCGACAGTCTGAAGTAAAACTTCATCCCTGCGTAACCACCACCAACCAACCAACCAACTGGATACAACAAACAACAAACAATGCATAAGCCCTTACCCAACCAAAGAAGTCAACCATATTTCCATCCCACCAACCCAACCGACACAGATTTATTTTATCCAGGCCACAAAAATGGCTCCGCACATGAAATAAAATAAAACTATAAATTTATCAAATTAAATGATTCCCTGATTCTCAGAATGGGCTGACATTTTAAAAATTTACTGCAATTCACTCCACTCCCCCCACTTTTACTTATGCGCACGTACCTGCTAACAAGTAGGACATGGAATGAGTCCTCGAAACCAAAATTTTACGACTTTTTTCTAAAATGTTTATAACAGTAAACAAAACAAGGCAAACGATGGTGTGGTTGATGCACACGTTCAACGCGACTTACCAATTTACAACAAAGTAAAGTAAGCAATTATGTATGTGTGCACATTTAAAATTTGCATTAAGGTAAAAATATTCATGGTTAATCGACATTTTGCAGAAATTTATCCCTCCGTCTCAAATTGGAGTTGCGTCTCAATTATCGTGACCATTGCACCTGTTTGATTACAACAAAGTAACCAAAAGTAATTATGACCAGGATATTTAAAATTTGCATTATTTTCAATAAGGTAAAAATATTAAATACTCAATCGACATTTCCGAAGAAATTTGTCCCTCTCAATTTGGAGTTTCGTCTCAATTATCGTGACCATTGCAGCTGTTTGATGTAAATTTCGTCACAGATAATACGGAGACATAGTGTTTCTCTTGTAACAATAATAATTTCATCCCACTTTACGACCTGCCCCTGGTACGTAAAGGGTGCCTTGTTTGTGCATAATAATAATAATGCAGCCTTCTTTAAATCGTTGAAGCAACTGCCACCGTGTCGATGCCGTAATAAAAAACTTAATATTTTGTCTGCCTAACATCTCATTTCGTAAATGTCTTCTTCTCCTCCATCTCGATTCCTGATTGATTTGATGATTTCATTTCTCACCATTTGTTCCCAACCACCCAGGAACTTGACCAGTTGTGAAAAAGTAATATGCAGGATAACCTTTCCCCGTCATGGAGTGGCAATGAGCAGCAGCGTGAAGTAAGTCCGTCAATGCCTGGACTTTTTATGACCCTCGTTTACCACCATGTTTTATTATTTGCATAATGTGTGCATACCATTCCTGCCATGCCATCGCGTATCCTTTTAATCACAGCGAAAGGAATTTGTGCTGTTGAAACCTTGAAAGTAAATAACCGCCGACCAATAAATTGGAACATCAACAACAATTTATATCTTATCCACCCTTGAGTAAGTAGTGAAATTGTGGTGTAAAGGTCGCATCAAAATACTTACAAAGTTTACGACAATGTTCTCTACGACGTAATAATTATTTGTGTTCTTTGTTTCAATATGCATCAATTTGAGAATAACATGTACATACGTATCTACATACATATGTGTAATCCGTCCCTTCCGTGTGTGTATAATAATTTTCCGTAAGGTTTAATGTTAACAAGAGTAAAAAAGAGTACACATTTGCGGATAAAATTATCACGGCGGGATGATGATGATGTAATTGTCTAAAGTGTAATTGAGTAACGTGGGACCCTGGCAAGTACATCAGGTAGTTATGGATGTATCTATTTGACTGTTTGTGTAGTGACACAAAAAACGAAATGACTTTATTTGACGTATAATTAACAAACGTCAAGTTATCAATTTTTAACTGCCTCTCGTTTTTAAAGCCGAAAGCATAACTAATTGGCTTGAACAATATTGAACAATGAATATTTTACGTATCTACGAGCACATATCCAATTTGTGGTATTTATGGCGTACAAGAGATTTAAATTGCTACTCAAACTAATGAAATGAAACGAAACGAAACAATGTTTGGATTGGACAGCGAAAATCCAAATTTGTCCCCGACGACTAGAGATTTGTCCACTATAAATCTAAAACTATTACTGTGGGTATTTTTTTTTAGAAAATTTTCCTTATAGATTTTCTTCCCTCCCACAAATTTGGAATTTGCCATAAATCAAAATCCTGTAAATCATTGCTGTGAATGAGGAACTCATCCAATGGGAGAATTCTACTTTGTTTTAGTTTATGAATAATTATCCTATTGCAGAAATCGTATTGCAACAAGGAAAGTTGTCTAGTGATGAATGCACGTATGTAGAAGAGGTTTTATTTTATGTGTAGCTCTTGGTAAGTGTCTTCTTACATCGTAAAAACCAAAAGACGACTTAAAGTTGTAAAAGTTGAGAGTTTAGGTCCGTTGTGGATCTTGGGATGCATTTTCAGCCAACGTATACGGTAAAATTGGCAGTGTTTCGTTTCCTACGGGTTGGATACGTTTCTTGCAGTGCGAAATAAGAAATATGAGGTGCAAGAAACTGTAAGAAAATGCAAGAAATATGCGTCATTTAGCCATGCGCCGTACGAAGTATAGCGACGGGACGTAAATTCTAGCGCCTTGGATTTCTTGCAGGTCAAAATAGCTGCAAAAAACCACTTTTGTGCCGTTATTTTTTGCTTGCGGGTGTGATATATTTCTTGAAGTGCATACCAAGAAACGCAAAAAATGCGAGGTGCATGAAATCTGCAAGAAATGTGCGCAACGCGTCCTATAAAGAATCGCTTAGGGGCGTAGTTTTTTTCGCCTTGCATTTCTTGCAGGTCAAACTAATTCCCTCCAAGAAACCACTTTCTTGCCGTCATTTCTTGCAAGTGGTCACCTGCACCCGAAGAGAAACACTGGATGCAAGTCAAAGGGTTTTGCAGCAGAATGGGTCACTCTAACTACGGACAGAATAAAAATTATGCTTTAAAAAATGCAGCACTTTTATTAAGTAACGCAACAAAAGTAATATTGACACGGGGCAATAAAAATGGTGAAAATAACCATAAAAAGTGAAACATTGTGCCAAAAACTACAACGTACACATAATTATTATTCAATATTGTATTTTGTTTCAACTTTTGTGTTATCACAGACAATTTGACGACAACTTCTGGACTTGAGATAGGTTTTGCATAATATGAATTTTCGTCTCAACAAAAAGGTCACGGTTTGGGTCAGATTTTTATAGAATTTTTTTACGAGAAGGGAAAGAAACACAAAGTATGCAGTGGGTTTAATAATAATGAAAATATTTTATTTTTACCCGCATCGAATAGTGGATTGAATTATGCGAATGTGGAATATTTTTTTCTCGGTGTGCATTTATTTCATATTCCCAAAAAATGTTTAAGTGATCAAATCATCGAATACTAGGTAAAGGTCATTCGATGACGATTGCTGAGGAATAAAACTCATGTATGACAAAGATTAAACACATATTGTGTGTCCTGACACTATTTGCTGTCTAATTATTACTTCAAGATTTGTTACTAGATCATAATGTGAGAAGTATTAATAAAAACAAGTGTTATGATGACTAGTCGGCATAAAAGATTCACTTTTAACGACCAAAATGCCATTAATTATTTGACTTGGAGGTATATTCGTGGTGGTGGCGTGACATGCCAGTCAGCCAAGATAAGTGCTCTCCCATTACATAAATAAATATGCACGATCCACACCCACCCCGTCCGATTCGATTGATATGTGTTTTATTTTATCACGTCTCTTTGACAGACGGAGAATGAAATGAACTGCAACTGCATTTTGGCAATCTGTGTGTCGTTGCACTTTGCTGGATAAAAAGAGTAACCGACCAACGTTGCTAAATAACGAGACCCTGTCATTTCGAAGAGCCACAAAATGTGGTACTTCACTTCTCTGCTTTATTCTTCTTATGTAACACATTATCATTCATTCATGACCATTATTATGACACCAAAACTGAAGCAAGCATTCCACACGTGTCCCTTTTATGAGAGAACAAGAAGAAAACGACGCGTGTCCCTCTCTCAAAAGAACGGATGACAACTTCCGGTTCGATCCTTAAGTTGTTCAGATTTGAGATGCATTTAATCCAAAAGTGGACATGTGTGTGGATTGAATATAAAAAGCAATACATGACGCACACGCCCACTCGCTTTGTTTCGTTCTCTTTACTAAAAGGCAAAACTGATTGTATTTACTGCCCGGGAGAGAAAAAGAAAGGGATTCCTGCACGTGTCCGGATGAAATTTGAGACTTGATCGTTACGTAAAAATTTAAGACGTGTGCAGATGTCACGAATAAAAATAGAGGAGACTGGATTGATTTTATGTCAACTTTTAGTCCCACTTAGCCCCGAATCCTAGATATCACAGGATTTCGACCATGCGTAAATAATTAATGAGTAATTCAAGTGTTTACCTTATCTTTCCTTTCTCCGCTTTTTTCTAACGAGGGACGACGACACGAAATCCTCGCCGTGGAGAAAACGCTTCAGTTTTTTGCGGTACACGTCCGTCCGTCGTCACAAAGTCACTCTCACCACCACGGAACAAATAACGGACGAGACGACACGGGAAACAATGGAAACGACCCCTGCAGTCCGGTTGACTTGAGAAAAGGGTTGGATTTTCGGAGTAATTATACTCAAAAGTCAGTCAATAATGAACTCGCGTGTGCATTGGTGCAAGTGGGCACTCGTGTTCATGGTCCAGTACCAAATTATTATTAAAACTGGTGTAATTCTTCATGGCATAATAATTTGGAAAAAATCGAACCACTGAGCATGATTTTTTTCCAGCAGACAAACTTTCTCCAGAAGAAAAAAAGCAAATTGGATGAATCGTGTCTGCCGGACTGAAATGTCTCACACGAAGGAAAGTCAAGTCTCAGATTTACTTATTCCCTGCTTCCACTTCCACCTCAATCTCAACACTGATCAAGAAATGAAAGGCTTCTCCTTTGTCGTCGTCGTCGATTTGGTAATGATGACGAATGTGCATGTGTGTGTGCATGTGGAGTGGGTTTGTGTGTGTTTAAATGGCTTTATTGAGATTGACTCCCGTTGGCGACTTATCCAATCCACGTCCAAGTGTCAACTAAGCCGTGGATAACGTCTTTCGGATCACTCCTTGTACTTACTGATTTCACATGCTGACTAATAACTCACTCACTCACTTGATCTCTTCTTCTTCTCCTAATTGTTGCGGCAGGAGCGAGCAGGAGCACCCACGACAAGACGAAGCTAAGCTGTTATGCATAATAATACCCAGCCAGCCATGTATCACGACGACGAGGTACATATATGAAAAAGTGGCCAGTTTTCACCTCCGCTCAGTCTTCGGCCACCTTCTGGCTCACCTTCTCGTCCTTTTGCAGGGTCGGATTGGGCCCCGTGTGAGAAAAGGCGGTGCGGAAAAGGGCCCCCATCCATCCATCCATCCATGTTCATCTCTTAATGAGACGGGAAGGGGCAAACGCTACTGCGCTGCTTGCTGCCTGCTCCAGCCTCCACGGGTCGGGTTAGTCCACTAACCGACGCCCTCTTGTTCTTTTCCCGAGTGGAAACCAATCCATCCCGTCCTCCGTTCCCTTTGTCTACGACCCGGGTAGCCAAAAGTAAGTGAGCTCCTGCTACACTACTACTCCTACCCGAAAATACGGACACTGCGGGAGAGAGAAACTCCTCCGACCGAAAAAATGGATGGGATTAATTTACATCATGTATCACACTGCAGGATGTAAACGTACGGTTGGATGGTCGCAAACGGTCAAAAAATCGGGACATGGATTTCATTTCAAATCAAAAAGCCATCCAATCTGGAAAAGAAAGTCATTCTTTTTTTCCCTGAACAACAAAGAAGATGGTCTCGTCGATGCGATTCGGGATCAGAGAGAGACAACCCCTGCTGATGCTACTACTACTACTCCGTGGCGTTTAGCAGACTGGATTTTTTTCCGTCGGACGGACGGGTGGCCCGGCTTGGGATTTCAATTCATGAAACCTTTGTCCATTTCACGGCAAACAATGGCACATGAGAGAGAGTTAGTCGGGCAGAATGAAAAACTGCTGCTGCTGCTGCCCCGACTCCTCCCCCGGACTCCCTGCATGCTCATTATGTCCGCGGAATGACGACACCACCGTCTAGTGCAGACCACAAAACGGATGTCACTGCAGAGGTCTAGGTAAAAGTGGTGAAATTCATGAGCACAAAACCCACCATGAGACGAGGGAGTCGGTGGGGGCTCTATTATTTCTGGATGCTGAATCGATTCCTCACCCCCAATAAATAAATTCAAATCTGGGATAAAAAATGGACGGGTTTAGTTATTCACTTTCTCATTGAGTGAGTGAGGAGAGAGGAGCACGGTCAACGGAGGATATCTGTTCAATGGGGCTTGAATCGATGGGATTATCGGGGAGATTTTGCATAATGATTTTTGTGACCGCATCAAATATTGGAAATTAAGCTATCTCACAGTGGAGGTCTCCCAATGCATGCGAGCAGGTTTTGAGCAAATTAGTGTCAATCGATCACAAGTTTAATTAGTGCGAAATTTGCGAAAGACAACATTTCCAAATGGACACGTTTCGCGGAGATATTTGCATCTACTTAAGCAGGAGAAAACGTTGACAAGTTTTGCACTTTCCAAATTTACTGCGTATTTTCTCCTTTTCGGGTGCAAATATCTCTCCCAAACCTGCGCATTGAAAGATCGCATCTTTTGCAAATTTCATACTAATCAAATTTGCGATCGGTTTATGCTATGGTTTGCCCAAAATCATGTCACATACGCTGGGAAACCTCAATTGTTAGGAGGAAAAAGTTGAAAAACAAATAACTCGCAAGTTCAGAGAGTGACGGATGGTCGAATAAATAGTCGAGATTTATATTTGTATTTATAGCACGAGAATTAAGAAGATACATTTTGTCCGTGGTAAAAACTAGGAGAGAAAACTTTCGAAATGTGGGCAAATCAAATAGGAAACATTCATTTAGTTGCCCATGAATGAACTCGTGAACCCAAATGGAATTATGTGCATGTATTTAGGATAAACCCTTCACATTGTGATCATCATCCTCTCATCCAGCCTGCCAACGAGGACCACGTACAATTTAAGTATCAAGGCAAACACAAAAAGTTTTAAAGAGGAGAGACACACACACAAAACAGTCATAATCTTCTGACCTCCTTTCATTCATCATTCCTTCATCCGATCCAATGAATTTATTCGGTAAAAGGAACATGTGTAATCTGCAACAGAAATAAAAATGCACATCAATCATGAAATAGTGCACTTGTGTCGTTCAGTGGTCAATTTTTTGTTTATAGAAGAATTACATTGATTTTCGTACAAAATGTATCGAGTGATACACCATAAAACCCGTATGTAAAGGTGCGTTTATATGTACTTCACTCCTTAGTACCTTGCGCCATAGTTGAATTATAACATGGGCGCAAATTACCAAAGAGAGAATAAATATAAGCCCTTGTCTCAGAGGATACCATCTCAAACTAAATGCTGTAGTAAAGGACGATTTTTTATTTCTTACCAATTAATTAATTAATTGGTTCAATGGCAGTGCAATTATTTAATGCATGTTTAATCGAAATTTTTATGTAAAAAGCCTCAATTGTGCCATAAAAAACTTTGCTATCTTTCTCAAAAATCATTGCTCTGTTTCTACGCTATTTACGTGGAAGGAGAAATAAGGGACAAGGCCTCCCTATCTTATAAAACATACGTCGACTAACCCCCTTAAGGCTAACATTAGGTAATATTCAAATATATGTATTTTCAACTTTGGAGTTACGGTTATGAAGGTTCGCACCAGAGATAAGATTGCCTTCTGGTACTTGTAGAACTAAACGTTCACCTTTTCGTGTGGCATTTTTCGCAAAATATTTTTTCACCAATTTAACTTTGTCTGGAAATGAATTTAGATTTTAATTCAATAAAAATGATTATTTGCATGATTTTGAAGCTTTTATGAATGAATGAAGTGATGGAATTTCATCCAACAAAGTGTGTCAATTTTATCTAATACTTTCCCAATTTTGTTTTCATATTTCAAAACTTCTTCCCCATTCAATTCATCTAATCCAAACAATAAGGGATGCTCATTCATTACCTCCTTCAATCTGAATTTAAGTCATAAAATGCAAATACAGATTCAATGAATGCAAAATGGACAGGGGCACTCAATTTCTAGCTTTTTCATATAACATTCGAATGGATGGAAACTTAAACGTTTCCGGGATTTATTTATTTCATTCATTTTACATTTAACGTAACGTAGATTATGTGCGAAAATATCCCAATTCGAGTCGAGAGACATCAAAAGTTTGCAAAATCTTGTCCATTGTTATTCAACCAAAGGGTTACATTACATATCCTGTAATATTACGTAGGTCCAAAAAACACGTTGTAAAGCAAAACTGCCAAATCTCTCTTTCAGATACACTTTTTACATTCTTTACTTTGATCTTGTTTTGAATCGAGGGTTTATGCATGTCCATTTTTGGTGTCTGTCGGGATAGACGAACATGGATAAATAAATGTGGTCATGCATGTCGTACATACTTGAGCTACATATTTACTATGCTACTTGTCCATAAAATGCTACAGCCTAATCCTACTAGGCAAAACCACTATTCTTCTGAAAACTTGCTTTCCTCCCTAGTAATTTGTACAGTACACACATGTGTATTTATGTATCTAACAACTCAATCGTAACCAAAGTATAATGCATTTTGACAATTGCACACATTTTCCCGTTCCTTCAACCCCAACGATTCAATGACGATACGTAACGTAAGGTAAGGTAAGGCACCTACGGAAAACTGTGTACAAGTACGAGTACAAGTTTTAAATACTTGTGTAGTACGAAGGGTGTAGTAGTAAATATGTGAACGTATGTATGTAGTGAAGAAGGTGAAAAGAAACAACCATTTATTTGACAATAATGTACTGCTCATATCATCATTCCAGGTAATAAGCACAGGGTGGATATGTATTTATGAAAAATTGCTGAAATATTTACGAAATATGTACAAAAACTTAAACATGAGAATTTTCGCAAAATTCGTATTTTTGAATTTAATACTCTGGATTTCTTTCTGATCCAATTTCTTTGAGCAAAAGAAATTCGTCTCACATTGTTGAAATATTTGCAAAATATGTACGAATTTTTGAAAAAAAGCATATGTAAAAGATTTCCCTATTTATCAAATAATAGCGGAAATATATATATGCCTGAAAACCTAGAAATCTGTTCCAATATTGGCAAATATTTTTAAATTTTTACGATGTATACAAGTTAGGGGACACACTGACAAAGTTTAACCATCGGTCGTCATCAAATGAAAAAGTTTGAAATTCTATAACTACATATCCGGCCTCTGATTATTGGGATTCATGTGTTACTTGGTGCTGCGGAGGCGGAAAATCACTCCTGACATATTAGCAGTGAATGGACATGAAATGGATTAAATTTAGTGGACGAGAATGTACATCTGTACCATCATTGCCTACCTAATCCTCTAAGTTTATACCACAAAAAAGAGGCTGGGATCTCAACTGGAATTAAATAAAGACGTCGACATTTTGTTATTGAGTCCTCACTCAGGTCAGCCAGCGAGGCATATCGCACTATTGGGCAGCATGGTTTCTCTGATCTTTTCTTGACTGGAGGAGTTGGGTACATCAAAAAACACAATGAAATCGCACAATGAAAATTCACAACGAATGGTTATTGAGTTGTATCATCGCCCAAATCCAGCAATACAGAGAAATGACGACGAGGATGATGATGTCCGTCGATTCTCGACAGGAACAAGTAAGTCCCTGCCTCCTGGAGAATGGAAATCATAAACTGGCGATGAATGAATGCCGGCAGGGCAGCCGTGGATGGAAGTTTAGTCCTTTTGTTACATAAAACTGACTGGTGGAATTGCTGCCCCTATTCTTTCAAGTATTTAGTAATCATCATGTACTGACTGACACATGTATAACCGAACTGCAAAGTCGTCCTAATAAAGTCTTGTTGAATCTGCTCGTGATGAGCTCTTCAACATGTTACAACATTTTTTTTTCACTTCTATTTACCTGAATTGACGTGAGGGTTATTTGCGTTTTGTTATCCGACTAAGAATGGAGGTCTCCCAGCGTATGAGATCCGGTTTTGGGTAAATTAGTGTTAATCGATTGCAAATTTGATTAGTGTGAAATTTGTGAAAGACACGATCTCTCAATGCGAAAAGATTCGGTGGAAATATTTGCATCCGAAGATGAGAAAATGTGCCCAATAGTTGACAAATTTTACGCTTTCCCATGCATTTTTGGAGATCGGGTCTTCCGAAAATTTAATACTAATTAAATTTGTGATCGATTGATAGTCTCAATTTGAGACTAGTTTGCTCAAAATCGGAGAGCATACGCTGGGAGACCTCCATTGCAAGGACGCATTTACGTTATGGAGTTATCTGTAAATAAAAAGGTCATCATCATCCCATCTTCATTTTCGGCAGCTATACGTATCTCTGGACATGATAATACTTCATAATGAGTGAATATGCTGCTGCTGCTGCTCATTCACTTTTTGAATCTTTTTACGCTAGGTAGGAGTGAGTGAGCCCTTTAAGGATTTCCACAAATGAACATATCAAACTTAATGTGTGCCTTAATCCGCACCGTTTTTTTTCTTCCCAACTTTTTACGGGCTGCTGCTTCATGCAGAAATATGTAGGCATTTGGAATGAATGAAATTGTAAAAGATAGTGGATGACGAGAAAAGAGAACAACTTTTACGGGCCGGATTGGATTATGCGTTTCCACACGGATTCACATTTTTTTATACCACAATGAATCACATACATGTACGGTGAACATAGGTGACATAATACGTGTATTATTATTACATGTCGAATTAAGGAACCCTGATTGAGATGAATTACTCACGTTAAAAAAAAGTGCGACAAGGTGAAGAGAAGATTAAAGTTGTGTGGTTGGGACAAAAGTGGGCATTTCAAGCTGGAGGAAAACTTCAAATGGACAGTTTCCGGATTCCTTTCTTGCCTGCTTGTTAAAAATAAGGGGGCAAGTATCATGCAAAATTTATTGCGATCCAAGTATGCTTTATAAGTATTGTTAAGGAGGAAGTCGTCGTCGGTATGGGTTTCGTTCTTTGGCAGATTTTATCCTATTATTCGGATTAGTTCAAGTGTAAAACGTACACGGTTTGCGGTGCGGTACAACAATATCTTGGTGGATTGTTTAATAAAATGAAGGTTAAGGTTTTTGAGACACTGACCGACACATTTACCAACTGTTCCAGGTTGCGGGACTATCTGACCTTTTATAATTTGAGGCTAATGTTGTAATTACAAATGTAAATACACGAACTATGAATGTAGAGTTTTTCGAAATATTTTGAAATGGGCGGATTCACGAGTCGCTTGTTAATTCGAAATTAAAAGTAATTGTTTCGAGTTGGGGAAGATCGTGTCACTGCTTCATCTCTAAAAATGCCGACGCTCCTGCGAATTGCACTTTTGTCCAGGTGACCCTGGTGTGAGGTCAAACTGGACCTTAATTTTCATATGCGGTGTCATTTTAAAGGAAATTTCAATCGCCTTGACTAATTGTTTACGATCGTTTGACACGATTTTATTAATTATACCACTGGCTGGAATGGTTTTTGATTCATGTAATACTACTTTCCAAAATTGAATAAACATTTGAAAAAAGACGAACCCTTTGTCCCACAAAATATGTAAATGTGTGTACCAATACATATTTAGAACCCCCCTCAACCTGAGTGAACAAGTTAAAAGGGTCGCAGCAATGATAAATAAAAGATCGACCCTATATGCCCATACATTTTTGACTATTTGTCATATTTAGCATGTGTAGTAGCCATTTTATTTATTTGTTATCGCATCTCAATCCTCATGACCAAGTGAGAAACAAACACGAGTACGAGGACACTAATAAATATTCGAGCTGTCGAGTGTGGACACGGGGATTTAATGATATTGTTGTATTGTACGTACAGAGAAAATATGAGTAATCCTCATCAGGCTAATAAGCCTATTAAGAGATCAGTCCTTGTAGTACATAAACTGTTGCCAGATAAAATCCTTCACCAAAGACCCCGAAGGCACGGAGAGCAAAAGGTCCTCCCAATAACCGAGGAGCGTTTTTGAAGTGAAGATTTATGTACGAGTCCTTTAAGCAAGTAGGTAAACGTCGGCGGCAACCCTTAAAGACGGACTCGATCTGATGTGTAATCGATGATTGACACAATGTAGGACATTTGCTCGGCTCCTTTGTTCAAATCCTTTAATCCTGTTATACTCTTCTCCTCCTTATTTATTCATGATCGTCGTCGTCATAAATACCTTGTTGGATAAGGTAGGTGAAAAATAGAGGAAAATAATAATCGTTCAGGGCGTAGAGTAAGCTTCTTTTGCTGGAAAAACAGCAAAATTCCGATCTTTTCTAGTTGGCTTATGGACATGCTGAATTGTCCATTTTTATTGTTATCGTATCATTTTTATTTATTTGATGAACAATAAGTTTTCATATTTTCAGTGTTTCGTTTTCTTGAGGGTTTGCTACATTTCTTGCGCTGGAAAGGGAAAAAAGCGCAAGAAATGTAAGGCGCAAGAAACTACAAAAGAAAGTGCAAGAAATAATAAGAATAGCGGTCGTTTCTTGGGCCGTGCATTTCTTGCAGGTCAAAATACCTGCAAGAAACCACTATTATGTCTTGCAAGTGGTTACTACTTGCATCAAAAACACGGGATATTTTATTATAATTCACATTTTGAAAAATTCCTATCCCGTGGTTTCATTAGTATCCTGCTGAAACGATAACTGACTGCTCCATGAAGAGAGACCCATGATGACGGTGAGCATGTATTTATTAACTCGCAGCAATATAACAGACATGTTCACTCACTCACATCATAATGTAACAAAATCGGATGATTGGGTTTTAAGTGTGTCAATCTGGACAATAACATGACGACGTGATGAGGTATTAAGTGGGCATATATATTTTTGGAATGAGTGGCACTTCAGTATCACGCACAATCCAGGCTTCTTTTTCCATACTTGAAAACACTTAAAGCCCAGCAGCACATTAGTTTTCCCTTCCAGGGTCGGAATGCGGGGAGAAGAATGAATAAAAAATGCAGTTTTAGAGATCAATCCCATTCATCCAATCGAGGTGTGCGAGAGTGGGTTTATTAGCGATTGAAATGTATGGCTGTGGATCGTATGACTTATCCAGTGTTTCGTTTGGGAAGTCCTACTACTTTGGGAAGTCCTAAACTACTTTTGGACTGGACACCGTCCAAAAGCGTGTAAAACTGTATCAAATAATTTTGGACGTCCAGAATGCCCAATTTTGGGAAATGGGTGCACATATATTTAATTCCCCATTAATTTTGATCATTTTGGTGAGTCTGTATTCTGTAATACCATGAAATTTGGAAAAAACTTCTGTTTTATTAATAATAACATGTTTTATTATGAAAAACTGAGAAACTTTCTAAACCAAGCCGTACAGTATTAGAAAAAAATGCTCAGAATTAATGGGAAATTAAACACATGCGCCAACGGATTATCTAAAGATTTAATAACGAAGAATTTGCAACATTTTGCCTCATTTTCTATTTTGGACACTTTTCGCATTTGGGACGTTCAAAATTATGTGTCCAAAACTGGGTAAAACCCGATTTGGACAGTGGTTAAAAAACTACAGGGAAACCCTGGACTTAACATTACTGTAACTCTGTATGTAGGAACAGGAATAATGAGATGCGACAATTATGTGTTCGACTTGTGTGGTGGTGGTGATAGGTTGATAATAATAATAAGGACATTGAACAAAAAATCGATATATGTACAATAACGAAGCGATTCTGTGCCCCATCGAGTCTCACAAAAATTTAGTCACAGTGTAAAAGTGAACACGACGCTGAAAAACCAAACTTTACATCCAGGGAAGTGGACCCCCTCTGTTTCCAACCCTGTAATTATCACAATTTGACAGTATGTTCTTCTGGATGGGAAAAATATGTGTGTGTGGATTTATAAATGGGCATGAAATTCAATGAATTTTGATACCTTTCTGATTCACATGGCCCAGCTGGACGAGACTTGGTCTGCATTATGTAGTGGATGGGGGGATACATTTACGATACCACCGCAATATTTGGCGGATCGGTGGGGGTTCATTTTAAAATACCGCACACTGTGATTCCGAGTGGAAGTGGGGATGATGATTTGAAGTAGATTTTTAACAATCAAATTAAGCTTCTCATCTCACTCAAAAATTTATCGAGACAGATTGTAGGAATCATATCGTTGAATTTTTTAAAGGGTTGAGTGAGGAGGACACTTATCTGCCAAATAAAACGGTGCAGTTGTGTTATTTTTGGTTGTAAAGAGTGCAAACAATTACTGTCTCAAAATTATTGTCACGACGGATGTACTTGTACGCTTGCAATGAAGGTGTCCCAGGGTATGCTGTAAGATTTTGAGCAAGTTAGTGTCAATCTAGCACATATTCAAGTAGTACGAAATTTGTAAAGATACGATTTCCCAATGCGTTTGGCGGAGATACTTGCATCCGAAGAGGAGAAAACGCTCAGTAAAGTGCACAATTTTTCAACTTTACTGCGGATTTTTTGCTTTTTGGATGCAAATATCTCCGCCAAACGTTAGCATGGGTAGATCGTTCCATTCACGAATTTCATATTAACGAAATTCATGATCGATTGACACTAGTTTGTCCAAAATCGGAATGCATACGCTGGGAGATCTCCATTGTTAGTTTTTTTAACTCGAAAAGAAACTTATTTTTTTGATGGATTTATTCCAATGAAATGCAAGGAGTGCTACCTTTCCTGAATGAATGGGGGAGTTATCATATCTCGCTTAAGCTGAAGGCCAACAGAATATGAACAAACAAAGTAATCTTGCTGGATATCCATTGGAATCAGTGCGATTCATATAAAGTTTATTTATTGTGATTCATTGCACACATATGTGAATGAACACGTGCTCTCACAAAGGGACAAGATCAAGGAGACGAGAAATATAATGCGAAATGAAATGGGCTGCTTCCGGTCTGTCTTTGTTCATCGTAAAATTAGTTATTCAATCGTTTGGGTGGCATGGATCACGAGCGAGTCACATTATTCAAGTCATTCTTCAAGGGACCAAAATTCTTTGTTAAAATACAGTATTTTGATCTCCATTCTTGCCAGGGTTTGGATTTCCAGGGGTGTTACACCCACAAAAAAGATGAAAATCTACGTCGACACAACAGTCACACGAAATTGCGGGTTTCGTGAAGAAACTAACATTTTATTGCTGCCAAAGTACTTTATTTTTACAAAATCGTGAAAACAAAGTACCTTGCAGTGATGAAATGTTAATTTCTTCACAAAACGTATATTTTCGTATGACTGCTGCCTTCTCGACGTAGATTTTCGTCTTGTTGTGGGTGAAACACCCCTGGAAATCCAAACCCTGGGAAGAACAGAGATTAAAATACTGTATTTTGTCGAGACAAGGGTATTTGCAATGGTAATGAAAATATGAAGCATTTGGGAACCCTGATAAAATTCACGGTCAGAAATTCAATGCCAAACGTACACCAACATCGGAACTTTCATGGCTGGGAATTTGAGACGGAGCAAAACCTCGTGAGGCGACTAACGAGAGTAAAACCGTGTGAGTGACGATAAAAAAGTGACACTTTCTGAGACGTGATATTAGTTGGTGGTGGTGGTGGTGGTGAACTGCGTAGTGCGCCCTCCGCTGCCCCCTTCCGGCCAAGATCTCGGTTTTTGCCGTGGAAACGGAAACAGATCGTTGTTGCAGGAAATTCTAATTTTCAAACAAAGTAATCGACACATAATAAATAATTATAAATTAAAAAGTCAAACTGCTTGGTCAACTTGTTCAAGTTCATGCTCATCACGAACCCTGATTGTGTCTTGCGTCTTATCAGGTGGGTTTAGATGATTAGTTACTTAGTGGTTTATAGTTATTGATTTGTTGGGTGATATAATTTAATGCAGATCTGAAGCTACTACTACTAACTATTGTATTAATTAATTAATTCATAATTAAGTCGCAGTAGTAGATCTGAGTGTCAATTATTCATGGAAGATTAATAATTGCTCCTTCTCCTATTTTTTCTAGATGAGTGGAAAATGTGAGACTAGGCGAAGCTGAAATGACGTCAACTTTGTCGCCATCATAGGAAAACGTAGCCGTGGAGTGGTCGTCGTAGGGTCCCGTCTCTGTGTCAACAAATGTACCTGAGGATAAGAGATCAGTATCGTCACCTCCTCCTCCTCCACCACCGACCACCACGACTAGGTCTTATCCATCCCGAACCTACTACTTGGTCAGGATGGTTCATCGCTGCTGTATTTCGTCATGTGGGATGAACGTACGTGTCGCAGAGGCTAAAGGGCTGTCTTATCATGGGTTTCCGAATAAAGAACCACTTCGAGAACAATGGATTCAAGCCATAATTCCACATCTGGATAAACCCGAAGTTTTCAGACTTGTTCCAAAATACACGCGAGTTTGTTCACGACATTTTAGGAAGAAGGATTACTCTGTGGATATCAAAAAACGAGCCCGACTAAATTCAAGTAGTTACAAATGTGTTTTTAAATTATTGCACTTTTGATTTAAGTGTATGTATTTATTCATTTTTTTCAGATGCTGTACCATCGGTATTTCCACGAAAGAACTCGCCTATCGTAATCCCCGTCGTGATTGGGAGTCCTAGCAGGGCCAGTAAAACAATCAAACTAGAAGGAGCTGCTGGTCTGAGTACTAGCTCAGCCTCCACCACGAGTGATATTGTTCCTACTCCGAGAACAATTGGTCTTTCAACTTCACGAGCTTCAGATGATTCTTTACCCTCTTCTCTGAGTGGGTCGCCATTACTTTGCCCAGTATCGTGGAAGCTTGTCGACCGCAACAATTTGTTGGAGGATGGAACCACAAATAATCAAAACTTGAACAGTGGTGGCTGTTTAGACAGTCGTGAATTTATCTTTGAAGCAGCCACACTAAACGACGACCAGTTAACCTTACACGTGCGAGATGGTAGTAGCACTTTAGATAATTGTGGTGGTGGTGGGGGCGGCATCTCATCATCCAGCATATCACAAGAAGACTTGTCACAAAGTTCAAATTTCTCCCTCAACATTAACGAAGACAGTAACGAGGCTCCTCATAAGAAACGAAAGCGTCGAAAGTGGAACCGATCCGCGTTCGATCGACCTGCCAAAGGGAAAAAGAAAGTGGACGATGTGAACATTGACGGCGTTGGTGAAGCACTCGCAGAAATTAGTTTATCAACTCTGTTGGCCATCGCAACTCCAAATCTGCAACAAGACAAACAACAACACCACATCTTCGTCGGGGGCGCCATGAGCAGTGAAGCCAACAGTTCAATCATAAATAATAATCAAAACGTACCTGCAACAACAACGGCAACAGAGGGATCATCATCTTCATCAAGTGCTAACACAACTACTGCCATCATTTCTTCTATTTCTACGCCTACGACGTCTTCATCGTCTAATTTTCGAACAGTGACCTTATCCCTGTCCTCCTCTCATCACGACTTGGTCAACCAACATTTGAGCAGCATTGAGCAAGAGCTGCTCCAAAGCATACAGGCCGTCAGCCTTCATTGCGGTGGGGACGGGGATGGTGGCAATGTTGAGGAGCAGGAATTCATCGTGGGTGATTTGGACTCCCGCCTGCTCTCATCCATCTCTGGGCGACCACCCCCATTTGTGCACCATTCTAGCGAAGAGTCAATTTTTTCCACGACGGAAGAGGATGACCCCCTGTACCACATTTCATCCATGGATCCGAACAGTGTCAACTTGGAGTATCACCATCATCATTCCTCCACCCACACGGGACCCTCATCCATCAGCCCGACGACGGAGGACAACGGTGGTCTCCTCTCCCAACTTGTGAACGGGATTGGGCTCGATGAAGAGCGTGGCCCGACTTTGTTGGAGATTGAACATTTGGCTAATCATTTCAACTCTTCGCTCCTTACAGATTACAACAATACAGAGTTGTCGATTGGGTTGGGAGATTTGCATTTGCCCAGCGACGGGAAAGACGACAAGGGCGAAAGTTTAGAAGGTCTTTGCACAAATGAAGAAATTGAGCAACAACTTCTTCCCGACAAAAAATCGAGAGCAAGAGGTGGTGATGGTAGTAATCAGAAACTGGATTCAGCAGAGGGACATAATAATGCACGAAATGTTAATCGAGGTACACACATTTAATTAATTATTCTCTTGGTGTGAATTTGAAATCTAATATGCTCCCATTTCAATGTAAATTTGCAGATAGCACGCCATCCTTACTCATGGTTAAACCGCCGAGTGCACGGGCAAAGAAGAAAGCTCCAGAGAACGCGAGGCTGAACAGAGTTACCAAAAAGCATAAGAAGGAAAAGATATGTGGCCAGTTTTCCGTGGAGCGATTCAGCAATTCGGACAAGGACATTGAATATTACACTGGGTTTAATTCTTATCGGAATTTCGAGGCTTTCTTTCGCTCTCTAGAAGCGTATGTGGAACGTTTGCGTGTAACTGATGTCATGTTTGGAGTCGCTAATTTGGGCACGGTAAGTTAATTAAAGATTGATTGCTAAAAATCGTTATGTGTGCTTTAACGTAGAACTCGATGACTTATCACCAAAATCAGCACATTTTTAATCATTTCTCGGCTCTAAGAATTGATTTTACAATTCTGGACAACTAATTCGTAGAGCAGGGAATTGCCAATTAAAAAAATATTGTCCTTCTGGCGATAACTTATCGAGTCTTACGTTACCACAAAATGTTTGTGTATTTTAACTAAACTGTATTTATTTGTATTCCGTGTTACAGCTCCATTCCTCTTCCGAAACGAATGGTGGTGACTCCTCCACCGCCGAATGCAATTCTGACACTGGTCGTTCCACCCCTTCCGAGTTTATCCTCCCACTCCCACCTCCACCCGCGTATGACGAGCCGATAAAAAAGCGCCCATTTCATGGCCGATCCATGTCACGAATTGATGAATTGTTCATGACGATTATTAGACTGAGAAGAAAGTTACCTGAGAAAGTTTTGGGTCACATGTTTTGTATTTCACAACCCACCGTCTCTCGCATAATTCGAGCTTGGACGGTCCTCTTAAGCAAACTGATTGACTGTTACCCTATCGAAAGTAGCAGTAACACCGGAGAAAGTAGTAATACCACCAAGTCAAGTAAATCATCTACCTCAAAATCGTCATCTACCTCCACGACTTGCACCTCAACCTCCACCACGACGGGACCCGGATCAAATAAAGAGCATTCATACACAAGTCGAGGACTCGGCATCCCGGAATCGTTTCGCCAACTGTTTCACAGTGACCTCGCCCAATCCATTGTGGTCACATCGGTTACTGCTAAAGACAAGAAAACGGCACAGAAACCATCTCCCTCGTCGTCAACATCGTCCACTGTTACATCGTCGGCTGGGACATCTTCTGCAAAACGTTCCAAGAAGAGTCGGGTCGAAACAGTGGATCCTTTACTGCTCGAGGTGGTGGATGCCACGTCGTCGACCTCGAGGGATGATGAGCATGAGCAGCAGCTTTGTGATCTATTGGACGGCACACTGCACGATACCAACTTACTCTTTAGCCAGTTAGAAGTTGAAGAGTGTGACTTGTTTGCAGAATCATTTTGCAATTGATCGATCGAGCAAGTTTCTTCTCCCCACCAAAAAAAATGATACAGTTCCAGTTCCAGAATTGGGTCTTATTGTTATATATCCTGATATTACAGAATGTCCGATTAATTGCATAATGTTGTTTGTTTCGTTTTTAACTTTATTACTAATTATATTTACTACCATATGCAGTCCGCTATTATAAATCTGAGTTTATTAGTTAACTATTTACGCACGAGCAGAAGATGTATACACAGACGGATTACTATATGATAAGGAATAACAGCAAGGAATCGCCTCATCCATTGCATCACAGGAAGAAGAAAAGCAACTATAAACAATGCATTTACTTATTAACTAAACTAACCGGATACAGAAACGAAATTAATCTATAATAATATTCTTCGCCTCAATGTCTTATTTGGAATAGGAGTGATAAAAAATTAGTAGATTTCGTATTTTTGCGAAAAAGAGATTTATTAATTTGCCGCACACGTAATATGCGAGTCCCAACACACAAAATTGTACTGCCAAGTAATTAACTACAGTGGCATTTATTTATACAATAGTTTATCATTAGCTTGCGTACGCATTACCTGAAAAAAAGTTTAAAAGTTCTCTTCTCTAAAAAAAGTCCGGTCTTTGATGATGACATTAATTAACCAAGAGATAGATACTTGAACTAAGGAAACATTTCACTACATATATTCTCAAATTGTTGGTGAATCATCGATATAATACGAATTAAGGAAAACCCAGAAAAAAGATTTTTGTATTTTAGACATATTATTATGATATAACATTTTTATACAGATCAGTAGATATTTCGGCCGCTAATACACAATGCGGAATGAATTTATTCTCCTACTCAAACAATACATTTAATGAATGCTGGTTAAACTTGATATCCGGTAGTTTTAAGCAAGAAACGAATTTCTGTCATAATATTTAAAAGAAACATTGAAATTCTAGTTATTTTATTGTAATTCAAACATGTTGCATAAAAATAATAAAGTTTTATCTCGAACTTGGAAAAATGTAAGTTCTAATTGTTAGTTGGGACGGGACGGGATTTAATTAATTAGTCGTTGCTTCCCACCGATCAACTCATTCTCACACACATCGTAAAATGTACGAATCAACGGTTAGATTACCAGTTTTTGGTTTCCACGATTATTTGAAAGTCATATATCTTTTTACGGATCGTGTCAGATTTCCAGGTTGGCAATTCTTCTTACAAATGTCATAAAGGCATGCTAAAAGTTTCATGTCATAAAAGCGACACATTCACATAGGAAGGCAATTTATATGAATAAATGATACGAATCATTCTCAACTTTTTCATGAGAAAGCAGAGCATCTTCAACTAAACTATGTACATTCATATAAAGATATTTGTGGCAGCAGGATGAGGACCTGGATGGATATTCCATTCCGGTAGTAACCAAGTACATTTTCTTATTCTTGTATCTATCTATGCATCCTATTATTCTATTCCTCGTCCATGAATTCTTTCTCCCACGAGCTACACAACACTACATTATTTACTACACCTCATAGTAAGTAAGTAAGTACTTACTTCACTTTATATATATTAAGCATCACGGCACAAAACGTGGTGTAATGTAACGCAGTAAGAGTTCAACCCTTTCGCTTAAACCCTTCCTTTAAAGGATGCATTTATCCTCGTCTTTTTTTCATGCACTCATACAAACTCCTCAGCAGATGGTATCGTATCGTGTAGATGTACGTGTAAGCATCGTGGCGTTGGAGAAGAGGGGAAGAGAAGCAATTAAGCCCAGCTAAAACCACTTAAAGATCACGCTGTGTGTGCAGTTCGTACGTTTCTACGTCCATCCAATCCATCCATTATACTTTTCCTTCTTTGCTTTAATAATGGAATAGTAAAATCTACGTATGTATCTCTCGAGTTATTATTCCGTAAAGATTCATAGACTTTTTTAAAGGGAAATTCCAAAATCACCAGGAGCAGTAGAAAATTCCTACTAGATACGTCAGGGTTTAGTTAGTTTATTTGTGTTATTAGTCAGTGAGTGAGTGTGTCCCTTACTTACTTGCACAACCAACCAACTTCCTGCTTCCTGCTATTTTGGTTGGGTTTAAAAATTGTTGAATGAAACCGGAACTTTACTGGAGCTTGTCTGGTCTGGTGGGACGACCCTTTCTCGAACAAATAGTGATCATCATACGTATCTCATCTGCTGCTGATGTAGTGGGAAAAGACCACACCACTTCCGCTCTCTCTTCTTCTTGTACTCATTATCAAATGGTAAATGCAAGACACAAGAAAAACCGACTTTTTTTGCGTGCACTCGGCTTTTCTAGCTAGGTTAGCACAAAAAGTAACCAGTCCAGTATGTACATAGCAAAAAGGGTTGCTAAATTTCTGCTGCCTGAGACTGAAATCTAATCAGGTATCAGATTCACAAGTTGGTTATTCTCGTATTACTTACTACGGGCTGCTGCGAAATAAAATACAAGTCGGTGGTTACTTACTTGTAAACTTGCCTGTAAACAGTGGTTTGGTTTGGTTTGTGTGTTGTGAAGTTTAATATTACATTTTACATTACTCATCGACATCAACGACCAAGAAAGACCAAACCACTATCAAATTCTACTACTTGACTTGGTAGGATTGCTCACCTCGCTCGACATCTCCGTTTACTTTCTTTGCTTCCTTATTTAAACACAATTGTCATCATCATCATCGGGATAAAAAACAAGGCCGGAGTCGGGCTGGTTGGTTTGTTGGATATTGGATTTCGTAAACAGCATTTCTTTCTGCAGATTTCTGCAAGTAATACGAGAAGAAGAGAGCAGCTGAATGGTGGTGGTTGGTTGGTGGTTGAATGTAAACCTATTCCCAAGAAATTTATGATACAAGAGGAATTTGACTGACTACACTGACTTGTGATGTAAAAAAGTGCACGGTTAATAAATAGTTAACTAACTTTGATGACTGATGAGTCACAATAATATCTTCGTCGGACATAAAACTGTGTCTAGTTTTTTCTTGTGCGTTGTTATGTGATCATCTAGCTCTTGATATTGTTTAAGTACTCAACCAATTGTGTAGTGGATTTTGTTTAATTGACGTAAAAAAGTGATCGTGTAAACGACCGGCGATTTGAAAAGGGAGGAACGTCCTTAAGTCACTTGTCACTTTTCACTAAAGAGAAGAAAAGATGATATAATTTTGAGTCGTCATTTTGAGTTGTCAAGCAGTTAATCAAAAAGAAACTGGTGGGAATGATATTGCCCTTCGATAAGAACAAGAAAGAACCAACAACATGTCGCTACAATTACCAAGATTTCAGTCGAAAAAGAACAGTTTGGAATTGGAGAGGGAGCACTTTGAGAAAGGACAGGTGAGGATAAATGACATAATTAATCAAATGTTTAACAATTTGTTGATAAGAAGTTAATTTCCGCTTTAAGTCGGCGGCATATGCAGTGACGAAGAACTATCTTATCTTTAGCGGTCTGTAGGTGACCACGGTTCTTGCTTGACGTTAACGTATCACACTGTCCCCTTGCACTTGATTCTTCTTTGACAGTTATCTAAATGTACATACATTTAAAACCTTTGTTGTTCTACCTCGTATGACCACCCGTGCAATGCAATATCTTCTGTCCTCCATTAATACTACCTGACTTGTCAATTTTGACATGTCTATTACTTTTCCGCGAATTATTGTAAATATCATTCGTCAGCCGCACTAATTCCTGCCATGTACATAATAGTTTGATAGATAAGCTAAGCAAAGTGTACACGGATGAGAGAGTGAAACTACATATTATTACGAAAATGTATAACGATAAGAGTCAGGATGACGATAAGGCAGGATAGATAAGGATGTCCACCTAGATTAGTTATTAGGCATACACACAATCGAAAGTGAAATTCAACTAATTCAACTCAACCATCACTTTGGATCAGCCCCATCAAAAAGGCGATACCAAGCAAAATTAATTTAGCAAATTTATCATAATATTTAAACTCTGTGAGAGAGGATGTGATGGATACGTTGTAGATTGAATTAATTCAGTTTATTATTATTAAAGATGTGTGGTTAGTTTAGTTTAGTTTAGTTTAGCTTTTTGCTTCGGCACGATGCAATCTTGAGCAACGCCGTTGGTTTTACCAGCAGTCATTCAATCGTGATTTTTCCAGTGGGGGTTGTTTTTGGCAATGTGTTACTAATATTTATTGACTAATGGTTTAAATCGAGTGGGGTGCAAAGTTTACACTAATTTACGAGACGACAGTGCTTAACAATCTTTGACTTTTGTTAACATTTCCTGAAAATGTCCATCAAAATAGCAGACCGTGGAATGTATCCACTCTCCTCGTACTACCACAGAAAAGGAGAAAATTGTCCACCAGTGGATATGGTATGTTTCAAAAATGCCGTGCCAAAAAAAATCAACATTTCCAAGAACGACTGACTCGACTTTATAAATATTTGCACATTCTTTTTACCCTTTAAAAAATAGGATGCGTTTTCTTTTTTATAAATATGTTAATATGATGACACATAAGGTAAAAGTCACGTACGTATTTGGTCGGAGTCCATAAAAAAGTGGGCACAAAATTAATTTGATAAGTGACAAATACTTATCTTAAATAGGTTAGGTTTAGGTTACTAGCTGTTATCTCTAGTCTAGCAATACTAGTCTGCTAGTGATACCTGATAGTGTGAACCTATTTAAGATAACCTAACTCTAGGAAACAATAATATGACACTTCTGAAGTTAATTTCGTTTTGGAAAAAGTTCTGTCTCCTGTCATATTAAGCTCCTGTGTTAATTTTAGTTTTCGTGCCCACGGTTTGCATTTCGACACACGTATTTATTTATTTGATTTGTTTGACGTCATACTCGTACTAACTTAATTAACACTATTTGTTAGCAGTATATACTCATTTTATTTAATTTGCAGGCAACTTCGCTCTCCAAAGCCATCAATACTCAGGAGACGGCCGTAAAGGAGAAACATGTTCGAAGTACGTTTTACAAAAATTTATGATTTTCATTTCATACGCATTTTCTGTCATGTATTTGCTTATGTACATTTGTCTGCTTTTAAGTTTGTGCGTTTTTCATATAAAATGCTCTCAATCAAATTGCGATATACATTATCATTCGTTTCTACTCTTTTCAACACGGCTTTTGAGAATCACATGAGTGGTTTGAATGATGAGTAATCTGGACTGTCTCCTTCAGTAATCTAGTCGTATAGATGCACATTACACTTATCAATTAATTTTATTATATGTTCTGGAACGAATTTACAAATATTTGCTGCAATTAAAGAGTCAACTATGATAAGCAGAGGGCGGTTATGTATTTATTTTCAACTTGACGAATGGTCAAACTTTGTGCGTATGTTCACTAACTTTTATAGACCACTAAAATTTCAAAATATTTTTATGTATTGTTAATTCTGGGTTTTCAGACATAAACATGTCCGCTATTATTTACAAAATACGTGAATCTTTTACATATTTTTTTCAAAATTGCGTATACATATTTTGTAAATATTTCGACAATTTGAGACGAAATTTTATGCTCAAAGAAATTGGACCACAATAAATCCAGAATATTAAATTGCAAAATACAAATTTTCAGAAATTTTTATTTTTATTTCATACATAATTCGTAAATATTTTGACGTTTTTTTTCATAATTTTTCGTAAATACATAACCTCCCTCTGATGATAAGTTAGCCTATAAACTTGCTCAATATCACCATTGTTATGACGAAATTGAATAATATTTGTTTTTTCAAAACCGCAATGCAAACATTTGCAATTGCGCTACATGGGAAGTCGAAGTCATTCAAGAATAAAACGTGCCTACTGTCAGTGTCAAAGTTAAAGTCGAGGAATAACTGAATAATTCACGAGAAAAAAAAATCTGTTGGCATTAATCACACGGAAAAAACGTTAAAAAACGACTCGTTTAAAAATTGCATGAGTTATTTTCCGCTGATTTGAGTGTGGAAAAAAATGTGCAGTTTTTTTTAACAATTTTACTTATTATGCTGGCTGGTTCTCTCTCGCTTAACTTGGTCTGTCTGCACATACATAATGGGAGCCCATTATTGGTTACAATTACCGTGACAATTTTACTACACAGACTTTAACAATAATAAAAAAGGGAGCATTTTTTACTTTATGCAACGGCACACACGATACCAGTCATGAACATGATCACTACGTATTTATTACGGCTTCTGCGACTGGCACAAACTTTTTTTTTACAAGTATGCACCACATCACGGACAGAAGAACATCGTAATTCAAACCACGGTTTAACAAGGCGAATTTTTATTTCCTGAATCTGCTTGCTTATTAACCTACATATTTATTTTGTCGTGAAATGAAATTATTTCGAAATGCAGAAATAATTATGATCTAATGTAACGTGGTCTCATAATATGTGATAAAATGTAAAATTTTCATGTATGATTTAGGTGCCATCATCGGAACGTATCAGGAACGCGGTGCCTCCACATTTTGGGAATGCGTTCATCGCCTTCCCACCAAAGAACATGCCGTTCTTTGCTGGAAGTTTTGCTTCGTTCTTCACAAGGTGTGTATGTGATGAATTAATCACTCATTGTTCTTATTATTGAGGCAAAAAACAATTACCTACTCATGAATGCAACCACGCTAAACCCGTAAAATTACCATATGGTGACACAATGCAACGACTTTTAACGGTAACTGAATTTCATGAATCCTTCGCTATTTGTATTCATGAACTGGCTGACTGACTGAACCACTTAATTGGCTCGGGTTGCAAGTTTAAGTAAAGTTTTATTGTTGTGGTACATACTTATTGTACCCTCTTTCGTGACCAAGATGAAAACAATATGCATTGTTTGTTGCCCATTTGAGAAGGGTGTGTGTGTTTAGGATTGTTTATTTATTTAGGAACAAATGGCAATCTGAGACATCAGGTCTTTATTTAAATTCTGATTCTTGTAGGTGTTGCGAGAAGGACATGAGAATGTTATTCGAGACTCGCAACGGTACAAACCAATGTTGCGAGAGTTGGGCAAGTTTTGGGTAATTATAATGAGATGCTTTACACTTCCCGGAAGGAGAATTAAAGTAAAATGGATGCTAATTAATTATGTAGGGTCTCTTGAAATCCGGATTTGGAGGTTTGATTAAGGACTACTGTGCCCTTCTCGAGATAAAATTGACCTTTCACCTGAGAAATCAAAGAATTCCGGGGAATCTGGATATGGACTATGCGGACCTGGTTAATTCCGTGGGGGACAATGAAGACGCATTGTATGAATGTCAACCTCATATGTAATTAATTGTTCACGGTTCTAACTACAGGATTATGTTTGTTTAGTTTCCAACTCTCTGTGGAAATGCTGGACTATTTGGATGCTATTTTGGAGCTACAGGCTGACAGTATGTTGTTAATACTGAAATTCATAAATTATTTTTTCAATGGATTATTTTGCCCGTAGTCTTTAAAACGATGGACCAGTCTCGCTGCAACTCCATGACGCCTGCAGGTCAATGTCGGCTCACACCGTTAATCCCGTGTATTCAAGATTCCATGATTTTGTACGACTATACAACAAAAATCTTGTTTCATCTTCATTCGAGTAAGACCGAATTATCAAACAATAAAAAGACCAAAACTACACAAACTTTTGGATGAATTCTAATGAAAATTGTGTCTATTTATGATAGAACTTTCTCCAGACCTGTTGGAAGGACATAGGCAACGATTCCTCAAAGTTTTCCGAGAACTTTCCCAACTTTATGAGAAAACTATGAGTCTGCAATACTTTAAAAATCTTATTGCTATTCAACTTCTCCCCAAAGTAAGCCCTATTACAAGCACTAATGAACAGAGGGCGGATATGCATTTGCACCGATGAAACATCGGTGAAATATGTATTTAATATTCATGAAAAAAACGCTAAAATATTTACCAATTATGCACGAAAAATATAATAAGAATTTTCACAAAATTTGTATCAATGCTCACACCGGGGTCTAATTTCTTCGAGGAAACAGTTCTTGTTATATCGTTGAAATGTTTACAAGATATGCATATATTTTTTTTTAATGTGAAAAAGATTTCTGTATTTTCAAATAATAGAGGAAACATTTATATGTCTGAAACCTAGAAATGTGTGACAATATGAAAGAATATTTTGAAATTTTAGTGATCTATAAGAGTTAGGCAACACTCGTCAGCAACTGAAAAAGTTGAAAATAAATACATCTCCGCCCTCTGCAGTAATGAATCACTATTGAATGTGTACTAATATTTTCCCTTCTCAACTTTTTCAGAACCCACCAAACTTTCTTATCCAATCAGACATTGAAAATTACGAAACGAGGAAAGTCACCGTATACAATTCCGGTGATTTGATCGATGTTGATAATGACGAGACTAACAAAACGAACGAATCCCGATCAAGCTCTCCTGATTTGCAGCTAATACAGATGGAAAGGTGATACAAATATATAACATCTCTTGCAAGCTCATTATTTACTCGTATTTACTGGCCTTTTGTTTGGCACACAGGGAGCGAGACAAGCGGATAAGAGAACTTGAAGATGAAGTGAAACGCTTGAACGAGTACATTGTCCAATTGAGAGAACAGGCTGGGCGACGCATCCGTGAATTACAGGCAGAAATTAGCCTATTGACTGACCAGTTGACAGATAAAGTGAATATCATATTTTATCCAAAACGGATTTTAGGTGCATATATTTAATGCGACTATTATGACTTGTAGAATTCTGAAATTGGGGCGAAAGATAGAAAAATTGCCGAGCTGCTCTCACATGAATGCAAAATCCCCAATGATATTGCTGAACGGATGGATGTTGCTGAAAGTACGGAATTAACAATGAACCACAACAGCCTTTCTAGAATAATTTGCAATTTTTGTTTTACAGAAAAAAATGTTGGGCTAGAGGAAAAGTTCAGCAAGATGAAAAACATGTACACAAATTTGCGAGAGCAGCATGTCGATTTACTACGGAAGGTGAGGCAGCAGTTTTTAATTATATTTGAATTTATTTTTAAAGAAAATCACATTTTAATAAGCTTTCAATGCAAATTCTTAGTGAAACAACTTCAGTCAAACTAATTTGAGTTCTTGCCTACTATTTCTATTGTCAACTATTTCTAACCTGTAACATTTCTTATATTAAAATCTGTACTAAAGTAACTTGAGATCAATCAAATACAATTTTTGTTTTTTTATTACTAATAACACCATTTTTCCCTCGTTTACTTCAATCTTGAAGGTGCTGAGGAGTAGCATATTACTAAATTGATTTACTACGCAGCAAAATCTAATTCAAATTGTATATTCTGGATGGGTTTTAACTATACTTTAATCGTTGATATAGAAAGGAGCATCGGACAAGGAAATTGGAGAGCTGCGAAAAGTTGTGGATGGACAGAGCGAAATGAGTTCTTTGGTCGAGGTGAGAAATAATTATAAAAATATTTGTACCTTGATGGCAGATTTCAATGATTTATGTTTACAGAGCCTGCGAAAAGAGAAGGAAGAAGTGGAATCTAATCTGTTTAACAAATTGTCCAAAAAGGATACGCAAGTAGAAGAATTGGACAGTATCGTGGTGGAGTTAAAATCTCAAATCGAGGTATAACACACATAAGTTAACGTAGGACTAGACGACCCATCACTAAAATCATCGAAATTATCACATTTTTAATTATTTCTCGTCTCTGGGAATTTATTTTAAAATTCTGCACCTCAAATTTGTAATGAGTAAGTTGATTAATAGAATGGCGGAGAGTTTTTTAAACCAGTTTCGATGAGTTCCAATTTTTCTGAAGGTTTCTTAAACTTGGGATCTCCTTCAAAAACGGTTAAGATTTGGAGTCTACATTTTTTTAATTGACAACGACCTGAGAGCTGGGAAATGATTAAAAATGTATTGATTTTGACGATTTTGGTGATAGGTCATCGAGTCCTGCGTTAATACTATTTTATGCTGGGCACTATAAAAGCTTATGCTAATTTTATTTTCGTGGCATTTGCAGTCGATAGAAAGTGCCAAGAAAAAGATAGAGTCTGATTTGGAGACTGAGCTGACAAAGGCAAAAAATGAAATTGAAATGTTACTCGGTGGTAGTTCGTCGCTCGAGAAATTAAACAAGGTATAAAAACGATGCTAACAAATCGTTCAAACCTTCATAAACCTAACTGATTTAAAAAAATTTTCCAGTCTCTCGTCGACCAATTGGACACCTTATCCAAGAAGTGTGACGTCCTTGGTGACGAATTGGCATTGACTGCCAGTTCTAGAGACAACTTATCCAAAAAGTGTGATGATGTTGCAGACGAATTAGCACTGACGGCAGGTGACAGGGATAATTTGTCCAAGAAGTGCGACGACCTTGTTAATGAATTAGCACTGGCTACCGGGGCCAGAGATAACTTATCCAAAAAGTGTGACGACGTCGCCGACGGATTAGCACGAGCAGCAGGTGACAGAGACAACTTATCCAAAAAGTGCGACGACCTTGCGAACGAATTAGCACTAGCTGCCGGGGCCAGGGATAACTTTCAAAGTCAAATCAACGATCTACAACGGCAAATCCAGGACAATCAGAAAAATATGGAAAACGAGTCAATCCAGCGATACAACGAGCTTCTAAGTAAGGAACAAAACTCGAATTTATTCATAAAACATATAGTCGTTGTACGTGCAAAAGTTCTCGGTTGAGAAACCAGTCTGTAACACAACTTGTCGCCATCAAAGCCAATTGGAAACAGAAGTTGTCAGATGAAAATCCGGGAAAACTGTGACATGTTACGAAGTTTCATATCTCCCTAAAATGGATCCTCTGGAACTTCTGTTTCCAACTGCTTTTAACGGCGACAAATTCTGTTACAGACTGGTTTCTCAAACGACAACTTTTGCACGAACAGCGACGATATCACTTTCTGTAAATTTAATTCTGAATTTCGCTTCACCTTTTAGACGTCTGCATTCAGGAATGTGAAGGAATCATGCGTAAAACAATTGAAGACTTGGAAAATCCTCTCCTCACCGGAGGAACGGGAGCGTTGGACCATTTCATCATAAATTGTCGGGGAACTGGTCAAATTATCGGGTTGATGGAGGCGGCAACTAAAAGTGGCTACTCGGCATTCCCATCCTTACGCGAAATCCTGGAACGTGTCCCTCCCTTCACACACCACATGGTTAATCTCATTCTGCATGGAAGTGCGACTTCTCAAACCTCGGCAGATATTCAAAAGGGAGACGGTAAGTTATAAACTCAAGTTTATAACTTTATGGAATAATTATAAAAAATATTTCGTTTCCTCAGAAATGTTGGGAGACTGTAGAAATCTAGGATCGTCCATACTTTCCCTGTTGGGCGCAATTAGAACGAGACTGAGCGGAAAACAGGTAAATAATTAATCAGGGAGGTTTGCTACGGTTTTAACTACTATGCAAAACCGGTTTGGACACCGAATTTTGGACGTCCTAAACGTCTAAAAGTATCCAAAATAGAAAATTTGGCAAGATAAGGCAAGATGTTACAAAAAGTAGTTTTGGACGTCCAAAACGAAACGCTAATTTATATGTATACATATGCATATATTGTTATTTGAACGCCAATTTTGTATTTTCCTAGTTGGCCGACCCCTACAACGAGATCAGAGACAAGCTTCAAAAACTATTATCTACCGCATCCAGTCTTGGAAGCTCCCTGACACCCGAAGCCGACGCGGCTGAAGCTCTGGAAAATGAGCTTCTTGCCATGGAACGTGCTATTGAAGAGGCGTCCAAGAAGATGGAAGAAATGTTAAAAAATTCAAGAGAATCGCACACCGGAGTCAAACTCGAAGTGAATGAAAAGTTGATTGATTCTTGTACCACGTTGATGAATGCCATCCGACTTTTAGTCCAACGAGCGAAATTCTTACAGTCTGAAATTGTATCGCAGGGGAAGGTATTTGAATGACTATAAAATAAGGCTATCCCGAGTAAAAATTTGAACATTAAATGCGCAGAATGCTTCTAGTTTTTGTCGATTTCTACTCGGGACTAATAAGTGATATCTTCAATGGTAACAATTGACTACTTAATTATTTATATACAGGGATCGACATCGGTGAAAGAATTTTATAAACGGAACCATCAATGGACCGAAGGTCTTATTTCTGCTGCAAAAGCGGTTGGTGGTGGTGCTAAGTTTTTACTGTGAGTTGTACCCTTAAACTTTCAAAGGTCACTTAAACACACATTTTTATCCATGTTATTTAATTCTTTTACAGAGAGAGCGCAGACAAAGCCGTGACTAATCCCACAGCAGGATTTGAACTGTTGATCGCCTCTTCTCAAGATATTGCAGCTAGTACAATTCAATTAGTTGTGGCTAGTCAAGTCCGGGCGGATCGAAGTTCTCAAAACTTGTCTCTATTAAAGCAAGCGTCAACCGGTGTCAAAACGGCGACTGCTGGTGTAGTTGCAACTGCAAAGGATTGTGCTCAGTTAATTGAAGAATCAGGTTAGCCAACACTTTTCGCGTTTTGATCACTATTACGGTATCCCAATTTTAACCACACACCAAATTAATCCATAATTTCTCTTCTTTTTTTGCAGACGAAGTTGATCTAGCCAAACTGTCTACTCATAACGCGAAACGACTGGAGCTAGAAACACAAGCGGAAGTGCTCAGACTTCAAACCGAGTTGGAGAAATCCCGCATGAAACTATCCGCCTTAAGGCAACACCACTACCACAATTCAGACTAATCACGTATTTGTATTGTACACATTCGCCAAGAAATCAGTCCACACCATCGTCAACGTTCCGAATGCACGCCTTCTCATTTGTATCTGTATTTATTAGTAATTTATATGCTACGCGACTACTGCTATTACTGTTACAAATAGTATTGCTCTATATATATTAGATCATTAGCTTATGTACACGAGCCCCCCACCCACCCACCGACTGGTAGTATCAATCATTAGCCTGTCGTCGAGTCGAATCGACCATAAAAACTTTTCTGCACATTTACTCTGATTCCTTACTCTTCTGCCGGCGCGACGAGATCGAGTGGTTCAATAGTTTTCTAATTTTAATTACTATGTTGCTTATCATGATTTCGTGTCATTTATGTCATTTATGTTTATGAAACAAAAATCTATCCGAGTCACAAGTAACAAGAACATTATTAATTGTGCTTTGATGTATTGATCAAACCCGATTTAACAATTTAAGAACATAATATATTTATAAAATGTGGGACACATTTTCAAATAAGTTAACCCTTAAGTTAACCTAATTACCTAATTGTAATACTTACTTTACAATATAATTATTACTGTGTTGCTTTTCTGTTTAGCCATCGCTTAATTTTTTATTACCAAACTCTTGTAATGTATAACTTTTGAAACGTATTGATAATCTTTTACACTTGAACTTTACTACGTGACTCTGCTCCTCCTCTTCCTATTACTATTTACGTCATGTTAACCAAAGAGTGCAAAATAATGTGTACAAGAAATAACGAAACGAAACAATCCTTACTTTGAGTTTAAAAAAACAAGTATTATTATTCGATGTGACGGTGTGAGTTGAACAATTAATACCGACAAGAAGAAGAATATTAATGATGATGATGATGTAAGAAGAGTAATAATATTTATTACCTAAATCTATAAAGTCTATTACCTATTTACCTAATAAGTTATAGGAGCCCACAATTTTATAAAATGCTATAATTGTATACTTCTTACTACTTGATCAGTTCTTTGTTCCTTTCTATTTATAATACTGTTGATTCTGTATCATTAAAATATGTAATAGCAAGGAGTGAACTAATAAAGCCTGAAGCCAGCCACATAAATACATAAACTAGTCCATTTTACTAACTTGAGTTACTTTCACTGTACTCGAGCACATGCAAATTATTATCTTCCGTCCGGGTGCATAAAATTACTTGGACATGTTACACGTCAAGTACGTCAATCTTAAGTATATACACAACAAGTCTATGATATCAATGGAGTTCTAAACCAACTGGGGAGGAGATGGTGGAGGAAGATGTGGTTGCAACAGGGCTAAAAATAAATACCATATTTGGTCTGTCGCGTGCCTGCATGTGTCTCCAGATCCGGCTTCCAGTCAGCTTCAAGTCCATACCGGCGAACGGTTTTTTCTCTGGGATTTGAAACCGACAGAAAAAAATGCTCGTGTCACATCATCATCATTGGCATTGACAGTATTTCAGTGTAAGCGAAATGTAGCAAGTTTAATAATAATCGTGGCCAGTGTTTAATTAAGAGTGGCGATGGGGAAGCAACGGAAATCATCGACCTTCACGGACAAAGCGAACAATTGGCGATTTCCATTTCCGACCAAGAACAGCGGGGAGGATAGTCTTGGCTGCGGCGGCGGCGGCGGTGGGGGTGGTGCTCAAAGCAAGTCAATTATTCCAAGTCGGGTCAGAAACAGGTTCGAGACATCGTCGCATCATTTGCTCGTTGGACTTTCGTCGTCAATTCAGGGTTTTTCGAGAAAAGGGAAGAAAAAGGTGTCGTCATGTTTGACCGTAAGTGCGAAATGAGGTGGTCATCATGCATTAGAATGAGAACTATCAATTCTTGTCTTTGTTACAGAGTAAATGTCACCCGGTCGGGATAGCGTCGTCATCGGCAAGCCATTATAATGGTCATCTTAATAATTCAGGAACTACGACGACGGATAATGACACTAATAAGGATGAGTTGTCGTCATCTTCGTCCGTTTGTGACGTTGCATCGCCAACGGAAGATGACGAAGATGGTAAAAATGAGAATGAGACGTATGCTCGAATTGGAGATTACAATAGAGAAGAAGCAGCACCAGGTAAATTATATAGTCGTGTTTGCTATGGGAATTTGAACGTTTTTTTAATTCATAATTTCTTATTGAAGGTCACCCTCGACTCCCTCCACCCTTGAAACCTCTGTACTTTGAAGTCCCTCAAGAGGAAGAGCACCAACTGGTTGAGAGATCCTGGATTTATGGGGAAATTGATACCATTTTCTCCACAGATAGCAATAGACGGGGCGTTATCATTCATGGAAATCCGGGCACAGGTACAGGTCCAAAAATGGATTTCTCTCAGCTTATGCTCTCGGATTTTGGGCAAACTAGTGTCAATCTGCCACAAATTAAATTAGTATGAAATTTGCAAAGGGCAGGATCTCCCAATTATCACATTCGGCAAAGATATTTGCACCCAAAGAGGAGAAAAGCCGTAATAAATTTGGAAAGTGTAAAATTTGTCAATTGTATGATCTCGTTTTCTCCTCTTTGGATGAGAATATCTTTGCCGAATATCTCTCCAAGTATACCTGCGCCGTATCATTTTTGTAAATACATAAATAAAATGGGTACTTATCTATCTGAGTACTTTATTTATCAGGAAAAACTACGATTGCACTCCAACTTGTGGAAAACTCGTGTTTCGGGAGAAATATGAAACCAGAAAATGACGAACTCGGAAATGGGAGCTCTTTGGTCAAGCTAGCCTCGAAAATTGTGGCGTATCACTTTTGTCAAGTGGACAATAGAACGACCTGTCTGGTCCCGGACTTTGTGCATTCCCTGGCTGCCCAAATGTGCCAGGCTCCCGGTCTCTCCGCGTACCAGACGTATCTCGACGAGAATCCAGACGTCCAGGTTGGTCAGCAATACAAAAATCAGAATTTCGCTTCTTGTGGATTTGCCATTTGCACTGCGAAACGCAGGAAATGTGAGGTGCAAAAAACTGCAAGAAATTCTTGACGCGATTTCTTACAAGTGGTTACTCCCACCCGAAATGCTGAAAATAATCACGTGACCTATGTCATCAATGATATTTCTGCTTAATGTAGGACCTCCTTTCTACCCATCAATGCCTCACGGACCCCAAGAAAGCCTTCACGTCCGGAATTCTAGCCCCCCTTCGGGATCTCCACAAAGAGAAGAAGCTCATATTTCAAGACTACTTCTTCCTAATTCTGGACTCTGTCGACGAAGCAGAGTCACATTCCCGACCAGGAAATCATGGCGACACAATTTCAGGCTTCTTGTCGAAACATATCCTCAAAATTCCACCCTGGTTCAAAATCATTGCAACGATACGATCCAGTCAATTGGCACTTTTGGACTTTATTCCTTTCAAGCGGATAAGGTTATTTTGTGACCATTCGAATAATCACGATATTCAGAAGGCGGATATGTATTTATTCTCGGCTTTTTCATATAATGACGACTAACGGTCAAACTTTGTGGGGGTGTTCCTTAAATTTTATGGATCACTAAAATTTCAAAATATGTTTACAGAGTGTTACATATTTCTAGGTTTTCATTTTCAGACATATAAATATTTCCGCTCTTATTTCAAAAATACAGAAATCTTTTACATATTAAAAATACATAAATATTTTATAAAAAATTCAACGATGCGAGACGAATTTTTTTGCTGAACGAAATTCGACCAGCATTATTTTCAAAAATACAAATTTTGCGAAAATTCTTATTTTTGCGCTCTTTCGTACATATTTCGTAAATATTTTGACTTTCTTTTCTCAATATTAAATACATATTTCAGCAATTTTTCGTAAATACATATCCGCCCGCTGTTAATATTTATTTCCCAATTCATGACATACTTGACGTAACACCGTTTTTTCAACTATGTCCAGCCTGGACACAATGGATGACCGAGTGGACGCCGACGTACGTCAATATGTGAGTCAAAGACTGCAAAATCTTGCCAAACCTTGCACAACAACGGGAAGTGGGAAAAAGGAAACATTTCCGGTCGGAAACGGGAATAGAAAAAAAGTGGTCAGCAATAGCAGCAGCACTTTTCCAGGGTTGAAAACACATCTCCTCCAACTTTCCGGTGGTTCCTTTCTCTTCCTCAAACTTACCATTGATCTTATCGAGCACGGACATTTAGTCGTCAAACTGAACAACTTCAAAGTAAGCAGAAATCGAGGATGGCGATAAGATACGATGACGGGTTGTCATGCATGATGGTTTTTTCTATTTTTTCTCTCTCAGAATTTACCGATTTCTCTGCAAGAAGTATTTTCGCTTCATTGCAATCTCCGGTTTTCGTCCGGCCCTAAGTTTAAGGCTGTGACACCGATCCTTTCAACTTGTCTCGTTGCTCTGAATCCGCTCAACTTGTTGGAAATCTACCATTCCGTGAATTCTCTCCGATTCAAAGAAAATTTGGCGTGGGTCGAGTTTCTCAGGTTGTTCAAGGTAATATAGGACACATTTTTATTTGAGTAGCACTCATATCAGCGTCTCAAGTGTCGTGATATGTACTAGATTTCGCAAACGTAACAATGAAGGTCTCCCAGCGTATGCTCTCAGATTTTGAGCAAACTAGTGGCAATCGATCAGAAATTTAATTTAAATGAAATTTCCACGTTTGGCAGAGATATTTGCGTTGAAAGAGAGAAATGCGCCCTAAAGTTGACAAATTTACAATTTCCAAATTTACTGGGCGTTTTCTCCTCTTCGGATGCAAATATCTCCGTCAAACATGCGCATTGGGAGATTGTGTTCTTTGCTAATTTCGTACACATTAAATTTGTGATCGATTGACACTACATACGTAATTTTCTCACAATTGGAGAGGATACGCTGGGAGACCTCCATTGTTAGATTGTGAAATTGAGACATGCTTTGTGAGATTTGAGTACCCCCTCGACATAATATTGCAATAATACAAATCTAGTGCCTAAAATACGCTGCCCTTTTAATCTCTCCTTATCAGACTTTGCAAGGCTTGCTCGTAAAACGGCTGGACGCGACGTACATGTTTTTCCACTCTTCCTTCCGGGACTGGCTACTTGGGAAGGATTACTTTGGAAATGCGAGATTCACCTGCAATTCCGAGTACGTAGAAAACACGTTGTTGTTCACTGTGCAAAATTTGTAATCGCATTTTACAGCCACACAATGTCTCGTTACTCACATGCTTTTCTCAATCTGTGCAGAATGGGTCATGCCGCCATAGCGCTTCGCCTCCTGAGGGTCGAGCGTCCTTTAAGCAGTCACAAATTACTGGATCTCGCCCACCATCTTCTCAAAGCGAATAAATCTCTGCGAAGTGGGAGTGGTTCGTCGTCCTCCAAACTCTCTCAAGCCATTCTTCTGCTCAGCAGTTGTGAAAACGTGGCAACTGCACTCGTCTCACCGACCAATATTTATGCCACCAATCTTAAGGCATGTGCATTGCATTGATAAGCTCGTTGCTGTTTCGTTGTGGTTCTAGCTACTGTACAAAACAGGGATTTAACCTAAATTTAACCAAAGGGATTTGTCCAAAATAGAAAATGGGGTAAAACGTTACAAGTTCTTTAGTATTGAATGTTTCGATAATGCGTTGACCTATATGCATGTAATCTCCCATTTATGCTGAGGATTTTGCTGTGTAATACGGCATGGTTTAGAAAATTTCTTAATTCCTCATAAGAAAACATGGTAAAATAAAAGTCTGTAGAAATTTCGTGGTTTTACAAACACGTGCATAGATTTGCAAAAAGTATTTAATAAAGAACTTGCAATATTTTGCTCCATTTTCCAATGCAGAACGCTTTTTGACATTTTGGACAGTTTTACACACTTTGGGACCGTGTTCAGTCTAAAAGTAGTTTTGCACGTGCAAAACACACTGGTAAAAATTGACTACGTGGATAGTGGATTTTATGCAAAATTTTCTGTCACAGGTGTCCCGCCTGCTGCTCCTCGCGGGTGCTTCCCCCATGACGAAATGTCCCCTCAGTGGTCAATCCATCCTCGAGATTTGCACGGCTCACGGAAATGTTCCTCTCCTCGACCTCCTCCTCGAGTTTGGAGGGGATGTCAACGCGGAAAATGAGAAGGGCGACAATCTTCTTGCCCTGGCGTCTCGGTCTGGTCAATTGGACATGGTTCGTTTCCTGGTGGGAAGGGGTGCCATGTAATAAACTAGAGTTCAAGTTCCTGTGCATGTCATTTGCATAAAGATGTATGTAGAAGACTGATCATTTACAGATACTAATTGTTTTGGATTTTTTGGTAAAATGTGAATAAAATTTGGACAATCTTTTAATTTTGTATTTTTGTACCATCATCGGCACCATCTCATCCCAGACAAACTTCTTTTTGTCTAAGATTCTACCAGCCATTTGAGTTTTATTCTATTAAGTGTCGTCACTCTTATTGTGATCGTTTTGTCCGTCCGTCCGTCCGTAAGCTGCATATCTCCGGAATGCCTCAACATGTTGAAAAGCCGTTTTAACCATTGTCCTTCTAATTTGTATTTCTCGGTCGAGTTCGATAATGGCGTCAATCTAGCCACCCCCACAGCTCGAGGGGGTCTGGTCCAAAATTAAATTTAACCTTCATGTCATAAATCAAGTAATTTTCATATGCTGTCATTTTACATTTTACTGTAAATATGACGACGCCACTTTTTTATGCTCGTTTGACACGGTATATTTTATTTTGTACTTCTTGAAATTCCAGTATTAATTAATTACTTTATGTATCCGACTGAAAGTCGTGGTCTCCGTGAGTGAGCAATAGTGCATCTTAAATCAGGTTTCTGGTCAAGTTTTACACCATCACCACACCGCCACTAAAACCAGAACAAGGTGAACCGATGGAAAGTTCGAGGCAACTTTTGGCCCGACTAACTGGATGGAATATTTCTTGGGCTTGCTTACCTTGGAAGAGTTGTTTTCATCTTCCACCAACCAAACCGACCTCAACAACGTCACACGACACGACACGACATGACATTTATTATACTCTTCTCTGTCTCTCTCTCTCTTATACATCAGTTTTATGGCGACGTTTAAAATTTTTTCCACCGTCTCACACACCCATCCGTTCCACCAATGAGAGCGAAGGGCCGGTTTATGTTTATGCCACTGGATCATGATCACCTCACTCGACCAGGCCAGGCCAGGAGTGGATCTCTTTGAATACGTAATTTTAATTGCCAAGTGACCAAGTCCAGTTTTTACAAGAATCTCGCTTTAACCTGGTCTGGTCACCCAAATCGTGTTCTGAAACCACAACCACCTTTCGCTTCTCCTGAAGGTGATCTCGGGTAAATACATACGTGGTCATCGTCACTGCTAATTACTCGACCTTCTTCTTTTTCTTCCATCTATGACAAGTCTCCACCAAGTCGAGCACGTTGTCAGTATCGCTGCGTGCTTCATGCCAACTAGAATTAAGTCCGACTTTTGAGACGCAATACGAAATTCCTTCCTTCATTCGTCGTCAGAATGGTATAAGTTGCATACTTATCTGCGTATCAATTTGTTCGAGAAGGTTTTCATGTCATATAATTTGATTTGCAGGGTGACAGCAAAGTGGTCGGAACCTGTTACGAAGACAAAGGGCCACAGGTATGGATGCAAAACAAAGTGAAAGTTTCCACTTCCACTTGAATAATGCAGATTGCAAAGTCGGCAGAAATTGTAAACTTGTCTGGCATAAATTTTTCAGCCCCCTTCTGGAAAATTCACCCATTTCGATCACATTACGCATTGGGTTGGAAATGCAAAACAGGTGAGTGAGTGAAGCGTAGATAACAATGGAGCCTCCATTATTGAGGTCTCGCAGCGTATGCGATCAGATTTTGAGCAAACCAGTGTCAATCGATCACAAATTAGTATGAAATTATAAAGGAACGTGCAAAACTTGTCAGCTTTGGGGCGCATGTTCTCCCCTTCGGTTGCAAATATCTCCGCCAATCGTGACCATTGGGACATCGTGTCTTTTTCAAATTTCATGCTGATTAAATTTGTGCTCAATTGACACTGGTTTGCCCAAAATTGGAGAACATACGCTGAGAGACCTCCATCGTGAGGAGAAGAAAGAAAAAGCCAGGATCAATTATGAAGTTGACTTCGCTCTGCCAATTAAAAAGTTTGCATAAAACGAGAAACATTTTGACAAGCACAACTTTGTCATGCAGTTTCAGTTATTCGGATCATCTTTCGTGCAGAGAAAGTCAATTACCGTGTGACACATTGTTATTGAAGCCTTATTAGTAAAATTATTGTGCAATGTCAACTTAACCAGACAGCTTTTTTGGTCTTTGTCCAATTAGGCGTCCACCTTCTACTGCGTGCGGATGGGGTTTCAGCCGTTGGCATATGCGGGTTTGGAAACCGGCTCGAGGAAAGTAGCGGCTCATGTAGTTCGCCAAAATAAAGTAGGAGTATATTCAATTTTTTGCCCAATTAGGCGTATTTTTCAAGCTTCCCAATTACACAAGGGTTCGATCCTTCCTTCCAGATCATTCTCGTCCTCAAATCCGCCTACGAGCCGGACGATAAGGAAATGGGGGATCATTTGGTCCGACATGGCGACGGGGCGAAAGACGTCGCCTTCACGGTCGAAGATTTGGATGAGATTGTCAAGGTACATACACACACTTTAATAAATATTAGTTTGCTGAGCAAGTGGATGATGCAAATAAACAGTGTTTCGTTTCTTGGGGGTTTGCCACATGTTTTGCATTAACTCAAGAAATGCGATGTGCAAGAAAGTGCAAGAAATTTAAGACTTCTAACGATGTATGAAATACATCAGCGGGGCGTAGTTTCTTACGCCTTGTACTTCTTGCAGGTCAAAATACCTGCAAGAAACCACTATCGTGCAGCTATTTCTTGCAAGTGCTTACCTGCACACGAAACACTGCTCCTAAATCAATACTATATGATTCATGTGTATAATATAGCGAGCCAAACAGCGTGGTGCAACAATTGTGCGAGACATTTGGGAAGAATCTGATGAAAATGGGAAAGTTCGATTCGCCACGATCCAAACGGTGGGTCTCTCCTTTTTATGTGTAGAAAAAATGCTAAAAATACGACGTTTCTGCCTCTCTCTCTCTACTTTTTGTCCTCGTGTTATTCATTTCGAAGTGTCACGTTGCGTTGTGTTGTCGTTATCTAAAATGTTTTTCGTCCTTTTTTTAGTACGGCGACACGACACATACTTTCATCGAACGTGGAAATTACCAAGGTCTCTTTCTCCCCGGGTATGGCAAACCTCTCTTCGAAGACCCTTTGTCTGCAAAGCTGTAAGTTATATTTGTGAAGGCATAAGGGGAACTAATGTGTTCTCCAAGACTATTCAATCCGGGACATGTCGCGAGACTATGAGGACGATGATAATGATAACGATGACAGTTTTTGTTGTATGTGTCTCATTTTCGCCCTTTTCTCCAACAAGTGTGGTCTGGTAGGACGAGTACCCTCGAAAACATGAGATTTTCAGTGTTTCTAATGCGAGTAACCACTTCCAAGAAATAACGGGGAGAAAGTGGTCTATTTTGCCCTGCAAGAAATGCAAGGCGCAAAAAACTGCGCTTACGCTATATTTAATATGATATGACACGTGGCGAGATAGCGCAATTTCGTGCAGTTTCTTGCACCTCGCATTTCTTGCTTTGCAGTCCGCGAAATGTAGCAAACTGGCAAAAATCGAAACACTACAGATTTCTTTAACCAACTTTTCCCAATAATTGACAGCTAGATTTTACGCTGGTGGGGTGGAGAAAAAGGGGGAATATGTATGTACGAAGGGGCAAAATAAGTTATGACGAGGCAGGGAGACACATTCCCCGAGGAGAAAGTTAATAGAACTCTGATTTCATGGAAAAGAGAGAGAGAAAAAAAAGTGAAAATCTGTCTCCTACTTTTTTTCCAGGCCGACCTGTCACTTGGGTTTTATTGACCATATTGTGGGAAACCAGCCGGATCTGGAGATGGAGGATGTGGTCAAGTGGTACGTATTTGTATGATGGCGATACGTGGACAGGATAAATAAATTAGGTCACGTCTTTTCCGCTTAATTCTCCCTCCCCTGCGATACACGCTGAACTGACCGAGGTGGCATTGTCTCGGGACAGAAAGACTGACGCACTCATTCCGAGTATTGTCCAATTCAATTTTGTCCCACTTTTACGTAATGGGCAGAGAAAATGACCAGATTTGACCTTATTAGTTTATTATCATTTCCGCCTGTATCGTCGTCGCCCTCGCTCCATGTGACTCACAATGTGGTCTCCCAGCGTATGCTCTCCGATTCTGAGCAACTTAGTATGCAATTTGCAAAAAACACCTCCCAAGTAATGGTCACATTTGGCAGAGATATTTGCATCCGAAGAGGAGAAAGCGCCCAGTAAATCTGAAAAGTGAAATTTGTCAACTTTACTCTGCCTTTTCTCCTCTTTGGATCCAAATCTCTGCCAAACGTGTCCATTGGGAGATCATGTCCTTCGCAAATTTTATACTAATGAAATTTGCCAATGGATTGACACTGGTTTGCCCAAAATCGGATCGCATACGCTACGAGACCTCCATTGTGAGCTATATACACACACATATATGTAAGAATAATGATGATGAATACATCCAATCCACGAACCAATTCCAGGTACGAATCGACACTCCTGTTCCATCGATTCTGGTCTGTTGATGACAGCCAAATCCACACCGAGTACTCCGCACTCCGCTCCATTGTCGTGGCCAATTGGGAGGAAACAATCAAAGTGAGTGTACATTTAGAGCCGTGGTCGCCGTAGAACTTACGCCACCACCACAAACGATCATTAATATTGTTTCGGAAACATTCCAAGATAGAGATGGAGACAGATTTATTGAATTTCCTCCCAATCCCAGCCATCCAGCCCGAGAGTAATCAATGTTTTCCCACTTTCTCCCTCACAAAATCTCCACTACCAAACCAACCACGTCGAACCGATATTGTTGGGTGGCGATGGTGATGATCCCTGTTAAATTACTGCTTTCTCCCCCAAATCTCTATCTCTGATCCGTAGAAATGTACCCAATTGACGATTAATTACATTCTTCACTCCCGTTACGCAAGACAAAACGGGATCGGAGTTTTATGTATTTTATGTTATGAACAGAGGGCGGATATGAAATTACAAAAAATCGCTGGTATGAAAGATTTAGGGGGAAAAAATACCATAATATTTACGAAATATGTACGAACAAACCTATAAAAATAAGAATTTTCGCAGAGTTTGTACTTCGAATTTAATACTCTGGATTTTGTATGGTCGAATCTCTTCGTTTCAAAATTCGTCTCACATTGTTGAAATATGTACAAAGCATATTTTTGAAAAAACGTAAAAAAATAAGCATTTTTGAAATAATAGCGGAAATATTTATGTCTGAAAACCTAGAAATATGTGACAATATGTAAAAAATATTTTGAAACCTTTGATGATCTATACGAGTTAACGAACACACGCACAAAGTTTGACCGCGGTCACCAAATGAATATGCTGAAAATAAATACATATCCGCCCTCCGATCATTATGGCGATCGTATGATTTTTCGCTTTTCTCCTTTTCTTTGCGAGGATTCTTTCCCACTTTCTTTTTCCAGATATTTGGCACGGGATAATATTTATATGTATGTTTTTTCCTTGTGTAATATCAGATGCCAATTAATGAGCCGGCTCCAGGCAAGAAAAAGTCTCAAATTCAGGAGTACGTCGACTACTACGGCGGAGCTGGCGTGCAGCATATCGCCCTCAACTCGCAGGATATCATCAAAGCCGTGAGTGACACAATATTCCGAATTCCGCCATGCAAAATCATACCGAACCAAACCCACATCAAAGTGAAAGCATGCAGGATGATGTAACTTGACAGGACGGGATCGAGTCGTATAGCGTTTTATTTACGTATCCCAGATATTTATTTATGTAACAAAAAAAGGCAGTTATATAACTTTAATTTGGGAAGAGATCAAATTTTTGACAATTCTTTCCCATTAAATTCTCACATTTCTAATCATAACGGTTGCATAAGTTAGGATGGAGGTCTCCCTGCGGACGCTTTCCGATTTTGAGCAAATCAGTATCAATCGATTACAAATTTATAAAATTGGCAAAGGACACGACCTCTCAATGGGCACGTTTGGTGGAGATATTTGCATCCAAAGAGGAGAAAACATGCCGTAAATTTGGAAATATAAGGCTCGCTTTCTCCGCTTTGGATGCAAATATCTCTGCCAATCGTGACTATTGGGAGATCGTGTCCTTTCTAAATTTCATACTAATTAAATTTGTCATCGACTGACACTAGTTTGCTCAAAATCTGAGAGCATACCCTGTGAGACCTCCATTGTCAAATACATGCATATGCTTACATACACATTTCTGCCAAAAGTCAGTAAAATCTGGCTTCGAATATCTCAAATTTAATTAGTTTCCTTCCTCCGTCATTTTTGCAGGTGAAAGCACTCCGTGAGCGTGGGACCGAGTTTTTAGAAGTTCCCCGAGTTTATTACACAACTCTGCGAGAAAATCTGAAAAATTCCAAAGTCAAGGTTGCCGAGGACCTGGACATTTTGGAGGTGAGTGACTGAGGAGAGCGGTGGAATTGTGTAAAGTGAAGCTTTGATCCTTACACAACTTTGATCTCGATTTGATCCAGGCCCTTCACATCCTCATCGACTACGACGACAACGGCTATCTCCTCCAAATCTTCACCAAACCGGTGCAAGATCGACCCACGCTGTTCTACGAGGTTATTCAGCGACGCAACCACAACGTACGTGAGAGACGGCTTGTTTTTTGACATGTTCTTACGCAATTTGACCTCGTCCGTCTGTCCGTCTGTCTGTCTGCGTCTTAGGCTGGCTCCGACATACATTCACAGATCGACATTCACCGTGTGCATTGCATTGCCCAAACAATTTCATCTCGGCTTTTCCTCAATATTTATTTATATTGATTCTGCCCAGGGTTTGTAAAACGGGGTGTATTGATTTTTTTAAGGAATTTTGTTTCATTGGATTTTATTTTGTTTTATTTCATTGAGTCCAGTGTTTCGGTTTGCACGTATGAGACTGCTTTTGGACTGGAAACTGTCCAAAATTGTCTAAAAGCATACAACATTTGAAAATGGGGCAAAATGTTGCAAGTTCTTTATTAACGACTTTTTGCAAATCTATGTAGAATGCAGATATGTAATCTCCCATTAAATTTGAGCATTTTGGTTGGTGTGACCACGAAATTTGGACAAACTCTTATTTTAGCATGTTTTCTTATGAGAAATTTTCTATACCATACCGTATTACTCATCAAAATGCTCAAAATTAGTGGGAGATTATATGCACATACATACGTCAATGGATTATCGAAAGATTCAATAAATAAGAACTTGTCACATTCTGCCCCACTTTCTTTTTGACACTTATGGACATCTTGGGCGTCCAAAATTCGGTGTCCAAAACCAGTTTTGCACGGCTGTTTTTGACCCAGCGAAACCCTAAAAGTGTCCTTTTCCTGGTCAAATTATGCCCCACCACAGCAAACCCATGTGTCAAAAGCCATGTGTATGTGTCTGATCCATCCTTCTTTTATCTCTCGTAGGGATTTGGGGCTGGAAATTTCAAAGCTTTGTTCGAAGCATTCGAGACGGAGCAGGATAAAAGAGGAAATCTGTAAATAAATTCGACTCTGCCGGATCAAACCAGTCGTCCGTACCACAAAACTATTTACTTTTGACTTTATCAAACCCAATCCCGACCTGAAGTCTGCAACACCAATCGACCCACTAATTGTGGATTTATTTCGCTTCATCATTATTATTATCGTCATCTGCTCTTTCTGTCTGTCTGTCCATCTGTGGCCATGTGCACCTACGTACGTACGTCCGTACCCACCCACTGCTTTTCCAGTGGAGCAAATTACTTACATGGAAAATTTCAAGTTCATTATCTCATTCCTTTGTAAACACGAAGCCAAGTAATATTTGTAGTGGTTTGGTTATGGCTCGGCTTGATAAGTGAGCGAGTGAGTGGTGGGGCCATAAAAATAAATAAATTGCTTGCTCTAAATTCGGCCGACCTCTGTTCTTCCTCATTAATTAATTACGTGCACTTTTAATGTGAATGATATTATATGTACATACATACATAAAGCAAATAAAAATATTAAGATGGGAATTTTAACTCGGTAAATTATTATATGGCATCAAAATTATTAAACATATGAACAGACGGTATGGAAATGTATGTACGAAAAATGGGTGAAATATGCATTTAAAATTTAGGAAAAAACACTAATATATTTTATTTACCAAATAAAAAAACATATAAATAAGAATAATTTTTTAAAAAGTCGAGAAAATATGCAAAAGATCACGTATTTTTGAAATAACAGAGGAGATATTTATGTCTTACAAGCTAGAAATATTTGACAATATGTAAAAACATTTTACGAGTTATGGAACACACGGGTCGTCATCAAATGACAAAGTTGAAACTAAATACATATTTGCCCTCTGATTATTATATGAAACTCGAGAAGCAAGATTGTAAAATAATTGTAAAATATTACATGAAAGCAACATTGTTGTGACAAGTTCTCATATTTCATTAGATTTTGCATACAATAAATGTGACCCGTATGGTAGACAAAAAAGCAATATGTCATATCCCACGGTCTTCTGCTCCTGCTTGGTCTCTGTAATAAAAGTGGTCTCGGTTTCCTTCTTCTTCTTACTCTGCTTTAATCACCTCTTTCGTTTTGTTTCCTTGTGGAAGAAATTGTAAAGTCATTACGCGTTATGCAAGCAACCCATTAAATATTATTAAGGGGTGAACCCCTTTATGAGATCGGTATGTCCGTCCCTCCGTCTGTCTGTCTTTTGGGGAGACAACTCGGAACTTTAAGCTTAGAGAATGAACCTATTGTGTCAAGGGGACGAACAAATTCGAATTTGGGAATTGAAGGTCAAAAGGTCATGGCGCCAGGTCATAAGGTCATAATACTTTGAATGACAAGAGGGTCATTTGACACGTCACATGACTGTTTTTTATCCAACTTCATATGTTTATTGACCTGCGACGACCCCGTGACCGGTCAAATCTCAAGAACCCCACGTCTACATGAACCCCTTGGTTCCACCCCCTCTTTACACTCGTTCTTTACCCCGGTTTATTATTATGTCTGACTCGGTCGTCTTATCGGGACAAATTATGACCAGCCGTAAACCCGTCTCCGGTTTCACTGCTACTTTTACAAGAGCCAATAAGTTGCTGGAATGGAGTTGCATTCAGTTGCATTGCATTGTTCGCTGCCTGCCTGAATTTGATGGATATGTCGTCTTCTCTGTTTTTATCTCGTTATCTAATCATAATCCGAACCACACCAGTCCGTAAATATGTGCATAAATGTGGAGAGAGCGGGCTAAATAAAACTTTTGCATATTAAATATTTGCATCTTTATGGTCGAATGGATGGTTGGTATTTTATGGTGTGTAATGCATTTCGCAGTCCAATAACATCACCATCTTGCATCGCGTCGGCCGTCGGCCAGAATTATAGAGTTGGATAGAGTAGTAAATAAATATATAGTTTGTTGGACAGACCATGCAGGTTATTACCCTGCCTGATTTTTCAGCAGTAGCACATTGTGCACAGCCTTATTTGCTTGCGTAGTCAAAATAATAATTATTAGTGCAAATAATGTAATGCAGCCAGAGTGTTGCACGGTGTATGAAATAAAGTATGATTCATGGTAGAAGAGTATATGTAAGCACAACGTTTGAAGTAATGGCTTCCTTATAGTTTGCTTATTTATTTGCGCTGCCACTTATGTACACCACGACTGGACAAGTTATTAGAGAGAAGGAAATGGTCTGCCGCCGGACTTGTTAAGGCAATGATCTCAAGGCAGGGTTCTTAAAATGGGGTGGATTTAAACTGCATTTTATGCTATGTTTTTGGACAAAGGTGAAAAAAACGAGTAGTAAGTACATAGTACATGGGGACCCGATAACTCGTCACCAAAATCGGCATAATTATGTAACACATTTTTAATCATTTTTCAGCTCTGGGAATTTATTTTAAAATTCTGGACGACAAATTTGTAGTCAGTGAGCTGATTAATAGAATGGCGATGAGTTTTTACACCAGTTCTAATTTTTCTGAAGGCTTCTTAAACTTGAGAACTACTCTTCAAAAACTGTCAAAATCTGGAGGGTACATTTTGAAAAAATTGGCAACGACCTGCTTTAAAAATTTAATTCATCCAGTCCTACGTTGGAACACGGTGGGTTTAAACTGCATTTTATGGCGTGTTTTTGGACAGGATGAAAAAAAAAGTGAGTAGCACATGGCTGAATCGTGCCACAAAATGCATACCGTCTTGTAAACCCTGTATTCATAAGTGTGTGCAGTTGTACGTATGTACCTACATATTTATTACCAAATCTTTCTTGTCGGTCAGTCAAAAGTGCATAATGATGTCGTGCATGCATTTCTCCGTGTGTGTGCCATGACGATGATGATGATGACCATTCCATTATTATTAAATATTATCTGGCACGTCAATCACTCCGTGGACAAAGAGCGAGGCAATGTACTTGCCCAGGTCGTATAATAATTTCGTTTTTTCCTCCTCTTTATCCATCTTGGGTAGTGCACTTGTCAATTTGAAAGCTACAGATATGGAAGTAATAAGTACAGCATCCTGTCCAGCTAGGCATGCATGCAGGTGACATTGCTGTCAAAATCAGCCATGTGTCATCAGACATCCACGTTTGGAGTTTGCCTGCGATATCCTCATATTTATCTGGAAGCAGTGTTTCGGGGGCAAGTAACCATTTGCAAGAAATGACGGCAAGAAAGTGGTTTCTTGCAGGTAAATATTTTAACCTGCAAGAAATGCAAGGCGCAAGAAACTACGCCCAAATACTTCATGTGACTACATGACGCCTCTTTCTTGCACTTTCTTGTAGTTTCTTGCACCTAACTGCGTTTTTTGCTTTGCAGTGCAAGAAATTAGCAAACCCGTAAGAAACGAAACACTGTGAATAAGCTTCTCCTTTTCTGTGTCGTTACTTTCGTCGTCGTCGCATTTCATTTTGTGACGGGTTCAGAAATCTGGTTTGATTTAATTCTGTAAAAGTGAGAGGGATGAAGATAATACGAAATCTGTCCTCCGGTCGCTTGATAACTAAATGCGTACATATCTACATATCATCTCCCACTCTGCTCGCACAAATCTACATAAGCCTTTCTTTATACGTAAAGTTGAACAGTTTTCCTCTTGCACACAAAAAAAGCTTTGCAAGCAAGTAACACTTCTTCTTCCCCTTCTTCCTCGAAGAGGTGACAAACAAACCAAACCACCAAAAAGTGTGGGGACATCGAACCCAAAGAAGTAAGGACTGGATTGGTTTCGTTTGAGAGATACGCATGCATACATTATTACACACACGATTAATTGACACCGTTTCTGCGGGGTGGGGACGGTTGCGAGAATTGAATTATTTGTAAACAAAATTTTATTTGTTTAAACCTTGGCAAAAGTTCTTTGCTTTGGTCGCAACTCCAAAAATTCGTAGAACATTTAGCGTTTTTTTACTTTCTGAAGTAAAATAATTTGTCCGAAAATTTATAATTTCAAACTGAGAACTAGACCTAGCACGTTTTTATGAATTTATTCTTAATAATTTTTATTTCTTAGGAATAACACGATCTCCCTTTTCGAATTTATTCTAATTTATCAATTTAAATATGTACTTGTACTATATATATATTAAATCAATGTAATGCTCTCACCACCATAAAAAATCAACCCACTACAAATTTCCGTCTCATCTTGTGTTCCATTATTCACCTAAATTTTTATACGCAAATGGCACGATATCGCAAAAAAAATAATCCCCAGAATTTTCTGCCAAGCTTTTAGGTTTTCGAAAATTTACAATTTGTTTCTGAAAACTATTCATTTGTCGCGCAACATATTAGAATATTTAGAATATTGCATTATTACGCAATGATCCCCATCATCTGCTTTGCCTGCTGGTAAAGAGGAAGACGAGGAATATGTACATATCTGTACGCACGGAAAATGCGAAATGGAAGAGGTTGAAGAGACGAATGGTTGGATATTAGGGTCTCCCAAGTTTGTAAAAAAGATCTGAAAAAGCGAAAAGCTAAAAAATCTGAAATTCGCTTTTTTCGCTCAATACTTGACTGTCCCGATTTTTTATCGCTTGAATACTCCGGAGCAGAGAATGGGTGGTCAGGAAAATTTCGAGTTTCTTTTAAAATTTAAATTTGCTTCATGTTGGATATGATAAAACAACTATCTAAGATCATGTAAATCCAAAAATTACCAAAATGGGATGAAAATAGGATTTTTGGCAAAGGTTTGAATGCGGTAGTTTTAGTGGTTGCAATGCTTTTCAGGGGTTGTGGCGGGCGCAGGTGGGGCACTGGAATAAAATCCTCCCTCACTTTTCATACACTCACCTGATATTGCAATATATTCCATAGGGCATCAAAATCGGGCGATGTCCCCTTAAACATGTCTCTGAGAGACTGATTTTTCATTCAAAGTAGTAAAAAGAGCGAAAAAATCATCTTAAGGTAGATTTTATTTTTGAGCAGAAAAAGCGGAAAAAAGATCGGAATCGCATGCGCAGTGCGGTTTACAAAAAGAGCGAAAAAATCGTGAGCGGAAAAAGCGATTTTTTTTACAAAGTTGGGACACCCTATTATTCCTGCGTCACATTTCGTTAGGCGTGGACCTTTTAGTGAATCCGAAATAAAATCCGAATCCTCCTCTCTCTCTCCTTCCTGACAACAACCTTTCACATCCATTCCAGGAAAACGAGGTAACAAAAACCAAACCCACATCTGAAGGGAAAGAACGGCATATTACGAGTCAACAAATGCATGCAATTTCTTTCTTTACGACTTCTGCGAAAAGTGTACATATGTTTTTTATACATGCTTTCATGAGGAAGTGACTCCACTCGTGTGAGCGAGGTGAGGTTTGTATGTACCTTTCTTACATACAGTGTTTCGTTCCTTGCTATATTTCTCGCACTTACAAACATCTCTTGAACATTTCGTTTTGCACATTTCTTTAAAACGCAAGAAATGTGAGGTGCAAGAAAGTGCAAGAAATATGCTCCATCCGGCCACGCGCTGTATGAAATGTAGCGGCGGGGCGCAGTTTCTTTCGCCTTGAATTTCTTGCAGGTCAAGATAAATAGCTGCAATAAACCAGTTCCTTGCAAGTGGTTACTTGCACCCGAAACCCTGCCAACTTACAGCCACAGCTACCCAAAATACTTAAGGGTTGACATTTCGCATAAAAAATGAACGATGAACAAACTCTGGCAGGCAGGCAGGAAAGAAGTATGGCGAGGACTGGATAGCGTTTTTCTCTGAAAGGTGTGTATCATGCACATACAAACACAAAGAAACGACACCGACCGACCGACTCCTTATTTTATTGTTGTAGCATTATTATTATTATATTGATCATAAATGTAACTTTTACATATTCCGTTGGGGATACGGGAAAAAGTGCATTGATTTTTGCCATTTTTTTCGTATCACGTTTCGCTACGAGGCATGTATGTACGTATGCACACACGTATGCATGTAAATACGTGGAGCCGCATCATGATTACGGATTAGCTTGTGAGTAAAACTAAAAAGTTTTGTTGTCGAGAGTGGTAAATTAGTCACGTGGACTGGGTGGAGTGTAGTTCCTCTGAGGCTTTTTTTATGAACTTGCTGTTTTTCTACCCTCTTCTGCATAACGTCGAAATGAAACGTTGAATTTTTTGGAGTCAACTAACTTCAAAATATTTCTGGTAAAATGCTCAATTCGATTCGAGTACATTACATCTCTTGACTTGCTTGCATCCTGCCACGCCACGCCACGCCACGTTCCATAAAAATAGTTTAGCTTACTTTAGCAAGTTTGAGTTTGACCCCATTTTAGGAAATGTTCACATTTATAGCGATATTATTCCAGTAGAATGGAGATGATACTATCCAATGTTTCCGCTGCTCCGTGGAGATCCACATTTCTCATAATGTTGTGTTACTCTCTGTTTTCAATTCTATATATTATTCTGCCTCGACGGTCTACTTTATTTTGCAGAGCTTGGTTTTCCATCACATCACGGTTCCTTATTTCCTTTAGGAGTGGTTTTGGTCTCGTTTGGGTTGTTTGATGATGGCAGAGAATAAGTGTGTGCCAGGGTTTCGGTGTGGTTTTAAACAATTTTTGACACCGGAGTTTGGACGTCCGAAATGTCCAAAAGTGTCCAAAATGCTTAGAAAATAGGGCAAAATGTTACAAGTTCTTTAGTATTGAATCTTTCGATAATCCGTTGACATATATTAATCTCCTGTTAATTTTGAGCATTTTGCTGTGTAATACGGCTTGGTTTAAAAAGTTTATTAATTTCCCAAGTAAGGAATCATATGAAAACACAAGTTTTTCAAATTTCGTGGTACTACACACACCCCAAAATCCTCAAAATTAATGGGAGTTACATATCCGTGCATACATAGATTTGCAAAAAAATCTTTAACTTGTAACATTTTGCCCCATTTTCCAATGTTGGACGCTTTTGGACACTTTGATCGTCCAAAATTATGTTTCTACCGTTTTGTCCAGTCCAAAAGTAAATTCCGTTTTGGACGTGCAAAACGCAACACTGGTACGTACGTCCGTACTTATGTAATACCTCCGGCGTGGGTCGGAGATCGGTCCTTGAACCTCAAACCGTTCAGTGTTCAGTTAGTTTGTAACTCATCATCAGTTGTATTATGCATTATTATGACATGACCGTGGTGTTGGCAGCGTGGTGGAATATGGAATAGAGCGAATTCAGATAGCAGCCAGATAGACACACATGGCTCAAGTATCGATCCTCTTCTACGAAACTCGACCAAACCAAAACCATTACACCTCAAAACCAACCTCGCCTTTACGTTACTGGGGAAATTGCACACACACAGCGAACGACGAAGGAAGGACCAAACTGCTTGGAAACAACTCGGCGAGAAGAAGGAAAGACGCAATTTCTTCTGTAACGGAATACTTACCCAGCACACATTTTCCGTAATATGGATGCATGCAGACAAAAGTAAGCAAAGCCATGCAAGCGATTCAATGGGTCAAATTGAGAGGAGCGATTGTAAATTGATTTGTTTACTGTGTGTGTCTCTCTCCTCTCTCGAAAATCGTGCATGGCTGCATACATAATATGATGATCATTATTATTGCGACTTATTTTCATTTCGGGACGATATAGAATATTGGAGATAAAAGGAGAGGAAAAAAGTTGGTATTACTTATTCAGCTTCTGAGAGAGAGATTGAGATTTGACTTGAGTGAAGGATCGAATGACTGACTTTTTCATGGGGTGTTTCCTTTCTGGCAGGTTTGCTACATTTCTTGCAGTAGAATTGCAAGAAATGCAAGGTGCAAGAAATTGCAAGAAAGTGCAAGAAATATGCGTCAATCGGAAGGGGTATCTTGCGCCTTGAATTTCTTGCAGGTCAAAATACCTGCAAAAAACACTTTCTTGCCGTTATTTCTTTCAAGTGGTTACTTGCACCCGAAACACTGTTTTCATCTTTTTTCTTGTCCCCATTGACAAATAAATTATAATAGAGGACAGGATTTCTATTCGAGATTGATTCCACAAAATAATCCTTTTTTCTTTACCGTATTGTGCGTGGGTCGAACAAATCCCTAATGACGGATCACTCACTCACGCTGTATTCTTCAACTCTCGAGACGAATTGAGACTTTTTTTGTCGTCCGTGAGTGTGTGTAATGTGTGTGTCACAAATTGATGCAAGTTCACGTCAACCGTAGTGGAGATAAATTCGCCAACATGAAAAAAGACGAGGAAAGTTAAGTGTCTATTTTGCGATATGATTTCGTCCATTAGGTTTTTCCCTGGATGAATAGTCGAAGATGGAGACGTGTGTGTGTAGAAAAATGTCAAAGTTTTTTCATGTTTTGATCTAGTAAGTTAAGTGTATTATTAATAATGCCACGAGCTTCGAGCTGTTTTAATGGACCATGTCATGCATCTCGTACTTTTTGCTTCCTTTTTACTTCTCTCTGATGTTTGTTTACTTGACACAAATTACAAGTATATGGATGGATGGATGGATGGGTGATGGTTAGCCAAAACCAAACCAAACCACTGATTTATTCCGTTACAACCAGCTATAATAAATTATCTAGCACGTGGCGCTCCAGAACAGGCTAGATATTAAATAACCATTCAATACTTTACTAACCAACTAATGATTGTACTAATTACTAAATCTAGAGTTACATATCTTTGTAAACATCTTAAAAATGTAGTCATGTTATCGATACTTTAAATGTAAATATTGACATGATTATTATTTCTGAGACTACTTTGTCATCAAGCTTCTTCTCCCTTGACAAATGTAGTGAACCGTAAAAAAGACGGCTTAATTTTGACGATGGTAAACAGTTCATAAAAATATCTATACTTTGCGTGGGTGGATGTCTCGTGTCGTGTATAACTTTTTTTAACGAGACCAGCCCTTGACTTTGTCATCTCTTTAAAAAAATAACACCTTTTCCAACCACGTTTTCTTTCTCCGTGCCGTAAATAAAGTAGGATTTCCGAGACGGAGAAACAAAGAATTATCAACATCTCGAATCTATAAAGCAGGGCATTTCACACACCAACAACGAACCAACTACATAAACCAACTACTACGCATCAAGCAAATGGGTTCATATCACATTATTATACGGCAAGCAGGCAGGTTTCGTTAAAAGTGGTTTCCTCCATCCTCATCTAAATGTGGAGTAGAGGGTTATAATAAAGTTGGTTAAGAATGCATATACGTTGAAAAAATCTCATAACTAAAAGACAGAGACGACGGTTGCGTCTCCTTGTGTGCCGAGAGATTTATTGCTAATGAGGGGGGGGGCGGGGCGAACAGAGCAGCTGATTTTCATGTAAACAATGCAGGCAGTTGCATGTAAAAAGTTGCTTTGGGTTTTGAGAGTGACCGTTCCCACTCTCCAAACGGGGCATCGCGAACCAGAAAAGGAGAAAAATTTCGACTAAAACTTCTAATTTGCAGCTAATACAAAATGGATTGATTTCGTTTTGGTGGCAATAAATTCCCAAGTTTGTGCTTTACAATTGCCATGTTGCATAAATTCCATAATAAATCTCAGAGAAAAGTATTGAACTGAAACATGGACTCATATCATGTTTCAGTCCAATACTTTTCACCGAGATTTATTATGGAATTTATGCAACATGGCAATTGTAAAGCACAAACTTGGGAATTTATTGCCACCAAAACGAAATCAATCCATTTTGTATTAGCTGCAAATTAGAAGTCTTAGTGACAAAAATCATTTACATTACTGGTAAGTGGCGAGGAGAAAAAGTCAACTCGCTCACTAGGATGCCCAGACTGTTCCCTAACTCAAACTTTAAGTTAACTTGGATGGACGGATGGACCAGCTGGTTGTTGTTTTGTTGCTGCAGCCAGCTGACTGATTCCTGCTGCTGTAATATAACAAAACTAAACTGCTTTATTCCTGCGCCTTTTCTTTCTTATTATTGTCCTCGAGCGAAATAAGGCAACAAAAAGTGGTGGATGCACAGCAGATATGTGTGCTGTGTGCATAAAAGCAGTAAAGGCAAAAACCGTACAAGAGCTATAACGTACGTACCTCAGCATTATATTATTATTACGACAAGGGAGCGAGAGCAGCATCAGGCGGACAGCTTTTATGTGCTGGCTGCAGGCAGCCCGTGTGGATTCAGAACCGAACCAAGTTAACAAACACTTGCTCACCAGACTTTGCTTGGGTAACACCATACCGTCGACTTGAGAAACTTGAACATTTTTTTGCTCCTGGTTGGTTGAGATCTCTGCTGGCCTGCCATCCTTTTGTTCTTCGGTAAACTTCTTCTTCTTTGTCTCCAATCGAGAAAGAAGGAAAAACTGCGGAGGGGAGGATACAAATGTGCCCTGTAGTAGTCTCCTGCGACAAGGTTGTTCTCGCCAGAGAAGACGACGACATAAACTTTGGCCCAAGATAAGTAGAGGCCTGCTGCTGGCTGGGGGATTGATTGACTAAGTAAATGGGGAGAAGAAGATTGCAATTTTGCGAAGAAAGAAAGAAAGCTCTCTAAAGGCGAACAAAGGAAATTCGCAATTTTTTTTCCTGGGGGAAGTTCCCGTTTTTGAAATTTCGGTATAACGAAAAGGAATATTGGTCCGATTATTGATTCCTTCTGAGAAAGAAAGAAAGGATAAACTGTGGAATTTTAACTTTACAAGAAAAGTGTTACTGTAAACAAAACTCGGGTTTGTTTTGTAATGAACGTTGAGTTTTATGCACTTGCGAGATCAGAATTTGGGACCACAACAAGAAACTTGACGCTGACCGTGCTCCTAACACGAACTAACAAGTATTATTATTACAAGTTGCCGTGACCTTCTCGTGGTACATGACCTACAACCCGTCGACCTCTACCTCTACGATTACCACGTTCAAAATATCTGGCACGAAAATGAGGTAAGGTATTGCTATTTGCTAATTGCATTTTTGCACTCGGTCCACATATTTCTGGGGCGATGGTAACATTAGTGACAACAGTATTCAGTCAATCAGTCATATTATTATTATTGTCCAGTCCAGTTGTTTAATCGTCATTTCGTTCGTTGTCATTATTATCATCACTCTCGTATTTTTCGCTTGGATCGCATAGCACAGCAGTGATCCAGTTTTTGCCTTGTTTTCGCGCAAGGCAGCACAGCCAGTTCATATGGATGCGTATCGATCCATCCAACAGTCGTAGGCTCCAGTAGTTCGACACATTTACTTTTCGAAAGAAAAGTAAATGTGGGCAGTAAATGTGGGCAGGAAAAGTAAATGGCAGAAAGAAATAAAGAAAGAAATAGAAATTGTATGATATGATGATGACAAACTGGTCGTCGTCGTCGTCAAGTGCTGGTGGTAGTAGTGTAAAAATACGACATTATTTATGGTCTGGTCGGGTGACACTTTGCAAACAAGCAACAAAACAATAATAATTTGGCAATTATAATTATCCTCGGCCCGCATGCATTTCCAGTCGAAAATACGTATGCAAATATATAGAAGGCTATGTGCATAAAAAGTAACAGAATGGTTTTCATGTCCATAGTCCCAATTTCGATGAGATGAGACTGCTTTTCTTCTTTTTTACACGGGTACCAAAATCCCGACCAAAAAAGATCCATTCAACTTGAATCGAGGAGATTTTCCCATGGATTAGAGATTGGAAAATGGGCATGATTTTATTATTGTGTTATGCATAGGAGAATCTCCTATATACTTATCGCTATATAGATCGAACTACCTTCGAGCTTACTTTTTATACCAGAACCACCTCGTCGTCTCCACTCCTCTCAGAAGAAGGGGAGGAATTACAATGATTCAGCATTTTGTTTGTAAAGTTCATTAAATAATATCCAAGTTGAAGGAGGGAAGCCTCTCGTAGGCTGTTAAAATCTGTCTGGGTCGTCTACTATGACTTGTTCTCCTCGGTTCGGAATATTTCAGAACGTAATGACACAGACGAGAACGAATCAGTGAAAGGTATCTCTCCTCCTGTGCATATATTTCTACAGAGATGAAATTAGTAAAGGTGGCGGTGGTGGTGGCGATGAGGTAACTAGTCGTCGTCGTCGGTCGTTTAGAAGGAGAAATATTAGTGAGAGAAAGGGCGAAGAAATTATCAGAGGTGGGCAAAATACTATGTCAAAATACAGTATTTGGATATCCGTTCTTCCTAGGGTTTGGATTTCCAGGGGTGTTACACCCATAAAAAGACGAAAATCTGCATGGAGAAGACAGCAGTCATACGAAAATATAGGTTTTGTGAAGAAATCAGCGCTAAAATAGTTTGTTTTCACGATTTTTTTAAAATGAAGTATTTTTCCAGCTACAAAATGTTAATTTCGTCGCAAAACCTGTATTTTCGTAAGGCTACTGTCTTTTCCATGCAAACTCTCGTCTTTTCGTGGGTATAACACCCCTGGAAATCCGAACACTGGGAAGAACCGACTGTGTTTTGTGTGAGAAAGTATTTTGCCCACTTCTGGAAAATATTAAAGATCTCTCTCTTTTCCTTTGAAGAGAGACCATATTCCACCAGCCAAGAATGCAACTATTTGATGAGACGCGATTCAAGAATCATCATCACCATTCTCTTTTCCATCACGAATGTGAAACATATTTCTTTTTTATCAAAGCCTGCCTGCCTGCGAGGAAAAAAATCTCGAGCTTGAGAAGGAAACCTCTCAGACTCAGGTGTGTTATCTGGAGAAGAGCAGATGATATAGTTTAGGATGATAATCGGTAAAAGCAAGAAGGATTTGGTTTCTGATCCCAGTGGCAGTGTTGCCCAATCATCAAATGTGAAAGATTTTCTGAAGGATCGTGCCGATTGAGACGTTTTATGGATGTAGTGCTAGTGGTGGTTTGGTTATATATAGTTAAACCCAGTCCAGTCAGTCATCACGGAGATGTTCATGTTTTTTCGAGGCTCGGTATCCTCCAAGCAACCAGTTTTATTTTTTAATCAAATACCACCATCACCGTCTGGGATTGAGTTTCAGGCTCCTTTTGCACACCCTAAAGTTATTTGCACTCCTTGCTTTGAGAATGGTGTGTATAGTTAAGAAATGAATGGTATGACCAATCATAATCCAATTCCGATCCAGATTCATCAGTCCAAAATTGGGTGACGACCTCGTCTCCTCTTTTCTCTGTGATCCTTTACGAATTTGTCTTGTTCATGTCAAAATCACACGCCACGCTGGCACACCTGGCAGAACGGAGATTAATTTTTGGAAGAGAAAATCTCATGAACAGAGGGCGGCTATGTATTTAGTTGAAACCTTTTCATTCGATGCTATTACAAATATTTCAAAAATACGTAATTTTTTCACAAATGCATTAATATTTTATAAATATTTCAAGGATGTGAGACGAATTTTTTTGCTCAAAGAAATTGTCCCGAGTATTAAATTCGGAAGTACAAATTTTTTGAAAATTCTAATTTTGATGTTTTTTCGTACATATTTGATAAATATTTCAGCGACTTTCGTAAATACATAGCCGACCTCTACACATGAATTCTACCTTCCAAACTTGCCCCCTTTATTACATATCTTCTATCTACATATCTGCATGTACACATATTCGGTCGGGTAATGAGAAAGGAATATTCGTGGTTTTCGGGTTACTTTTTCCTTTGATTTGATTTCGTGATATCGGAGAATAAATGAAATTTGATTAGACTTGGTCCTACCTATTTGGAAACACAAAGTAATTGGTTGTGACATGAAGTATGAACAAGTCGGCTGAAAGTGACAGCGCAAACAAATTCTTGCTCCTTGCTGGGTTCTCGGATTCATCATTATCGAAAACTAGCACCACGACCACTCACACTTTTCCAGAACAGCGAGCGACACAGATTGGTTTTCAATTTATAATGAATAACAAATAAAAGGAGACTAAAGAGCTGAAGCAAAGTCGCAAACATTTTCAAAGAAATTCTCTCTAATCCAATCCTAAAGTCAACTTTTTCATGAAAGTAATGAAATCAAAGTTACCAAGTAATTTAATTAATTCAATTCTCTCCACGGTGAATCGATAGATCTCTCCTCTTTAGAAATGAAGCAGTGAAGAATTGCAATCAAATCGGAGAGAAGCATAGCGCAGAATATATGTATTTATTAGTTGGCGAATATATTTACGATTCAGTGAAATATTTGTGAGAATATTTTATTCCAAAGAAAGCAAATACTTATGAGCAGAGGGCGGATATGTATTTATTTTCGGCTTTTTCATTTGATGACGACCGACGGTCAAACTATGTACATGTGTCCACTTACTTGAATACGTTACAAATATTTACAAATATTTTTTTACTAGTTCTAGGTTTTCAGACATATTTATAAATATTTCCGCTATTATTTAAAAAGTATGTACATTATTTAGATATTTTTTAATGCACATATTTCGTAAATATTTCAATGATGTGAGACGAAATTTTGTTCCTTAAAAAATTGGACCGCAAAAAATCCAGAGCATTATATTAAGAAATATAAATTTTGTGATTCTTTTTCGTAAATTTGACATTTTTTCATAAATATTAAATACATATTTCACCGATTTTTCGCAAATACATATCCTTCCTCTGTTTATTACGCTGAGAGAAACGCAGATACATCGTCATTGTGTAAGAAAGCGACGGAGAAGAAATGTTACTTTGTTACCGAAATTAATTTGTTTATTGTCTCTCTCGTTACTTATTCAGCATTTGTGTATTTATTTCTGGGCGACTTTATTCCAAAAATAGAAACCCTGCTATTACGTCAACTCCTCAGTCAGCATATCGTCAATCAATCAATGTTGTAATCCATCCTGAATAAATAATCTGCATTTAATAGTAATCTCTCGTACACAGTTCTCGTAGTGAAAGTGGTGGTCGTGGTGATTGATGCTTGACTTAGGGAAGGACAGATTTATTCCGTCCCCCTAGAGACAAATCTGTCTGGACTCAACTCAAGTGGTGACAATTTCGGTAATAATAATTCCAAGAAAGTCTATTGTAAATGGGGTACAAATTGGGGAGAGAAAGCTTATCCCCGATTTCCTTTCTCTGCCGATTCATTGGGCTTGGGAGAAAAGTAGGGATTACTGGCTGGCATAGTGTGGATTGGTGGGTGGCACTAGAGTTGAATGCTTTCATACATATACGACTATCTGATCCAGAGTTGCGACGTAGTAGGAGAGAGAAAGTATGGGAGGAAAAAGAGCCAAAATCCACACGGATGGTCTGGTCGGATGAATGAGAAAGTAAGTCAAACCACGCAAAACTTGCAAAAGTAAAAAGCTCCTCTCATTGGGAAGTAAGTGTAAGTCTATATGGAAGCTCAGCAGTTCTCTCGTCCTCGGACACCAACCAACTTTCTTCCAAGTTCGGATCGATGGGATGAGGACGACGAGGGAAAGTTGCGTTTCCCATTTTCACCAGGAATACGTACACACCACGAGCCAACCTCTCTCTCTCTCTGTGTACATACATGCATTGTTTGTTATTTGTTATTATGTATGCTACCTCGTGGGTGTTTGTGTGCAGAGAGAGAAAGAGAGGTTCATTTTCAACTTTCCCTGCTGAAGGTTAATTGAGTCCATCCACACGATCGGATCCATTTGTTGACAAGAGTGTCGTTCTTCTCGTCGTCGTGCCCCCTCCTTCGCAATTAAGTAATAAGGACCCCAATTATGGTAGTGCGCAGAGAAAAAGACGATAATAAGAGTCATTTCTTGGGGGTTTGCTGCACTAGAAAGCCAGAAATGCAAGGTGCAAGAAACTGCAAGAAATATGCATCATCCAGCCAAGCACGGTATGAAGTATCGCGACGGAGCGTAGTTTCTTTGAAGAGTTGTTCCACTTAGTTCTTCTTTTATTAATTTTTATTTAGGGGGTTTATTTTTTTTTTGTTGTACTAGATTTGGTGTTTATACTTTAATGGCCAGAGGGTGGTCATCTAATAGAAATTATGCTTTACTTGGCGCCACCCGTGGGGTGGCGCAAACAATTTCGTATGAAGTCAGAATAGCTTTAATTTTTTTGTCTTTTATTTTTGTGACTGGTTCTTTTAATTTGAATGAATTTCATTTGTACCAAAGTTTAGTTTGATTTATTTTAGTGTCATTTCCTATTTTTTTATGTTGGCTAGGCTCTATTCTTGCGGAAACTAACCGCACTCCTTTTGATTTCGCTGAGGGAGAGTCTGAGTTAGTATCCGGCTTTAATATTGAGTACGGGAGTGGTGGTTTTGCTCTTTTATTTTTAGCTGAGTATGGTAGAATCATTTTTATAAGTTATTTAGTTAGTTGTATATTTTTTGGAGGTGGTGTGAGAGGTTTATTTTTAGGGTTCATTGGCTCTTTTTTTTGTTACTGATTTATTTGAGTTCGGGGCACTTTACCTCGGTTTCGGTATGACAAATTAATATATTTAGCCTGAAAATCCTTTCTTCCTGTGTCTCTTAATTTAATAATTTTTTTTATTACTATAAAGTTGCTAATTTAGAAAAATAAAGTTAAGGTTTGTTAAAGCTAGGAGTTGCTGCAGGTGTCCTAACATAATAGAGAACAATAAAAAATTAATGATTTTGGTGTTTTTTAAGATTTCATGGGTATAATTCTTAATTTAAATTATTAGGAGGCTTAAACTCCTGTAAATTATTTTCAAGATAATTGCTTTATTTAAGCTAAATAATTATTTATATTATTTAAGAATTTTTTCTCAGGTTAAAGTGACTAAAGGTCTTGTCAAAAAATATAAAAAATATATTAAAGTTAAGATTTGCCCTACAAGAATATAGGGGTCTTCGGCCGGTCGGGCTCCAATTCAAGTTAATAATATTACAATATTAATCATTAATCAAAAATTTATTTGATTAAAAGGATTAAATTGAGTTCTTTTTAATTTATTTTTTTGAGTAATAGGTAAAATTAATAAAATGGCAATAGATACTACTAGAGCAGTAGCCCCTCCTAATTTATTAGGGATTGACCGAAGGATAGCGTAAGCGAACAAAAAATATCATTCAGGTTGGATATGAACGGGGGTAACTAAAGGATTTGCAGGGATAAAATTTTCTGTGTCCCCTAGAAGATAGGGGTATGTTAAAGCTAGCGATACTAATCCTCATATAAGCATAATAAATCCAAATAAGTCTTTAAATGAATAATATGGATGAAAGGGGATCTTATCTGAGTCGGAATTAACTCCTAGGGGGTTATTTGATCCTGTTTGATGTAAAAATAGGAGATGTACTAATGTTATTCCGGCGATAATGAATGGTAGAACAAAGTGGAATGTAAAAAATCGCGTGAGTGTAGCGTTATCTACCGCGAATCCCCCCCAAATTCACTGTACTAATATTAAACCTATATAAGGGATTGCTGACAATAAATTTGTAATTACTGTGGCGGCTCAAAATGACATTTGTCCTCAAATTAATACATACCCTATGAAAGCAGTTGCTAATACCAAACGTCCTTAGGTGATATATAAACTAAAAAATAGCT